>NW_023425562.1:13767500-14997500 GCF_014108245.1 Pipistrellus kuhlii
AATGTTTTATTTTCTTTTCTACTAAAAATTAAAGTGTTCCATCCATGTAGTAAGATGTATGTAATTACATAAAAGCTTAATGAGTACTCAGGAGAATGAGGATGAAATATATAGAAGACATTTTTCTTTTTCCCAGAAAATTGGTGATGATCCCTGTGCAAATTCTTGGGTGAGCTGAGTATGCGCTTGGGGGCAGAGGCGGGGGGAGGGGAGGGGGGAGCGTGGTGGTGGTGGTGGTGGAGGGTAATCTAGTTTTAAATGAACATGATTCCTGCCAGTTTTCTCTTGGAGACACCATGTGCTCTTACAATTCATCAGGGAGTGGCCTGGAGGAATTTCATCCATTATATGTTTTCTCAATTAATTATATCACTCCAAGAAATAACCAAGGAAAAACCACAAATAGTTTTGAATTGGAAGGAAACATAATCCAACCTCCTACCTAATGGAAGTACTCTTCCTCTTGCACCTTCATCACTCCTCTGCCTCTTAAGCTCACCATCTGACAAGATACCTCTTTCCCTTGTAAGGTCTAATTGTTAAGAATTCCTACCATATATTGAGGAAAAAATAGCTTCTAATCCTGAAGGCAATTGCAGCACCTCGTAGTCATCTTCAGAACAAACTTATTGATTTAATGACAGCATTCATGTTCCACTGGCAGTGGTTTTAAAATGCTCTGAAGACCATCCCTGCAGTTCCAAGTTTGCCCGTTGTGAACTGAGTCATTAAAGGTGTGTGGGTGAGTGGCTGATGCCAACCTCATGGAGAGTTGGCTGAATGATTAATGGCCTTGGCTTCTGATTTTAGAGGTTCCCATTAATTACAAGGGATTGAGCTTTTTCATGAAGTCCCTGTTACATCGTCTCCTGCCACCTTCTCACTTCCCTTTAAAGTGGGTTAGATGAGTATTTTTTAAATTTTAGAGTGTGGAAACCATTTCTTGTCATTTCCTTTTGAAAATTTCTGGAACAGATCTCTCTAAAAACACATTTCTTAATCTTATAATACTTGAACAGTTCTGGAACAAGAAGAAAACTGGTAAAAATGCCAGTGAGTGTACTTCTGCAGCTTTGTCAGTGGAGTCATAAATTTACTATGGACAATTTTAGGGATAGCATTTATAAAAATCTTAAGAATCCAAGAACATCAGTATCACCAGAATCATTGAAATGATGAAGAAGTATGTATTTGCCACACTGACTCTACCATGCGTCAATAGAGACTTATATGAGAGCATGGTAGAGTAGAACCAACCCCCAAATATGGGTCATGAAATCTGGGTTCAACTTCTGACTCTGAAATGAACTAATTGTGTTGCTCATAGTTTTCATTGGCCTTGATTTTCTCAACAGAAATAACAAATAGGAGCTATAGATAAGGTTATGTAAAGAACATGGAAAAATTTATGGTCACATTTTTATTTAAATCCCACTTCTTGTCTAGATACCCTTTTTGACTCCTGGATTTTAGTCAAACTGTACAAAATTGTGGTCGTCCTATTGGATAAATCTTTTAGGACAACAGCAAACTGACTAATAGGACTGGAAAGTTGCATCACGAGGAGACGGGTTTGGAGTCACACATTTCTGGGTTCTAATTCTAGCATTGCCTATATAATCTTAAATAAGTTACTTCACTTAACACAACTTATTTCATAGGATGAAGATGATAACATATATAAAGTACGCAGTGCCAGGCACCAGCAGGTACTCATTGAATATTGTGAATATATAAACACTGCTCTCTCTTCCATCATTCCCTTTGTTCCTTCCTTTATTTCATAAAAGTCCCTCAACCTCCAGCCAGCCAACATAGAACATGTGCTGGGGAATGGAGGAAGTAGTATAAGTTGTAGATTTGGCTGGGTTCAGAGAGTCAGCAGGACAGGAAAACAATGTACCATGATCTTGCCCATCTCTTAAGGGATAAGAATTCTGAGAGGAATTTCTTCTCTCCTTTAATCACAGACCCCTGGTGGGTCCTCCCTACACAAATAATGGAGAAAGAAAGGGCAAAGAAAAATCCTTGATCTTAAAATTTTCTCTCCTATAGTATCTCATTTCCCAGGCCAGAACACCAGGCTAAAAATAAACAGTCAAATGCTTTAAAGTTGCATTCTTTTACTTTTAATTCATATAGAAAATGAGACATTTTCAGATTCTGTTTGCATGTAACCATACTGAGGGCTCCTTTATTCTCAAAATGAACCTATTTGGAATCTTTTCCTACTATTTATATAATATAGGTGAGTAATAAATACTCAAACTTATTCCTAGCAATCTAACAAACCAAGGTGGAGTTGATCCTCAAGATTGTTATTCTCAGGGCTCATTGGAGTGGACTGGGTGAGGTCCTAATTAGGTATTCACCTGGAAGACTCAGGGCATCTTGAAGGTTCAAGATCATGTGAAGAGCTCTGCAGGATAAATTCAGAGACATGGATGCTAGTCCAGACTACACTATGACTTGTTTGGAACCTTAAAAATATTCTTTGAGTTGTCAAGGGCTAGATTCCTCACCTTGAAAATGAAGATAATCATCATTATATACAATAATATGAAGATTCGTGCAAATTATGAGTGATTATAGGTGTTAAAGTGTTGTATAAAAACAAAATGCTATTATTATTCTTAATAATAGTCTTCTAAAGTCTTTTCATAACTGTCCTGGGCCCTAATCTATGGAACCACTTTATAATGAGGCCTTTTGGGAATTTCACTAACCAAATTTTCTTGGATGCCATTCAAATTGGACCAGAATCATAGTATTAAAGAGTGTTAAAGCTGGAACAGACTGCAATACATCTAGTCCAACCCTCTCATTTTTCAGATGCAGTAAAGGAGTCCTAGAGAAAGAAATGGACTTGCCCAAGGTCACCAGCTACACAGTGGAAGTGTTGACACAGGAAACCATCAACACTACACACTGTACACAGAATGTTATTTTTTTAATGTATTTTATTGATTTTTCACAGAGAGAAAGGGAGAGGGATAGTTAGAAACATCGATGAGAGAGAATTATTGACCAGCTGCCTCCTGCACACCCCCTACTGGGGATGTGCCCGCAACCAATGTACATGCCCTTGACAGGAATCAAACCTGGGACCTCTCAGTCCGCAGGCCGATGCTCTATCTACTGAGCCAAACTGGTTTCCACCAGAATGTTATTCTTACATAGAGAGTACAGAAACCAAACCCACATCTTCCCTTCATCACTGCCACACCTATAGCTTGATCCCTCTCATTTTTTACCTGAAGTCTCTTAATAGTACCTCCTAGTTTTCAATTTGCCGGTGCAATCTCATTATACTTCCTGCCACAGTGAGTTTTTTCAAGTACAGATCTGATCATAATGTATACACACACCACAACACACCATTTAAGTATTATACGTTAATGCTTCTCCATTATCTCTAATATAAAATTAATCTTTCTTACAAACAGGAAATAAAATATTCCAGACTCAGCCCTTCTAACACTTAGCTCTAAGCTCCCTTTCACATGGACTTATCCTGCAGACCTCCTGACTTGCCTACTCTTTGGCAAGATCTTTATGCTTTCTCGTTCTCCTCTACTTTGAGAGGATCTTCTCTCTACTCAAAGCCTGGTTTTACTCATACCTTAATATGGTAAGCCCCTCCTAATCACTATCATGTAATATTTCCCTCCTTCCCATGCCCTTAGCTATGGGTGCTTTATTCTCACCCCAGACATACCTTTATTATAACTTCCTCAGACCTTGTGCCAAACAGGGCTCTATATTCAGAAATGTGCTGGCACAATTAGCTGTATGTGTCTTAAAATATACCAAAGAAAAGTCACTACCATGTCACTTTTGCTTCATTCAAATAATTCCACTTTCCTCTCTCCTCTTCTCTTCTTTCCTCCCCTTCTCTCTCCCTCTCTCTCTCTCTCTCTCTCTCTCTCTCTCTCTCTCTCTCTCTCTCTCTCTCTCTCTCTCTCTCTCTCTCTCTCTCTCTCTCTCTTCCTCCTGATCCTGTCTCACAGGTAGCAACTCAGGGGACTATGTAGTAGGGATGAGGAGTAATGCTCTAGGCCACTCAGAAGGAACTGTTTCATTATGTCCAATAACTCCATTCATCCTAGACTAAGTGAAGTGCATAAAATGTCCTAAAGCATCATTATGAGATGTTAAAACAAACCTTTGAAGCAGGTGGAGATCAATGTTATTATAGTTACCTCCCAGATAGGAACACTGGGGCTAAGAGGGTTTAAGTTACATGTCAAATCAGAAATGCTGGGATTAAAAGCCAGGGCCTTAACTGGCCATTCTCTGATCTCTGAGGCCAAAGTTCTTCTACAGATGGCGAGGCCTGAGCAACAGTTCTGATCACTTTCTGATCAATGATTTGGTGAGGGAGGAATCCTCTACTTTAAATAATACAAGATGGTGTAATACCTGATCAGTGGACACTGGACAGTTGAAATTGGCATCAGTTTATTAATAATACAATCTGGGGGGGGGGCAGGAAAAAGGACACCTCACACCATGTTGGGCCACATGGGAATTGCTTAAGAGTGTATATATAATCAGAGGCCAGAGTCATAGTAACAAGAGGGTAAGGTGGCACCTGGTTCTCACAGGAGAATGTGATGGGCTTCTCTAAACAATTCTGCAGGCTGTCTGGGTAGTGAAACCATCAGGCAGAGGACTGAAAGTGTGTCGCCTGCCCAGCTGCTAGAACTTGGATGGGGATCATACCTGGAGAGAGCAGAGAATCTCACAATGAGGCCTTTACACCCCCGTGGGCCTCACAGGTGTCAAGAAAGCACATGACATTTAGGTTTCACAGCACCCCTTCTCTGTGCTCACTGTGTCCGCTCCACAGAAAATGCTCTTTTTTGCTGCCACTTTCATTAGGGCTTCCACCAAGATTTTTCTCTCTCACACAAACGACTGCTCATAAAAGAATCCTGTCAAGGAGAAGGCCTGTCCCTTGATGGCCCAGTAGATAAGGAGGCCTGAAGTTAATTTATTCGCTAATGAATAACATGCTAAAGTCTTGGTTTGATAAGTACACCACTTATACCAAGGTCTTTCATTCGCATGCAGCTTTGTAAAATGGACATCCCTGTAGAAACTAATTGAATCTTGTTGGTGTCTGGGATAATGAACAATGTCAGCACACTTCAGAGATGAAAGACCCACACCAAAGGGAAGTGGCAGCAGAAGAGATTAGCTGTGCTTACTGGAGACATGGGCTGGAGCAGGAAGTCACTGTGGCCTCCCGTGGTTATACCATGTTCCTCACTGCAGGCACCATGATAACTGGCACCACCCTCTAGTTTTCCCTTTTTTAAGTCTATGGTTTGAATCTCAAGATTTCACTGAAAGCACCTGATTTCTAAGAGTGTTTCTGTGGAATAGCCTTTAAGACAGTTCACAAGACTAAAAATTTTAGCTTGGTTTCCAAACAGGTTTGCAGTTATTAGGGGGTTTATGTAATGGCCCCTACTCCAAACTACTTAATGGTTATCAGAGTTATGACCATTAGGAAGTATGAGATGTCTGCACCTTCTCTCCTTACAAGGTGTTGCCTTTGCACTAAATCTTACAGAGATGAGGGTAATTGTAGTGGCCCTGTTCACTGGCACCTAGACACATGCGGTCTCTGTTTCTGTTTCTGCTACACTGTGATGGGTAAATGCAACTTTGGACTTATGCTGCAATAGGAAAGGGCAGGCCTAAGGAAATGGTGGTCTAATGTCCAATAAGTGCTTCTCACCCTTGACATGTGAATGACCTATGCATTTTCTTCTGTTCTCCTTTGCTATTGTGATTTTTTTAAAATACAAGAACCTAATGCTCCTCATATTTCTGCTGAATTAAAATTTCCAAAACAGAGGCTATGTAACTGATTTCACATATAATTTATATGTGATTTTCATGAACATTCAGGGGTGAGAACCCCCCATACCTTTTGCATAGGAAGGATTTGGCAAAGCTGCACACCCAAGAAAGCCATAATACAGATCAGGGGATCAGGAGGAAAGCAAATGGGTCCAGAAGAGATAAAGCAACGGTGGTCGTTAGAGTCACAATGAAAGAAAATGAAATCCAAAATCAAGAAATAAAAAATGAGGGAGACAGATACAACTGGATCTAGATGAGAGCATATGATGACCTTTAGTATATATATAAGGACTTCTTTCTTTTTGTGTTGGTTTTATATTCCACACTGAGATGGAGCTAGAGCTCACACAAATCAGTTTGGAGTTGTTGCTGAAATGAAGTATGGCAGACTCTGCTTCTGAGGAAGCCCCAGGGTGAAAGCAGAGATGAGATGGAGTTTGTCACAATAAATTCCACAGGGTAACACATAGATACCAATTAAAATAAATTTAAGCATTAATAAATGCATATAAAAGTATGTATAAATATATTCATCCTGCAAAGTATTCTCAATATCATTACATTTATTAATTAATAAATTATAACAAAATGTTACTGGGGAATGCAAAGAAGTAAATATTCCTTCATTTTTCTCAGTGAATTGAACATCTGGCTTTGAAAACAAGACCCACACATTGATTGTGCTAAAGGGGTTAAAATCAGTATGGGTTGGTTTCTTCCCTTATTGGACCTCCACATGCTCCTTATACTCTAGAGATTCCAACTTCTAGTTTTCTGACATGCCAGGCAGTTCCACATGATTTTGCCTTTACTGATGCTGCCCCCTCTGTCTGAACTAACTCCCACTCTTCATAGCTATCTGGCCATGCCTTTGTTTCATTCAAGATCCAACTATAGTGTCAGCCCTTCTTTAAGTCTTTCTCCACCTCTAGCTATTTTTAGAGAACTGACACTTTCCATTTGCAAATTTGTCTTCTTTCTTGAATTAACCCATTTAGTTATGATTGGTTAGAAGGTTCACCATTGAACTTGGCCTGACTTTTACTTCTTGCCTAGGTGTTGCTTCCTCCATGGTTTTGCAAAGAGATGGAAAATAAATATATAGAATAGTTAAAATAATAATTTCTTGGTTTGCTTTATGTAGCTCAACTCTTGTGATAAATGTTTACTATACCAGAGCAGAAATGCTGAGAAATGGCAAAACTATTTTGTAGTTAGTTAATGAGGAAAATTCAGGATTGGAATGAGTAAATAACAGGAAAAGGACATGAATATTTTAGCTTTTGAATTGAGATCACTTTACTATTTCATTGTTGTGAAAGCAAATATCTTTATATGACTATATTGACTTAATTGGTATTTGCTTAAGTGCTCACCTTGCCAGGAAATGTTCTAGGTATTTTATAATACATGTATTAGTTCATGTAATCCCCACAACATTACTATGTGGTAGGTCTTTTTGCAGCTGAAAATGCTGAGGCTCAATACAATGTAGCCAAGCATGAGCAGAGCTGGACTTTCAATCCAGGTTGTCTGGTTCTGGAGTCTACAAACTGGACCATTATGCAGACATTCAGTACTAAAGCTGGCAAAGTTCTGGGAAACCTGGGACAAGTTGGTCACTCTAGCTATGATCCAGGATTAGGGTATCTGCTGTGAGGTCTTAAGGTCTAAGCTAGATTCCTAGGGCTGACATAACAAAGCACCACAAGCCAGGTGGCTATAACAACAGAACTGTATTGTCTCACAGATTTAGAGACAAGGAGTAGCTCCTGCATTAAGCGTTTGCCCCTGGTGGTCAGTGTACATCATATAATATTGTAGATACCAGCCAGTTGTCTGGTCGACCTGTCATAATAGTCACTTAGGCTTTTATCGTATATAATAATATATAGATAAGGCCACATTCTGAGGTATTTGGATTTAAAAATTCAGCATACGATTTTAAGGAGATACAACTTAGCCCACAACAAGGACCATTAAGTAACCAGAGGCCAAGGTCAGGCCATGGAGTAAATAAGGGTTTCTCAATTTTGTTGCATGTTAAAATTACCTAGTTGGCTTTAAAAAAAAAAAAGCAAACAAACAAAAAACAAAACAAAACAAAACAACAACAACAACAAAAATACCCTAGCACCTTTAGGCCTCTCCCCAGACTAATTGAATAACAATTTTGATGGTGGGTGGAAGCATTAAAATTGTTTTTAAAGCTCTGAGATTATTCTCATATACAACCAGGACCAAGGTTGTATAATCTCGGTCTGAGGAACCTGCTGGTGGAAGATCAGGAGGAAGAAAATTGGGGGAAAGGGTAAGACACAGGCAGAAGCAAAGGTATGGTCAAGGGACCCCATTAATAGCGAAATATGCAACTAAGGCTGGGCATAGGGCACAGGAAGTCAGAAGACAGTGGAAGGTGAGACAGGGCCAGGCAAAGAGGTCATGGACATAAGTGGGATGAGGACTTGAGCTTAGCTGTTCTGTCCTCCAGTTCAGGTAGGAGTGGCTTCCTGGGCAGGAAATGGAAAGGAGATCACCAGTGGCCAAATTCAGGGGCTAGCTTTGCTCAAACATCTGTTGGAAGTGCCTTCTGCCTCCTCTGCTGCTGACCTTTATTCATATTACAGACTTTTCCAGCCTATAACTATCTGCAGGCTCATATGAACTCCATTTTCAGCAGTTACATGTTTTAAAATTCAGATTTGTAATGTGGATGCATTAGAGAATATTTACTTCATAAATCTATTCACAATGGGACTCTTTTAAATAGCAAAGTTCCTTTGAGCCAAGTGATTTTATTTGGCAGAAATTATTTTACACAATAGTTTTTCATGAGCACATCAGCATCATGAACTACATTTCAAAAGCACAGTCCTTCTGAATCCTGGAGCCATAAAGCATGTTGAGCAGGTACTATAAGGTCATGATTTAGGTCAGCTGGAATAAGTTCTATTGGAATACAGAGCACTGATGATACACATGTCTAGAAATTGTCTAAACTTTATGTTGGGGGTCAACGTAAATTAATTGTCAGACTAACTCCACCTGTTTCTTCAAGCAACTGAGAATGCATGTTTTGGAAGGTCTCTAATGGGCTTGCCAAAGAAGTTGGAAACCATGCAAAGTAATCTAAAAGATTTGGCATGACGGCTCTGGCTTAGGTTGATTCCTCCTGAAGAATTGGTACACATTCTAAAAAACATTACATCCATTATAATACTCGTGTTCCAGAAGCATATTTTCCTAAATATGAAGGCAATAGGATTTATGATCTCACAGTCTACACGATCAGGTATTTTATAATTGCTTTCTTTCACCTTATAAACTGTGTTTTAAAATGTGATCAGCTGTAACACAAACATAAGCACATGGTCATCAGGATCTTGCTGGCCCTGACCCAGGTTCTGTTCTTGAGTTTAATTGGCTGGGCCCAATATAGATGCAGATCCACTCTGATAAGCACATGCAAAGTTCAAATTCCAATCTCACCACTCATCAGGCTTGTGGATTGGGCAGTTCACATAAATTTCCCAAGCCCTGTTGGTACCACAATCACCATGGGGGCAAGGCCAACATTCCATGACAACTGGGAAGAATAAATGAGTTAATGCACATGGGCACTGACAGTATAGAGATTCATTCTCAACAAGTGGTCAATAAATGCTACTCCTGTTTACCCTACATGAGCTGTGGTTACTTACTATTATCCTTTGAGGTCTCAGGCTTTGGTCTTGTCCATAAGCTGACTTGTCTGGACACCCAAAGAAGGCAGAACCAGCCTGTGTCACTCCATGGGGTTCTGTCTCTCTCTGATCTGGCCTCATGACCCTTTTGATGTGGTGAATTAGGCTAGTGTCAGAAATACAGGGTTTCCCACTAGGGTTTTCAGGGGAATGTTATGGTTAATGGGGGAAAACTTAGCTAGCCACAGCTGGCCCTGCATTGTGACAGTTGCACAGAGAACATTCTATTTCCACTTCTTTCTGCTCCACAAAAAAGAGGTATTGCTTCAGTCAGCCATTTGATATACTTTATGTTGACAGGGTGGGATGTAATGACTTTCAAACATGTTGACGGTTTCTTTTCTGCTACATGCCATATACTATTGAGTGCTATCATCATCCTTGTTGTGCAGTCGGGTCAATATCAAGCTCTGTGTGTCAGTTTCCCCCATATGACATTGAGCACTACCTATGAGGTTACTCCAATCACAAGAAGGTGAATCAAGAATGTGGGAGCTAATGCTTTCCTCCTAGAAACTGCAAACAGGAAGGCACAGAAAAATAGAGCTGATAAACATTCCTTATACTCACACTGTGTCAAGCATTGGGCTGCACACTGGCTTCTGTGTGTTCTCTGTTCCATCACTATTTTTATAGAGGTGGTGAGGCATATTAATTCATAGATCTCTAATCCTTATTTTTCAGTATACCAGTCTATGAATGAACAATCTAGGTGTGATTTCTAGCTTGAGAATTCCCCAGTGAAACTTGGGGACCCTAGGCCATCTGTTCCCAAGTTTCACCTTTTGCTCCAGAACCTCAGGCAACTCATTTCCCACCTTCCTGCCTGCCAGTAACTCTGCTAGGCCTCTGATAACATTGGCTGGTGCTCATTTTTGGGATGCCCAGTTGTAGTCCAGTTTTGTAGCAAATAGAATGTGACTTGAGCTCTCTTCATAGGAAACAAATTGAGGCAATGTTCAGACACAAGTTGAGATATAAGCATTTGTTGTTTACTATTAGGTTCTGCTGTTATATGTCATGACCCGACTTGACCATGTATTTTCTACATAGGCCTCCTCTCGCATACTATTGTGCTGCTTTGCCATGTGAATAGTCAAGTATGAGCCTGGCTGGGACATCATTGCAAGTCCACCCCCACTAAGCATGACCAGCTCAGTAAACAGCCAGTTAGTTAAATACCTTGGGGGAAAGTTTGACCCATCTTGATATTGTCCTGGATCTGCAACTTCATATTAATGCTAAAAAGTTCTCTTTTATAACCATATATTTTTTGACAGTGCCATCCTTATCAAGATTTATCTTTTTCTCTTCGTACAACTTTCTTTCAAGGTAACACATAATTGGCAAAAAGATGGATTGTTTCACTTTTAAGTTTTTAATTTATTGCCTTTATTTCTCCAGAGGAAAATAACTAATATGATCAATAATATTGAATTTATATTTATGGAGAAGGCAGACTATACCAGTTTTATAACCAGTAGAATGTGGGCTCTGGAGGCAGACATTTGGATTTGGGATGAACCACATCCTAACTTTGTGTCTATGAGCAAGTTGCTAATTTCTTGGTAGCACAGTTTCATTACCTGTAAGATGGAAATAGTAAGAGTAGTGCTTGCTTTTTATAGTTCTGTGCAGATTAAATTCAACCACAAACTGAAAGATTAGAACAGAACTAGGCATATAAGAAGCACTCAGGGAATGACACCATAGAATAATATTTTTGAGATGCACTTGTATTTGAAGTATGGAGCTTAAACACATAAGCCCTTAGATCTCTGTAAAAGGAATTTCCTTTTGCAAATTTACTATATTGTGATCAAAGTGCTTAGAATGTGGCTGATCATGAGAAGTCCTCTGTTGATGAAGCATACTAATCAAGGTATTGTTTGGAGTGAAAAGAGCTCTCATTTTATCAAGCAGGCAGTGCCTTGAGCAGGCTATGGCAGCTGATGATAGAATAGCCCTAAACATGAAAAAGTGGGTTTTCAACATAAAACTGCTGCTTTGAATTTATTAAAACATTAGATATATTAATTCCTGTGTCAAATGGAATTATGGCCTTGGATCACAGGACCGAGTTTTCTGAAGACAGAGGTCATGCTGTTTTATTGACTGCCCTGTATGGGCCACAGCTCAGTGCCAGCTAAAAGGAGGAGCCAGTGAATATCTGTCTATTGACTAGTTACACTACACAGAAGATTTGAGAGTTTGAGTCACTAAGAAATTAACCATATGTGGTTGTTGTCTTTATGTACATTCTGAGGAAAAGAAAACAGAAGAGTTGTAAAACAAAATGGCACTGATTAAAAGCCATGTGACTTAAAGTCAATTATTTGCCACAAGGTAGATTGTTATGATAAACATCCAATGTGAAGTATGAAAAATATTTTTAATTTGACCAAGTATAACCTCATATTGTACGGAATTTTTGTTGAAAACGTTTGGTGAACCAATTTATTGAGACCTTGCATGTCATGTCACCTTACACATCTGACTCCATCAGTGATGATATAGCCAGCAGTGACACACCTGCTTCTCACCCAGCCTGCTCTCTGCCCTCAAAGACTCATCCCTCTTCTAAGGTTGCTCCCACTGCTGTCCCTACCAGAGCAGTTTGATAAGGCTGTAATCACAAAGTGTAGGTTCCTTAGGTGTTTACACGGTCCCTAGCATAATAACACCCCTTTTGTGTGTCTCTCAATCAATTTTTGAAAAGTTGCCCTGAGCTAGGTTGAATACAATGAGACATAGTGAAGTTCTATTCAAGACCATCTCTTCCCCTGGTTTCCATACTTAGCTTGTGTCTCTGGAATAACCCAGGTGTCCCTTATCCCTTTGTACAATTTCTTCTCCATGCTGAACATGGAGTGACTGGCAGTCATAATTTCTTGTTTACAAAGGCCTCAGTCATGGAGTCCAGCAATTGGGCAACATCATCTATCCATTTTTTTCTTCCCAAAGGAACCAGCAGACTATTAGGAAAGTAGTACTCTAGAGGTACACCCAATGTCTTGGCTTTCAGCACAGGGAATAATTTTAACTTGGAACCTTGCCAACAGCAAAAACACAACCTGAAAAGGACTAAGTACCTCAAGAGAGTTAAAAATATAATGCTACCTATAGTTGGAGAAAAAGAAAACATCACTGGCTGGGATGGTGAGGAAAGCCTTTCTTTTGGAGAAGCTGAAGGTGGTTATTGAAGAAGAAACTTCAAAGGAAGAGCCATGAAAGACTTTGGGCACATTTTTGAGTCATGGCTCTGTCACTCTACTGCAGTATTGTTGAATAGATCTGAAGTCCGTTGTTCCTTCATATTTTAAGTGATAGTGTCACACCACGCCGAGACCGGTTTGGCTCAATGGATAGAGCGTCAGCTTGGGGACTGAAAGGTCCCGGGTTCGATTCCGGTCAAGGGCATGTACCTTGGTTGTGGGCATATCCCCAGTAGGGGTGTGCAAGAGGCAGCTGATCGATGACTCTCTCTCATCGATGTTTCTAACTCTCTATCTCTCTCCCTTCCTCTCTCTACAAAATCAATAAAATATATTTAAAAAAATAAATAAATAAAGTGATAGTGTCACACCAGATTTCTAGGGCCCCTTTTCTCTACAATTTCATAGACCAGAGATGCTACAAATGGGCAGGATTTAGAAAGCCAGAGATGGTGAGCATCAGAGACAGGAACTAGAGAGCACAAAAAGGTTCAAGGTGTCTTTGAGAAACATGATGAGTAATCGGTGGAAGAGTAATAACTTGAGAGTATAGACTCAGCACAGGAATGAAGTTAAAGGACTTTATCTTGAGGAGAGAAGTGTGTTGATGTGCTTGGGCTTCTAGGGGCAGGGATGCGCAATAGTGAATGTTTTCATATGGACACAGAAGGAACTCACTATCTTGGTAGACTTTTCAAAGACATCAGGAGGGTTAGTGTCCTGCAAAATGGAGCCTTTACATTGAGAATAAGTAGGACATAATTGGCAAGTTAAGAATTCAGCTTTGCATGTGACCTTGTTGTACTTTTTAATTTACTAGAAATGATTAGATTAATTCATATATTTTATTATCACTGGTAACACTGACTAACTAACTGTTGTGGACCCTAATGTTAATTTTTATTGAGTCCCACCTTATTGTTGTTGTTGTTGTTTTGTGGTTGTGGGCTAATATGGTATGATTATGTTATCTTAATTTGAGGGAGAGGCAAACTGTGATTTAATAATTAGAAGAAAGTACATGGATTGTGAAGGAGTCTCAGAGGAACCAGCCAATTATGAAATGATAAAAAGCACCACTGGGGTAGAAGGAGATGCAAAATGTTTAGTATCCAGTTGTGTCTCTCACAGGACTTACACTGTAGTTAAGGAAATCACACACCAACACTTAATATGTTAGATAATAATGTAAGTGCACATTCCTGGCCAGTGTTCTCAATGGTTAGACCATCAGCCTGCACATCGGAGGGTTGTGGGTTTGATTTCAAGTCAAGGATAGCACCTGAATTACAGTACTGATCCATGCCTCAGGTTAGGCTGTGTGTGAGGCAACCAAATGATGTATGTCTATCACGATGGAAAAATATCCTCATTCCTTGAGTGAGGACTAATAATAATAATAATAATAATAATAATAATAATGTATGTGCACAGATAATGGTTCAAATGAAGGTTTATAGGACATTGGGAATGGAAGAGAGAAGTCTGACCAAAGGAAGAGTTACTAAATTTAGCAAATAAAAATGTCAACTTAAATTTGAATTTCAGATGAACAATGAATAATTTTTAGCATAAGCACATTCTAAACATTGCATGGAATATGCTTATACTAAAATGTAACTGAAATTCAAATTCAAGTGAATATAGTGCATTTTTAAAAGTCTATTTCATTATATGGCCTGCTGGATGTGAAAACTTTGAAGAGAATGGGATCTTTAGAAGCGAAGTATATAATTTTAAAAGGAGGCCACCATTTGCAAAAGGATGGTGAATAAAACAGGTAGTCCAGAATAGAGACTGTATGTAAAATAGAAAGGTGGACCAGCAGGAATTCACTCTAATTACATGGAAATTTAAAACTGATGGGAACAATGACCTCTGAGTTGAAGATATAAATGTTCAGTAGATATGATCTTTATTTTTATAAATAAAAATTCATGGGCAATTAAAGCTGGAAGAAATCTTAACAGTCATCTCTCCCCTCATTTACAGATGAAGAAGAAAGCATAGCCGAAATCTACAGATCTGAGACCAGAACCATGATCTCTTAATTTTCAGGCCAATGTTCTTTCCACTTCACCATGCTAGTTAATTTTTCTTATTTCTAAACTAAACTAGTAGCTATAAACCAACAATGGACCCAAATCAGCAATCTTTTGGGACATGGTGGTGAAAGCTAAGTAATGAAATTCTTTACTAAGTTCCATTGTGAGTCCTATAAATTACCTCAAAGAACTTTGGAAACCTTCCTTGGGAGTTCAGATTTCTCTAGGGCACAACTTCTTTTAATAGCCCTCAGTGGGGCAAATTGCTATTGACGTCCTAAAAACTTTAGAGAGGCAGTTTTTCAACAGAGTTCTGGTAGTTGTTATTTTCCACAGACAACTAAATTCTCCACACACAAATTTGTGCCAGAAAATAATCTTCCATGTGTATCAATGTCGTAAGCAGTGATTGGCTTGGGTTGAGCATGTAAATAAATCTTGACTTCACTGGAAGAATTATTCCCTTAGCTACTTTACTTCCTCCCTAACCTTTGCCTTGCATTCTCCTTGAGGACCCTCATGCTAAGCTGGCTCCGGAGATTTGGCTCAGGTGACCTCCCAAGTGTGGCCTGCCTCCTTCCCTAAGCCAACCAATATATTGAGCCATTACTCAAATAATTTATAGAAAAATGCCCAATAATTCATAATGCTATTATAATTCAGTGTTCCCATTTCAGGTGGGGTGATATTTATTAGGAACCAGTTTCATTAATGCAGGGAAATAACGAAGAATCTAAGTGGAAATGTCATCTCAGAAGTTACCAAGGATGTGGAAGTCCTGTTTTACTTAAATATTCATGGATATTTGTAACAATTGAAGCTTTTATGGTAATCCTGAGTTATATCTGCTGCATTATTTGCCTTGTCCACATATTCAATTGGTCACAAAAAATTCATGCATTCATTTATTTAATTACCATATTTTGTGCCTTCTTTTGTAAGGAAAGAACACTGTCGTGGTCTCATTAAAAGTTATAGTCTGGGTCCCAGTAAAGGGCATGTACCTGGGACCCAATCCTAGCCATAGTCAGAGTATGCATAGGCAACTAATCAATGTGTCTTTCTCACATATCTATCTCTCTCTTTTCCACCATCTCTTTTTCCTCCTACCCTCCCTTCTCTCTCAAATGAATAAATAAATAGGAAAAATGTTTACCATAGAGGATTAACAACAACAAAATGTTATAGTTTGGGAGGAGTGGTGCTTAGAAATTGTCTATTTCTGTTCTCTTGTTTTATGTAGTAGGAAACTGAGAACTAGAAAAAGAAGTGACTATTCCTAAAGTCAAAACTGTGACAAAATTCTAATTTTCCTGTCTTCCAATCTTGACTCACCCATAGATTGCCTCAACTCTAATGGAAATGACTTCCTAAAATGTAGTCATTACAATGGTATCAACACAAAACATCTAGTAACGATTACAGCTGGTATTTGGAAATTTTGCTATTAAATAACACTAAATGGGTACCATCAAACTGCCAAATGTTCTCTCCTAATTTAGGATGAGTAAAGGCATGAGAGCAATGGATCAATGTCACAATGCTTCTAAAAGAGCCAAATGGAAGGCACACACTGCCATTGTTAAGATGCTAATGTGATTAGATGACTGTCAGGTAATAAGTTCCCTGCCAGCAAAAGTGTTAAACAATTAGATAGCTCTTTGGCAGGCATGGTGCATAAGGAATTTTGAAATGAGTGGAAGCTGGAGCTGGATGATATTTTTCATGTTTCATCCATCTCTAAGTTTCTATAATCAAGATTAGGAAGTCTTAAAGAAAAAATTATATCTGGTCATTCAAATCTAGAGACAACGACAATAATAACAGTATTGAAACATTATATAGAACGGCTAGTAAAAGTACCTGCTCAAAGATCAAAGGCCAATATCAGTTTCCTCTTGTGAGCATGCAGATGAGAGTTGAAGAGTCAAGAACAGAGATTGTCTGAGAAAATGTTTAAAAGAATAAAAGAAAAACCAAGGCAAAACTTTATGGATGAATGTAGGAAGAGAAGAAAAGAGAAATCGAGGCAAATTTTCTTAAAATAATTAGAATCTAAATTTATGGTCCTGTTAGATAATCCATTGGTTTTATCATCCTTCAGGAATCACAGTCTGATGAAGCTAACAAAGGGTCCTCAGATACCCCAACTCATGCTCCCATTTTACAAAAGAGGAACCTGAGCCCAAGAATAATTTAGAAACTATTAGTTTAACATTAATAGTCGGTGATCATATTTCAAATCACTGTCTGAGTTTTACTTAAAAGAGTATTATGGAATAAGTCATTTACACATACCAGTGTATATTACTGAGTCAATTCTTACATTTGATTATGCTTTTTTCCCACTTTGAGCAGCCCCTCAGCTGGGCCTACCATTTCTATTTTTAAAGCACAGGGTAGATCATTTATGTATAACTAGGGAATGAGGTTGTTTTGTTTTTTGGGGGGTTGGGAGTTGGTGGTGAGCATGTTGAAGCAGATCTCTCCCACCATGCTAGCATCTCTATTAAGAATCACACTCACTGTACCTCCCCCTTACTGATGACAGAGTTCTAGCTATTTTTTTCTTCTTTGCCAGTGAGTTACCAAGTGATGGACAGGTGGTTGCAAGGATAATTATTCCTGGACAATTTTACTCAATGCTATGCTTTTCTCCACCATTTTCCTAACCATTGTCTTGAGAGTAATTGTTCTAGGAGGACCACTTGAGAAAGGTTAACCAAATTCTCTAATTTGTACACTTAAAAAAAATACTGGGAAGAAATGAAACTCTGCTATAAGTGGAGAGAGTGCCAGAATTACAATAAAAAAGTCAGAGTTTGAATTTTGAATATCAATCGTAAATTGCCATTCTTCTCTGCTTCTTCCCACTCCTAATAATGGTTTCATGTACCCCTTTCCCATATATACATATAATGTGTTAATTCACTGGAAATTATGGCAAAAACTGCCCTAATCAAAAGCATAAGAATTAAATTCCAAAATGGTGTGTTAGAAAATATAGGAGAGGAGTTATGTATATATGTTTAAAATAACTGAGAAAAAGAACAATCCAATAGAAGAGTGGATTATGCATATAAACAGACAGTGAACAGAAATGAAAATTCATTTGATATGTTCTTACATGAAAAGAAACATAACTCATACATTATAAGAGAAATGGAAATGGAAATTACACTGTGATCTCATTTTTTACTTATCAGATTGGCAAAAATCCAAAAGATCAAAAACATACCTTGCTGGCAAGGCTGTGGAAAAAAAGGCCCTTTTGTACATTGCTGATGGGAATTTATATTAGTACAACCCCTATGGAGGGCCATTTGGTGATATCTGTCAAAATTACAAATGCAAATATGCTTTGACCCAGTAATACCACATCTGAGAATTTATCCCACAGATGGGCTACATGGGTGCAAAATGATATACCTTTGAGGTTATTAATTATAGCTTTCTTTGTAGTAAAAGACTGGAAACAAATCACTAGTCTATCAATAAGGGCCTTTGAAATAAATCATCATTTGTCCACACAATGACATAATATGCAGCTTTTAAAAAGAAGGAAGCACTCTGAATGTTGATATGTAAAGATATGCAAGATACAATAAGTTAAAAAGAAAGGTAGAAAGCAGTGTCATAATATACTGCATTTGATGATTCAATAACTGAGAGTAGAGGGCAATAATATAAAGACTGATATATTGGGTTGCCTGTGGAATATGAAGGTCTTTGTGTGATAACTGGACATGTGGAGAAGAGGGGATTGTCTCTTCATTCTATACTATTTGACTTCTGTGACTCCGTGGAAAACAGGACCACAAGCTGGGTTTCACCCCTGTTTGTCTGTATATTTAAAAGCCTAAGCAACCATTTAACCAGTAGCTATTATGTGCAATGACCATTAGGAGGCAGAAGCTCAATGCACAAACATAGGAATATGGAAAGACTGATGAATCTCAGAGGGAAAGGGAGAGGGGGAGGGTGGGAGGAAGTTAACCAAAATCCTTATATGAGGTCCCTTGGCCTGGCCTGTGGGGACTGGGCCAAAACTAGCAGTCTGAGATCCCCCAGGGGGTCCCAGATTGTGAGAGGGAGCAGGCCAGGATGAGGGACCCCACGTGTACCAGGCCTCTAGTTTATTTATAATTTCATTTTTCAATGAACATTGACATTGAATATTATTTTATACTATTTTCAGGTAAACAGCATAGTGGTGAGACAGTTACATAATTTACAAAATCACCCCCTCATAAATTAAGTACCCACCCGGCACCATAGATAATTATTATAATACTGGAGGCCCGGTGCATAAAATTCATGCACTGGTAGGGTCCCTAAGCCTGGCCAGCGATCAGGGCCGATCTGTGGGGTGACCAGCAGGGCAATTGGGGGGCTCTTCTGGCAACTACCTTGGCTGGCCTGGTGCTGCCTGCTCTCTAGCCCTGCCCCCCACCACCGTGTCACCTCCTTCTTTGAGACAACTGATGGGGTGATTGGGAAGGGTCCCACTGACACCAACCTTGGCTGTCCTGGGGCCTGTGGGCTGGGGTCAACTCCTGAATTGAGTGTCTGCCCTCTGGTGATCAGTGTGCATCATAGTGACCAATCGTTCAGTCAATTTGCATATTAGGCTTTTATTATACAGGATTATTGACTATATTCCCTATGCTAAACTTGACATTCCCATGACTGTTTTGTAACTACAGGCCTAAGTTCTTGAATAAGCTATTTTCTAAGGTGACAGGCAGGAAGATATAAGACTTTGGTTCAGTAAGTCAAGCTGCAAGTCTTCATTGTGATGGATTGCAACACTGTGAAATATTCATAGTGTTGACTTATGATTGGACCATGGTGTGGTGACAATATCCTTCTGCAAGGAATTACACTATTTGAATACTGCTTGTATTCTTTCTAAACCTATTTTTAATACTTTTATCAATAAAAAGATTCTACCATCCTGCCAAGATGTAAAAACCAAGACCTAACGGCCATCCTTAATCCTTCTTTCTTCTTCTACCCCATTCTTCCACCAATTTCTGTCCATATTTTTGCTTTACACATTTCTCTCCAATCTACTCACTTCTATTCCTACACAATTTACCTTGGCAAAAGCTATCATCCTCTCTCAATCTGGCCACTGAAATAGAGTCTCCTTGATTTTACTGTGACCATAATTGGTTACCTAATTTATTTTCTAGTCTCTAATCAGGGTGATCTTCTAAAGAGAATTTCTAGCACATCACTACACTGTTTAAAATCTGTTTAGTGGAATTCCGTTGCTTTTAGCATAAAGATCAATATCCTTAGTAAGACCTGCGATCCTTATCTGAGCTGTCCCCTACCTCCTTTTCCACAGCACTGCACTCCAAATTACCTCTTGCATTTTGTGCTCCAGCCACAGGCTTTCAATTCCACATGGGTGTGTTTACATGTATCGATATTATTTCCCCCTGTCTGGGATGTTCTCCTCATTCCTTTGAACAGCTCCAATTCACCCTTCAAGTATTAGCATAGATGTCTTCCTTGATCACTTCCCAGATTGGATTTGTTTTGACTCTGAAATATTCACTGAGTACCAGATTATTAGGATTTCTGAAGACATAATAATCTGGCCACTCAGTGTATATTCTATATAATAAAAGGCTAATATGCAAATTGTCTCTTCGACCAGGAGTTCGACCAGCAGGAAGGCTGGCCAACCGCCCATGTCCCCTCTTCCTGGCCAGGCTGGCTGGATCCCACCCATGCACAAATTCATGCACCAGACCTCTAATACACACACACACACACACACACACACACACACACACACACTGATTAGTGGTCAGATTATTATGCATTCAGAGATCATAATAATCTGGTCACTCAGTGCAAGTTCACCTCATTACTTTTCCTCTTCACAGTATTCACAGATTCACAATTACATTTCATTGGTATTATTTGTGTACTTCTTGAGAGATGATGACAAGTATGCTTCTTTGTATCCCTAATGCTTGAAGTAGATAAACATGCAATCTGTAGTTATTAAATGTTTGTCTGCATGAATAAATAAATGAGTGTGTGAAAGGGGAAGACTCGAAGTAAAGATGTAGTCAGAGACGGAGTAAAACCATGGTATCAAGATACCTCTGGTATTCCACGTCTTTCATCTCTTCATACCATCAAAACAAAACTTGACAAAGATGAGGAAGCACTGTATTAGAACAAGTCTTCTAGACACTGAAAGCTGCAACATGATGATCAGCTGCAAGCCTATGACAAAAATTTCACCCACACTCACAAGAGCTCAGAGGAGCCCAGGCAAAAGCACAGCCTGCCTGTGGGCAACGGAGGATCTGGCTCCACTTCTCTTCCAGGAATAAGAAATGATTCCTCTATTATTGAGATCCATAAAAAACAAAACACTTAAAATAATGGCACCATTTCATATCAAAAATATAATAAAAGTGAACTGCTATGAAACTACCATTAATATGAAAAGCAGAGGAACATTTGAAAATAGTTTTGCATTCTTAGTCGGAAGCAATAGGAACCCGTCTCCATAAAAGAGTAATTGAAAGTCATATTGGGAGGGAAAGTAATGAGATGAAAACATTCGTGGATGAGATGAAGATGGGCAAAATAAGGAACAACTAACTGCAAGCAAACCAAAAATAGTAGCAGAATTAAAGTATTCATTATTGGCACTGAAGAACAAGGAAGACATAATGGAATATTAAACCAGTGATTTAGAGGACAAACCTGAGAGGTTTTACCATCATATTAAGCCAAAGCAAATTATGAAAAAAGAGAAATATAAATTCCTCTGGATAAATAAAGAACACCAGGATTATAGTCATTCCGGAGGAAGGAGCTAAAATAATTGGAACAGAATTGATAGTTCAGTGTGCAAGCATCAGAGCAGCTAACTTTTATCAAGCCCTTTCTCTGTGCTGTATGTGTGCTAAAGCTTCTTCACATCACCAGCACATGATTACTGATGCACAAAGCAGGTAGGTGCAGTGTTTATCTCCATTTTCAAATGAGGAAATCTGGGCACAGACAGGTGATGCACTTTGCACACGGTTCTGTAACTCTCTCATGAGAGAGCTTTGATGCATACCTTTGCTTTTTGAGTCCAGTACCTGTCCTCCTAATTATTGTGATTATTTTAAAAATATATATTTTTGTGTTAAAGGAACTGATCATGTAACTAGAAGGGATTAATGACTTATTAGTAAAGTCTGTAATTAGAATACTGCAATAGGTTTATGATATCCACAGAACTTTGAAAAATAGACAGTTGCTACAGGTGTCAACTGGAGCCTCCCTGCCCCTGAAAGATCTCAGTAAATTGTCTTTAATCTCCAATTCCCTTGCCTGAGATGGTTTGAAGATTTGCCAAGTGATTTCTGAAAATTCCCAGGGAGCTTTCTTTCTCTTTAGCCTTGTTGCTTACTTCCCCTGCCTTCCCAGGCACTGTCTGCTTCACCTTTACCAATTTGCATGCTAGACTCAGTCCCTCCATCAGTTTCTACAGAGCCAGATGTCACATCGTAACACCAGCTTGTGCATGAGTTTAGAGACTTGGGAAGGTGCTGAGGACTATTGCAGGGCATGACCTAAGCACTCAAGCCTTTTTGCTGAATCTTACTTCCCTTTCTCCTTGCCCTGACTTTCCATCTTGCCTCTCCCTACCTGGCCTCATGCACACCAGTCTAACTAGCTTTCTTTGCTCTTGGAGTCTTGCTTCCCAGACTTGGCAGTTTATCCATGTTCTCTTTTGAAAAGAAAAACATAAACTAAGAACAACAGGGTTCTCCCCAAAAATTATTCTGTAAATAATGTTTTTTTCCACCTTGTGAATATGAATAAAGATTTTCAAAATCTTATAATCCTCCAGCTATCAGACCTCTATATCACTGAATACCAAAGACAGCACAGCAAGGTTATGAGTAGTCTATTTTGTTTAAAGACTATGCTCCATGTTCATTAAACAAATACATCTGTACTTCATAAATGAACAGAATAATAAGGCATATAAGAACTCAGAAAGTACACTACTCAAGTAGTATTTTGGGGGGGAAATTATAAGAACTATACAGAGATTAGTTAAAATTAAGAGCTTATATGCCGAAACCAGTTTGGCTTAGTGATAGAGTGTTTGTCTGTGGACTGAAAGGTCCCAGGTTCGATTCCGGTCAAGGGCATATACATTGGTTGTGGGCACATCCCCTGTAGGAGGTGTGCAAGAGGCAGCTGGCCGATGTTTCTCACTCATCAACATTTCTAGCTCTCTATCTCTCTCCCTTCCTCTCTGTAAAAAATCAATAAAATATATTTTTTTAAAAATTAAGAGCTTATAAATAAGAGGCAGTATAATAGATCTGTAAAAAACCTGTGTCTACACCTCACTGTCTGGGTTTCCAATCCTGGCTCTGTGGACAGCTAGGTACATGGCTGTGGACAAGCTATCTCCAGTCTCTGTTTATTCACCTATAAAGAAGGCATAGTAATAACACTCCTCTCAAAAGGCTATTATGAGAATTAGATGAGTCCTAGTTCTAATGTGCTTAGAATTCTTAGTACTGATGAATCACAATGTAGTTATTTGCTCATTGCCATAAGGCACCTGATCCAAATCAGTCCCATTACCTAGTCCTTCCTATTCCTATTCCTGGTCCTCATGTCTTTACTCAGCTGATGTAGGAAGCCTCAGGATGTAGATGAGGGTGGAGTAGGTACTGTGGCTTCTCAGAAAGAGGTGGTGTCATGTAAAGAATCATTGGGAGGTTTTTTAAGTTACCCTAAGGGAGGGCCAAACAAGACGGATGGTGAATGTAAATGATCATAACACATCTTTTATAAAAAATCTGTTATAAAATTCCAAGTAAGTGCTCTTAATAAGCAAAACAGTTCTCAAAAACAAATGAGAACTGTCAAGCATAAAAAAAAAACAAATAAAGTATTAATTTCAGATAAAGTAAAATAAAAAGAAAAATTGTACAAAACAAGACAATGGTTCATTTTTAATTGGTAAGCAATGTCATTGGAAGAAGCAATTTATATTCCAATTAATAATATCAAACTATATTTTCAAACAATATGAAACATAAAAAACGCAGAATAACAGGATAGTTTAAATATCTGTCTCATTCTTTAGTGTATTAAGTAAATTAACTAAGATTTGAATATAATTAATGGGGTTGCATTAACACATATTAAACAAGAGTCTACATATTAACCAGGCAATCAGGCAATTTTCATAAAAATCCCTGGAGTTTGAGAGAAAATCAAAACTGTAATTATAAACTTGTTAAAGAGTACCTAAAACAAGAGTAGTATTTATCAAAATATGTGGTGTGTGGTGAAAACAGAATCATTGGGTAAATTCACTTCATTATATATTTTTTAAATTAAGCAATAAGGAATGAGAATAATGAATTAAACAGCTAACTTAATACACTTTTAACACATTAACCTGAAAAAGTAAAGGAAGTAAAAAAAAGATATGGAATAAAAAATTAATGAAAGATTAACTAAACATAATTTAAAAATAATATCTGGTGCATGAGGAGAAAAAAAAACTCTTAATAAAATTAATGACCTCTGGGGAATCTAATTTTAAAAGATAACATAATTTTAAAGGATAATTTAAAATAAATACAACAAAGGAAAATAGATACATTGGACTTAATGAAAATTTAAAAATTTTGTATATCAAATAAAGGGAGAAAATATTTGCATATCATATATTTATAAGGTGTTAATATCAACAATATATAGAGAACTCCTAAAACAAGCCCATTTAAAAATGGGCAAGTGACTTGAAAAATCATTTCTCCAAAGAAGATATGCAAATGATTACTAAGCAGTGAGAAGATGCTCACCATCACTAATCATTAGGGAAATGCAAATCAAAACTGCAAGGAGATACAACCTCAGACCTATTAAGATGGCTGCCATAAAAATAAAAATAAAAATAAAAATAAAAATAAAAAACTGAAAGAAAAAGAACAAGAATTGGGGAGAATGTGGGTAAATTGGTACCTTTGTTACTGTTAGTGGAAAATGTTACAGCCACTAAGGCAAACAGTATGGCGGTTCCTTTAAAAATTAAGATTAGAATTACCATGTGATTCAGCAATTTAATTTCAGGATATACACACAAAAGAATTAAAAACTGTAGTCTTAGGGGAAGCCCTCACACCTTTGTGAACTTTATATCCAGAAATTCTACCAGGGTATTAGGGTAAAGCTCTGAGAAAGATTTTCTCATGGCCCTCTAAATCCCTCTAGCTGCAACTTTACATAACCCCAGGACTCTGTCTCCTTAAGCTCTGAGATTCCCTGACCTGGATGGTTCCTCAAATCCCTTTGTTTGCTGGAACAATCCTCTGGAGTCCCTTATCAGAAGCCTTTAGAGTGTTTTCAGAAAAAATCACTGTCACCCACCATAGCACTCCCTGGGCTGCTGTCCCATGGAGTTCTTTTTAAAGGACATGGATTGCTCTAAAAGTTAATTTTCTCACCATCCAAGAGCATTCTGCATTCTCCTTTATCTTAAATGTTTTAGTCTACTTTGGTAACTGTAAGAGAAACAAGAAAAGGCTAAGCCATGAGCCATCTGGCCTAACAGAGGACTAGAGGAGATTTGGATGGTTCTGTGGTTGACTGGATAAACCTCAAAATTCAATGGGACCTTCACAATGCTCAGAACTAGGTATGTGACCAAAATTTAAGTATAATCTTGAAGAAAAGAGTATGATAAGGTTAATGTCAGCCAACAACCTCAATAGAATGGGACTTACAATTGGCATTAAATCAAATTGTGAACAATAAAAATTTTTATATTGGGGATCTAAAATTGTTCCCTAGGATGTATTGATCTTAGATGAAACAATATTGATGTTTAGTGGGTTCTGGGAGAAAGTAGTCTTGGTGCCATGGTTTTGGGAGAAATCAACTAATACTTTTCTGTCATTAATGGGCAGTGGTTTCCAAGATCTCCAAAGAAGAGGATAAGGTCACCTGAAGATACCATTATAGAAAACATGAATGACTTGAGCAAAGGTAGGATTACCAGGTCACTTCTTCCATATCTTCTGATAATAGCCCTCTTCCCCAATCTCTGCTTTTGGTGATAGGAGGATTTTATCCTCAGAGAATATTGTGAAAAAGAGTTTATTTTTGTGAAAATAGATCCTTTTGAATTAGGCTTGAATCACTTCATGCCAATGGACATTATGAAGTCAGCAAAGTTTCCTAAATGATCTATAAGACAGAATGGGCCCTATTTTTTCTACCTTACTTGAGTACAACAGTGTGCCCCTAGTCAGCAATAACAGATAGTACACTTACAATTTGTTAAGAGGGTAGATTTCATGTTAGGTGTTCTTATCATAATAAAATAAAATTTAATAAAGAGACAAAAGATACCAGGAAAAAAGAGGTATTAATTGTCATTAATGAAAGTATTGATCTAGGCAAAAGGAGCTGAGGACCTTTGAATGTAGCCATAGTAATGAGGATGGAGGAAATAAAGGGAGAGACAAGGGTGTGTGTATAAGAAGGTGGGCAGGGCCATTTCTTAGTTCACATTTAGATAAGCCCTCTTCTCTCAGGACTCTCCTGGGGAATGTCCCCTCCTGGCCCCAACCTGTGAAGGCTGAAAGGATAGCCCTAGTTTTCTCCAAGACATAGCTGATGCCTGAGGTCCTGAGCAGGTCACGGGTTTATAATATGAATTTGAACACTCAGAAAAGCTTTGCAGGTGAGATAAAAATAACTTGTAATTAGCACATTCCTTATTTAGCAGCATTATTTGCATACAAAGTGGCTTTTATAATTGCTTGGGAACCATTTGTTGACCTTTCTTCTTCAGCAAGCTAAACATTTGCCTTGTTTATACAATCATTTTCTCTATAAACTCTTCCTTCAGATCTTGCCTGGGGAAGCAGCAAATCAGACACAAAAGTTTGCAATTCCCTTTTTAGGGCCCAGGCAAATAAATGTGTTGACTCTGTGTTGAACAGACAGATCTTAAGGAGCACTGCTTTGCAAATGCTGCTTTAGACTCCTGGAGCAGGCACTGGAAATATGGTTCCCCTGCCCCTCTCCTAGATCGAATTTAACAGAGCCGCAGCATGGGACCAGTAGTCTGCACTCTTAACTTCTCTCCCAAATTATTAGTGTAAGAGGTTGGATTTGGGAATCAGCATGTCAGGTGACTTAGATCATTTTTGCAATTCCTGCCACTGAATCAATGACCAAGTTGGTGAACAGGTCTAATTCCCGATTTGAGATATTGATTGGCCGTGGCAGAGTCACGCAGGTTACCAGCATTCACAGCTCCCTTTTCTGGGCCAGTGTCTTCCTATTGCCTCCAGCCATATGGTAAATTACATTGCTTTTCAAATGTTACACTAACCTTGTATTCCCAGGGTAAATCCCACTTAATTATCAAATATGGTCCTTTTTATATATTGTGAGCTTTAATTTTTATATATTATGCTAAATCTGTGTTATAATATTTCGTTTGTTTATAAGGAATTTTGGTATGTAGTTGTTTGTTCTTGTAATGTGTCTGGCCTAATGTATCTTTATGTCTTGCAAGTCTTCATGCTCTTGGAAATCTCCCTTACCTGGCATAGGTGTGAATAGACAGGGACAGGAGTAAACTCCTTTTACTAGTACTGCACTTACCTAAAGGCTCACTGTTTCCTGTGGTCCCCCTCCTACTGAGACTGGGGAAGGGGAAGAGAGGTTATGGCATGTCCTCGGGGAGCCATCTGTGACCTCTCAGACAGCCCTGAAGGGAGGTGTTTAGCTGCAACATTTCACAGTAAGTAGGACTCTGGTTTTAGCCATAACCCAGGACAATAGGAAAAGCTCAAAAATAAAAATCAGGTTTCAGAAATCATAGAAAAAAATATGTTATCACATATTCCAAAGAACTTCTTACTGATTACAAGGTCACTAAAAAGGTTGAAGCAAATACTAGATGATATGGCAATAAGAAATTCTGATCTGGAATGTCAGAGAAGTAGTTTCTATATCAAAGCCATAGATTTGATATAGCTGTCATATCCAACAACTATTTTAATGAATGAGGATAGGCTAGGGTAGGAATTATTCTAGTAAGTGCGCCACATATAGTACTTAGAGTTTCCTGAAACCATTTCATTCCCAATCTCTTTCTCTCTCATTCAGTCACATGTATGTACCATGTTGCAATGTAAAATGGAGTTCTTATTATAGATCACAGCTGAAGAATTTCAAAGCTGCTGAGCTAAGGAACTTTCTAAGAAGCTGTGATTCTCTGAAGATTCTCTGAAGTGGTAGGAGACGTGCAGTAAGATAAGGTTTATAGCTATTGCTGATAGTCCTGCAGGTTCTCCCTCTAAATCAGAATCTGCTTTGAGTTTGCCACCTTTAAGGTAATGGAGAGCAAGCTTTCTTAAAACAGACTGCTATCTTTGCAGAACAAGAGAGAAGCATGACCACCTGAGACATTCTGAGAAAGCCCTGTGTCCCCAACTCACTCCACCAACTCTGTGCCTATGAAGGAGGCCTGGCCAGGAGTAGTGGGGCTGGTGTCTTCTCTTACCAGAGGAGTCTGTGCCATGTGACTTGCAAGGAAACAATCAAGCAACGCTTAGTTAAAGCTCCAGGGCCTTGTAAATTGTCAGCACTGTTCTCAAATTGTTTCAGCCTCTGGAACAAAGGGCTGCTCTCAAGAGGCCCTTCATTTAGTTGGCAAACAGAAGCAATAGCCCTGAGAGAACTTGGGGACCAAGGACTATGTTTCATATAACATCAATGCAAAGGGATTTCAGAGGCAGCACAAAAAGAATGAACAAATGGGGAAGCCTTCTCTGAACTGAACTGGACTAATCATGAGGGATAGATTGACCTCAGAATCCAGAGAAAAAGATAGGGACACCCTAAAGTCAGAAGACACCAATTCATGGATTTGGATGTCACATAGCTTTTGTCCTCCATCATCTACACACTCCAGAAAAAGAAAAAAAAAGCCTAATATGTGCTCCCACTAATTATCTCAACTGTGAGTCCATTCAATGCCAGGGAGAGTGAATTTTCATTGTATCTAAACGCATGATCACATATTAGATTATTAATTACCATTCTTATCTAGCTATTCTATCACTAAAGCTCATCATGCAGCAATAACTTGGTTCAGTAAGGAGCTGCATGATAAAAAAAAGATCATCCACCATCCTCAAATTTTGTCCAGTTGTGGAGAAGGTGTGACCCACTAAGAGAACTAAGAGACTAGAGGCATGAATCAATAAGAATCAAGCTCATAGACTCCAGGCATCATGGGAGAAGTTGATGTTTATGTTTGTGACAATCTTGTGGGTCTTATTAGCACAGCCCTTCTCAGCAGTGACTCAGCACATGGAGTTCACAGGCAGCCTCTGGGTTTATAAGGAAAATGCTGATGCACTGCTGAGTTGCACTGGGACTGTTGAGCAGCGCTACAGAACTGAGTGCGTCATTTCCCCCTGAACAATGTGTCTCATTCATTGCTTGAAGTGTGACTATTCATGTTGAAAATGAAATTCCACAGAGTGATCTGCTTGGGAAAATTATTCAGAGCTACGCACTTAAAGATCTTTCTATCTTTTTGTGGTCCTCAATTAAGTCTCCCAAGAACCTCGGCAGGGTAAAATGGTTCCAATCTAGGCATTGAGAGTAGAAGAAAAAGATATGAAAACTCCAAAGTTTGTATGAACTTTCAAAAGTCATCTCTAAGGACAGCAGGGAGCAATTAACTAAAACACCTAGAATATTGATGGAAAAGAAAATGCCAGGGATTTGAAATTAGGAAATCTTGGTGGTAGTCTTGATTCTGTTTGTAGGTACCTGGGCACTTTTGGCTAATGCAGAGATATACACATTTTTAGACATATTTTAATAAACAAATATAAAAAAAATAAGAAACAAAAAAATTGAATAATATCTTGTTTCTATAATCCTTAATTAATAAGCTGGAATGTTTTGCTATATTTGTGTTATCTTTTTTAATATATAAGTAATTATTATATTATAGATAAAAGAAGTATTCTTAGGTCCTCTCACCCAATATGCAACCATTATCATGAGTTTGTTTCTTTCATTCTGTTTAAAACATTCTATAGAATATATATACAATTCTATATATATGTGCATTATAATTATTTTACTAGGGACTTAACATTTTATATTATTATAATTATCTACTATTCTATTATATATATATATATGTATATATATATATATATGCATTATAATTATTTTATTAGGGACTTAACATTTTTACATAATTGGCATCAATAGTATATACAAAGTATTATTCTGAAACTTGCTTCCCAAGGTACATTTGGATTTATTTCTACTACCTTATTTTGTGTTCTTTTCATGCCACTTTCACTTCTCCTTTTTCCATTAGCTATCTCTATTAGATTGATAAATTTTCTTTTGTTTGCTCTTTCCCTTTTATACTGACTTGTAAATTATGTATTTTATGTCTGCTCTTTTATTGGTTCCCCTCAAATTTTCAATATACATATTCTATTACTAATTTTCTAACAAAATGTAGAAAGGAAGGACCTTAGTATCCATCATACTCCTTAGGTTCTCTCACTCCCAATGTTCATTGCTGTCTAGAATCTAAATTCCAAGATGTTTTGAATACAAAATAAGTCTATTTTCTTTCATTTTTGTTTTATTTTAAATTCCTTATTGTTGAAAGTATTACATATGTCTCCTTTTCCCACCCCCATTGACTTCTCTCCAGTCACTCCCACCCCCCAGCCCATGCTCTTACCCCCAACCCAATACTCTCTATGCCCATTGGTTATGCTTATATGCATGCAAACAAGTCCTTTAAATGATCTCTTAGTCCCCTCCCACCTTCCTCTGCCTTCTGGTCTATTTTTTTTTAATGTTTACAACACATTTTTGTTACCACAATGTCCAGTTTCTTTGCTTACCAACTTTCTTGAATCCCACTTGTTACTTCTGAATTTATTTTCCTTTTTGATGAATTATCTCCCTTAATAATAGTTCTTGCAGTGAAGATCTAATAGTAATAAACTTAGTTCTTAAATGTCTGAAGATATCTTCATTTTACATTAACTCTTGAAGGCATAACATTCTACATTCAAAATTATTTTTGCATGGCATTTTGAACTAGTTCTTTTATTAATTAAAAAATGAGCTGTCAACCAGACTGCTGTTCTTTTTGGGTAATTTATCTCATCTGGTCAGATTTTACAGTCTCTCCATTGCAATGTCTGTGTGTGGGTATATTTTTATTTCTCCTGCTGTGTGAACTGTGGGTTTCCCTAATCAGAATACTTATATTATGTCTTATGTCTTTATAATTCTGTAAAGTTTTAGCTATTGCTAACTCTTTTAGACTCTCTCTTTATTCTTTTTATAGCATTTTCTTCTGAAATTCTTTTTTAAAATATATTTCATTGATTTTTTTATAGAGAGGCATAGAGAGTTAGAAACATCAATGAGAGAGAAACATCATTCAGCTGCCTCCTACACACCCCCTTGACTGGAATCAAACCTGGGACCCTTCAGTCTGTAGGCCAATGCTCTATCCACTGAGCCAAACAGGTTGGGGCTGAAATTCTTATTAGGCATGTTGGTATTTCTCAGCCTCCATGTCAATTTCTTTCATTTCTCTATCACTTGGTCTTTCTATTTTCATCCTAGAAAATTTCCTCAATTCTCTCTATTATTTGGAAAAGTCTTTGGTTGTGTTAGCCTAATAGTTAGCCCACTGCCAAGATTCCCATTACCCTCCTTTACTTCTTTGATGATTTCAAAGTTATTGATTTAAAAACATATACAAAAACATCTTTTTAAACTTTTCTATTATATCTATTTCCTTGAATGAAGATTATTCAATTTCTTTGATTTCACTCATCTGTTGGGGGCTAACTTCCTGTGCCTTTTTCCTTGAAGGCCATATTATGATTGCTTCAGCCCACAATTATCCATGTCTGGACCCACAGGGAGCCTTATGTTAGCAGCTCAGGTCCATTCTTGGTGCCTGTACCGACAAAACTCTGGGAACCAGGCTCAGGTGAGAATCTTGACTTAGGCCTTTGGCTTTAGGATAGCATCATGTTTCTAGAAGCCACCTGGGCAGTAGATCTCTATGAAGCATTGTCTGAGCCCAGTTTGAAACCCACACATTCCCATTTGAGAGCTTGGCTGGATCATCCATACATAGCTGGTTTCATCCCCTTGGTGACCAGAGGGCTCCAGCCTCCACTTATATCTGTAATCTCCATTCCATTCAGGTCCTTTGATTTTGGGGATAATATTTAGTGCAGGTCTGTATTTATTTCGAAATAAATAAATATATGGTTTTTTTAATGTGTTTGGAGTTAAATGGTATATTATACATAAACTCTCCTTTATCATGGAAGTATTTTTGATTTTTCAGACAGGGGAACTAAAGTCCAGAAAAGTGAGGCAGCTTTCCCACACCACAATCTAGTTATTGCCAATGCAGGCACACCTCATAGATATTGCAGGGTCAGTTCTACACCATTGTAATAAAATGAATATCGCAACAAAGCAAGTCACACAAAGGTTTTGGTTTCCCCATGCATATAAAAGTTATGTTTATACAATACTGTAATATATTGAGTATGAAATGACATATTTATTTTTAAAAAGCAATATATAGACCTTAATTATAAAATACTTTATTGCTAAACATTGCTAACCTTTATCTGAGCCTGTTGGGAAAATGGTGTCCATAGACTTGCAGAACTTGGGTTGCCACAAAACTTCAATTTTTAAAAAGCATACTATCTGAAAAATGCAATGAAGCGAAGCACAAAATCTAATGAGGTGTGCCTGAGTGATTATGAAGAATTTCTCTGCCTTAAACACACCGTACATTGTCTCTGTAACTCTAGATTGTTGATGCTCTAAAATGAGAAAATAACAGCTACCTTGCCTTTTTCAATTCATTACTGAGAACTGCAGAAATTGACATTGCAAATAAATGTGCAAGTATTTTGAAAATAAAAAAGCGTAGACTCTTATTAGCATTAGCATTTTTAAAGTTCCATTGTGATGGGGATTATAAGCAATGTCAATATTTACTTTCATTGCTAAGAAATTACTTCTGATTTTTTCCACAGTAGAGTTTGTTCTTTTCATGTACCATTTCTATCCTCAGAGTCATTTTTGATATTAAATAAAATATGACCTCTTGGATAGAAGGTAATGTATGAAGGTCAACTCACAGAGACTAAGGAACAAATTTTACTTTCATACATTTAACAAACATTTGTTAAGTGCCAATGTGTCCATGCTCTTGGATTGTGCTTGCAATGTAGTAAGTAGATCTTTTCGTAAGAAATAGACTTTTTATTTTATATTTATGGAAAACTTTACATTATAGTAATATTCCAATGAGAGAGTTCCCATTTATCCTACACCTACTTTCCCTTAAAGCTAACATCTTATATCAATATGGTACATTTGTCACAATTAATAAACCAATACTGATACTTTTTTAATACTTTTATTCATATAGTTTTAGTTCTTACCTTGTTCTCTTCTAGGTTCCCATCCAGGATACATCACATTAGTCATTACATCTTTTTAGGCTCCTCTTGCCTGTGACAAAAAGTCCAATTTTCTGCTTTTAGATGACCTTGATGGTTTGAGGACTACTGGTCAGGATTTGTCTTATGTTCCCCTTATAATTAGAGCAGAATTGTGGCTTTGTTGAGGTAGATCACAGAGGTAAAGTGCAATTCTTATTACTTCATATTAAGGGTACATGCTACCCACAGACATCACTTTCTTTATGTTTGCAATAATATTTGAGAGACTTATCACCGGGAAAGCTACTCTTTTTCCTTTGCCCATACTGCATGCCGTCTCTTGGGAAGGAAATCACTATGAGCAGCCTGCACTTAGGGAGTGGGGAGTTACATTCCACCTTCGCCAGGGCTGATTCTCTACACAGTTATTTGAAATTCTTCTGCTTGGGAGATTTGTCTACTCTCCTTATTTATTCATTATTTAATTACTTATTTATATCAGTATGTATTTGAAGAGGTAGAGAATATGCCCCTTTGGCACATTGATTATTTTGAGCCGAAGGCACTTAAGAAACAGCAGATTCAGAAAGAACTCTCTGACCTTTTTCTACCTAAAACCTGGTCCTAAAATGTCCCATAAAAAGATGCCTCTCAGTACCAGGATAAATTATTATCACCAGAGTACAAATCAGCTCTAACCTGGACCATAAACAATCCTATAAAATCACTCTGATTTCCCATTAGTTCCCTCCATCTATTTCCTAGTCACTGTCCCACAAAGTGATGCCTCTAATCTAAGCCCCCTTGTCTGGTCACATCCCCACAATTTAACATTTTTTGTTCAAAAAGGTATTAAGACTTAGGACTGAACATCTTTAGGTCTTCATTTTCCTGCTGAAGACTCCTATATACATGTAAAAATATTAAATGGAAATTGTGTGTTTTTCTGCCGTACGTCAGTTGAATTCTTAGCCCCAGCTGCAGAACCTGAGAGAGAAGTTTTTTCTCCCCTACAGACTACTGGATATTTATTTTTATCTTACTATTTTATTTGCTGTCCAAATTGTTTCAGCTTTGGCTATTGGGAGCTCTTGCCTCTTGTGTTTCTTTGACAGACCTGCTGTGTGTGTGTGTGTGTGTGTGTGTGTGTGTGTGTGTGTGTGTGTGTGTTTTCTCACTTTTTTGGTGCTTGCTGCAAAAAATATATAAGATAATTCATCATATATTTCTGTCCAGTCCTAGAATTCCCTATTTCTCCAAGGAGCCCTGATTGCTTTTAGTAAAAAAATCATTGACTAAAAGGAAACACATAGAATCCACTATGATTAGACATCAATTTATCTGTACATTCCCACCTATAAAATACTCGGTTTTTGTACTTTAAGTCTCACAGGAATGCCGAAAGCAAGGTGAATGTCCTCACAAAGCCATTAGATTTCTTTAAAAGGGATGACTTTCAAATGGGGATGTATACCTCTTGGAGAAAATTCAGAAATTCTACAGAAATAATAGAAAGTTTTACCTTCATTTACCAATCTCTTCTAAACATGGGTCAAAATTGAATCAGCAAATGGAAATATCTAAAATACAAAGGTGAATTATTTTGGAATATACTAAATTTCAAGGAATAGAACCCATTTTCTTTAGTCAGAACACCTCAGCAATACCTCAGCAGTTATTAATAAGCTATTGTTACTGGTGTGAACAAAGATCCTAAAAATGTTTATTATTGCAGTGTATCTTTTTATGTGTGTCAGGACTCCAAAGCCTAGTTTTATTTGTAAGGTTCCCCAACACAGTGGTTGCTATAGATATAGGAAAAGCCCAAAGGACAGCATGTTGAGCCTTTGGAAAAACAGTTTCATTTCCAAAAGCAAGGGTAGACATTGAGGTTGAAAGGGAGTTAATTCTTAGGAAAAACTTATAGCTGATGTAAGGTTTTCAGAATGAAATCTAAGACTTCAGGGAAATTTGGGGACCAACTATATGACGTTCAAAGGAAACAGTGAATATGAGTGAGCTTTAGCTTTTTAACCCTATGAGTAAGGCAAATAAATATGTGCAAACTATTCTACTCAATGTTGTATACTAGAAGACAATTTTTGTTTCTTTTTTGTGATAATGATGAAGAAGAGGAGAATGACATGAAGATGAAAGCTGGGGTTCTAGGTGTCTGAGCTTTAAGTTGTTTTAATTCACAAATAACCACAGTAATGAAACTTGGCTTCAGCCTGGTCCTCTCTCAAGGAGAAAGGGACCAGATGCTTTTGGAAGCTTTCTCTTGACTTTTCCTTGGAACCTGCCTCTCTCATCTGAATTTCGTGGCAAAATGTGCTCAGGTACCAACCTTCAGGATAGCCATTCATTTCTCAAATGGAGTTTTCCACCCTAGGAAGGCCAGGTGTATGAGCCCTTCTTATCTCTCATCAGCTCAAAGACAAAAAAAAAATGTCTTATGAATATAAGATTTGTAAAAATTTAACCTCTCAGTAATGTGTAAGGAAAAAAAAAAAAAGGAGGAAGCAATGTGGCAAAGGGGAGGCCAAGCAGAACCAGGGTTACCACAGGAAAAATGATCTTCCAATGGTTCTTGCTGGCTACTTCATATTCTCCAATGGGAAAAAGGCCTGGTGCTCACGTATCAGTAAACCATTGAAGGAGAACAAAATGCTAATGAGAGCAATTCAAGGGGAGGGACTTCAAAAGCTAGAATAACAGACCCACTTTAGTGTTCTGGCACTGCAAACAAGGGTGGAAGGACTGAGGAAGCCAGGACAGCCAACAACTGGACATCCATGTGTCCTCCACATTGGCTGCCTTCCTTGCCTTGATAACCTGAGAAGGATCCCAATTCTTATTCAGAGTTGTCTCTTTGGTGACATTGGCTATTCAGAACTGTCATTTCAGGGCTCAAGAGGAACTGTGGGGTAAGCCATAGCTTTTTCTCTGACTTTTGATTGCTTTTGTTAACATTTGAAAATTCTTTTCTACCATTCATGGGGGAAATTATTGACTTCTAAACTTCTTTTTATCTTCTTCCTCCTCCATCAAAATTAAAATGCAACATTGTATATATACACACATAGATCTATATAATCATTTTCCTAGTAGTAAAACGTTTGATACGTGTTAGCCATAATACAGATGATTTAAAAGCCTTTTGAAGATGGGTCCTATTTTCAGTGGTATGGAATGATATAGCTGTTATTTCATAAAGAGCATCTTTCTATTAGTTTACTTGCAATTCCCCTTAGTGCCTCAACTCCAACCCCAATTTAGATTTCAGAGTTCAAAAGATCATCATAAAATGTAGCCTTGCACAAGGAGATGGTCTAATTATTCAGCTTTGCTCTACCAGCTTAATAAATTATGCAACGATGCCCGCAGTATTTTTCCTGAGAGAATGTGTGTATCAAACACTCCTGCCAGTCTGTATAGATGCCAGAGCGAATGGTTAGTGCCATAATCTGAGAGTTGGTTTTACATCACTTGAAGAGTGAGTTAACAATTATTTTTGTTGTTTTTGTTGTTGAGAATATGCATTATCCTGAAGGAACTTACCTGCATATAGAACATTCTATAGTGATAATTATATATTTAATAATGTTAAATAAAGGATATGCTGTCAATGAACTACTTTGTATAATTTCAGAGTGGTAATGAAAAAGCTAAAGGGAATTCCCCAAGAGTTCAAAGGAGTTTATTTGAGACAGATGAATATCAGCCTTTGGAGGCTCCAGTCAATAGAACCAGAGGGTATATTTACAGCTGTATTTGTGCATAGGAGAGGATGTTCTAATAAAATCAATCCCAATTATTCAGGCTCACTGAATGGCTGTTAAAGGGGAACCTTCTGGTCTACCTCATGATTTGTGCTTCCTTCACTATGGTGTGATTATAGAGATGATGTGTGTTGACTGTGCAACCTTCTAACTGGTCTAATAGAGAATGGGATTTGGCAAACTCTGAGAAGCTTTATACTGTGGATGTTTAAATCTGAGATAAGGGTGGATTTAAAAGTAACAATGGTGGGCATGAAATCTTATTTTGTCATATAAATAACACTCTCAAAAGTAAAGTGGATATTGCAAATTTGTCATGAAAACCAAATGGCATTAGTAATAAAAGAAAGGTAGGTAAACAAATCATTGCCTCATATGCAGGTGAACTGGCTGTCAAGTAAATGTTTATTGAACATGTAAACCATGATTTTATATCAGTGAACCAAATTCAATTGACATATTTTTGTGAAATAAAAAGCAGCTTGTAATTTTAAACCTTTACTTGAGGTTTTAACAAAACCTTTCTAGGTAAGGTACTTTCCCATTTGCTTTTCAGAAACCCCCTCTGCCTTATATTCCATATATACATATATATATACACACATATACACACACACACACACACACACACACACACACACACACACACACACATATATATATATATATCATGAAGCAAGAATGATGTGAGATGAATGGGAAGTAAGGGGTAATTTGCTGAAAGAAGATATTCCTGGATCTTATAGCAGATATCTCAGTTTTGCTTACACTATCTAGAAAGGAGACATAAATATTGAGGCACAATTATTACCCTCACCTTGTTATGGAACTTGTGCCACTTGGTGCCGAGCATGAGGACCACCCATCTCAAAATCCTTTCCTCCAGCAATGCAGCCTCCCAGCAGCAGTGGGGACCAGCACCTTCCCCAGCAGTACCAGCTGTCAGCAGCACAGAGGGCCAGAGATCAGCATTACCATTCATCCACTGATGGATGATACCCTCAATCACTGGGCCAAAGGTGATTTAGGTAAAATGTGTACAAGTATGGGTTGCTTGATCTTTGAGCCCGTGAATGTAAAGGACAGCCTGGGATGTTCTTTTATAAATTACCTGACAGAGGATCTTTAACACTTCATGCAGTAAGTTACAGAACATTGTATTATAGTTACCTCTAAATTATCTGGGGATGATAGGAATAGAAAGAGCTGGACAGCAACATTTGTTGAACAGAGAAATATAGTGAGGACTGTTGGGTGTTAAACACGATGAAGGAAAAAGTTTGTTGCCTTTGTGGTGCTTATGAGTTCTTGATGGAAAATAGATCAAGTACCTGCCATTCAAAAACTTACAACTCAAGACTTCTCTGCTTGCATCAAAGCTAAAATCCTATCACTAGAAAAACATTTTGAGTTTAGAGATCTTTTCAATCTTTCACATAATAATTTAAAAAAGTGAAGATCTGGTAGAACATGGACCGCATTAGAGAGTGAAGCCTTTTAGAGTGGATTCCTGGCTGGACTCATTTTGTATACATTTATTATTTTTTCTCAAAAAAATACGAAGGGAGCACTTTGCATATGTGAATCCTAAAGATTGCAACAGAGGAATCTGCTTCAGAAACCATCCACTCTCGTGCAAGGAGACAGGCATGGGAAGAGGGGTACTTCCAGGGAAGAAGACGGAGAGAGGAAGTGGGAGATTATTGGTACTGATTTGGAGTTCAGCTCAAACAGAAGGATCTCTAATAGAGTATGAGATGGAAAATAACTTGAAGAGGCTGGTGGGGACTGGAAGGCCATGAAAATAGAGAAGCAACATGCATTGTTTCATTTGCATATGTGAAAGAGTGGTCATTCAAAACAGAATTAAAAAATATATATATATTTTATTGATTTTTTTACAGAGAGGAAGGGAGAGAGATAGAAAGCTAGAAACATCGATGAGAGAGAAACATCGATCAGCTGCCTATTGCACACCCCCTACAGGGATGTGCCCGCAACCAAGGTACATGCTCTTGACTAGAATCGAACCCAGGACCACTCAGTCTCCAGACCAACGCTCTTCCACTGAGCCCAACTGGTTTCGGCAGAATTGATCTTTATATTAAAACTATAGGCCAAATGCATGAAATTTGTGCAAAAGTAGGCCTTCCTTCCCCTAGCTGCCAGCACCAGCTTCACTCTGGAACCCAGGACCTGGGCTTTCCTCACAGCCCCAGATTCATCTGGAAAGTCATCCAGAAGAACATCCGAAAGGACGTCTGATCTAATTAACATTATTTTTATAGATTCAGGAGATAGTTTTTCTAATAGACTAGAAGGGGATAAAATCCAATGCCCCATGTAGCTGTTGTGCAGCTTAAGTTAGCCACTGGAGAACATAGTTCCCTGAGAGGCTGTATAACATGAGGGCATTGGATTAAACAAGTTCCAACGGTAACCCTTCAGGAATACCAGCACACACACACACACACACACACGCACATGCACACACACACTCATGCAGGCACGCACGCACACACTTTAAAAAAGACTTGTCTTTAATCCATCAAGGTTAACCTTAGTGTGCGATAAATTGTAAACAATTTTACTGCATTTTATTACAGCTTGAAAGTTCTATGATTATATTTTTATACACCTTTCTTGTTTATAATTGTATGTCTATGGCAATTCACTTATTATTTCCTAGGGGGTATCACTTTCCCTGACCTTGTGTGTTTTAAGGGAGGCTGACATATTATACTTTAAAGACAAACACAATCTGAGCAATTGAATGCCAGGGGCAGTTGCTGTGCAGGTGCTGGTTTGGGGAGTTCTGAGACTCAGGCCTCTTGAAGAGGGGGGGGGGAATTGCACATACATTGAGCTAAGAACCCCCAGAGGATGAAGACGTGATTCATTATCAGATCAATAATCTACAAACTGTGAATAAGCAGGAAATCAGAGTCTGTTGGCTTTTTAGTCCATTGTGGGAACAAGGGTTATTATGTGGACTCCAAGTGCGTTCTGGTCCAGTGAGTCAATAATTCCCATCATATCATGGAAAATGCATTGCCCCTATAGGCTGTGGAATGCCTGGGGAATGTTCTTCAGTAATCAGGCCTTATGCATAGAAGATTATGCATTAATTTTATAGTCTGTGCCAAGACCTAACTGGTAAATAATACACAGTCAGTTACATTATACCTGCAAGTGCCTAACTCTATGCTCTGGAGAAAAAGATAAGGCTTTACAGGTATTTCAAGTAGACTCGGGCAGGGGCGAAGTACAAAGATCCATGTGGCATTTACTGATGTGAATCTTTCTAGACTGTCATTGGAGGAAAGGAAAAGAAAAAAAAGAAGAGATGGAGGCATGAACAAAGGAAGAAGAAAGTAGGAAGGAAGGAAGGATGGAAAGAGGGAGAAAAAGAAATCTGATGGGGTGTGTGTGTGTGTGTGTGTGTGTGTGTGTGATTGCAAGTTCAAGATTGGAATCAACATCTAAAATAGAAAATTTAGCTATAACACTTAATTAGGTTACTAACAATAGCTTGAGCATCAGTCTTCAAACAATGAGAAGAATTGTTGTTAAGGCACTGACTCTGGTGAATGTAAATATGAATAGAGTTAGAACTGGGGCAGGGAGCAATCATATAGACACAAGAGAAATCAGACATTTCATAACAGAAAGTATTCTAGGGCAGTTGTAAAATCTCTGGTGTTGCCCCAAACAAACAAACAAATAAATAAGCAAACAAGCCAAAACATGTGGAAATGCCCACAATGTTTTCTTAGTAATAACTAACATTTGCAAAGCCCCTTATAATTTATGAGGCATTTTACAGCAATTACCACAGTTAATTCCCACAATAACCCTGTAAGTTTAAATATTAGACTTCCTAGTTTACAGTTGAGAGGACTGAGGCCCAGGGAGGTTAAGTGGCTTTTGGCAAGGCCACTCAGGAGCCAGCCATAAAACCAGAACCAAAGCCAGATCTTGTGACTATGGATTGCCCCACTATCTCAGCTGCTCTGCCTTCATATTCATGGATCCCACTTCAAACAGTTACTTCTGTAAGGTAGAGATCAGCTACCTGGAGGAAAGAGACCTGCCAATCACAAGTCCATGGGCACCCAAAGCTGTTCTTACAACACAGAACTTCAAAGTCTAGAATTTCAATATATATGATGCTATTATTTCTATGAATATATTGAAATATATTTAAAGGTAGAAATATATGTTGCTTCCCCCTACACACATATGCAATTCCCATCAGTATTTCTAACTTCAATATAATAAAACCTTGCTACCATAGTTAAAATTAAAAAGTAAAACCTCATGAGTTACTGAGCATCAAGTCATAAAATGTGACTGCTAGTGGGTATCCATTTTGAGAGGCATAAGATAGGGCTGAAGGTAGTGCAGGTGGACGACTGGGGTGGTTGCAATGTCCTGGCACCAACCATATTTGACAAACTGTGTCTCACGAGCCACATGCGGCTCTTTGGCCCCTTGAGTGTGGCTCTTCCACAAAATACCATGGGATGGGTGAGTCTATTTTGAAGAAATGGCGTTAGAAGAAGTTTAAGTTTAAAAAAATTGGCTCTCAAAAGAAATTTCCATCATTGTACTGTTGATATTTGACTGTTGACTAATGAGTTTGCCGATACATTGTCCTGGCAGAAGGCATGGGCCACGTGCTGTGAGGGAAATGGTGATGAGCAGGTAACTACTTCTGCTCTTGAAGGAACCTGGACCATATTGAGAAACACACCTGCACATGCACAACACAAGTGGGGAGAGTGAGCATGAACCCTGTTTAGGGATCAGAGAGTGAGCCAGGTGATTAAAACAAAGTGCTCCCTTGGAAGGTAGTGGGAAAGGAACCCGGAGACAGAGAAAGATGGAAACACCAAAGTGAGAAGTTGGATTTTGTACTGAGAATATTGGAGCACCATGGTGTGTGGCAGAGTGGGCAGAGGGCATAGTGAAAGTGTATTTCTGGGAGGCAAATGTGTGAACATAGGGAATCGATCTGACAGGACAAGTTGGAGAGTGGAGAGACCTGCTACAAAGATCTGGTAGTAAAATAGTATTAACATAGAAATACCATTTTATTTACATAGAAATAAAATAAGGCTATTTTATTTCTATGAGGTGAAATAGTATTAACATAGTAATACAAGTAAAAGGCAATTATTACTACTAGAGGCCCAATGCACGAAATTTGTACAAGGGGCTTGACCCTCGCAGCCCTGACTTCATCCAGAAGCTTGTCCAGATGTTTGTCCGGAAGGTTGTTCTGCTTTTCAGTCTAATTAGCATGTTAGCTCTTTATTATATAGGATTAATAGTGCTATGATATTGATAAGAAGTATTCCAGAACTCTTTCTGAATTGCCTTGAGATGTTTTATTCAAGATGGGTTTTGAATTCAATACTGTGCCTCTGGATATCAACAGGTATTTCAAAAATAAGCTGTGATCAAAATGTATTGAATTGAAGGAGGAAATAATAGCCACCTTCCAAGGTATTGTGAGCTATGGTGAAGGTTAAATGAGAAAATGGTATATGAAAAGGCCTGGCACACAGAACGCATTCCACAGAAACTGGTCCCCTTCTTCCAATATAATTGCTATTTATTGTAATAATATCCCCCATATCTATGCCTATATGAACCCATATCAATATCACCTAATATATAGGTGTGTGTGTATATGTGCAAACATACTTATGCATGTGTATATGGGTTTTCTCACATAGGCACATTCATATCCACATATCTAATCATACTCATATGAACATGCACATGTGCCACCTGAGTATACCTTCAATGTAGGATTAAACCTAAGGAGGAATGAAATACCCGCATATACCAACTTCAGTCCCTATGGCACTCTATCTAAGGCCGTGCCTAAGAGATGTGTGAAAGCTGATGCTATCCCTATGCTCTGCTTGGTAACAGTACCCATGGGTGCCACAGATGTGTCCTAGTGCCATCTAGTGGGAAATTCCATTTTCTGCCCCATAGTGCCTCCTTGTGCTGACTCCAGCCATTGCCCCCACTCACCATTCTTCAGACTGCTTCCATCACCCTAAAAAACAAAAGGGCTAAATGAGCTCCTCTGTGTTTCGGTTTAGACTCTTTCCTGTTTTCCTTCTGGGTGTTCCTGGACATGAGTACATCTCACTGAAATATTTCCACCTCTACCTAACAGACAAAGGAAAGACTCAGAGCACCTCAGTCCACTGTGCCAACAGGACGTGAATGACTGTGAGTACATAAATCATTTCTAAGTCCATGTCTTCAGGATCTAGAAGGAAAATTCTATATCGTATAATAAAACATTTTGTGTTCTCTAAATTTAGGAATACTTTATATATGTATAATTCTTTCTTTAGCTCAATGAGAACTTTGCCTCACAAAGAGATGCTATGGGCCAATCATTTCAAGGAGATGAGATGGTTTGGTTCTTCATTTATCTGTGAAGAAAGCCATGTTGGCTATAGAAACTGCTACACATCCATTAACCCATGGAACTCAATCCTAATTTTCTTTTGCTAGTGGATTTAATGCATCAAAAAGACTAAGAGCAGTGGAGAAAAAAACAGGTAATTAGAGCTGTGTCTATGTGGCCAATTCACTTTGCAAGTTCTTTAACCCATTCAAAATGTTAAAGGTCACTGAGAAACATGGTAGTGGATGAAATGAAGACTAAATGAGTAGGTTTAAATCTTACTGGTTGGTAAATTAGGCCAAAATAGCTAGTAAATAGTATTAAAAATCAGTTGAATCACTATCAGTATTCTATCAAAGTGATCAGTTAAATGGATCATCCTGTTCTGGCTGTCCATCTGACAACAAAGCATGTATAAGCTGTGGTGGAATAGGAATGCCAATCTAGGTCCTCTCTTGTTCCTCCCTTTGCCCAAGTTCTTTGCCCAGGGCCCTGGGACTTTGGGATTGGTTTGATTGCTTTTCCCCTGCTTCATGTCAGTTAGACAATTCTAGTGCTGAGCATGTTATCTATATGTTCCATAAATGTGGTAGAGCCTTCTGGCTAAGAGCCCCCACCTCGGGGATAAAAGAAAAGTGGAAGCAGAGAAAGGGTAAACATGAATAATAGAGAAAGACAATATGAGGTTTACTGCTGGCATGGATTTGGCCCGACTTTCCCACTGCTAAGTTAATGTCAGATGTTATGGAAGAAGACAGGAATTTAGACCAGAGGTAAGTCGGTTCTACTCTCTTTGTGTAAATGAGAATTGTATGAATTTACTCAACCTGACTCACATCGTGACAACATACCTGATTTGAAATGGTTGGGTTTGTTTTGGCAAAGGTTGAATGTCCCAGTTTGCCTTCCTGCTCCTTTGTTTAAAGGACAAGTGACGCTCATGCAACTATCTTGCCAGAAATCAGCATCTCGGCCTCTGGGTTGGGGAGATAGAGAAGGAAATGAAAGCACCGCATTTTTATTATGCTTGAAGTTACTTATTTGCAAAGTGGTTCTTCATCCACTTACTCTATCTGTTCTTGTCCATGGCTTCTCAGTTCTGCTGTCTTTGTTGCAGGGGTACATGTTGTATGTAATATTGCTTGCCACTGTTTAGTAATCATTGTGACTACATTGCTCTTTATCGATAATTTCATGTAGCACAATCCATCACCATGTTGGATGTTGGGGCAGGGAGAAGGGCATTACTTTGTCTTTCACTGGGTGTGCAGACAGCTCTTGTATAGATTGCTAGACTCTCATGTTCATTAGTTGATGATTTGCACTTTTTCTGTATTGTGTTTATCCAGATTGTATTTCAGATGTGTCTGCAACATATCGTCAGGAACAACAAACATTTATTGAACACTTGTGGGCTGTGGATCAGGCTCCAGGCTAGGTCTTTGGGATAATAAGGGGAATTTAATGTAATCCCTATCCTGGGGAATTTTATTATCCATTTGACTATGTTGGTTTTGTGATTAAAAAAAAAAAAGATACCTAACGGCTTATGCTGAGTGATTGCTGCAAGCAATAAATGCTCTTGGAGTTTGGATAAGGGAGTGATGGGTGAGGGCTGGACTGGTCAGGGAAGGCTTCATGAAATGCGAGTAGCTTCTTAAAGGACGGGAAGGGTATTTTTATGGGATACTGCATATAGAGTTTCTGAATACCATTGTGTCAGATTAAAAAAAAATGTAATGCCTATGTCTTTAAACTGCAATTGCCTCATTAATTATTTATGAGCCAAGACAGAGAATCAATATTCACCTGCTTTCCACAGTGTTTTTTTTGCAGAGTTCTATTGTTAACAGCCTTGCACACCTCGTCATACACGGCAAGAAAAAGCCAGGCAGTCTGTTCACTTTCTCATTAAGACTTCCCTGGTCTAGTTGCCAACTTTTCAGATTGTCTTTTGTTTTGTATAGAATCTTCCCCCCACTGGAAGCTCCAACAAGAAAAAAAAAAGTATATTCCATGACTACTTAAAGCAAAGTGGGTTTCAAGCAAAGAGAATAGAAAAGAAAAAAATGTGACTTTCTTGTCAAAATTGCCTCACTGAACCTTCAGGAGAATGTAGGCTTGACCCTGGAGACGATATCTATTCCCCAGGGGAAATCTCCATTTATGAGAGGTTCTAGGAGTTTCTGTTCTAAGAGAGATGTTCAAGCATTTTTGAAGATTGAAAACTTTGCTTATTACTTTTGCAGAACTCTATTGGTCCAGGTAGATATTTATCTCGGTTGATTGACAGAAAGGTTGGCAGGAAGACTGTCATGGCCAGCAGTGTTCATATTCTAGGGACTAAACCCTGTGACTTCATAATACCCATGATTTTTCCAGAACTCACTCACTTTCTCTCTCTCTCTCTCTCTCTCTCTCTCTCTCTCTCTCTCTCTCTCTCTCTCTCTCTCTCTTTCCCCTCTCTCTCTCTCTCTCTCTCTCTCTCTCTCTCTCTCTCTCTCTCTCTCTCTCCTCTCATTTCTCTTATGTTATTCTTTTTGTAAAAAATAAAATCTTTCTGTTTTAGAATTCATTTTGACTTTGGTGGAATAATATGCAAAGAGAATATGAAATTTGCATTTTCTTCCTTTTGGTTCTTCGTGTAGCATATATTTAGGGGCACCTAATACGCACAGAGCACACAGCATGCCACATATCTCAGATTACAATCTACTTATTAAAAAAACAAGTTAAAGTGGTGAATATTAACACACTTTAAGTTAAATGGGCCAAAAATGAAAATAGAAAGATACATTTGATTTTTATATTTACCAATTTCAATTTTCTTGGTCCTACCAATTTAAATTTTCCAGTTAAAGGCAATTAAATATTTTTCCTTTTAGAATAGTTTCTTAGGTGTAAGTTGGTCTAACTTAGACAATATTTCATAGCTTTGAAGTATAAACACTCAATCAGGGATATTTCCCTTTAAGAAGCGCCTCTATGTTCCTTCCCATGATGGTTGGATGCATGACATGCCCTCCAGTGGTAAGGCAGGCTGCCCTATGTGCTATTCTCCCTGCCGTCCACCAGAGAGAGGCTGGGCGAGTTTGTTTCCTGAACACTTTGTACTGGTATCTTCCACATGACTAATCTCACCTCCTGCTGTTGTTGTTGTGGGTCTTATGCTTCTCACACCATCAATATATCAATATATAGTAATCAAATACTAGTAGCATGTCTGTTGGAGAGGTCCTGCATTTGTTACCCTTCCCATCTGATTCAGGATTTTAGGGGCTCAGCACCTCTGTGAGTCCACAGAGAATTTAAGAGACCCCCTATATGCAATACATTCATCATGTGGGATCAGAGCTCTTGGTCTTATACTTTTCTAAGATTTCTCCTAACAATATGGGATGCAGCGGAGCAGAGCAGCAGCCTGGGGGTTCCAGAAAACTTAGTCTAGTTTTTCATTTAAGTAACTCCCACCCAAGAAAGCCCAGGTTTTTCAGATTCTCAGAGACCCTGACTCTATTCTTACCCTGGGGGCATCCACACAAAATCTCTTCCTTGCCTGGGAATGCTTTCTCCTCATCTTACCTGGTGTCTATTCTGTGATAATCTGTGAGTTGGGTAAAATTCTACCATTGACTTTGCCAAGCTTGGCTTCGGATCTGATAAGGGGAGCTTTTGGAATTTAGAAAACCCTTTCACTTTTGACCACACCTGGCTTTCAAAACCTTTCTGTACTATGGACTCGAAATCCAGTTTTTCCCTTTTTTCTTTTATTCCTACTTTAAAGATCCAAATCATCCCCAATCAATGGATGCCTCTAACCAGAGAGGGGGAGTACATAAAAATACATACAAATAGACATTAGCCACTTTACAATGTCTGCTTAAAACTGTAAGGGTCCAGACTCTGAATAGTTCCTAGAGTGCAATTGTAGGAAGAGTTCAAAAGTTCAACCACAGTGAGTTGGATACAAGCAGGGATGGATGGCTTCTCAAAGGCAGTGGGGCTTGGTCTGACTCTCAAGAATGGGAGAATCAAGGTGGGTGTGAAGAATAAGGAATAGATCCATAATTAGACTCAAAATCATCTTCCTCCATACTCCCAGAGCTGTGTATTTTAACTCGCACACATCTCTCAGAGCACAGTTATTGCTGCCTCCAATTTACTCATGGCTGTGTCTTCCTGTAACGCTATAAACTCCTAGAGCACAGGGACCAAAACATTCTATATTTGAGCCACCTAATGTGGCTCAGTGGTTGAGCATTGACCTATGAACCACGAATTTATGGTTCAAATCCTGGTCAGGACACGTGCCCAGGTTGTGGGCTCAATCCCCAGTGTGAAGTGTGCGGGAGGCAGCCAATATATGATTCTCTCTCATCATTGATGTTTCTATCTCTCTATTCCTCTCCTTTCCTCCTGAAATCAGTTAAATACATAAATAAACTTTCTATATTTGTATCTCTAATATCACTTAGCCTTGTGCTTATATGCATCAGACATTTATGTATATTTAAAATTTAACAACATGTTAAAAATAGAACTTTTAAATTATTTTACCTTAGCTCTCCCGTTTAAAACTGCTGTATTGCTTTAGCTCTTGTATTAAAGAAGAATAATTTCAGAAAGGACATCTGAATAGAGATTTTATATTCTTCAAAAGCTGGTTACTCAGATACTCCTTTATCTTCCTGACATCCCACCATCCTATCTATGGGATTTCCATATGATAGTTGCCCAAGATGTCATTTTTATATGTCATTATTAAAATATACATAATATGAAACTGACCATTTTAACCATTTTTAGTGTACACATGAGTGACCTTAAGTACATTCATAGTGTTGTGCAGCCATCACCATCATCTTCAGAAATTATTCATCTTCCCAAATTGAAACTCTATAATCATCAGACATAACTCTCTATCCCCTCTCCCCCGAGCCTGCAGCAACCACCATGCTATTTTCTGTCTCTGTGAATTTTACTACTATACATACCTCATATGGGCTACTGTCTTACATTTGTCCTTTTGTGTCTGGCTTATTTTACTTTACACAATGTCTTCAAAATTCACCCCCATTATAACATATATCAGAATTTCATTTCCTATTAAGGCCGAATAATATTTTATTGTATATATTGGCCACTTTTGTTTATCTATTACCTCAAGTTCATGGTGAAAATAAAATGCTCATTACAATTCAATGGGCATCAACATATTCCTATGAGTATTTTATGGTAACTTGATCTCTTCATATTGTATTTGACCATTTGACCCAAGGATTTAAATGTGGTCCTTTCTATAAAGAATGTGTATGTGGTACCTCCAGAAATAGCACTTCCTCTAAGACAGTTAATAGTAATTATAGGGTCAAGTGACTTGGATTTTTTTAAAGAAAAAGAAAAATATTTTTATTCTATTCCTTTGAGGTTTCTTCTGTCAGTCATTAAAGTGGCCAGAGATATCAGGTTGATGCTCTGCAGACCACTAACTCTTAACAGCTCCTTTCTACAAAAGGTTGTAAGGGAGGTCAAAGATGTATGAGCATTTCTTCCAGTGGCATCCATTATAGGTTCCCATGGTACACAAACATTTTTAAATATCTAAGTCTTGCTTCTTTAAAAACAAACAAACAAACAAACAAACAACAAACCCTTAATTTATTTTTCCCCAACATTTTCATGCACATCTAAACTTTGAATCATTATTAGTTGTTATTTTATTAATAGTTTGAAATATTCTGTGTTAAAACAAGGTTAAATTTTTAAGAAGATAAAAAAAGTGAGAGCCTCTTAAAAAATGGAGAAGTGGGAGCCTTGAGATGAGTGGATTATGACACAGAAACAAATAAATATTCCTAGATTTTCTCCTAATTAGGACAAAGGCACTTAGAATCATAGTCAGAGAATTCATTTGTTATGTGTTTAAAAAATCCTTCAGCTAAACTCAAGAATTTATCTTGTGTCCACATAAAGGCCATCTAAAGATAGATGTAGTAAACAGTTTTAATATTTTTTGTTTGGATGTTTGTGGAAGGCATAGCAATGCTATTTAAATCCATTTGTTTCTTTAAATAAATGCATAAAAATTTATTGGAATGACTGTTTAGGTAATTTTCTTGTAGTCTTTTGATCTGTGAAGCAATAAGTAAGTGTAGGCAGTTAAGTTCTTTATCAGAAGCATGTTGACTACAAAGCACTGGGGTTCAGCCATTATTTCCCCCCAGTGTAGATTCTAGTGAGTAAGTGGTAAAAGGTAAATGAGATTTTCTGGGGTTGAGGTGGGAGAGGGGTGGAGTGTCAGTGAAAACTTCACATAGGAATGACCTTAAAGGTAAATCCTAGGAGAAGAAGGCTAGCCAATTGAAGTGAGGCATGGGGAAGGTGTCCAGAGAGCTTAGGGGGAACTATAGGTATTATATTTCAACAGAGTGGAGTGCAATGTAAAAACTGAGGTTGGAGAGCTGATGCTTTCAAAGTAGGGTGAGTTTGAAGTGAGTGTGTGTGTGTGTGTGTGTGTATATATATATATATATATATATATATATATATATATATATATTTACTGTTTTCCAATGAAACAACAAAGTTCAGAACTTCCATTAAGGTAAGGGATCAAGGGGAGAGTATGGAAAGCATAGCTTAGTTTGGGTTCTCTTATGGAGCTTAACATTCCCATAGCCTGAGTGGAGAAACACGAGGCTGGATGCTGGCATTCACCAACTCTGAGCTGGGAACATCCCTTCTTTGGTTCTCAGTCTCATTTAATTCACAGGCAAGGATTTGGACTGTGTGAACTTTTAAAACCCTGCCAGGTCAGTTGGTTGCTACTTATCTTTCTGTCTAACAAGTATGTAAACTGATTATCAGCTCCATCTGGCCTCAGTGCTGACCCCAGTTTTGGAATGCAAACCTCTCTATTTGGCTCGGGTCCTATCTGTGAAGAATTGCAGGGCTGATCACCAAGGCTTAAATGTGAACAATGAAATATTAGTACAAAGTCACCATACTGCTACTGACATGTGAGAAATACAGACAGCTCTGATTTAAGAAGGAGAGGGCGTTTGGACTGCAGTGTTGAGAAAAGCTTCCCAGAACTGCAGGTATTTGAACTGAGTTGTGAGGATTCTTATGATTAACATAAACAATGACAGGGTGAGGACATGGAGAAGGGGTTTGACACCAGCTGGATGGGGCTGTAAACAAGAGTGCAGAGGTGAGAAAGGGCAGTTTATCTCAGAGAGAGACACTTGGGCCTGCAGAGGTCAGCTATTGCCCTTCTGAATATCCTTGCACACTATCTATCTCTTTTAAATGTTCCAGACCATTTTTATCCCATTGTTTGACACTCCTCACATCACCCACTGGGATCAACCTCCCAAGGAATTAGTCCTACTTATAAGAAGCAATCCTTTATAGATTTGAATAGTGTAAGATCATCTCCCCTTTATGCCCCTGCATTCCCCATTGACCCTGAGCTGAGGTCAATGAAAACCCTTTCCTTCCCTTTGAGTCCCCACAGGGCCTCAGACAACCCATCTGGACTAACGCTGCATGAGGAGCACGTGAGGGCTGTCATCTCTATCATCACACTCCTCATCACCAACGGTCATGGGCAAACCGGCAACATGCCAAGTAGTGCTAAGGCTTTTATCATCGTTGTTTCATTTACTCTTTCCAATAGAGCTGTGAGATTGGTTCTATATTATTTATGTCCAGTTTTCCAAATAAAAAAGTAATAGTTAGAAATGTTCAGTGGTCTAATGTCACACAGGGAGTAATTGGTAGAGCATGAACTCAGTCCTTGGTCTCTGACTGCAGGGAACTCACAGTCACTGTAAGGCCACAAAGGATGGACATTAGGACAGGGAACAACCCTGCCCTTACACAGAATATCCAAACCTTTGGTAATTGATGTGAGATCCTTATCTCCCTTTCTTGATGGAGTATTTGGTTGGTGGTTGTGCTGGGGCATAGTCTAGACACTAGAAGATTTGAGAGTTGAGTTGAGCTCTAAAGAAAATAGAGCCTGGCTGGCATGGTTCAGTGGTTGAGCACTGACCTATGAACCAGGAGGTCACAGTTTGATTCTGGTCAGGGCACTTCTGGGGTTGCAGGCTTGATCCCCAGTAGGGGTGTGCAGGAGGTAGTCAATCAATTATTTTCTCTCATCATTGATGTTTCTTTCTTTCTATCCCTTCCCTTTCTTTCTGAAATCAATAAAAATATATATATATTAAATAAAATAGAGAATTTTTGCTAAATAAAAGAGAAAGAATATATTTCAAATGATGCATATCCATGGAATAAATATGGATGTGGACATATTGCTGGGAAGATGAGGCAGGATGATGGATGAGCAATGCAGGATGCTATGAGTTGGAGCCTGGTAGAGCTGGGTTCCAACATTGAATCTCAGTTTCCTGTTTTGTAAAGTAGTGCTCATAGAGGTGAAGATTGTACTTTTAAAGACATTAAATTCTGGAACAGAGTGAAGCAAAACATTGCCAAGCAACTATTTCAATAAGTGGTAGCTATATTTTAAATATTGCTTTTGTGATTGAAGAATTCATTTTTCCCCAGCTCATCTGGCACAAAGTTATCTCCTTATACCTAGAAACTTTCACTTGCCATCAAATCATCAGTGCTATTATTTCATTAAAGAACACTTACATAACCTCTACCATACATCCAGCACTGTGAAGACAAAGACAAATAAAAGAGGATCCATTGTAGATGCATTAGCTTTTCAATATATAAATATGCATAAGTCCTATCTCCTATCTAGAATACAATGAAAGAAAATGTTCTTTATCACTGCCCTGGATTTCTGAAACAGGCAAACCAACCATAGTCAGAAATCCTGGTCTTTGCTAATGGATAGTTGGGGAGCAATCCCAACCTTAGACAGGCTCTTATTTCTAATGGTTTTCACTGTGTGTGTGTGTGTGTGTGTGTGTGTGTGTGTGTGTGTGTACATGTGTTGGTGGATCAGCCATCCTGATTAGTCTTCCATGACCTGTTTGTACTAGGAGACCAGGCAGTCACTTTCCCCCCCCTTGACCAGTGGGCATACAGATGTGCCCACCCAACTCCCAGACAAGTCAGCCCTGTGATCCAGAGCCTGGAGGTCATCACTCTGGTCAGAGCCTGAGGCTGTGCTTTGGAGGCTGGCGGATCCCCAAGCTCCATGGGGTAGCTCTAGGGAAACAGGCCTTTGTGAAACGCTTCTTTGATGAGAAGCATAATATAAATACAAATTGCTATTATGTCAGCTTCTGAGGAGCCACTTCAATCCATTTGGGCACCTTTGATTTTATTCTCAAATTGCTTTCCTCCTTTAAAAATCTTAATAAGAGCATGTTTTCCTCTAGCCTCAAGAGAGTAATTTATTTATTTAAAGTAATAATAAAGTTTCAGCATAATCCCTCAGTCCCAGGGGGGAAGGACACTCTTTGAACTATTTATTTTTCCCATCCTTGAAGTGCCAGGGAGACCAAGCAGCTGCTATGGTGGTGTCTTGGAGCCCACTGCCATGGTAACGACCACAGACTCTTGGGCCACTAGGAAACGGGCATGGAAAATGGCCTCATAACTTTCTTTCACTTTTTCTGCTGCTCATTCCCCCTTTAACAAAATGGAGGAGTAGGGTAAGATGAGACCCTAGCTCAGTTGAGGCAGCACCATAGCAACTGTGACCGTTCATCATGGCCAAGTCCAACTCTGGCTCTAGAGGGGAGGCCCATGAGGAACAGGTCCAGGCAGATGGGAGGAGTGACTACTCTGGATTCTTTCTTCCTAGTATAGAGTCAGATGTGGGCTCTGAGAACTGGGAGTGGGTCCAGCTGAGAGACAGGAGGAGTTCAGAAATATCAGCCTCCAACAGGTGAGAGTAGCACCTCTACTAAGAACACTAGGGTTAGTTGACACCGATCTGCCAACTGATATTTTAAATATTACATGTGCATGATCTCATTTAGCATTTATGTGAAGCGATACAACTGTGATTCCACTATTAGGAATAAGTAAAATGAAGCTTTTGGAAGTTAGGTTACTTGCCCAAGTCATACATACAACTAAGAATTAATAAACCTAGGATTCAAAAATAAGATTGGTTCCAGAAGCCAAGATTATAACCACTTTAGACATTGTTTCTCACATTGGATTGCTTGTGAAAGGCTGATAAGGGTGGTTATATCATCTAAGAATACTTTTGATTGGAAATAATAATAAAAAATCTGACCTACATGACTTAATAGGATTCTGGAGGTAGGTGGCTGCTGGCACAGGGAAGCGGCTCAGTGGGAGGGAGGCTGTTTCCTTGTCTTTGTTCTCATGCTCATCACTTTCTTGTCACAATAAGGCCTTGCCCCTCCAGGCTTCATAACTGTAATAAAGGCAGAAAGATGAAAAGGAGAAAGGTTGTTGCCAACACTATCTCCTTCCTGCAGGAAAGAAAATGCATTTCAGGATCAACATCACCCCAACAACAGCAGACTTCTTATGTCTCATTGAAGACAAAGGGTCACATAGCCTCCTTGCCCTGGAAGAAAGGCAGGGATTTGTCTTTCCATCTTCTATACCAGAAGGTCTTTGTGCAAATGCTCACAGCTAAAATGTGACCAGGGCACTGGCTGATCAGAGAGAAGGGGAAAATGCTGGAGAGGAAAGGTATGAGTATAAGGGTGGTGAAGCTGGGTAAAGTCTGGATCCAAGTTTGCATGGAGCATAGTGGAATTTAAGTACTAATCCTAAAAGCCAAAATCTAGCTTTAAAGGCAGTTACTCTTTTTCCATACTCTCATCAGTCACTTATCTTGCTCCATGTTTTAACAATATGCATGTACTAATTACTTTAACTTGCTAAATTCTAAGAATCTTCTCCAAAACTTGGGCCTGAATTCCACTGTAGGAAATAAAAAGGTTCTAGTTCATATACGAGTAGATCCTGTGTGCCCTATGTAAAGTATATTGTATCACTTTAAATAGATAATAGAAGAATTATTTCTTTTCCACTTCCATCTTCTCAGTGGAAATACCACGTATGTAAGACAAAAGAGAATCTGTCATTGATTAGAGGAATTAAGAACAAGAGACAATAACAATATGGGTTATATTCGGTGACAGGATATGAGACGATTTATAATTATTAAAACATTTTCTTTGAATTTGAATTATATTTTGGTAAAAAGAAAAAAAATATTTAGGTTCATGAAAAAGAATATATGGCCAAGTTATCTGAGCTGTGGTCCTAGTAGAGAAAGGGGTGAGTCTTAATGTCATTGTCAGAATCTTTTTGAGAGGTGGCACTCGTAACAGCAGGATTGGCTGTGCATTCAGGGAGTCCTCTCTTGACTTCCTCTTCCACCTTTTTGAAATCCTGTGGCTTTGGGTTCTTTTGGCCTATCTTATATAGGACTATTTTAGATTCTCTATGAAATAAAGGCCATGCCCAAGTCAAAGCTACAAACTCAGTACACAGACCTTCAGTTCAGTATTCCTTTTGGACTAAGATGTCTTCATGAGGGTCTCTGAGCCTGCCTCCTTCTCTTCTCCGTGGGAAAGGGTGAGGGAGGGGGAGTAACCCTTCTCTAACCTGCAGAGTAACCAAAAGTCCAGAGCGTCTCTCACAGGGTCCCCTGCTGAGAATCTTCCTGGCTTCAGGCTGCTTTCACTTTCATCACACCCTTATGAAAAATGTTACCCTTTGCTATTTGCCATAAGAAGTGAATGGCATTCAACACTGGGTGAAGACCCTCAAAGGATGCTTTGGAAGGCTGCAGGGAGACATTCCCAGAATAGAAAGTCTAGTCCTAGCAGAGCAGTCACACCAAGATGCCATTCTTCTCAGGCTCCATCCCTTCAATATACAGCACATCTGTAACATAACTGTCTGTAGCCATGTCCATGAGTGTGGCCCAGTCCACCTCTCCTGTGGTTTCCATGGCTGAGAGCGCACACATCTCCTCACCACCAACATTACACTTCATGGGACAGACATCACAGAACCTGCTAAAATCTGGTATCCTGAGACCCTTTCTGATACTTAGCTAGACTGTTGGTTGTGGCAGCACATTTCCCTGAACCTCTGCTCTGTTCAATAATGGCCTATAGTCTTTGCAAACAGCAGACAGGGCATATATTTCCAATAAAATACATTTAGGAATGCATGAATTGAACCAAATGTTTATTCACTTATGGATTTCTTTTCTCATAAATCCCTATGCTGAGTTAGGCCCTATGGCAGGTCATGGGGGTACACCTGGATAGAATCCATTTCTTTCCTTCTAGAGAACTAGAAGTCGGGAGTTAATAAGAAGTTAAATGTTAAAGGGGAAATTAGAATTTGATATGTGAATAAAAGATACAGATCTGAGAGTCAAATCATTAGTTTTTTTCCATAGAGTAGGTTTCTTAAAAAAAAAAAAAAATGCCCAACCCCTCTCAATTACCTTCTAGCTCTTTCTTTCTTGGTGGATCAGGTGAAAGTTAAATGAGTTCTCCCATGTTACTCCTCCATGTAGGAACACCTTATATCAATAGATCCCATCTACTTACAAACTAGAACCCGAGTGCCAGACTTTCATGATTTGTTTGGAATCTACTTTTCCAGCCTGTATCTACCAATACACCCTCTAGCACCCTACATGATGTCTTGCTTAGGATCCTTCATGTGTCATGAAAATGTTTATAGAGAAAGAACCATTTAAGTGCCTCTAAAGAGAAACAAAGTTAAGCTGTGATTGGCAGTATGTCTGGCAGCACTCTTGCTAAGCTTGTAATTTTTATTTTTTGGCTTGCTGGGTTGATTTTTGTGAGTGCCTCTTAACCTTGTTGTCTCCCAAGGATGTCTTTATGTTTCTGGGCTTATTCCCAAGTGTTTTTCACTTTTTCCCTGAGCTCCTACCCCATCCCAAAAGGGTTTGCCAATTATTGCAGTGCTTTTATGTAGTAGATGGGATCTATATCTCCACATACTTTATCTCCACATACTTTCCTGTGCTTTTTTTTAGTGCAAGGGTATCAAAAAAGGGACTTTAGAGGTACCTTTCAGAAAGGTTAAGAATAAGCTTATTAAGAGAATGCAGGCTTAAACAGAGGTCAGGCCCGGAGCAGCCAGGCCGGGAACAGCTCGCTCCTTGCCTGCCTCCGCCCCAAGGCTGCCTTTCAGACATGGCTGGAAACTTGGGGGAACTTGAGGGTCTGCTGAATCAAATGAGGAAGGCTTAGATCTGGATGTGTTGAGTTAGTATAGCACTGGGCTGTTGATCTGTGAGTGCCTTGTGTGGGGCCTGGATGAGGTTGGTTGATCTATTTGGAAATGTCTTTTGTGTGAAGTGTATCCCTGGGCATGTGGAGGTATTATTGATTTGAGAAAATGCTAAGTAACTGATTTACTATCTGAAAAATTTAAAGTTCTGAAAGTTTAAGGTCTCTTGCCAAAAAGAGGTTTTAAAGCTAACACCTTAATTTTAATGGAGAAAGGGAATGACAAGCCCTTCCCACCCAGAACAGGTAATCCAATTCCAACCAGCAGCTATGTTTAAACAACCTGTCCATTTACACTTGAATGGCTACCTCTTTTGATAGCCTAAGGGCAAGTTTATGTGTAAACAAGTTTGCTCTCAATTTCCAGGGCAGGAAAAAACAAACAAACAAGGTTTAAAATTATTAGATTTTAAAATTTATTCTTAGAAGTATAAAAGTTTATTAATTAAAAAACAACAACAACAACAACAAAAAGGAGATTGAAAAACCTGATGAATAGCGGTTCATTGTAGTAGAGTCCGTGATATGGGAGGGGAGTGGACTGACTGGGAAAGGGAGGGAGGAAGAGACTGAACATAAACTGTGCACCTATGGATGAGGACAATGGGGGGTGGGGAGGGGGCGGAGGATGGGGTGGGAACCTGGTGGAAGGGGGAAGAAATGAGGAACCTTTGTAATAATATGAACAATAAAGATTGATTTTACAAAAAAAAAAAAAAAAAAAAGAGAATGCAGGCTTAATGTTAGATAAAGGGAAGCCACCTGAACTATTCATTGTCTAGACCACATGTGTCAAACACAAGGCCCGCGGGCCAAATCCGTCCCGCCAGGCCTTGCAATGTGGCCCGCACTGCGCTGTCATCACTGCACTCTGCTGCGTTTCCATCACAATGACAGTTTATGACTGTTCAGTAAACCATTCGGCCCGCGATTTAGGCTGGATTTTAGATTTTGGCCCCTTCTCTGATTGAGTTCGACACCCCTAGTCTAAACTGTGCATTGGCTTCTAAGCACTATCAGAGATAATTTCTTCATATTATTCTTCTGGTATAAGTCTATTATTCTCCCATTTGAAAAATTAAGTGCTGATTACTAAATTCTTTTATCTTCCCAACATTGTCATATTACTCAAGAATCTCAATGGAATTGTTGATACAATCCTGGGCTAATGATCTTGGCCTTGGTCACCAAAGATAATTGTCCCCTGATATCTTCAAAGGACTCATGTTGGAGTGCTATGGAGGGCAGAATGGCCTTCTATAAGGAACTAATTAACCTGGGAAGATCACTATTATCTCTGACCATATATAGTCTTAGAGTGTTTGCATTTACTTACTGAGTATCTTCACATGCCATTCTAGAATTTTAAAAATTTCAAAAACTACTAATTTTAGCCTCAATGCTTCATTTCACATTTTGGAAACTAAATCCCTGAGTGGTTAAATGGTTTCAAAAATATACAGAATTTTGGAGGAAAGGCTCAGGAAAAAAACAATTATTTAAGTGGGAGATGGATATTGTAAATTAGTAATACTGTCCCTGTACTATTTTCATTTGTTAGTTCATTCTTGCAGCTTATCTGCTATGTTTGCACCACAAATCAAGCATGCCTGTCCTTGGCCTTCTTTGTGAAGCCAAATTGTATTCTCTACTTCTTGTTTCAAAACCCTACCTGCCTAGAAGTCAACCCAGAATTTCTAGAACCCAACTCTCTTTCTAATGGAATGAATCTTCTTTATAGCAGTTCCTTATCTTTATTATTTAGTTTTCTTGTCTTGCTTTTAAAAGTGCATGTCTTATTTAAAGACCTTATTTGATCTTTACAACATTCCAATGAGATAGATGTCACAAGTGTTAGTAAGGCACATTATACTAGTACATAGAGCAAAATACCTGTAATGGTAGAACTTAATTTTTAACAAGAGAATTTATTTCTATTTCATTGTACAGGTGGGCACAGAAAGTCACTTTGGAAACCTTCAAATTTGTCCATTTAAAAAAAAAAATAAGTGGCCCTTCCTAATTAAGAAATGTAAGATGTAAAGGAGTAAGCCTTTGCATTCTTTCATACCCTATAGTATGCTTAGCTAGAGAAGAGATGAGTAAGTTTGCATAGGTACCTAGGGGTCCTCTGGGAGGCAAAGGAGACTCAGATTCTGAACATTTGCTTTTAGATCACTTATAATAGTGTGAGATGGGTCAACTGTTATCTGTCATATGATAATTTTAAACATTCTGGAACTGTTTATCTGATCTCAACCAAATGACTTGGAAGTCTTGGGGACAGAAAGCCCAGAAATACTACTTCTGAGCACAGGCATCTAATCACTGACAGCTATAACAAGGAGGTCACATGCAAGGAGACCCATTGAAACCTGTAATAGGATATAGACCAGAAAAGGTATCATCTCAACTATAAGAAGAACACAGGGGAGTGTGTGGTGTGGGACCATTTTCAATGGCAATGCCTGTGGAAAAATAGAATCAAAAGCAGCTTAACTAGAAACCCATGAAAGGACACATCCAATTCCCACATTGGATCCTGGCATTGGAATTGCCGGATTCTTGTCCCAGAATTACAAAGGGTTCAGCATTCTGGAGAAAGGGGCTGAAACATAGATTAAGAAGTCCAAAGACAAAAGATAATTTTGGAAGTCATTGAGGGGTCAGAGGAGCATCAGCTAAAGGAACTGAAGGCTATTCCTTGTCTAAGGACCCCATGCTATTTATTTAACACAATTTGTCCTAAGGCAAGGTGGAGATAATACACTTCAAAGGGTAAGGTTTCAAAGGGTATTATCAGATTGGGGAATAGCCTACAGCTGTTCAGGTGTTTGGCCAACAGGAGGCAATAAAATGTCCTGAACTGTCTGGCAGCAGACAATCCTATTCAGGCTTGGGGTAGGTGCCATTTAGCCATTCCAACAGGTAATGTGGCTCACCCTTGTTGATGCTCCCCAAACTTCACCAACCTTTTGGTGAACTCTTGTAATTATTACATGCTTGAATTGGTTTCCAGCATCAATAAAGACTGGCCCAAGGACACAAGTTCTTGGACGATGAAAGGAGACACCTCAGGAGTTAGACACTAAATTGCTCTAATATGAATATGAATCCCCAGGGAGATGTTTGTCATTACCTACAGATGAGGTACAGATTATGTGAGATGTAAGATCCAGGGGAAGTCATGTGGCAGCCCATGCTCTTGACTTCCTTCCTAGCACTTTGTTAGCTCTCCAGTTGGCACAGTACACTCAGTTGACTCCTAATGATTCTCCCTTAACCATGCTCCCCATTTCTCATGCCTATGAGTGGAAATGTGACCTTGGAGTGGTGGCAAATCATAAATCCTCCCAAGCCTTCCTCCTGCTCATATGTTGGCTGTTTCCCATCTAATTTTTCATACTGTTAGGAACAGTTCTCAGAAACCATTAGATGTATCATTTAAGGGCTCTTAAGCACAGCACTGGAATGCTGAGAGCTCCAGTCCTACTTGTTGAGTCTGAAGGTAAAATATAATTCCTCTTCTCTAGTCCCTCCCCTAAGAGACTGACAGCAAGACTAGGGGCACCTTAAGGTTTCAGCAGAGTCTGAGGAGCCCGGGGAGTATACTGTTCTGGCTCCTGCAGACTTCCATTGTGGTTGTTAGTATGCCTATAATGGCAGTTTAGTTCTTTTCCCTTGAAGATAGCTTTTACATTTGCCCTGTTGGCCTCTTGATGAAATAGCTTCATGCATATTAATGTCATCTTTTATTTACTGAGCAGCACCATTAAGCACTTTGAAATACCAGATTCCACCTAAGGTCTCCCAGGAGACAAGCCAATATCTCTAGACTTACTGGATGAATGGGAAACTGAGGAAACAAAAAAAGCCCAGTAAGCAACACAGAAAGTATCTCAACTACACGTGCTGTTTAGCAGGTGAATGGTCTTGATTGGGTAGCATTATAGTGGGCTTCCTCCATATCAATTCATTCCTATGAATTGCTTTTGTTGAATACTTGCTATGCATACAGCACGTTATAAGGCACAAATATAGAAGAAGGTGAAATAAGATCAATAATGTGCAAAAGGTACATGGAAGGACATACTTTATTCAAGGAACAACCAAGTCCTTGTTAATCTGAGAGAGAATACAGAGAGAAGAAAGCAGTATCTGAAAGGGAAGTTGGCACCAGACTGTGGCAGAATTTGAGGGATTGCTCCCCCCAAATGCCCATGCTTCTTGACTCCAATTTTAGGAGTTGCAGTCATTAAAGCAAAATGAGTTATATATAGGTGACATGGGAAAAATGTTCATGATATAGCATTAAATAGGAAAAAAAAAAATCTCTAGGTCAATGATTTCATGTTTATTAACAGTATGTATATATGTTTAAGGAGTCATATGCATGCATTATACATGTAGACAAATAAATGGAGATCAATAGAAGATAAGGTAAAGCAAGAAAGAGGGGTGACTAGAGAAATGTAGAAAGAATTTATATGCAACTAATAGCAGTGTGGGGGGAGAGATGAAAACATTCTTGTTTTTTTATGTCACATCATATTTTAAAAGTTAGATTATAAGTGATTTCTTTGTGTTTTAGTATTTTAAAGATAAAATGTTCAAAAGTAAACACCTAAAATGCATAGGCCCCACCTACAAGGACCTTACAACCCAGAAAAGCAAACAAAAAAGCATTAGCTACATGATGGGAAAGAATAAAAAAGATACTTCTAATCCACAAGTAGTGTTTCCTTGAAAAGGTATGCAAACACTAAAATTAAAAGAAGTTTTCCACTAGGAATATTGATCAAGGACTTCTTTATTTCACTTCTAGAGAGGCAGCTGCCAATGAATTGCCCTTTGCCCTTGGGTGGCTGCATTTAGCTCCTCAGGAGGAACCACAAGTCAGAATAGATGCCACTTATGTAGGCAACTGTTGGCCTCAACCTTCCAGGCTCCTGTTATAAACCTACTACTATTGCCCATCTGACTGGAAGGAGGCCTACAGGTGAGTGGGGAAGATTTGGAGAGCTTGACTGATTTAAATTCACCCTAGAACTTGAGCATTTCCTGACATGAGTCATGACCAAATCATAGGTAATGTGATAGAAATTAAGTTTTTGCCACATGTGTATGCATGCTCTGACTGGACCCTAAAGGTGGTGAGCCTGCAAGGTGAGGAAGGCATGCTGGGCTGACCCTTGGTGGGGCTTGCCTTCTGTAATCTCATGCAGTAGCTACTGCTGCTAACGGAAATACTGCCCCCTGGGCAGAGACACATGTCATCTTAGGAAAAGTTGTAAGTGAAAAACATGTGGGGAGTAGAGCACAAAAGGGTAACTTATACTGACAGGAAAATAGAGGATTGCTTCAAGGGGGAGGAAAGACACTCATTATTAAAGGATTGGAAGAAGAAAACGACCTAGAAGAAAGGCTGAAGAATTCAACATCCAAATAGTGCTAACGCTTCAATAGCTCTTACTCTGACAGATCCTGTCCTAAGCTCTTCACATATGTTGAATGAATCAAGCTCCAAAACAAACCAGTGAGATAAGTCCTGAAATTATATCGTTTTTTGCAGAACTGAGGTACAGAACAGTTAAGCAATTTTTCTAGATTCTCAAAAGTAGTAAGTGGTACAATTTACTCCCTTTGGGATTCAACTGAGGGAATTTGGTGCTAAGATATAAGTCTTGACCTTTCAGAAGCTTTTAGTTAATAAAGTCCAGGTAGAGGAAAGTGATAGGAAACAACATGCAAATGTGCTGGTGCACAAACAGGTTCCCCCTGGCTTGGCTGGAACAGAGGCAGTACCCTTAACAAGTAAGATGCTGCTGTGATGAGGCTATTCTTGGATGCTGAGGAAAGGGTGGAGAACTTCCTCTGTAGGAGTTGGAAGCCATTGGACATGTTTTTGGGAGGGAATCAATATGCTCTGACTGATATCTTAGAAAAATCTTTCTATTAAGGACAGGAGAGGTAGGGGAGTGAAGATTTAGAGGCCAGTTTGGTAGGAAATGCTGAGGGTCTAATTTAGAGTCATTTCCATTAGAGGGGATGATCGAAATGAGGGTCCTTTGTAGATGAGAAATGGCCTTTCATTTGTTTCCACCTCACTGCTGGGCTCCTGGTAGGAAGTGAGTGGTGAAGACTGAGATGCCAACCTGTGAACAGATGACAATAAATCAATAGTAGCCTCATCTTCAAGCAGTTCCCTGGCCTACTTTAGACCTCAGTCAACTTATTTGATTCTCAAAACCATCCTGCCTCATCGGCACCTTCCCTTTATCCAATGTTGAAGCTAGGCATTTGTTCTGTGTTCTGTACGTCTAAGAAACCACGTCCGAGCACCTGGTGCAGCTTCTGAGGGGATGCAACTGGGACAATTTGCTGGGCGGTTTTGGAAACAGATGACACCCAGCCCAGGCCCAGTTTGCTCTGCTCAATTTGTAATGTCCTCACACTGTAAATTGTAGACATTATAGCGAGGCACTCTCTTTATGGCTTACTTTCATCCTGAAATGTTCCCGTGCTACATTTTCGTGTAACTTATGCACCTTGAATGTTGTAAAAACTGCCGTAAAAGTCAATATAAATGCAATAATGTCACGTCAGTCAAAGGCAGCAGAGCAGCCCTTTTGAGCAAACAATTGGGAAACCAGAGGGAAAACTCAATTGCTCCATGTTGCAAATTGATTAAAGATATGAATCAGAAAATTAAAGGGCTTTTGGAGTTTAGGTTATTACTAACTGCTTTACTTTATGGAGCAATTACTTTGATTCTATCTCGAGTCCAGTAAAGTGACTGCCAGTGTATGGCGAGATGGGGCCCTGTGTCTCTTTTATTAATGCGAATTACTAAAGATCAGGCTACATGAATGGATAGGTGCATCACAGCCATGTGAGTTTATTTCTTAAGCTCTCCATTTAAAATTATAAAGAAACTAGAGGCCTAATGCATGAAATTTGTGCAAGAGCCATGGCCCTCACATCTGTGGCACCCAGCTTCATCCAGAAGGTTGTCCAGATGGTTGTCCAGACAGTCATTCTGCTGTTAGGCCATCTGGTTTAACTAGCATATTACGCTTTTATCAGTATAGATAATTTATAACTAGGGTAACATTTCTATTGGACTAAAGCTGCATATTCTTTTCATCAGGACCATCCTATTTTCAAAGAGAGGCTGTAACAGTCATGTGCATGTCTAATTTATGGTTTTTTAGGCTACCCTGGGAATTCTGGGGTATTGACAACATGGGCTGATTTGTGTTGGGCTGCCACCAGGTCTGGCCTAGTCAGTGCTGAGATGTCATCTTCATCTGATTGTCTCGGTATCTGAAAGTTCATAATTGGATAGCCATCTTTAGAACTTAAGCTTATAGAAGTATCATAGGAATGAATAAGCTGGAGCACAGAGAAAAACCTTAGCAATAATTAATATGGCCCTTTGGGCCTTGGAAGCCAGAAAGCTAAGAGCTAAATTTAATATTCAGTTGTAGTAATTACCTTGTGCTGGATTCCTGGCCTCGTGTGGGGCCAGGCACATTTAGTGGGTGCTCAGTGAAGGATGGCTGAGTGGGAGCAATGAGAGATAATGACTAATGGTGACATTTTTATTGCTTCCTGTGAGTGAGAGTTTTCAGGTGTGCTAAGTGCTTCCAAATATGACCATAATTCATCTTAACAATGGTCTTCTTGGCTATTTCCATGGCCATTTTACAGATAAGGAAGTAGGCACATGAAGTTTCAGGACTTACCATTGACACCCAGCTTGGATTGAAACTAGGTCTCTATGACCTCAGAACCAGCACTCTTAGCCACTACCTGATCACAGAGGGAACAAAGGTAGAATGCTCACAGGAAATTAAGGGAAATAGGATAACTCTGAGAGTACATTACAACAGGTATTAGGTGTTTTCCAAGGAAAGTTTTCCAAGATCTTGATTGTAAGTGAATTGAGAATTCCAAGACATCTTTGAGAGAAATAAATTGGGCAGAAGAAGTGTTGTTCAGCAGTAGAAGCACTAACAAATGAGAATCAAGGGGGTGCTGTGGGTAGTGCCCATCCAGCAGTATCTAAGAGACTGGGGACCATAGCCTGAGCTTTGCACCTGGCTTTATCACACTTTTATTGGCAACAGAATCTAAAGCCACTGTCAAAATTTCCTTGTTCTGGTCCCAGAGCCCAGGAACCTCATCAAGCAGCTCTCAAGTTTGGTTTTGGCATGCCAGGTAGGAATGGACTACAGTTAGGAATGTGCTGGCTGCACCCTATCTGATTGGCACAGGAATGATGATGTTTGGGGGTAAAATAATTAACGAGCCGTCTGATTTATACAATGTCTCTGAGGTTAATTGGAGTCTGTTCCTGACTGGCCCTTTCATTCTTGAGTGCTGACCAAACCAGGTTTCTGAGTCTGCAAGCCTGAGGGTCCAATCCTAGGTGGTAAAGTTCACCAAGGTTAAAAAGACAGGCCTGGAAGTCCGCTCCTCAACACCTGGTTCACATTTTTTACAAGTTAGTCTCTTTCTCTTTTTTTAGTCTCTTTGCTTTCTTTTGTAATGACTACGAATCTTCTGGTTACTATAGTCATGTACCACTTAACGACAGGAATATGTTCTGAAAAATGTACCATTAGGCAATCTTGTCATTGTGCAAATATAACAGAGTGTTCTTATACAAATGTAGATGGTATAGCCCACTACATACCTAGGCTATATGGTACAACCTACTGCTCCTGGGCTACAAGCCTGCTCAGCATGTTACTGTACAAAACAACATGAGATTAAATCAAGCACAAGAGAAAACGAGGCAATCAAGAGATTCAGTGAGCACAAGATGTATGAGGCTGCTGCCAGCATAACACAGCAGACTGTTTTACAGCAAACTTTTTATTCTAGGTAGAAAGAGTGCATTCTGAAATAGTGATAAAAAGGATAGTAGAGTAAATACATAAACCAGTAAACAGTTTATTGTCATTATCAAGTACTGTGTACTGTACATGATGGCATGTACTATACTTTTATATGACTGGCAGTACCGTAGGTTTGTTTATACCAGCTTCACCACAAACATGGGAGTAATGTTTTGTCTTATGACATTACAATGGCCACAATGTCACCTCCTCTGTTATAATCTATAGGACCACCATCATGGTCTGTCATTGACTGAAACATTGGTATGGGGCCCTTGAATATGTCTTATTTGTTTGGCTTTTGATGTGCTTTATAAATAAGTTATTTCAGATGCTTTTTGTTTTAAAGTCAAGTAGCTTTTAAATAAACATAAATATTTATTGTAGATATGCCTATATGAGAAAAGCTTGAATCAGCAAGCCCATTGTTAGGATACAGGGATTACATAGTACCCTGCTGTGATCAGGGTCCTAAAGGAATATGTACAGAGAAGTTCCATGGGGAAGAACAAAGTAGAAAAAAAATAAGAAGGGCAGTGTCAAATACTGTCTCTAAAAATTTGCCAAAGGAAGACTCAATTGTCCTACATCTAATCGTTCATCCATCTACCTACTCATCCATTCATTCATTCCTGCCACCTAATATTTACTAAGAATCAGTCATGTGCCCAAAACTGTTGAGCCTGGGAACATAGACAGCAGTTAGTGGTACTATTAACAAGGCATTTGAACTATTTTCTTGCTGAATCTTTGATGGTAGGAGCCATAGTCAGATGTACTCATCCCACAATTACATGAAGAGTATTTTAGGTCCTGCACATCTACACTCCTGTGCCTTCTTACATCCTAGTCCTTCCTGTATTCTCTCTCTGCAGAGGACCAGGAGGACTACAACAGGCAGAGGAATAAATGTCTAAGTGAAGTTCCAAGCTTGGTAGGACAAGTTTTTGAGATTCAGGACCTGGGGATTCTTGGAGATGTTCAAATTATTTCATAGCGCCTCATTGCTTGTGAGTGTGACCAGCTCTAAGAATGCAGATGCATATACTTCCCAGGCTCTCATGACATCTGGAGGCTCAGGTCTCCTCTGTGCTGCAGTAACTGTGTATTCTTTGTCTCTTGTCATTATCTCCATGATCTTTGCTTTACCTTTTCTTCCTCTGGCCCCATAAATATCTCATCTCTTTAATTTATCAGAGCTTTGGGCAGGATAACTTCATCAAGGATACTCTTTAAAAGAAAACACCAAAAAAACTGAACCTGCTGGACATTTGGGAATTCAGGAAGCTTTAAAATTATCTTGCCTTCATGCTTCTGGATTTCTTGACACTATGACTTGGCCTTTACATGGTGGTCACAACTGACTGCCAATGAAGAGGAGTTCTCAGTAAACAGTGGCAGTTTGCTCTGTGAAAATAGTCTTAATATGGTCATTTCTACCCAAAAAAGGTCATTTCTACACAATTTAATTCATCATCATTCATATGCTTCTCACTTATTTATGCATTTATTCATCATTCATTCCTAATTATTCATTCATTTTCTTTGCTTAATACGTTCTATTGAACACCTCTTCTTATCCAGCTATAAGCCGGTGGGATTTTCAAGCTATCAGATGTCTTATATTTTATCCAAAAACATATACTCTTGTTTAGCTCTTTTAAAAGATAGTTACTGGTATGTATTTCTTTTTTCTTCTGTAAAAGTTACTTATTTTTCAAAGTAAGTTATAACATTTCTGCCTATATTATTATGGTACAGTGTTAGGAACTGATTTGGATCCCCCAAATGCATATGTTAAAGCTTGAACCTGCCATGTGACTGTGTCTGGAAACAAGGCTTTTAAGAATATAATAGAGGTTAAAGGAGACAATGAGAGTGGTGTCTTTATAAAAATACAAACATCAGGAGTGCACACAAAGCAATGGGCATGTGAGGACACAGAGGAATTTGTCTAAGGTGGGCTGGGAGGCAGTCTTACAGGACTGAGCCCTTCACTTCAGACACTCTCTCCAGGTAGATAGTGGCAGAACTTAGTTCATTGCTTGGTGGTGTTTGGAAGAACACACTAGAGACCTCTTCTAACAATGAGACTCAGGGAGTGGAGGTAGGGATATAAATCAAATACTACCTTTAAAGATAGTAGCAGGTGGTCTGAATTTGTGCAGTAAATTCTTAGCAGGCAGGGGTCACTGCATAGAACAGGAAGGGGGAAGATAGGGAAAAAGCAAATAGGAAGCATTCTCCTACAGGTTTGCCAAGGACACACTTTACCTTAGAGAAGAAAACTCCTCCAACACAGAAAATAGGTCTTCACTATCCTCAAACCTACTTTGTCCCACCAAAGGTTTGGTTTTTTGTTTCTTGAGGCTTTCTGAGGCCTATGGAGGCACTAATCCATGCAGAAAGACCCTGATCCCCCAGATCAGAGGATTTGAACTTCATTATTCTCATCCCAGTGAGAAACAGAAGACTTGGCCTGTTCCCTTCAGAGATCTCAACACACATAAGACCCTTTTACCACAGAATGAGAGACTATGAAATTGGTTGAGCTTGTTCAAACAAAGTCTCAGTTTCCCAACAAGTAATTGGAACTTGGGGTTATGTGTTGAGGTATACTTCAGACATTTTTAAAGGCATTCAGAGACATGGTTCTCCAACCAATTGGCATTCAGGAAATGTTTATCAGTTCTGACAGCCACACGTTCCACCCTGGCCAATTTTAGCTCCTGTGACTGGAAGTGACTTGGATGTTTGAAATTCTGTAAAATACAGGCTGGTTTTGAAATGGAGCCGCAGAGCTACAATGGTATTCTGGCTTAGCTCTTAGGCAATTTAGGTCAAAATTCTCTCATTTTGGAGTAAGGGGAAGCTTCCCTGAAAGGTCTGGTGATAAATTTTCAATAAATCTGCTGGGTGGCGGGAAATGAAAGAAGAATTTTTTACATGATTTATGAACCCGAGTGAAATGATATTTTCATTGCTGTCTACTTTCCATAATTTTTCTCTTTTAAATTCCCTTTAGTATGTTTTCAGGGAAATAGAAGAAAGGACCTAGCATTCTTTGGGGAGCTCTCTTCAAGACAGACAGCACAGGACTGAATATATAAGTAAGTGTCCATAGGTATATGGATGGGTCCTTCTCTTGGGAATACCAGGTCATAGTGGATGCCCCAGTCTTAGTTTTCCTCTGCTCTGCATGTATGTGCAAGGAGTATTGTCAGCTATTTGTATGTTTGTGCATGTGTGCTCAACATTTATTAAGAATCTACTTTGGTTTTTTGCTACCTGCCCTTTAAGCATGACTTTTAAAAAATCTTCTAAAAAAATCCTTGAAACAAATATTATAATACTCATTTGAGAGAAAAATCTAACTGGGCTCAGAGAAGTTGAATGACTTGCTAGAGTTTAAGAAAGAGGTAGAGCTGAAATGGGTGGCCTTCTGAAAATCCACCTGGCCTCTTTGGTCTTTGTCTTCTCTTAGATCCAATGAAGGGTCTCTCTCCTTCCTCCCAGCTACAACATTCCACAACAGTGACTTTCACAGCTAGTTCAGAAAATGTTGAGTTTATTCCACAAATCAGAGATATTGACTAAATATCAAATAGGCCTAATAATCACCTGGGGGGAAAAAAGGAAGGATCTTCAAGGAGGCCAAATTCTGGATTCAAAATAAAAGAAAATGGAATGGGAACCCACATGCAGGAATTCAAACAACATGATTTATAACAAGCCCTGTCAACTCTACTGATGGTGTGATCTCCTTAAGAAACAAGTGATTAAAATCAACAATAGGCATTTAAAGGAGTCCTTATGAGCAGCTATGTGAATATTTTTGTTCAGGGCATTAGCCCCGTTTGGTCTTTGAGTTTTAGATCAAGGACATCATTGACAGTCACCCACATATGCTTGCACATATTTAAGGGGCATTTTAATTAGTCCTTGTTTGATTTTTTAAAATTTTTTTATTAAATATCTTTTATTGATTTTTTACAGAGAGGAAGGGAGAGAGATAGAGAGCTAGAAACGGCGATGCGAGAGAAACATGGACCAGCTGCCTCTTGCACATCCCTTACCGGGGATGTACATGCCCTTGGCTGGAATCGAACCTGGGACCCTTACAGTCCGCAGACCGATGCTCTACCACTGAGCCAAACCAGTTTCGGCAGTCCTTGTTTGATTTTTAATCTTGCTTTACTTCCATGGCTACTTTCAAGTGTGTTATTACATGTAGCCTATTCCCTTCCAGCTTTATTATTTTTTCTTGTTCTGTTCTACTCTGCCTTTTATTTTTTCTCTCCTATCTTTGCCCTAATTTTATCAATTACTCTTGTTTCATCTCTATCTTGAGTTTGTTGTCATTTTTTTCTCCATCCTCTGGCTGTACTCATTTTCCTTCTGCCTATTCTGTCAAGGTCCTTTTCAGTTTCTCTTGTCTCCAAAACACTTTGGAGATGGACAGGATTAGGTCAGGACTTTCTGTGCATGGGAAACCCACTGGGTGGTGCTGGTCTGGGATTGATAAATGGGTGGGGAGGTTAAAGGGGCTAATGCTCTTGTACTTATCACAAAAACCTTGTCCTATAATTGAATCCTCTGGCTGGTTGCTTTTTTGGCTCTGAGACATCTTGAGAGAAAGAAAAACTGTTATCTTTATAGGTCTGTTTCCCCGAACTGAAAGTCAGTTGTGGACATTTTTTGGACACTTTGAAGATGAGATGCCTAAGGCAAGTTAACTAAGAAAATGTGTGGGCCCCACCAGAAACAATAGGTCAGCTCTTCCAAGGAAGGCCACATGCAGAGAGAGGTTTCATCGGGGAGCCCTAGGAGATTAAGAGAAACAAGTTTTCATCTCCTTTGGAGCTAAGCTTCCCATTCTCCTCTCTCCCCTATCTCTCTGTCTTAGTCTCTCTCACACATACAAGCACTCTCCCCATTTATGTAGCTGAGTCAGCTTCTGTGTCTTGGTAACACAATCACCTCTATTTCCTAAAATGCAGACAGGCTGCACACACTGCCCTTGAATTTTGACTCTGTGGATTGTTTGGTATCTTCAGGTCAGGCCCATAGGTGAGCTGGTATGAAGGAATAACCTTTTCTTGCCTTGATGTTGTCAAACCAAATGTATGTGCAGACAGATGCTATGTGGTCTTTCATACAACAAAGTCAGAATAACTAAGGTAACATCCAGATCTTTGCATCTCCCTCTCCAGATATACCCTCTTTTATATTGTAGGTGGGCATTGTTCTTGCACTAGTGTACTAATCTGAAGCTAGTCATGACTACAATCAGGTCATGTCCCAGTATTCAAGAGAGAACATACCTTAAAGAGAGCACTTGCTACATGCCACACTGTTTTAGGTGCTTTGCTTATATTATTGAAAACCTATTTTAATAATCCTGCACAGTTTACATGTTTGTAGAGCACTAGTCATTCACAGAAAGGAAGATCAATGTGAGTGAGAAATCCTAAAAATAACTAGGCTTCTTTTTTAAAAGGGATGTCATTGTCACTATACTCACCATTTCTTACAACACATTGTCATTTTGGTCAATTGGGGGGACTATGTGGTCAATTGTTTGGGATTTCAGCGATGTTGGGGCACCCTTTCTGCATCTTCTCTTACCCTGGCTGTATGCTCTTAAACTCCCACCTGATCTTCAAAACACATCTCTGCAGAGATTGATCTATATGAAAGGTAGTAACTCTCAAGAGGTGTTGTGTCATGTGCCTGTTAGAGCTGGAGATACTGGAGAAATTGAACTTTCTGGTTTTTCCTTCAGAAAGACAAATCAGTTGGGGATAGAGTAGTTATGGGAAGAGATGAAAAATAAATAAATAAATATGGAGGGGGGGGGAGAGAGAGAGAGAGAGAGAGAGAGAGAGAGAGAGAGAGAGAGAGAGAGAGAGAGAGAGAGGAGAGGTAGATTAAGTTGCAGAAATTACCAGAAAATGAGCTGCTATACTCAAGGAACTCAGTCTTTCCTCCCTGTCAGGAAATGCATTCCAATTCACAGGCTGGGCAGGGTGTTAGTTTTCTAGGGCATCATGAAAAAGAAACACAGGCCCAGAAGATAAACAGAAATTTATCTTCTCAGGATTCTGGAAGCTAAGAGACCAAGATTAAGGTGTTAGCAGGTTTGTTTTCTTCTGAGGCCTTTCTCCTTGGTTATAGATGGCCACCTTCTCCCATGTCTTAACCTTGTCTTCCTTCTGTGTGCATTCATGGCCTAATTCTGTTTTCTTATAAGATATCAGTCATATTGAATGAGGGCCAACTCCAATGACATCATCTTTAACTTAATCACATTCTTAAAGACCCTATATTCAAATGCAATCACATTCTGAGGTACTTGTGGTTTAGGTCCTCAACATATAAATGTGGAGAGAAAACAATTAAATATCTAACAGGGAGTGAAAATATGTAAATGACATATTCCACATAACTATGATGGTGGAGTTTTTCCTGGCCTGAAGTCTAAAGAAACAGAGAAGCATTATCTTATAGAACATAAATGTTCATGTATTGAAGCCCTAACCCCCATTAAAAACCAAAATGAGATACTGTCCCTCCACATGCAATTCTTTTTACAGACAAGGAAGTTCAATGGAGAGAGGGCAGAGGGCAAAAGGAATTAGAAAGTAGGACTGGGTGCATTTTTTTCTTGCAGTGCATATTGAAATACAAGATTTGAACACTTTTTTTCAGTTAGGTTAAAATAAGGAGAGTTATTCAAAAAGGTTGGGAGTTGAAGTGGTCAGGAAGCAAATCTCTGACAGATGAAATGGGAAAAGCTGGGTTCTATCACGCTAAAACTTCTGCTTCAGTTCCTAATCACTTCCTGTAACCCCAAATTCTCAGGGATGAGCATCAGAATCACATAGAGGACTTGTTAAATCCAGATTATTGGACCACCCACCCACCAAGAGTTTTTGATTCCACAGGACCCAATAATTTGTATTGGTAATGAATTCTCAGGCGTTGGCTTTAGCTGGAGGGCCACACTTTGAGAACCTCTGCTCAACCACAGTCTGACAAGGGGAACATCCCCATGGCCCAATATTGAAGGAAAGACAGAGTCAGCTCCAAGACTGATAAAGGAAAAAGAGGGTGCAGCTCCAAGCAATTTCAGAGAGATCCATGGATTTGGAGAAATGAGCAGATTACTTTTACATAATACTTCTTAAAGTGTTTGCTGTCTGAATTATGCGGAAAACAGACATTCATTATAATTTTAAAAGTCGAATGACTGCAAAAAAAATCTTAATTTGAAAGCACAGAACCCAGGCACTTTAAATTTTAGTGCGTACGCATGATTTTCCATCAGCAGCTGTTAGAAGGATAATTAAGGATTAAATTTTCATTTAATCATTTTCAGATATGAATATACTTTCTCTCTCCCTCACCCCTACCCCAAGCCATTTGAAAAATAGGACTGAACCTCTGGCTCCAGGTCTTATCTTTAGAGAACAAATAGATTTACTTCAATTTTGTAAACTCATTAAAATGATTTAAGAAATATTTAATTTAATTCCTATTTTCTAAATTAAATTTTCTCATAATGAATTGTTTTATATCAGAGTTCTCATGTGACTGAATGGGTGAGGAAATCTTATTCCATGCCTTTAAAGAAATCTGGGGAAAACATATCTTATTTTTATTCCAAGGCTTGTTTAAAGTTTGTGGAAGTGGGCACTAGGGGAAAGTAAGGGGATTTTGTAGCAAAATTATAAAACTAGAACATTGGTAGGGACCCTATAGGTCATGTGGTCCCACAGTTTCACTCCACACATGGGAAATCCAAGGTCCTGGGCAGGATCCATGCACCCAAGGTCAGTCAGCCAGGCAGTGTATTTTCTGAGACTATAACCCAGGTTGTCTCATGTAGAATCTGTTGTTGTTTGCTGGGTACATTGTCATATCCTTGCTCTTCTGGTATCAACTTAATGTCCGGAGATTTTAGAGAGAGACATAGGAACATGGAGGAGATTGTAAGCAACCTGAAGACAGTCTCCGGGCATGTGTCAACCACCCAGCATTTTCTGCACAGAACCAGTGGCTACACACATATTATAATCAAATGAGTAGAAATGCTTAACATTTGGAAAGAGGCCCTGAGAGTAAGAGAGAGGTACAAATACAAACCATCCCAACTATATAGTTTGGCCAAGATTTTGTTTCCTTATACTGTGAAACCTTAGAATTCAATGTGTATGTTTTGAAGGCCTAAAGGCAGCTGACTGGGTTTTGCTTTTTCTCTGGAAATAATGCACACCCCTTTACCACTCCTTTTGAAGAAAGAAATAGCCCTATTTGAGGCTTCAAGCCAGGTGAAAATATGGGCAGAGCCTGAGCTGTCTGCAGGAGCCTGGGTTTTAGTTCTAGAGCATGTGCAGTTGGGCCAAGTTATTGCTCTCCATGGCCTTCTCAAGGAGGCTGATGATTCTGGCAGGCAGGAGCCAGACCTTGCCAAGCCAGAGGGAAGGGCTTCCTACTGCTTCCCCTGGGCAGGTCTGGGCAGCCGCCCACATTCTCATCCATTGATTCTAGCTGTGATGCCATGCTGGCCAAGTTTCCTACATTAGTGAAGGGAAAGGGGGCTTCCTAGAAAGGGGGTATGCTTCTAGCAACATGTGAACCAGGAGATCATGGTTTGATTCCAGGTCAGGGTACATGCCTGGATTGCAAGCTCTGTTCCCCAGTGTGGGGCATACAGGAGGCAGCTGTCAATGATTCTCTCTCATCATCGATCTTTCTATCTCTCACTTCCTCTCTAAAATCAATAAAATTATATTTTAAAAAAGAAAGGGGGTACACTCACTTCTGCTTATCCTCTTTGCCACTTTAGCCCATTTTTCTAATTTTCTCCCTGCACTCACTTCCATTCCCCATTTCTTTCCTTCTCTTTTTTCTCATTCCCATTTCTCTTTGCATCTTTATGGCTCCACTTCCTCCTTTATATTTTATCCTCATACTGTATCACCCTTCCTCTTTTCCTCTTCATCTTTTTTTTTTTTTCTCTCCCTCTTTCCATCCACCCACCCTTTCTCCCTCTCCCTTGGCACCTTTTATCACTATGATTTTTTTTTCTTCACATCTCTGGCTTACATTATCTCTAGAATCACACCAGCGTTTAGCTATAGTGCTCTCTCATTAAAAATAAGAGATCTTGGTTTGCTCAGCTATCAGCAGGATTGAGTAAGATGGTACTTAATAGCATGGTCTTTGTGGCCAGAAAGGAAGAGGGTGCTTGGGCGTGTTTAGTAGCTTTGTCTGGGCTTTCATTGTCCAGCATTCAAGAGCAGATTCTTAATTTGCTGGAGAATCACAGCTGAATAGTCAATCTGCTTTAAAAGACTCTTGATTTAAGCCTTCGGAGAGCTCTACCTCTGGCCATGGTTTTGGAAAGTGATTGCCTGTCATCTCAAAATGTTAGAGTAAACAGCAGATCTGCTCAGCATCGTGTGTTTATTTTCCACAGTGACATTTGCTAGGTCACGTGGTGGCCATTTAATTTCCACAACTGACATTCCACAGGTCTGAGATTTCATTCCTTTGGAAGAATTTCAAATACTTGTGGTTTTAACCAAGATGAAAAATACATATATTTAAAAGAGAAGCACATATGCCACCAACCCCATTCAATGGTGTCTCTAGCAGTCTCCTGGGCAGCTCCTCTGCCCTTCAGCTCTCAGTTCATTGCAGACACTGAGAGGGTAGGAAGATCCAAACAACTATTATTCAGAGATCTTACAAGACACACTTCCAACGTACTTCAACCTTCCACCCTTATGCAATCATTTCACTTTTGATTCTTGGTAAGTTAGTTAGTCTCACCCACTGAAGAGCTGGGGACTGTGCTTTCCTGAGTTTCATGACTCACTGTGCTGAAGGGAGCCTGAACAGATAGATGCCCACTCTACCCCCAGGGCTCAGGACTAGTGATACCTTCTATTTAAAATTCCATTTTAGACAGTAGAGAACAGAAGACTGCATTCTTATCAGAGGATTTGGATTGTTGATCTCTCACTGAGAGTTAAAATAAAGGAACATAAATAGTTAGGTAAATTGTGGCTGCTAAGGAATGAGGTGTCAAAGACAGGGCCAGCCAAAGACACGTCAATGGGGGGGGGGGGGAGATCAAGATTTCACTACATTACCACCATTTCAACCATCCTTTCCAGCTCTTTGAGCTCCACTAGAACTTGGCATCTTTTTATTATCTTCTAGCTGCCTATAGAGCTCCCTAGAGATGTGTTCTGCTGGAGTCAAGAATGGCTTTCTGCTGCCTGCTTCTTCTTCTTTGTGATTCTTTCAAGTCTATGGACTCATTCCCTCTTTGCTAGGGAACCAATAAACTGCAGTGACTGAAGGCATCCTAAGTGATCATGCTTCTGTGTTATTCTTTTGGTGAAATACTTTCCTTTTAACAAAGACCAAATTACCAATGATGGAACTGCCATTAAGACAGATTGAGGAAAGTTCAAGTCCAACGGGAAGCTTTCTATCACCAGATGATTACTAAATAAGAACCTAAAAGCAGTCTTTACTTGGCAAACTACTTCACTTTGCTATCTAGGGAAAGAAAGAGGAAAGGGAGAATTCACAGGTATGGTATTAATTAGGGCTTTCAGACATCAGCACTGGAAAGGCCCTAAGTGAAAGGCCACCCAAAGCCTGGAATTAGATCAATTTGTCAATCCCATGGAAGGGCTATATATCCTTTTACAGGAACCAGTGTTGACGTGGTTTTAGGTTATATGCTCCAAAATGGAAAAGTTATATTTACTTGTACCCCTGGCCTAGAGACAATATCGGAAATTAAATTTTGCCAGATCCTTCTATTCCTAACCCTCTTTCCTAGAACCTCTGCCAATGTTCTGCTGAAGGACATAACTTCTAAGAAGGTGGTATGATGTGGTCAAGGTGGGTCTGTACAGAGACTGGCAATGATGACACATTGTCAAGGAGATGGAATCTGAACATTGAGCTCATTACAGCATCTGTACACATTGACCCTGAAATTGCCCTACAAAGTGTCAATTTGACTTATGAAATTAATTATTCAAGGCTTGATTAAAGTTGAAGACTTTTAGATGAATTCACATATCCTAGGCTCAGCCAAATTTTCCAAGAAGCTATCCCTTACTTTTGTGTTTCCTGGTTGGTGAGGTACGTGTATTCTTCACATTCCTCATGGCCTTTTCTCTTTTGTGGGACTCAGAATGACCTGATTTTAAACTCTCCCTCCCTCTCTCATTAATAAAATTACAGGTTAACTGTTGGACAGAGAGAAAAGTCAATACTTCAGTCGATTTTAATCTATCAAATAAAGAGGTAATAATTTTTAAAAAAATATATGCAAACCATTTATTTGACATTTTAAAAAAAATCATTCACAATACAGTTAATATTTTTCATTTATTTTCTCTTACTGTGCAGTTCTTGACTGAGCATAAAATATTTATACATTAGGTATAATTATTTTCTTAACCCTTTGGAATAAGCTTCTTGAAATGTACTCTGGGGAGGAAGCCTAAGATCATTGGCATTATGTAGGAGCCAAGAGCCCATGGCTAAGTAAATTTAGACAATCTAGGTTAAAGTTAAAAGATTTAAAAAAAATTTATTCTTATTGTTGAAAATATTACAAATGTCCCTTTATGTTTCAATACCTATGTACATTCCTACATACAAATGCAGCAATTACAGCATATTTGAACCACGGAATTCCCTCTATGAGGACTATCTTATAGGATTAGTGTCCTTTGAACTACTTTGGAAAATACTTCTAGGTATAGCTTCCTGGAAAACTTGACTCAGCGTAGGATGTGTGAACTTATCTATAAGTCTTCAACTTTAATCATGCCTTGAATAATTAATTTCATAAATCAAAATTGATACTTTGTAGGGAAATTTTAGGGTCAATGTGTACAGAGGCTGTAATAACCTTAATGTTCAAATTCCATCGCCTTCACAATAATAGCAATAATAATAGCAGTGGTGACAATAATCACAACTATAACTAGCATTTACTGAGCATGTACCATATGCCAAGCACTGTTTTCATTACTTGACATGTATTAACCCATTATCCTTATCGTCATCTATGATAAGTATAATTATAAGACCAAGGCATCAAGGGTGTAAATAATTTATCCAAGGTCACCAGCTATTACATTTGGGAGGTGTGATTTGAACCAGGCTGACTGACCCTGTAGCTTATACTCTTCCCTCTTCTACCTCTCCTATCACTCTTTTCTGTAATAGGAGATAGATCATGGCAGGAAAACACAGTGGCTAAGACCCTGAGTCCACTGAACTAAGAGCTGGAGTGTCTAAGAGGGGCTTGCATTTATGTATCACCCCTTGTTGCAGTCTATTTAACCATTACCAGGACTTTGATACAGGATTGTATGTCATTATTATTATTTGCTGAGGTACTTAAACCTCTGACTTCTTAGCACCATTGCAAAATACATTACAACATACATTTAGCACCAGATTTTATTGGCCTTCTCATGGATTCAGCTGGGCAAGTCTGGACAAGTTTGTAAGTTTTGCCTTCTCCATTGGTCTTGAAGCTATGTGGACAAGGACCTTGTCTAATACTTCTTGCTGGTGTAGTAAGTGTAAATCATATTGATCAATTGACTTGAATGGCCATATTAATAACTACTTTTGTTCATTGTTATAAAATCTATTTTTGAATAATAGACTCCACATGGCACTTTGTAGTTCATAAATGCTTAGACAAGTGCTGAGTTTCTTGGTCACCACAACAGTCCAATGAGAGAGATGTGAGTTGTATCTCTCCTTTCCAAAGATGATAAGGTGTGTGATTTGATTAAGGTCAAGGAGAAGAGTTTGAAGGTTTTAGAACTGGGACATGATGTACATTCTTTAAATCCAGACCTTGGGCTTCCCACTTTGCCTTGGTCTCCATGTCACCACAAATAGGAGTGTCTCATTTAGGAGTTGCCATTCTCCTTGGAGTGTGTTCCTCCACACATGGATCTCACACTACGTTGCCTTCTAAACTCCCACACTTTCACTTCTTGAAATAAAAGGCAGTAGCTTGGGCCCAGCAGAAGTCAGGCAAAGAAAGAAAGGAGAGGAGACTTGGAGGATTTTGGTGCTAGTGTTTTATCCTCTCCTTTCTCCTCTCAGAGGATGAAGAAGAACTCCTATCATTCTGGGGCACATTTTAGTGTCAGGAGAACAACAAAGCTTCTTGGAATCATGAAATATTTCCACTATTGAGTCACAGAGGCAACACAAAAGGAAATAATATGTTGGGGAGAAATGACCAGGGGTGGGGGAAAGGGGTGGCAGCATTTGGTGTCTTGCTGTCTGCAAAAAATGAAGCCTGAAATGTGCCCTGAATCTATGGGACTTTATTTCATAAAAATAGCACAAAGAAATGATCATGATGATAGCAACAGACCCAGGATTCCAACTTGGCTGCCTCATGTTTGTCCAGAAATAATGTAGAAGTATGTAAGTGGAAGGAACACAAAAAGAAGGAAAGGTGAAGAGTAAAGATAAGAGTGATTCATAAATTGAAAGATGATATTTTTTTCTTCTATGAAATAATGCATTCAGTAAGGAAACGAGTTCAGCTTCAAGGGCGCTGAAGGAGCACTGCACTTTAGATATTGAAAATGGAAACACCACAGAGAATGTGGCCAAAGTGCTTAACGAGGAGGACAATATTTCATTTCTCTAGTAATTGCCAAGCCTTGAAGCTCAAGTTGACTCTGAGATGTATTCTTGGAAATGGAACAAAAGCACATAAAGCGTTCATTTTAGAAAAGTGGATGGCAGGATTCTTTTCCCTCCCAGACAAGAGGAAAGAGAAAGGAAGAGCTCAGACAAAGACTAAATGTCAGGTTCTATTCCTGAGTTGTCTTTTCAGATGTGACACTGACAGAAAGATTTTGGGTGGATAGGATGGGAGGAAGAGATATCAAAAAATGAACAACTCCCATTGCAAACCCTGACATAGTTGAGGGGAGACCAGCCCTATCCTTAGAGAAATTGCTATTTTCCAAGTTTGTTTAAATTTACACATATGAAATAGTTGGCCTGGAGCAAAATTGTGATGTAAAAGAATATTGGCTTTAGGGCCTTATTAATCAATCAATCATCAGATATTTATCGAGCACCTCCTCTGTATAAGGCATCACACTGGGAAGGCTGAAGCACAAGGCATTCACATTCCTGTCCTCAGACAATCTACTACTGTGTAGTTAGGAAGGCACAAGTTGCTACACCCAGAGGAGTTGAATAATATTCTGAATAATGTCATGAACCATCAGGGGAAATGATCTTAAAGTAATGTTAAGACCAAACACTATATGGCATTCATCAAGTTGCAAGGCAACTTTTATAGGCTTTATAAATATTACCTTCCTTAATCCTTACAACAGCCCCATGATGTAGGTTCTGTCACTACCCTCATTTTATAGCTAAGGAAATTACAACACAGCTAGTAAGCAGTGGCATTAGGATGGGAAGCAGGCACTATAAACCCAGAACCTGGGGCTTTAGCCACTCCACATGTTGCCCCTCATAAAATATGACTACGTATGATGAAAAGTAAGTGAATTCGACAGGCAATAAATGCCATGCTCATTCTGAATAAGGTGATGCCTCTGTCTTTACTTTGGTCCAGTCTCTCACTAAGCCCTTTGAGCCTAACCAAAAATAGCCCTATGTGGGAGGGAGGAAATGTCACTGTTTATGCTCATTTCTACAGCAGGAATGATTGAACCACTTTTCAAGGTCATATCACCAAAACAACAATGTGATGAAGCCAGAATTAGAATTAAAGTCAACTTACTGGTCGTCAGAGCTCCAGCACAGGGGGATCAGTACCGCTGTGTAGTCTAAGCACAAGGCCCAGAACTGGTATTTTCTATCTCACCCCCATTTTTCCTGCTTCAATATTGAATGAGCCTGTTGCCACATGCTGGACATCTAGGAGTTGAGAGAACCAAGGGAATGTCAGCATGAGCCAAAAAGCATAATCAACCCCTGAAATATTTGTGTTTTCTTTAAACTTTTTATTTTGAAATAATTTTAGACTTATAGAAAAGTTCCTAAACTGATACAGAGGATTGTCCTATATGCTCCACCCAGCTTCCCCTGATGCTAACATCTTATATAACCATACCAATGTTAAGTGAGTAACATGAATCCAATGCTATCAACAACTAGAGAATTGATTTGGATTTCACCAGTTCTTCCACTAATGTCCTTTTTCTAATCCTACATTAAATTTAGTTCTCATCACTCCTAAATCTCCCCCAGTCTGTGACAGTTCCTCAGGTTTTCTTCATCTTTTATGATTTTGGAAAGTTTTAAGAATACTGGTTATTAATTTAGTAGAATGTCCCTCAATTTGTGATTATCTTATATTTTCTCATGATTAAATTGTGGTTGTGCATTTTTGGTAAAACATTTACCAAGGATGCAATGTGTTCTTCTCAGTGTATCACTCAAGTGCTACATGATGCAAATGTACATATTTATTGGTGATATTAATCTTTATTCCTTGGGTAAGTTGATATTTGATTATTTGCTCTACTGTGAAGTTCTATTTTTTCTCTTTGAAATGTATAAATATATTATAGAAATACCTTAAGGTTATATAAATATCTTGTTTTCTTCAAACTTTTCCCCACTACAGGGATGAGACAATGAGTACAGTAAGTAAAGTATATAGTAGGTTAAAAGAAATATGTGGGAAAAAAATTTTTAAGCAAGAGGAATCTGATAACCAGGGACAGAAATCAGTGTGGGTCTCTGTAAGAAGGTGACTTTGCCCATAGACTTATAGGAAGTCATTACTGCTGGCTCCTGGACCCTTTCTGCTTCAGTGAGGCCATGTGACCAATTCTGACCAATGAGCTAAGAGAGGAATTAACCACATCCTATTTGGGCTGGAGAATATAATAGTATTGAATTGAAAGAATTAGAGTATACATTTTGACAGATTAATTTCCCAATCACCTCACACTTGTGCCTGAGGTCTTGGCTATGCAATGGTAATTGTAGGGTTCTTTTTAGTCATTGTCCTTGTTCACATGTCATCACTCCTTTCATTTGTGTTATTTAATATTTTGTCTAGCTGAATCATCTAAAATTCACTGAGTGTGGGGCCTCTTCATAGCTATTAACTAAGTATTTTTATAGAGTATTTTTATGGAGAGTTTAACCAAAACTGCTTTTTAAAAACATTATATTACATGCAAAACATACTTAAGCAAAAGAATAGTTTGAATATCAGGTTGTTCATACTTTTCATATGTCCTTTCATGACCATAATACTTTGAAAAGCTTACTATAAAGTAGAGGTTATCTGTTACTATGTGGTTATTCCTGAGTACCAAACACCACAGATATACTGCCCAGCATATAAGCTATGTGGAAACTACATTTATTACAACTGAGAACACATAATTTAATGGATATGGATGCTGAACTGAGTGATTTGAATAATTCTTGTTATAGGTCAGGAGCAAGGAATGTGGTGTGTGATCAAACAAATACCAGAAGAACATACTGTGTTTTCTATATCATGTGAGAACACTGCATTGTGAATTAATGGGGTTAGAGTCTGGACAGTGACCAGGTCTCCTCAAACAGGATACAAATTTAAAGGGTAACTAGGCAAGCAATGTCTACATTTATATAGATATTTATGTAGGGCATTGGGTGATTCTCTAATTTGGGGGACTGGGATGTCTTTATAGGTACTGGCAATTATCTTTCCCTCATTGACAACTTGTTTAGAAACATTTAGTATTTAGTGTTCTGCTAATATTTTCAACTATTCAATTCTGTCTAAAAACTTCAGCGATGTACAGACACAGACTTGCCCCATAGGGTCACTTTTTCAAACATGCAATACATGGTATATAATAATGGGTCTACTGGGATTTAATCCTCCTTATCCGGCTGGCAGTGGACAGAGCAGAGAACCTGACTCTGGCTCTTCAGACTTCTTAGTCTTAATATTATACCATTTCATTTGATAACTCTATAATGTTGTGTGGGCTGCCACCCTTCTCTTGTCCTCACTACATTCTTCCTGATCCCATGAACATGAAGATAATGTGCACCTCTTCACTGTGCTATCATCCCTTCTAGATTCATCTCAGCCATTGTTGGAGAACTAGGTACATTTAGGAGGGTGAGCTATTCTATGTTCCTACTACATGCTAGCATTAAGCACTGAAATATAATCATGAACTAGAACTGTCTACATATCAAAGACCAAAATAGCTGTTATTTATAAAGTGCTCTGCATTCTGCAAGTCACACTGTAACCACTTAATATAGAGGGCATTTCTGGGCTGGAATATATCATCATTATTAGGCGAGATATAAAATAATCAAAGGATGGGTGAGGGACAGGAGAGGTGAAATGTCTGGAACACTGTGCATACCACATTACGGAAATGGAAAACAAAGTTACTAGAAGACATAGCTGGAGAAATGAGGAAAGTAAACTGTGAAAGGCAATAAAAAGTGAGTGTAGGGGAAAACTTCCTGAGATGGGGAATCCTTAGATTGCAAAGGTGTTTCTCAATGGTTATGTTTCTACAGCTGGGTTTCCAATGCTGCTAGGGAAACTGGATTCCTAGGAGCATTCAAGTCTAGGCTAAACAGAACGCAAAAAGAGATCAATTGTAAGGAGCAGTTTGTCATGGACTGAAGAGTGGGCCTGTTTTGTGTTCTACCATCTCAAGTACATTATTGTAAAAACCACCATGGGTCAGGGTGCCCAAAGATCAAGCTCCACATGACAGGTGAGACTGAATGGCCAAGCAGAGACCATGTAAGCAATTGGAAGGGTAGAGAGTACAGCAGATTAGAGCAGCAGAGGAGCATGACCAAAGTGGAAACACCAAATGGGAGTTCTGGTCTGCAGGAGAGGCTCTTCATCCTCACTTTGCCTTGCTTTATGCTGTGTGTGTGTCTGTGTGTGTGTGTGTGTGTGTGTGTGTGTGTACAAAAGAGAATGTGAAGAGGCCAATGTCACTAGTAATGATTACTGACAGAAGGAATCAGGGCCCTGAGGGTAAGTACTGCTTCCAGAAAGAGACCTGAATGACCATGCTTTGTGCAAAATCAAGATAAGACTTTGAGAATTACCTGAAATTGATTCCCAAGGTTCTGCCTTTTATTTTCATAACAGGGACCTTCTTACCCAAAAGCAAAAGGGATGGATACAATTGAGATGGGATTTTATTAGTAGATGTGCTGGGAACATTCTTTTTCATTTATGGCTGATGCCTAATGGTCTTTTTTTTTTTTTTTTTTTTTTTTTTTTTTTTTTTTGTATAAGACTTTGTTTTAAAACAGTGATATGCCATGTAAGACAACACAGTAAGCTTTTACCTGTTCTAGTAGATCAGTGAGGGTGTTCTTCAAAGTCATCCATGTGGCACCAAAAGTAGATAGCAGGCATTGGAAAATGATTGTTCCAGTGCCCATGGCTCTCTAGCTTCACTATCCACACACCCTCCCCATTTAGAGGGACCCCATATTACAGGTAACAAAGGTTAGTGATACCTTTGTTTTAAGATCAAGCTACATTTTCAGGTATTACCCAAATCATAAGAGCAAAGGGAAAATTGGTGATTTTCATATAAAGCACTTCCCAAGGGAAATCCCCTCTGTTGTGTAGATAGCTAGTGGTTGGGTTAGTTTAGTTTTAGCTCTCTCTACCAAAGGCTCTGTTTCCCTTTTCCCTTTTCCCTTGAGAGGTGATTCTCATCCTAAAAGACCATTCTAACCTGGATCCTCAAAAAAACACACACACAAAAAAACAAACAAAACACACACACACACACACACACATACACACACACACACAAAAAAAAACACAAAACAAAAAAACAGAAAACTCACAATTTGAATGAAAATCCAAGCTGGTGGTTAATTGCAATTCGTGTTATTATGAAAAAGCATGCACCAACTGACTGAAAAGTGACTTTTAAAGTATCTACAAAACATGCGGTATCAAAAAGCTACCTATGTCAGTAACCAAAGCCCTTGTAGGTGAGCTTAGACATTAGAGAAACTTAATACTGCAGAATCTGTCAGATATCTTGCAATTACAAGTGTTAGAATAATGGACCCAACTAGCTCAAATAAAAAGGTGATTTGTTTGGTTCATTAACTGAATTATCTAAGAGTTTCAAGCTCAGATGGATCAAGGAATTCTAACAATAACATCAAAACGGGTTTTTCCTCAATTTCTTCACACTGCTCTGCTATGCATTGATTTCATTCTTAGTGGTTCCATTCTTGCAGAAGTAAAATGATCATCCAGCAGTTCCATGCTTATATTTCAGTGGCAGTAAGTTCAACAGGAAAGAGAGAATGCCTCTATTACAGTAGTCCCAACAGAAGCCTGTGACTGCCTCACTGGATATATTTGGGTCACAGTCTCATTTCTGAACCAATGTCTGTGGCCAGCACAATGGGATTCTGTGATGGGTCAGGTCTGATTCACATCCCTCTCCATGAAGCTAAGACTAAATTCAAGGGAGAGACTACTTAACTACACAAACCTTGGAGACTGAAATGGGTAGAGAGAGTATTTTCCTGGAGGAAGATAGAGTTTTCCCTACCAGATCAAGAGGGAATGGGTGGTGTGTTGCCATAAAAACCATCAGACACACTATACTCTAGATTTATTTTTCTCTAATATTGTGTGCAAAGCAGGGGGGAGGGTGGCAAAGAGAAAGAGAGAAGGTACAAATAGGTGAGCAAAGTAAGTCTCCAAAGAAATGTCTGATGAGTCTATAAAGAAAGCATTAACAAGGAGTTGGAGGCAAGATGCAGGCCAAGTAGAACAAACCAGATTCTCCTTTGAGTGAAACAAAATTCTCTTATCATTTGAAAATTAAGGTGACTTTCTACAAGACACTTTTCTTCTCTGGGCCTGGTGTAATCATCTAGAAAATGACATGGGAGAGTAAAGAGGATTTAGAGCAACTGAACATTAAGGTTCCATTATTGCTACAAATTTTATATTATATTTAATATTTAATAAACTTTAATTTAAATTATAATTCCAAGACAGGACTAATGAGCATTACCTAATACAAGAAATACCTGATTTAAGAAAATACACCCTGTTTCCCCCAAAATAAGACAGTGTCTTATATTAATTTTTGCTCCCAAAGATGCGCTAGGTCTTATTTTCAGGGGATGTCTTATTTTTCCATGAAGAAGAATACGGTACACATTTATTGTTAAATGAAAATAAAGGAAAATTTATTACCTGTATACAGTACAGTAGTATGGTAGTTGTCAACACAAACCAGACAAACTGTGAATCCAACAGTATCAAGAATTTACTCATTTATTCAATGACAATCATGTCCTCATCTTCTGGATTATCATAACAATCCAATTCCTGAATTTCCTGGTGAATTTCTTGTGACTCCATTTCTTTCAGAATCAGTGGGCCAAATCTCTCATGTTTAGCAATAGCGTTCTGAGACAGAGCCTAGGAGGGCCTTATTTTCAGGGGGATGCCTTATATTTTACTCAGAAGGAAACCTGTAAATAGGTCTTATTTTCGGAGGATTTCTTATTTTCGGGGAAACATGGTAGTACAACTCACCACTACTTTCTTATAATTTTGGATTCCATCCTATATAATAAAGAGTTAATAAGCAAATGGTCATCATGCTCTCACGTTGTCACACCCTCATGCAATCACGCTGTAACTGCTCAGACCCTCAACACTGGGGAGAGAAGAATGGGAACCAGCCAGACACAAATGAGTTCGCAAGAGAGGAATGGGGACCAGCCAGGCTGCAGTCCCAGGCAGGTGCCAGAGCTGTGTCTGCACCTGCAGTCTGGCCCAGGAGAAGGAAAAGCCACCTGCCCTGTGGTCCTGGGCTCCTGTGCTGAGGCCCGGGCGAAGGCACCTGCCCATAGTTCCCTGCGGCTGCAGCCAGCCCAGGTGAAGCTGACCCAGGTCCTGAGTGCCTATGGCCAGCTAGTGGGAGAGAAGCCAGGGTCCTGGGAGCCTGAAACCAGCCAGAGAAGGGAATCCTGGGTCCCTGGTGTGGGGCAAGATAGAGGCCATTAGGGGTGATCAGGCCAATTAGAGCAATCAGGCCAGTAGGGGAGCAGTTAGGGCCAATCAGGCAGGCAGGCAGAGGTGGTTAGGGGTGATCAGGCAGGCAGGCAGGTGAGTGATTAGTAGCCAGCAGTCCCGGATTACAAGAGGCAGTCGTATATCCCCTGAGGGTCCTGGATTGGAGAGGGTGCTGGCCAGGCTGAAAGAATCCCTATTGTCCCCTCTCTACCTCAGTTATGTAATAATGGACTTACCAGGAGTCTCTCATATTAGTGATAGCACAACCAAACTGACCAACACTAGATTTTCTGCATAGTGCTTGGGATCAAGGCCAAAGTTAATTAATTGTGGTTTGACTGGATACTTTTTTTTACCCATAATGACCTTCTGGGTCAATTCAGGCAATCTTGTGCATTATTCTCATTAATAAAATTATACATCTGGCTTAAAGAGAAAATTTAAGTCTAGTACTTGCTTAAATAGCAGAACTTAAACAATTTAATAAAATAAAGTTGTTTTTTCTCTTAGAGTATTGGAAGTCATTGGGGTGTCAACTGAAGATTAATATTGAGTAGGTGTTTTGTCACCAAAAAAGATTTATTTGGGAAAAAGAAAGGGATGCAACCCAGTGCATGCAAACATGACAAGCCATGGGCACACTCTGGTCTGTCAAGATAGAGGAGTATTTATATAAGGGAAAAGGGAGTTAAGGAAAGGGAAAGTTAGAACCATGGAGCTTTATTATAAACATAGAGTTCTTCCTGTAGGGTTCTTGTGTGCAGGGTTCTCACGATTATGTAGAGTATAAGAACTTCCATAAGCCCTTGCTCCTCTCGTTGACCCTCCCAGCTGATTATGCTTTCTTAAAGTTCCAGTTAGTCTTTATCAGGGGTTAAATGATGCCTTAGCCATTCTTTCCCAGGGCTAAGAGCCAGCTATAGATATTTTATTAAATTTCTTCATAGTTGTAGTCCAAACTTTTATGAGATCCAGGCTTTCCAAATGTTTGATTTCTCCACAATTGTGAACACAGCATTTTGTTAAGTTGCCTTTTTTCTTTAAGTCGTCCACAGAGTAGGAAATCATATTTTTTCATGGCAGGATGTTGCCATTCAACAGATGTGTAGGGTGGGACCACCAGAGCCCCAAAGAGGTAAATGTTCTCAGATCCAAATGTACAGTGAGATCTGTAATAGTATTTCAGACCTTGCCCATGGGAGTCTAGCTCACTTATTTTTCTGTGACTTCCTTGATAACTCAACTCTCTTGTCCTCTTGAACATCATTTACTCCTTGTTGAACACATCCCAGGATCCCTTGAGAATTTTATTCTTGGTATATTTCTCAAGCACAGCTTCTCCAAGAATAGTTTTTCTAGATTTGATTATCTGCCTGATGAATGCATTTGAAGGTCTCTTCCAGAGAAAAGCTGTAAGGATGCATTAACTAAATTCTCTTTTAAGCTCCTTCCTTGGTTATAATCTTTCCTTTTTTCAAGTGAAGACTATGTTTCTCTATAATACCTTATTTAAACTCAAGCAGTACAGAAGTTAGGGCTTGGAAAGGGATGGTAGTCCCTGGAGACAAGTACAGCACTATTTTCCAGATTTCACAGAATATATGGAAATTGTTCCACATTTTTAGTGACTTTATTATTGAGTAAAAATGAGAGTATGTGTAAATACTAGAAAGAAGAAACAAATACTTCTAAATTGTCTTCTACTTTTAAATATATTTTGTTGACCTTTTACAGAGAGGAAGGGAGAGGGACAGAGAGCCAGAAACATTGATGAGAGAGAAACATAGATAGAACACCCCCACTGGGGATGTACTTGCAACCAAGGGACATGCCCTTGACCAGAATCAAACCTGGGACCACAGGCCAATGCTCTATCCACTGAGCCAAACTGGTCAGGGATATAAATTTTCTTTTATCTAGATACTAGAAGGTCAAACTGAGATGGTAAGGCTTTCCACAAACATGCCGGAATTCTGTGATCACCATTGTAACTCTATGTTTAGTAAATATATGGTAACTTACAAAGAGTTTTCTCTAGGAGCTTCCCATTGAAACCACCACCTATGAGATGAGTTAATGTCTTCCTTGTAGAGTTGGGGATTTTCTGTTATTAATGCAGTGTTCTTTCTGTGTTTACTGGTAAGAACATCATACAGTATGATGCTAGCAGCATCCCTGTCCTCTGCTCATTAAATGCCAATAGTATCCCCAATTATCTCCAAATGTTCTCAAATATGCCTTGGGGGGAGGCAAAATTGCCCTAGTGACAAACTGCTGTGTTAGAGAATTGGAGGCAGAAAATCCAACTCTTACTGGATACCTGGCTTAGTTATGAAATAATAACTTTGGTTCACACACCTCAGAGTGCCTCTGTGATGGACAAAAGGAGTGGAGCTCATGAAGTGCTCCTCCCCAAACTGGGAAGCTCTCATTGTTTGTTTTGCTTTTCTAAATAGCATTGTTGCTGACTGATGCTTACAGTGTACATTTACTTTAGGTGAGGTCTGATGAAAAATGCTTGGTGTGTACTATTTTGCAACAATTCCAAAACAAAGGCCACATCTATACACATTTCACAGATGAGAAACAGAAATATAGAGATGACAAGTACCGTATTTTTCGGACCATAAGACGCACTTTTTTTCCCCCAGAAGTGGGGGGGAAAAGTCCCTGCGTCTTATGGTCCAAACATAGCCTACACATATACTTTAAAAAAAAAAAGTTTTTTTACTTGCCCGGCTCTGTGTGGTCTCTGTGTGCTTGCCCGGCTCTAAAATGGTTCTAAATGCTGCTGTTTACTTTACAGGGTTGATTACATGTGTTTATGACTGTGATGTTGGGTTTTAATGCACATAAAATATTTTAGGACACTATTTGTTTCAGAATCTTTTTTTCTTCATTTCCCTTCTCTAAAAACTGGTGCGTCTTATGTCCGGAGCGTCTTATGGTCCGAAAAATACGGTAACTTGACCAAGGCTACCTGCACAGGAGTGTTAGAGCTGAGTTTGCAGCACTCATTCTGGCCCCAGAACCTGGTTCTGATCCATTTGCAGGTCATGTGGAAGTCTCACCTCTTCCTCAGCAAACATCTACTGACCATGCAGCGGGCCAGGTGTGGGCTGAGCATCCGATGATAAAGAAGAGCATAATGATGCGCTGGCCAGTTTGACTCAGTGGATGGAGCATTGGCATGCAGACTGAAGGGTCATGGGTTTGATTCCAGTCAGGGCACATGCCTGTGTTGCAGGCTCTATCCCCAGTAGGGGGATGTGGGAGCAGCCCTCCTCCCTCTCTCTTCCTCTCTGAAATCAATAAAAATGTGTTTTAAAAAAGAGAGAGAGAGAGAACATGATATCAGCAGCAGCAGACTGTCTGGGATATTTTAGGATAATTATGAGGAAGCAATAGGAAGACCTTGAAATTTACCTACAATGTTTTCCAGCAGAAATAGTCCACTTGAAACCTTTCTGATGAATTTCTGTGCGAAGGTAAATTTCCTCCCACTGGCCAGGCCCCTCCCATGTCATTGTGATGGCTTGCAGTAAAATAGGGATGAATTTAGTCAAACAGCCAGTTGTCAACCTTTTGGAAGGTGGCCACTTGGTTGTATCTTTTGCATTGGAACTGTTTAAGGGGATCTGAGTTATTGTTTTAATGAGGTCTTCTAACTGAGAGTATTGGAGAGGGACAAATGTAGAGTGGCTTTGCTTCCACCTTATGCCATGAACAGATGAATCTGGTAGCACAAATTAGGATTTAATCTTTTGTCAGGAGAGTCAGTCTCTGCCATGATTATTTTACCATGCAGTTGAAGACCTTTGAGGCTGTTCACTGTGCAAGGCTCTGAATGTAAGACAAAGAGGGTTTAGACACATAGCCTCTGCCTATCCTCAGGGAACGTATCTTCTAGCATATATATATATATATATATATATATATATATATATATGATAATAGTAGCTGCCATTGATTGAGAACCCATGAGACATTGAGAGACATTTTGTGCATAATCTCAGCACTATTGGCATGTGAGGCTGGATGGTTCTCTGTTTCTCCGTTATGGAGAGCTGTCCTGTGCATTTAGGATATTTTGCAGCATCCCTGGATACTACTTACTAGATGCCAGAATTAACCTCCTCTCCCGCACTGGGACAACCAAGAATGTCTGCAGACATTGTCAAATGTCCCCTAGGAGACAAAGTCGCCTCTAGTTTAGAACCCCTAAACTTGATGCTTCAAGCCTGCTATTCATGCTGCATATTTTATTCCAAACCAGGAAACTGAGGCTGCAAGAGAATGTCTAAGTTATACAGGTACACAGGGCTGAGGGATGGAGGCAGGATTTGGGTGGAGCCCTCCTGACTTTAAGTGGTGTGGTAGCCACAGCACCACACTGCCTGAGGGATGCTGAAGCCCAGGATGCTCTGGGAGGACCAGAACAAGGACCCTGCATCCGCCTGAGAGGCTGGGCATATGGGAGCAGGGGCCTCAGTGTGAAGGGTGGGATTAGAGAGGAGGGCAGGAGGCTCAGGTCCATGGGTGTAGATGGGTTCCAGGAAAGGATGTGGCAGGGTGGAGGAGCAGGGGATGGTTGGGTTCAAGTCAGTTGTGACTACACAATTCAAAAGGACTTCTCTACCACCAAGCATTTCAGTCTCTCGCAGGGCACAGTTATTGTGCTTTTATACCCATCCAGCTACAGATTCCCTCTGGGTAACATTTCTGCGAGGCCTGCGGAAAAGCTGCCTCTGTCTGGTTGCCTCTGGTTGAGCTCTGCTCTCTGCCCCTCAGCCCTCCTGGGAGGCATTTGTCACAGGGTTTCCCTTCCTGGAGCACTAAGCAGGCCTGCCAGTTCCGCAAAGGGCGAAGAGAAATAAAGCGCTGGGAAGTGATGCTTATCTCCATTGAGGTCTGGCTTTTGGCCCCTGCCTTTTCCTCCTTAATAATCCCAAAGAGGCAGACATGGTAAATGTAATTCTGCCCTTCTCACCTCACCCTGGCACTAGCATCCCAGGCTCCCAGTGCCTTTATCATCACATCCTCTCTCCCTCTCCTCCCCCTGCCTAGAGAAATCCTGCATAGGCTTGTCAACCTGTCACAGAGGTCTCCAGCCCCCCAGCCCTTCCCCCAGCACCTCCTTGGCTCTGTCCTGAACATCAGCCTGTGTCTGTCAAAACACTGACAGCGCTTCTCCTGGCTCCCAGAGCATCGGATCCCATCTGCACCGCAAACAGTCTCCCAGGTTTATTTTGCCTATCACTTCTGAACACTTGCTATTTAAATTCCAAATCATTTTTTTCTGGGGGTTAACAGTGTCCCAGCTATTCTCGGAGTTTACTCACTACATCTCCAACTCAGCCACCTTATTTGTATGCTCCTAGACGTGTATATACATATACTTGCACACACACAAATGTGCACTCGTACACATGCATGTGCAGATGCAGACACACAAATAGCATCCTGCACACACAGTCACTGCCATGAGCATCAGGCTGGGTTAGCATCTGTTTGTCTGTTACATGAGCAACTAAATCTTCTCAAAGACCATTTGAGTTATTTTTTGGGAAAAGGAAATATGGAATAATTTAGATATGTTTTGTTTGTTTCCTCAGGCCCTTTCCAATCAAAATTTAATTATGTGAATCTGTCAGTTGAAATATGTCAAGAAAGCCTGTCATCATTCTCTCTCGCTTCTCTTAGATGCTGGGGGGGGGGGGGGGGGGGGGGGGGGGGGGAGGGCACGGTGGGGGATTGAGAAGTATTTCTTGGTAAATAAAGCACAGTCATCACTTCCCCTGCTTAGGAGTAGAAAAAGGTTACTTGATAGCAGGAAGGAGGAAGTAACCCTGCCCCTTTCAGGCGCATGCCTCCCTGATACCTTCCTGGTAATGTTAAACACTTCTAGGCCCAGTGACACTGACCTGCAACCCAGAGTATAAAAAGAGGAGGGCAAACAGTCTTAGGTCCAGAATCAGAAGAGGACTTTGTTTACCAGAGCTCCGGTGAGTGGCTTGGCCTCTGACCAGGTCAAGCCCTGCCTCCCTCTCCAGCATCCCTGGCCTAGCCCCTGCTTGCTGCCTGCTCCTCATCTCCCTTCCCTCCCAGGTAGCTGCTATCCTTTGAGATTTAAGCCTTCCTAACCCCTCGAATCTATGTGTGAAATGCTGAGTCCTAGTCAGCTTCATGTTGGTGCAGCTCACTGCACTGGTGGCAGTGAGGGTCTTTAAGTCAAGGATTTAGACAGAATGCTATGCTATACCATTTCCAACCAGGGGCCTGATGTAAGACACAGAGCTGGAGAGCTAGTACCAGCTTTAGAAGAGAAGTTCATCCTGCCTGGCTGGAAATAGCCCATGGAGTGTCCACTGTGAGAGAGAAGACCCATCAGCTGGGATGCTTCTGTGACAAGACATGAGGTGCTTGAGGGTTACTTGGATCCCGGTGTAAGCACCTAGTGTGTTTTCTTCAGGTCTGAAGTTATTCAAAGAGCCAGGGACGGTCCCTGATTGATTGTGGGCTCAGCTGGTGTTAGAGCCTAAGATGTACCCTTCCATCACACCAACACTGTCTTAAGTTTTACAAATCATGTGCTTTTCCTTTCTTCTCATGAAAGCCAACCAAATGGTCTGCCTTAGAAGACTCATCTCATTGAGGACAGAAGACTGTCAATGATAATGGACTTTGCCAGAGGGAAATGCCAAGGCCCAGGCTCATCTACCCGGGGGCATCTCCATATCTATGAGACACCTGCTCTAGTTGTGTAGAGCAAACCGCAATGATGGGATTTCAAAACAGAACAAGGCATCTGCCTGGTTATCCTGCTCTGGGCAGGGTCAATTCACACTGGTTGTATTGTATTTTCTGCCTTCTTTTGGTTTGTACTCATTTATTCTCTCTCTTCCTTTCTTTCTTACCTTTTTCCTCCCTTCCTTCCATTCCTTTGTCTTCATTATTTACTTTGTATACATTTTTGTGAATATCATTTGTAATCTTATTAAATACCAAAATATTATTTTTAAAAATCTATAAAATGCATGTAGGCTATATAAACTAGCAATACAACAAACACTTATGCATTCATCACTGAGTAAAAGAAATAAGATATGGTCACAACTTTAAACGTCTGTCCATTTTTCTCCCTCCCACATAGAACTAATAATTGCCTTCACATTGGGTGTATCTGACCTGTGATACTCATGGCCCATTGAAACTATCATAAGCCTGAAGTTCCCCAGACACTGAGTCATGTAAGGAAAATTTCCCTCCAACTTTGAGAAGATCATATGAGGGAAGTTTCTGAACACTTCTAGTCTTCTTCTTTTTAAGAACAGTGGAAGCTATTGAAAACTAATATATCATCATCCAATACCATCCAAAAGAAATCTACACATCAATGACAGCTCATGATTATAAAGCTATTTATTTAATATGTATGAAATAGTTTTAAATGTTACGGGATCTGGTCTATATAGCACTGCCTTTCTCCAACTTCTGAGATCTATGTTCAACAGGTTTCTGTTATGTTTTCTTCTTATTCTTTAAATTTAAATTCAATAGGAGTTTGTTACAACTTTCACTCAGGAGGTTTCTCTTAGAGTTGGAGATGTCCATGGTGGATTCTTGTCCTATGCTTATTCAAAACTTAGAAACCATATAAAATCACTCAGAATTTATGTAAGGGAGCCACTAGCCACATAGGACTATTAAGCATTTGAAATGTCCAAATTGAGATATGTTGTAAGCATAAGAGGCACACTGGATTTCAAAGACTTAGTATGAAAAAAGCCATGTAAATTACCTTATCGACTACATGTTGAAATGATAAATATTTTGGATATATTGGGTGAAATAAAATCCATTTTTAAAATACAGATACTAGAGAATTTAAAAGAGCATATGTGGTCCACATTTTATGGTTTGCATTATATTTCTATTGCACACTCTGTGTTAGAGTATCAGACAAGACAGGATATAATCAAACATTAGATTGTATTATACAACCTATAGGTACAAGTGTAGGTTCTTGGCCTTTTGCCCTCAAACCCCTTCCTTGTCCTGTTCCATTTTGCTCTGTGTCACAGGGGGGCTATTTTCTGCATGATTCTGTTTCCTAAGTTTCTATGACATCTGGCCTCTGCCTGGATTTGGCCAATAGGAAGCACTGTTAGTAGGATGAAGGGTGGGAGAAAAGGAGAAACCAGTATTCCTCTCCCTCTGCTTTTGGCAGGTGCTGCCTCACTGTCATGCCCCAGGTACTACTAGACCCTTCATGGCTCCAATTCCCCATCAGGTAGATGATTACCTGGACCCTGTGGTCTGGGAACACTAGCTGAGCCTCACTCTCCCACACTTGGATTTTCATCTTTTGCATCACTTGTGTCACAAATTCCGTTTCTCCTCTCTTGGTTGGACACTGACTGATAATAAGCCTAAATGAAGGAAGAAAGAGATAAATCCGGGCAGGAGGACATGTAAATACAAAATGAGGGTCTGACAGCTGGAAGAAACTCACAAGTGATCAATGAATCTTTTAGACTAGAAATGAGGGACTTAATGAAAATGGTAGGGAAGGGGAAATTGGAAAGGAAACGAAAAGTTCAAGGAAGGGTGTTAGCCTGGGGAAAGGCCCAAAAGTAGGAGTTTGTGGGGTCTGTTCAGAAAAATTCTGATTTTTAAAAAAATAAACTTTGGGGTTTTTTTAAATAAACTTTCCATTCTGGGATATTTGGGGTATGCAAGGTTTACAAAAAAAGTTGTCAAGATATTAGAGATTTCTTATAGACCCCTTCACCCAGCTTCATCGAATATGAACACCTTACATAACTGTGGTTCCTTGGAAGGTTTATTTTCAATGTGGTTGATAAGTTCTATTAATAGAAGCAGATTACAGAGGATCTATATTCACTTTAAAATTTCAGAATGAGAAGAGGTTTTGGAAATCTGTGATCTAGTCTTTACATTTCATGAAAGAAGAAACCCAAGCCTAGGAGAGCTCCGTGTCTTTCATTCATTCAGGAAACATGAATTACAATCCAGGTACTGGACTGAAGTGGTGAACAAGGGTCACTCAGCTTATTTTCTGAATTGATAATAGAGCTAAAGATATCTCCCTTGAAATCCAGAGATTACTCCATCAGCCACTATGTTGTTCTAAAGGCCGATGGACTTATCTACTGACAACAGGGAATCTCAGATTGTTCTGATTGACATTTCTCAGGACCTGGGTCTGTGCAGGTCTCTTCTTTGGGGATATGTTAAACCCCAACTAAGAGAATGGGCCACTGCCCCACCTTTCCTCAAAGCAGCAGATCTCAACCTTGACTGCCCATTGGAATCACCCAGAAGTTTGAAAAATGCTGGTGTGTAGGCCCCTGTTTTCCTTTCACTTTTTCCCTTCCCCTACCATTCTCTTTGTTAAAAGCTCCCCAGGTATTTCTAACGCGTGACCAGGGTTGAGAATCAGGCCTAGAATGCTGCCGATAGCTGTAGAAGTTGACACATTGTGGCTTAACAATTCCCCCAGGGGTTGAAGTGCTGACAGCTGATCCCAGTGGTACATTTCCATAAGCACTGTGTTTAGTCAGGAGCTCTTCCAAGATTGGTCTTCTTAATTTCTTCAGAAACATTGAAGTTCGCAGATGGGAACTTCCCATTTGGCTTTATCACTGTTAGCATACAAGTGAGTACCAACTCTTTTCCATGGTCCATCTTTTTCCAACACAAGATGGAAGACCAATCAAGCATGCCCTTGATTGGATGCTCAGAGATGTTAGGATTCAGAAATGTGTCAACATTTTCAGTGTTGTCTTTGCCACCTCCAGTCTCTTCATTTGGTGCTACTTATGCCCCAGATCCACACATGACCAAAGCTCACCATCACACTGTATCCGCTCTCCTCTCCTTTAATAAAACTTAATTTGTAATTTCTCATTTATGCTAAGTTTCAAATTGCAGACACAAAGAACTTGGTGACAGCAAAACCTAAAAAACTATCTTTGCTCTTATTTTATAGAAAAGTGAAGGAGGGTGCTCTAATTTTAGGCTGAGTGTTGCCTTTGCTCAACTCGTAACTGTTTTCCCTCTCAGAAGTTGAAAGGGTTTCCAGTGTTCATAAATTCATTTCTTTTTATTGGCATTCATGGTTCTAATGTATGCATGACTGTTTATCTGTGTGTGTGTGTGTGTGTGTGTGTGTGTGCATGCACATGCCTGCACGTGTGTGCACATGTTATGGTCTATAATAAACAGTACCTGTAAATGCTCATAGATGTGATGGAAATGATGGAAGGGCTGTGCCAATCTCACACACACAGAGCATGCATTATTCTAAGACTTTGGCTTTCCAAATGGGAACCTGTAAAAACAGCTAATAGATTTATGTTCCTGTATTAAACAGGCCACCCAGCCCTGGTGTAAAATCAGGGTGACAACTGAATACATCACTGTTCCCAGCAGCTACCTGGGTGCACTCATTACCCAGTGGAAAATGGGCCAGGCTTGTTCATTAGAACTCCCTCTCCTAAGGAGAGCCATTTACACGCTGTCTCATTTAAAACAAACAAACCAACCCCACAGAGATTGAAAGGCAACCAGAAAGACCTTTTCCTTTATAGCCTCTGGAAGGTGGTGCATGGGACTTCTGTCTGCCTGCGTCTGAGCTGTCGCGGATGAAGGATCACTGCACACCTGCTCACAAGAAGGAATGGTTTCCTGTGGGAGGAGGGATTACTTGTCAGCATTAATTAGAAAGATGTAGAACCTGGTAAATATTTTGGGGAGAAATTACTGCAACTTGCTCAAGCAGCATACTGATTGTCACCCATATCACCTAAAAGGACTGATTCCTGTAAAAGTAGCACGCAGGTCAAGGCCCTGCAGGTGAGCTTCCTCACAGAGAGCTGGAAAGCAATGACTCATAGTCCATAGTAAGGTTGTTCATTGTTAGACCATGGAAAAGTCCATGGGACAGAGAGGAAGGATTATGTCCTGGACTTCACTGTCTACAACTTTACTCTCTTAATTCAGACACTGTACATTTCAGAGGGAAATGGCTTTAAGAATCAAATGATGGTTCCTCATTCTGCCCCATGTGTCCTTCTGTCCTCCACTTCACACTGTTCCAGACTTGCACTTTCTTTCCCTGATCCTTTGGCTCCTGTCCGGGCTTCCTGCACCCCCTGGAGCTCTCCTTGCTCTGATCAGCCATTTGGGCAATGCCTCCTGCTTTGAGATGCTCTCAAATACCTCAAATTTACTCTCTCTCTCCCTGACATATTGCACCAATTCAGGCTAAAAGAGTCCAAGACTCACTAATGCAGGCACTCACTGGCCTGTGCAGACCTTAAATTCTGTCAAGGTGGATCTCAGCCCAGAGCAAGCAAGTAGTCAGGACACTTGCGGGTCATTATCAGCCGCATCAACAAGATCCCAAGCTCTGTTCTGTGGAGAAGTATTGGCAGGAAACTGGTACACACTCATCATTTGCTTAATCATTGTGTCCACCTCCATTTTATGACATTTTAGTGCTTAATTTCTTACACATTTTACTCCCCTCTCCCCTGTTAGATGAGCCCCACCAGCCCACGGGAGGAGGCAGCAAGGATGCTACTAGAAGATATAAGCAAAGGATTCTTTACCTTCCTCCATTCACCTCCATAATAGTCCTTTAAGTTCTCTGGAAGCTGGGATTTAAGAAAATGCCCGAATTAAATAGCCTAGTGATTCCTGTTGCACAAAAACCTATCTGTCAATATAAAAGGGTTACAGTCCTCCCCCATCAGTATAAGAGAGTTACCTTCTCCCTGTCCCCTGGACAGACCATCTAGGGCTTCTGCTCTGGAATATGACCTACATCCTCCAATGAAACACTCCTCCTGCAATGGGTTCTTGGTAATCACTTTGACAGGTCTTCAACTGCCAAAATTCCACCTGTGGCTGATCTTCCCTCCTCCCATCAACCTTTCAAAGTTTGCACTGTACTATTTTAAGTTCACATTGTTCAAAGAAAGGCAAACTAAACTTCTCCTGAGTTTTCTGGGCTTTGTGTGGCTATGAGCTTCTCAGAAACATTTGCTGATCTTCTGTTCATGGCTGAGGCCAGGCTATACTGTAGGAGACAGGGAGAAGGGGAACCAGCTCTGCCCAGTGCAGTGGAAAGAATACTGGTGGGAAGGTTGGGAGATATAGGTTCTGGAGCTGCTCTGTCCAACACAGTAGCCACCAGCTCTATGTAGCTACTAAGCATTCACAGGGTGGCCAGTCTGAATCAAGATCTGTTGGGAGTACGTATAAATTACACACTGGCTTCAAAGTCTTGGCAAGGAAAAAAGAAGAATATAAAAAAACTTGATAAATTTTATTGACTACATATTGAAATGATACTACTTTGGGTATATCAAGTTAAGTAAAATATTAATTTCATCTGTATATTTTTACTTTTTAAATGTGGATGGCTATTAGGAAAATTTTAATTTCACAAATGGCTTGCATTATATATCTATAGGACAGCACTGCCTAGACAAACTGGTACAGCTTTCCTAAGTGGTAAAATTAGGTGCATTAGAAGCCACCTCTGACCATCAGTGTTTTCTGATATGCTACCATCCTTCAAGGTTCCCTGTCATTTTTGATAATTTTTATATGATTCTGTGTTGCCTGATTGGTGTGGCTCAGTTGGTTGAGCGATTGATGTTTCTCTCTCATCCATATTTCTATCTTTCCCCCTCCCTTCTTCTTTCTAAAATAAATAAAAACATACATTTTTAAAATTTATCTTTATTGTTGAAAGTATTATAGATTACCCCATGTTTGCTCCATTAACTCCCTCCACTCCACTCCTGGGACCCCAGGCCTTCACCATATTATTGTCTGTATCCATGGGTCACGCATATATGCATATAAGTTCTTTGGTTAAGAAAATAAAAACATTTTTTAAAATAAGTTTTAAAAATCTTTTAAAAATGATTCCCTGTTATCATCAATGAATGTTAAGGAATTTTGCATACAGAACATCTGTCTTGTGAGTCACATTGGGGCATTTAGGCACTAAAAAATTATTAAAAATAAAATACCCAAATGCTGGGGATGAAGATATAAGACATGAAACACAAAAGCAATCACTAATGATAAAGTCAATGACTAACTGCCAAATTGCTTTTTCTCACAATACAGGATGTGTAAGGCTGTAATAAGTCAAGAGCACTTCGAACTGGAATGCTATTTCTAATGGGGAGTACAGTGAGGACCAAACATAAGAAAGACTATTATGTCTCATCTCCCATAATGTGATAATAATGGAGAATTATGATGAGTGAGCATGGGTGAGTTAAACATGTTTGCAATAACAGAAAGTGCCTTTGTCATTACTTTTCTCTGTAAGAATATTTTTCTGCCTCCCTTCTACTTGGACGATGCAGTGGCTCAGGATCTCAGCCATTTTCTCCACACTTCCGAGCATGGGAACCTAGGGATGATGTGAGCCTCCCTGAGGCAAGTGGGGGATTATGTGAGAGGATTCTGGCAGCAAAGGACAATAAAGGTAGGAGGCATCTCTCACTCTTTAAGCAGAGGGAGAAAGTCGTGGTTGAATACCACTTCATGACACATTGAGTCACTTACCAGTTTGCTTTGTGACCTTCACCCACCAACACCAGGGACAAATGCCCCCTCAGCAAATGTGACTGTAGCATTTCATAAAGCTTACGTAGGAGTTGTGGTGATGAATCAATTGAACTGTCATGCTATTCTGGGTTCCTTTAGGGGAAAAATAAAAAAAGAAAACCTTTGGAGGAAACCACGAGCTGGCCAATGTCCTCTCTCTCCTTCAAAGTTATCCTCCCAGCTAATTCAGGAAATAACATCTCAGAGGCTCCTATCTTGGTGTGTGTGGTGTTTTTAAATCCTTTCTAAATGGCTAAGAAGGCAATTCTTTTCAGTCATTTGCTTTGTGCAGCCCTCCCTTTTCCTGGCAGAGACAGTGTATGCACTCTATTAGAGCATTTTTTCTACATATAATGGCACCAATTAAATTACCTTGCAGCCCGACCTTAATCTGGCAGGAATGATTATTCCATGAAACAGTTAGGGCTCTAATTGACATGAAGTGCCTGCAAAATATGTCTTTTGCAGCAACCCCTGTCAAAGTCACATTGATATGCTAATCCCTATAGCTGGCAGAATCACTTCATAAAGAGAGACATTGAAAATTGAATTATTTCAATTTCAGTACCTAGGAATCTAGTGATCTGTCTGTATATGTAACTAAGTAGGTGCAATGCTTTATATGGGTAAACAGCTGTACTAGGGCGTTGCCATGGAAACTGCTTGACTCATGGCAGTTGTGTTAGTGATGAAGTCATTAGCAGTGTGAAATGTACTTTGAGGTTGTCAAGTGTAACACTCCAGGAATATTTCAATGGTATTAGTGGAGCCTTTTCATTTACATAATTTAGGCTTTCACACATGATCTCATTATGGTGCAAGAAAGAAGTGGGTTGTGGGGGCAATTGTACCCAGACCAAATGAATCTCCATTATACTATTCAATTGTTATTCTAGCTCCTGAAACAGAGCCCCCCCAAAAAGTCTTGGAAGAAATTGATAACTCCCCCAGAACAATGACTTTGAGAAACCCTGTTGGTGCTGGGACAGGCTGGCTAGATTACCCTAGAAACCACTGAAGACATTGGGATGGTTTCTGTTCAGATGTATCAGTTATTATTGTTCTGATGTTTTATTAACCCTATAAACTAGAAAGTAAAACTTGAAAGTTGATATTTATTTTTTAACTAATATCAAAGTAACTGTCACCCCCTTTTGTGTACATCCCCAGTGAGCCCTTTGTAATCCCACTGATAATGCAATGTGTGATGTTAGTGGATTTCCAGCTTGAAAAATCTAGGTCACCTTATCAGCTCTGTTGTTTGTCCCCCAAAATATGACTCAACTTCTTCCCAGCTCTCCAGAGTCAATTCTGAATAATTTTGGGCTGTTCCACCAAATTAGATTACCCTGAATCTGGCTCTGAACACTCTTCCAGAAGGAGAATTCGAAGCATATTTTAAGCAGTGATCACATTATTAGAGTAAACAGACAGCTTCCCACAGGGAACTTTTTTTGACATGCAAAACACTAAGATGTGTGAGTTTAGGTGTATGAGTTTATAGCTACATCTCAATTTTTAGTTCAGTATTCTGATTTTTTCATCCATCCAAATATTCATTCATCAAATATTTATTGAGTATCTATAAAGTACACTTGAAAGTGCTCTAGGTGTGGGGATATGGTGGTAAACATAACAGACACAGCCCCTGTCTTTATGAGGCATAATCTAACTGGGAAGACATATTCTTAAATAGGGCTCTTTGAAGAAGTGTCATTTAATTTGACACTGAAGGGAGGAGGATAAGTGAGGGAAGAGTAAGAGGAACTACCTTTCACATAGAAGGAGACAATACAGGGGAGACACTGAGGCCAGAGGAGTTTGCTGGGATGAAAGGACTTAAATAAAAAGAGTGATCAAGGGACAGTCACCCTAGGCCTCATCTTTGGTGGGAAAAATATGTCATCTGAAGAGGGCCATTGTGTTTACCATATCCAGCTGCATGGTGATTTATCAAAGAATGCCATCCACAGGGGATTGGCATCTTCAATTACATTTTTCAGAAATGTATCTGTTTCTTAAAAGCTCAGATAGCTACACATTGTAACTCCTGCATTTCCCTTGTGTATACTGAGTCACAGAGCAGGTATTAGAAATTTACTCAAGGAAGTAACTTCCAAGCTTTGCCATTGTGTCTGCTCTAATTTATTTGTCTTCCCTTGACTACTAAATGCAGTTATTTCTAATGAAATTACCCTGTTCTTAGCATATCCTTTGTCAATATGAGCTGTAAAGTAATATTAGTACTATTAATGTTAGTATACCTTTTGGCACTGTACCTATCCAGTTGTAAGATGTCTAAGGACAGGAATAAACTCTTACTTGTTTTGGCATCCCCCTTATATCCCATAGGTGTTGTAGAAGTTTCTGGAAGGAATGTATAAAGGATAACTAATATCCATCATGGCATGCGTTAGCCCTTTAAAATTCCTAAGGGCCTACTAAGCTAAGCTGTTTTCTGCAGAAGAATTTTGAAATGTTAATGGGAGCAACTTGAAAATGATTTCCATGGGCAAATAGATTTGGGTACTAAATATAGCACATTTGTGAAGACACACAGTGCCTATAGGAGTCTTACAAGCCTGAAATCCTGCTTTAAAGACCATGTGTGACTTTGTCGAAATTCTCAAGTTCAGTTGATCTTGGATGAAGCTCCTTCCAACCCCATTTCATTTTTGGCCAAAGATACCTCAGTGTCCTTGAAATGCAATTTGAGAAACCCAGTTCATTTTAAGGCTTTTACAAAACATTTGAAATATACATTTTTAAAAAGTTTTTGAAAGCATACAGTATTCTTTAGCTTAAGTGAATTCTTAATGAACTAAAACTTATCCATTCATTCTGTAACTTATTGGTCAAACATACATTGACTACCTGCAATGGAGGGTAGTGTGCCTGTAACTCGTAGTTCAAGGGAAGCACCTGTTAAGAAATCCTGCTCTTGTAGAGCAACGTGGTAAGTGGTGAAGGACCTTGGCCTAAGGCCAGTCTTAGCACAGAGGTACTAGACCCTCCCATTCCATTTTGCCCCAATGAAAGATTGTGGTATATGCCAATGATAGTAATTTTTCAACTTGATTCCACATTATCCATTCACTCGGCATCCTTTTTAAGTGTCCCCAATATACACTTTTAAAGCATATTTTTTTAGAGTAGGGGACTAGCCCTGAAAAGTGCAGCTGCTTACAGCCCTCCACGCCACCTATAGTAGCAGTGGTGACTGTGACCATGATAGGCATGATTATGGGTTATCAAAGGGCTGCCCAAGAAGACCAGCAAGAAGCTGTCCATCCTCTACATGGCCCATAGCTTTCTACATCTGAAAAGAGGAACAGGCAAAGAGCCCGTGAGAAACATTTTCCTCGATGTGTTTTCGTATAAAGGTCAGTCACTGCTGGATAAGAATCAGCACATTTCTCGGAAGCAATCCCAATTCTTTCCATCAGTCCTCCCAGCGAGGCATGTCATGTTCTGTCCATTTTTACAGGTCTTATCTCTGTGCCGCTTGCCTTTTTGCCTTGATAACTGATTTCTGCACCATCAATCGCGTTGGCTATGGGAACTAACTGAAGGACCACAGAAGTGGGCGAAATGCCAGGTTTATGCGTTTCCTCTCTGGAGTCTTTTATCACAGAAACACTTTGTTAGATCCTGGTTTCCGCTATACAACATGGGCTACTGAGTTAATCTCTATGCCAATCTGCAGAATGGGACTAGGAACTAATACTGACCTCAAGGGGCTGTTGTGAACATTGAATAAGATAACCGAAGACTTGTGTGAAGTGGTGGATGGCTAAATAAGTGAAAGCTACTTTTTCATTCCTATTATGTCGTAGCACTCCTTATCAGAGGCAGATTTGGAATTAATTTTTGAAGTCTTACTTCCTACTTGAATTAAACAAGGCTTTGGTGACCACTAGACATATAATTCAGCAAATATTTGTTAACTACCCATGATGTGCAAGGCTTTAGACAGGCTCTGGGGAAATAAAAGTATATAAGATAGAATCCTGCCTCAAAATGGAAGCACCATAGAGAAAGGACAAGAATTCACTATGTGTTCAGTCCTGTGCCAGGTCCTAGAATGGGGAAGGATAGAGACAAAATGTAGGAAAACCAGTCCTTGTCTCCCAAGGATCCTATAACTTTGCTGTTGTACAGAGGTAATAAGTTAAGCTGGGATAAAACTAGATGCCTAACTGACAAGAGTATTTCTGTGACACTAAGTTCCAAAGTGAGAGATGAAGATAACATCTGTTACCCAGTTTAATTTGGTATCTCAGGATCAACTAAGCCAGTGTTTTGGTCCTCTCACCCTTCCAGATGGCCACCCCAAACTGCACACTGGATCAGGGACTCAGCCTGCCCTCTAGAATTTTGCTGTTGGTCCATCAATTACAAGCAACCATATTCCCCACTGGGCACCTCAAACCAGCTCTCTAGGCCCATTGACAAGAGCCGATGTCCCAGTCTCTGTTTTCAGGGGAGTAGAGGGAGCACTGTTTCTGAAAGTTGTGGTCCTCATCTCCCCAGTTTAAGGAGAAATGTAAGGCAGCGTCTTCTCTGAACGTATTTTCCCAGGGTATCCATCATAAAAGTATTCGTCTCTGTTGGCTGAGATATTTTTCTCTTTTTCAAATATTCTATTGTTCTTTTCATGTTTATTGCTTCCTTTATGCCTCTTTGATAGCTTCTTTTTGAGGCCTTGTAAGATATTTTGATACTGAGTAAGAAAGGCAGATGTAAGGCCCTCTATTATTCTGCCTGTTATTTTGATTTAAAGTTACATGCTCCCTATGGAAGGAAATCATAAAAAATACAGCGCTGGAAGAAGGGAAGACTGTGGAAAGATGAATAGAAACCTGTTTCCTTGGAGAAAAAAAAAAAGGAAGGCTATTGGGCATGACAATCAATGTGAGAGATCATGAGTGACAGTTAGATAGTCTATTAACTCAATAATAATCGCCTTGTTTAAAGACTGTACTTCATAAAGGTGCAGCAACTATTGAAAGATGGTCTAAAACTGTGGTTTCTCTCGATATGTTGTCTAATTCAGTGTAATCACCATCTCTTATGTATTAATTATAGCTTAGCTTTGCAATTGAGATGAATGGAAGAGCTGACATCAAATTGGGCCAGATTTGATTAGCATTCTTTGACAGGGTTCTTATGCGGGATGGCATTTGGAATCTCTCATTCTCTGAGGACGAATGTGGATGAGAGGTTTTGTTGGTAATTGTGAGCAAGATGGTACATTAGGCCAGTATGTTCCACGTGGAAATTACCTACAGTAGAAGAGACAGCTGGGCTCAAGGAAGACTTAGTTTTAATTACCTGCTGACCATGGATTTGTGAAGGTCACTGAACTTCTTCGAGTTATTGTTGCTTAATCCACAAAATGAGAGCAAAGATAGCAACTCTGTTGATCAGGTACGATAATGGGGAGGAGCCAATGGAATAATGTACATGAAAGTACATTTTGTAAATTAAACTGTTGTGTGTCAGTCCTTGAATGAGAGACACACCACACCCTGCTGGACAAATACTGTAGTTTCTTCTTGGCTAGTCATCTTTAAGGTCCAGTTTAGGTGCTTCTATGAACAGATGCTACTCTGTCCATGCAACTGACCGAATGACCCAGCTGCCTGGTTACCCAGCCTGGGCATAGCCCTGAAGGAGAGAGTTTACAATCCCATTTAGGACACAGATAAAATGTGACAAGCCACTCATTCAAAAGGTCAAAATAAGTTCACTTTAAAGACAAAGAGGCATTTTACACTCCAGGCCTATGTCTCCATTTGAAAAGGAAGTGGGAAAATCCTTCAAAGATGAATTTACTTAATCAAGCCACAGTTGGAGCCATGAAAAACCTATAATCATAATATAATATCTTCTGAATATTTATTACTTTTTGCCAGACGTACGCATCATTTCTTTTATTCCTCACATCGTTCTCTATAAAGTAGCAGAAAAGATCATTTCAGATTTAGGAAAATGTGTTCTAGACCCATTTGTCCAAGGAGACATCCCTGTAATTAGTGGAACAGCTTTGACAAAGCAGGTCACTCAGGCCATGCTCACTGCTGTTACTTAGAGGAAAAGCTAATCAAACATCCATTTATTTAAAGTGGTTTGTTTGTTTTGTTTTCCCCTTGTTGCAAATATGACAGTGTAGCATGCAAAGACTACTGCAGGCCCAGGTCACTCCTATCCAAGGACAACATCAAGAAGAGCGAGTGTGGTGCTCAAATCATTTCAAAATAGAACCTCCTTTTTCTAATGTCCCTCCAACTACTTTCTATTCCCAGCCCTTATCCCCTGTATCTTTCTTTTTCTTCATTGAGTTTAGATAGGAAATCTGATCAAAGATCATCTGTTTGCTGGCTTTCAATGGAGGTTAGTGCATGTTAGAATATGATTAATGTTTGATTGCATATTAACATCTTTTTAATTATGAAAACTGAAATTTAAGTGAAAAAAAATTTTAATCTCTCCCAAGTCAGTCTCCTGTGTGGTTCTTTGGGAGAGAAGGAATTCTGTGACCTAATTCAATGGGAAAAATCAGAGATCCTTTGCCCCCAAAGACAAGTTTCCTTGCTTCTCAGTATGACAATGACATCTTTCTCATTCTCCACTAAGAAACAATTCTTCAAGTTTTTTTTTTGTGGTTTCAAAGATTCAAAATCTGGAGCTGAGTTGCTTGACCCATTCATTGGTTGAAGACCCATTGTTTAGCCATGAAAAAATGCAGAATAACTGATAAAGCAAGCGTATCACTAGCCCTCTGGCTAAAAGGTAGTTTTGTTTTGCAAATTAGATTCTTTAACACATTAGAAATTCTGTAAGAGGTATGGCATTGGGCCTGGGTTTAGAATAGAAAATGTTCCTGGGATATAGCTCAGCTTCTAATACAGAACCCCATGGGGTCCATTGGCATGCTACTGGCATTACTGATGATGTCAAACTGCCATCAGAAAATGAGAATCCCTTTCTCTCTAGAGGGTCTCCAACATTCTGCGCAAGTGTTCTATGTTAAATCAGGGACCTGGGGAGTTATGCTCTGCATGGCATGATGCCTATTGTCTTCTTGGGGTCTCAGCTATTATTGTGATGTGGTTAGATTCCAGGAAAAATCCATTAGATTTCATGCACACACACAAGCATGCATGCAGATGCACACATCCTACTTCAAAATATGGCTGACGAAAAAGTAGCACAAAGGTCCTGTCTACTGTCCCTTTCTTTTCTGGGGGTGTCTTTTTTATTGTTGAAAATATTATAGATGTCACCCATTCCTCCCCACTTTGCCTCTTCCACCCAACCCCCACCCCACCTTTGGCCTTCACTGCACTATTGTCTGTGCCTGTGGGATATGCAATTATGTATGTAAGTTCTTCAGTTAATCTCTTTTTTTTTTCTTCTTCTTTTTTTTTCTTTGTCTTGTTATGCCCAGACTTCATGATCCCCAAGGACCACCAGGGAGCCAAGTCCGATGCAATAAGCAAGAGAGCCTTCACCATGCTAGCATGTGCTCCCCCACTCATGCCGGCAGCATGGCGGAAGAGAGCGAATTTCTTCCGGTCCAGGGGTTTTGAGGGCTAGGGATAACTCCGCCCTACGGGGCGGAGTTGGGAGCTCATCCTCGCCCCGCCCTGCCCTTTCATTCCCCCCTTGTCTAATGTGCCTAGTCAAATCATTGACTCAGCAGCCTACTTCCTTTCAGCATAAACAACAAATACAGTTATCAAGACCCTTAGTACCACAGTTCCCATCAGTATTGTCCTCACTGAAGTCCAGTTCCCCTCCTGCAGGCATCAGTTCTCCTCCTGGCCTGTAGTTGCCAGGATCCAGGCCATGCAGGAGCTGGGAGTCATGTAGTCAGGTCTGGGTGCCATCTACTTCAACAGCAGTGGGCGTGCTCAGGATAACAGTGCAGCATCCCTTTGAGTCCTTGGGCAGCAAATTTCTTTACCCACATTGAGTTCCAGGGCTACAGGGTCTGCGGTGGGCACTGGCAGTGCATCTGGAACAAGCAAACTGCAGAGCCTGTAAGGACTTGAGCAAGGAAATGGTTACCATACATGATCCCCTCCCAAAAAGGGGAAACTTGTCCCAATAAGGGGTACACCTCAAGAGGGCAAAGGACAGGGGGTTGGTCCAATTTTCACCGAATCTAAGACACATTTAGTTAAACCCCCTTTTCAAGAGTCTCGCCTGTCCTAAGGCTAGAGCTATGAGATACCTTAGCTACCAAGGGGAGGGCTGTTATCTGATAGTGGGGTATACCTCAACCTAGTCTGAAGTGTCTATAAAAACTAGACCTTAATGCTGGTGGTTTAATCTCTGAAATCCACCTACCAATGCTCTCCTGGGGAGGTTCCCTGGGACCTGAATTCCCAGGGGGGATCCCCTTACCTTGCTTAGCATTTACCTGTGCACAGACAGTACTTCTAGCAACTCTGCCTCACAGAAGTTCAGAAGTCTTGGTGACACCTAACCTGGTGTCACCGGGCAACTCTGACCTAGAGCCTCTGGGACCAACAGTCTTGTCATCTGGAGGTCCATCAACCACCTGGTCCTTCAGTGGCTTGCTTCTGGCCAGCCAATTCCTTCTGGCTGCAGTTGGTACCCCTCTTTTCTTTGTGGATGGCACAGTGTCTCCATCAAAGGGCCTGGATTAAGGCCAAAAGTTCTGGAGCTGTGCCCAAATGGTGTGGTCCAGGGTGACTACCACTGCCCCTGCATATCAGGTCCCGTCCTGAACATAACTGCTCCCATCCGTGAACAGTACCTTGTCGTCTGTTACCTCTGTGCAGTCATGAATGGGTTCCATCATCATCATCTGGAAGCAGGCTGGCAGGGTTGATGGCCAGAGTTTTCTGAATCTGGACACAGGGCTGGTTCAGGAGAAAAGCCTGGCCCATCCAGGTTAGCTCCTGGTCCAGAGTCCACTTATCTGCCTCCTTCACCAACAATGCTGTGGCTGCCACAGGGTCCAGTCTCTTAGACAGATAGGCAACAGGTCTCTTCCAGGTACCTAGAGTCTGAGTGAGGACCCCTTTGGCAATGTCTCTTACCTCACTCACGTAGGGGTGGAAGGGCTCCGCGTCGTCCGGCAAGGCTAGGGCAGCTGCTGAGATGAGAGCCTTCTTTAGCTCCTCAAAGATCCGTTGTTCCACTTTGGACCAGTTCAACAGCTGCATTCCCCCAGTACGTGTTCCTTCCGAGGACCACAGTCCTTCTTGATGTCCAAGGAAAACAGGCAGTTTGTCCGGTGGCTTCCTGGGCTGATGTACGGGTCCTATTGGCTCTCTCAAGACTAAATAGGGTGCCCCCATGCCCATCAGGAAACTAACAGGCTTGCCTCTCCTAGCTAACCTGTCAGGACATACTCTTTATAATTTCTATAAAAATCTTATCTTCCAAAAATACATAACCATGCCTCAAATTTTAAAAGGCAAGGGAGGAGGGAGCAGGTCCAGTACCTGTTCCCAGGCCTCTAACAGCCACCTGAAATGTAAAATGCCACATTTTCCCTACAGATATAGATTTATCTACATTTCTAAGCCCCTCTACTCCCCACTGCAGAACATCGGTGAAAATTGTCCAAGCAGTCTCGGGGGGTTAATCATACAAATAATTGTTTTCACATTGTTTTAACACAATTCTAAATAAATTATAAACCTTTGTGATGAAGTCTACTTAAATCTATAAAGTAGATACACATGACTGAAACCAAAAATTATTCCCAAAGTTTAAACAAAATACAAGATGCAGGTACAAGCCCAAATTCAACAACAATGGCATATGAGAAAAGCAAAACAAAACAAATCAAATATAAAAGTTTCATATGTTACATTAAACATTACTTTAGAAAAACTGACTTTAAAAAAAAACATTACATACTTTTTCATCTGACAAATGAGAATAAATCAATCCTTGAGATCTTTGATCATTACTGCTTATTCTTAACATATATAATACAGTTTAGCCTGCCATATTCTAGGCATCTAGTTACTGCAATTAACTTTTCCTAATTCAACTTATACTTTGAACTTTTAAAGCTGGCAAGTCAAATAAATTTGGCATAATATATCCTACTTAGGGTAAAGTTTCAGCAACAGATCTAATCATACAGTTTTTTCAGATCTCAAAATTTTTTTCCCTGAAGTTCAAACAAAGCACTGAATAATCTCTTTGTAGGAGAGCTAATAGTCTTGCGCTCTCCGGCCTCCCCTAGACCTCTTCACACCAGAGGCAGTTTACTAGGATTTAAGACAATGTCAGAAAATCATAGGTCAATCACAATTCATACTTAAGTAGCTATATGACTCTGCTTAGCTGATACCAATGACAAGGAAGACTGACCATTGTGGGCTGCTTCACCACCAATTACCTGCCACTCCTGAATCTGGAGCAGCATACAAATGCAAATGAACACATTCTTTACCTGAAGACTCTCAGCCATTAACGGCCATTCACCACCATTCACGTAAACTTGTTACCATTACCATCTAGTTTCCGCCTCATGGCGGGGAATTTCAAGAGCTGCTTACAATGACTTGGGAAACCAGTTTTAATTTATCTCCACCACTTTTAAAACTTATTCTGTACCCAGAAAAGTGTTTTTAAGCACAGCCCAAAACTATGCGCACTCGTTTTGAACTGGCCTTTTCTCTTTACTGAGTACAGAGATTTGCCCTTGAGCTCTTCTCCGGCACCTGATGTCTCCAGGGACCAATGTCTCTACGCTGGCCCAGGCCCCTATGGCCCAGGCCCCTGGGGTGAGGCTGCTTTGGCCACCCCAGCCACACTACTCAGGCAGCCCCCGAGGAAAGCGCGGGTCGCCCCAGCGGCTTCCCGGCTCCACTTCCCAGGCAGCCAGCAAATTAACCCAGGTGCCTGCTCCCCGAGCGAGGCCACCACTGCCCAGCCGCGCTCCAACGCGCAGACTGAGCCCCGCGGGAGCCCCCCCTCCGACCCAACGCCGCCAGGGGGCCCCGAACCACCATGCCGGCCACACTTCGCCGGCTCCATCCTGGAACACCATGTCGCCCACAGATACCAAACTCAGACCTGGGAAAGGTTCACTTTCCGCAGGTGAGGCAACGGCTCACGCCATTCCTCTCCCCATACGAGGGTCCCTCTCGGGCCCTCCCGGGAGGTCAGAACGTCTTCTGATCCTCCTGCCCGTAGCCTTCACGGTGCGTCCACCAGGCGTCTTCGGGCACCAATTCCATGAGGGGTTTTATGTCCCTCCAGAGCGCGCACACACCTACCGCGGCCAGTCAGACTCTCCGGATCGGGTTTTCCCTAATGGTCCCGGGGATCCCGGACGACGCCCCCATCTGTTATGCCCAGACTTCATGATCCCCAAGGACCACCAGGGAGCCAAGTCCGATGCAATAAGCAAGAGAGCCTTCACCATGCTAGCATGTGCTCCCCCACTCATGCCGGCAGCATGGCGGAAGAGAGCGAATTTCTTCCGGTCCAGGGGTTTTGAGGGCTAGGGATAACTCCGCCCTACGGGGCGGAGTTGGGAGCTCATCCTCGCCCCGCCCTGCCCTTTCAGTCTCAAGTCCTGGCCTAATATAGTTGATTCCTGATAATTGTATCTTTGAACTGTCTTTGGTGGCTGTCCCAGTGGGTGCTAAAGCTGGCATAAAGATGTGCAGGGAATGGTTTCCTGTGTTTCTAATTATTATTAGTTATTTGGCTGATAACTGGGTTTGTGGTTTTGACTTAAACATTTTGGCAGGAAGGAAAGTAAGTACTCTGCCCTAATTAGTGTCCCTTTGGAGGCCAGGCCCTGACATCAGGCCTAAGTTTAACCTGGGCACACTTCAGAAGAGAGGGCTTTAGTATGAAAAGAAGGAATAGGCCATTCCATCTGGATCCTTTTGTTTCTTCCATTGTTATTCTTGTCAGTATTCAGTGGACCCTTCCTGAGGACCTACAGCTTCCTGTATGTTATAGGTGCTAACGAAAAAACCCATTGAAACCTGTAAAGAATTTTTTAATGAGTTTATTTGAGCCAAAACTGTCGACAATTGCCGGGAAGCAAAACCTCAACAGATTGAGATAATGCTCCGAAGAATGGCGAGTTACATTTCTCTATTTATACACCGAAATCAAAGGAGGGACATAGGTGGGTTACATGAAATTCATTGGTGATGGAGTAAGGAGGCGGGAGAAAGCAAAGTGGTGGGAAACTCCTGGGATTGGATAAAAGTAAAATGATGGACATGTACTCAGGTGAGTGCAGGAACAATTAACATGATGAAGAAGGAATTTGAGGCAGCTGTCCTGGCACCCATCACATTTGGTTGTTCCCCAGGGGCTCCGGAAAAAGGGAAGTTACAAGTTACTCAGACATCTCACAGATCTGTTATCTTAGAGGCAAAAAGGCAAATGGGCTCAATAAAAAGATCAAAGTTGATCTTTGTCTGGGAAAATATCTGGGACATGACTACCTACTATAACCTGTTAGATATTTAATTTTCAAACCATATTTTGTGGTTATCTTAGGTCTCTGGTTTGGCAAGACTGCCACGCAGGCCTTCCCTGAGCTTGTCAGGTTAGCATGTGGCTTTTTTCTTTCACATAGGTGTACCTTCTTCTATTTTTCAATCTAACTAGTGAGTTACAGACTGTTGTTTCTTCATTTTACAGTTGAGGGCACTGAAACAAAGAGAGGTTAAGTACTTTCTCAAGTTTACACACCAAATTCTATGGTAGAAGATATCCTGCCATATCTGTTTCCAGCTCTATATAACTAACCAAGTATGCTGGTCTACTGAACCCTTCCAAAATGAAGTAATAAGAAACCACATATTTCCCATTTAATCTTAAATTAAGGACAATATAGTATGGGACTCATTCCATAAGCAGTATTCTTGGTCAAATACAAAATGAATGCTTCCAATCTGACCTGTGATCAACACTGAGAAAGGGACTGATGTGCTTGGCCATGGAAGTGGTCCTAGGAAAAGATGGGACTTATTCAGATAGAGAGAGCTAATAGAGATGGAATGTCAGAGCATTTCAAAAGCAGCAGCAAAGTGTAGGTGAATGGTAGGAAAGAGCACCGTTTCTGGGGAGACAGGATACAGAGCTCAGTGAACATATGTGTTAAAGAAGAAGTTGAAGATCCACAACAATGTTTGGGCCACCCAAGGGTGAGTCACACTAGTAAACTGTTTAATGTCATTACCACTTCCCAGCTGAATGTGCCCTTCAAAGGTTGCAGAATTTCAAAATCTTAATCTTGAGCTGCACCTGGATGTCAGCTATTCTGCCCTCCACTTGTGGTAGCAGTCTCTACCCCTGGATTCTAAACAGGCTCTGCTCAAAATCTTCTAGTGACCAGGAGCTCACAGCTTCTGCGGGCTCTTGTTTTTTTCTTGATGGGTATCATTATTGAAACACTCTCCCCATGATATTCTGATACTCTGTCTTCTCATGTTCTCCCCCCACCCTCCATCACAATCCTCTCCCCCAACCCACATGTGTTACTTCAGTCCTACCTGACCCCACCACCTATCACACTTCCAGCCACTATTTGAAATTTAGTACTCTAAATTAGACCTGCTTCTTTGCCTAAGTCGCCAGCTTAGGGCTTATTATATTAATTGCTATGTGAAGGAAGCAAAGATGATTTTTTTTTTCTCAGCCAGATTTCTCCTCAGCCTTATTATTGTTCGGAAACCATAAAACTGAAAACTGCATTTTTATGACTCCAAATGACCTTCAGAATTTCAGACACAGCTAACTTCTGCTTTAGCTATAATATTTTGGCTCATTAATTTCAGAGAAGATATTCTGATTTATAATTTTATTAAGTTTCTGAGGATTTTTAATACTGTGTTTCTACATATGATGAACTTCTCACTACCAAATTTTAATTAGAGAGCATATTAAATCCTCAATTAATGCCCACAGTAATGCATATTTAATATCTAATAACAGTTTATCAGAATTCTTCTAGAGAGGAAGAGATTGGGGCACTCGAGGTCCTTGGTTCTCATTAACAAATGGGGTAACCATATCATCCTCTCAGCCTCCCCTTGCCCAGTAGAGTCCATTACGAGGTATTGGTCAGGAACAATTAACACTCTCATTATTAGCTTTTCCACTGGAGTGAGCAAGGCGTGTCCTGCCACTGGGTATGCGAGAGGCTCAGCATAGATTTTCTGAACAAGTCAGCCCAAAGCACGAGAAGGAACTTTTAAAACTATGGGCCTTAAAGGGACTTTATTTCCTCTTTTCATCTCAAATCCATTTCCTCATGGGTGGGTGCATTAGTGCAGATGTCTGCAAACTTTTTTCTGGGAAGGGCCAAGTAGTAAAAGTCTCAGGCAATTCAGCTATAAGGTGGGGGGTAGCAGCAGCACCAAAAGGTAAAGCCAAGAATCAGAACCAGGGGTAGGGGCCTTGAATGCCGAGCAAAAGAACTGAAATATCACATAGGGTCATATATAGGGTCAGCATGCTTTACAGCACCTATATTTTAGACATCAAACACTCTAAATATTTTTATCTTATTCAATCTTCTCAATTACCTCATTAGGTAGAGATCTTTTTTAAAAATATATTTTTATTGATTTCAGAGAGGAAGAGTGAGGGAGAGATAGAAACATCAATGATGAGAGAGAATCATTGATCAGCTGCCTTCTTCATGCCCTCTACTGGGGATCAAGCCCACAATCCAGGCCCTTGACCGGAATCGAACCCAGGACACTTCAGTCTCCAGGCCAATGCTCTTACCACTGAACCAAGCCAGCTGGGGCTGGTAGGGATACTTTTATGTACAATTTATAAGTGAGAGAACTGGGCACAGAGAGGTTAGGAGACTTGCCCAAAATCTTCCAGCAACAAAGTGACAGAGCCAAGCTTTGGACCTTGGCAAGGTAACTATAGGGTCTGGGATCCTAACCACTAGGCTATATTCCCATTAAAGGTTCTGGGGGCACCTAAGTAAGGTTAAAGACTTACGGTTTCTAAAAATCCCAAGTGTCTGGCCCCATCACTGGGCATTCAGATTCCACACATTGAGATACTGAATAGTTCCCTAGGTAATTCTGATGCACATACACCTACCTGGCTGACAATCACTCCTGTGAGCCAGGGGATTCACATGCATTTATGATGAGCCCGACAGCACACCCAAAATTGAATGTTTGATCAAGGAAGGTTGCAAGCAAAGCAGTATTTTAGGAGGACTGGCCTGGCAGTTGGGCTTGGCAGGAACTAAGAAAGTCCACAGAGTTGAGGTGAGGAGAGAGGAGTAGACTGATCAGAAGCCAAGTGTTGAGAGAGAAGGGCCTGGGGTTGGAAGAAGGGAACAGAACTAGGACTAAAAAGAATGGTGAGTGCCTTTAAGTTGGGAAGGCTTACAGCATGACAGTTCTCATGCCACTGAGTCCATCACAGTTGTTAACATGTAGGCTCTTGTTCTCATCCCTGCACCATCACTTACAAGCCATGTGACTATGGGCAAGTTACTTAACTATTCTCTACTTTGCTTGATTTCATTTTTTATAAAAATGAAAATAATGACAGTCCCTCCTCTCATTTGGTGATTAATACACAGATGGTGCTTAGAGCAGTGTTTTGCTCACAATATGTGCTCAATAAATGCTAGTTCTTAGAATTTTATTTGGTAGGAAGGGAAATTTGGTATGTGAGCAAGGTGAGAGATAATAAACCAAGATTTATAGATTTGGGTCTTAGAGGCAGCAGGCTCGCTGATCTTATATAGTCTACCTTCAGACTAAAAATTTAAACACACACACACACACACACACATACCAACAACAACAACCACAACCCTGCTTTTTTCAAAATGACAGCAGCTCTGTCTTCAATGAAAATGATGCTAATTACTGGGTATTGACCCAAAATGAATTTCTCTTTGATGAACTATATACCGCTCGTCAGAAAACCTAGCCAAATCATCTTAAATACCAGGAAGTGTGGGGTAATGCGGCAAATTGGGAGAAAATGTGTATCAGAAAAAATTATTGCTACAAAAATATTTTCAGTAAGTTTGTTCCCTTCATAAATAGTGTGAATGGAATGCCTCCGCAATCAGCTGAAAGCACGATCTTCTTTGCTGTGGGCTAATTGCTCGTCTGGTTAGTGCAGAATTTAATTTGTGCTATTGTGCAGGCAAGGCTAAGAGCGTGAAATAAACAATGTGTGCTAATTTCACGTTTTCCAGTCTACTTAGCCAAAGAGAAAGCTTAGGCTCCTCCCAGGACTCACCCAAACCCCTCCCAGCTTCCCATCCTAGAACCTGCAGACCACAGAGGGTGGGATATACACTGAATACAGTATGGGGGTCTTATTTCAAGACCAAAGCTCAGGAAAGCCAGGTGACCCCAGCAGGGATGCTGACCAAGGACACACTGGAGCTCCCTCCACTTTCACTCCATGCCCAGGTCTGGTGCTGAGGTCTTTCTTCCAAGACCAATGGGCATCTGCTGGTGACAGGCAGCTAGCTGGCTTTATGCTCTGAGGTTCCAGGATGCCCTTGGCCTCCTGTAGAGTGGCTCTAACTGGGACAAGCAGAGCTACCTAACTGGATGTACCCACACTAAATGGACTAATGTGATGAATTAAGGGGATTCTTTTCTGTTGAGGGCAGCAGAGGAAGCTTTAAGAAGAAGGAAAGGATGGTGCTTGAGGGAGACTGAAATGGTGCTTGAGGGAGACTACCTGCCTCCCTCCCTGGTCCACTCCAGGAATCAGAGGAGTCAGAACTGAAGCCTTGGCACTGATGCTGACCAAGGACAAACAGCTCTTCCCTCCATGAGGCCCAAGAGAAGTGACTTCTCACCATCAAAGAGGCATTTGTATCTTGACTGGGTTAGAACTCAATGACCCCTTTGTCCTTCCAGTATGCTCTCTGACATACCATTTTTTATCAGGTTCTTGTGAGCAAGAACCCTTGAGTCAGGCTGCCTGGATTCAAATCCTAGTTCTAATTAGGTAATATTAGCTACTTGTACAATAGCACACAATTCAGAAGCTTATTATGAATATCAAACTAGTTCATACTTGTAAAGTGCTTTGAACAGTGCCTAGAAGAATGTAAGTGCTCAGTGAACATTGGCTATTATTAGGGATACTCTAAACTTCCAACCTGTTTTTATTGTAAGATTATTTGTGTGTGTGTGTGTGTGTGTGTGTGTGTGTGTGTGTGTGATCAGATATTCCATATATACCCAGAAATTCTGTCCCCTTGTCTTTACTTTTTTTTATCAGTCCTGATATTATTATTAAAAGTCTAAATGGGAATTCCAGTATTTAGAAATGTTGAGGTTCAATTTTAATTGAGAGAAGAGCAGAAGAGGTTAAGTCATTGACACAAATTACAAATCGCTGTAATGGCAGGAATTTTGCCTTATCTCTGCCTTTCCTGTGACCAGCACAGGCCTGACACATAGTTCATCTTAAATGTGTGTAAAACCTCCAGGGAGTCCAATGGGAGGAATAAGATAGGCTTTTCAAAGTTACAGAGACCAAAGAGCCAAGTGAGGGGAAAGACTTCCTTACCCTTGAGAACTTCCTTGAGCCTGGGAATACCTGGTATTTCATTTCGAGCGGGGGGGGGGGGGGGGGGGGGGAAGCAAGATCAGTCTTACTTTAATCATTGTGCCAAACCTCAAGGAGGCCATGATCCCCATAAGTAGAATCATAACCATATAATGCAACTTGACTATGAAACAACATCCTGTAGTTTGTAAGGCACTGTATTGACCATTCCTACCCTACAGGTAAGGACTCCAGGATAATGAAGGATTGAGGGATTTGCTCAAGGCCACAGAGCTGGGATGTTATCTCAGGTCATTGAACTTGAGGTCCTCTCTTCTCACCGCTGCACTGATCTACCCCTCCATGAAATAAGGGGTCTTTGGCCTGAGAAACTTGCCATACTGACTGTTGAAAGTGGCCAAAAAGGGAAAATGTTATTGTTGTACAAGATGGAACTGTGTAGTCTAAAAATAAAAGATTAAAAATGTTTCCACAAAGTAGCAATTGTGGCCTGGAGGCCTACTATCAATAAAGTAGCTGGTAATTATGGAGCACCTACTGCATGCAAAACATTGGGCTAGAGGTATGGGAGAAGACATGGTGATGAGGAGGGGTCTGCCCTGCCTTCTGGAGCATCACAAACTCCAGGAGAAGGTAAATGAGTATCCACAGAAGGAAACTTCATATCAATATGTGGTAGCTCCTACCTGAGTTGTATGGACTGTGTAGGACTTAGAATCTGAGAGGAGGTGAGAGTCTATAAATGCAGGACTGAATTTAAGCATGCAAAAAGAGAAGCAGTTAAGAGACAAACCCAGGAAGCACATCACTGGCTGCCTGACAATAAGAAAGTGGATCTGCTCCAGGGAAAGTTTATGGAAGCAGGGGAACCCACCGGGGCCTCAAGGAGGAAGAATTTGAATCACTGGAGGAGTGAGACCAGGAATTCTAGACAGAAGGAATGTCAATATCAAAGGTACTGGAAAAGGTAGGACCACATCAAATCTGTCCCTAGTTGCAGTGTAATTGGAAAAATCTTCTGGCTCTAATGACAAACAGATTTTGACATTCAAAGATGGAGAAGATGGTTGTTAAGGTCTTTGTGCAGCAGAAGCAGGGGGAGAATGGAAGGAGAGCTTAGAATGAATTCACTGAGGAGGGACTTTTCCCCATGACTCCCCTTGTATGGCCAGCACTCAGATTAGCCAATGAACTGCAGGTTGCATCTTATTTGACAAGTTGAACAGCAAACTGAATTTCCCTGGTTTGGTGAGACCTGAGAAGTCCTCCTCCCTAATAATATCTTTCTGACTTAGAAACATTCTGTGGCCCTGTTTTCTATGATTACTCCTAGCTTGGAGCTTGCGGGTTCCCTGAAAGCTGGTATGTTGGTGGTAAGAAGGGGGGCTCAGTGGGTGACTTCACTTCTGTAGGATTGCCTGGTTCATGTCTATGACATTATCCACAGCTTCAGTGTGAGCTTGGCCTCTTGCTTTGTTCATTTCCTCTTTTGGATCATGGTAGGGGCTTCTAAACCATATGGACAACACGACTTGTGATTCATCTTCCTAAACAAGGATCCCTGAGCTATCAGAGCCCCCACCTGGAGAGCTTTGCTTTTGTTTACCTCCCCCTCCCCAGCCTCTGCGGGAGCTAGGACCGGGAAGACTGTAAATTGTATACATTAGTTCCTTTTTGATTAGGTGAATAAATAACTTGATTGAGATGCGCCTCTTTGGAGGGTGATGCTGGCAGGCTTCCAAGAGTGAAAGGCAGCTGGCTGTGAGCAGAGAGGAGGTGGCAACAAAGGCCAGAGGGACAGACACGTTGTGGGCAGGCTTGGGATCCTGCCTGGCCCTAGAGAGGACTGGCCCAAAACATTTAGGGAAAGCAATTTGCTCTTTCCCTGCCCCTAAGAGGTTTGTGTTTTATTCCCAAGCTTGGGACATCTGTCTTTGCCTGCTGCACACCTAAGAGAGAAGCTTCAGCTGGGAGGAAAGGGCTCAGGCTCAGGATAGCTGATGATTGTTCTACCTAAGCCAGCTCATCCATAGAAAAGTTCTCCACATGACAGGTATCGTTTTTAACAAAGGCCTTTAGGTCCTGCACAACATCTCATATGTGCAGGGGATGCAGACATTCATGCATGAAATGCATTCACAAGTCTTTGGTCCAAGCTTCTCTTCATTACTTTCTAAATTTAAGTGTGGAATATAAGCTAGGATTCTCTGCCCTTCCTTAACCCAAGAGACACTGCTGGCCACTTCCACAGCCTCAAAGTGGTCCTGTCCCACATGAAAGCTCTGACAAGCTCTGGTCCCAACCCCCGTGATGTTCTGTAGCAAGAGGCAATTTCAAAGTGTGGAGAAATGACATGTGAGACTCTAAGTGATTCCGATACAAACCCACCCAAGTGCTAGACTTGAGATTCACTACTCTGAAGACAGGGGAGGTGGCAGTCTAGAGAATGCTACAGTTTAAGGCAGCTAAATAGGTTCTTGGTGTAAAATGGGTTTCCTTGCTGGTTACTCATCTACCGCTAAAAAGTTGTTCCTTGGAGTTAAGTCATGGTGACTTCAAGAATCCCAGTTAAAACATCTTTAAGATAGGAAACACATGAATCTAATTTCTGTCATCAGTGCCTTATTTGGTTAGAGAATAGTTGGTGACTACCCTTTAGACACAATCTGCAGAGCCCATTATATGCCCAGGAGAGCACTGGATCCTTCATGTATGTCTTCAGGATTTGAACCCAGGTGTGAATAGGACAACCACTATATCCATCCCAATATTCTAGCTGCCTCTATATGAATGAACTGCTGGGAAAATGAGACTGTTTGGGGGAAATGGCAGCCCTGGAGAACCTCTGAGAGAGTTTCTCTGAGTATCCAGGCCTCTAGGGTGGAGGGAGGACAGTATAAGTCAATAATGTCCCAGATTTGGCTCTAGTCAACCTATAGTCCATGTCTTGCATTGTAACCCCATGCCTGTACTCCTAGTTCAGGGAAGGTCCTCCCTATGGTATAGGTATCACTTAGTACCTGTCAATAGCTGGCTTCCAAGGAGGTGCCTTGGAGTTCCTGGAAAGCCCAAATGTACAACTAGATTCTGAGCCACGTGTGAGCCCATCTGACTGAGCAACAAAGGGACTGGAGAACCTGACTCCAAGTTGAAGTTTGTGAAGTCCTCATTGCTGTCTCTGTGAAAACTCTTCAATCCTACAGGGGTACCCCATGCTGGGTTCCATGTGGTAGATGTCTCACCCATATAATTCCACTCACCTTTGACCCTGACCTCCAGTCTTTCCATTTCATGACAACTTGCTCTAGTCATCTCTTTGTGCATAGCAAATTCCTTCCCATGCTCTGAGATTCAGCTTGAAGATGGTCTTCTTGATGATGTATAATCCTACACCTCCCTCTTTTGTGCTGTACAAAATAAGAATGTCATCCCATTCCTGTGACAGTGTTGGTCACCCTGTTATGCGTATCAGTCATCCCTCTAGATAGGAGACAGTGCCTATTACATTCCTGGCCTCTAATACAGACATATAAATTCTTGTGAGAAGACTTCCCTGACTTCTTCTCCACCTCTCAGTTTTGGTTTGTTATGTATTCTCTGTACCACCACATTCGCACATGTGGCATGATAAGGAATGTCTGTTTATTTGTGTGCACCATCCATAAGTCATGGACTGGGTCTGTGAACATCTTGTCCATCAAACAATTACTACCGCCAGCATCTAATGTATGACACCTAGGAGTTACTCAATAAATATATGTTATGAATAAGTCAATCTGGGTTCAGAAGACCAATTTGATTGTAGACTTTTCCAGAGTCATATGCCTTATGCCAGCAAACATTTTGTTCTCTCAGTCAAGGCTCTCTGCAAGGCTCACTGAATCTGCAAAATTGCCCCCAATTCCAAAATAATCAAACGGGTAGTAGTTATAGATGAATAGTATCAGTAGAATATATCATTTTTTTGCCAAAGCTCTGGGTTTTCTCCTTTGCTCTAGTACAAATAGCACATTAACAACTGACTGATATTATGCACAAAGAGTGAAGAAAAACATACTTTATCCTGTGATAAGTTTGATACTTAGGAAATTTGTGAGTGAAATTTTGCACTTGATCTTAGCCAAAAGGCCGAGAAGTGATTGTGAGTGATATTTTGGAAAAAGCTTTCTTCCCAAGAGCTGGGAGACTAGACTCCACTATTAAATTGCTATGAGGCCTGGGGCAAATTCACCAGAATGGCCTAGTTTCCTAGTTTCAAGTGCTGATTTCCATGCACTGCCCCCTTTTTCTATTTTACTTCTTTCTAGACTGCTTTTCTAATCTGTTTAATAATCGTTGTAAAAATATTAAAAATTGCTTCCATAGGTACCACCTTTTAAACATTTATTAAACTTATTTATATGCTTTATCTCATATTCTGGGTGTGTAGGGTAGTATAATTATTCTTAACAGGAGTTTGGACTAGATGATCTCTAATATTTGGCATAGCTCTCAGTGACCTGAAGGTTCAAAGATTTGTGTTTTTGACCTTTGTATAGGTTATCTTCTCCAAGGTGGCATCATACACCCCACATCAGATGAGTCACAGAACACAAACTCATTTATGTGGGAGATTAAGAAAGAAAACTCAAAGGGCTTAATCTCCAAAGACAGGACACCCTGGTGGAGAAATTTCCCATGATGGTTTGTGTTTTTTGCATAAGTGTTTTATTCCTACTTCCCTATCAGTCTCAGGCCAGGGCTGCTAATTCCTTCTAGTGCATGGGTCTGACCTTGACTTGTGGTCCAGTGACTCTGGCCCTGGACCTTTTGAGCCTGGCAGGACTCATGGAAGGGATTAATGCTGAGATGTTCTGAACTTTTACTTGAGCCTTAGTTAAGGGCCCAGTTCAAGTACTTCCAGCCCTGTTACATCAATTGCCATCATAATAAAGAAAGGCTGGTTTGTTATACTATTTGAAATATAAGGCTTAGAGAGATGCCCACGGAACCATCAAACTGTAGTAGTCAGGGCATGTGGCTATGCCCTTCAGTCTTTGTCAGGAGAGAAAGCTGCCTTCTTGTCCAAAAGTGCCTTTTGAACTTTGATTCAAAAGCATCTGCATGACTGTTACATTACCAGTGCTCATGAGTTTGAACTGAGTGGAAATCATGTGATTTCATATGGAAAGAATTCTGGATAAGAAAGCAGTGAACTAGGGTTCTAATTTTTAGCCCTACTTAGAATTGCTTCTATGTTCTCTACTTCAGCATTCTCATCTTGCATAACAGAATTAATTCGGAGAATTAGTTCTGATCATTTAGTTGGAGGATCAATCACATCCAAATCATCTGGGTTCATGTGTACAAGGGCAAATCCCTCGGCTCTTCTCAAGATCTATGGGATCAGAATATTAAGGAAATTAAGAAATATTATGGAAATTGGCATTCATAGCAAACTTACCAGGTAAAATTGTGAAGTATACTAGGTTTCAATAGCCCCAGGACAGGATGATCTCTGAGCTTCCATCCAGAGATATAATCTTAGGATTTTATGAATATAATTATTGCAAGATCCATTAGGAACCCAACTGTATTTTTAGCCTCCTGATTTTTTATTCCCCACCCACGAGTGCCAGTCCTATCTGGAAAGTTGTTGTATTTGAAAAAGCTAGTACTTGTGCGGGGCTGGAGCCATTGTAGTCTCAGACATATCCTATGCTTCCCTCTGGACTGTTCTGGAGGAGGGAGCCAGTAATAGAGGTGAGAGGAAAAGAAAGCCTGCCCTGAAGGAGAGAGAGTCCCTATAAACAGCAATCCTGGAATTATCCTCTAGACCCCACGCTATCATAAAGAAAAGCTGACACAGCAGAGTCTGGGAGAATCTGAATGTCTGCAGAGCCCTAATCACTGAGGCAGGCGGGCTAAGTGCAAAAAGAACATTTTCACAAACAGCACCTGTACAGTCATCTGCTATTTTTAGAGCTGCTGCAGAAAAGCAGAGGGACATTTGGAGAGAGTCCCAAAGGCAGGAAGAAGGTGGAGAGGTTTCTGCATGATCCCTCTGGCTGATCCTGTAAAGCCCTGTCAATTGAGACATTGAAAACCTGGCCAGGCTGACTTGTGTTTTTTTGGTGGTTTAGGATGAAGTGGGGACATGGGGGTGAAGGAATAATATAGGATAAGCAATGCCATTCTGATCCACTGGTCATGTTTTTGATGGCAGAACGCATATTTAAAAGTTCAGATGATTTTAATTTCAAAAAAGAGAAGAACAGGCTGTTTGTTCTCCAGGGATTACTCTGCAGCAGCTCTAAGTAGCAAATAAATGGAAAACACTTTGATCTCATTCATTTCATCCAGCTGAAAAAAAATCTCCTCCTCATTGGGATTGTCATACCTTACATTCATAGGTAGAATAAACTACTTATTTTAGTGCTGGACATATATTGGTTAGGTTAGGTTGCTAGAACCTAGAGTGTGGATATAATGGCCATTTGGAGAGAGTATTAATTCAGAACATCAACTCCTACTTCCAAATAAATAATAGCAGCCAGGTGGGTGTGACTTAGTGGTTGAGCATTGACCCATAAACCAAGAGGTCATCATTTGATTTTAGTCAGAGGACCTGCTTTTAGTTGCAGGCTTGATCTCCAGTAGGGAGCTTGTAGGAAGCAGACCATTGATATTTGTATCTCTCTGTTCCTCTCCCTCACTCTCTCTCTCTCTCAAATCAATAAATACATTAAAAAAAAAAAGAGAGAGAGATAACAGTAAACACTAATTGAGGGCTTAAAAATCATTTTCAAGGGCAGGCCCATTGACAATTGACTAAAGATATCAACTCTACACAGAAAGGTAGAATGGGGCTTCCATAATATGTCCAGACCTGGGATTTCCCATCAAAGTGAACACAATCGATCTGATAAATGTTATGCATTTGTTTGACCTTTCGGGTAGACTCATAACACTTTGGATCAGAAAATGTCATTTTTCTGATCTTACCCCCCCCCCCCCTTTTCTCCCACTTGCAATGAGAAAATTCTCCTTTTCCTTTCTGAGCCTCTCAAGGAATATTGGGTTGAACTATAATGAGATATCTGGTCCAAACCTCTCCTATGATGGATAAGCAAGATTTTGCCTCAAGTTTCCTTTTCAAGCTCACACAGGTTATTTGTTTGCAAATTTGGCTTGGAATGCTGATTCCTGACTCTCAGTCTATTGCTTCTTCTACTATATCAGAAAACTTGAGGCTCCTAGAGTTGGAAGGACCTTAAAAGTCATCTAACATGCCTAGTTTATCTTCAGTGTTTGAAGGGATCACACAGACATTTTTCTAGTAATTGTTTTGAAACACAATTGGATAACAGAGATGAATGCCAGGTTGAGACAACTTTCTTTTGGTTCTGCTTAATAAAACACAAAACAAACAAATATAATGCCACCTGGCTGCATCTGAACACAAACTGGTCTTAAGGACCTCCCAAGATCCTCACAAGACTATTTTTTACAGGGTAAACAAATTGATGGGAAAGAAGCTGCGATTTTGCTGCATAGACATTATATATATTGCTCAACTCATTCTAATTAATGCGAACATTTTGAAACTGTTGGAACAATAACCTGAGTAAACTTATTATTAATGGAAATGCAAAATAACAAATTTAATATTTTCCAATGTCTATTCAACTTCCCAAGGATCTCCCTGAACTTGGGTCAGGCTTCTCCCTAGAAGTCACCCTTGTGTTAAATATCGTCCATTCTTGACTTGCTTAGCCAGCTGCCATATCCCCCTTAAAATATTTGCCCACAAACATGTAAGAAGTTTGGAAAGGACAAAAGAAATAAGAGAGGCGTCTTAGTCCATTTGAGATACTACAGACTCCATGGGTTGTAAATAACAAAAATTCATATCTCACAGTTCTGGAGGCTAGGAAGTCCAAGATCAAGGTACTGGCAGATTCAATGTCTGGTCAGAGCCTGCTTCCTGGTACATAGAGGGCTGTTTTTTCCCTGTGGCTTCACCTGGTAGAAGGAGCTCTCTTTAATAATGGTGTAGATCCCATTCATGAAGGCTCCGCCCTCATGACCTCATATTTCCCCAAGACCCTACTTCCTAAAACTATCACATTACCGATTAGGTTTCAACAAATGAATGTGGGGAGACATAAACATTCAGTCAATAGCTAGAAGGAAACAGAGGTTTAAGAAGTACAAATTCCTGAGTCTGACCATATTTTTATCTCTCCTGACTGTGTTTGCTTCCATTTATGGCTCTTTCAAATTATGCTTTGTATTAGTTTGAACTCTGGAGCATTGCTATTGTTGTAGGTCAAAAACAGTCCAATAACAACCATATAATTAGATTAAACTGAATATCATTGAATAACTGTGTCCTGGGGACTGAGGATCCCCCCACTCCAGCATCCAGCTACTTCCTTCTTCAGAGAGAGGTTGCTATGCAGCAGCCCCAAAACATTAAGGTTCTCATCTCAAAGGGCTTGCTTGCTAAGACAGGTTCCAAGCACAAGCATGTAGCCTGGCCCTCCCCACTCCACCCCCTCCCATCACCAAAAACACATTGTGGTTCTTGGGCTTTTGTATTAATAGACACTACGAAGGGCCAGGTTTTCCTTTTCATTTTCAGTGTTGTTCTCAGAGATGTCTGTTGAACTATACCTAAGCACTCTATATAAAGTAGATGCTCTGGAGATTTCAAGTTCAATGGCAATGGGGAGAAGGGCAAAAGAGAAAATGTGAAAAAGACTTTACAATTTGAAACCACAAAAAGACACTGTGTTGAGTGAGGGTAGTGGGGTATATACCCACCAGTCAAGTAGGAGGAAACTCCCTTGAGGTTGGTATTGATCCTTCCATACCACGTATCCCCAGGAACACACTAGCTGTTCACAAGTATCTATCGAATCAAAATAAAACACTTTTATTAGAATCCTCAGTGGTGAAACCAATACTGGTGGCAGGAGATCCCTTCTCCAGACATTTTTAGAACCATAATCTGGAGGTAGCTACTGATTCCCTTCCTGTGCTTGCAAAGCCAGATTTGATCCAAATTTTTCTAAACTTTTTCCTCTTCTTTATACCCAAGCAACCTCCAGCAATTCTTTAAAGCAAGATTCACATTCCTTTCCCAAGGAATCTAAAAGCAAAGAAAAACAAGAAGTCAGGATTGTTGAAGTAAGCAACCAACATTAAGAAGAAGAAGAAGAAGAAGAAGAAGAAGAAGAAGAAGAAGAAGAAGAAGAAGAAGAAGAAGAAGAAGAAGAAGAAGAAGAAGAAGAAGAAAGAAAAGAAATAAAGAAAAGGAAAGGAAAGGAAAGCAAAAAGAAGTCAGGAAAGCAGGAGCCTTTTGAACTCATCCTGGCCTCACCCCACATGTCAGCCTATTCCAGCTTTTGCAGGACACGGCCCAGCTCCCTCTCCTCCCCCCTCAATGCTGTTCCCCTGTTCCAAGAAACTCCAGCGAGTCTTGGAACAAAGACTGGCAGCAAATGAAATTCCCTGTCTGGACTGAAAATAGAATGTAATTAGCCAGGGAAGGTTGTGAAATTTGTTTTTAAACACTATGAATATTTTATCTCCTGACCCTCACCTCAGTGACATTCCCCTTCTAAACACCCCCCACCACCATCACCTCCCACCAAACTTCTTCACACAGGGTCTTCTCACAGCAACACATGACCTTTAGATTGAAACATTCTCTGTTGCAATACGGTGGAATATGTTTCAACATGGTAACTTGAGAACTATTTACTAAACTGTTTGGCACATTCAGCGAGTCCTGGGGGAATTGCTGGGGGGAGGGGAGACATGGTGCATTTTCACTCTTCCCTGATGCATTACCAGACATAAGGTCATCCCAGTCTAGCAGAGATGGGTGCTTGCAAGGGCTCATTACCTCGCAGCAAGCCAGCCAGACGAGGCTGTGGGATGTTTTCTCTTCATCATTCAAGCTTGAAAGGAAACTGTCAGCCTCCACTTGCTCTTAAAACAATGCAAATTTAGGTGACAGTGCTCTCATTAGCTCCATGGAAATGAAGGTTTCTAGGCAAAGGCTTTCCTCCTTTGTAACACAGTAAGCAAACTCTACCTCAAGCTCATTCCAAGAAGCCAAGGCAGCTGGTGGGTATCAGCTTCTAGGGACACGGTGCTGACAAAAAAGAATAACACATCTTCAGCAAGACCAGTAACTCAGGACACAGCATCTGACCTGAGACAAGTGGGTATATTTTAGATAGATCCATGTTTTCTGTGGCTCACCTTTTCTGGGAAAAGGGCACATGTTCAGGGCTGCCTTCTTGACTTACATAAATTCACATTATCAGAAAATAAGCAAGGATATGATTACACTGGCAAATGCTCTCCTGAGGAGAAACACAAGCAAAAGTGCCAAGTGTGGGTCCTATTCTCTAGACTTATCATTACATAATTTCCAATCTAAAAGGGTTTGGTTAATATTTGATGAATCATTGGGGTAATGCACAGAATTATAGGAGCTCTACTGATTGCTTACATGTGGATAGCACTGTGTTCTAGGACAGCAATTTTCAACCTTTTTCATCTCCTGGCACACATAAACTAATTACTAAAATTCTGTGGTACACCAAAATATATATATGTTTTGTCAATCTGACAAAAAAGAAAATAGGTATAATTTTGACTCATTCACACCAGATGGCTATTGTTGTGTTGGCTGTTGTCATTTTTTTTTAATTTGTCAATCTTAGAAAAAAGAAGTCAGTGCCCCTGATTAAATAGCCAGGTATTGCATATTTTAACAATTCTTGTGGCACATCAGTGGTCCACAGCACGCTGATTAAAAATCACTGCTTTAGGGCATTCATATTTTTACTTTCTCATTTTATCCCTATAACAGTCATGTAGGATGGTGCTTTTTGTTTTAAACCATTTCCTGCCTCTTGCTAGCCAGAAGGAAAAAATGATAAACAATGCTCTGTTCAAAGTATACCTGATGTGAGTCAAGTTCCAAGGACCACCTGAATGCATGGTCATCTCGGGTGTTGCTTCTCGATCCCAAGTCTTGGCTCTGACCCTCAGGAGTAATGATGACCCTTGTTTCAATTGATGACACATTTAAATCTCTGCCCCTTCCCCTAACCACAGCAGCATTCCATTGAATTTTGAGAACATAACAATAACCTGAAATGCATGGGAAAGCACTGACAAAGAAGAGGAAGGACTTTTGGTGGCAAATTAGTTATGTTGGGGAGAGATTCACAAGTGTCCCCCTTACCCCCAGTTCTCTGCCTCTCCGTCAAACCCCTGCCTAGTCATCTCACCAGATCCCCGGAAGCTCCCAGAAGGAGGAGCTCACTGGATTGCTCCAAGCCAAGGACCTTTATTTGTCCCATTTTACTAGTGAGCAGGGTTACTACAGGAAAGGGTAAAGTGGAGTTCAGGTGTGCCCCAAGTCCAAGTGCTAAGAAAGAAGACAGACGTTTCCTCCAGGCATGCCTCTTTTGTATTGCCATTTGGATAAGCAGACATTAGGCAGGGTCTACAAACTTCCTGCTTTCAGTTCCTGTCCATATGCTGTAGCCTCATTAGGAAATTCCTGATGGAGAAAGGAATGAAGGGTTGCCCAGTCCCACTCTGAATGAAAGATGGTTTGTCCAAAATGTTCCTGATTTGAATAAGGTTTAAGTGTCACAGTTTTCTATTATGCATGATTCCACATACTTGGTAGCCACCAATGTATAAGTATTGTTTTTGTTTACCTCCGAACAATACACTTTATTTTTTTTCCAGTCGTGAAGGTGTGCAAACCAATAGCCATAGAACTTAGTGTTTGTTCTAGTAAAATCTATGTACCATAAAATTTACTATTTTAACCATTTTGGGTGTACAATTCAGTGGCATTAAGTACATTCCCAATGTTGCAAAACCATCACCACTATCCTTTTTCAGATGCTTTTTGTTAATCCAAACAGGAATTCTGTACTCATGAAAGAATTAACTTCCCATTCCCTCTTTCTTCCCTTCCTCACCCTCTGATAAACTTTATTCTACTTTCTGTCTTTCTGAATTTTCCTCAGATAAGGGAAAATGTACAATATTTTTCCTTCTGTGACTGGCTTATTTCACTTAGCATAAAGTTTTCAAGGTTCATCCCTGTTGTAGCAAGACTCAGAATGTCATTCTTTTTGAAGGCTGAATAATATTCCATTGCATGCACATTGTGACACATCACATTGTGAATGTCCATTCATCAGTGGTGAACTAACCAGGCACTTTATCATGTCATTGGGTGGGCATGAGGCATACTTACCTAACTGAACTGTGGGGGTAAGGATGAGAGAAAGAAATTGTGAAGATTGGTGAGTTCCTAGGGAACTTCTTAATGAGGCTTCATAGACTATTATGACACCAGAATATTATGGTGTCCATATCTTTTCTGAACTAAAAAGGAGAACCTGATTTGACAAATAATTTTGTACAGGGAAAACCAAAAATAATGTTAAAAACAGACTTTCTAAATAAGTAAGCAGGTGTGGTCACCATAGCCTCCTTAGCAACTGAAAGAAACAAAGTGTGTGGGAGGGAAAGTTTCTCCCTAAGGACTTATCCCCTTCTTCATTTTTTTATTTTATTGATTTTTTACAGAGAGGAAGGGAGAAGGATAGAGAGCTAGAAACATCGATGACAGAGAAACATTGATCAGCTGCCTCCTGCACACCTACCACTGGGGATGCACCTGAAACCAAGACACATGCCCCTGGCTAGAATTGAAACCAAGATCATCCAGTCCACAGGCTGAGACTCTATCCACTGAGCCAAACCGGCTAGGGCTTTTCCCCTTCTTAAGCAGAGTTTCTAGAATTCTTTGTCACTACCCTCCTCATTTTGACTTATTCTGTGAGAGTATCTTCTCCTCCAGAAGTGTCTGCATAGCAGGGGAGAGAGTGTGGCCAAAAGACCCCAGGAAATGTGGCCCAGGGGTATGTCTGTGTCATTTTCAGCTTCTTAGGCCCTCTATCCTGTTATCACTAAACATCAAATGTAAGTCCAGGAACAGAAAGATGTGCAAAGCCTCAAAAAGCAGCATAAGACTGAAATCAGCCCTCTCAGAGACTTTTAAGGGCATGGTGAGGTTGTGCTTTAATATAGCTGCTTTGGGCTCAGATAAGACAATTCAGAATTGAGATTCATGAAGTCTCCTTACCTCCCCCAGGGCCTGTGTCAGCTTCTTGGAGGGGTAGTTAGACATCATGGAGTTAGTAGCATAACAAAAGGTTTCCAGGAGTGTGGACAAGAAATACATCCCCAGAAAAATCTCCCTCCTCTTGCTTCACCCTAGCTGGTGGACTTCACGTTATGTAAGAAGCACATGCTTAACACTAAAGATGGGAAGCTCATGAGGGGTGATGTGGAACCTTGGGGGAGGGGCGGATTGGCTTTATGAAAAGCAAAAGAATTATGAAAAGCACATTGCAAGTCCTGTTATTTTTCTTATACTAGGTTCCAAACCCAAACAAACATGATAAAAAAAAGTATGTGTGCAAAAGCAAACCTTAAACCATTTTGTGAATCCCACCCTAGATTTCACATTTCTCCAGTGAAGCTCACATTCCTTTATTCAGATTCCAAAAGTGGGGATAATTTGTTCCAAATGTTTCCGAAGCCGACCAGCAGAAGGGTTTAACGATTTTTCCAGAGCTGGAGAAAACTGTAAAATCTTCTACACTCTAACGGAGCATTCAAAGTGGAAAAAGAGAGAAGGGGGGGGGGGGGGGTCGGAGAGCAAAGGGAAAGGGAAAAGGAATGTTTTGATGATCTATTTGTTTATTTTGTTACAGTTATGGCTCTTTGACAATGTCTGCGGAGGCATGTTGATTGCCAATGCCTTATTTCTTTTGGCAAGGTAGCATTTCTTCTGTGTTATGGAGATGATTATGATGGAGAAATCGTTCTTACAATTATACATTTCTTGCAAGATGGTGAGCAAGCTCATTTCAAAGAGACTGAGCTTGGGGACCCTTGGGGGTGATGGGTGTATAACATACACTGGTGATATCCAAGCCTCTATAATGAACCCCCTTCCTTCTATCTAACAGATCTTTAGATAACTATAAATTTGCAGATGACAAATCCTTCTATTAATAGAAAAGACTGTGTCCCAATGTAGAAACATTTGGGAACTGGGATCCGAAGCTGACTGACAACTGGAGAAACTTCTAAAGAGGAAGAAATTTTAGTGTGACTTTTTCATCTTGCTAAACTGTCACCAGACCACATTGTCATCCAATAGTTTAATGTGTGTACTAGTATGCTTTGTCTCAATTGTAACACTCTCAGTTCCTACCAGTCTGGAAGTGTGTCTTCCTCCTCTTTGTAATTCCCACAATGCACAGAACAGTACTTAATCAATAAGAGATGTCCATTTAGGAGAAAAGTAGATAGAATGAGACATTGTAGCACACTTTAGCTCATTAAATTTGCATGCAAGCAAATAAAACTTAGGTAAACTCATCTAAGCAGGTAGCCAGTTCAGATTTCAAGCTATCATGGCTTGCAATATATTAAGTAATACTTATAACTTATTTTTAATATCATTATTATTATCATTGTCACTGTTTGTTGAGGTTATACTACAATATATGCTAGGCACAATGACAAGTGCTTTACATATATCATCTCCCTTAATCTTCATAATAATATTATCAAGAGAAAATGACTATCTCATTTGACAAATGAGGAAAGTGAGGCTCAAAGAATTAAATACCTTTGGATTTAATCTGGAAGTTGGGTCAGATCATTAATGAGTCTTTGGGTATGAACTGAGAACTTGAAAATAAATAGAGCTGATGTCATACTCAGCTCACTCACTGGGGTCAAGCAAGGGACTAGGGAGCCCAAAGCTATGACTGTAACTCTGTGTTTGTGTTGCATCAAGACAAACTCTTTTTTGGCTTCTCACCACACCCTTAGCCTAAGCCAGCTGGATTTGAAATTGTGCAATCGGTCATAGGCAAAAGAGCGTGGGTGGCTTGGGGAAAATTTATCACTAGGCTTGAAGATGCATTTCAGAGCACATGGTCTTCTAATGGGAGTCTGGGAAAACATTTCCATGCATGAGTAATTATGGTGCATGGCTGTCAGGGTCCAAAGAAGAATGGACATGGAATGTTAGCCATGATCTCTGTCTTTGAGTGATGAGAGATTTACTGGGTAAGGCAGATTGCCCATCCACCCTGAGTAGGACACAGGAACATAGCTATGGGCTTTATGAGTGAGCATACAATCATACCCTGTATCTGTAAATGTGAAGTGATCTCTAATAATCATTGGTGTTCAGCCCATATTTGGACCTTCCTCTCTGGTGGGTGGGGTTAATATTGACAACATATCATCTCTGCCAATGGGTGGTCTGAAAAACTTAGCTATTTGTAAAGAGAAATCCTTGGCCCTTGGAAATTCATGCCTATTATCTCTTCTCTTTTAAAATTTCTCCTCTGAAGTTCAGGGCAGTCATAACATTCACCCTAGTAAGCTATACTCCTTGGCAGTCAATTCCATGTTTCAAACATATAATGAGTGTCCACCATGATCAATGACCTGGACAAATGCTGTGAAAATTTCTCTCAAGGGACTTCAAGATGGTAGAAAGGAGGAAATAAGGCAAATATCCTTAAGTCAAGGAGAATGAAAACTCAAAGAGGTATTAACCATTGCAAGGTTGAGTCAAAACCTCACTCAGATTGATAAGTGCTATCCTGGTCTGCAGAGAAGTTTTTGGAGTGATGACTCTTCTGTGAAATCCACAGCTTGGTCTGGAATGGAAGTACTGGCAGCGATTTGGGTGATGCAAATTGCTGCCAGTACTTAATGTTGTTTTCTTCATTTTACATGAAGAGAACAGCATTAAGTATCAGGAGTGGGGAGATGTGCAGGGTGAATTACCCAGCTGTGTATCTGAGAACCAGGCCACCTTAGGGAGCAAATGTGGCTGTTCACATCCTAACTCTTAGACTTTCCACTTCAAAGTTCGTTCCTCAAGAACTCAAAATCCCAGCTGGGGTGAACAGGCTGAAACTACACAGGGATTGACAATTTATCATTCAGCCAGTCTGTTCTCTAACGCAATTTGGCTTCTTTTTCCCCCCTCTTGTTAATAATAGAGTGTTTGGGGTAGTTTGTTGTTTCAGGTTATCTCCTTCCCTGGCCAAATTGTACTCCCAAATGCATCAATATCTTCAGGGGAATCATATCCATTGACAGAATAACTTATTTGCCTTTTCAGAGAATCAAGTGGAGTGGTCTGGAACTGAGAGATGAAAATATTTAGATAAAGACACAGAAAAAAAAAATCCTATTTGTGCTAATGGCTACAACTTGCAATAGACACCAGTGATTAAAGGTCTCCAAGAATGACTGCATAGGAGTCTCTAAGTAGCAAAGAGGAAGTTGGGAATGAGGCGTAATGCAGGAAGGGCTATATGAAGGGGATCTGTTAGGGTGTTTTCTTAAAATCCAAGGCAAGTTTAAGCCATTTTTTTTGTACTGATAGTGTAATTTATGTTATACAATATACATAGAAAATAGCAAAAGATCAATCCCAGCACTGGTCTTAAAAGAGATCCTGGAGTTAGTAAATTGCAATCAGTTAAGCCATGAATCTTTATTGAAGGCTCTCAAGGAACCATACATTGTGCTAGGACACTGGAAAGTTCAAAGGGCTGTAAGCTGTTCCACGTCTAAAGGAACTTATGAAAACCATAGACCATCAGTCCTTACTACCCCTTGTTAACAAAGGAAAGAGTAATGCTTGGCTGATTGTGCTTAATCTGGGCAAAGGTAGTGTTTATTGGGTACAGGCACCGAGCTACATATTAGCCCACCCAACACTACACTTATTAATAATATTTTAATGATTCTTAACTTAACAAAAATGTCTGTGGAGATTGACTGGGCCCAATTTTATATTAAGAACTATATATAGATTATTGCACCTAGAGGTTTGTGATACACTACAAAGATGCATACCAGATTCTGAAATCAGTCCCAGTTTTTTTCTTACAAAAGCTAACAGTGCAAGGTAAAGAGAATAGTTCTGGTTTGTTCTACAGCCTCTTCTCTTGCTTCTGTCCCTTGAGGCCTGGTCAGCGCTGCATTGTTTGCTCCAGGATTTGTATGTAATCAGTGATACAATAGAAGAGCTAATATAAAAAATGGAATCACAGTTATTGACCTTTATGGTAAATGTAAGTCTGCATATTAGGTCTCCAGAAAGCAATTGCATTTTGTTTCTCTTATTGAATGAGATTTTTTTTTGTTTGCTAATCTATTATGAAAGATAGTTCAAACACCAGCAGTAGAATTTGGGTTCAGGGGGGATGTTTGGGGAATGGCGCATGGTAGCCACATATTCCATGTCTTTTAGGACTCCTTTATATATTCTCTCTTTAAAAAACAAAACAAAACAAAATAAAAAAACATCTTGCAACTTATTTTATTATAGGAGCAGCTATCAAATTACACTTACTGAAGAATATGAAGTGAAGTCTTTAAATAGTTTGGTCACAGCCCTAACTGGTTTGGCTCAGTGGACAGTGCGTCAGTCTGTGGACTGAAAGGTCCCAGGTTCGATTCCAGTCAAGGGCATGTACATTGGTTGCGGGCACATCCCCAGTAGGGAGGTGTGCAAGAGGCAGCTGATCGATGTTTCTCTCTCATCGATGTTTCCAACTCTCTATCCCTCAACCTTCTTCTCTTTAAAAAAATCAATAAAAAATATATTTTAAAAAATAAATAGTTTGATCACAATATCACATAAATGTACTTGGTCTGAAAACTCATTGAACTTTAGAAGCCATCTTTTGAATGATCATTTTAGATGACCTCTCTCACTGAGAATCCACTATACCTTGATCTCTCTTTTCTTCTATCCATAAAATAGGTTTAAAAAATTTGCTCCTCCACCTCATGGAGCTGTTGTGAGGAATAACAAGTTAATACCTGTAAAGGGCTGTGAACATGAGACGACAGCATTAGCATTCTGGAAATAGTGAGCTCCACACACCACAGATAGGTGCTTCTCAGCTCTGCTCTGAGAGCCCTGCCTTCCACCTGCCTCCCTCTGCCTCTTACTTCCTAATAATGCTCGCTTTCTGCCCTGACACACCACACTGGCACCCGAATTTGAGTGAATGAGAATACAGCTTACTTTTATGTATACATGTATGTATTTACTTACTTATTTAACTAGCTTTATTGAAGCACAATTCATATAAAATAAATGACATTAAAGTATACAATTTAATAAGTTTTGACAAATACATATACCCTTAATGCCATTGCCACAATCAAGATTAGGAATATACTTACCACCTCTTAAAGTACCTTATGCCCCTTTTAAATCTCTCTCCCTTCCCCCTTCTCCAGTCAACCATTAATTTTCTGTGACTATAAATTACTTTGCATTTTACATAAATAGAATTATACAATGTGACCCTTTTTGGTGTGTTTTTGACTAGCTTCTTGCACTCAGCATAATTATTTTGAAATTCATCTGCGTTGTGTGTATAAATTAGGTATCCTTTTGAGGACATCATATAGAAGTTACATTTGGTTACAGCAGAAGAAAGAGTCAAATACTGTTACAACCAGATAGAATAATGCAAAGCATTCTGGCTACAACCACCAGTGTTGCACAACTCATGTCATTCTCTGAAGCCAAGTAGAATTGGTGTCAATAAACATGACCCTGCCCTAGCCGGTTTGGCTCATTCAGAGCATTGGCCCTCGTACTGAAGGGTCTCAGGTTTGGTTCCTGGTCTAGGGCAAGTATCTTGGGTCAATATCCAGTCCTGGTCAGGGTGCCTGTGGGAGGCAACCAATCAATGTGTCTCTTTCATCTCAATCATTCTCTCTTCTCTCTCTCTCTCCTTCTCCCTCTCTCTTCCACTCTCTCTAAAAAGAAAAAAGAAAATTCAATAGAAAAAATATCCTTGGGTAAGGATTTACAAAAAATAAATAACTAAATAAAGATGACCCTTAGCCATCAAGAAATGATTGTGCTTTGGGTAGGATTCTGGATTTAGGAAGACATGAAAATTCAGACTATATTTGGTAGAAATTTCTTCCAAAAGAGCTAGAATAATGTTGAATTTTGAAGTGTAAGTAAGCCATCATTAGTGACCTGGAAGACTTGCCTCACCAGAATTCCCCAAGGGTTCTGAGCAGCCAAGGTTTAACTACACTTGCCTTGCAGCTCCCTCCTCCAGCCAGAGAGGAGGAACCTCTTCCTTACTCATTGAATAAACTTGTCCTTTCAAGGGAAGGTGCTAAAGGGCTCCCTGACCAGACAGGTAGATGAAGAAAGGGCTTCCACAGTATCTTTGCAAGCTTAATAGGGCGATAACGAGGAGAAAATGGCTTCATCTGTGTTTTTGGCATCCTTCTTGCCAAGCTGGTTGGAATGAAAGAGGCTGTAACTTTGGAAAATCTAGGTTTTTCTAACATGGCTGTTTTTGGCAGGGATAAAGAGCCTAAAGGATCAAGTGCCCACCTGTTTCAGCTTTGAAAACAAACCAATTAATTTAAAATGTTAGGAGTAGCAAAGGAGATACAACATACACCACCACCTGGATGGCCTGTTTTTGTGTTGCCTTATTGGTAAGGAAAACAGATTTAAAAGAAACAAATCCAATAGAAAACAAAAAGGCATTTGAACTGTGAAAAATGTCCTCTAGGCAATAGCCTACCCAGATGTGAAAGGTGAGGGAGAGACCCTTGAAAAATGGAGCTTTCCAATGGAAGCAGCAGGGGACCTTTATAAACATCAGCCTGCCATGGCTAATAATTCCACACTGGGCAGGGGTTTGGGCCAAATGAAATCTAAGGGCCTTTTCTCACTCTGAGAATCTAAGATGCTGATATTTATAGCACAATATTCAGAACCCATAAATTGACTGCTCAGGGAAGGTGGACCTTATAATGTCTCTTTTATTTCATCAGTTTTCCCCCTGGATCTTGCCTCCTTCCCTCTCTTACCTCCTTGCCAATAGAGCAGGAAGAATGCATTCATAGATCCCTGTGTAACATCTGGAGGATATGCGTTGGCCTCCAGCCCTGAACAGATGTTCTGGGACTGTTCCTTGAGCCCATACTTCACATGGAAATGTAACAATAACCACCTATAATGGCTCCCAGGTTCCTCCACCACCAAAACTAAACCTACAGCTCGGAATTCAGCAACCATTACCAACTGGCCTCCACCTTGCCTCACGATCCAAAGACATGGAGGCTCACAGCTGATTGGTTTAGGTCCTTAAGTAAGTTGACTGGCCAGGAATTATTTATTGAGCATATTATAAGTGCTTACCTTCAGGTCAGGCATTAAGGAGGCTGAAAGAAGAACAGGATATATCTATCTCCACACCCAGGGTGTTTATAAAAAGTATGCATACAGAAATTTTTAGAGAAAGACATTTTTTTCTAATGTGTTAGGTTGTGTGTGTCCAACAATGTAAGAGTTCAAAACAGGAATGAAGAAGGACTGGAGTAGTCAGATGACCCTTTGGCTATGAGGGGCAGTTGAAGTGATCTTGAACAAATGTGAACACATTGGGTTAGGGGCAATCCAGTAAAGATCCACATGCAATGGGGCACAGAACTCTTTGCAATCAGACCCATGCCAGTTATTGTTATTGTATTTTTATAGCATTTAAAGTGCAAAGTAGGAGAGGGCTATAGGCCTGTTTCCCTAACTTGCTTCCAGATTATAATTTACCAGATAATCAGACTTGCACATACTACTCAACTCTGCCACACATATACAAGTCCATTTGCTGAAGGGTTTGAAAACAATCACACAAGCTGTGCTATAAACAACACAAGTTCTGTTCCTCTGTCCTTGTATGAAAACATGCACTGAAACAGATGTGGCACCGTCTCCATGGCAGGCTTCCAGTGACCTTCTCAGCTGGTAAGCAAAGACCTGTTTAGATTTCTAACCCCAGGGACACCATTCCAAAGTGAAGAGAAAATTGCTCTTGCTAGATTCTTATACCTTATTTGTGCAAGGGCAAAACTGCCTGTAAAACAATGCAAAATATTTTACATTTCTAGCCATCAATAAAAAAAAAAAATAAGTAGTTTCTAACATCTATTATTTTAATTAACAAGACCACTGGTCATAACCAGAAATAAAGAAAAAGACTGTAGTAGGTACCTCTGGATTTAGGGTTTCTGATTAGAGTCTTTCAGATGCTAACTAACCACCTCTGGAGTGTGTACTCCTGATGAAGGAACTACAAATGTTAATCAATCACCTCTAGGGTGCAGATTAAAATTAAAACACATGCACACTCACACACACACACACACACACACACACACACACACACCTTTTCTGTCTCTGCTAATGCATTTTGAAGCAAATTACAGGTAATATAAATGGATGAAAAAGAACATGGCATGGATTGCTGACAGGGAAGGACCATCACTTGAACCATAGACATCAAGAAGAAAAAAAAGATAGGTTGTGCAAGCAGGATTTTAGCAGATTTGTTGTGGGTTGGAGTCTAGGCAGAGCAGGTTTGATAAGATGGTCTATGCATAGGATGACTATAATTTATCATCCAAAGGGGGCACTTTGGAGAGTAAAATACAGCACCAGTAGTAATAACAACAGAATAATAGATATAAACTGGTTCTGTCCCAGGAAAACTAAGACATATGGTCAACCTAGCTATGGTCATTGAAGTAAAGCATGGAAAAGACATGATGAAAGTTACATTCTATGGAGACTCAACCACCAGACACCTCTGCTCTGGCTCACCTGGGCACAGCAGTTTCCTTTGGGTGAGCTGATAGTTTATAGGGACCATCTGGGAAGGAAACTTCCTCTCACTGATTCATGATCTCAGATGTGTTCATCTGCAGCCAGTGTGATGCCCTACCTTCTCAGAGCAGCATTTCTGTTATTTGTTCTTCATGTTCAGGGCAACTTTATAAAACTATGAAGAACTAATCTGACTGTGTTAACCAATTTTTTAATGAATGCACTGAACAGTTGCTGGCGCTATGAGGTTAGGATGACCAGAGGAAACTTTGCTGGGTGAAGGAGGCTTAAGCTGAAATCTGCATGATAAGAAGGAGGAAGCCAGAGGAAGGAGGCAACAGGCACATCAAGGAGACCCCCTGAGAGGAGAGTTTTCATTTGAGAACAAAGGGGCATGTCCAATTCATATTTTGAGATCACTTTGGCTGAGATGTGAAGGACACTTTGTAGGGGGGTCGAACTCAATCAGAGAAGGGGCCAAAATCTAAAATCCAGCCTAAATCGCGGGCCGAATGGTTTACTGAACAGTCATAAACTGTCATTGTGATGGAAACGCAGCGGAGTGCAGTGATGACAGCGCGGTGCGGACCACATTGCAAGGCCTGGCGGGACGGATTTGGCCCGCGGGCCTTGTGTTTGACACATATGCTTTAGAGCAATAAGAGTGAATGCAGGAAGCCCGAGAGGAGATGATTACTAATGTCCTTTGAAAGATGGTGTTTATTTGTACCATGGTGTGGTGATTGGGATGGAGAAAAGTAATTATTCAAGACATGCTTCAGAGGCAAACTGGGCAGGACCTGGTGATAAATGGAATATGGAAAGGCAATGAAGAATTGATCTCAGTTTCAAAGGCATTCCAGTGACTGGTGATTGCCTGACACTGAAGCTTTGTCCTGGGGAGAAATAGAGAACTTCTAGACCTACTTCTGGATATAGAAGCAGTCCTAGAGCAGGAACCTCTCAATCTGTCAACCTTCCTGAGCAGCTGAAGGTCATTCAATCACCACTTCATCAGCCTTTCTTAGAGATCTGAGTTGCAAACCTTACACAATAGACCCTAACTTCCAAGTCTGGTGGTAGCTGCGTCCCAGAAAACTGAGCATGGGACCTGGGTAGATGGATAGGAACCAAACTGTAAAACAACTTTACTACTCCTACCCAAGCCATCCTATTGGTTTTTGCTTTTGTGCTGCTGAAAACCTCTATCTGTCTTTGATTCTGTTGCTTTTTCTCATAAGCAAAGTCCTGACCCAATTCCAAATAAAGCTCCCCCCTCCCCTAAGAGCTATCATTTATCGCAGTTTGTTTCATAACAGTCCTCTCTTCCTGCTCTGAGAATCAACATTTGAAATGATCCCTACGGAGCAGGTGGGTTTTTTTTTGTTTGTTTGTTTGTTTTTTTCATTTGGACTTCGTTCCAGTTATGTGGTTATGTTGGCTCAGTTGGTCCAAAGAGAATCAATAATCCCAGGGGGTCAGGGTGCTGTGATTATGTTCCTGTTTTGATCCAAACACTCCCACAACAGTTCCTGTATCTGTCATGTCACCTTTCTGGTCTATCTCCAGTGACCCTCGCTCTGCTGCTGTGACACATGGAGTGTTTGCAGTGCAGAGCAGGAGAACACCATTCAGGGTTGCCTCCATCCAATTAAAATGTTTTACTATCTTTCCTTTTTATCTTGCCTTTGTAATTGGATTCCCAGTTTTGCAATTTTCATAGCAGCAAAGGGAGGGGGGGAAATGATAGCAAGTATCTGATAAAAAATAAAATGCTATGATTTAATTTCTGCTGAAAGGATTCTCTCTCCCCTTTATGATGCTTTTGAAAGGGTTCTCAACTCCCTGACTCAGTCAAATTGTGGCCCTGTAATTCCTTCTGAGTATTCAAAGGGACTTAGAAATTCCAGGTACCATGAGATCACAAAATTGTAAAATCACTGTCTGTAACAACTGCATGGATGATTGGGAAGGGACAATTTGTGAGGTGATGGCAAGACTAGATGTGTGTGTGACAGCAATATCTGATTATATGAGACCTCAGGCACATTGAAATTTTAGTCAGTGGGATGGGCAAATGGGTGCTCTCTAAGGCTCTGTCCTCCTAAGAAAACAAAACATTCATAATAAAACTTGCATGTGGAAGCAGCTACAGTGTGCTGGCCCCAGTAAGTTTCATAAGCTGTGATTTTCCAATTTTGTTCTTAGTATGGAAAGGGTCTATGTGAAAACCCTCTGGGTAACTCTCTGGTCAAAATTTGTCACTGCCTTTGTTATTATTGTTGTCACTATTACTATTATTATTGTCACTAATACTATGATCCATTGTGCCTGGCAGAGTCTCCTCAGCTATTCTTTACTAAATAAATGTGCACTGATCAATTCATTGAAATATTACTTAAACCCTGTGCACTCCAGCATCAACTCTCTGACCCCAACCAGCTGTCCAACAATTGATTCTGACACTAACTACCCAGAGTTAGCATAGACTTCACAAGTTAAGGGCTCAGTCCCACAAGATTGTCCCCACTTTAGATGTCAGCCCCAAGTCCTGGGCATCCCCAAGCACATCTGGCAGATTGCAAATCTGAGGCTTACCACAACCCCCTCAGTCTTGATAATTCACTAGAACAACTTACAAAACTCAGGAAAGCTTTGTATTTACAATCACAACTTTTTTATAAAACATATACATGAACAGTCAGATGAAGAGATAATAAGGTGAGATCCAGAAGAGCCCTGACAGCAGATATTTTGAGTGTGAGGGGGAAAAAACAAACCCCAGAAATGCTGTCTGAAGGATGAGTCCAGTAAGTGCTTTCTGTTTGTGAAAACCCAGAGAGACTGAGAAATAGAGAAAGTTGTCTGGACAGGAAGTGAATGTCATGAAAATAACCCCAAAGAAACATGGTGTGTCTGGTTTTTGTTTATTCCTACAAAGAAGAATAGAATTCGTTCTTGCATTTATTCATTCACTTAAAATACATTATTAAAAACCATTCTATGCCTTATGAATTCATTGGAAGGTGTTTAGTAGCTCACATCTTCTGTTCCTTTGCATTCAGACTGGTTGTGTGGTGCTATCTTCCTTTTATGTGGCTAGTTCCGGGATAGGATTAGCTCTTGACTGAATTCAGTAGAATTGACTGAAATGCTAGTGTCTGAGATTTTGATTTGCATCAGGTTCCTGCTGGCTTCCAGTATTGGTGATGAACCTATTGTTGACTCAAAAGAAAAGGTCAGACTTACAATGTGATCCATGCCAGATTGAGATAGTTTATAATGGGTTTTTACTATGTTCTGCCCAGTTTCTCTATGCTTTCTTGTTTTTAAAAGGTGCTGCATGTTCTCTGTCCATTTGAACATAGATCATATTTAGGACTATCAGTTCACTGCGGAGTTTTGCTTGATCAAAAACACATGACTCAGACTAGGAATGATATCAAATGGGAAAAAGGCCACATAGTGGGGAGTGCATAGATAGATAGGTTCCAAAGACAATCTGTTTTCTTTTGCTGCCACATGAGAACTTCGCAGAATAGCAAAAATGGCATATTGGGCCCATTGACCATGTTGTGGGATTAGGAACTGATTCTGTTGTTTTAAGAAGTTGTTAACAATTCCCCTTTTCCCTGTTCTGTGTTTTGATTGGCTGGCCATGTTCCAACCCTCTCCTAGGGATGGATGGAAATATTTCAATGGGCCTCCTGGGCGGTAGACTAGCACATCCGTTCCAGAGCACCACAGAGGTCAAGCAGAAACAGGCAGCAACAGTCATCTGAGGATTGTACTGGGCATTTTGATTCTGACACATTGTGTCTTGAATGTAGTGAAGATGGGGAGACTGTGCAAACATGACCTCCCTTGGTTACAGCACTTTCCTCTCCTGGGCATTTTTCCCAAATGTTTCCCTTGAATTATCCAAGGTGCTGTCATCCTTAGATTGTAAAAAATTAAAAGGCAAGAAATGGAACTTAGAGGAAGATTAAGAGAAGTAACTAGGCATAACTTACCTAAATGAAAATGCCAGGGGACCTCAAAGCCGTCTCTGAGGATTTTTATGTGTCCAGGTAACTTTACAAAAGGCAACATATAAAATCCATCAGTGACAGGACACAATGGCTGCTTAATGTAATAGAATTCAGAAGTAGTCAAGAGAAGCAATATTATCAACTGTTTATTAAGCATCTACTATGTGTCCACCTCTATGCTTGGCATCTAAAAAAGATTGAAGACAAAAGCAAAACAAATTATAGCACTCACCTTAAAGGACAGTAGCACTAAAAAGACAAAACACATACCATGGAACTGAGTCCAGCTAGTGGACAATCTGCTAAAAGAGTTCAAGTTTTGAGGCAGAGAGAAAGCCCTATTACCTGAGGAGGCCAAACAGAGAAATGTAAGAATGGACTTAAGAGTATTTTCTCCAAAGCAAATACGTGTTGCTAAAACCAACCTGGAACAAACCCCAGAATCACGATGTTGCTATTTCTGATTTGTTAAATTCCTATGAACACCCCCATGACTCAAATAGGGTTGATTATAAAACGAACACACTCATAGCTCAAGGTCACAGGGAGAGCATGTTCATCACTGTGAGGGAAATTCCTCAGGAAGAGGCCAAAGTTCAGCCTCCTAATGGTGGAACCTGCCCAGATCTGTGTGCTTGATAATTAGGAGGCTCAGTTTATTTCTAAATATCTGGACCATAATCGATAGTGGGAGCATGAGGGGTATGGGGCTGGACTGGTTTATGTGATGGGTCACCCATTAGGTATCTAATTGATGTGGCTTCTTGGGATGTGGCAATGCTGCGGTTGCACACCGCTTTCCTATTACTAGGCTTAATGGTTCATCTTGATTTCTGCCTCACATTCAGCACTGTGTTATTTAAATAAGACCCTATTAGGAGATTTATTTATCACAAGGAAGAGATTTATCCAGAAAAAAAATAATCTACTGAGAAACAGCAGTTCCCTTTTCAGAGGTGCCATAATAAAGGAGACAATAGCAATATTTTTACTGTTTAGGTCGATACAATTATAGGATGGGAGAAAGCAAGAAGCAAAAAATATAAATTTCACACTCAGTGACCCAGTAATTTGTCAGTCATTTTCTGCATTAAGCTTAATGCATCCTCAGGGACTGGGGCAGACAATACCAGAGAAATAGCTCTCTTGGCCTGGCCACATTCTAAATCCCACAAGTCTCATCCTTTATTCTCTTTCCTTCTTGATCTTTTCCTTTATGTCTTTAATTGTCTTTGTCTTCTCAATACCTATGGCTTTCTGATGAGAGTTGTATTTAGTCTTTTATTCTGATCCCAACCACTGGAAAAAATAATATCTTTACCTACTAAATGAATGTTTTGTATTTGTCTATTGGAAGAAAAAAGCCTAATATGGGATGGTAGAAAAATCTTGACATTGATCAATTTAACTTTGCCAGCCATGGGAAAAGGAGGAAATCTTATTCTCCTGGGTTTTCCACCCAAATAACTTCCATTTTTTTCCATAGTAGCATTTCTCCACTTATGTACTTTTCATTCAGTAAAGAATGTTCACTATGTTTGGGGTTTGAGAAATAGATAAAGAGGGAGAAGTGAAATTGTTTGCTGCAGGTTTTTATGCTTTATATAAGGAGATGAGACATGCATGGAACACAGGACAATGAAGGACACTGTGGGAGTAGAATAGGGCTGCAGATGTGAGAAAGGGAGCAGGTATAACAACTGTATCCAGATAACAGAAGGACTATGATAGGGAAGGAGGAAGTGGGGATTCTGGGGAACATGGATGGAATCAAAGCATGGTATCATCAGGCAGATAGATGTTAGGTCAACAGAAGCAAACCTTCTCAATCCATTAAACAGAGTTATCTGGCCAAAGAAAGTGATATCCATGAGAAGCTCATGGATGGGGCTGTGGTAGGGGAGCTGCTGCACTGGATAGGGCATGAGACTGGCCCATTCAAGCACCAAATATATGACAAATATATGTCTTAAGACTCTGGAAGGTACACATTTGTGAGGGTTTTAGTCACAAGGAAAGACTTCAAAGAAAAGGTAAACACTAAATTAGACCCTGTTTAAAAGCTGAACTGGCTGTGAAGACATAGAGAAGATACTTATTTCTAGAGGAGGAGCAAAACACACATTCAACTTGCACCCACACACCCATTATATCTTATAATTATCTCTCTCTCTCTCTCTCTCTCTCTCTCTCTCTCTCTCTCTCTCTCTCTTTCTCTCTCTCTCTCAGAGAAATAGTTTATGACATCTTCATCCATCCCACAAAGAGAAGGAAGAGTTGCAGATCAAATTTTAGTTGATGAGTTTATTTTTTCTTACTTTGTCTTTTTCATTATTTTTATTTTCCATCTTCCAAAATAGCTTACTGAAGATATAGGTACTGAGGCTAAGTGCTACAGACACAGTGATATGCAAACAGATTGAGTTTATAGTCTATAAAGGGAGAGGACATTAGCCAACTAATGTCTCATATATATTTACAAATAACACTGAAGGAACATACATGGAATAATGAGAGCAGACAGGGGAGAGCCCTATTTTAGGCTTCATTTGAGACAGAACAAGGATTCCTACAGAGAGCGATAGTTGAGCTGAGATACAAGATTGAGGGATGGTAACAAGGAAAAAGGTGATGGCAGTAAAGAGGGTCAAGAGGTGGGGAGAAGAGGAATAATTTATACCAGAAAGAGGAAATAACATAAAACCAGTTGGAATGGCTACATATGTAAGGAACTAATTCTAGGAAACATCAACATATTATGCATCTTCAATGGTAGAAAATAGTTGAATAGTATTCATGATTAGTAAGCCTAACCATGAGATTAGATGATACAGGGAGGAAATGGGAGTAAACTGATAAAATGTAGCAACCTTAAATATCTGTAAATAGTGAAGTCCTGATTTCATGAAGTTCTTTGGAAATATGGGAAGGATGGCATTCATTTTATAGGTCAATTGTGTTACAGAAAATATTTATGATTGGGGTTTATGAGACCTGTTTTAGCACAGTTTCTCCTGAGGTCCAGGCAGATTTACAGATTAAAATTACAATCATCTCATAATTATCCACACATATATTAGTCCTAGTGACCTGGACCCATAAATGATTTCCTTTCTACCACATTATTAAGCCATAACAGGACAGAAAGAAAAGTACATACTTAGTATGGAAGAATATTGGGAACCAAGAAGATGGACATATTTCAGAGTTTAAGTGTGGAAGGCAGGCATGAAGGCTGTGACTAGTGGTTTTCTTCTTATTACCTTCTAAGACTACCAATAAATATAGGCCCTCTAATTTACCTATTCTTTGGAATTAGTCAACCTTTGACTATTTAGGCTGGCTTTATTCTGATTTCTTAGAGATGTATGATAAATGGACAAATTAAAGAGTGTTAATTCCTTTATGCAATTAAAATATTTTTAATAAGGTGAATGGGGACTCTTCCAAGAAAGGCATAATTTGTGGAGATGATGGGAATTATTTGTGCTCAATTGATCTCCTTTCATTTTGAGAAAAGGCAAAACTCTTGGCTTTATCTCTAAAATATTGAAGGTCCTTGAGATAAATTGTTTTGAGAGGGTAAGGTTGAGATAAGCTATAGAGTGAATGAATAATTGTTCTTTTTAACATCAATACTAAGTAAATATAAAGACAAATTACCTATGCTATAACTAGTTGAGATTGCTGATTCAAGCTTATCTAAGCTATTGATGTTCTCTGGCTCACCAAACCATCTTGTTAGTATTCTATTTACCTAATTAATAGGCTTCAAGAATCCCCAGTGAATCTATCAGCCATGCTTTTAGACATTGGGAGCAGGCTGATTTCTGAAGAATCTTTGGAAATAGTTAAGGCCTCGAACTATCACTGGTAGCAAAGGCAGCTGTTATTCATCCTTCCACTTATCACTTCAATCCTTCTCGAATAATATCTATCGATATTGTGTGGCCAATGCTAGAGAGAAGCCATGTCAAGAAGAGTGGTGACTTGAGGTTTTTGGTTCAGTGGAGCAGCATATACACATATCCTTGGCTCTCAGAGGGATTCCCTAGCCCTATCTGGTGCAGTCAGAAAGTTTGTCCTAGAATTGGTGGTACATGATTATCTAGCCGGGACAGGTTGTCAGTGCCTTTCACTGCTTTATTGAAAGATGATTTCCATAGAATTGTTCAGATGAGATGAAATTAGGAAAAATATGAAGTTTTCATAATTTCACCTATACCCTCCCTCCCCCTGTGCCCTACTAGCTCTGCTTTTCCACAAAGTGACTCAGCCTATAAGTTATCTCTAGTTTACCCAACCCAAAATTCCAAAGGAATTTCTGCTGTGTATACTGAGAAGAATCAACTAAGAAAACTCACTTATGGGTATCAGTAACTGATCACTTCCATAGGATTTTTAAAAATATGTGTAACTTCAATTGATCATTTATTGATGGAAATGAAGAAAGATAACATCATGGAAGAAACACTTGAAGACGCAGAGATGTCCCTTGAGACAAGGAGATGTCCTTCACTTCCTGGTTCTATGGTCTGGTTTAAAAAAAATGATCTTAGATTTCTACATTAATCTCTTTGAGTTTAAATACCCTAGACAAGTGGTCGGCAAACTGTGGCTCACGAGCCACATGCGGCTCTTTGGCCCCTTGAGTGTTCTAAGGCCACTTCTTCAAAATAGAATCACCCAGGCCGAAAACCAGCTTCTGTGCATGGGCCATGAAGTTTCAATCACACTATACATGCGTGCCCGCACGTGGTATTTTGTGGAAGAGCCACATTCAAGGGGCCAAAGAGTCACATGTGGCTCTCGAGCCTCAGTTTGCCGACCACTGCCCTAGACTATAAAATGAGGATGATCATACCCCTCCCTTACAGGGAGACAATATACAAAAAGCACAGGTTCTAGAACATAATAGGTGCTCAATGAAGGACAATTTGTGTGATGCTGATAACCACTCTAATCTCACAGAAATGACAGACCATCTTTTTTTCTGGGTGCAAGTGTAGACTGGAGAGGGGAGGTATTTTTGCATAGGGAACACAAAGACCCCTGAACTCTGTTCACAGTCAGGACCTCCATAAGAGGAGGAATACCTGGGTACCAAATTTCTAAGCATTATTGTCTGGATGCTCTCAATCCATCTCAGGGCTGGCCAGTGAGCTTGCCAGGTTGGTCTGCTGAGAAATAGTCAGGGCAGGCTGATCAACCACAGAAGCAAGAACTAAAGGGGGTAATTTCCAATAGGTGATAGGGAGAAGCTGACTTTAGGAGCCAGAATGGTCCAGAGATGAAGGCTGAGACGTAGCTGGCATAGGAGGTAGATACTGGCTCAGAACTTCTGAGACTGACACTGGAAGGTTTTAGAGCTTTTACTGGTAATAAATAAGATAATGGATGTGGAACAGTTTGTTTCCTATCACAGGCGGCTATTATTATGACTGTTTATATTATATTTTCAACAAACATCACTCTTTAGGGATTATGATTAAATGGCAGAGCCTACTCAACAGACTTGTATCCTACTTATAGAATTCCTTTAGTGTGTGATAGTATCCCATTTATAGATGTCTTGGAAGAAACTTGTCACATTAGCATAGACAGGGACAGATTGGACTATGAGATGTGGGTCAGAATCAGAAATGATCTGGAAAGTGTTTGAATCTGAGACCAGATCTTCCCTTAAGGTCATAGCTGGAGGAAATAAAATGTAGGCTGAAGTCTAGGTGCAAAGAGATTAAGAAATGGATTAAGCATGGTCTTGATCAGTGGTCTTCAAACTTGGCTGGCTGTTACTAGAATTAACAAATCCTGTAACAAAAATACAGATCTCCTGAATCACAATTTCTGGATGGTGTTTGGGCAAATGCTTTTGAAAGTTTCCTAAGTGATTGGAAAACCTGATCACTGAACAGGTTTGGATAACAAAGAGGTGTGTACCAGTCTTGGGGCAGGTACAATAAGCCATCAGTCTTACAGGATCAATCAACTGGGAGCCTGGGGCCTGAAGTTATCTGGACCACAACAGGAACACCACACACTGAAATGCAGCAGAATGACGGGACTAGCCTGTGGATTTTGTTTATTTGCTTAAATCTAGAAATGTAAGGGCTACAGTTCAGGATGTTGGAAAAGCTGGATCTATAGCATGAACAGGAGGAGCACTGGTTAGGAAGGGGACCTGAAGGAGCAGCCAATGGTCAAAGCTAAGTAGGTTTTCTTTTCTCTACTCTTAGACCTTTTCTCCCAAGGCAGTGGGTTTGGGACATGATTTTCTCCCACTGCTATCAGGACAGGACAAGAAAACATAGCTTAAGGGAGACATATGATGAAATTACAAGAAAAGGATAGAAAAAAAAAAGTTTATGGACCTGGCTGTCCTCTCCTTCACCCTATCCTTCCTCCCCAGCTATAATCAGAGGAGTGAGGTGTCCAGAGTAGAGTAATGTTCTCAGGGCTCACATTCTCAGGAACATGAGGAAGAGACAGGCTCGGTGGCCTGACAGGATTCCTAGAGAGAAAGCTATTTTCCTAGCTTAGTGGTCAGCAAACTGTGGCTCGTGAGCCACGCCACGGTTTGCTGCTCTGTTGACTAATGAGTTTGCTGACCACTGCCTTAAGGAAAAACACTTAAAAATATTTTAATAATCTACTAATGTCTTTAACCTGAAGTCAGAACTTCTGGGTTAGGGTAATGCCTTATGCAGTGGTTGGCAAACTCAGAGCAGCAAACAGTAGCTTATGGAAGGCTTGGACCCTGCCTCATCTCAGGAGACTTCTAGAAAGCCTCCAGCTCTCAGACATGAGACTTTTGGTAACCATAACTCTCTCTCTCTCTCTCTCTCTCTCTCTCTCTCTCTCTCTCTCTCTCTCTCTCACACACACACACACACACACACACACACACACACACACACGTACGTCTCCTTGGAGACACAGTAAAGTTTGTGAATCAGCACAGATGAGCAGGGACATGTAATTTTCCAATCAAGGTAATTGATTGAACATATCTTCAGTTTGTAAAAAATTACAAATAAACTCTGAAAGAGAAAGAGCACACTTTTTCTATCTTTTGTCTTAATAAAGTTCCAAAATGGAGATTCCACAATAAATTCTCCAAAAATTTGGCATAAGGACTGAGTTGCAGTAAACAGGATGCTTCAGAAATGGAGGAATCACTACCACTGAGCTTTGTCTTCTGGCTATGGCTTTGCTGCTCCTACAGGCCACTCCTGCAGGGCTGTTCCTCCTGGAGGCCATGCCTGACTGGCTCCAGAGGAAGCTCTATTAAGTGGGGAAATGGGAAGGATCTTCAGAGTCCCAAAGACCTACCAGCAGGACATAATAAAATATAGTCATAAATTGTGACTTGGTTCAAGTAACCTCCTTCCCTATAAATACGTGTGTGATGTATAACCAAGATGACACAACAGAGAGGAAGGATGATATATTTTGAACACTGGATCCAAACCTCTAACACTTCTAGTTAAATGGCCTTGTGCAAGTCAATAAGCATTTGAAAAATGGACACAAGGATACCGACACCTGCCACCTACAGTTTGGAGAGACTCAGATGAGGTAATGTGCTGATGTCACTTTTTTACAGTGTCTTAAATCCAGCAGACATTCACACTATGTATTTAAATATGATGATCTGTCTATGATCCCTCCCAATTTCTCAGCCAGTTGTCTATTACTCTGGAGTCCACTGGGTCTTTCTGCACATGGATGACCACAGTTGGATCTATGGAAAAGTGATATTTGAGCTGAAAGTAGAGAAGCAGACCAGGATTTCGGGACATAAGCTAAAGGAAAGGACATAAAGCTGAAATGGAAGAATGAGCAGAGGTGAAATCTGGGAAGAGAGGTCTCCATCAGCTTGTGAATTAGGGATAACAGGCAGTAGGCCCCCACTTCTAGTATGCCAAAGCAGCTCCCAGGGGCAATAGCTCTGGCTCCTACCCCCTCCTCTTTTCCTACCCAGCTGCTCCAGCCAGTTAATGTCTAATCCTTTGGTACAGGTACCTGCAGAGCAGGAGGCCCCAGAGCCTACCTTCCCTGGGAGGAGATAAGGAGCAGATCTCTCTGGACAGGCCTGGGCTGCATACCTTGGTGCCCTCAGCTCTCCAGGGTGCACCTCCGTGATCAGGTGTTTATTTCCAGGTGTTCGCCTGAAGGGAGATTATGAAAAATCAACACCAATCAGGGCAGTTTCCTTGGAAGCTGAAATTATCTCGCAGGCATCTCAGAGCAGGTGCAGGGCTATTTTGGGCCAGCAATCACTGTGTGCAGAGGAGGGAGCATCGCCTCTCCTCTCAAGAAGGCAGAAGCCTAGAGAGAGCCAATTATGGCGAGCTGTTTCCAGCTCCTTATGTCTATGGGTGCTAAGTGCAGCTGAGTGTCCTGGCATGGATTTCTGCTGCCCGATTCCTGGTGAGGGCTTCTCTCCAACTGATGATAAGCTGTCCTCAAAAAGAGCTTCTCTCACCTCCATATAAAGTTCACATCTCTATGCTTGGGACTCAAGACTCCCTGTCTCCAAATTTACACATAAACTCTACTCAACATCTTTGCCCAGCTTCCTCTCATGCTTTTTGCCAACCCACATCCATTAGGAAATGTCTGCATTTTATCCTAGGTACATTGAACTTGTCTCTGGACTTCTGTCCAAGCTAGTTTCCACCTCCTCCCTTCACAGTTAACGCTCCTCTTCTTGATTCTCCATGTCTCCATTCTCCAAAGTGTTCTTCCTCTTCTGACAGCCACCCCAGCCCCACAGAGGTCTCTCTTTTTCTGCCCTGTTGGGACCACAAAACCCAGTAGTGCATCTCTGCCCACTCTTTTGTTGGCAATGGTGGCTTCCTGGGTCTATTATACACACCTCCCCCCTGAATGAAACAGAGGGTGGCTCAAGAATCTTCTACCCCCCCCCCCCACTTCCGCACTACCACTATCTAAGACTAAAGTCTGGGCACTAAATACTTACCAATTCAATTCTCATCTCTCCTAATTTGTACATCTTCTGCAGAACTTAGCTCATCTCTCTTTGCCTCTCAAAATCTCCTCTAACCACTCAAATTATCGATGCTGATTATATTCATAGGTAACATCTCAGAGTTTAGGAATTGCTGTTTTCTAAAAGCTTCTGAAAGGTTTGTCTTGGGTATCCAAACAGTCTATGTCTGAGGACAGGGGCCATGTCTTATGTGCACTTTCTCATACCCCATATTGCACTCCCTGCCACCAACCTGCCGCTAACATAGAAAGTGATTTCCAAGGAAGGGAAACACTTGCATGGTAAAGGGATTTATTAAAATACATATCCACCATTCTTGTCTTTTAGAAGCCAACAATCTAAACATTTGCCACAGAAATAAAGGGAAAACACAAGTAAGACCGGACAGTATCTAAAAATATCAGAGTTCTGTGCAGAAAAGGGAAGTTTTATAGTTAATGTTGAAAGTTTGTCCAAAGCAGATCTCTCTTCCTTTCTTCCTCTCTCACTCTCTCTCATTTCTTGCCATCCTGAACTTCTTTATTTCTTTTCTCTATTCACTTCTTCTCTTCAACATTTAAACTCAAAGAATTCAAAAGAGAAACTGGCTGTTTGTTCTCTTTGCCTTCACTGGGTGGCCCCTCGTATCTCTCTGTCTGATCACTCAGGTGAAAGTCCTCATTCTGTCCTCCAGAGGCACTTTGTGTCCTGATGCAGCTCCGGATGAAGTTGTCCTGGGCTGATGTCATTGTGTGTGTAATTTTGATCCTTATAGAGTATAAACCTCCTAATAGAAGAGACTGCTCCTTCACCCAATAGCCACAGGCCACAGTGCAGTGTGTTTGGTATAAGCAGGTGGCATTTTGCTTAAGGAGTGAGCGAACTCTTATGTGAAACCATGATTCTGACCAGGCCTCAATAACCGCAGCCCTCTGTACCCTTCACCAGGGCTGCCTGCCTCTCCTGGTTTCACAGTGTGGAGTTCTTTGAAGGATTCTGTCTGAAAAAAGTCTTCCAGTAACTAAAAAAAATAAATAAATAAAAATACAAAACAACACAAAATTACAACAAAGTCTCCTAATAGCTGCTCCATGGAACAAAATGCCCCTTGTTCATGCCCACCTTCTTCTCGCAATACCCCTTGACCGCTGTCCCCAGAACTGCATTAGACTGCTGACCTCTGGGAGAGTTTGGGAGAGTGACTCCACTGACCAGTTGAACAATGGAAGGTGGACCTTCCTCCCTGCTCCCATTCAGGATCCTCCGGTGCCTTCATAAACCTTCTCATAATGCTCTTCCTTATCAGGAGTGCATCTGAATTTGGGAGTGCACAGGGCTCTTACAGAGCATCCAATTCCCTGATCTTAGTGATGAAGAAATGCACGTGAATTACAGACACACTGACTTGCCCACAGTCACACAGTTAGATGGTGGTTGGCGAGACTCATCTCTTAGGGTCTTTGTATTTAACATGTTTAAAATATCACACACACACACACACACAGAGAGAGAGAGAGAGAGAGAGAGAGAGAGAGAGAGAGAGAGAGAGAGAGAGAGAGAGAGAGAGAGAGGCAGGGAAATCGAGATTGGGGCATCAGCCACTTCCAGGTGGGGCTGTATTCTGTCCAAAGCAGAGAGAGCAGGGTTCGCCTCAAGTCACACGGGGCTGCTGGACCATCATCATCCACTCTGCCCGTGAATAAAGCTTGCCCTGCAGAAACATTTTCTTCCCTAAAAACTTGTAATAGTTTTATCCAAACAAGAGTGGCCTTGAACTCCCAAATGAATATTGAAATCCCACCTTCCTCAGTTTCCCTAGCTGGAGCATGTGCTTAGATGGGCTGTGTTGGAGCTGCCTCTCCCCCTCTTCCCTCTCTGACCCCATCCCGAGGGACACAGCTGCTATGGGGACCAGAGCTTTCTGTATGGCACCAGCCTGACAGCGTCCATGTGAACGGAATCCACCTAGACTGGCACTCTTCTGCCCCGAAGACCCGTCCCTGCCTCCCCCGCCTGTCCCCTTCCCCCTGAGACCGCCTCCCCAATCCAGAGCGTTGTATTTCCCACCCCCGGTTCACAGCTCCATTGTTTTATACACTCCCTCCAAAATACCTTGAATAGTCCTTTTTTATCGCTCCCATTTTCTGAAAACTCCAGCTGCTCCTCTGAAACCATCCAAATCTAATTAACCGCATAAGCTGGCGGAGGGGAGAGTGGCTCACTTTCGGGTCCTTAGCATACCCATTCAGGCCTTCTTTCAATATGGGCACAAAACCAGGAATGTCTAATAATTGTATCTATGGGCCTGGACGGGGGGAGGAAAGAAAAAGGAAGAAAGAAAGCTGCTAATAAGTAGGTCTGTGAAAGGAGGGAGATCAGCACCTCACATGAACTTGGCAGCCCGGCTCCCAGGAACTTGGAGACAATGCCACCGGGGATCTAAAAAGCTTAGCCTCCTGACTCACATCTCGTGAGAACGCACCCTGGCTGTGAATAGAGATCCGAGTCTCAGCTCTAAATTGTCCCGGCTCAGACACATTGAAATGTCTTCTCACAGAATGAGAAAGGAGGAGGGCCAGGAAAGTTTGCGGAATATCAATGAGGCTGCGCTTCGAAGGGAAGAAGGAGAATTCAGAGGTTTATTCCTGAATACCGCGGATTAAGACAAAAGGGGCACGTTGAGTCTTTGCCAGGTGGCCCAGATGGAGGGAGCCCTGCCCCTTGGGGAACTATTGGGGCTGGGAGCTTCCCGGAGTGTCATGATGGGGATGGGGCCCTTGGGAAGTCACCTGCCCAGTCTTCACTGCTTTTTTAACAGATGGTTCAGTGTGCTCCCCTCTACCCAGGCTCCCTGTGTCCCTCTTGCTGTTTTTCCATGGTACCTCCCCCTTCCCCCTCCCCCCAATCCCACTACCCCATACACCACAGCAATGCAGTCCCCTCACTTTGCCAAGAGAAGCTATGTATAAATAAATACCCCGTTCTTCCAGAGCCTTTCAAATCCCAGTACTTCCTTAAAGCCTTCTGAGCCCTCACCTCGGCCTCCTTCTCTCCTCTGTGCTGCTCCAGCTCTCTGAGCCACTCTTGTAATGGTCAGCCCTGGCCTCCTAGCACAGGGTTTGGAGATTTTATTTCCTGCTCTACGTGGCGGATTCTGACGGTCTGGGTCTGCATCCTATGCATCTGGTATTCCCCAGAATTCCTTATGTTTATGAGGTCATTAACATATATTGTTTGAATATAGACACATTGCTGAACTGAGCCTGGAATTGAGGTTTGCTAACTCTTACAAGAAGAACACGGGACTTGCTGTTGTGTAGTTATGGTATGTTGAAGGTGGACACATTATAATGAGAATTCACATGAACATGTACCTATGTTATATATGGTGTGTGTATACAGAGGCATGATAGTGTATGCATTTATAATAGCACAATGAAAGTGAAAGAGAAAAAGCAGTCAATGGTCTTTTATTATAAAGAAAAAGGTTTTTAAATGAGCATAGATTGGCCAATGTACAGTTTTAGAATAGCGGTTGGCATCTAGCAAGCACGAATTGCTTTGTTCATTTTTATTATCATTGTTGTCTGCAGTTCTTTTTCCAGGAGTGGGAATGGGTTGTCGATTATGAATAGGAATTCACTCACAGGACCTCACCAGCGAGCTCTTATTGGAAAGAATTACACACCTTCTCTGGTCACATCTTTGCTCTTGGTGACAGGGGTCTGAGCCCAGCTGTGGCCCCCACATGTAAAGAGTCACAGACCAGGGGCAGAGTGAATCACAAGCTAATTTCAGGCCATAAAGGCCTCTTGGAATGAAATCAAAGATGGGCAAATAAGTCAAGGGGACACTTTCTGATAAATGAGGAGTGTAGAGGCTCTCTCTTCTTCCTCCTCTCCCCTTCCTCTCTCCTCTCCACGCCTCAAAACCTGCAGCCCCAGTGGGGCTCATGGACTTACTGAGCCCCCAGATCAGAGGGACACTATGCTTTCCTTCAATGTCCCAGCTTTACAGAGTTTGAGTTAGAAATTCTGAGTGTAGGCCCCAATGCTGCCTCTTTGTAGTTCTGCAGCCTTGTGAACTCATTCTCCTGGAGTAACCTTAGTAATCCTGTCTTGAAAATAGTCATTAGTGGTACCTCGCACTATATGTACAAAACAGTATACATCCCTGCTCCTGTGGGGCTTGGGGAACCCCAAACATAAAGCGTTCACATAATATGAATTCTTGGGCTTGACAGTCTTCTTTGCTACTCTAATTATGTAGAGAAGGAACAAAGGATTAGAGACATTTGTCTTGTGCCCAGTGTCACAGAAGTCCCAGGTCACCTCTAGCACTTACCTCAGTGTCCTTCCTCCTGCCTCGTTTGGGTGACACTCTTGGTTATGATCACAGACTCTAGAGCCAGAAGATGGGCTCCAATCACAGCTGTACACCTGGCTTGCAATAAACATTATATGTGTTATCTTTACTATTGTTATTATCTTTACTATTGTTATTATCTTTATTATTGTTACTTTTGATTGTTTTTCAGGACCATGAATGGTCACTCTTTTGTACACTCAGCACATATAAATTGTCCAATTAGGGTTGCAACTGGAGCAAGATTATCCCGTAAGTCAGCGATTTTCAACTTGTGTGCTGCAGCAGGCACGCTGCTGTGCCAAAGAATTTTTAAAACATAAAATACCTGTCTGTTTAGTCAGGGGCACTGACCTCTTTTCCCTTAGGTTGTCAAATAAAAAAATGACAACAGCCAACACAACAATAGCTGTCTGAAGTGAATGACTCAAAATTATACCAATTTTTTGTCAGCTTTGCAAAAAAAAATATATTTTTTATGTGTCTCAGAATTTTGGTAATTAGTTTATGTGTGCCAGGAGATGAAAAGGGTTGAAAATTGCTGCCATAAGCAGACAAAATGCATATACCCAAGCAAAGCAAAGGATCAAAAAATAAATCCAACTTCAATAAACATTGTTTGAATAGGCACCTGGATAACCCAAGCTGATCCTAGAATTCAGGTCTTCTAACTCTTACACTCAAATTTCTACTGTACTGTGTTTAAAGGCTCTTCCCTATGGCTACTTATCAAAATATGTAAACCATCAGAAAACTTAATATTGTAACCAGAAAACTCCCCCAACAGGAATAGAGTGAGCATAACTCTATGTTTCAGTGTTTTCTTTCCAAAGATCACAGTGTGCCTGGAGGAAAGAACAGAGCACATCTGCCTCCCCCATCAAGAGTCTGCACCAGCCCCTCGCTTCTTCAGCCAAGTTCCTTTGGCTTCTTGCATTCACTAACCACAGCAGTCACCACTTTCGCACCATCCTGTCTGGGCTTTGTCCTGTGCTTCCTCCAGGGGCCTCCTTCCTAGCCTCCCTCCACACTTTGGTCTCCTATCTCCTTCCCAGCATATGCTGGCAGAATCAGCCACAGAGAAGGTTTGTGATGGGGCCAGACTGTGAGCTCTGTCCAGCTAGTTGCTATCAGATGGAGAAACCACTTTACTAATGTAGCTCATGTTGAGGACTCCTCTGTCACCACTCCCAGCAAAGACAGTCTGAAATATGCAAAGTGGATCACAGCAAGCTGTGAGTTAGAAAGTGGTCTATCATTTTTCTACCTTCCTCCCTTCAATCCCCCTTATTTCTTAGGCGCTTTCCTGTCTCTCGCCACCCAGAAGCTAACCATTAGCTGTCCTCTGGCTGTCCACTAGCTGTCCAGGGTAACTAGCTGCAGCCTGCTGCCAGGGACATACTTCCACCCACCAGGACCTGCGATAGAATCTCTGTCTCTGCTTCCTCACCTCCCATGTACCTGGTGTGTGTCAGTCAGTGTGGAGAGAGAGGACTCAGCTGTATCTTCCAGAAATTTATTGATACAAAAGCATGTGTGGCTGCTGATAGATTCCATCTGCTTCAACTGAGTGGTCTGTGTACTTCGGAATGGAACAGAGTTTATATGCAAAGGTAGAATGTCATGCCAAGTACCTGGCCAGTGGGAGAGCAGTTTAAGGACAAAGACTGGGACTTGCTGGTATTCTTTCAAATCACACAGCATGCTGAGCCCCTGCATGAGGAGTGGAGTAAAATTGTCAGAATCACAATTCCATTTGGCTGAGGGGCAGGAACCAGTGATCCAGTAGCATGTCAAAAAGAAAGGTATTTTCTCAACTGGATAGTTTCAGTTGTGTGTGTGATGTTTTTTGTTTGTTTGTTTGTTTTGTTTTTTTTAATATTTTGGATTTGTAGCTTTTGTATTTCTAGTTGGAAATGAGAGGAATGTTAGAACTATCAGGGATTTGAGAGAGGTTATTATCTACCCTCCTTCTTTTTACAGATGTGAAAACAACACCCAGGAAGAGTTAATGGCTTGGTTAATGACCAAGGTTTCATGGTTACGTGGTAGCCTATGTGTTTAGAAAAAATTACCAAGACTTCACAAAGTTTTCCTATAGGTTATGGAAAGAATGAGGTCTCTTGCCACAATATATCTTTCTCTTTGATTTGGGGTTTTCAGAAGCCAGCTGAATATGGAATCCTCAAGAACAAATGAAATCTGCATGTAAGGAATTACCATCTTTGGTGACATCTATTATTCCATTGATCACCAGGATTGATTTAGCTGATTTGGGTGGCCAAATTAGAGTTCCTTTCCTCCCTCATTGTTCCATGTGCATCCTCCCAAAGATGTGTGCTTGGTCAAAGGGGAAAACCTTCCCTGATAGAAGAGAGGACTGTTGTTCGATCAGAGGTATAGGAGTAGCCTTGCTCCCCTGCTAGAACCTCCAAGCAAGCTCTTGAGGTCCATTTGTAGAAAAACATGGGGTAGTCAAGCTTCTAAGACTCCAGACACATCCAAATGAGATGCTGCATGTATCAGTCTGTCTTAAAAAAATTAATAAAAAATGTTTTTAAAATAAAAAAAGGAAAGAATTACCATCTTTCTATTTCAAATGACAAATTGACCAATCAGGGAGCAAACAGGCTGAAACATCATGTCTACCTGTAGTTTGATCTTTTAGTGACATATGACTAAAAGTAAAGGGAGCTGGCCATCTTCCCCCAATTCCATTTCAGTAACTTCACATTGGTAGCTTGCATACAAGAGCTAAGAAACTTTGGTTCCTTAGAGTCATTGTTAACTTATCCCTGGGTATAAGCCACACTAGAAGTTAGAGACAAAGATGTGAGTGGGGTTGATGATGGCATTCATGGCAAGATTTAAGGAAGGATCCATAGAATATTTCACATCACATAAAGCATATGGCTTTAAAATGTCATTTTCCTTGTTAAGCATTTGGGAAGTTGGGTTTATTATCTCCATTCAATAATCCATAAAACTATGCAAATATCAAACCCAGAAAGGTTTGGTGCCTCCATGGTTGAGGTCAGAGAGGAAAGGCCATGTGATTAAGAAGAGATATAAAGAGTAAGTGGAAGGGGCTTAAGACAAATCTTAGATATCTCATAATTTTGCCTTGATTTGGATTAATTTCTTGCTCCTTTCACTCTGATGAGAAATTAATACTATTAGACATTGAAAGGTTACAAATAATGTTAATAGCCAATAAATACCAAAGACATTCATCATCCAACTAAATTAAATCTTTTGTAAAGTGTTTGGCCATTCAACAGTAGAATGCCAGGCCTTAAGAAGTGGTGAATTCCCATCATCTATGGGCTGGGTACTGTTGAGGCTCTAGGCAAAGCCATCTTCTCCGGTCAGCATCAAGGGAGTGAATTGATGCTTTCACCATCTTTCCCTTCCCCATTCCTGGGATCAAGTCTTTTCCCATATCAGAGGGAACGCTGGTAAGAAACACATGGGATGAACTACTTCATGAAAAAGGGATTTAAAGGCTGGACACACAGGAGGAACCCAAGGTTCTAAATTTTTAGCCTCTACCCAAGGACCCTGTTTTGTTTTTCCTGGAATCCCCTGGAAACACCAAGGGGAATCAGTCAGAGGGAAAGATGCAGACAGGACAGAGGACAGAACTGGCAAGGAAGTGAATCCAGGCAACTCCATCATTTGCTCCATGGGAGAGGAGGCGGGCGAGCACAGAGGCCTGTTTTTCCCTTAACAGATGCCAGAAAAGGTTAGAGATAAATGCAGCCCTCACTTTGTTCTGCATATTCAAAAGAACTTCTCTAAAGAAACTCCCAAAATATATGTGTGTTCACTCAACCTTTTCCTGTTAGGCGCGGGGTTCCAGATATGGAAATGACAGGGTAACCACCGATAAAATGTGTGCAGGTCTGTGCAATAGCAGTGCTTATGAGCAGGGCCCCCAAAAGAGTGCACTTCATGTGGGACCCATCAATCTGGCTGGAGAGAGGGAAGCTTGAAAACAGCATATTATCTTGAGAAATCACTCCCAGAAGGGAGCAGAAAGTTCACAGGGAGAATGCCAGGAGGGGAAAGAGAGGGAGACTAGGACTCTGTCATCAGGAGTGGCTGGGATTGGAAACAGTCCAAGACCTCATCGTGGCTGACATTCTGCACATAATCAGAAATTCCTTTCAATTATGTGGGAAAAGTCTCTTTGCATTGTCAGCCCAGATGCCCCCATGAAGAAATAGCATGAAATGAGACTCAGGGACGTGTTAGCGTGGGAGTGATATCCAATTGCCAGTGGCTTGGTTGGGGAAAGACAGGCCAAAGGGATGGGATGGGGCTGATAGAATAATATTTTGTTCCTTAAGCAAAACAACAAAGGTATAGGGACTCTTCACCCTGGTGTGGCAGTGTAGACACCCATTTTCTTAATGTTAATAAAAAATGTTGTTCTAGCCAGTTTTGCTCAGTGGATAGAGCATCAGCCTATGGATTGAAGGGTCCCAGGTTTGATTCCAGTCAAGGGCCCATACCTTGGTTGGAGACTTGATCCCAGGCCTTGGTTAGGGTGCACACGGGAGACAACCAATTGATGTGTCTCTCTCACATTGATGTTTCTCTCTGTGCCTCTTCCCCTCCCTTCCACTTTCTCTAAAAGTCAATGTAAAAATATCCTCAGGTGATGATTAACAGTAACAAAAAAAATGTTTAAACCTGTAGTCCTGAAGTATTTCTTCTTCCCCAGTTTCCACAGCCAAAGAAACTGCCTTTTCAACCATAATTCTCATTTTCCCTTTCTGTTCACCAAACTGGACTAACTGCCATTCTCCAAATATGCCTGGGCCTTTCACACTCCTTAGGTCAGGAGTTTCTTCTACCTAGGGTCCAACCACTTTTCATGAAATCTATTATACTTTAAAAACCATCCTTCATGTGCAATTTAGCTACAATTAGTAGACTCTTCCCTCCAATTCTTTTCACCCTCATAATACCTAGTTCCACAATAGATTGGTCTCAAATAATAACATTGATAATAAAATATAGCTCATATTTATTGTTCCCTATCACCATGCTACACTAATTTAATCCTCATATAATCCATTGACTAAATGAACAATGACATTTAATTAATGCTTTTTGCAGAGAAATAAACTGAAGCTTAGCTAGGTAAAATTACTTATCTGTAATTACATAAATTATGGAGCGTGCATACAAATCATAGTCCTTATGATTTGAAATGCCCTGCTTTCCTGCTTCCTTTAATGTTTGCTAACTATCTATCTACTGAGGAAGAATTGATGAATGCCCATGTTGCAGATCTTGCCCAGAGATGTTCAAAAAGCTTGTTGTCAATTATCAATGGCTTTGTCTCTGACCATTTCCTTTACTCAGGGTATATTTCCCAAATAGTAAACTCTCCACAGCTTGCTCCCAAGTGAATTCATTGATGAGTATAAATGCTGGAATAAAGTTTTCAAAATGACATGGGACAGGGCTATCTGGTACAGAATTAACAAATGCAAATGTTCTTGAAAAGAAATGGAAAGATATTACCTTCTTAGGGAAGACCTGGATCGGGAACTGGAGATTCTAAATTAAATGTTATAATGGTTTGAATAATATGATAGTGAAATTAAATCTTATAATGATTACTTCTTCTACCAGGTAATAGAATTTCTACATTATAATTGTAGCAGCATAGCCTGCAAAATAAGGCTAAAGATGACTTGAAGGGCAATCTAGTTAAATGCCTTTTTGTTATAGATGGGAAACCTAAGGTGTAGACTGAGGACTGACTGTGTTCTTGATCATTCAGGTAGTTAGTGTCAGAGGTTATTCAGATAGTTAGTGTCAGAGCTGACATCAAGATTGAAGACTGAAAAAAAAAAACCCATATAGGAGACATGGAACACTGCTAACCTAGTATTGGGTCGGCAGCTAAGTAATTGCGGATTTTTTAAAGAAAATCAAAGACAATTTTTTCATGGAACTAAATAACTTTATTCTGTAATGTATTTCCCATTTTGATCAATGACCTTTTGCCATCTTTCAGGCAGCATCATAATCCCACGTTCAAAAAACTTCTGGTTTTTATTAGCAAAAAACTGAATCAGGTACGATTTGACATCATCATCATTATTGAAATTTTTACCATTCAAAGAGTTTTGTAAAGATCGAAACAAAAAGTAATCAGATGGTGCAAGGTCAGGACTATATGGTGGATGTGGCAAAACATCCCAACCAAGCTCCATTAACTTTTGCCGAGTGACCAAAGATGTGTGTGGCCTTGCATTGTCATGATGGAATACAACACCTTTTCGATTTGTCAATTCGGGCCGCTTTTCTTCAACTGCATTGTTTAATTTCGTTAGTTGTTCAATGTAGACATCAGAATTGATCGTTCGGTTGGGTGGTAAGAGTTCAAAGTAGACAATTTTTTTGTAATCCCACCAAACTGATAACAAAACCTTCTTTTGATGAATATCAGCTTTTGATGTTGTTTGAGTTGGTTCACCTGGCCTGCTCCACGATCTTTTCCACTTGATATTGTTGTAAACAACCCATTTTTCATCGCCAGTTATCAGTCGTTTTAAAAATGGATCATTTTCATTACGTTTCTTTAGCAAATCGCAGCTGCTAATGCGTTGCGTTAACTGTGATTCTTTCAGTTCGTGAGGAACCCATGTATCGAGTTTTTGAACATAGCCAAGTTGTTTTAAGTGATTTTCAATGCATGTATGTGATACATGAAGCTTCTCTGCAATCTCTCGTGTTGTACTGTGACAGTCCGAATTGATTATTGCTTTGATTAGGGCGTCATCAACTTCAACTGGACAACCAGAGCGTTTATCTTTGAGTGAAAAATCACCAGTACGAAATTTGGCAAACCAATTTTGACACTGCCGTTCTTTTAAGGCTTCGTCACCATAAACAGCACATAACTTTTTATGAGCTTGCGATGCGTTTTTCCCTTTGCGGAAATAAAAAAGCAAAATATGACGAAAATGTTCCTTTTGATTTTCCATTTTTAAACGAACGCCAAACGAAAACTACAAAACAGATCAAAAAACTTTTTTTACTGATTAACAGCTGAATAGCCAACTATCAAATAACAAAATGTGTTTTACATTTGTACTACGTCTGCAAACCTAAAAATTCAACTGAAGCCATATATGTGTGAAACCCGCAATTACTTAGCTGCCGACCCAATACTTCTCAAACTTTAGTGTGGATACAAATTGATGGGAGATCACAGTAATGTGCAAATTCTGATTCAGAGGGACCTCCATATCTACCAAGCGCCCAGGTGATGCATTGCTAATTGTCCAAGGATGGCACATTAGGCAGCCAGGATCTAACTTACAACAGCACTACCTGAGATAAATATAATGGGAGCCCCCTATCATTTTAAATCTTCTAGTATTCTAGTAGCCACATTTTAAAACACAGAAAAAGGTAAACTTATTAATTTTAATATTGTCATTTATTGAGATATATATATATATATATATATATATATATATATGTAATAGTATTTCAGCATATAATCAATATAAAATAGAAATATATACAGGGTGGGGTAAAAGTAGGTATTCAGTTGTTCAGTAGGTTTTCCATTATATATGGAAAATAATACAATAATTAATAAATAACAATACAAAAATAAACTCTGGTTTGCATATTCACAACTGTAAGCTTACTTTTTCCCCACCCTGTATTTAATATCCTTTTTTCATACTGAGTTTTGAAGTTCATTATGTAGTTTAAATTGATAACACAACTGAGATTAAACACACTTCAGACAGTCATGGCTAGTGGCTAGCAGATTGGGCAGCACAGACCACACTGCTATCATTTGTAACTCATTGTGTAGTCCTGAAACACAACTAGATCAGCTCCTCCCTCAGAAGAGGGCTCTATTCTTTGCATGTCTCTATGATGTCCTGCCCAGGCCTAGGCACATATACAGACAGTCCACGAAGACTTATTAATTGATTTCCTTTTGCCCTGACCTGATAGGGAGAGAAAACAGCCTTTCCCATTATCTTCACACATTTAGATTATTCAGCTCAAGGCTCTCTAGTTCCACATTGGGTTTAACATTAAATGAGCTGACTTCCAAGCTTCTTTCTGAAGAAAGAAGTCTATGATTTTATCAAGAGTCTATAATTTTATCCATTCTAACACTAGCTGCAGTCATTGTCCCACTACTGTCTCAGTCTCCTCTTTTCCTTCATTACAAACAGTTCTTACACCCCTCCCTCATTTCCTCTCTTAAAAACTCATTAATCACCTTCATGCTCCCTCTGGAGCCAACTTCAGGCAATTCTCAGATTTAGAGGCTTAAGTGGAACACTGGAGTCTAATAGAGGACAATTGGGGGCACTATATCAGATGCTCCTGTTTCTACATGCCCTCAGAATCCAGCCTTGTGTTTATATACAGCCCTGAGAAAAATGGCCCATGGTTAAAGCATTAAGTGCCTGAGGAAGAGTAGAGTGCAGGGTTAAGTGCACAGGCACTGGGATCAGACAGCCTGTGATCAAATACCCGTTCAGAAGAGAGCATGTGGAAAGTCTCTAAACTTCAGTGTGTCCTGTAGCTATGAGGTTAACTTAAGTAAAGGAGTTAAGACAGTGCCCCTACATAATAGTGCTCAATAAGTGGCAGGTTACTATTAAAGTTGGTGTGTTTTTGAATTGCTAGGAAGGGACCTGATCTTCCTTGCATGACTCAGCCAGAATCGCTGTGGGCTGAAACGGAATGAGCACTATTTGAATTGGGCCTAACTTAGAGCAAAACTATTTTTCTTTCACATTAGATAGTTAATCATTCTAATCTCAAAACCTAATTTCAGTCCTTATCTTAAAATGTTGTTGCTGGTCTCCTCATCATCTCAATACCCAGTATTCGTTAATGACTTTCAACTGGCTCTTTAAGACCCTTGTAAATTGCTGGTATCTCAGAGAGCTCCTGAGCCAGGGCCTTGTCTCCATGCTGCTCAAAGACACCTTCATGCAGTTTGCAAATAAACAACTTCTCCCCCTGGAAGAAAGAACAAATAGTTCATAATTGGCAATCTGCATAATGAGTAGTGCATCTATGCAAATATAACATTTGGAATAATCTATTAATATCTCCACTCTGATGTCTGTGGGCAACCACTTCCCCTGCTAAAGAGTCAGAGCCAAATATTTTCTGACTCCTCTTGAGGTGAGAAGAGAGATTGAAAAGCTGTTGTCTTCTTGGGGTTCCAATTAGAAATCTGGAGGCCACTTGAGTTGGAAGGGATCTCAGAACCTTTTTAGTCCCTCCACCCACCCACCCCTTACATTAAGAATGAGGAGTCAAGTCCAGAGAGGTATGAAGACTCTTGGGTTCCCATGGTCTTTATGATAGACCCAGTGGCAGTCGCCCATCCTCAGCCCTCCCTGATATGCCAATAAATATCTCTCCTGCTGATCAGGTGTCTGCTGCTATAAAATACAGCTTTCCACTTGGAATTGTCTCTAGCACTCTATCACCTGCCTCTCCGCTCCATGTATTAAATTCTTGCTGATCTGGACTTCTAACCTAGAGAACCAGCTTCTAGGACTGTAGGACAGTCAGTTGGGGGACTCAGACAAAAGTGTCTGGTCCCAAACAAGGTGGTCGTTGGTGTTAACCAGAAGATACAACCCCTGGGTTGGACTGAGCCCCTCTCTTGTTGTAGAGAGACTCTTAAATACACACACACACACACACACACACACACACACACACACACGAATAAATAAACCCTCAGATGTGCATAGGTAATATTACTGAACCACCAGCGATGTGAGCAGGACAGTCTCTGTGAGCAAATGGCCATATTTCTTTAACCTCTTCCTTTTATCCCATGCGCTCTAGCCAATCTTCGGCAGCCCCACCATTTCCATTATGCTCTTCCCCTTCTCTAGAGGCAAGTGGCTCCTTCTGTCACCCAAATAGCTAACAAGCAGCAGTGCTTGTCCACATTCCTGCTGGCCAAGGAAGGGTAAAACACTGTAATTGGGGACAATGAACCATTGACCATGTTGGAAGAGGAACAGTGTGGGCCTGGGAGGTTTGGGCTATATCCTGGCATGAATACTACTAAGTCATAAGTTCTTGATCTTTCTTTAAAGCACAGGGCAAATATTTCCTCTTCTCTGATCCTTTCACTAGACTTGATCTCACTTTTTCAGTTTAATTAACAGCCCCTCCTCCTGCTACAGCTTCTACAGAGCACCATTTTACTTTACACAATTTATATTTTGCTGAGTTGTTCATATCTCTTCTCTAGGCTGAATTGTGAATCTCATTGTCTCCTAAAGTCCTGAGCACCTTGCACAATGTCTGCCACTAATAAACACTCAGCAAGTGTTTGACAAATGACAGATGAGTAAATTAAGTCATAAAAACCTCTCCAGACTTTAATTTCCACATCAGGAAAATGAGGTACTTGGACTTTCTCAATTTAATTCTATGACTCTAAGATATTATTGAGCACCTGCTGTGTGCTCAAATCCTGCTAAGGGTTGCTGAGAATGCAGAAAAGTATGAAACCTGCTCCTGGCCCTCCTGAGTCTAGTTGGAAAGACAAACATTCAGTAAGGAAAATCATTTCAGGCTAAACTGATTGGTTTTAGTTTACACAGTAAAGGTTCAGAGAAAATACAGGTTACTGCCAGATGGAGCATTTAGACATTCTCAATGGCATGCGGTAGGTGGGTGGATGGGCACAGGATGGGAGCATTCCAAGAGGAGATGACTACATGAGCCTTGGCATGACTTTAGGAGTTGGCATTTAAGCCCTTATCTGCAAAAGGAAAATGGCAACTTCAGGAGCTCAGGACCCTGATTTCTGGCCATCAATTCAATAAGAGATTTACAAGTAGATGTTGGTTCTTTTCTCTTGCTCTTTCTTTAGCCTCTCACTTTATACCCACTTCTTCTTAAAAATAGGTCCTTGTATTTCTATCTCAATAAACTTTTTTTTCACCCATGTTATCCTCTCAAATGTTCCTTCACTTCCTAACTCCTTTGAAATGTGACTTACATCCCTGCCTCCACTGCTCTAACAGCCCCACACCACTTCTTCTACCATGTGCTGAGACCATTTATGAAGACTTCCAAACATCTGTAATTGCCAAACTCCAATGCTAATTCTTATTCCTGACCTGCCTCGACCTCTGGCACTATTAGCTCTATTGACCACCAGTCTACCTCTCTGGAAGTGTCTTCTCTGGTTTCTGAGGTCCACACAACAGTGACTTTTTCATCACAGACCTCACTCTCTGTCTTTTTTTTTATTGCCTCTCTTTCTCTCTAAACACAGATATCCCCCCTCAAACCTGAGGATATCTACCCTCCATCCCTTGAGGGTTACATCTTTTTATAACATTGGCTTCCACCCAGATGGCTTGTGACTTCCTAATACTAAACGTAACACCTATCCCAAGCTTTGGACACTGGCTTCCAACTACCAGCGAAACTCTCAGCCTGGAATCCTACCGAGTTTCCCCAAAAATAAGACATCCTGCAAAAATAAGACCTATTTACAGGTTTCATTCTGAGTGAAATATAAGGCATCCCCCGAAAATAAGGCCCTCTAGGCTAAACATGAGAGATTTGGTCCACTGATTCTGAAAGAAATGAAATCACAAGAAATTCACCAGGAAATTCAGGAATTGGATTGTTATGATGATGCTCCAGAAGATGATGACATGATTGTCATTGAATAAATGAGTAAATTCTTGATACTGTAGGATTCACAGTTTGTCTGGTTTGTGTTGACAACTGCCGTACTACTGTACCATATTCAGGTAATAAATTTCCCTTATTTTCATTTAACAATAAACGTGTACCATATTCTTCTTCATGGAAAAATAAGACATCCCCTGAAAATAAGACCTAACGCATCTTTGGGAGCAAAAATTAATATAAGACACTGTCTTATTTTTGGGGAAACAGGGTAGCAACATCTCAAAACCAGTGTCTAAAACCAACCTTTCATATTTGCTCTTAACCTAGCTCTTTGCCTCACCTCTATTCCTCCCTTCCCTGTCTCTTTCCAAGCCACATTTATTCCAAAACTTACACCTTGTAAATTATCTCTCCTTGGCACCTCAGATTCATCTTCTGTTCATTTCACATGCCCACCTGTTTGTATGGATAATCTCTAGTCTTAGACACCTGCCTTGTCACTCCCACTTTCCATATGAAACTGTCAGGTGCACCTGCTCTGTGCTATGGTTCAAGTGATCTCAATTTAAAATAAACCCTTGGTCTGGGCATCCTAGCCTCTTTCTTCTTTGGCCCCATTTTCCAGCTTTACCTCCTACCAGTACCTACTCAACCTCCAGTTATAGGGATCTTGACTGTTTTTGCAAGGGTATCCCATAAATTCTAATCTCAGTGGCTTTCTCAAGCTTATCTTCCTTTCTAGAAGATCCCACACCCCACAGTTACCATAAAAAATTACATGTCCTTTAAAATTCCTGTGAAATTGCCTTTTTTTTTTTCTTGTACCCAGAAGTTAGTGTAATATCTATCTCTGTTTTCTGTGGCTCCAAACTAGAAAATGAGCTCCTAAGGCTAGGAGCTAGATCTTACTTGTTTTTGAAGTCTCTGAGTATTTAGCATAGTGCCTTACAGGCCCCCATTATAAAATGAATTGAATTGGATTGAACTGAACTTAATTGAATTACTGGTAAAGGGGTCTGAAGACTGCTCCCTTTATTCCTTATCTCCAGAGTAGAATCTTTGGAGAACTACTTCTTGAGACAAATCTGTGAGCTATAGTACAGTTAAAATTTAGAATTGAACTTGGGCTGCTATCTCCTATTTCTAGTAGAAACTGATTTCAAAGACTTCTGGAAATATTTTTCCTTTCAAACTCAGATAACATGTTATAGGCAGGTGATTTAGCAGAAAGTGTTTTGAATTAATTTATTCCTCATATGCAAACACACTTTGGGGCCAACGTGCTCTTTGGAAGGTATGGTTCCTGTTTGAAAGTTTAAGACCTTAATGGAACTCTATGAGAAGAGGGTCCATGTTTGTTTTATTTACCAAGGTTATCCACAGAACCTGGAAAACAAAAGTGTATGTAGATTTTTACTGAATGAATCTAATGAGAAGATGATACTTGACCAGAGAGATAATTAAATTAAAATCCAAGGTAGTAAATGATTTAAAAAAAAAAAAACACAAGAAAGACAGGTGACTGCCTGTTATTAATCCTTGAATTTCCTTCCCTACCTGCACTCCTACCTCAAATCTAGCACAGTGTCTGGAACAACCCAGATGGGCATGTTAGAGATGGGACAACCATAGATGTCACAGAAAACAAACTCCTACCTTGTACAGGAAATGATCTCAAGAGTCTTTAACAAATGTTCTCCAGACTCTATTTAAATTACCTCAGGAATAGTAAACTCACTGACATCTACATTGTTGGACAGTTCTCTGTGTTAAAAAGACAATTTCTATATTGAGCCAAAAGCTGGCTTCTTATAAATTCCACCCACTGGTCCTACTTCTGCCTCCAAAGTAACACAGTGAAAGTCTATTTTCTCTTCTATGTGATGGCCTTTTCTATGTTTGATGACAGTTACTATGTGTCCAACATGTGACCTATTCTCCAGGCTCACTGCCTTGTCCCCATTCCTTAGACCAGTCTTCCTATGACCTGGTACCAAAGCCTCTCTTCAAAATCATTACCTTCCTCTGAATGTGTCATAAGTACCAGTGATACAAATGTGATTTCCAAACTTGTTCTATCTGAACTGTTCCCTTCTACAATGCAAGCCCCATCTACCTTATAAAGAGGCCTAAGGGCACACCAATTTCTATCAAAGCTTTACCATTTGCTCACACTAAATGCATAATTATGTAAACTTTATGCCCCTTTTAAGTAAATTCCTCCCCATCAAGGTTCCCATTTTCAAATTTTGCAGTTATCACAGGACTTGACTATAGCCAAAAAGATGGTTATGCATGTACTCCATTTTATGCATAGATTTGTAAGAAAGGAGCTCTCCACAAACTAACTAAAGACCATATGTAAGTCATTTTCCATCTCACCTGTCAAATGGCACAGTAATGCCCATTCCACCTTCCTAACTAGAGTAATATAAAGCTCAAATAAGAAATATTCAAATAGAAATTATTAAGATAATTCAACATGCCTCTACACTCTGAGCCTCTCTCCTATGATGGTAATGAGGGTTAGCCTTGTTCAGATTGTAGTGCCCTGGAAAGAACAAGGGGTTGTTATATGCTACAATATCAGCCCTTGCTAACTCTCTGGCCATAGCAACCCATTTAACCTTATAGAAATTGTCAGTGTCCTGCAAAACCCACCAGGAACATATCTATAGTTTAACATATTGCATTTATTTCTCTTTGCAGCAAGGAAGAATGCACACCATGAGTAACCATGGTCATCTCAGTAATAGGATATTAGAAGGAACCTATTATAGAATTGGGGCCTTGGTTGGGTGATTTACAACAGAGTTAAGGAAATAAAGTGTGCTCTAGTTTGGATACTATCAGAAAGTAAAGAAAAATCTATGATTGGGTATCTTAATAAATTTTTTCTGTAGAGAGAATGAGAATAAATCTATAACTGATAAAGAAGTCACTCATGTTACCCAAGTGGGAAGATGGTTTTGTATTTATGGGTGATATGGTAGACTGGTTTTTGTCTATGATTAGACAAATTATGAACTAGCCTTGCTTTGTCTCATTTATCCTGATCTCGGGGTAACTTTGACTGAGGCTAGTATTTATTTATTTTTTATGTTCAACATGAGAATAACATGACCTAACTGTGAGTGTTAGGCCAGCTTTCAGATGTCAGGGACTGTTATTTTTTTATTTCTTAAAATTAATTTAGCTATTGTAAACATCCTTGAATCTCATCTAGAAAACAGAAATAACAACTCTCAGTACTGGGGTCAGGGATCAAAAGTGGTAACATTTATAAAAAATGCCTTGTCAATGCTATAGTTGTTTGATAAATATAAAACTGCCTTGTTCAGCTCTGGCCTCCAGGATCTATGACCTGTAGATGTTCTTGAGTTTTCTGGGGCCCAATTAGACCATCACCTCTTAGAAGAAAAATCTTACCTTTAGCTTCGTAGCTTGAGTCCTTCGAGGAAGCTACTCTTGAACTCTTCTGATAAACCTCTCTCCACAGACAAAGCCAACCAGCTTTCTGCACTTGTTAGACACTTAATTATCTCCTTCCACAGCTGGATCAGAGCTCTCTTTTTTTAGCAGAACTGAGCAGGCCTGAATACCTCTTCCATGTAATTCAAGTGGATAGCAAAGCTTGGAACACATTTGGTTAAAAAATAATTGTACTTTTCAAATCAAAACATCATTGGATGTTAGATTTGGAAGACTCTAGACACATTTTTTGACCAAACCTCTTATTTTATAGTTGAGGAAATTAAGGATGAGGAAAGGAAAGACCTCCTGAGCTTAGTTTCCTGTGGTCTCTTGACCACAGTCATCCCAAACTGCATAAGCCACAAAGACATAAGACTGGATTTGATATATTCCCTTTGCTTCTAGATCCTGATCTGAGCCAATTGAGAACTTCAACACTTGAATCAATATTTTATTTTATTTTATTTTTCTTAGTGTATCTTATGCATAGTTCTTATGGATCTAATAATATGGACTACAAATGCCTTAAGGGACAGACTATTTGGAGACAAAATTGTGGTTTCAACTCAATTCAAGTTACATTTGGGAGTAATATTTGTGTTAGATGCTGGTGATGTAGAAAAAAATGAAACACAATCTCTACTTTTAAAGAGCTTTTACTTCCGCGATAAAGGTAGTACATGGCAGATGTATTGATTAGTATAATGGGTCTCAAGGACAGTGGGGTTTCATTCTACCTGAAGGTATAAGGATGACTATTTGCAAAGTGGGCATTTACACTTTAGTTCCTTTCTAAGCCTTAGTCTGCAGTATACTTAGCTACCATATTACGTCTTCCCAGATTTCCCACATACATACTTAACTCTCTCCACACCATTTTTGCTACCAGGACACTAAATGATTACCTACCCTGCCTTATTAGAAAAAACCATAAGTGGACTCTGAATGATTACCTACCCTGCCTTATTAGAAAGAACCATATGTGTCAAAATGAGCTTAAACCAGATTCATTAGTCCCTGAAATATTTGTATTTTAGGTATAATCTCTGTATAAAAAAGCATAAGAAAGTTCTAGACACTTGATAGGCACTTCTTAAATACTTCTAATTGATTGCATGACACTAGTATTATATTTTTAGATGTCTCTTTTTATACCTAATGTAGTTCTTTTGAAAATTGCTGCTAGATATCCTTTGCTCTCTGACCATGGATGTCTTGCATAATGTATGGTATAGAAAGAGTTTAGAAATGAAAAAAAAAAAAACTTTTAAATTCTCTAGTTCAGTGATGGAAAACAATTTTAATCTCAAGTAAAAGTTTTATTTGGTTGATAGTGACTATTTCAAATTGTGTTGAGAAGGATTCTAAGTCTAGTTCAATAGGAAAGAGCACTGTGACCTATTAGCACTATATACCCTTGACACAGACTGCCTGGCTTAATTTGTGCTACACGTCTACCTCCTCTGATGTATTCCAGTGCCTATATTTGACATAAAAATCAAATTAAAAGCTAGAGAGGGAAAGTTACTTGTCCAAGATCACAATGGGTTAGTGAAAAAAGCAGGGACTAGAACCAGGTCTCCCAATTTCATAGACTGCTTTTTCCCACAATTCCATGCAGCTTCCAGAAGCAGCTGGAAGTTCTATGCAGACTCTCCATGAAAAACAGAGGAAACTGACCCACTAAATATGAAAGTGCTCAGCTCCAGGTGGAATGAATCTCACACAGTGATCATATAGAAGCAACTTTAACAAAATTCCATCCAGCTCATCAAATCCCAGAGGCTGAGTTGAAATGACTTAGGGGTCACCCAGAGGAACTGTCCAGTCAGTGCAAGAGTCTTTTCTATAGTTTCCCTGAGCATATTAAACAAAATGTCAATATAGGCAAAGTTCATATTTGTTACACCCCCACCTCACTTGCATTCTCTCCTCCCCAACTTCCCGGGGCTCCTTTCATGGGCCTCCAGGTATTCAAACATTTATGATGTTCTTGATCCAATTTCACCTTCAACCTAGGTTTAATCTTGCTCCATCTTGTTCCATAAGTTAAAATACCTAAATCTTATCTATCCTGGATGTTATAGAAGAACAATCTGAAAACTACCCTTAGGTGGCTGCCCCAATCTCTGCTTTCTTAGCTTCTTTATTTTCTCCACTTCTGGACCCATTTTTTTCTGCCCCAAAGAGCCCCTAACAGTGAGGTGAGGTGAGGTGAAGAATGAGTGAGGTTAATGTGAGATTCATTTGCAGGGTGATTGGAGAAGAAAAAACAATACCAAAGGTAAATCCCCAGAAAATGAACAAAAATTTAGAGAGCCAAGGAGTGTCTCTTGGTTGAGTAGAGAGGGAAGACAATCACTCTTATACACAAGTTTATGCTAGCATAGGCACTACACAAGACACTAAAGATTGGACATAAATTACACTTGACTGAAAATGAGAGAGCTGACACAAGAAGCCTTTGTACTTTTTCTAAAAACCATTGGGACCTAACCCCACTGCACTAAAAGGAGGAGTAAGAACTTGAGGAGATGCACTGACTAACTATGATATGCTGGCTCTGCCTCCAGCAGTTGATTTCACCTTCAAGGTGGAATACTGTGGACCTTCCCAGGACCAGCCTGAGGATCCATGAACAAATTCTCTTGCTGTACAGAATTTGGATCATACCTTTGCTCTCTAAAGGGCTTCATGGCTCTAGAATTTTCTGTGTTCCTCAGTGAAAATCAACCCACAGACTTCATAAAGGTAACATCCCCCACTTGCTTGGGGCTACAGAGGATGCCCCAAAGACACTCCCAACCTGCCTTGGCCTGTCTGTAAATAAAGGGATGGATTTAGGATTGACTGTTAGGCATTGCTGCCCTCTGCTGGGTGGTATGTAGCCAACTGCCCCCATAAGGTGCTCTGTCCACCTCCCAGCTGCCCAACTACTGCCCCTGTCTTGCATTTCATGTTCAAGTGGAAAACCACAAGGAAACTGATGACCCTGAGGGTATGCACTTGTCTGTATTTGGGAGATATGGACATGTGAGTATAAACCCAAATGACCAGTAGCCTTCAATTATGTGAAAGCTCCCCTATGACTGAGATCTTAACAGCTCTCTCACTCAGCTGAAAACCACATGCTACCAGCATGGTGGCACCTTCAAGCAAAAGTGACCAGGGGGCTTTCGAGGTTCACCTGCCTTTTGTTATTGATAAGCCAAAATACAGAAGCAAAATGGGAATAATTGGACAGCAAGGGAACATCAGGGTATTGTAATTGTTCTCCCTGGAGATGAAAAGGGAAGCTGAAAAACATCTGCATGCTGAAATCTGCTCCGATGTGCTAAGTGGGCCAAGAAAACCTGCAACCACGACATGGGGCTAATTTACTGCTCTAATCACCAGCATCCAATCTGAAGCCAGACATTATCTTAAAGTACACACCAGTTCCAGGTGGTGCACAGCAAATGTTTGATTAGTGCTACCAAATTCCCTGCAACTTGATAAGGCTTCCAAGTGTGCAGGAATGATGGGGCTGAACCGCTGGAGCTGGGCTGCTGGCTCCAAGGCAAGCTGTTTGCCTTTGGGTCATAACCTTCCTAAGAAATGCATCCCAGTCCTCCTCACAGGGTGCAGAGACACTGGGTTTAAACATGCAAAAACAACCAAAAAGAAAATCACACACACACACACCAAAAACAAATTTGTACAGATCACAGGGAGGTAGACTGAGTATATGATAAAGAACCAGATTATTTCCAGTGCGGCTTAAAAATGGAATAGAGGGAGAGAGGGAAATTAAAAACCCATAGAGTATCTAATACGTGCCAGGTGCTGGATGCTTTATATATCATTAATGTCATATTAAACTACATGGTTATCACTATTTTCCCACTTGTCAGATGAAAGATCTTAGGTGCAAACACTTTAAAGCACTTGCCTAAGATATTTAATGTTTTAATTGATTTTAGAAAGAGAGGAAGGGAGAAGGAGAGAGAGAGAGAAACATCAATGATGGGAGAGGACATTGATTGACTGCCTCCTGCATTCCCCTTGTCCATCAGATGATGGATCGCTCATGGCAGTCACTCAGGGGCCAGGCTAATACAACAGTCACCATCTCATTCTCTTCTGGTCACCACGCATAAAAAGAGAAAACTCTGGAGACTCTCATACCAGCATACATATGCTCCAGCCTGGAAGTAACACACACAATTTCTTTACACATCCCATTAGCAAACTAGTCATCTGCCCTGCTTCCAGCATAAGGAGGCTTCCAATGCAACCCTACCGGTACCTCCTCACTCCCAAGGTGAGCAGAACGAGTAAGTGGTGAGAGTGAGTGGATGACTACCGCACTCCTGGAAAGCAAAGGCAATCTCCAATTCCACTTTGCCCACACACACACACCCATACACCTTTACCCAGAAGTGTGCCTTATACAGAGTAAGGGCACAGGAGAAATCTTTGAGTTAAAAACTGAGTGACTATATCAGTGTAAGATTGTTTTGTCTCTCCCAATAATAAACTTAGATAAAAAATATCTTAGTGCATGGTGATAAAAAACTCAGGTATTTTCAGGACAAGTCAGAAGGGACAGTATTTGGGTACAGGACACAAATACCATCTGTTATTCACACCACGTGTTTTTAAATGTAAAAAGGTATATGAATTATTGTGACAGTCAATAACTGAGAAGGATGCATTGCCCTAAGGAAACTGATTCACACATGAGATAACATTTACACATGAGGTAGCTGGAAAGCAATCTGCAGCAACTTGTAGAAAATGCATGAAAATTGGTACATAGTGTGTCCAGTGTCCATAGGAGAAACTGAAAAATAGATCAATTCTTGAGGTCAGGTTCTATGGGAAAGAGGTAATTCTTGACCTGATTTTTAAGGTAGTATGCAGCTTGGAAAAGTTTGGAGGAGGAAAAAAATCCTGTATCTGAAAGAAACTATGAATCTGAGATGAGGCCTTACTCTATCACAGAGGGGGGACAATTTTACTCTTTAGTTCTTAACAAGAGAAGTTATAATTATTTGAGAGCTTCTTCTAATCCCTCTTAACATCTGTGGCCACTCTGGTCAATTTTCTTCAATGCCCCAAGGCTAGGAGCACCTGGGGTTAAAAATGTTTATGGATTGAGGTACAGAATCTCTACCATCTTCTCTCATATTCCTTAAGAGAACATGAAAAAATAGAAATTCCACCCATGTTTCTCATTCAAGATGCTAACTAGAAAGAAGAGCATCTTGGCACTTGCATGGAAAAGAGGTACAAATCGCAAATTTCTCCATCACGATCTATGAATATAGAGGGTGCATAATGGCCACAGGTGCACACCCACATGTATTTGTGTCACATAGGACTATGAAGCTAAGGGATCCTTACACATCTAAATGTGGGTTCCCCCCTTCATAGAGGCATTCTGGTGTGCTGGAAGCATCAACTGAGGATTTTTAAAATATTGAATAAATAACTAAGTGAAGACAGAAGTAAAATATTCATATATATAAATATGTGCATATAGACACACAGTAATCTGGCATGGTTGAGAATAAGAGTTAATCTTTTGAGACATAAAACCTTTTGATTTAAAACAGTTTGGATAGAAACCTTTCTAAATCATGGGGCACAACTGTGAGCCCTGGGATATAGAAGTAACTGACCATCCTGAAGCTATTTCCTGGTGCTAAAGATCTTCTTTCTGAGCAATTATCAGCTGGCTGTGGAAACTTATAGCTTGCGGGGTGAAACAAAATGTGTGCCAACTCTAGTGCAAGCTTGCAATTTATTTTCTCAACTAAATTTTCCTATTGGTTTGATGCTTTATAATTTTTCTTTCTCATAAACGTGGCCTACCGATTCCATCTTTATCATTTCTTGAACCATGGAACATTGCTCTGTTTGTCCTGTTTCCTCTGTTCCTTCCTGCCATCATCTCAATGGACTTCATGAGGCAAGTAGTGAGTCATCTGAGGCAGTATCTCATCATTGCCTCAAGTGCTTGTAGGCCTTCAAGAATGGGACTATCTAGCCATATGTCAATATACCTAGGAATGGTGCTCCATTTTGCTGTCTGTCCACATCCTTATGGGTCAATTCATCCATCCCTCCTAGGCCAATTCATCATTAAATGAAAGTTCTCTGAACACCTAACAAATGCTAGGGACTTTTCTAGTAATGAACAAAGAGATAAAAATCTTACTCTAATGAAGCTTGCATTATATTATCTGACAGAGTTAAGAAAAGGGGTGCACAAATAGAATGGCCTATATATAGAATGTTGAGGAAAGGGGTTAGGAAATGAGTGTGTATGAGGGCCATGATTTTAGTTGGGGTGATCAGGTAAGTAATATCAATTGCTACCTGTCATGAATGGCTACTGGGGCCAGGCATTGTGCTGAGCACCTTTGAACTTTCACAATAACCCCTGATGACACTCAATATTGCTAAGGTCCATTTCACAGATGAGGGAAGCAACATTCAGAGAGGTTAAATACACTGTCCTGGGACACACAGAAAAGAGCAAAAGCAGGATCCAAATCCGAGAATCTGAACCACTGTGCTGCATTACCAACTGGGAATAGGCAAGGTCACTCAAGGACATCTGGGCCCCTCGGGAACCTCAGGACACGCTCTCCCCAACAACCTCCCTGCCCTCAGCACACGCACTTTTCACCTATCCTTGCTGGTTTTGTACTTTTATCTGAGGGTTTAATTATATTTGACTTATGTGAATTCTTATTACTGTTTAGAAGGAGGAGAATTGAAAAAACAAAAAAACAACAAAAAAACACAGTTGACTGGTCCCAGATAAAGGCTGGTGGACCAATGAAAGTCTCGGTGCTTCACAGCACAGCATGGTATCAATGTGCCCAACCAGGACCGGAATTCACCATAAAATGTCAGAGTGCATTTAATAGCTCTGTTTAAGGTGGACCAGAGTAGAATAACATATTTTTAAAGAATTCCATTGAAATGGTTATTGTATACAGTATTTGCTTTAATTGGCACATACCATGCTTACATAAAGAATTCACTTACCTAAAATACTGAAGTAGGGTATCATTTTGTGTGACTATACACGTTATATCTGAATCTTTGAACATATGTCCATGGATCTATATGCAAATATGTGTGCACATATTTTTCTATCTCATGTTGAAATAAAAATATACAGACAAATAGAAAGTTCCATTTTTATTTAAATTGAGATTAAACTTGTTTTTTTTTTTTAAGAGTATATTTGCTTTCTGCTGAAACCAGTTTGGCTCAGTGGATAGAGCATGGGCCTGCGGACTGAAAGGTCCCAGGTTCTATTCCGGTCAAGGGCATGTACCTTGGTTGCGGGCACATCCCAGTAGGGGGTGTGCAGGATGCAGTTAATTGACGATTCTCTTACGTTGATGTTTCCTCCTCTCTATTTCTCTCTCTTTCTCTCTGTAAAAAATCAATTATATATACATATATATTTGCTTTCTAATAATGTGCATCAATTTCTTTTCTTTCTTAAGCAGTAAGTTCTTAGTAAATGAAGATGGGGCATGATAGAGTTTTCTTCATCGGCTCCTTCAGCATTCTCTCTATAAAAACACTTGACTGGAAATCCTCTCCTCTCTCAGTGTCTCCCCTATACCTATGTGATCACATTATTAAATATTAATTTGATATGTTAATAACATTTTAAAGCTATTTGATATTCATATTATCTTAACCTATATTTGAAATAACATAAAAAGGTCTAAGAAGAACCCCAAAACCTAAACATGCCTTGCCCTCTTCTGTCTATCCATGCCTGAAATTTTGCCCATAGTTGATGACTTTCTTGATGGAAGCCTTGTCCTCTGGTAGCATACACTTATTATTTTATTATTATTATTATTATTATTATTATTATTATTTTAATTTTATTGATTATGGTTTCACATAATTGTCCTCATCCCCCCATTCCCATCCCAAACTCCACCCCACATATTCCCCCACCCCTCTGTTGTCCATGGCCACTGGCTAGGCCCATATGCATTCACACAAGTCCTTTGGTTGATCTCTCCTCCTTACCCCCACCCTCCCTTACTTTGCCTCTGAGGTTTGAGAGTACGATCGCTGTTTCTCTTTCTCTGAGTCTGTTTTTATTCATCAGTTTATGTTGTTCATTATTTCCTCTAGATGTGTGAGAGCATGTGATCCAAGAAATACCATTGTAAGAACCGAAACTGAGACAAGCCATAATAGTTATGCTGAAAGGCAAATGAATCAGTCTACAGTGTGTTCCTTTCTGGACCAACAGTTCTTTTGAGTCATAAAAGGTACTCATCCCTAGAAGATGTAGCAGATAAGTTTCTTTAATGGAAAATCAAGTGCCAGTTCATTTTTGTCCACAGAAAAAGTCTTTGTGCATCATGGAAATTCAAGGTCTGGAACAAGCAACTCAGAAAACTTTAAAGGTCTGCTAGCCCTAGAGGGTGGGAGAAAACTTGATACTCTTTTTTTTTTTTTTAAATATATTTTATTGATTTTTTACAGAGAGGAAGAGAGAGGGATAGAGAGTTAGAAACATCAATGAGAGAGAAACATCGATCAGCTGCCTCTTGCACACCCACCACTAGGGATGTGCCAGCAACCAAGATACATGCCCTTGACCAGAATAGAACCTGGGACCTTTTAGTGTACGAGGATGTCAGGAGTCATTTTGTACTGTCATCAGTTTGCTGCTTTGGACATCCCCACTCCTCTTCATTGATTAATATACTAGTAATATATTAGGGTGCTGGAAATCAAAGAATCAGACTGTAAAACTGTGTTTAAATAGAAAGTAAAGACACACTGAATCAAGTTCTCCGGCTTCACTACAAGTAAAATATATATGAGATTTGTAGCATCCTTTGCAACTGACAGTGTTTGGGTTATTTTAAATTTAGAATCACAGATTTTCAAAGTAGAAATTACTTTTAAGACATTTTTTATAATGGTCATCCTATATATATAATATATGTGTCATTATGGTTTTGATTTGCATTTCTCTAATGACTAGTGATGTTGAGCATGTTTTCATATACCAATGGCCATTATATGTTTCTTTGGGAAAATGTCTGTTAAAGTCCTTTGCCCATTTTGGGGGTTATTTTTTTGGTGTGTGTATTTTTTGTTGTTATTATTGTTGTTGTTGTTGTTGTTGTTCTTGAGTTGTAGGAGTTCCTTATATATTTTGGATATAAACTCCTTATTAGTGATATGACTTTCAAATATTCTCTCACATTCCACAGGCTACCTTTTTACTCTATTATCTTGTTTGTTGAAATTGGAACCCTTGTGCACTGTTGGAAATCTAAAATGCTGCCACTATTCTGGAAAGCAGTATGGAGGTTCCACAAAGAATTAAGAATAACACTACTACATGAACTAGCACTGTCACTTCCAGGTATTTAAATTTTAAAAAGTGGAAATGAAGATCTTCAAGATATATTTGTACTTCCATGTTTATTGTAGCCATGATATGGGGACAATCTAGATGTTCATCAATGGATGAATAGATTTAACAAATGTGGTATACACATACAATTAAACATCATTCAGCCTTAAAAAAAAAAAAAAAGGAATCTTGTTATATGCTACAACATGGATGAGACTTGAGGATGTTATGCTAGGTGAAATAAGCCAGTCACAGAAGGACAAAAACTGGATGATTGCTACTTTTTAAAAAGTAGTCAAACTCATAGAAACAGAGTTAAATGGTAGTTGCCAGAGCTGGAGACAGGGGGATATGAGGAATTGCTCTTCAATGGGGAATAGAGTTTTAGTCATGCAAGATGAGAAAGTTCTAAAAACCTATAAGACAGTGTATATACAGTTAACAATACTGTCATGTACACTTACATTTTATTAAAAAGTAGATTTTATATTATAGTTTTTTTTAGCACAACGAGAGAATAAGAGAGAGAGAAAGAGAAAGAGGGGGGGGGTAGAAAGATATCTAATCCAGCTTCTTTTGCCAATGAAAAAATTGAGGCTTAAAAAGAATGGGTAGTTTTCTCAAATCACCAAATTAGTTAGAAAAAGAACCAGACCTGTACCCACACACACAGAGATCTACTCCTGCATTTGCTAAGATTTCTGCCTCCTTCACTGCAGGGCCCCCAGGGAGAAACACAAGATGCATCGAATCTGGAGTTGATAAGGACACATAGCCACAGTCATTTGAATCCAATCCATTGCCTGACAGAGAAATGACACCTAAAACATCTCTGACAGCTAGTCCACAAACTTCTGCCTGTACAAAAGGATGAGCTGCTCAGCATTGGCAAGGAACTCATTCTATGTTGAAATGTGATCATTTTTAGGACATTATAACTTATATGAAATTGCAATCTGACCCTTCTCCCATTCATGTATTCCAGTCTTACTTTATGGAAAGGTTCCATATAGGAGCCTTTCAAATATTTGGAGACAACTACATTATGTCCCTATAAGTCTTCTTCCCAAGTTAGAATAGGTCCCTCAGCCAACAGGTCATGTGTGATGTCATTTCCAGGTCTCTTACCCTAACCATTCTGATCATCCTCTTTCATACAAATGCTAGTTTGTTTAGGTCCTTTTTTAAATAGTGTTCCCAGCACTGAACACATTGTTTTAGATGTGATCAGACCTATGCAGTGGTCCCCATCTTCATCTGAGTATTCCACAAATTGCAGGGCCTAAGGGAACATTCGATGTTTGTGAAGCATATCCCACAACTGGACCATGAAGTGTTTCTGGCCAAATAAATCATTCTTAATCTTTTTTCACTTAACTCCTGGCAAGTCAGTTCATCTACATTCCAATTGTGTAATTGTTTATTTTTTTTAACCTGAGTTTATATCTTTATATTTATCTTTACTACAATTTGTGTTCTTTATTCTTCATCTATATCATATGCAGAGAACTTTTAATCATCTAGTATTTCTCTTTCCTAGAACCATGTAATTTTATGATCCTTCTTTCTATCCTTTATACAAGCCATTGATAAATTAAAACTGCTGACATGTCAAGGCAGAGTTCTGAATAACTCTACTAGAAACTTATCTCCATCTCTATGTTGGTCCATTATTCAATACCATTGAGATAAACTATTTACTCAGATACATATTCATGTAATACTATCGTCCTTATTGCTTCCCCAATCAACTTACATCAAATGCTCCAGTGATGTCTTCTATAGCAAAGGGGACCTATCCAGGATGTTGAGTTTACACTCAGTTATTTTATCTTTCTAGTTTCCTTGACCTGGAACAGTCCTTCAGTCTTTTCTTGTGTCTCATGCTCTTGAACTTTTTGAAGAATACAGGACAGTCATTTTCCAGGATCCTTTTATCTTGTGTTGGTCAAATCCTTCCTCATGGTAAGATCCAGGTTACTCATTATTTGGTAGGAATTTCCAAAATCAACATTGTATATTTCTCATTGGCATTCTTTCAGGTAGTGTGCAGTGTTAGCTTATCCCATTCATGTTATGGTATGATCACTTGACTAGATAATGTTGTCCATGTTTCTCTACTATAAAGTTACTTTATCCCTTTTGTACTTAATAAGTATTTCATGTGGAGAGACTTTGAGACAATATAAAGATCTCTTACATTAGCCCACTCTCAACCACTAGTTTTAACATCATGTTTCTTGACTTAGTTCATTGTTACTATGATGCTTACCAAATGGATTTTCTAATTCCATAATTCATTCTACATTTATTAGTTGGAATTCTCCAGTAATGAAAAGCTTTATTTTTCCTGTATTTTTATTCACTTATTTATTTATATCATGTTGACTCATGGATTTCTATTTTATTCAATGGGTCATTCTCTGAGAAATTAATTTGAATTGTTCTTTCCCTGTTCAGCTCTGGAGTCAAAGATTTTTCAAAGGATGCCTAGTTATTTTTAGTGATGTATGGGCTCAGAGCTTAGGTCTGCATCCTAGGTGTGCTCAGACTTACTGGGTTTTCTCTTATCTGAAGACCTTTCAGTAGACAGATCTTACTTTCCACCTCACTCAAGTCTTTACTCAAATATCATTTTCATGGGCCTTTCCTGTCTACCCTATTTAAAATTGCAACCCCTGACTCTATTCCTAGCCACAGTTCAACACTCTCCCCTGACTTCACTTCTCCCTACTGTTTTTTATCACTTAATACTATGTGATTTCACATATTTACTTTATTTTGCCCCTCAATAAAACATTGGCTCCATGAGGGTAAGCACTATTCTAGGTAACCAAAACAGGGGCGGGGGGGGAAATCCTTGTTTTCATTAATAAATATGAAAGATATAGAGAAATTACCCAGGAACAAAAAGTCAAGGCGAGTATATACAATGGCCTTACCCTCAGGAGAGCCAGCCACACCATACAGGAAATGGCAGGAGGCTTGGACTGTTAGTCAAGGAAGGAAGAATAGGGTAACTTGCTGCAGAGTAGCCAGCTGAGCTCCACCAGCCAGGGCTATGTGATTCAGCAAAATAATTTGGTGTATTTCCTACATGCAGCAGGAAATCCCTGTAGGATTTTTAATATAGGAATGTCCTAATCTACCTTATATCTTTCAAAGAGTCACCAGTTACTTATGGAGGAAGTGTTACATGGGGACAAGATTTTTAGCAGAGATACTTAGAGGGAGGTTTGTTGTAGTGGCCCAAGAGAGATGATGGTGTAGGGTGATGGAAGTAGATATAATGGTAGAAGATATAGGGACTATTTTGGAGACCATCTCCCTAAGGCGGTGAATTAGGTGTAATGGGTGAGGAAGAAGAAAGTGTCAGTAATGATCCTTCAGTTATAGTTTCAAGAGGAGGGAACTGAATCTGGACCTGCCTGGCTTCAAAGCCTGCCATCATAACTACCTTGGCATCCCCAGATGGCTAGAGACAAAGGATAAAGCTTCACATGTGAATATATGGATCAAGAGTTGCTTTCCTCACTTCCTTTCTTGCCAAGGAGACAAATCCTCTTCTGGTTACAGAAATGATGATGTCAGCCCTCTACACCTATGGTAGAGGCTTTTGAGGTCTTAACAGAGACCCAGGAGCTGGCAAAGGAGACCGCAGGAAAACCCAGTAACCAGGAATCACATTCCAGCCTTCTCACCCAACACCCCTCCCTTCCTTTCCTCCCACAGAAATGTTTCTCTTTGTAATTGTCTATAAAAGATTATTGTCTACATTTTATTTAATTATTCCGTATGAAGTAATTATGAGAGAATAATCAGCCAGTTTGCCGATAATAGATGTTTCATGAAAGAACACAAAAGACGCTAATAAAAGGCAGAGCCAGCCCTCCTCACTGTCATTATTAGGTTCTCTACATCTTTAATTTTCCTACATTTTTATTGTTTGCCTGAAATTAATTGTCCATTTCTTTTCCCAATCAGGTTTATTGTAAGTGGGCCACTTCTAGATAGCTGTGCCATTGGTGTGTTCATCTGGTGAATGTACCAATAGGTCTTGTCAATATTGAAATATCTATCTAGAAAGCTAGAAAGAAAAAAACAATCACAAAATCATTGTGTCATGGTAGGCTACAGGACTTTGCAAGAATTTAGCCACTCCCACCCGTCACTCCCACCCCATCACTCCCACCAAGCATCTTCTTTTCATAAACAAGGAATTGGAATCATTGAGAAAAGTTTGCACAGCTTGCTGCTGGCAGTGCTGAGCATCAAACTCAAGTCTATGGGGTGACTCTAGAACACTGAAGAGCTCTATCAGGATTTAACCAGCCTCACGTCACTTTCATCCTCTGAGGCACTTCAGAGGATGGTGTGTGAGCTTCACCACCCATGTGCACAATGTTTACAAGATTCTTAACCCTCAATGCTGATTTCCTAAAAATAAATGTTTGTTATGAATAAGACAATTGAGTATCACCTAACAGGATATATTAGTCTGCTAGGGCTTCCATAGCAAAATACCATGGATTAGGTGTATTAAACAACAGGAATGTATTTTCTCACAGTTCTGGATGTTGAAAGTCCAAGATCAAGGTCAAGGTTTGGTTTCTGTGAGGCCTATCTCCTCAATTTAAAGATGGTCACCTTCTCTCTGTGTGTCTTCACATGACCATATTTCTGTGTGTGGAGAGGGAGGGTGGGAATAAGAAAGGGAGAAAGAAAGATAGCACTGTATTATCTCTGGTGTCTCTTCCTCTTCCTATTAAATTAGAGCTCCACCCTTATGGCCTTATTTAACTTTAGTTAACTCCTTTAAGACCCTATCTCCAAATATAATCACTGGGATTAAGGCTTTAGTATATAAGTTTGGGCTGGGTAGGGATGGGGAAAAGAGCAAACAATTCAGTCCATAACACAGATGGAGAAAAACATGGGTGAGCAGAACAGGTCAGTGAGATCCAAAGCCAAAGGGCTAAAGTAGAAGAATCCAAAGCTTCCTAGAAGAATGCTTATAAATCGTAGTAAGAAATCAGGTTGTGCCTATTACTGAAACAGAGGTCAATATCAGGGTTTATCTCAACTAATTCTTCTACATGGAGACACATATAATCTTAATAAGTTCTTAGGACCCATATGATTCTGTTTTAGGATCATATCAAATATGTCATATCAAATAAATAAAATTTAATGACTAAAAATCTAGTCTTAGTGGTATCTTTGAAGTCCAAACTGTAACACAATACTTTTCTAAAAACCCCTTTTCTCACCTCTCCAATTCTTTTCCATTTCCACTGTTAGGATTGTTCCATTCTGGATGTTCCGCATTTTCTGCTCTACTGACTTCACCCAGCACTCAGATGAAAACTTCCTTGTCTGGCAAGGATCCTGAGCAATTTTTAAACATGTGTATCTCCACCTCATGACTCCATGCTTGTGCCTAACTCAGGCTCATTCCTGAATTTCTTTCCTTTCCGTTGAACCCACCCAGTAATTTTAACCCAGTTACTCATTCAAAAGAGATGTTTTTTAATACTATCTCTGACACAGATATCTTTCTTAATACTGAGCTTCACTATTGCACTCTGCTTGGTTTGACTCTCCCATCTCCATCCACCTTTTCACCTTGTCTCCTGTTCTGACACTAAAAAGATGCACCCAGGCTGGAAGAGAATTCCTGATCAATTAGGCTTAAGAGGGGCAGACCCTGAGGAGCCAGGTGATCCCTACCTGTCACTCCACAGACTCTCAAAAAGACTGTCTCCACAGTGTCGCAACCACTAAGCAAGACAGTTGCCCTCATCTGGGACACTAGCAATACTTGCCTGTTTTCAACATTCAAAATCCTGAGTTCTGTAGCTGGTGCAAGACATAGCCCTGACCCTGATGTCGGGTGGCACTCTCCACTGATGTCTCAAACAACACATCACGTGCATCTGGTGGCCTTCCAATGGGGCAGCTGCAGCTCTAATCCATGGGCTGCTTAGAGGAATCCAGCCACAGAGCCAGATCTCAGCATTTCAGCTCACATAATAAGCCACTGCAATTATGAACCTCCCCACATGCTTGCCTAATTATTACCTAGGTCAGGTTGAAATGCACTTGGTGGAAGCCGAGCTGCCTTGCTTTGAGCTGAGGCACAAAGGCTTCACTCTTCACTGTAATGTCATTGTTAGGGGAGTCAAGCTGGCAAATGTTTTCAGGAACCTCCACTGAGATCATTTTTCTCTCTCTGGGGTAATTCTGGGGGGGGGGGGGAGAAGCATGCAAAATATTATATTTGCCATCCCTTTGCACATTCATGTCATGTAGCACCTACAATTAATGAGTGGTATTTGTGAGGATGTGAGTCATTACAGCAAAGCATTTAATTCCATTCTTCTCCTACGTGCTGATTTAATCCACCCTGAGTTAAACCGGAGCTGTACTGCGCTTCCCTGAATAGAGCTCCATGCGATAACATGGTGTGCCCAAATGACAGCGATTTTGCACAGGTACATAGTAGTAGCTTCCAAGCTAGGATCTCCAAGAGTTGCTTCGCACATGGTAATTGATGGCACCTCTAAGCGTTACATTAAACATTTAATTGAACAGTTAAATGTGGATTAATGAGGCCATTAATTAATATAGCAGGGAAGTCTGTAATTCTTATCTGTGGACCACAGAGGAGATTTCCCCACACCATGTATTTGAAACTTTATCACGAAAATTCAAAATTGGGAAGCTGTTGGGAATGATGAAAAAAGAGTGCAATGTTGATAGAAATAGCATAAGGCCAGCAGGAAGGAGACTCCGAATTTAGAGACAAGACCAAGCTCTACTGCTAAGAAGCTGTATGACTGTGTAAAATACTTTAGCTTTCTAGGACTTGGTTTTCTTCACTGAAAAATGAGGAATGTACAGCAATGTCCCTAAGATTTCTTTCATTTAACCCAGTGGTCTGCAAACTGTGGCTCTCAAGCCACATGAAGCTCTTTGGCCCCTTGAGTGTGGCTCTTCCACAAAATACCACATGTGGGCACGCACATACAGTGTGATTTAAACTTCCTGGCCCATGCACAGAAGTCAGTTTTCAGCTCTCAAAAGAAATTTCAATCGTTCTACTGTTGATATTTGGCTCTGTTGACTAATGAGTCTGTGACCACTGATTTAACCAAACCTGAGTCTGTGAATTTAACCAAATGAAATCTGAGAGTAGATCCATTTGCTCAGCTATTGACTCCTGACCATCAAACATTTGGCTCAGAGCTCCAGCCCTTCCAGTTACAGCTCACTCGAGGCAAGTGGAGCAGTACTGGAGTTGGAGTCCTAAGTCCCATTTTCCATTCTGCTGCTCCAAGTGATGTTTCAGAAGTCACTAAATGCCCCCAGTTCTCCACTTCTCATTTTAAAAATGCAGATATAATAATCTACTACAAAGATCATATGAAGTACTATATGTGTGAACCAAAAAGTATAATGCATATGTGAGCTACTATTTTTTATTATCATCACCCACTGAGAGCTGGTTCTGGGAATCATGTCAGTGCCTACGGCTGCTCCTTCATCTTTCTACTTCCCTTCCCTTCTTCTTCCCCTAACTTAATGTTCATTCTCAAGTCTCCATTTTTTTTAAATATAGAGCAAACTATCAAGCTTTTGGTAGCCATAGTTCAATAAACAGTTATCAAACCCTTTATGATTATGGTAATGAAAATGAAACAGAAAGAAAATCTGAAGTTCCACATGGAGGCATTAACTCTTCCAAAGTAAACTCAGCCCACTGAGCTTCGAGGCAAGCTTTCCTTCTATCCACTCCTTTTCCACAAGAGTGCTTTCAGGATTTTTCTTAGATGGAAATGAAATAACAAATGTATTAAGTATTGTTTATAGGGGTTTTCCCCCATATAAAGCTCATTATACACAGTAGCTTATCTAATGTTATCTACAGAGAGTGAGTGTTGGAAAGTCTATGAGGCAATTTTGTGGAGAATTCCTATCCTTTAGTAACAACAAACTCAACTGTTTCTTCTCCCAGAAAAGAAAGCTTCTTCTGCCAATAGAGCCTCTTGGGTGAGCTTGTAGAGATGCAGACTTGCTTGTAGAGTTGTGTTGCAATATGGTAAGAAGTCACATACATGCCTGAGTTAAAATGCTTAAACAACAGCACTGTTCTAGCATTCTTTAGCTTCCTTTCCTTTTTTCTTTTGTCTCATCTGGACTGAGGCCCAAGTCCCTGACTTCCAAAAGGCATTCTTTCCTCTCCTTGCTTAAGAAAGAGTAATCATAATTTTAAGGTAATAGCAGCATTTTTGTTTTAAAATTTTGAAAGTACTTGCAACATGTAACTACTTTTTTCACCAACATTGTCATTTGGCAAATTGATCAGAGATTCATTGTTTCTGCCAGTGCTCGTCCATAGCAGTTAATATGTGGGATCCCAGGGTAATAGTTCTGGATCCCATTAATTTCTCATACTAGCTGTGTATTTTTGGACAAGGTGCTTAACTTGGTCCCAAGCCGCAGTTGTCTAATCCTAATATATAAAAAGTCAGGGGCCATCATGACCAAAACAACCAGACAGATGACTGAACACAGGCTGCACGGGGCAACAAGGCTGCACAGGGCAACAAGGCTGGTGTGTGTGTGTGTGTGTGTGTGTGTGTGTGTGTGTGTGGCGGGGAGGTTAGTGAGGGATAACCTAACAACTGAACAGCAGGCTGTGTGAGGTAACCAGGATGGCAGGGGAGGCAGTTAGGGGCAACCAGGCCAGCGGGAGGAGGGGAGGACAGTGATGGGAGACCAGGCCAGCAGGGGGAGGGGCATGAGGGGCGACCAGGCTGGCAGGAGAGCAGTAAAGGGTGATCAGGATGGCAGAGGGGGCAGTTGGGGGCAACCAGGCAGGCAGGCAGGTGAACTGTTAGGAGCCAGCAGTCCTGGATTGTGAGAAAGATCCTGGATTGGAGAGGGTGCAGGTTGGGCTGAGGGGACAAATTTTGTCCACCAAGACGCTAGTATATAAATAAGCTAATGATAGTGCCTATTTCTAGAATGTTTTGTGAGGGTTAAATGAGATCATACATGTAACTTTATGTGAGTGAAAAACCCTACAAGTAATCTAACAGAGTATGGAAAAAAGAAGATCATGTGTAGGTCTATATGTGCCTGGCACAAAGAAGTACTCAATTAAAAAGAGTTAATATCATTATCAAATAAGGGCATGAATACCACTTTGCTTTGGAATATTGTGAGAATAAGGATACATCTGCATAATTCCCAAACTAAGTGCAAGTGGAGCGAGTTAGTATAGGCAAACCCACATTTAGTATCATATGAGTAGTGTATGGGTTTGGCCTGGCCAATGGAAAAGTTTGCACTCAGGCCATTGGTTTAGGCCTAGCACTCAGCATTGCAGGACTGAGTTTCTGTACCATGCATGGAGTCCAACCCCAGATCCCAAAATGGGGAGTGCTCAGCTAGAAACTGGCCCTTGTTAAATAATAAGCAATGAAACACTCAGAAGTTTTCAAGTTATTTGGAATTCTAGGATAATGATCGGGTACTAAGTCTTCTGGGAGAACCCAACAATATAAGAGGAAGGAAATTTCTTCTTTCTTTCTCTCATCACTCTCTTCATTCTACCTAACTATTCATATATCCAGTAGGAAATGAATTGGAACATTTGGGCACATATGCAATTAACTTTTTTAGAGGAAAGTCTGTCTTCTGCAAAATTATATAATTGCGTCAAATCCTTTAGAATAAAATGGGCCTTTCCATGTTCCAAGCACTGTGCTAGGCATTTAAGATATAATAATTGAGAAATATAGTCCATATCCTCAAAGATCTCATAGCCTTGGAGATAAGATTCTCTTTGCAAAGCCCCAGACTTCCCTTTTCTCTTTTAGTGTTCCTCCCATCCTAATTTCACTTGTTCTCAGCAAAGAGTCTGATAAACTTCTTTGTATCAAACTCTGCTTGGCTACACCACACTAAAGTCTACATATTCAACTGCTTCAAATCACAAGGGGGTTTGCTTTGGATAAGATATGTCTTAAACCAAAAAAGTTACCTCAAATGACAGAATTTTAAGCATTCTTGGGAAGGTATGTGGAGTAAACATTTACATATTGGTATATGCTTGCTTACTCTGAAATGAGCTAGCTATTTGACTAATGAGTATATTTTGGTCAGGATCCACCTTGGTCTTTGCATGGGCTTAGTCAGGAAGCTACATACCTTGTAGGTACCCTATCCCAGAAGAGTGAAGAAACTTAAGTTTTGAGTCAGAATTGAGGCCCAGGGGCAGAGGCTGATTTTCTCTAATTTTATACAACTGAGCACTTCTACCGTTGTCCAGAATGCCCCAAATGTTTGTATACTCTGAGACTTGACCACATACCAAATTTACTCATCAAAGTTCTCTAATTGAGCTTTCTCCAGTGTTAGATGGAAAGAAGTCAAATATTAGTCTTAATTTGAACTAGACCATTAACATTTAGACTTCTCTGTCATTCTAGACAACTTCAGAGCCAATCGCTCTCACATTCCAAAGTGTTAAAAAATTGCCACTTCAAAGGGTTCAACTCTTCCCCAATTTTTATTTAGAAAACTGATAATGGTTGAAATACACCACAGGGGGTCAAAGAGCCAGGTGGCCAGAGAGCTTATACTTAGATGAGAAAAGCTTTGCTGCCTGCTGGTTTAATAGGCTGCCTTATTTCTAATGGGACTTGAGTGTGCTGAAATCGAGGCCGAGAGAGCATATCAGAGCGATCTTAACATTGAACCACCTGACATTGGATCTGTGGGGGATATTTCATCATTGTCTGCTTGACCTTTGGCCCCTTAGACTTACAACCCATCATTTCTAGGAAGCAGGGACTAAACAAGCCATTTGTTCACCATCAAATGTACCTGTCCTGATGTGCTGTCAACAGCTGTTTGCATTGCTAACTGTGCCAAGGGAAAACATTTGATGCCGACAAACTTGAATTTCTAACCACCTCTTTTATTTTTGTCACTCCTGGTGCTAATGATGACCTATATTCTCTACCATAATGATTATCTTAAAAGTCTTTTTGGCTTTGAAGAGAGTGTTTGAGTGCTAAGTGCCCATATTTTGAAAGAATATAATATGGAGAGGTCTATTATCTTAGAATTCATTTGCCCATTTCTTTTCTTTTCCTCTTTTTTTCCCCCCCTGAGGCAGTGCTGTAAATTAAACTGCTTGAGTTGGCTTTGTAGGTCTCTTTTTTCTTTCCCCTTCTTTTTTTTTTCTTTTTTCTTTTTTTTCTTTTTTTGCATACACAGCAAGGATAACTACACCTCAGATTTATGAGCATTGTGAACAGGTTGCCATAGCAACCACTCTGGCTGCTCTACACCAAATAACCTTGTCATGTGAGCGTTTATCACAGGAACATCAAGGACTGGATTGCACTGTACGCTCTTTGGCTAAACAGCAGGATTTTTCTGAATAATAATTGGTCGTGGCCTTTTATTCCACCAGTCAGAGTTAATCATCCTCGGAATCTGAAATTAACCATAATGGATTCAAGGCGTAGAGTGCAGCCATTCAAAAATTCATCTTTGGAGGAAGAAAACTTTCCACTGGTCTTTGCTCTTTGTTGTATCTAACCACTGTTATTATTGTTGTTGTCATTATTGTTATTGGGAAGGCTTAAGGAGAAGATGAGAATTTAGAAATGGTATATAGAACTCATGAGCATAATATAAGTAAAATAGGCATCTTAACTAGCCTATTATTTATGAGAAGTAAAGTATTTATGATGAAATGGCCATCAAAACCAGTAGTCTTTTTTACCAACTCAAATTAACTTTACAGGACATTTCATCATTAGAGTGGATTTTACTATGTTAAATTATTTTCCATAGATTCATGTTTTACTACACCCAGAAATTTCAATGTGCTTCTGATGTATCATATTAGGAAGGAAATTAATGGGGTGTCAAGGATCAGTGAGCTGTCTCCATGCCTACGCAGGATGTGACTGTGTGCATACAGACACGTGGTACTTATGTGCACGTGCACAAACCCACAAGATGGACCCCAGAAAGAAAATAATTACATCACAGAATACATCTGGCTTTCTGTCATAGGCAATTATGTTAGATCTGGTAGTGGGTAGGTTTAAAAAATGTCAGCTTGTGATTACTCATCAACAAAGAGGTTTTCTGGTCCATGAAGAGTTATCACTTAAAATTCTGCTAAAGATAGGGCCAAACTTCAGAAAATTCACCAAATTGTAGTTTCCTTGAAAACTTCCTGTTTTTAGTGACCCTCTTTTCTTCACCTTCTTGTTTGCACTGCCCTAATCCCAAAATTTCATATCTTACTGGTCTTCTGTCATCATTATTGTTAATAATCTTTTCACCTTAAGTGTGGCCTCTCCCAAGGATAGTTACATTAAAAATTAAACATTGAATCTCAAATGGAAGAATTTTAAAAAGATGTAAAAAAAATAGCTTTTAAAAAGATGAATTTAAGGAGAAAAGGACATTTTTTAAATTCCCATTAAATTATACCTCCTGGGTAGCCACGAACTTCACCACCTTCTACAAGATGCAGTCAGTCCAATTAAATGAAGTTAAATGATTGGATTTGGAAATGAAAAGTAGCTACGTGGGCAGTTGTTGGATAAAGCTCTCCAGGCAAATGACACTGTCCATCCTAAGTCACATCCTTGTCTTTTTTAGGTTCTCATTTAGAAATAAATGTATAATATGAGATAGGCAGTAAGCTGGGCTTTGGAAAAGCAAGAACACAGTAGTGGGAACACAGTAATTCATTAATTCACCAACTATATATTAAGCCTTATGAATGCCAAGGTCACTACTAGGTACTGTGAGGAAACAGTAACAAAGGAGACTCTTCCTATTCTCTAGGCACTTACCAGCTCGGAGGTGAAATAACATACTTATAGGACCTCTATGAAAACTGCACTATTGAATGAGAAAGCAACCTCTTATGAGTGGCATAAAAGTCTGGAGGTGGCAACAGTCACTGGATTATCATGGGAGGGGTCCTGTTGTGTGTGGTATTGGCACTGCTGTGCTCCGGTGATGCATGGAAGGCTGGTGGCCGGGAAGCGAGCATTCCAGGGCGAGAGGATGGCCAGAGTGAAAGCTAAAGGCATAGAAGTGCTTGATGTGTCCTGAGAATGATCAGCAGTTGTTGGGCTCCTGGTTCACATCCATGAGGTGTATGTAGAGATAAAACTGGAAAGTATCTTGAGGCTAGATTGGAAGCAAGAGTCACTTAAGTGTCATCCCACGATGCTTGGACATTTGTTTGGACATTTGTTTGGATGGCATTAAGTAGAAAGATATTGACCAAATTCAAGCTGCAGGGAAATTTAATGAGTCTGAGTGAGGAGTAAGAAGAAGATATTTTAGCCAAAACTGGTTTGGCTCAGTGGTAGAGCATCGGTCTGCGGACTGAAAGGTCCCGGGTTCGATTCCGGTCAAGGGCATGTACATTGGTTGCAGGCACATACCCGGTAGGGGGTGTGCAAGAGGCAACTGGTGGATGTTTCTCTCTCATCGACGTTTCTAACTCTCTATCCCTCTCTCCTCTCTGTAAAAAATCAATAAAAAATATTTTAAAAAAAGGAAGAAGAAGAAGATATTTTAGAAGTTTTCATCACTTGGAGAATGTATTTATGTTAAGTCTCTGTTGAATGAAGCTTTTCGTCTTATTTTATGTCTGGGGATAGAGAAGAGGCATTTCTTTTTTGATGGTCATTTTGAGGTGCTGTTAGCATTTGGTAGACAGCCCCCCCCCCCCCCCCCCCCCTGCCACACACACACACACTCCTGGTGAAAACATAAGATCCATGGATAGGAGAATCATTAGAAAAATGCAACTGGTAATATTTAGGCTAGTCAGGCTGAAGCATCAAAGACATAGCCAATTTGATTTCTTAAGTTTTAACAGGAGTTTTGTGAAGAGGGAAGAAGTGGTCAATATTGTTGTCCAGTGCTCAGTAAGCTATGACCAATCTGCCAATGAGCATTGCTGCTCACAGCCCATGAGTGCTGGGGTTTGATACTAACAAGAAAATCACATTCACACTGTGTGGCAGAAAACCTTCACAGAATTGTGTCTGAAGCACAGGGCTCAAGAAGCACACCTTGACCTTGGTTCCTAGTGGCTTCTTCTGATTCTGTTAAAGGGTATGATATGTGTACTACAGTTCAGGTTTAAAGTGTGAATAAAATGGAAAATGAGTCCCTCTGTGGTTCCCCTTTACCCTGCCTTGCTCTTGACCATGGAACGACTGAGCAGATTTGTTTTGTGTTGTAGCTCTATTCTAGAAACTGTTCAAAATGATTTTTTATAAGCTCCATGAGGACAAAAAACACAGTCTTTTGTATTCTCAGAAGAATGGGCATTCTTCCTGCTATTAATGCTCAGCATTGGGTTCTTCCTGGTGTAAAACAGCAGCTCTGTGTGAGCAATGATGTGTTATCTGAAGCTCCATAGCAAAGTGCTCCAAACATAATAACCTACAGCAATAATAATAACTTAATATCTCTCAGTTTCAGAAGGTCATAAATTCAGGAGCAGCATGACTAGGCTGTTCTGGCTTGGGGTCTCTCATGAATTTTCAGTCAAATGTCAGGGAGGGCTACTATCAGCTGAAGATGTGCCTAGGACTAGAAGGCACACAAGTGAGGTGACTCACTTGCATGTCTGGCAAGGTGGTGTTAGCTGCTGTTGAGCATCTTCATTTCTTCGCCACAAGGGTCTCTCCACAGGGCTGCTTGAGTGTCCTCACAGCATGGTGGTTGACTTCCCCCCCGTGTGAGGGAGGTACCGAGCTGGGAACTCTTATGGCCCAGTCTTGGAAGTCACACACCATGGCTTCCGATCTACTCTATGGATCTCGTAGAACAGTGGGTTTAGACAGGATGTTACTCCAAGAGGTAAAGATCATTAGGAGGCTTCTTGGAGGCTACCTACCACAGAAGTGCTGTATCTTGTACCTCATCAGTGGAGGGTGAGGTTCTAGTCTAGTATTTGAAAGGTAAACTGCCTTGTTTCTGCTCAAAAATTCTGGGGAAATTTTTACTCCTATGCTGAAGTTGAGCAGTGTTCACTAGAACACTGCTTTAATCTGACAGTCTGGAATAATGGTTGATAGTGGACCAAATTATCATAAGCATACACATAGAAATAGTAAACTTTTTTATTTTACCTGAAACATAAACGTATGTTTATGTACCAATTCTTTCATATAGAACCATTAATTTTTCTTTGAACAAGGGTCTTCTAATTAAAGTTCTACATCATCTTTTCCCCCCCAAACTATTTCCAGAATACATAATTCACATCATCTAGTTTGGGTTTTTTAAAGTAAAACAAGAGCCTGAAATATATTTTTAAGCAACCTGAATGCAGAGTTCATCAAGACCTTTATGATCTTGGCTAATTTCTTATTGTCTCACCTACACTCAATTCATCACCGGTTCTTTTTTTCAACTTCTCATATTGACTTGTTCCAAAACAATCAACTTGGTTTTTATCAAAACAACAACTCTCTTTGCATTCATATTTAACAGTTTTGCATAATATTTAAATAAATTATAACATAATTTTAACTAAAACTAGCATTAAAAGGTTTAAGAACACACACAATTGATTATTGGGAAGCATACAGCATAACAAGTAGGAGTGGCGTACACTGGACTCCTAGAGAGGAATGTAGTGAAGGTTCATCGGGATGCCTTGAACATAGAGTGAACAGCATCAGTTAACTGATCATGGACTAATACAATGTTTGTAGTTAATATTTTAATTTACTTGAATTTCCTTAAAAATGTGTTTTGGAATGATTGATCTTTGTGCTCCTTCCTCAAAAATCAAATCTGTGCAAATAATTTAACTTCCCATACATCTGATCATAGTCATAGATGTCAACTAACCCCCAATGCTCTCCTCACAAAGCATGTAGGAGAGAGCTGATGAAAAAAAGAAAAGAAAAAAGAATGGGAAGATGAATACTTAAAAATTTATTATGTTTGACCCCAAACCTTAAGGTGACACTGCAGATCAGCTTTTAATTCAGTGATAAATGGTAATACCTAGGCAATAAGTGCATCAACACCAGACTCAATAGTCAGGGCAGGCTTCGTGGAGGAGAGAGTCTTAAATAGGATATGAAACATCCATTCAGATAAGAGATTATACCAAAAGAGTGAGAATGAGTGAGGACGATAAAAGTGTTCATGGAAACAGCAGGAAAACATGAAGAAACCTGAAAATGTGATCTCTCGGAGGTGGGGAGGGGTGCGGAAGGGGCCAAAGAAACTTAGGAATTTTGATTCACTGTTGGAAATAGATAGTCATGGCAAGTTTCTGAGCAAGGGAATAGCATGACTAATGAAGTAGTTGAGGACTAGCAGACTGGCAAGAAGACATTGGGTAGATTGAAGTGGGAAGAAGCTGGAACCAGGCCAGTTTGCAGGGGTTATTAGAGTCAATTAGGAATAATGCGTAGAAGGTCCTAACAATTGTAGTTTGCGGGGTACAGAGATTTCATTAGGAAAAAAATAAATGAATTCGTGAACCCTACAAGCGGGGTGATAAGTAGAAGAAATTAAAGTTTGAGTCTATGGAGATATGAAAAATCATTGGTGCTAGTTGGTACCATTGATATACTATGAAATTTTGCAAAGGGGAGCCAGTGTGAGTAAAGAAATGATGAATGAAGATTTAGGGCTGAATCGGAAATGACAGTTGCAGTGGGAAGAGGGATGGTGGAAGGTGGAAGACACAGGAGGTCTGGACCCAGGGAGAAGAAATAGAAACCAAGGAGTAGATTCAGGAATTATCCACACAGAAGCCTGTCAGAGACCCCAAATGTGGGCAGACCAAACCTCCAGGGAGGGTCCTGCAGAGAGAGGGAAAACTAATGTCAAAACTGAGCATTAGCCAAAACCCTTGCTCCATCCACTGAGCCAGAGCTTTTCATGACAGAATCAGGGGCTATAGGTGCTGCTCTCTGTGATCTCACAGCCTAAGCTTCCTGCTTTTCATTCTTCATTCTCCCCCTTTGGGAGTTTTGTCCTCTGTCTTTCCTTTCTGGGTCTCCATTTAGACAATTGGCAGTTACACTTTGTAAAAGCATGTGCATAGGTTCAATCCAATTTTATTTTACTGTTATGTGTACACTGATCCTGTCCCCCGCCCCCCAGCCTCTCATTTCTGTCCTTTCTTTCCTCTCCCCTCCTAACTTTTCTACTGATTCTATTACCTTAAATTTCTCCCTTGTTAAGGATGGGAAGCCCTCCATTAGGACCCACACTCCATTATGTCACACATCATTTAAATTTCTTTATCATTTTCCCACTGGGAAAAGCAATAATTGATGGTATTTCCATTTATCTTCACTTTCTATGCTCCATCTGGGGAAAAGATGAGGGTTTCAAATAGCTCATTATTTATTTTTCACCAGGTTCAAGTTGAATTCCAGCACCATCGTTATAGGGACCCAGACTTCCCACTATCCCATAATGTTTTATGAGCAGTTTTACAATCCAGACACTGTATTATCATGTCCTTCTGAAAGATGGTTATGTGAATTGTCAGCAAACAGGAGCTGAAAGACAGGGTAATCTGCCCCTGCTTGACTGTTGCTTTGCAGCTCGCCCTGGTAAGAGCCCTTTGCTCTGGAGTGCTGTTTGGAGGGGCCTCTGCAGTGGGGCAGGGTGACCACCCCTGTCTAAAATGCTTTCAACCCAGGCTGCTTTGGCACCGTGGTTAAAGCATGGGCTCACAGACTAAAGGGTCCCGGGCTCAATCCCTGGCCCTGGTTGGGCATGTGAACAGGCAATAAATCAATGTGTCTCTTTCACCTCTCTCTCTCTCTCTCTCTCTCTCTCTCTCTCTCTCTCTCTCTCTCTCTCTCTCTGTCTCTCTCTCTCTCTCTGTTTTTCTCTCCTCCCTCCCTTCCACTCTCTCTAAAAATCAATATAAAAAATATCCCCAGGTGATGATTTAAAAATAAATAAAGAAGAGGCTCTCAAGTTCAATAACAGTGTGCATAAGCTGAGATGCTACCTTGGAGCATTCTCACTGCAGAATTCCTTAGCATCTAGGCTTTCCCATGTATTTCATGGATGAAGAAACTGGAAACTGGGGAATGAGAATCAGGACACACATACAGTGACAAGCTCAGACTGGAAACCAAGCTCTGACAATAAAAAAAAAAAATCTTATTAAACAAATTGGTTTGCTAAATGCATCACAAATATAATATCCAGCAGGTTTATTTAACTTTCCTCAGTAGAAACGAAAACCCACAGGTGAGGACATGCAGTAATTTGAACTTGCTCTTTTATGTTGAGAAAACAAAGTGAGCATAAGGCCTATCAATTGGCCTGCTTCGTCTCATCCCCAAAGCTGAGGCTCAAGTGATACACTTTTGATTTATAATACCTTGTCAAACTGCATCATTTCACTCAAGATTTATGGAGCTGAGATGGAATTTTTTGTATTCCTTATTCAACTCCCTTTTGCTTTTCTACAAGAGAGAGAAATAACTGGAGCTGAGTGGGATAGTTTCTCCCCGTTATTTTGGGAACATGCTAACCAAGGCCATTCTTGGGGCTGGCTTTCAGAGATATGCCTGAGATGGGTAGAGGGAGTAAGAGTACAGACTACAGATTTCACAGGAGTCCAAGCTGCACCCTGGGCAGATGGGATTTCCTGTAATAAAATGGGTTTGAGAAATACGCTGCTTAAAAGACCTGAGATGACATGCAATAACAAGAATACTGGACATGTACACAGGTTCTGGTTCTGACTTTGCAACCAAACAGCTGCATCACCTTTCTGAGTCTCCGTATTCTCACGTATATGATAAGGGAGATGATTTTGTAGATGCAGAGAGCCCGACCAGCTCTTAACATTCCAGGATTCTATGGAGACTTTGCATCCGGGAGATGGTGAGCAGTGATTGTAAGGAGCATGGGCCGGAAGGGGAATGCAAAGCAAAGACTAATGGAAAACACATGGTGTGGATGACTAGAGCAGGAAGCTATGGGGTAGGATCAGCAGGTCCAGGGGCTCCCATAAAGGCTTTACTTCTCCAGGGGTAGACTGTTTCCAAACTCATAGCTGAGCACAGGCATGACGAGTTGAACACCCATAATTTACTTTTTCATTGCTCATCAGAGAAGAGCAATTCATAATCATCTCTGTTGACTTTCAAAACACCCCTTTGAAGCAAACAGATTCTATTATCCTGAGTTTACATATGAGATAACTGAAAATCCAGGAAGGTAGGAGACTGCTCAAGATTTATTGTTTATGGGCTGACTTGGATAAGACCCAAAGTTTTCTAGGCCCTACTCACTTTCCTTTTCCAACTCAGTTTGTTATAGTAACCACTTGTATTTTTGTAGAATCTCTTAAAGTGTGTTAAAAAAAAATGATTACCTCACTTTTATCCTACCATGAGCCTGTCAATTGGAGGTCCTAGGGGCTATTTTCCTTGTTTTAGAGATGAGAAAAACAGACCCAGAGCAATTAAGTGATTTTTTCCTGTGTTTTCCTTTTTTCTTTTGATTTATTTATTTGTTATTATTATTATTTTTAGAGAGAGGAGAAGAAAGAGGGATAGAGAGACAGAAATATTGATAAAAAGGAGCATCATCTATAGGCTGCTTCCTGCATGCCCCTCTGTTGAGGATCAAGCCCACAACTTAGATATGTGCCCCAACTGGGAATCAAATTAGTGACTTCTTATTCCAGGATTAAATCTCAGTGCCTGGGCTTTATTTGTTGAAATACTCAAAGCATGTGCCAATGTTTTCCAACCTCTCAATGCTGTCTCTTCTCTACCTTCTCAACACCATGATACCATTATCTCCTCCATCCTAGATCTGTATCCTTGGTTCAGTCCCTGCTAATTCCCACTGTTGGATTGCCAGTACATCAATGGAATAAGCTATAGAAAAATAGAGGCTAGATGGCCAACTTGTAGAGATGGCTGGAGAAGAGGTATCTGCCCAGGGAGAGGCCACTGAGATTCTATCCATCTTTAAGGACATACAAAATATACTCACTGAAAGATATTATAATTACCTTCTAATTATGTGGCTTCTTGAATATGGTTCTTCGGTCAGACCCTCAAAATATTAAGTTGTTCAGAACTTTCCAGTTGACAAGCATTAACTTTCAACCAATCCTCAAAGCAGTTTCCACATTTCCCTTCAAATTTTTTTCTGTAGGTAGGTAACACAACCATTGTGTTTTTTGTTTGTTTTTGGTTGTTGTTTTTTTAATTGGGAAAAAAAGATTTTATTAGTCTAAAAAACTGTGTGCTACCCCTGTACTTTATAAATGGTGCTTCTTGTCTATTATCAGGATGCACTTTGAGCTTCTAGAAGTGGAGTCAAGTTCATCCTGAGGCACTCACACTCCCTTGCATACAAGATTTGTGATTACAAAAGGGCACATCTCTGGGAACATAAGAGCAGTCTGTGTCTAGGAAAGTGAACCAAGTAAACTCTCCTTCTTCCTCCTCCTTCACCTCTCTTCATGCCTTTGGTACCACCTCCCTGATGACCCTTTCTATCCCACAACAACCCAGCATTCATGTCCCACCCCTTCTGATCCTTTGTAGACCATCCCATTCCTCTTGGACCTCTCCCTTTCTTGTGCTACCACAGCTAATCTTTCTATCCTTCTGTGAGAGCCACTTATTATAATTATCCTCAAATTTCTCACTGACTTGTAAGCATGACTTTTCAACTGGAGTTTAGGCTCCCTGAAGGCAGATGTCATACTTTTAACCTCTGTACTAGCTAGTCGCATGGAATATGTTTTGATTTAAAAATGACTTCCAACTGGAACACACACTAATTTAGCCCTAACAACACAGACCAGAGCTGACTGAATGAGCATATATATATACTCAGTGGAATAATAGCCCTTGAACAAGATTGAACATATTCTAAGGAAAGCATTGTGCTGTCCCAGGGTCCTGGCTCGGTCACTGGGAACTAGCATTGGTCACAGATGCCTGTGTGAGGAAGCCCTTTCTTTGCTTATTCTGGACCACCCATCAAAACAGCAGGAAATCTATCCATCTGCTCTCCTCCCTCAGGGAATGACTGCATTGCAACCATCTCCTTCACCTAGTAAGATGCCAAATGTATTCATTCTTCAACACAGAGTTGAAGAAATATTAGTATTGGCTGAGTTGAGATTGTGGGTCATTTTACCCAGCTAAGAGTGACCCAGTTATTCCAAAATACCTACTGAGGGACATAAGTAGCATGGAAATGGATACCCAACCCCTGTCACTGGAAGAGTGTGAGAGAGATTCTTTACATTTGTCATGGGGAAAACCAACCCCCTGAGCTGACATTCACTTCATTTTTCTTCATGGTAAAAGCTATTGACTTCTCCTATTAGTGGGATTAGAAAAAGAAGCACTGGCCTGGAAATCAGGAGGCCTGACTTCTCACCCTGGCTCATGCCCAAGACCTCCTTCCCCTGATTCTTTCCATGAAACCACACCACTTGCACACCTGCCTGTCACTGAGTACCAAGTGATGGGTTCATTTGGGTAGCATGTTTCCTTGAAGACCACCCAGAAGTTCCTGCTGACATGCATGCTTTCTACTTAACGTTATTGGCAGCAGGGAGACCAACCTCTGAGGTACACAGTCTGTGTGCAGAAAGGTGTCAAAGTTCCATCTAGTGAGCCTGGGAACCAAGTTCTCTCCAATCTCAGTCACTAATCCACATGTGACCAGGAAAACTTCTTAAGTCTCTGGGCTTAATTCTCTGTCTGTAGGTTGAAAATGATAATAATGATAACCCCTATCCAAGGTTTCCTCTGGGATTCTTGTGAGAATTAAATGGGATTAGAAATATGACCATATTTTGGAAGCAAAACAATGTGGAGAACCAGATGTTTGTCAGACAATCATCATGTGTGCAGTCAAGAGGGCAGTCCAGACAGGAGAAGTAGCATCTGGTTCTAGCTTGGCCGAGAACTAAGTGACCTTAAGCAAACCATAAGATCTATCTGGCCTTAATTTTCTCAACTGTCAAATGGGGATGAAGCTAACTGCCCTATCTGTCAAACAAGGGTACATAGAAGATCTGAAATAATGTATGAAAGAGCATTGACAAGTATATAACAGTGTTTTCAATTAAAAAAGAGTTCCGTTTTTAGCAAGTCAATCTGGATTGAAGTCCATTCATTCAATGTAAGAAACCCATCCTCCTAAGAGGGAGTCCCAGAGGAAGAGATATGTAAATTACCCAGTTACTATACTTGCATTACTTCTGGAAGATGTGTCATTCAATAGAAGCACCAGCCTGGGAATTAAAGATACAAGATAGACATTTATGAGGAAAACTCACAACACAGCCAGTCCCTTGGGATAGCATATATCTTAGCAGTATTACATCCAACTCAAATAAAACAACACCTTTCAAGGGCACAGTGTAACTTCTTCAGATTGTTGGATAGAAATGATCCATGTTTAAGAAGCTATAAAATGGCAACCACAGACCATAACTTTAACATAAAAAACCCTCTTTGCAGAACTGTAACTGTAGAAATTGTACACAATATTGGATGTGTGGAGGAGAGATGATGCTAACATGAATATAAAGCAGAAAACTGCACTGTGTGTGTGTGCCACAGAATCACAGGAGAGGGAGATTCCTAAAGGCTTGGCAGGTAGCCATCCCTATGAGCTGAAGGTCATGGGAGCCTCCAGGGCACATGGTACCTAAGCTGGTCCTGAAACATGGGTTATAATGGAAAAAGCAGAGTGGAAGGTAAAGATGCCAAGGTGACATGGGGTAGGGGGAGGTCTAGGTAGGGAGGTGAGCAGAAGAGAATAGCAGGTTTAATGACAGAATGGGTCAATCTCTCAGACTGCACTTGCCTAAAACCCTGCTCTCCCTCACCACCTCAAGTCAAAAGAAGAAAAACTAAATAAAACTTCCATTGGGTTCTGTTTAATAATAAAAGACACATAGAAGTTCAGCTTCTCTGAAGTCACTTAGGATGGTGACTGGTGGTGCTTGATGAATAGGGTTCATCTTTGGGAATGAACTGGTGATGACCAGTGGTTCCTGATGAGTTTCCCAACTTGTCCCTTCCTGTTGGTTCTAGATTTCTGAGATGAGATGGGCACCTGTTGCTCTCATGGGAGGAATCCACATCCTTTTCCCGCAAGCACCAACACTATTCTCTCACAGGGCCTGATGGATAAAAGGACTGAGTGAGTAGCAGGTGCTTACTGAACACAGATGAGAGAATCTAGGAGCCAAAGGCAAAATTAACACTTTTATATATTTGGAGAAACAATTGCCCTGACCATGAATGTAGTTATTTAATGGAGGACAAGGACAAGGACAAAGATATTAGAGTTCTGAACTTATTGTCATGAAGAGATGTTCACCACATATCATTAAATTTAAAAGTCCCTTATAAAATAATGTATACACTATGTTTTTATTTTTTAGAAAAAAACAAACACTTATTAGATGAATAAGCACAAAGGGCTAAATTCATCAAGACAGGAGGAGTCTGGGGAGCTCGTATTTCTAGCAAGACCCTGCCTGTGACAGCAGGAGGGCCATGGCTAATCTTAGACTAGAATTAACTCATATATTTCAGCTTCACAAAGAGAACCTAATCTGAAAAAAGGCCAGAGATAAAGGAAGACAGAATGCTTACTATATATTATACACCCAAATTAAAGTTCTCTTTTTCCACTTTCCTGGCTACAATAACCTGACAAAGAGTAGCACTTGAGGGGAATTGGGCTTGGGAGCCAGAAGGCTGGAAAGTAGGATGCTTCGTTGGCACAGTTAGAAACTATTAGAAACTGGAAGTCATTGACAAGCAAGGGAGGAATAATGTGTGTGCCATGTGCTTTAGGGAGAAAAAAAGAAGCAGTACCCATGAATTAGTAACTATGAATTAGAGCTGATGACCTGCCTTTATCAGTCAATCCTCAGTGCCCAGGACTGGGCTTTGCAAGGGGCCCAGGTAACCAGGTGAGGTGAAGAGTCCTTCAACAAGATGAAGGAAAGTAGGACAGTAGGGAGAGAAAGAAACACACTGCCCTGGGTAGGGCCCTGAGCCCTTGGAGGGTTTTTGTCATTCTAACAGAGTCTCTTTTGTTAGGTTGCTTGACAATGCAAGACAATACATTTAATAAATGAGTCCACACAACCCCTGATTAATGCAAAGGGAGATAAAAACTGAGCACAAAGCTTCGCTGTAGAATATCATTCCCCCAGCAAGACAATGCTTCATTTGACTATTTATTCCTAGTCACTATTTGTTTTTATTCTGAGCAGCCATTAACCTCCTACTATGTCTCCATCTTTTATAATAAAAATAGCAATGTTAGAAAAGATAACAACACTCCCAGCATGACACCCTCCCCATGCAGTGTTCTGCGTGGCAACGGGAAGAATGAAAATGACAGGCACTCCTGTGCCAAACGGTGAGACACAGAGGCCAGTGAGACCCAGGCAACTATTTGAATGAAGCTTCTCGGGTTGCTTTTAGGAAGTTACCATTGTGAAACCCTCCTCCAATGAAAGTAGCTACATGAATGAAGGGGTAATTAATTAATAAGTGACCCAGAATATTCAGTCACTGATCAGACCCTCACTCAAAATACATAAATTTTTGTAACCCAAGGCATTAGCAGGGTACATACATCCTAACCCAGGGGGCTGACTTCCATGCTGGAAAATAGCCAACAAGATCCAAGAGAAGTCACCAACTCCTGTTTCTTTGCTGCACCTTAGCACCCTGGCCCTGAACTTCAATCCTGAATTTGGCTGAGTTAGCTGTGATGTGTTCATGATTCTTACACTGCTCTTTGCAATGGATTGCATCTACCCAGCATCTTAATCTTCATAGTACAGGGTCTTTTAGGTCCTCAGTACAGCCTGTGGAGGTGTATAATCCTAAAATGGGATTTGATGACATAGCCTCAATCACAAAGTGTCTGCTGGGTTGACCTTGACCCATCAAGTCCAGCCTTAGGCATAAGAGTTTGACTAGGATTTTGATTCCCTTATATCAGCAAATCAATCTTTTTTGCACATTTCTCAAAGACCCTTTTTTATCACCACAGTGAACTTTCTAAACAATCTCTCTTCTTCCTCTTCTCCTAACCCCTCCTCATCCTCTTTTCTCTCTCTCTGGGTATGTGCTCCATCAACTTTTCTCTTTTACCTCCTAAGAATAAAGATTTACCTCCTATGTATTGTATCCTTCTCAATAGAGCTGAGATAAACATGGACCTGAGTCCTGACTTCAACATTTATCAACCGAAGGACCACAAGCAGGATCATTAACCTAATCAAGCCTCTGTTCCCCCAGCATACACTGAGTAGCCAGATTATAATGATCTCTGAACGCATAATAATCTGGCCACTCAGTATATATATTAGAGGCCCGGTGCATGAATTCATGCATTGATGGGGTCCAGCCAGCCTGGCCAGGGGGAGAGGACATGGACAGTTGGCTGGCCTGCCTGCTGGTTGAACTGGTCGAGAGGACAATTTGCATATTAGCCTTTTATTATATAGTATACACTGAATGGCCAGATTATTATGTGTTCAGAGATCATAATAATCTGGCCACTCAGTGTATATTCCCCTCTCAGTGCTGATGTGAGGGTTAAATGAAATAATGCCTGTAAAGTGAATATGTGGGTTCTAGAATAAAGAGCATATATATAAAAGCCTAAGTGACCATTCGACCATTCAACCATTCAACCATTCAACCATTCAACCAGTAGCTATAATACGCACTGATCACCATGCCTCAATGACAGGCATGGAAACATAGAACAGACTGATAAATCTCATGGGGGAGGGAGGTGAGGAGGAGGCCGGGAAGAGATTAACCAAAGATCTTATGTGCATATTAGAGGCCCAGTACATGTGTTCATGCACCAGTGGGGTCCCTCAGCCTGGCCTGTGGGGATTGGGCCAAAACCAGCATTCCAACATTCCCTGAGGAATCTCAGATTTCAAGAGGGTGCAGGCCAGGCTGAGGGACCCCACCAGTGAATGATTCCATGCAGTTGATTGATGTGTCTCTTTCATAGATGTTTCTAGCTCTCTATCCTTTTCCCTTACTCTCTGTAAAAAAAAATCAATAAAATATATATAGTTTTAAAAAGGAAACATTTAAGATTCCTCCATTTCTGCCTGGCTAGTGTGACTCAGTGGTTGAGATCCCAGGCTGCCATCACTGGGAAGGAGGATTGCACTGTGGGAGTGCGTGCCCTTCCCAGGCTGAAACCCAGCCCAGGCTGTCGCTGGGATCACTCCTTGGGGAAGTGAATTTGTTTTTGTTTTATATAAAGGGTCAGGAGAGCCTCTGGGCAGCATTCTGCCAGTCCACTTACTCTACTGGCTCTCAGCCGTAGCCCTCCCTGAGACTGGGGGACTCAGGCAGGGCTGAGAGGACTAGGCATCGCCATCTTGTGGCTATCGGTGCTGCCACAGGCTACAATTTTGTCATGGAGTGATGGTTATTTTGCATATTACTTTTTTATTAGATAGGATTATATTGCCAATATAGTTAGCCAAACAGAAACATTTGCATTTCCTCAGCCTACCTATGTTCATGCCTTTGTCTTCATTATTCCCTTATCTTCCTAGACATTCTTCTCTGATGAATACAAAAGCCTCAGTCATTTTTAAAAGTTATCTGAAATGCATATAACTCCCTTTGATTCTCTAAATGGACATGCTCATTTTGTTTCTTTACTTTATATTATTCTTATTGCACATACCTAATTCTATCATTTTCCCCTATATTGAACCTGCCACTAGGTTAAAAGGATCTGGAAATCTAGGAATATGCAATAGCCAGCCCCTGATAAGAGATCAATAAATATTTGTTGAGCTGCATTATCTTAAAGTATCCTGATATCTGTATTTGAGGATATACGTGCTGTTCAAGGTCACAGGACATTCAAATTCTAAGGAATAATGAGAGCAAGGATATGGAATGGAAATGGAGATACTGAGTGGGCATCAGTGACCATAGTTTTTTAAAAAGTGTGGCTTTCCTCCTCTGGGAGGGAAATGGTGGAAGGGATCAGAGTCAGTCTGGCCAACTTCTCACTGCCTTTGGTTCACTCCATGCTCATAACATTTATTTCTCAACATCAGATGGTCCTCTCTACCTTATAGTTCTTTATCTCTATCTCTGAGGGGCTTTCCTGGGTTTTGGTGACCACTCTTTTCCATTTATTTTTTCCATCTCTGAACCACAGGTGATTTCATAGTCTGAAACTCCCCCGCTTATCTTTATAGATTGTCTCAACTGTTTTCTCTCTAAAATATGAGCCCTCAGGGACAGACACCATGCCTTCCCTACCTTTACTTGATCCATAGCCAGCCAGTGTGGATCCTTAAGCCCTGCTTACAAATGGAGGTTGTCTGTCCTCAGTGGTGTGGAGAGGCTTTTTAGTCTGCCAAGACTCTGAGATGTTAACTGTTACCAAGTAAAGGAAAATGTTGTAAGACCTATTTTTTATTTCATGCCCTAAAAAGGCTGAAAGTGTAATTCAGTTTAATCAGAAAAGTGTTATTGTTGTTGTTTGTATGAGTTTAAATAAGTTTAGTCCATTAACTGATGGAAATCTGGGTTTTTCTTGGACAGAATCAAGAGCAGGGAAAAGCCACAAGTCAGGGCAGTCCTCAGAATCACTGCATTGTGAGTGGGTTTGCTAACTGGCAGCCGGGAAGCAATCTATTTTATTAAGAGATTGAAAAATAGTTTTTAAAAAATAGCATGTGAAGATTTCCATCAGAAATAGATGGGCACTCTTTAGACTGCAATTGGTTTCTAAAGAATGGGCAAGATAAGAATTGATAGAGGTGAATAGCTATCAAAACGTGGAATGAAAAAAAGAAGCGAATTGCTACCTACTTGAAGTGAATAGCTCTTGTAATGTGATGGCTTTTAAACTTTAAAATTGTTTTGTATTATGACATATGTAACAGTGGAAATCTGGGTTGAGAGGGTGTATTGGTGTGTTTTTTTTCCAATGGAAGATTGCCTGTTTGGTATTTGAATAATAATCTCCATATAAAAATATGGTAATGTAATTATGCTAACTAGTATTTTCTATAATTTGAGACTCTGTTTATAATAATGTATCATATTTTGCAGACAGATAAGAATCTATTTCTCCCCTCCACCTGGGCCTGGAGATAGGAAGAGGAACTTTAATATATAGTTTTCTTCAACTGGGTCCTCTCTAGAGTTAGCATTTCCTGGAGGTGATACAATAAATCTTACCAGGAATATCTTTACTTAACACATGCTGCCAATGGGAGATGAAGCTCATTCTTCAAAATTTTTCAGATAAACTTGTGTTGACCAAGCTCACAGAGGTAAACACGCTAGTGTGACAATATTCAAACTCAGAAGCAAAGGAAATAAGAGAGTGTTTAAAATTACTTTGGAGAAAATAGAATGGGTTATTTACATGTGTTATTCACAGTGTGTTATCATAGAGAAATTTGTACATGAAAAATACTCTAGCAGCTAGTATAACCATATCATTCACGTCAGAAAATGCAAATTGCAAAGTTGTAGATGGTTTTTGCACTTGGCTGAATCTTCTTTTAACTTGGCATCATACTAAGACAATTTGCACAAAGTTGTATGGTTGTTCTCACTTTTATACTGAAAGTATTAACAGTGGTGGAGCCACTAGAACTTCCCAGGGAGGAGTTTGCCTTTGACTGTTAAAATACTGAATAATGAAATAAGAGCAACCCATTGGATAGGGTCTGGTGGCTTGTCCCTGGGTCCTGCATCAACCCTGCTCAGGATTATAGCCTCCTTAGCTAGGATGAGCTTACAGAAAGCTACAGTAAAGTGGTAAATATATTGGGAGGTATATTGCAATGTGATTGGTCTCCGTGGCTAATAAGATGGGCCAAATTTAACCTGTTAAAATTTACAAGACTAAATATAAATTTCTACATGTAGGTTTCTTAAAAAGTCACAACTAATGAATCACATTATGAGGAAAGGTAGCTAAGCAGCAGCATATTATTATATATGCCAAAAAAATAAAAAAGCTTAAAAAAGCATTTGGGCTCCATTAATAGCAATAGCATACCCAGAAAGAGGGAGGTGATTATTCCTCACTAAACATAGCACACTTGGAATTTTGTGTTAAATTTGGGGATTTTACCTCTTAAAAAAGAATTTAATAAATAAGGGTAAATGCCCAGATTGGTGAATAAGGAATGGTTGAAAAAAAATAAGGCCTTTAATGTTGAAAAAAAGCAGTCTGCTTTCAAATACATTTGGGGCAATCAGGTGAATGTGAAAATGGGCTTATTCCAAGTGACTGCAGAAAGTAGATGTGGTTCCTGAAACAGCTGGATCTACAGACCATCTTCTTCTCGTGATTATGCCCAAGCCCTTTGTTATTGTTTTTTTAGGTTTATTTGTGTATAATTGACAAAAATTTACCCTCAAGCACTTTGTAAATCTATGCATCCTCAGAGCATCTCTATAGAGGAAATGGCGAGGGCAGCAATGATGATGCTCCCTCTGCAAACAGGAGAGAGCTGGGAAGGAGGCACATGTATGGGAATATTAGGCAAACGTTGCAAGACAATCTTTATAGGAACAGAGACAAGCCCTTCCAAAAAGTCTTCATTCCGTTCTCTCCATCACTCTTTTCTCTTCTTCCCTTCCCTCAGAGCTTACCCCTAAAATCTTTTTCTTCACATGTGAGAGGCTCAAACATAATGAACTGACCAGGAGAAGTTTGTTGATACCAACCTCTTGCAACATCCTGATTACCTTTCTATGTTTGTTCAGTCGTAGTGACAGGTGATTTGAGTTGATGATAGATCTATGCATTTAAAGCCTTGACTGCCTGGATAAATAGGTTGGATGGCTTCCATAATTGGATAATTAAAGCAAAACGGAGATGCCAGGAGGCCAGGCACTGAGAAAACCAGGGTGCCTGGAGATTTTCTTTTGGAAAAGTTAGGACCCATAACTGGAGTAGTAGATGAGGTAAAACCAGAAGGTGCATATTCACAGCAAAAATGGCCTCAGGGAAGGAGGGTGCTTGAATTGAATTTAAATAAAAATGGAAAGGAAAGAGACACTTGAGCTTCCTTGCATGTTTTCTACCTAAGTACGTTGATCCCTTTCTCAGGATTCCAGATTGGGCCTGGGAAGAGACAGCAGGGTTTGGAGTCCTCCTCCAAGTAAATGCTTTCCACTATCAGACCCTCTCTCCCCAGCCATGCTCAGGGCACAAGCATGTGCGCGCACGCGCGCGCTTGCGCGCGCGCACACACACACACACACACACACACACACACACACACACGTTCCTCTGCTTTGCCCTACGGAGAACAGATCTAAGCTGGCAGGCAAGCAGGGAGCAGGCCTAAGCCAGCAGTCAGACATCCTCTGAGGGGTCCCAAACTGCGAGAGGGCGTAGGCTGGGCTGAGGGGAACCCCCTCCCACCCAGTGCACAAATGTCATGCACCAGGCCTCTAGTTTGATTAAATAAAATCACTTGAATTAAACCTCCCAAATTTACTTCTCTGAAATTAGTAAGCAAATCAGTATTTCTCTGCATGACTGAGGTGAATGGGGGTCTATTGCTACTGAAATCATAAGGGTGCCTGAAAAAACACAAAGAAATATATATGACCCCACAGCTAAGAGAACTCCCTTTCTGTTATCTGTAGCTACAAATACAAACTGGTTTGACAGAATTCAGGTACAAGTTTAAAGAAAGGCTCTGTGTGTGAGCACATATGTGTATTCATGCATGTGTGTGTGTGTAAGAGAGTTTTGGTATAAGACTCTGATTATTTAAGTTGATTTATAATAGCCAAGGCAACTCTTTAAAGCAAATCATCCCGCTGGAAGCTAAACCATTTTTGTTCAAACTAGCTATGCATAGCATCCCTCAGATTAGAAGCCAAGAGTAAAAATATCTTAATGATCTAGCAATAAAGTTAAAGGTTTATGTCTGTCCTATAGTAGGAAAATGGCCTGGAAGACCAGCTTCTGATGCCTGGAAGGTAATCCAATGACAACAAAGTTTATCTGACTAAGAATTCAGCATGGAATTATGAGGTACATACCTGTAGTTCATTATTGCCCATACCAGACACTGGGTACTTTCTGTACAATGTCTTCCTTAATCTTTCCTGGTGACCCTGTATAACCCAATTTTCAAGATTGGGTAAAGGTGCCTGGTTTCCTTGTCAGATTCCAGCGTGTCATTAAGTTGAGTAAGAGTAAGGAATTTGGTATTCATCAAAATATTCAGTAAAAAAAACCTGAAGAGCCCTGGCTGGATAGTTCAGTTGGTTAGAACACCGTCCCAATACACCAAGGCTACAGGTTTGATCCCCAGACAGGGCACACACATAAAGGAATCAACCAATGAATGCATAAATAAGTGAACAACAAATCAATGTTTCTTTCTCTGTCTCTTTCAAATTAATAAATAAATTTTAAATTTTTTAAAAAACTGAAGTAAAGAAACTACTGATTCTCATGCTGTCTGTATTTTCTGGGATATTTTCTCCTTGTTTTTCTCTTGAAAATTGTCAATGAGCAGCTATTCCTGGAGCATCTACAATGTGGTTGGTCCAGTGGTCAGTTCTGGGATGCAGGGATGAACAGGGTCAACCTGGTTCTTATTCTTATGATGCTCAGAGTCTAACAATGAAGAGATGCCAAGGACACGTAAAATGACCTCAGACATGTAATCAGCAAAATCATTACAGACTGATCTCTGTTTTATTGTGCTAAGGAAAAACACAGACAAGAGCTGTCTAGTTTTAAAGAAGATGGCACCATGTCCACACTAGTGAGTGTTGGGTTCACAGGAAGCTAGAGAGAGACCTTTGTGAGTTAATCAGATCAGAGGAATCACAGTGTGGAGGAACCCAGAAGAGAAGAGACCATTCCAGGGACAGAAGTGGTGCCAACTCACCCTTCCTACCCAAAGAGTCTCCCCCCAGACTCTGCCCTGAAACTGTGCTTTTTTCTCATAGGCAACACCACTCCCTTACAAGGGAGCAATTCAACTTTGGAAAGCTGGTTTCAATGCTCAGCAACTAGTTTAACTGAGTGTTTTTCTTCTCCATGAATTGCTGTTGGCATTATTTAAGCCCAGTCATAATATTGTAGTTCACAGGAAGCTAAAGAGTGACCTTTGTACATTGATCAAATCATAAAACTAATGAAAATGGATGGCAAGGGCTTCCAGTGGCATGAATATAGGCCTCCTCTAGACAGCTTTGCCCAAGCTCCTCCATGCAAGCACAGCTCTAAAGAATTTTTTTTTCAAAGCCTTTATTTTCTTTCTCTGAGCCATTAATTTATGCCAGCCTGAACTAAATCCAGAAGTGTTTCTCTATAGCTTTTGCTGACACATACATACACTGCTTGCATGGCTGTCCTCTGACACTCTATCCACCCCAGCCAGGTCCGTCAACGGGCACTCATTTCAAGACCATAACAACAGAATTGAGTAGCCTGAGATTCCAGCATCCGGTCTGGACCTGGTTTCCTCTCACTCCTCACCAGAATAACTATTCCAGCTTCTTGAAAATGAAAATGAAAATGGTTCGCTGGGTGCCAGACCACATGGTCACATCAGCAGTTAAGTGGGCAGTGAGCCTCGTAATCCTAGTTAAGTGGGAGGTGAACCTACAAGAGGACAGGGTCTGAGACCATAGCCTAGAAAGTGATTTCTCTATGTGGTGGACAGAATTCTAAGATCAAGACATGCCTAAATGGACTCCAGGCACTATCACTTATGAGTTGTGGAATATTTGGCTGATTTGACTGTGGAATCCTTTGCTTTGGCATCTGTAAATGAGGAGAGTAATGGAAAACTGCATCAAAGATAAAGCCCTTGACTCAACCCAGGACACAGAGACGTTGTGCAATTAAAAAAAAAAAAAAAAGCAAGCAAAAATCCAGCAGCTATTGTTATTGTTACTTTGAGTCCTCAGTGAGAATCTGCCTCCAGTGGAGAACTATAGACACCTTGAGTCTTTGGGCCCCCAGCTGGCTTTGCCTGGCTCACCTCTCTCTGGGAGAAGAAACAGCTTCCTATGTGAGGAGTACCAAGGCTGTTTTGTTGGTGCTGCATTGTTTTCATCTGGTATCTACCTACTTCCTTTATTTTGGTCTTTTGCTTGGCCTGGCCTCAAGGTTGGACTCTTGGTTTGCAACTGTCTGCCCTACTTTTGCTGCTCCTGGTCTGTCTCTGATAGGCAGTGGTGCCTTCTCCTCTTCATGTTGGCTGTCTCTGTCTGTATCCTACTCAGGCCAATGTTCCAGCCCAATAGGTTAGAAAAATAACAGAGACCTCTTTTCTAATATAGTTTTACATAGTTTTTCAGCTTGGGACATGCTGAGCAGAAGCCCTTTCTTGCAAAGATTCCAAGGATAAGTCTGGAAGTACCCTCCTGCTGAGGGGTACTAGATTACAGGGATTTGGAAATGGAATCAAATACAAGCAAGCAGCCATTGTGCTGCCCTGGGGCTCTCCTTTTCTCCACTCAGTTAAAACCCTGATGCAAGGGTTCCCATCACTGCAAAGGCTGGACCACTGTGAATTTTGGCTTCAGGACATGTGGTAGGAGGCTTCTAAGGGTGGAACCACTAGTGCTTAGTGCTGGATGGATAGTAAGATGATGAGGCCTCAGAGGAATCTAGTCTGTTTGGCCTTAGTAAAAGATCCAAGTTAACTTTTACTTAGGTATGTGTATTTGAAAGCTGCATGGATGGATACCAGGCGATGAGAGGGCCCTCTGATCACAGAGACTAGGAATAAGAAAGCATTTTGTTTTAAATGTACCTTTCCTTCTTACTCTTGGTGAATTTAGGAATTAACTCTCTCAGAAATTGTATAAAAGTATGCACTGTATTTGTGGATCTCCAATGCATCCCCATGGCAAAATAAAATAAAATAAAATAAAATAAAATAAAGAGAAGATTGAAGTGAGAAAGTTTACTTTCTAATGCTACCTCTAGGCATTTGATTTGGGGTGCTATTAATTGCTTTTTAAAATAGGAGATGTGGGGAAGAAGGGTACACCTCAGGGTTATGAGTTAGTGGGGGTGGGAGGTGTGGAAAAGGAGATCTGGCTGCCCTGTTCCAGGCTGCAAGAGAAGGCATGTCACAGCTGGCTTGTAATAGAGAGAAAATTGGTCTTTTCTATATTCCACCTACACAGACCCTCAAAAAAAAAGCAGCAGAGCATGCAGAACTCAGTTTAAATCCTCTTTCTGCTCTTTTCCAGCTGTGTAGCCATAGGCAAGTTGTTTAACCTCTCTGAGCCCCCCTGCTTCTTTGTGAAATGAGGAACCATGCTCAACATCTTTGTATTGGCTTGCTAGGGCTTCGTAACAAAGTACTACAAATTTAGCAGATGTTGATTTTCTTATAGTTCTGGAGGCTAGAAGTCTGACATCAAAGGGTTAGTAGGTTTGGTTCCTTTGAGTCTATGAAGAAGCATCTGTTTAGTGCCTCTCCTCTCATGTCTAGTGGTCTGCTGGTAATCTTAGGAAGGCCTTTGCATGTAGACACATAGCCCAGATCTCTACCTCAGCTTCACATGGTGTTCTCCATGTGTGTGTGTGTCTGTGCCCAAATTTCCCCTTTTTATAAGAATAACAGTCATATTGGACTAGGGGTTTACCTTATTCTAGTTTGACCTCATCTTAACTAGTTACATTGGCAGCAACACATTCTGAGGTAGTAAAGGTTAGGACTTCAGCATGTGATTTTTTTTTTTTTCGGTGGAGGTGTGGGGGCGCAGGAGGAGGAGACACACAATTCAACCCATGAGAGAATTATTGAAAAAATTAAAAAAGTGTGGCATGTACATAAAGTTCTTTATAGAGACCCCATTACAAAGCGTTCAGTAAAGGGCGCTATTGCTATTGTTCTTTTTTTGTTTGTTTTGTTTGTTTTGTTTTACTAAACCTTCATTTACTAGAGATTTATCTTTAGCTGAGCCAGATGACTAGAACAAAAATCACCTACCCTGTGCATCAACTGTGTCATCTCAGTGTACGCAGGCCACACAGTGCAGGGGAAGTGGATGCTAGACTTTAGAAACTTTGAGGTTATGTCTACACTATGTCAATATATGGACAGGCATACTGGCAGATGTCTGGTTAAGTACATGTGTGTTTTGAAAATTTTACTAAGGGAAAATCTCTTTGCTTCAAAATCTAAACCCTGAAATGCAACCATGAGATTCATCCTGGCTTAGCTGCCACTCATAGACCTCATTTTGAAAGATGGTAGATGGCATTCCTCCTCTTTGCTTGAAACATAGGACTAGACAAGATCATCCCAAAGCCTGAGGCCTGTGAAGACAAAACAGGTCTGGTTAACCATGGGAAATTCCTGGGAGCATGCCTGGGGAGAGGGGCTCCTGCAAAATCAAAGGGATCCACAGGAGGAACTGAAAGCACAATAGAGTGACCATCACCAAGTCTGCAAATTTGCTTCTATTATAAACAAAGAGGGTTTGGCACCTCTGTGAAGCTGTCAGCCATTTACCTGAAGGCAGACTTCTGTGCATGGGCTGGGTGACCCTAACCCCTATTCCAGTGTTTTCTCTGGTGCTAGACAAATTGAGAACAGTATCTGGGAATCCGGGGGGCTGAGGAGCCACAGCTTGCTCTGTAGCAACTTTACCATGTGACCTTGAACAACATTCTTTTCCTCTCCAGGCCTCAGTGGCCTCATCTGTAAAATGAGTGGCTGGACCACCTTCTCTCCACGGACCCTGCTACATTCTTTGATATTCTGATCCTGGCTCAGGTCCAACCCCAAAGTCACGTTAGGGAGAAATTCTGCGACTACCTGAGTGTGAGGGATAAAACTGTTCTCAGCTTCGGTTTCTTTCTGGCTGGACTGCTGCTGTGCTTTGGCTGTGCCCCGGGAGCAGGCTTTCGGAAGGGAGAGAAAAGAAGGAAAAATCACCTGCCTGTGTTTAAAAAGGAGAGAGAGCAAAGTGCCATGTGATGGGAAGCGTGGATCAGGCTTGCTCATTCCCACCTCTGAAGCATGAAAAGGCACTTTCCCTGAATAGTGTGAGTGAATATGATGAATGAGGCTATTTGACTAAGCAGGATGAAACTGGCGAGCCAGCGTTCTCTGTATTTTATTTTACCTAATGGCTGTAATCAGAAATCACACCATCATCTTTGAAAAGTGGGAGCCAGTGGTGTGGCGACGCTCACAGGTAATTGTGTGTCTGCAGCTCTTTTGAAGACCCCACATCTCCCCTGGAGCCTCCAAGAGATTGAGAACATGGGGGGGGGGGGGCGGTTTCGAAGAAAGTCCCAACCAACAGCAAAACAACTGGATCCCTTTGTCAATGCAGTTACAGGGTCTTGCTACAACTTCCTTTTGTACATTTAAATGAGATCATCAGTACCTAGTGCAATGGCTGGCACCAAGTGGTAGGCTTCAAACATATTTATTAAATGAATTAATCAACGAGGGAATAGAGCCATAAGGAGATGGAACTGTGAATAATAGATGGGAACCACATGGGTGAGATAAAACATGCACAGATGACTTTTTAGCTCTTTGTGTTGAATTGACATAGACTATGACAGCATATAAGAGACGTGTGTGATTTGTTCCTTCGCGATAAAAACAAAGATGCCTACTTTTGAGCCCTAAGTCTCTCCTTCACTTACTGGGTAAAACTCAGCAAAGCTGTTCAACCTACCTGTGCTTCAGTTTTCTCATCTCTAAAATGAGGATAGCGACAGTACCAACCTAGTTCAAAGGCATGATGGGAAGACAGAATGAGATAATACGTGTGAACACTATTGTGGCCCAACAAGCTACAAATTAGGTTAGATGGGAATGGAGTCAGCCCAATGTGGGCACCACAGATGCACAAGGCAGTTGCTTTTATAAAGGCATGATTTCAAAAGGCTGATGAGGCCTTTCTCTTCTGAATATCATTCCACTGGCCTGTGCTGTGCCTAACATTCCTAGTCTTAGAATTCTCTATAGGCTAAAGAAATGCCCAGAGAAGTCCCATTAGTGATGTAAGTTATGTGAGAAGGTGAAGACATTCAACTATTAACCACTTGTTGTTTCCCAAACTTAAACTATCTTCAAAGACAGGGCAGTATGCATAGCCATCAAAGCCTGGGCTTTAGAGTCACTCAGATCAAATCTGGGCTATGCTGTTTACTAGCTGTTTGACCTTAGGCAAATAACTTCTCTGAATCCTAGTGTTCTTGATTGCAAATGGCTAATGATATGTACTTGTTAGTGATACTATGGAAATAATACTAGATAATGCCCATAAAACACTGCATTGATGCACAGTTAAAGGGAATGATTGTCATTCATACAAATTTTCTCTCATTGAAGATGTTCATAAGAACATTGTTAGGGACTGAATGTTTTCTCTCCCCAAAATTATATATTGTCCCCCTAAATTTGTATGTTGAAGCACTAATCCCCAATGGGATAGTATGAGTAGGCAGGGCCACTGGGAGGTAATCGGGTATAGATAAGATCACAATGCTAAAAAGTCTTTATAAAAAAAGGAAGAAACCAGAGCACTCTCTCTCTTCATCATGTATGGACATAGTCAGAAGATGGTCATTTATAAGCCAGGAAGACACCCCTCACTAAGAACCCATCATGCTGGCACCCACATCTCAGGTTTTGATCTCCCTAAAATATGGGAAATAAATGTCTGTTATTTATGCCACCCAGCCTACAATAATGTTATAGCAGCCCAAACTAATACAATGAAAGGCAGTTCTCAAAGATTTTCAACAATATTTGGAGCCACAGCAGTATTATTGAATCAAGTTTCAGCTCCCAAAGTGACCACTTTGAAAGCAACCCCCTTCTCATGTTATAAAATCAGTGTACCACAGACCAGTCCATTCTAAAAGCCAACACTGCTGGAATGCACAGAGGACTAGGGAAGGTCAAGTGAGTTAGTGCCTGACCGGGTGGGTCAGTTGTTCAGAATGTCCATACACAAAAGAGTTGCAGTTTTGATTCCCAGTTAGAGCACATACCTAGGTTATGGGTTCCATTTTTAGTTGGGGCGCATATGAGAGGCAACCACTTGATGTTTCTCTCTCACATAAATGTTTCTTTCTCTCTTTCTCCCTTCCTCTCTCTCTAAAATCAATAAACATCCTCAGGTGAGGATTTAAAAAAAAAAAAAGAGGTAGTCTCTAAGAAGAGTTTACCATTTGCAACAGCATGGATGGAACTGGAGAGCTTTATGCTAAGCAAAATAAGCCATTCGGAGAAAGATAAATATCACATGAGCTCACTCATATGTAGGATATAATGGTCATATTATAATTTGATGAACAAGAATTTGATGAACACATAATCTGATGAACAAGAATAGATCCAGAAACAAAGGATGGGAAGGGGAGAGCAACCAAAAGATTTGTATGCATGCATATTAGCATAACCAATGGACCCAGTGGGGGCTTGCCCCAGGGGGGAAATGGCTGGGCAGGGAGGCTGAGGGGGGAAGAGACATATGTAAAGCTTTAGACAAAAATAAAATAAAATAAAATAAAATAAAATAAAATAAAATAAAATAAATAAAATAAAATAATAAAATAAAATTAAAATAAAATAACATACAATAAAATAAAATAATAAAATAAAATAAAATAATAAAATTAAAATAAAATAAAATAAAATAAAATAAAATAAAATAAAATAAAATAAAATAAAATAAAAGAGTTTAGAGTACTGGGAATTGGAGAGAGAGATCATTCTTGCTTCCTGAAATTGTCACTATTTTCATGAGCCCCTGCTTCCAGATGCCCCTTTTTCTGGCTCCCTTCCTTTCTCCCATTCCCCACCCTCACCTTGTGCCAAAGGGACCCAAGGAGAAAGATTTCTCCCCCTCCTTCCAAAACCTCTGTTTTCACCTTATTCCTTTTCCCCAGCATTTTGTAGCTCAAGAAGCTGGGAGGTTGCTCTAAAGGACTTGTTCACCAGCTGTCACACCCAGGGTCAGTCACTCCCCCAGGGGATTGCCCAGACTCAAGGTGGAAATAAACCAAGCTAGAAAATGAAAGGGAGCACGAATTCTAGTCTTTTGCTCATTGTAGAGATCATCTTTCTCTTTTGGCTGGAACCTTGCCTTGCCTCTTTGCCATGAGATAGAATTGAAGATTTCACAAGGTCTGCATATTCCACTATTCTACCTTCAGTCTTCCAGGGGGAAGTGGAGGTCAGAGAGGAGCGGGGAAGGAAACACACTAAACAACTCAAGGTAGTACCATAGTTGAGTTGCAGCAAAGAAAAGGGTTAAACAGAGATTTCCTCCTCTTATCTTATTGAGATCATTTTCTGGCTCTGATCTCAAGGGAAAACGAGCAGTTTGCACATTTACCATTTCCTATCAGTCGACCATCTGTAGGCACCACCTTTCACAAAGAGCTTATACATTAACTGGTCACTTTATCTTTGTAATATATTTGGAAAATCAAAAACCAGCTGTTAGGAAGCTATAAACTGGAAACTTTATTGCACATTGTTTATCATTACTTTAGTATTTGGAGCTTCGTAATGCAGGGACTTGGATATCTATCTGTATTGCCAAGGAGGCCAAAGTTTATTTCCCTAATAATATGCAAATGGGGCCTTTATACCAGATAATGAATAATCACTTTAGATTAAAGGCTGAATTTTCTTTTACTGATACTGGCAGTGCAGCCTTTTGCATGCAGTTAATAATTAATTTAAAGAATTACCACTTCAGTGAGCTCTGCTTACATTATTTATTAAGTGTAATTAAAGTATTTATTAGTCAAGTAATAAATGAGGGACAATCCCCAGCACCTTAACAGTGTTGTAAAATAATCAGACCCGTGTTTATCTGCAAAGCAAGACTGAGTGTGGCTCAAGTGTGTTAATAGATTATTCATGATCAAATGAGTGTTAGCAGCTACCTCGACAATGGGTATGGTTTTGAGATGCCCAGCTGCTCCTACTGCTTGAGTGCCTTGGCTTTTTCTCTTTGTTGATTTTCATTGTTTTTGTTGATTTGAAAACAATAAAAAAGGGATTTATTGGTTCAAGCTAATACCCCCTGTCTGTCATATTGCTTGTGGCTCAATATGGCTGATCCAATATTGCCATTTTGGAATTTCCTGAAGGGCTGCTGAAAGTATTGCCTATAATCAAGATGCAATTCATTGTCCAAACTAAGACAATGTTGAAAACAAAAGAGGATATTATTAATAATAATGTGTAAATTGAGAAGGTTCTAGGCAAAGTAGGACAGAACCTCTGAAAATTAACAAGGGTGTATCCACCTAGCTGGGTTGCTTTTATCTGGCTGTGAATATGAGAATCAGCTTCTTCTCCTGACTGCCACTCACCACATAAGATCTCAGACAAAACTCTGGCCCTTTGCCTTCCCTCAATTTCAGGCAATATTGGGCTGTCCATAGTTTTCCTCAGGAAAGCTTGCCTAGTTCCTCCAATCACAAATGGTCACACCCTCCTCTAACTCCTACCACACCACTTATACCTCTGTTGGATCATATCTCACTGGCTTGCAACATCTTCATTTGTGTACTTATTTTTAAATCCACTCCATGAAGAGAATGCAAACTCTGAGGAAAGAGAGAGACTGTACTTACAGATTTTTGGTTCTCCCAAAATTCCTACTTTGGCACCTCACTGATAGGTGGCATGTAATAAACATTCAATAAGTAGATTTTATAATTGGGGAGCCCCATTGCTTGTCTTTCTAATCAGCAGAGAGGGTAAATGTTTTTTCCAGGATCACTGACCATAACTAAACAGATGGAACTGTGGAGTGACCATAGCAGAGGAAAAATGGTCAGCAAATGATTATCCCAAGGGACATTCAGGTCTACCATGGAAATCACTTGAGAGTGGGATAACTCACAAACCAATGAGCAAAGTCTCAAGGTCCATTCTTGTTAGAGCAGAGCTTTATTGACCCTTTAGTATCATGCTCAGCCTTTGTCCTCTAAGTTCTTAATCTGCAATGTTCTCCATCCTATGTTTTCTGTACAACAGGATAAGACCTAACAAAGTGTACACAGGTTAAGAGACAACTAAGGTTTCCCAGGTAACTGGAGGGTCTCTGTGAATCCTGTATCTTCATCTATATGAATCCCACCTACCTCATATTTCACCTCTTCTCTGACCACTTCTCTAACCATTTAAAAATCTATGTTGTCCATACCACTCATTTTTTAACCTTTATATCCTTGGGTTGCACTGTTTCATACACATTAACCTACGGCTCTCCAGGAAGGGTTGTTGCAGTCTCCTTTTCCTCCACTACCTCATAGTGCTAGGCATACCAGAAGTGCTCAGCAAGTGGAGAAAGGAGAACCAGATCTCACTCAGTTTCCCCTAAACCCTTCTCTCTTCTATCTGCTTGTCTGCACCCTCACTCACTTCTGAGAATCCCACCGGAAAGACAATGTCACTTATCAAAAAATATGACCATATTAAAAAGGAAAAGAGATGATGTGAAGTCAAAGGTAAAGGGGTTGAGTGGCATTTGAGAAAGCAAACCCAATGGATCAAATCTCATGTTTAGTAATAGCCAACACAATAGGGCCCAAACTTGTGGGCTTATAAATTGATTTGTCTTCAAACCCCTTTACAAAGCTGTTTCTAAGCGACTGACAGGTTGGCCGTATATCATGTGTGCTCCGGCCTCGTGCTGTGGCAGCCTGCTCCTGACCTCTTAATCAAGCAGAGTGCTGGGGCACAGAGAGGAGATATGCGATCACTTACGGAAACACCCAGCTGGCGTCATTCCCACAAACCATCTGCCTGTCTCACTATGGTCAGACTGACTGTCTGCTAATGCCCCCTTCTCTGATGAGCCATTTATATATTTCCCCAGCCTTTTTTTTTCCTTCTTTTTAGTGGAAAACAAATAGTATTATTGGATGTGCTCTGCTTGGCTGCAGCTGTGAATCACAAAGTTGGAAATCACTCCAAGACAGAGTCAGACAGCACATGCTCTGCTTGGTTGGGGAAGAGGTCCAAATTGCTGATCTAGCCTCATGTGATCTTTGATGTTTTATTTATCTATAAACTTGACATGGCCCTGTTAGGAAACATCTTACTGTTGTGCATTTTCCCATCCTTTTTTTCATTTTCAAAGGAAAGGGGCCTCTACTTTAGTTGTAACCCAGGGTCAACATCTTTGCTTGTCCTTGTCAAGAGGTAATCAGTGTGAAGATAATACAACTTGAGGATTATATGCAGCTGGTAGCAGCAGGGGTGGCAGAGGGATAATAGATATCTGACATAATTTTGCTTATCTCTTCACTATTTACCAAAGTCAATAATGGATCAGAAATACAGAGAAGTGAACATCATCAGGTGAACCAAAGGTTGAACCCTTGCCCATCATTATTGTTCCATTCAACCAGGATTGAATTACTACCACTGGAAGGAGGGCATCATGCCCTCTAATAGAAAATACACAATCCCTAGGTCACAAGGCAACACTCTGACAGTCAGTCATCCAATCAATAAGTCAATGTTGACTGTATCCTCTGTGGCATCTTAGTGCTTATGTCTAGCTGAGAGTTTAGACTCAGGGAAACCTGGTTTGAATTCCAACCCTGTCATTTTACCAACTTTGTGACTTTTGGCAATTTGACCCCTGTAGACCTCAGTTGGTTTATCTCTGAATTGCAGGTAATATCATCTACTGCTAGAGTTGTTGTCAGGATAAAGTTAAAAGAGACAGTGCCTGTAAAGTATGTAGCCCAAGGTCCTGACACACTAACAATCCACCGTTTAATGATGATGAAAATAAAATGAATTAAAAAAAAATACATCAAGTGCATTTTTACTGTTATTAAAGAGATAATACTCTTCTTCTAGTTTCAACACTTCTTTTTTCATTTGATTTTGCATACTACAAACTGAAACTATTGTATTAGTGCACACCAAGTGTGAGTTAGATTGGAATTTGGTATTTCTGTCCAGGCACCTTGCATTTTAATCCATACATACATTTTAAGTTAAGACAAAACAATGTGACAGAAAATGGATCAAAGTTTAGGTTAATAATATAGAAATAAGGTTTTTTTAATTGACATAAATGTCATGTATTGACCATTTTTCTTATCATTTACATTTTTCTCTTCAACACCACAAACTAGAAAAATGCCATGCTTCCTTTGAGGGTTGTTTCTGGGACAGCTGCTCTGTGGTGCTAACAGCCGGGTCACAAGTCAAGACCATGAGGGGCTAACTCTGGCAAGATAAGGGCAAAGTCAGACATCTGAAAAATGCCTATAGGTCAAGAGATAAGAGCTATGAAGCTAGCTAAGGTCCAAGATGGGTCTGAAGAATTCTTCCAGCAGCATTAGACATCACCAGATACCAGGTCTTGAATGAAGGGCAGCATCTCTCTCCTTTGTAGTGGTCAATAAAGGCTTTGCAGCAATTACTTGGAGGGCTACCTGACCATATATACTCACAGCCAATCTGGACAGCTCAAAGAGCAAGTAGAGGAATTGTTATGATTTTCTCCTGTTTATTGAATTTATTGAGGAGACATTGGTTAACAAAGTTGCACAGGTTTCAGGTGCACAATTCCACAACACATCATCTGTACCAGACATGCCCCTTGCTCTGTAACAGGTCCCCATTTCAGGCTGGACCTATGGTGAGGGGAGTGAGGCATTGCCTCAAGCCTAGCATTAAAGGAGGTGACTAAAAGTTCAGAAAGCAAGACAAATTATATTTCAATAAGTTTTTAAAATCAAAATTCATGCCAAAAAATCAACATGAGCAAAAATATTTAAACTGTAAATGAAGACTGTTCAGTGCTACGCTAAGCTCTAGCCTGAAGTACAGGAAAACTAGTAGCAGGGATGACACCTTTAGTCAAGATCCTGATGTTTCACTCATTATGGGTTTTTGCCCTAATCTTTATTCAAGTATATATATTGCATTAAAATGCTATTTATCTTAATGACTGAGGTTTTGGGCACCTCCCTCAATTTTGTGCCTAAGGCTAGTACCTCATTTGCCTCACCCTAATCCTGTCCCTGACTCTACATAAATAACAAAAGCTATTGCTCACTGGGTAGTTGGTGGGAACATGGCCTTAGACTAAGTGTTTTCTTGTTTAATGCATACACTATCCACAATAAGTAAATACTCCATCCTAGACACTCTTCCTTCACCATGCTCCCTCACTTAAGCCTCCTCTTAGTCATTCACAATTCCCAAGCTTCACTTTCTTATAGACTAAAAAAAGCCTAAAATTAAAAAGACCCATGGAAACATTCTAATCCTCAGATTTCTTCTTTTTTTTTTTTTTTTATGTAAGAACTAGAGGCCCAGTGCATGAATTTGTGCATGGGTGAAGTCCTGCCAGCCCTGCCCCAATAGGTAGATCAAGGCCAGGCCTGTCAGGAAGAGAGACAGCGAGAGGTTGACCAGCCTGCCCACCTCAATCAGGCCCAATCAGGGCCAGGCCTGCCATGGGGAGGGTCTGTGGGTGATTGGGCTGACATGCCCTGACCCTGAATGGGGTGGGGAGGCTGATCAGGGGCAGAGCTAACTGGAGAGAGGGGCCACAGGCAGATCAGGATGGTGGGGGTTGATCCGGGGTAGGGCCAGATATGGGGAGGGACTGTGGGCAATGGGCAGGCTGCCCTACCCCTGAATAGGGTGGGGGGAGCCAATTGGGGTCCAGCTACCTAGGGGAGGGGCCATGGGTGGTTAGCCTGCCAGCCCTGCCCCTGATCAAAGTGGGGGGGGGGGGTAATCAAGGGTAGAGTCAGGTGGGGGGAGAGGCTGTGGGCCCATCATCAGGATGGTTGGGGCCCACTGGGGGTAGGGCCAACTGGGGGGTGGAGTTGTAGGAGGTTGGCCAACCAGCCCCACCCCTTGATAGAGCTGGTTCGCTGGCCACAATGGGTGCCATAGCAACTGGTTGTTCTGGTTGTTACGGTGTTCTGGTTGCTGGCTATATATATATATATATATATATATATATATATCCTAATGCATATAAGTTATACAGCTGGTCCAGGGTTACACAGCTGCTTGGGACTAACATCTATTCATCAACTCACCAAATGTTTATTGAGCATCTAATTTTGCCTCTGTTGTACATATTGGGACTAGAGTAGGGAACAAAAGAGACAATATCCCTGCTGTCATCAAACTTACATTCTAGTGGGGGAAGGCAATTAATAAACAAACGTAGATACACATGTACATATATAGATAAGAATAAGAGCTATGAAAAAGAAAGAAATCATGGTGATGGGAAAAAGAATTATTGGGTGAGATATGGGGCTTTACTATATATAAGACAGGGATTTCTGAAAAGGTGGCTCTGAGCAAACACCTAATAAATGAAGGAAAGAGGAAGCTATGTGGAGGAAACGCGGGTGATGGGAGCTAGTCCTAGGCAGGGTTTCCCCACTTTGAAACTATTGACATTTGATACTGGAAAATTCTTTTATTTGGGGCAGGGGAAGGGGGGAGGATTTAACCTATGCATTGTAAGATGTTTAGCAGCATCCTTGGTCTCTGCCTACTTGATACCAGCAGTAACCCTTCCAAGTTTTAACAACCAAAAACATCCCAGACATTACCAATTATCCCATGGCAGATAAAATTGTCCCCAGTTGAGACCTTGGCTCTAGGCACAGTCAGAGGCAGGTGCCAAGGTTGTGAGTAAGTCAGACTTCCCACAGCTCAGAGCAGTGCCATCTCCAGCCCATCAGCTCCAGCCAGCCCTGAGCACACATCAACTGCAGAGTCAGCATCCTCAGACACACTGCTTGTTTCTTATTCATTTCACCCTGGCCACTGGCTTCATTTCACCCACAAAGACCAAAAGCTCTCTGAGAGCATGTGTCCAACCTTCACTCCTCTGTATCCCACAAAGGCCTGGGCCCTGAATATGGTGGGTGTAGACTCCATCTGCTCGTCCCTGGTGGGGACACTGTCCCCACACACTGTCTCTGAGCTTCAGTCAGCCCATTCTCCCCCAAGTTGCCCTCTCCACATATTTAAAGGTGTGCAGCTTTCACAAAGGGACAGCATGTGATGAAAGTTCACCTTCCACTCAATTAACCTTGAGAGAGAAGAGTTGTTGTTGTTTTTTTCTTTTCTTCCCCAAGAGACTTTTTTTATGACCTTTTGAAGCATCTTATTTTCTGGGCATAAAGCCAAATGATACACTCTCTTCCCAGCTGCAGGGCTGTTGCAGATTTTCAAAGCTGAGGTAAAGACAGCCTTGGAATAAATGCAAGGTGGGCAGTGGGGTGGGGGGAAGTGAGGAAATGCCTTATTATTTCAGCCAAGATGTGCCTGAAGGGATGGAGCCTTTGTGGAGCATGAGCCTGCAGGGCCAATGAGATGCAGGGACTGGAGACAGGGCTGCCAGGTGCTCCCCCCAATTAGAGAATGCACATGAATACACATTTTTAAAAAATCAATTCTACATTGGGTGAAAGTTGAATATTAATAAGTCATAACAAAGCACATCTTGCACAGTACTTTGTAATAACCAAAAAGGTTTTCCTCCACATATGTAATCTCTTCAAATCTCAGATTCAACTATCAAATAAGATTGGATGTTGTTTAAAACTGGATCAGTAGAATACAATAAAGAGCAACAGTCTCTTTTCAATGGATTTATTGAACAGTGGTACCCAAACGCCTCCCTGTGCCATCAGAGAGGTGCAGCCTCCCTGATGGTGGGTTTAGAAGGGAACAGCTTATGCCTCCTCCTTCCCTACCGAATGTCAACTGCATATATGTGCAGAGTGCAAACAAAAAGAAAGAACCCCAGCCAGCTCTATTTCCTCCTGGGACTTCACCATTGGCCGCTCTCGTGGCAAATGGAGTGTAATGAAACTGGCCTGGTTTGCTTCCCATCTCCCTGTTGGGAAACTTCTAGAATCCTAGAAGCATTGTGTAAAAGCAGCAGGCTGGAGAGAGTCTTTGGGTAGTGGTTTGCTGCTGGGGATCAGGAGATTGTGATTGGGAGAAGAGCCAGATGGTCAAGAGCACAGTCTGAGGAGCTGGACCACCTGGGTTCCAACTCTGGCTTTGACACTTACTGTCTGCATGATATTGGCCAAGTCATTGTACTTCACCGTGAAGTACATTTCCATTTCCCCATCTGCTACATGGAGATGATGAAAGTAGCTATGCTCTAGAGGTGGGAGGAGACAGAGTGTTCTCCAATGTGGAACTGAGTACTAAGAATTGGAAGTCACCAAGAGATGTGGCAGGGAAGTGAAGACATGCATGTACAAGCTCTTCTGCGAAAGGAGTGTGGAGAGAAGGGCCAAAGAGTTGATATGACATTGGGGGTTTGCTCTGGATGTGAGAGAGCTAGAAAGAGTCTACTCTGGGAACTTAGGGTTTCAGCCACGAAGGGAGAAAGATATAGAAGAAATGCCTGCTGCCAACCATCTGCCCTCCTGCAGCCTCCAAGTGAGGCCCTTGGACCAGAAACTGAGTCCTCCAAAGGAGCTTTCTGGAACAAATATTTGGCCATGGGCACTAATGCAAAGGCATCTCTTAAGTCTCCGTTTCTATCATTCATTTCCATTTGCTATCATAGGATGAAGGACCAGTGATTTCTGTTCCATGAAATGTTCCTCCCAGAATATTAAGAAAGGGGAATTGGCATCCTAGCAAAACCCAGACTGTCCCTGCAGCTTCTGGGCAGGCAATCACACTCCAGGGGTGACACAGGAAGCACTATGGGAGCCCCACACCTTCAAATGTCTTCATCATCCTCCCCAGCAAAATAATCCTCTTTTCTTCCTGATATTGTGTTTGAAATGACCTACTGGCCATGTATTGAATTCAACAACACCTGCTGGCCCTTCACTGGTCCCACATTGGTTAAAACTAGAAGTATACTTAGAATATCTCTAGTACAGCCTCCTTTTTATTCAAAATAACAAGCTTCATCTCAGAGATGTGTGACTTACTCAAGAGCACATTGGGACATTCTCTGCACCTGCGTCCTTATAAGTTTGTGGAGCTGTGATGGCAGAATGAGGGTAAAGTAGTGTCACCTGATACATGGGTGGTGTGTGAAGTGATACTGTCTCATGGCCTTTCACAAATCTGGTAAAGTTAGAAAACCTACAAAATGTTCAGTGCAAGTGAATAAACTAATGTACAGAATACTCTACTTTAGGCTACATATGACTGAAAAATAAGAGGATTATAATGAAGTGCTCTTTATACAGTGGGGGAATCCAAGATAGGAGGATCATGTATGGACACTGGTTCTGGGCAGGGATTGGCTTTTAGAGATCCCTCACTTTGTCAGTGCAGCATGTCAGCTAAGTGATTCTATAGAAGTAATTATCAAATCCAAACTCTGTCCAGCAATGAAAAGAGCTCCATCTCATGTAGGAAAAGCTAGCCTGCCATTCACCTCCCCAGGGTGCTCCTCTCTCAAGCTCCAAGCAAATGAGTGGTTTTGGCACTGGGTCATGTTGTAAGAGGGCCATGTTGTCAGCTCTGAAGATCCACCTGTGACTGGCATTCTTTGAGCTCCACTCCATCTACACATTCACAAGACTTCAGTGTATTTGACCTCCAGGGGCTCTAAAGAGGGATAAATACTGTCCTCCTGGTGTCCTCATCTTTCTTTTTCAGATAAATTTTGTTTCCCTTTTAGAGAGCTTCCCACTTGGCCATACTGGGGGCTGTCTTGTGATACCCTCCATGTCTTCTCTGCCTCAAAAAAGCAGTTTGACATTGAGTGTGTCGCCTCCATGCTGTACCCTCCTACTGAAGTTTCCCTGTTGAGATGCTGTCCCCACCTGTACAAACCAGATTTGACCACTTTACCTTGAAGTAAGGCCAGCCCAGAATTTGTAATTTAGGAAACCTTCCTGACTCTTCCTGAAACCCCTCCATGATATGAGAATAAGGGGAAAGAGAATTGGAAAATCTAGGCTATAAAAAAGTTAAGACAACCCTAAGGAAGTTGGCTCAAGATAACAACCAAGACTATGCACTGAATAAAGAAAATATTAATAGAATTTCACATATCTTAAATTAGTAATAGTGGTTACTAATGAGTTCTGTGCTATTAATTCCATTTACCATCCCTCCCTCCCTAGAAACTTTCCACAGTCTCCCTCCCCTGCAGCTTTAATGAGGTACTTGTAAATTTATTTTGCTTTGTTACAGAATATAATCATCCTAAGAAGCATTTGGAATGTGTGGGCTTGATCCTTGGGTGTCTTTAAGATTTTATTGGCTCCTGCCTCCTGGGTCTTGCTGTGTGATTTGGAAACTGGAGAGAGGAAAGACTTCCACTCGCTTTTATTGAATTTATTTGGAAGCCAAATGAATATTTTCAAACCCTTTCCCAATACCAGTGTTATAGGCCCTGGGCACCTGTTGCAATCCTTCCTGCTAGATTTCACCTCCCACTTTCCTCACAAAGGCCATATGAGGCCAACATTATTTTCCCCAACTCATCTTTCCTGCCCCCAAAGCTCACCCCTCTCTTCCATCCACTTTGCCCTTATTTTCCATTTCCTACTCCACCCTTCCCAAGTTCTTGTGGTTGTTATTATTGCTGACACTGACAACCTGCTGGTCCCAGTGGCTCTTGGTTGCAGAGCAGACATGCAGAGGTAAATCATAGTTTGTTAGAAGTTTTTATTGAATTGGGGAACTTACACAGGGGAGAGGATTACTGTGGTCACTTCTCAGAGATGCTTCTTTGCATTAATTAAGGGACATTAGGGAATGTGAGAGTGAATCTGAGTAATAGGGTCATTTCCAGGAGCCACCTAGCTTGGGTGTAATGGAGCAATTTATAATGAGTATTGCCTTTCTCTTTCTTCCTCCCCTGCTAGGAGCAGCATCTCAGCCATCCTTCGGTAGTACTAGAGTAATCTTTTTCTCCTTCTTCTTCTTCTTCTTCTTCTTCTTCTTCTTCTTCTTCTTCTTCTTCTTCTTCTTCTTCTTCTTTCTTTTTGAACTTATTCTAATGTATTTTTGACCCTGAGTCCTACCCCTCAACTTTGGTAGGAAGCCTCACACAGATATTTGAGATCAAAGGGTCCCAAATAATGTTGGCTCTGTAACGAGGTAGTTATGAAGCAAAACCCACGTTTGTAATCAGAGCCAGCCTTGTGTTTAGGCAGAACCTAACAATGCCTGTGTTACAACATGAAGGACAACTGAAAGACCTTCAAATTCTACCCAAACTCGCTTACATGTGCCTAAAATTACATTACCTGAGAGTAAGGATATATTTGGTCAGGTAACAATTAGTCATCTTTAGCATTTTATAAAAGACAAAAATCCAAAAGGAATTGTGATCCACCAACTTTCTATAATGGATATGAATGAATTCTAGATAGCTTCCCTCCCTGGGACATTCTGTAAGGGCATGGAATACTGTGAATTAAAAAGGGACCATTGGATGTGAGGGGTGCAGAATGGGAAGGAGGAAGTGTGAGAAATGAACTTCCCAATTTCCCCAGGCACCAAGCTTACCTGTAAGACTTGTGGCCCTCTCAAAGCACTAGAAAACATCAAGTTATCATTAAAAGAGTGACAAACCCCAAGCAAAACAAATCAATGTTTCTGTTTTCATAAATCTGTAGAAAACAACATTTCCTTTTCCCTCTTCAGCAGTTTCAAACACAGGGCAAATATTTTCACACTACTCTATAAATCTGGAGTCTGTTGAACTGTAGGGAATTTCCTCTTCAACTGTCCCTCATAATGACATCAAGAGGGAAAATAAAACCTCAGTACCAAAGGCATAGGCTTTTAGAGCCCACAAACTTGCTGGAATAGGTCCTGGTTTCCATGGAGTCCTCGGCCGGCTGTGGCCTGCATCCTGAGCAGCCTAGGGTTAGCAGGCTGTCTAGTGGGGCAGTAAATCCCCCAGTTTTAGGGCCCCCTTGTGAAGCTCCAGGCAGGAGGTGTGTATCATCTACTAGCCCCTGAGTGTTGGAGGTAGAGGTTTTGAAATAGAGCCAAGGAAGAGGATAGTCAGGGCAGTGGTTCTGCCTCTGTGGCTGTTCCAGCCACTTGAAGTGTATCCCTTTAAGAACTAAAATTTCAATTATTTAGTAAGAAAGCTTTGGAAATAGTAGTGTGTACTTTCTTGAGAGCAATGTGGTGTAGAAGCGTTAAAGGCAGGTGGCTTAACATTTGAATCCCAGTCCTACACTTAAAATGTGAATAAGCCTGAATTCAACACCTGCCTCCTTACCCGGCAGCCATGTGGACTCCCTGAGCCTCAGTCAAGGAAACAGGAGGCAATGATAGTCCTGACTTTGCTGTGTCTGTGAGGACTAACGGGGACAAGACATGCAAAGATGCCAACAGTATCTTGAGCAGGGTAGGTGCTCAACAAATTACAGCTTTTATTATTTTTAAAACTTTTTTTTTAATTGATTTCAGAGAAGGAAAGAGAGATAGAAGCATCAATGATGAGAGAGACCATTGATTGGCTGCCTCCTGTACGCCTTCTACTGGGGATTGAGCCCATAATCCAGTCATATGCCCTTAAACAGAATCAAACCCAGAACCCTCCAGTCCGCAGGCTGATGCACTCTATCTATTGAGCCAAACCAGCTCCGTCAGGTAGCAATTAGTCATCTTCATCATTTTATAAAAGATGGTAGCCCCTCCAGATAATAAAAGCTAGGGCACAGCTTTTATTATTATATGGGGATTTTATTACTAAAGACCATAGGAAACAACCAAGACCATTCAATCTGAAACTTTACACTTGACCCAATGGTGAGGCATGATTTGGTCATAGTCAGGTTTTTAAGGAGTCTTTCCTTTCTACCTACTTCAGTCATCCTTTCTGCCTACTTCCATTTCCTCTGTGGTTTTCTTCATGTTAGATGAGGAGGCCCCACAGTGCATACAGGCAAATTCCTATTATGAAGCTGGTGGCCAGCGAGTCAACAATCCTTGGGTCACGAAGGTTTCTGAGGGAGAGAATGTGGGATGTAGAAGCATGCGCTCAGCAGGTCAGGAGTGCCCTGTCATGTAATGGACCCATGTCACACAGGCAGCCCTTAGCCAAAGGCTGATTGAACATGAGTAAGCACATGTGACAAGGTAAGAGACTTCAAGCTCAGAACTAGCTGAAAAGGCTCAAATCAGCCCGAAGGGATTAGCCCTTCCCGCCCTTTTCTCAATATCTCTGATTACCAGGATGCTTCAGGAGGTTAATTGATCGGCTGAAGGGACATATTCTTAGATGAATGAAATTTGAGAAGACATTGGAACTCTTACAATGAATAACCAAGTGACCTGGGCAGAAAGTGGCGTCTCCTCCAGGGAAACTGGTGTCCTCCCCTATTAAAGGAGAAGGACTCCACTCTGCCTGCCATCAGGGGCTCTGCAGTACCCTTCATCTGGGGCCTAGAAACCTGAGTCCATATCAGGCCTTTCCTACCAACTAACTAGCTGACTTTGGGTAACTTTCTCAGCCTCTCGGGGCCTCAGAGTTCCCAACTGCAAAATGATGGCCTTGGTATACTAAACAGCCTCTCAAGTCCCTTTCAGCTCTGAAACCCCATCAGCTTGATAGAAAGGGAGAGAGAGAGAGAGAGAGAGAGAGAGAGAGAGAGAGAGAGAGAGAGAGCGCAAGCGCACTGTCAATTTGCAACAAAGGTGTGTGGATGAATTAGTTATATTTCAAATAAGGTATATACAAATGCTACCTTTAAAGATAATAAATTAAAAATGATTTGCAATATTAAAGTGTGTGTGTGTGTATGTGTGTGTGTTGGGGTGCTGGTGTAGTTCACAATTTCTGTTTTCCACTGCTCCTTCTTCACTCTGTGAAATGCTAGAAAGTCTGGAGGGATGATGGCAAGTCTGCCCAATGTCAATTCCACTCACAGAGCAGTCCATCTTCTTTGGAGTGTGTGCGACCTTTGCAGCTTGTCACATCCTGGGCATGGCACCAAGCAGTCCTCCAAGGGGGCTGGCGTGAAGGAGCAGGCCCTGAGCCATGGGGCGGTGCGAGCGGCAGTTTCTGGGCCCCGTGCCAACCTCCAGATAATTGCCAGCAGCGGGAGAGAAGTGGTCGAGGTTGGCAGAGCCTGTCACTGGCAGATAGACGGCCCCTGCAGCATCATGGCCAGGAGGGGAATGCTGGGAGCCACAGTGCAGAGGGAGGCGGGGTGAAGGCAGAGGGCAGGAGAGGGAAGGGAGAGTCAGAATACGAGAGACAGACAGACATGGACAATGAAGAAATAGCTAGAGAAATGACAGGAAAGAAAGGGATGGGGATCACAGAGCTGGCTATCAGTTAAAGAGAAAGACAGATTTGTGGAATGAGACAAATGGAGGGGAGTAAGAGACACAGGGAGAAATGGGGACACAATGGGGAAGGAAGAGATTTGCTGTCTTAGAGCTTTGGTCCAGCATTAACCTCTGGAGCTATTTTGGGATTTGGTTCAGCAAGAGAGGCAGCCCCTCCAGATCCCACTGAATGTATTTGCAGAAGGGGAAATAGAAGAAAGCCCCAAACAAGCTCCATTTTTTCACAAGCCTTATTGTTGGCTGCTCTGGTGGCAAAGGATGTTCAATGAATGTGGCCAGGCTTGCCTCCCTCCTTGTTTTGTCCTGTCTTCATCAGTCCCCGGCAGGGCAGGGAGAGGAAGGCTAAGTCCTTCCCTCCTCCACTGGCCCAGGAAGTGGGGCAACCGTGGGGAGGGGAGGACCCCAACAGCCCCTGGGCTGGCTGGTGGGGGAGATGGCTATACAGGGAGTACCCTTGAAGGGAGTAGATGTGTGGGAAGCCACCCAAAGTATGAAATGGTGATTATGAGGTTGTAAATATCAGAAGTCTCACTGAAGAGAAACAGAAAGAACAATGTCCTCTTGGCTGCCTAGGCACCTAAGATCCATCACTAACAAGCACCACCACCATTTACTGAGCACCTACTTTTGTGCCAGGATTTGGGACAAGCCCTTTGCATGAGCCATGTGTTTTATCAGCCACAACCCAATGAAGCCTATAATATATTATATTAGCCCCACTTTGCAGGAAAGCCACGCAAGCTGATTCCACAGCTTGTCTAGTCAGGCCAGAGTTTTCTGTTTGGTACCCATGTGCAGATGCACTCACATGTAATGATATTCGGAGGACATCCACTTTGTGTGATACTGTGCTAGAGCCTAATTAGTGGCAAGTGGGGTGAGGGTGGAGAAGAGGGAGGCAGAAGTAAAAGATGATGGACAAAGATAAAGAGAGACAGGATGCTTGTATGCCAGGAGCCTGGAGTCACCCGGGAGAGAATGTGATGTGCCGCAGAAGCTTTTACTAATGCAATGGCAGAAGGTGGAGGCTGAAAGTGCTGTGAGGGTCCACACAGAGCTGGAGAGTCATTCTGAATTTGAGGGACAGGCCAGCCACATGATATGAGTTCAACATGTACAACTGAAGCGCAGAGAGAAGGTGCCTTCCACATATACGGAATCGCCCATGCAAAGGCATGGAGGCTGCAGAAGTAGACCATGGTCAGGCTAACATTATCTGCTACTGCACACTAGGAGGATCTTTGTGCACATAAGGAGCAGGAAGGGACGAGGTTAGACAGGTAGGTTGAGGTTGGACTGAGGAGAGGGTTAAATTCAGTATGTAATGGGCAGTGACTAAAGAAGACCAAGCAAAAAGAGATAGGCATCTCAGCCCTCTGCATGGCATTATGAATGAATGAATGACTATATTCACGGATTCTTTCATTCAATAAATATCCATCATGCACCCACTGGGTGCCTAGCCCTGTGCAGACAGATGGGCACAACAATGAACAAAGCAGGCAGAGTTCCCTGCCTCATGGAGCTCTAATTCTTACAGGGACAGGTGCATTTTATGCGTTGTCTACCATTGATGAGGTACTATCCATATGAGTGAAACTTTTAGGGCTCGAGAGCAAGCAGGAATCATCTCCCTGGAAGCCCCCAGGGCTGCTGTGTAAAAGCATCAGGTTTGGGGCAGCTGAGGGACAAGTACAGAGGCCTCTGGGACGTGTGATGGGAGAAGTCACAGACAGAAGGGTCATATTAGAGAGGACTCTCTTGGTTGCAATTAGCAAATTAAACTGGCTGAAAAAATAAAAGGTGACTTATAGGCATATGTAGCCAAACTTCTGAAAAACAGAAATGGGTCTGGCCTCAGAAATAACCAGAATTGGGGATTTTCATGCTATTCCTCCCTCAGTCTTCAATGATGTTTCTCTCAGATGCTGTGTCATTTCCTCAGATGGGCTGCTGCTGAGGATTCCCCATCTGCCCCCAGAGCTTCATATCCTGACAGTTCATAGGCCAGATGGGACAGGTGGCCTCTCCTGTCCAGCTGCTTTTGGAAACTTAGGAAAGACACTGGCTGGTCTACACCATCCCACCCCTTGGGCCAATCTGACAGCCCAGGACATGAGTTTCCGGAATGCACCCAGGCTGTTACCTATTTCCGTTTATGGCTAGTGGAGACAGAGAGGGACAAAACTAATAGACATCTGTAGCTAGGATTGTGACAATTTAAACTCCACTTAATGGAAAATTATGCTGAGTGGTGCCCCAGCATTCCTCCAAAATACATAATAAAAGGTCACTCCTGCTCAATGATGTCTGGGGCCTAGATATTACTCTCTGCAGCCCACCCCACACATTGTAAAGTGATACCACTGAACCATTTAGAGGAAGAAAACACACACTATGAATGAGCTCTCCTGGAGGCAGGTAAGTGGATTTTTTTAAAGATACAGTGTTGGTGTAGAGGAGAGCTGGGCCATTTGAAACAAAACAGGTACCAGCAAGTTCCAGGGCTCGGTAGAGGCAGGACTGTCACTTCCTCTCCCAGCCGCCACCCCCACCTCTCAGCAGGGCTGGAAACTTAGTCAGGAACAGTGCTTCCAGCTAGAGGCTCTTCATTAGCTGGGAAGGCCGGCCCTGCAGGAAATCCCGAGCGGAGAACAGGAACAATTTGAAAGGAGGCAGGAGGCATTCAGCCAGAATGGTTCTCCAGGGGGTGGAGGGCTAAGTGGAAGCTCAAGCGAAGAGAACCCAAGGGGGACCGAGTGGGGCCATCATTCAGGAAAGAAAAAGGATGCTGACCACCAGGGGAGAGAGCAGGATCTTCCCTGAGAATGAGAAATCAAAGGCAAAACACAGAGAAATTTTAACCAAAAAAAAAAAAAAAAAAAAAAAAAAAAAAAAATCAGTGTTTTAAAAACACACCTCCATGCTTCCAAAGAGTTCTAGAAACTTGGGGAAGGGGCAGCCTGCTCTGGTGTGAAGAACATTGGGCTAGAAATGCAGGTCTGGCCTCACTTATATCAGTGGCACACTGACTTTATTTCCCCATTTGTAAAATGAGCTGACAATCCCCACCTTGCACACAATGCAGTATCAGGTGAAGGTCCACTGAGAAGATGAATAGAAACGAAGTTTTTAAAATACAAACCCACACTCTGGTAATTAATTAGGTTAGGTGAATAATTAGAAAATGACAGAAATTGGGTCATTATAACCCTGGGAGGGAGGATGCAGTAAAAGAGACTGTTTAAGACTCAGGACTCAGGTGAGCTGGTGTCCTGCTAAATGACACAAATGGAAGCAAAGCATTCTATATTTTTTAAATTTTATATGTGGCCCAGCTGGCAGGGGTCAGTGGTTGAGTGCTGACCTATGAAACAGGAGGTCACGGTTCAATTCCCTGTCAGGGCACATGCAGTCTCAATCCCCAGTGTGGGGCATGCAGGAGGCAGCTGATCAATGATTCCCTCTCCTCATTGGTATTTCTATCTCTCCCTCTCTCTTTCTCTCTGAAAGGTGACATCCACCTGGTGTCAGAGGGAGTAAAGAGCATACAGAGAGAGGAAATAGCCTCAGACAAGGCAAAGGAGATGTAGAAAAGAGAACTCCCCAGTAGTGGGATGACTGAAAACATGTGGAATGGGAGAAGGCTGGAGGACTAAGCAAGGGCCAGATCACCCAGGAACTTGAACTTTATGCCCAGTTATGCGGAGCTATAGAAGGCTCAACAGCAAGGGTGAGAGACACTGCCAGATTTCCTTATAGCTGTTTGTACAATACAGGGAGTTGAAAAGTATTGATAATCCCAAAATGAGGTGTAATATGGGTCTGGAAGCATTCTCTGATTGCTTTAAACTGAGGAAGATGTATTAGTTTCTCACTATTCATATGAATCTGCCTTTATTTTTATATGCACTGCCTTTCAGATTAATAAATGTTATTGCTTTATTTTTGGTGCATAAGTGCTCATCATAATTATAGTATCATTGTAGATTTCAATTGAGTTCTCATCTTTGTGTCATTTATTGTTTTGTGCCCTGAATTCAACCTTGTCTGATACATGTCTACCATTAAAATTGGGCTTGATCTCTTTTTTTGTTTGTTTGTTTGTTTGCTTGTTTTGTTTTCTTCAGCCTTTGCCCATCCTTTTATTTTCAATTTTTCAGTTACTTTGTTTTGTGTCTCTGCACACAGCACGTAATTGTGGGGTTGTTTTCTTGTTTTGCTTTATAATTTAAACAGAGATTCTATTTCTTTTGAGTAATTTATTTTTATTTTTTATAGTTTTTGATCTGACAGATATGCTTGGACTTAGTTTTAACATCATATGATTTCTGTTTTTATTTCACTTTATGGTCTGTGCTTTCTTTTGTTTCTAAATTTGGTATATGGGGGGTTCTTTGGAAGAGTATAGAAAGTTTTAATATTTTTCATTCTTGAAGTGGTTACCTTCATAATACTAAATATAATGTACTTAATCCTATTAGTAGCTGTTGACTGTCAACTCTGCAATGATAAATTGTATATACTTCTTCTACCTCTCATTTTCTTATTTTTCTCAATTTTAATTGATGGTCATGAAGATGATGGTGGTGGTGATGATGAGGAGGGGGAGGATGATAGAATGCTAATACTTGTGCTAATCTTAATAATTTTTAATACACTTTTCTTTTTTTCTTTTTTCATTTCATTATCCCTAAGTGTAACTTTTGACTCTTGGCTACCTCCCACCTTCTCTCTCTCATTTCTGAATTCTGTTAGTTTCAGTGTTTTTAATGTTTTAATAGTTTATTACAATTTACATTATTTTCTCTAACCATAATTGCAATAGGGTTTTTTTTTTCTTAATCCTAAAACAAATGATTAAAAACTCAGCATCTCTCCTTCTGCCATAGTTTTTATGTTCTCCACAGGCTGTTTAAAATTCAGCCTTCACTTTATTCCAGACCAGATCCTAGTAACCGCATTTTCTGGATTATTCAATGTTTAGTGCAGCATTAGTACATAAACAAAAGTTTGAGCACAAAATGTTTAAATGTCAGTGAGGTTTTGTAAGCATGCTTCCGCTGTCTTCTGGCATAACATGTTCCTATGGAAAAACTCTGAAACCAACCTAATTTTCCCCCCTAGAAAAGAAACTTTGATTTTGATTTGTATTGTTTATTTTGGTTTTTTGTTTGTTTAAGTGGTAAAAGAATCTTTCTCTACCTTTTGGATTGATAGTTCTGCATCAACTTTTTCTGAGACAGTTTATGTTTTGGTTTTGCTTTGTATGTAGACTTAAATATCTTATTTCTGGAAAATGCTTTGTAATTATATTTCTCCAAATACATCTTCTATTTTTTTCATTACTCTTTGTCAAATATGGCTTGGTCTATTCATGCATATACATATGTCTATCAAATCTATTTCATTTCCATAGCTGTCATGTTTTCTTTCTAATTCTGTTAAAGTGTTAATTCCCATCTTGTTTTGTTAACTTTATCGTGTTCTTAAGCCCACTTTTATTTTTCATTTTGAGTAAAGTTTGTTTAACTTTATGTTGCCTCTAATGGCCCCCTTATTTCTGTGATGACAGTATGTTTCTCCCCCATTTCATTCCTGAGCTCTTTCAGTTGTCTTGACATTTCTTCCTTGAGCTCTTCTTTTATATAAGTGACCTTTTTCATTAAGTTTTGTTGTTATTATTTTTGTCTTTTCTCATTTGCTTGGCAGTTTCCTTGAGCTCTATGGCAACACAATCTGGTTATGTGTTCTTTGTTTTCTCTAATCAATACCCCCTTTTCTTGCAGTATCTTTGTAGAACTCTTCTGACGGTTTCTTTTTTATTCTGACTCATATTTGTGACAAGCTTATTCTTAACCAGCTATTTTACAAAATGTTTATGGTGCTGGGACCAGGCCATGATGCCATCTAGCAGAAGTCTCTTTCACTTACAGGGTGCACCTTATGATACACATGTATATGTGTATATCTTGATTTAATCCTGACTTCTTCCCAGAAGAAAGAAGAAATTGGAAGTTGCAAGACTGATTAGTATTGAACCTATCTGTTACAATCTGCCTTCCTATCAGGCTTCTTCCTGAAGAGATGGCTCTCCCCTGCTTCTAGATGGAGCCAACGATGATCCCGGGATTCTCACAGTCAGTCCATTCTCCATAGACCAGTATTTCCCAAAAAATGATGTTGGTTCTGCCCCTTTGATAAAATCTTCTCTGCCAGCCTTGTTTGAGGTCCTCAGCAGCAGACAACTTTCAACATCTATCTGTCCCTGGTTGAAATATCATTGTATTTAAAAGCCCTTCCTCAAGAAACATAAAGTTTGCATTTCTGCTTCTCATTTTCCTTGTCATTTTGGAATGAATTCAGAAAGTCTTAACACTGCCATCTTAAAAGCAGAAGTCCCTTAAAAGGTTGCAAAGCCCTGTTTTCCTCCCTCTGAATCTCCTGCACCTAATACTATACCTGGGGAAAAGAAGATACTCAATAAATACTTATTCAATGGAATGATGAGTGAAAGAATGAACAATTTTCAAATGTAATAGCTGAGACATAACTACATTTAAGGCCTCTTTTCAAAAGAGCTTCAACAACTAATACTCCTGGTTTTGCCTTGCAACAGCACGAGGTAGATTTCCCATGGTTCAAAGTTCTCCTGCTCACTTTTCTCCCATCTTTCATTATATTTTCTTAGAATCCTGCTGTCACTCACTATCTGAGCCAAGTCAGAGCACCTGGTACATGTGAAACAGTGAATTCTGTGAGAAAATTTTATATAGAGAGTTTTATTTTTCTTTCTTGTCTGGTATTTGGCTTTAGTTTTTATGGATACATTTTAAATTTGTTTCTCCTTGGCTTCCTTCTAATATTGGAAAACTTGTGTATCTTCTTTATCATGAATCATCAGAAAGATAAAGGCAGAATGATTTCAACCTGCACCCGTTTTGATAAGGAATGTAGATAATTGTTTGCATTTCCCTCAGCAACAGGGTCCCACAAGGGTCAGGGCTCTGTCCAGATGCAGCCAGGAGGAAGGAACCTTTGAGAAGGAGAACAACAAAGATATAAACACTCATTTCAGTCCGTGTGAATTCCACAAGAGTCTTCAACATGCATGTGACCCAAGTAAAGATCAGCTGTTGAGTCCAGGTTTCTTTCAGAGCCTTTGACTCAGGAATATACTCCTAAGTCCCTTCAGTGAGAACCAGCAATATGTCACAGACTATTTGCCTTCCATATGGAACGTAATAGGCACTCGAGAATTAATGTGTTAATTTCTTATTTTCCTTAGATTAAAACAAACAAAAAAAAAAAACTTGTCCTACTCACTCAAAACACTTCAGTGTCTAACCCCAGACAAGATTCCTCAATTCTTTTAGAGATCTTCAAGGATAGTTTCCTTTCTTTTTTCTCTTTGTCTTGAGTCTCTCAAACTCCTCCAACTTATTTAGGCTAAGTACCCTTCTCATTGTTATGTTGCACATGTCAACAGACATGAAGTCCACAGACAAGTCAATGGCCCATGGAGTGCCTATGCTGGCTGGCAAGGTTTAGAAGGTAGGACAGTAAAAAGAGGCAAACTACAATCCATATTAGTATTCCTTACAAAATCACGATAACTAGACGTCTCTGCCCATAGCCAGGGATATCAATGCTCTTTCATCTGGACATTCATTGATATTACCCTACAGCCCATATCACCAAAACAGAACTCCCTTTTATGTGCTTGAAAATCTGTGTTCATTCCCACTCTAGCCCTATGTGGGTTTTCCATTGGGGGCACCTAGCATCCTTGTCTGTCCAGAACAGTCCCAGTTTGCCTAGTGTCTTGTCCAGTTAAGCATTTGTCCCTGTCAAAAGTGCTTTTTGTATGATAAATTATATGCTCTTCTTAGTTTAATTTAATGCTTAATTTTCAAAAGGCAGCATGAGCCAGATTGCCTATGGTTATAAGAAATGTTTTAATTCCTACCTTTGTAGAAGATTAGGACTCACCAAGACAATGAGACAGGCAGGGACCTGAAGTCCAGGCACAGGCAGGTGATCAGGAAAAAGTTGACACCACCAGGGTGGCCAGACAGGCTCAGAAAAGTTTTGCAAGAATCTTGAGAGAAAAATCTATCCCAAAGATTAGGGGGGAGAGTCTGGTCTTCAGACTCAAGGGAAATATTTTGGGGTAATACAATCCCAAGGTAGAAAGAAGAGAATTTTTTAAGGAGGAGCATTTTACATGGCCCTATTTCCTCTCTCTTTGCTCCTGAACATTTGGCCAGTGATTTCTCTCTATTTCATTTATGGCAATAACTTCAGGTCTTGTATGTGGTCATAATAGTGATCTATGTATGCCATCTACAGCAGGCATGGATAATGAATCCTATTTTATTTCTTAATTAAGAAATTGAAAGTGCCGCAAATTACTGCAATTAACATGGATTTTCTTCCTCGTTTATTTACTTATTTAAATGCCTAAAATTGTATCCTAAGTTTAAACCAACCACAGGGTTCAGAGCCTATTAAAATATATAGCATTCATTAAAATATTTATTCTTCTCCAACAGTGAACTTGTAATTTGGAAATGGTAGTGATATCTTTGTTTGTGAAATCCTTCTCCCAAAATATATATCTATTGAATTCAAACCATCCATCTTGGTAATTTTAAAAGTTGAATTTATTGCCATTATTTGTGTAACTAAAATAAGCTAAGATTTTCAAAAAATCCTGTGTTATGTTGACCTTAACCAGTATTGTTGTTTTCCTTGTAAGTCCTTGAGGATATGAGCATCCCCATGTTTTCAGAAATTCAATGTTCACTGAAAGATAACAATTACAATATGAGGGTGGTTGAAGACATCTAACTGTTTCAAAACAATAGTATTTTGAATAAACTATTTAGCTTCAAATTATCTCGTACTTTTGAAGATTCAACCTTGGTCTTTATTCTTGGGTTTTTGTATTTGTATTTGGTTTTGTTTCTAACTGGTTTGCAAGGAGACAGAGCTCAAAACACAGTGGTGGAAACTAACCAAAAATATGCTTCAGAAACACAAATCCTTTGGTGTGGGTCAGCAGCCATGAGAAACAACACCCAACAGGGGTATAAATGGGTATGGTTTTACCAGAAAGCAACTGGGAAATAACATGTCAAAAACCTTAAAAGATGCAAACCCTTTTAAGTTCAGCTATTCCACTTCAAGAATTTAGAAAAGAATGAAGACTGTGCCAAGGTTTAGCTAACAATTACATTCATGGCAGCCCTGTTTATTAACAAATAAAATAGGTAAAATAAAATACCAAAATAAGCAGCAATAAAAAGGATTGAGTAAATTATAGTACAACCTTACATTAGAATAACAAACAGCTATTAAAAACTAAGTGGTTTGTATTAGGTATCAATGGCTACATTACTCTAAAACTTAGCAGATTAAAACAGTAAACATATATCTTCTCAGTTTCTGTGGGTCAGGGATCTATAACCATGGCTGAGCTGGATCCCATGACTCACAGCCTCTCAGAAGCTACAGTCAAGGTGTTTTAATCATCTCTAGGCTTAACTTGGAGAGGATCCACTTTCATGTTCACTCAAGTGGATTGGTTGTTGGTAGGATTCAGTTCCCCTGGCCTGTCGGTTGAAGGTCTCTCTCAGTTCCTTGCCTTGGTTTCACTGCCTTATTTTCTAGAGAGCAGCTCATGATGTAGCAGTTGGCTTAATCATAGAAATCAGACTAGAGCTGACATCCCATCACTCTTGTTATGTTCTATTGGTTTGGAATAAGTCAGAAGTCCAGCTCATACTCCAGGGGAGTAGATTATACAATGTGAGAATATGAGCAAGCAGAGATCATTGGGGACATCTTAGAAATCATCTACCACAAGCTGAAGTTTATTTATGACAAAATATTTTCATAATATCTTATTCAATAAAAGAAAAGCAGATCACAAAGTAGTATGTGCCGTATGGTCCCAGTTTTGTAAATTAAAAACAGTAGGAAAACATATATCTATATACATAAATGTTCATGAAATAGTCTGTAAGAGTTTCATGGGTTAATGGTGGTTATTTCTGGGTGATAGTATAACAGATAAGTTTTAAGTCCTATTTCCTAAACTATATTTTCTGATGTTTTCTAAAACAAGCATGTATTGTTTACAATTTTTAAAAAGATTAAATGTTATTAAATTAAAAAACAAAGCAATTACTCTATACTTCATGTTTCTGACCTCCATCCATATCTATCTTTACAGCACTACTTCTTGCTTACTACCTGAAGTCAACCAAATAGAAGTTCACAGGACCCTTCATAGAATCCATTGATCGCACCGTGACCAAGGACATTGTGAGTACATTCTAGAACTTACTGCTGTGTTTGTGTCTTCTAAAACAATTATTATCACCAAAAATACTACCATGGAAAACATTATTTTTCCCTCTGAGGTCACTAGAACCACAACTATGATTGACATGAGAGAACTGAGTCCTCCCTTGAGCCAGTGTCATCCAGACTCAATTCTGGTTACTTCCAGACCACAAGCTAGCATCACCACATGGCCACCTTCCCTGTAGAATTCCAAAAGGATAGTTTCTATTTGTGTGTCAAAAATAGATGAACAGATCTGGCACTGCTGAACATATTTATAAATTTGAAAAAGAAGAAGGGATGGGTGAGTGAGAAGATAAATTCATTTATAATCCCCACACTTCATTACTTTTCTGTGCAATGCCACCAGGAGGGCCTGAGTTGGGATGCCACTGGTTCGGGGTGGGAATAACTTCTCTAGCAATGTAAATGATATTTTAAGGTTGCTTACTTATGAAACTACTGTTTTTTCAAACATAGATTTTTGGTTGTTTGATAAGTAGACAGCTGATTTATGCCAATATAAGAACGCAACAGAAGCTGGTTAGGATAGGTGAGCTGGTATTAATGGTGGAGAAGGCAATGGTTTCCAAGATGGCAGGGGATTAAAATCAGGTCTGAAATACTGGTGGATCTTTTTTCCATTGTGGTGTATGGTACAATAGCTGGTCTGAAAGCTAACACTTGGTGGTTTAATATTACCAAACCAAACAGTGTCTGTCTACTGGACACAAGGCAGAGCCAAACACAGAACACTGAGTATTTCAGAGGTGAAATTAAAGGAATTCATTTGCAGTGCCAGGCTTGAAGGTGAGCTAGTGATCAAGATCCGAATTCCTCAATGGTTTGTAATCATTGGTTTTAAAAGCAGAGTTTGAGGGTTAGGGCTTAGAAGTCAAGGGCAAGGCTGATTAGTTAACTCTTGTGTAAGCTTCATTCGTTTTCTTTGGTCTGATTAATTCAGTTCCTGATGTCATCTTGTCTGATGCCTTTATTGCTGTGATCAGATGATCTAACCAAGTTGAGGAACCAAGAATAACTCATAATTGTGTGATAGCGATGCTCTGTCTAAAAGCAAAAGGCAGCAACTAGACATCTAGTGACCTTTGTTATTGTTTTAAGTTATTGTTTTGTGCTTAACTAGCTATGTATTATTATTATTATTATTATTATTATTATTGCAAGCAAAGTGTATGTTAAAACATTTTTTCTGGGACTTGTTCACAGGCAGGCCTATGACTAACATACTTTCTTAACCTTTGACTGTAAACTACATGACAATCAAAGCAACTGAAACATTTAGTTAAAGCCTATGCCTATATCTCTGGATTCTTGATCTAATACCTAAACATGCTTACTGTTAGCTGCTGGTTTCACTAACAATAGAGCACATTTCCCTCACATAAGTCCCAAATGGGTGTTTGTCTAAGTGTTTATCAGCAATCCAGGTGCCTCCTATCTTGTGGCTTCGCTGTCTTCTAAAGTCTCTGAGTTTTATTCCGGATATTCTGCATCCGCTTGGTTTACAAGAAAGGAGAGTAAAGATGCCACGCCCACTTCCTATCAACCTGGTGTACAGCCAACACACATCACATTTCATTGGAGAGAACTAGTCACATGGGCCTCACTTTGATGAAAGAGGCCTTGGGTTAGTCATTGGCTGGCAGTAATTTCCCAACAACTCCCCTCTGTGGCTGGGGAAAATACATCATGGGCTCTGTCAGGAAAAGTCATAGTGTTAAAAAGTTCTTGCTGAGAAAATTCTTGGTGAGATTCATACATTAATCACAGAACAAGGATTAGTTGACTTTATCAATTACTCTGAATAATAAATCTTTCTGCCCCACTCTGAAGGGATTTCTAATACCAATCTCTCATGCCTAAGGCAATAAGCCACTGATAATAGGGCTTTAAAGATTCAAGGTTGTTCTACATTGAAAGAGCCAGGTATGTCTTCCAATTCTGAAAATCCACCATTGTCAATGGAATCTCAAGATATCAGCCTTCAAATGTGTGTGTGTGTCTCTCTCTAAGCCTTAGTTTCTTGTTATACTAAGATCCTATGAATGACAAGAATAGGATCTAACTCACAGGGTTGATGTGAAGCCCCAAATAAATAATCATAGTATGCATTAACTCAACACATGGGAGTCTTCTCCAGCAGGTATCCTTATATGATGAATATTCTCAGAAATGCCTGCCCTACCAACACTGTAACAATTGCTGGTTCTTATAATATCATTTTTACTATTAAGCTATAATTATGATGATTAGCACTACATCAAATAATAAAAATCACTTTTCTACATTGATTTATATTTAAATATTTGACTCTCATCTCATGACACCATCATCAAGTAGGAAACAGACTCACATTATCATACCCATTTCATATGTCAGAGAACTGAGCGTCGTGGAGGATCAGTGTTAATGAGCAAGATCCCATTATAGTTCAGTCATAGTTGCCATTTGACTCTTAAACCTACGTCTTTTAAGTCAAGATGATACTACCACACCAAATTTAAACTGAGACCTTGGGGAAAAATTGAATCATTGAGGAGGCATAGTCTCAACCCCCTCATTGTTCAGATGAACTGGAGATGCCTTTGGAGGATTTTTCTGTTTTATACCACTCCTCTCAGGCTGTCTTATCTCCTTTATGATTAGTCAGTCTAATTGCACCTCGGTCAGGGGTGGGGAGGAAGGGCAAGTAGTGGTGGTATTGGTAATGTCATGTTACATAAGCCATAAAATGTGCAGGGCTCGTGGACATTACTCCAGAAAACATGAGTTGCTTGGGGCCCCAGAAGAAGGAAAAGTGGGCACTTTTTCTCTATTCTGGCATATTGGAGACATCTCTGGTCAACATCACCAACCTTAGGGAGGCAAGTGACAGGAATCCACATCTAGATTTTTTAGGGGTTTTTGTTGTTGTTGTTGTTGTTGTTGTTGTTTGTCCTACATTCAACTTGTAGGCCTTTTCCTGATAACTTTAATGACTAATTCTTTAATGACTTTATTATTTCCATTGAGAGAAAAAACAATTTCTGGTATCCTTGTGTTTGCAATACAAGGTCTTTGGAGATCATATTTGACCCTGTGTTGGGTGATTCCAACTGCCAATTGCAATGTGCTATAATGGACATGGGTCTTAATGTAGAGAGCAGCCCTCAGGCCCAGACCTGCAGCTGACTGTTGTGTTATCATGAAGGTTCTTTAGATTCTATAGGCCACAAATCTGTCAAATCAGGTGGATGATGTATTGTACACCCTAGTCACCTCCCCCACTTTCTGGTGGAAATCCTGGGTTCAAACAAGGAAATAGAAAGTGCTTGGAGAAGCGTAGCATGCTAGAGAAATGCATCAGAGAGTCATCATTATCACTGTACTATTGCCATTATTATTTTGTGGTCAGCTCAGCTTTTCTTAACACAGAGAAGTTAAAGAAGTGGCAACTGTATTGGTTTCTCAGTAGGAAGGAGAAGGGGCCAAATAAGGCGTAGTTTTTATCCCATTTTAATGTCCAGTTGTGTTTTCTTTTTCAAAACAGCTATGTCTAAACAGTTCATAAGTACTTTAATTACAGTGGCATTTCATTATACTTAACCCTAACAAAAAATGGGCTAAGTAAAAAAATTTCTTTAATGGTGTATTTCCCTAAAGGCTGAGTTAACTTTCATCAGCAACCAGAATACTACTACCTTTGATCTCACCTCTAAACTTGGTACCTATAATTTTGAATGAATTATTTAACAAATGTAAACAATTGTAATTGTACCTGCAAGTCCACTAATAGAGAGAAAATGACAAAACCCATTAGTCATCAGGCTTTGGTTCATAAATTGTCCATTAGCTGAAATACATTTTTTCCTATGGCCATAAGGAGTTATGGAAATAGAAAATTTAAAAATCAATAGTGGCATACTGGGAGAGCTATACAAAGAGAAAGAATATGTGTCACCTCTAGCCCTGGTACATGGCCATTCTGTTGCTTCCTGCAGCATCTCACATACTCTTGCCTCAGTAGGTGAACACCTACCTCATTCAAAGGATAAAATAAATATTATAAAGTAGAGAAGTTAGAAGGGGTTTTGCAAACTTAAATCCCAAAGTAACCATTTTACAGATAAGAAAACTAAGGCTTATGTTGAAATATTCAAGGTTATACAAATGAGCACTTATTAAGATGACACCTAAAAGTGTATATTAGTTTTATATTGTTATAACAAATTACCACAATTTTAGTGGCTTAAAGCAACATAAATTTACTATATTACAGTTCTGTAGGAAACAAGCCTTATATGGGTCTCATTGGCCTAAAACTGAAGAATTGATTGTGTTAAAGTCTCTTCTGGAGACTCTGGAAGAATCCATTTCCTAGCCCTTTCCAGCTTTTAGAAACGCCTGCATTCCTTAGCTTGTGGCCCCTTCCTCCATCTTCAAAGCTAACAATGTTGCCTCTCTCTGATCTTTTTTCTGAAGTCACATCTTTAACCACAGCCCTGACAGGAAATTGATCACCAATAGGGGGCATTCAGGAGGCAGCCAATCAATGATTCTCTCATCGATGTTTCTCTCTCTCTCTCTCCCTCTCCCTTTTTCTCTGAAATCAATTAAAATATATATCTTTAAAAAGCAATAAATGAAATAAATGTTATTTGGCCTAAGCCCAAGTCTGATTTTGGCACAGGAGCAAAAGATGTTCTAGTCATCTGAATAGCAAGGAAGAAAAAGATGGCAAGGCATTGCCGTATGTTCACTCCTAGGGAAGTCCTGTCACAGAACATCAGGGCTGACCTTAATATTCATCTTAATGGAAAGGTATCTGCAAGGAGGGTACAATGACTCATTTGTTTCCATCTTTGAACTCTCCTTCTTCCCAGCCTCCCAAAGGTTCTCTCTCTTGAGTCACTGCTGAGCCCAGCCTCTGTACTAGAATAGCTCTGATTGTCCAAACAGACATCAGGAACACCACACCACCTTCATTTCTCCACATGTCCAGCTGCAATGTCTAAAAGAAATGGCATTTAACAAAGGGACTTCCTATATCTCATAGAAGACTGTGTAGATACTGGCTTGGGTCAGCCATAGTTGCAGAAAAAAATGGGTTTGATTTTTCTGTGTGCCTTGATTCAAGTGGTAAGAACAAAGCACTTCAACACAGAAACATCATTGCCTTCCCATTAAGTCCTTTCAGCAAGACCATAATAATAATACCTTCTGCTAAAACCGGTTTGGCTCAGTGGATAGAGCGTCGGCCTGCAGACTGAAAGGTCCCGGGTTCAATTCCGGTCAAGGGCATGTAACCTTGGTTGCGGGCACATCCCCAGTAGCGGGTGTGCAAGAGGCAGCTGATTGATGATTCTCTCTCATCGATGTTTCTAGCTTTCTATCCCTCTCTCTTTCTCTCTGTAAAAACTCAATAAAGTGTATATATTTTAAAAATAATAATAATAATAATAATGCCTTCTGATTCATGTAAGGCTTCACATTTTACCAAGCACTCCCATTTATGTTACTTCTTATGAATTTCATAACATTTCTTGGGGAGAAAATTATGTAAAGATGAATAAATAGAGATTCAAAGAGTTTGAGTGACTTACCTTAAGTCACAAAGCTAGAGTCTGAAATTGGACCCAAACCTTTTGAACACAAGTTGTCTCTATTACATTATCCCAAAAAGTCTACCCTGATAAAAGGCCTTTATGTCCCACAACCTTGGAAGTTTGAGGACAAAAGAGAACCAGAAAGGGTAAAGAAAGCAGAAAGCTGAGGGAAAAATAATCTGAATTTCACATTTTGTCTCAGGTCAGTCCTGAGATTACTGGTTTTTAAGTCTTTCTTACTTTTCCTCAGTGTTTTTAACTCTACAAAGAATTCTCATATCCTTATCTCATTTGGTCAGCTCAGCAACACTGTGAGATAGGCAGAGCAAATCTGACAGATGAGGAAACCAATGAGAAGTTAGAGTCTCACCCAAGAATAGATGGCCCCTGGGTGGCAGAGTTAGACCTAGAACCCAAATCTTTGAGATAGAATGGGGTAGGAGAAAAGTACCCACTGAAAGAGGTAGGAAGGAAACATTTCTTTCTTTCTTTTTTTTAAATATATTTTATTGATTTTTTAAAGAGAGAAAGAGAAAGAAATAGAGAGTTAAAAACATCAATGAGAGAGAATCATCGATCAGCTGCATCTTACACACCCCCTCCTGGGGATGTGCCTACAACCAAGGTATATGTCCTTGACCGGAATTGAACCTGGGACCTTTCAGTCCACAGGCCGACACTCTATCCACTGAGCCAAACCGGTTTTGGCGGAAGGAAACATTTCATTAACAGATTATTCAAAATTCATTTACATTTCACAACAGATGTAAGTTAAACCATTATGCAGTATCCCTTAAACTTATACAATAATGTATGTCAATTATATATCAATAAAACTAGTAAAAATATATTTAAAAATCATATAAAAATAAAAAGGTATGAGAATAGCCAAAAGAATTTTGAGATAGAATACAAAAAAAAAGGACTTATACCACAGATATCAAAACAAATGGCAAAACAGCATGATTGAGGCATAGAAATACAGAGACCAATGGAATATATTCAAAAGTCCAGAAAGAAGCTCATGCATTTTTGGAAATTTAGTACATGACAAGAGTGATAACAAATAAATCAGCAAAGTATAAACTATTTGATATATAATATCATAACAATTGTCTCTCCTTACTGGAAAATTAATATTAGAGCTATATTTCATACACAAAGTATTGCAAATAAACTCCAAATTGATTTAATGTTAAAAGTTATTTTAAAATGTTTAGCCCTAGCTGACATGGCTCAGTGGTTGGAACGTTAGCCCTTGGACCGAAGAATTGCAGGTTTGATTCCTGGCCAAGGTCACATAGCTGGGTTATAGGTTTATCCCCAGCCCTGGTTGGGCACATGTGTAAAGCAACCAATAGATGGGTCTCTCTCAGATTGATGTTTCTCTCCCCCACCCCTATCTTCTCCCTTCAACTTTTTCTGAAAATCAATGGAAAAGATATTCTCAGGTATGGATTAACCAAAAAATACTTAAACTATTAGAAGAAAATTTAGTAAGACATTTTTATATCTAATGAGGAAAAGATTTCTCAAGATTTGAAAAAAAAAAATGGCAAAAGAAAAAATGGATAAATTAGATTTCATTAAAACTGAAGACTTCTATATGACCAAAGACACCCAAAACAAAGCCAAAAGACATGTGAGAGATTTTCAAGATCTCTTGCAAATCAATGCATTTGATCAACACAGGATTAATATTTACAATATTAGGGGGTACAATAGAACAAAGACAAAACATAAAAATGGACAATCCACAGAAATGTAAACCAAAATGGTCTATAAAAATATGAAAAGATGTCCTACCTTTTTAATGATCAAGGAGCTGCCAATTAAACCTAAGAGATGCCATTCAGCACCCACCAACTTTCAAAACCAAAATGGTTTAATAATACCAAGTTTTTTGTGGGAAATGGGTACTGTTGTTCTGAAGAGGGTGCAAATTGTGTTAACCTCCTCAGAGAGCAATTTGGAAATACCTTGTAAGCGTGAAAAAAAAAATGTATCTCTATGACAACTAGTTTTATATCTAAATAAATGCCCTAGAAAAACTCACTCCTATGTGGAACAGGACACATAAGAGAATGTTTGTTATTTCATTCTTTGCAAGATTGAAAAGTAGGGAACAATCTCAATGCCCATCGATAGGACAATGGGGAGGCAGTGTACATTCCAGAGCAGTGAGCTGGAGGATGTGTCAAGAGCACATGTGTCAGACACAAGGCCCGCGGGCCAAATCCGTCCCGCCAGGCCTTGCAATGTGGCCCGCACCGTGCTGTCATCACTGCACTCCGCTGCGTTTCCATCACAATGACAGTTTATGACTGTTCAGTAAACCATTCGGCACGCGATTTAGGCTGGATTTTAGATTTTGGCCCCTTCTCTGATTGAGTTCGACATCCCTAGTCAAGCGGATAATTTTGAAAAACCCAAGCTAAGTGAAAAGAATCAAATCAAATTAATATACCATTCACTTTCTTGTTTAAACATATTTTCTTTCACTTATGGAGTTAAACATGTATGTGGCTTCTCAGAGGAAGAAGGAAAAAGGCTCAAGGACCATTCCTAGAGGATTGAGCTGAACCTATAATGTGTTATTTCTTTAATTCAAATAAACTAAACAAATTTAGCAAGATGTTAACGTTATAACACTGTGCTGTGGCTATTGTGTTCAAAAGAGTAAACAATTGAGGAAAGAAAATTATTCACCAGCCACCTCTTTGTCCTCTGGTGGAAATGAGAAGGCAGTGGGGAGCATAAGTGTGCAGGACACAAGCTGACAGCTTTGAAATTATTGTGGCTTTGGATTTCAGCTCATATACAAACACTGAGACCGTTCCACACATGGGAGCAGGGGTCAAGGAAGAAGCACTGCCAAGCATGATAGTCAAGGCACACAGGGGCCCAGACAGGGAATCAAACACAGCATCTCCTGGCTAGGACTAGGACCCAGGAATAACCATGGTTTAAATACAATAGGAAAGGATTTCAGAGGTAGGCAGTTCAGATTTGAGGGGCTAATATGGTGGCGGCACAATGTCCAGGACTCAGGATCTTTTCATATTTCTGCTGTGTCATCCTTAAGTGTTTGAGTTCCATCTCCAAGGTCACGTCATTATCTGAGATGGTCACCATCCAAGCATGAAGCAGGAAGGAGGGGAAGGGGTATGGCAAAATGATGAAATCAAAATGCCATGCAGTAACTTGGTGACCTACAGAACAGCCTTGAGGACAGGTCACAGGAGCAGTGACCAAAGTCAAGGTTGAGTCTCAGCTTCAACCTTGGGCATTTCTGCAAGGATAGGAGTCACCTTGCCATCATATAAGCCATTTCCACTTCTTCCCTGGTTCTTGCCATGACATCCAGGGAAAGACACACTCATGAATAACCCGTCTCTGGCTCTTGAGGGAATTTGATCACTTATGTATGATGAATCACAAGAGATGCCAATCAAATAGCATCAGTGTGGCAGCCAAGAGTCCAGAGAAAAAAGAGGAAAGGACATCAATGTCTCTGATATGACACCAAGCCTACTCTCCAGAACCCGAGATGCTCCAGCCCACAAGTCTCACCATCTTGCTGTGATCTTGAAGGCCACCACAGGGATGTTAGCAGTGGATATAAGCAAATGTTGGGTGAGATTCCTGTGGAAACACAAGTTTCCTGAAGGGCTGTACTTCATGCCCTTTAATGTGGTGATCTGTTGCCAATTCCAGACAGTTAAAGTGGGAAAATGAATGAGCAGAGGTAATTCCCATCCCTGAGACCAACCTAAACCAGTAGTAGCACCCAATTCTTCACACACACAATTTATTCATTGCACACAACCCTCTCTGAAAGAAGTATAACCCTTATTTTTCAAAAAGGTTGGGAACTCAAAAAAGTTAAGCGACATTCCCAAGATCACCAAGTTGGTATCAAAACCAGAACATAAACCCACCCCAAATATCAGCAAACCCCATATCCTCTCCTACACTTTTCTTCCTTTCAAAAATCTAAAGAATTTCAGTGTATAACAGGCTTCATGGGCTAGCTCACCTTAGAAGTGATAGGAGTGAGGCACATGGAGGCTGATGACAGAGATGAAGGTGAACCTCACTTTCTTGGCTCTCAGTTCAACTCTTTCCTCACTATGGCTCACTGTGTCCCAGACTCTAGCAAGTAATGACCTGACCACCGCATTCATTCAAAAATTGATTTAACAACTATGTATGAGCTCTTACCAAGGGCCAGGCACTGGGGACACAGAAGCATTTCTCTTCTCATGGAGCTCACATTCAACTGGAAAGATAAATATTTACAAAACAGTTCATCAGATGAGAGTAATAAAGCAGAGTGAGAGGGGCAAAAGAAAGGATATTCTTTTTTAAAGGATGGCCAAGAATGATACCTGGCTATGAGTTTCCCCAGCAAAATCCTTTCCAACTTTACCTACCACTTCCTTGTACCCACAGTGTGGTGTTGGGCCGACAATGAGCAGGTTAGACACAAAACAGAAGGCATGGGATCCCCAAGGAAGAAGGAGAATTCAAAAGGGAGCCCAGGACTGCCACAGTCTGGCCAGGGGACAATCTTCAGTAGGGTAGATGGCCACCATTTAGCATAATCTCAATGAAAATGGCCCCATGAGTTAGGATCTTAAGGAAGATACCCTCACAATCTGGTAGTAGACAGCCTTTGAAAGCCTCTGAACACGCTTTATGAGAAAGGGAAATTGGAGATGAATACCTGGAGAATTTCAGTGGTAGGAAAGAAGCCTTCAGACATGCTTCAGGATCTTATTAAAAAGGTTTCCTTCATAGACTTAAGAGGTTATATCTCTAAAAGTAAAATAGTAAGAAGACTCTGATTGCACCTTAGAAACAATATGGAAACTCATTCCTGTCCAAGACCCAGAGAAAAGGTTTTATGCAAAAATTGCCACATGTCATTTATTTTATACCCATAAAGTGTTATATCTGTACATTGATTGTGTAAAACAAGTTTTCTAAAAGGCTTAGCAATCAAATCAATTAACAGAGAAAACCATGGCCCAAATACATGTCTGTATTTTATTATTGAAATTGCCCCCAGGAGAATTTTGTGAAGCTGGAGGTTCAAGGAGAGGCCATAAGGAACAGATGGAGAAGCCTCAGGACAGGATCCGTGCCATTCTGGGAAATGGATAGGCTCAAAGAAGGCTAGGAAGGGCAGCACCCAGAGCTAAGGGGCTGTGAGCCTGGAGGTGACGGGAACAGCCTGCCTGGATGGCGTAGCTTGCTGCCTGGTCCAAGTGCCATAAGTAATGCTGTAGATGAAGTTGGCAGGAAATGTGTAAAAAGTTAACACTTACTCTGTATCCTCACCTCTCTCTCCCCCCATCACCACTCCAGCTTCAGGAAAGTCTCAAATCTATTCTAAAGTTAACCCTCCATTTCAGCTGAGGATTCATTCCCGACTGTCCCCCAATTAGGCTCCTTCATTCTCTCCTCGTCTCTCCCTTTCAATTAGATTCTTTCCTGACAAACATGCCATCTTCATTTTTTGAGGGGAATAAAAAAAGAAAAGGAAAGAACTTTCTTTGGCCCTGCTTTCCCCACAAGTTTGCATTCCACCCTTCCACATAAGTGCCAGACTAAAGAAGTCCTTTCATACTCACTGTCTTCCCTTCCTCATGTTCACCTCCTTTAACACCTCATAGTCTGCTTTCTGCTCCCAAAATTCCACAGAAATTTCTCTAACTGCAAAATACAGCAACCTATCCAAGCCTTTGGTCTCAGTGGCATTTGTCACTGTATAACCATTGCATGAACCCAAGATCTTAAAACATTCGCCTCCTTCAGCCTACATGACCCTATTCCACTGGTCACTCCTGAAACCTCTCACCTTTTTCCCAGTCCCAAGACCCACCCACCCACCACCACCACCACTTTAGTCATCAGCTGGGGAGAAGAGACAGGAATCATCTAAATCACTAGATGGAGTCACATAGTTTTTTAGAAAATCTGATAGAAGTTTTAAAGAATCTCCCCCAAATATTGTTTATCTATACATATACAAGCATATACATATATAAATAAATATTATTTCAGAGGAAAATGACGAACTCCCTAAATTAAGAGCCTCTGTCCCAGAGAATAGCCTTTGTATAAAATGGAATTCATGTGGCTGTTTCCTGTTGCTTTTAAACCACATATTCCTAGGAAGTTCTTGGCTTCCATGGGGTGCTCTAATGAAGTAAAGCCATTTATCAGAAGGCAGGAGCCCAGGGTTGTCAGCCCAGGTTTCACACCTTAAAGATTGTGAAATTGGTTCTTTTGTAAAAATAGGCATTATAATTTCTTCCCTATCACACAGGAAATTGGGAATTTGAAAAGATTTTGGAAACTTCAGAGTACTGTAGAGTTGATTACCATTAAAATCATTGATTAACATCTTTAGAGATGCACCCACCAGCAGGTGTCAACATGGGTTTGATTCCTATCTTTGACAGCATGTTATTACATGACATGGGTTCATTTCCCAGTTTGTAAACTGGAGATGATGATATTACTCTAGCTATATCGTAGAGCTGGTGGGAATAGCAAATGAAATAATGAATGTGGAGGGACCTTGCAACCCAACAAGACAGGCGCCTACCATTTCCTATCCTCTTCTTTGTCCCTCTCCATGTGCATTAATTGAGCTTTGTGAGCTCAATAGAATGATGATGCACTCTCAGAAGTCCCACCATGCCCAAAATTAGAGCATTCCTACAAAGTAATTTGAGTCAAATTAGACTCCAATGAGTTAATCATGGGTAATGTAATTATAAGAAGCAGCAAATAAATTTATAATAATTGGATACTTATTCTTTTTTAAAGATGAATATAGAGAGGAAGAATATAGTGTGAGAGAAAGATTATCTTTTATAGAAATAATCACTCCTCCTGGTCACTTGGCCCATATTTGAACCCACCCCAGGAACACTGTTGTTTCTCTGGTATTCTGGGTTTCATAAAATACTTCCTGCCTAAAGTCATGGCTTTAACCTGATATGTGTGTTCAGACCTTTAGTAGTGTACACAGGTTTCCAGCTCCCCAAAAATGACCTTGGCATCTAGACTCATTATGCCTTCGTGTTCCAAGCACCTTCTTCTGTGTTCCACTGTGCTAAGCTGACATCCACTGTGGTAAGGGTTCGGGACTGATGCAGACAAACTGGCAAGCTTAAAGTTGATCCATCTCTTCCTTTGCACCAGGTTTTACCTAGTTTCATAAAGAGGTAGGATTTCCATGCTGCTGTACAAAAAGAAAGATTAACAACTATCTGGAGAGGACAAGCCAAGTCGCTGTCAAAATCAGATAACACAAGCCGAAACTGGTTTGGCTCAGTGGATAGAGCATTGGCCTGCGGACTGAAAGGTCCCAGGTTTGATTCCGCATATACCTTGGTTGTGGGCACACCCCAAGTGGAGGATGTGCAGGAGGTAGCTGATTGATGTTTCTAACTTTCTGTCCCTCTCCCTTAATATCTGTGAAAAATAAATTAAAAATAATTTTTTAAAAAATCAGATAACACATGAACTTCTCAACCGTCTCTAGGACCTGGTGAGGATGAAACTGGACCCTTCCTTGAAGAAGTGAGAAAGACCAAGCATCTGGGGCTCTATGTGCAGGAGGATGAGGAAATGGAAGGGAGGTTAACATTTATCGAGCCAAGGATATTACTTACATTACTTCTTCAATCTACCTAATACCCCTGACACAGATGTATTTTCCATCTTACCAACAATGAACCTTAAAGTCAGGCTAAAGCTTGAGAGCTTCACTGAGCTGCAGAAGTGACGGGAAGAGAAGTGAACATTCCTGGTGACCTGCAGAAATGTCATAGACTGGAGAGTGAGAGGTTGCCAAGGGGACTGAGCACCCAGGGGACTCACCAGCTCCATAGCCAAATTCTGAACAGGGCAGGATGGATCATCACCAGCCAGGGACTAGCCAGTATCAGGTGCTTCACAAGGAAGAGGATAATTCAGAATCATCTATTATGGAGCAACCATCAACTTCAAACCCAGCACATAGACCCTGCAGACAGTTCTTTCAGCATCAGTACTCAAAACTGGCTTTTCTCTTCCATCTTATAGTAGTGTTACTGTCGAAGTGCCTACAATACAAACGTTCACAGGGCATATTAAACAGGTAGATCCCAAGTTCCACTCCTAGAGATTCAGATTCATGAGATAGGAGTGGAGTAGAAATGTGCCTTGAGCAAAATTCCCATTTTTTTCCAAAGCAGATGAGCCTGGAAGAAAAACTGAGAAACCAACTCTCTGATAGTCTATTGTTTCATATACCATCTTGTACTATAGACTCTTAGGTTTAACTCCACACTGGATTATAAGCTTCTCTGGGGCAGGGACTGTACCTTCTCATCCTTGTAACCCAGAGTCTAACAGAGTACCCAGCATGTGTTTGCTTGGGGTCACCAGATGTGGAGGGTGAACCATAAAATACATCTCATTCCCATAGGAACAGCTTCATATAAAGGGTTTGTGTTGTTGATAAGGGTCACTACGTCCCCAAATATCATAAATATGGGCAATAATATTGACCCATGGATACTAGAGTGATAGGGCTGAGAAGTACCCAAATTTATTCTGCAATAACCATAAAGCAAGGGCACCACTCTAGACCTCTGCAGTCACTCTGATCTGTCAGATTATGCTCCATGCAATGCTTTACTAGAGATTGTCTGATCAATGGAATCCAGTGTAACTTACAGTCACTTTGTAGCCGAGGGAACTGAGGCCTAGAGACACATTCAAGGTTGCACCACAAATCAGTGTCACACTCAGACCTTAGACCCAGGTCTGGATTTTCTGGACGGTGCTTCCTTAAAACCACAGATTCAAAGAAGGATCCATATTTGGGTTTTGTATTTTCTTTAAAAATTATCAGCAATTTTTTCTTCTTTTTTTAATGCCTCCACTGCTTAATACAGGGACATTTATCACAGGAAGAAGGCTTCATTTTAAAGTTCTTAACAGGGCCCTGGGCCATGGAAAGTCTTCTGAGCTCCTCCAAATTCTCAGAGAGAAACAAAATGAGAGTTAATTGAATGTGTGATTCCTATTGATTGTGGCAAGCATGTTTCTTACAGGTCAGATTACAATGCAGAGGCATGATAGTGTTTATGACACATAATGGTGTTGTGTGTACTTTTAGGATGCTGGCCCCTTTTCTCAACCCTGAGATTATAACTTAGAGAAAGGTTTTATAGGACTGGGGGATGGTCTTCAGGGGACATCACAGAACAAGCTCTACAAGGGTGTCTCCATGCTACACATGTTAACCAGTACAGAACTGTTAATGCTCTGCTCTCATTGAGAACCACATCCCTTCCCAGCCAAATGCCTAGCGAATCAAGGAACTAATTCATGGAACTAACTCAATGTCTGGTTCTTAGGTATACTCCTTCTCTTTCCTATTCCTTCTATTTTTGGTTGTCTGTCAATGTCGCGCTCCTGTCTTAATTTTCTTATGACTTTTCAGGTATTCCTGCTACTATGGCAGGTCCCCTGTGATGTGCATTCCTGTTAGTTCCCGGGCCTGGTCTCCCCTTTCTCTCCCTTACCCAAAGTCCCATACACTAAATTACAGAGGACGGCAGACCCCCATTGATAGTCGATCCAATGAGTGAGGCTGGGCCCTTTCTTCTTTATCTATCTGTGCTAATGTTTGAAAATAAATTTCTCTGATACAGATCATCTGCTGATCTGATATAGCATAAGCAGTCTCATGATTTTCCCATCAAAGAACCTTCTCTTGTGATGCCCCCCACACCACTGGGAAGTGGGTAAGAGAGGATTGTGTCCATTGTGCAGGATTCCGAAGCTAAGGATGGAGGGTCAAGCTGACTTACCCAAGTTAGTAAGAGAGCCCCTTCGAGAACCAATGCTTCCTATGTCCTTGTCTATAAGGGTATTTATTTCTCCCCAATCACATTCTTGCTGTAGCTAAAATGTGCTCACAGATTGGCTGGTGTGTCCTCAGTAGAATGGAAGGAATAGAGGAAAAAAATCTCTGTTTTTATGTCCTGGAATGTTCCAATGGTTCCAGCTGTGGCTACAGTTCATGACAGCGGGGACTTTTTGCTTGTTTATTTTCTTTTGAAAGATCCTATCTTGATTCCAGCAAACTTTCCAGCAAACAGTGCTTTGAGGCAGCTGGGGAAGGAAGGGCTGTTTCTTCCCTGTCATATGTCCTTAAAATAACACGATGGGAGAGGCAAGCCTTCAGGGTCCCCTTGAGGTACCAAGGATAGCATAATGAACTGGCTAATCATACACCATTCACTCCCCAGTTCCAACCAATATGATAATGAATTGCCAAGGAGCCATTCACCAGACTGCAGCCATATGGTGAGGGAAGGGACTCTGGCACACTGTAGCCTCACTGGTGGGCTTGTCTGTGTAATTGTTCCCATCCAGAACCTTCCATCTCTATAGCTGCTAATTAACGTCCTATTTAAGCTGCTGTTGTCAAAATGAATCATTTGTTTGTTTGCTTTTGTGGCAAGGTCTTTCCCTTAACTGGTTAGTAATAGTGACCATTAAGAAATGAATATGGGAATTTACATAAAAATATTTGAGTTGCACATCTTGCATTACCCAGTGGGTACCCAGGCCTAGCAGCACTGGCCTATGGTAGCAACTCCATCCCGGAGCTTATTAAACCCAACAAATTATCATTTCTCCATACAGACACGCAAATAAGGACTCAGTTCATTAATTTCTCCCTTGTTCTTTCTGTCTGTGGACATTACTCTAGTTGGATCTTGAGCTATAAAATGTGGATTTTATTAGAATAGTGATGATAATAAAAATAATTAGAAGGAGATTTTATTTATCAGAATTATTCCTGTTGGCTCAAGGGGATGGGGAAATTTTGGGGAAAACAATGTTGGGGTTTTTTTTCTGCTCCTCTGCTGTTTCTTTGCCTCTTTCATTGGTTTTCTATTTTTTTTAATATATTTTTATTGATTTCAGAGAGAAAGGGAGAGGGAGAGAGATAAAAACATCAATGATGAGAGAAAATCATTGATTAACTGCCTCCTGCACGCCCCACACTGAGAATTGAGCCCACAACTCAGGCATGTGTCCTGACTGGGAATCAAACAATGACCTCATGATTCATAGGTCGATGCCCAACCACTGAGATACACCAGTCCAGCTATTACACAATTGAAGCTGGAAAGAGAGTTTGCAGAAAAGCGCAACAAAGCAGAGCTACTCTGGGAGGACAGGGAGATTATGACCCATTACCAATAAACAGTGAAGCCAATTTGAAAGGAATAACTTTATTAAGGATTTGGGAGAACAACAGAGAGGGGGAAGCTAGGACCCTGTGTTCTGCTTACATCATCCAGGGTGTGTCCAGTGTCTTAAGTCCCCTTGAATATCACCACTAAGGCACAAAGAGGGGATTGGCCCTTTGTTCCCTAAATACACCCTTCTGACAGCCTTTTCCCTCTAAAATTTCCTGTTATTAATCTAAACTGATATCTTTTTATACAATGTTAAATACAAAGAAATGGAGGCAAAGAAGACAGAAAACTGAGGGGAGGTACCCATGGGGTGATACTACTCCCTGAGCCTTCTCCTGGGTCCCTTGCTTCCTACAAGACACAGTGGGAGCAATTGCTCTGTCTCCCAACTTCTTGATTTTTCCTGCATCCATAATCCACACCCCAGAAATAGCCAATGTGTTAATTGTGAGAGCAGGATAGTGTCTTAGGTGGCATCTGCAACGTGGTGTAATGCACACAGATTTCCATATGCAGTCCCTTACTGTAGCCCTCAGCCCCGAGCACCCAAAGCACATAAGAACATAGAGTCTCAGGAGATGCTGACATTTTAATTGGAAGCATCTGTTGCCTTCTCTGTTATTTTTGGGCATGTTTGGTTTATTTGTATGAGCTGATGTTTGTTTACAGACCTTCCTACATGTTTCATGGGAGGCAGTGCAAAGCCTGGCTTTGCCTCTCTCTCATCTTCTTCTCAAGGAGCCGACTGGGACATGTGACAGGACCACTCACTTTCTCCCCAGCCTGTTCACTGCTGGGTTCCTCCCCACAGAACTGGGGATGAGGTGGGCCATGCCGAGAATAGAAAATCACCTTCCTGCACCCTAGCTGGTTTTGTTCAGTGGATAGAGTGTTGGCCTTTGGACTGAAGGGTCCCAGACTAGATTCTGGTCAAGGGCACATGCCTGGTTGGGGGCTCAATACCCAATAGGGGACATGCAGGAGGCAGCCAATCAATGATTCTCTCTCATTGTTGATGTTTCTATCTCTCTCTCCCTCTCCCTTCCTCTCTGAAATCAATAAAAAAAAAAAAAGCTATCTATATAATAGAGGAATATGCAAATTAGCTAAGATACCATAACATCACAACTAAACACCAGGGACCTGAGGCTGCATGGCACCTGGCCAGGGTGAGAAACATCTCTCAATCCAGAAGTAAGAACTTGGTGGGAAGTGCCAAAACCAGGAAGAGCTTGCAGGACAAGGGGGAATCTTAGAAATATGTGCTGGAAGAGAAGGAAGTTGAAACTAAGCAAAAAAGGAAGTGGAGACCAATCCAAGTGTCCAGAATTCTCTCACCCATGTCCAGTGCTGCCCTGGAGGGGTCTCTCAGGAAAAGCATGGCCTTGAAAGAAAGAGAGCCCAAGGCGCATTATGTGTCACACTGGAGTCAGGCCTCTGGCTGTATGTCAAAAGATCAGGTTTATAGACAGATATCTGGGAAACACACAGTGTTTGAAGACAGCTAGGCTGTGGCATCAAGGTATTAAGTCATCAGCCTACTCATGCCAGGGCCTTCAAAAGAAGAGGGAGGTAGAGAAACAGGCTCTAGCTCTTGGGGGAGGAGCTTAGCAAGAACCCAGCCAAGCAGACTGAAGTTTGAAACCCTCATTCTAGGCCAAAGAGGAATAAGAGGACTGAGCAGGTAAACCAAGGCAGAAGCCCAGATGCATGTAGAAAGCACATTTAAAAAAAAATAGCTGGTTGGAGATTATATAACAGGCCCAGAGAGCATCCCTAGGCACTCCCACCAGATAATGGAAGTGGGGCTTCCATAGGAATTATTGTCCTGGTCAGGTGTGGCTCAGGAGTTAGGGTGAACTAGGCTGGCAAGGAGGGAGTGGCAGAGGCGGGGGGGGGGGGAGGGGGGAGAAGCAAAGAAAGATGGGGTGGTTCCCCAATCAGGGGGAAGGGTCCTTTCTTATTTTACATTCCCCACATCCAGCAAACTGTCTGATCCATACAAAATAGTCAAGAGAAATTTGCTGCTATACAGTTTAGGAGTGAGAGAGGTTTCCAGACACCTTTCCATCATTTTGGCAGGTAACTTCTAGCGTTCCTTGCCCGGCCTGCTTACTGGAACCCTGCGTCTAGTTCCATGGAGAAAATGCAATTCCCTCTCTGCGATATTGCTCATTACTAAGAAAAATGACGGCTTGATAGTCTTCCAGCAAGAGAGGATGATCTATTTTATTTGGAAGTTTGGTAATTGATTAGGGCAATAGATTTTCTTCAGGGCAGCCTCCCTGGGAGAGGCTGGCTAGGGCACGAGATTTACATACATCAGGCTCACTCTGCCTTCAAAATGTGTCTCAGAGGATGAGATCACAAGGCCATTACTGGAGTGGGTGGTGGGCTGGAAGGGTGGGGAGGCAGAGTGGAATTCCCAGACATCATTTCTCAACAAGGAGGCCTGTGTCTAGTTCAAAATGCTTTCAAGTGCTTTTCTGTCAGTAACTTTTAGGTAAATCCATTACCAAGGATCTGTATGCTCTAGGCTATGATCAGAGCATGTGCTTCTTTGGGGGTCTCTGCTGACCAAGCCTCAGTATAGATGAGTCCTGAAAACTTACTACAGGCTAGTGTGGTGCCCAGTCATGGCTGCCCAAGCCTATGGCTTCCCCACAGCCTAAATGAAGTGATATCCTAGGAATGCAAAGTAAGTCCTCACTTAACATCATCAATAGGTTCTCTGACTTTAAAGGAAATGACATTTAATGACAACAAATTGCTAATTGATATAAACAAGAATTAAGTTCCTACAGCACCTCATCAATGTTAGAACAAAATGACATTGAACAAACCAATGTTATTCAAAGACCTGCTGTAAATCATGAAGCCATAGTAGAAGTTAATGGCCCAGCTCTTAGCAAACACGTGGTCTCTATCACAAACATCTGAGGCATGTCCTATCATATAGCCCCCAACTTTACATCTAACTCTGCGTGTGTCTCTTGGTCAAAACCTGCTTTAGGAAAAACTCAGACCTGCCATTTACACACACACACACACACACACACACACACACACACACCCCACACACACACACAATGTTCATATAAATCATTGTGTTCTCTTTCCCAGAGGAATATCCACTTTAAGCTTTACCACTAACACTCTGGTAAGGCAATTTCTAGCACCACTGCATTGATAAGATGGGGGTGGGGGGACATGCATACCCCAGACGAAGCACATTTTGTAATGTTTTCGTGTAATGCTACTTCCTTTCATTGGGTCACAAACCATCCTCTAAATTAGTTAAGGCCTATAGTTAGGGCCTTTGTATTCAAATACAAAGTCAAATATGATACATTAATTATAATAACAGCATTTTTAATTTAACCCTAAATGCAAAGGTTGAAGGGTAAAAGTGTTTAGCTTTTACCTACATGCATGTTAAGAATTGATGGATGACCTGAGCCTACATTACTGTGCCCCAGATGTTTGAGCATCCTCAATAAGAGTCAGGGCAGCTCAGTCAAGAATGTATCTCCACAGTGGGGTCCAAAAGCACATCTCTGAGAAGGTCTAAAAGAATGAGATACTCTGACAGAAAACAGTTTGGCTCAGTGGATAGAGAGTCAGACTGGGGACTGAAAGGTCCCAGGTTCAATTTGGTCAAGGGCATGTATCTTGGTTGTGGGCACATCTCCAGCAGGAGTGTACAAGAGGCAGCTGGTCAATGATTCTCTCTCATCGATGTTTCTAACTCTCTATCCCTCTCTCTTCCTCTCTGTAAAAAATCAATAAAATATATTAAACAATAAAAAAAGAATGAGATACTCTGGTCTGTGCCATTCTCACTCTACTTACTAAAACCCACGAGGGAAGAAGTTTTTCCCTTGACCAGCTAAATCCAAGTTCTACAGGGCCCCCGCAGACTAAGAGAGCATCTCCACCCCTTTTCTACCCACATACAGTGGTGTGCCTGGAATGGTGAAAACTGGCAACCTTCATTCCTCCCCTTGGGTAAGATTCTACCCCTCTACACTGCAGCTCCTAATTTCATGTCTATAATTAAAAAGGTGGCCCTAAATAGACTAGTAGCACCAGCAACAGATGGGGGGTGGGAATTTTCCTCAAGGATAACACCATGGCGGTAAACATTTACTTGATAAAATGTAAATCTGGCCTCGTAGATGAACTTGCCTTGTTAGAAAAGTGTAGATGCCTTGTAGGAGAGTCCTAAGATGGGCCTCACCTATATTACTTGCTGAGCAAATAGTGATATTGGAAAGCATACCAATCAATCAGTAAATGTTATTGCACATCTATGATGAACAAGACTATATTCTATGAGGGATACAAAGATGAATAAAGCTCCAACCCAGGCTCTAAAGATTTTAGTGGAAACTCACTCATGAGGTAATTACTGCAAACTCCCTATGCTTATAGGGCACTGAAGTGGCTATTAATATATCAACTAATACCCATTAAATTGTTAATTGGTATGTTAATAAATGGATTTATTCCTGCCCATTCTGTCTACCTTCTTTTCCTATTCACCAATGTATCAAAAATAGAAATTCAAGCATCAGATTCAGTGATTCTCTTGAAACCCAATAAAAAACTGTAAGAACCCAGCTGAAACCAGTTTGGCTCAATGGATAGAGCGTCGGCCTGTGGACTGAAAGGTCCCAGGTTTGATTCCAGTCAAGGGTATGTATACCTTGGTTGCAGGAATATCCCCAGTGGGGGGTGTGCAAGAGGCAGCTGATCAACAATTCTCTCTCTCATTGATGTTTCTAACTCTATCCATCTCTCTTTCTCTCAGTAAAAAGATCAATAAAATATATTTTTTAAAAGATAAAATTAATTAAAAAAAAAAACCTGTAAGAACCCCATTGAGCATCATGGCAGCTTTCTCCCAGGATAGTCTGAGGGGGGCTCATTGGCAGGACTCTGTTCAGATATGTTAAAGTACCCTGTGATGTGTGCCTGGCACCGCAAGTGTCTGCCACTCAGTAACTGTCGATTAATATTTGTTCAATGAATCAATGATTGATTGAAAATGGAAGAGTTTTCAAGCACTCTTAATACATCTACCAATTCTAGATGTTATGATTTAAAAGTAACCTTGTTATACTAACTCACATCACTGAGTTAAATCAGTTTTAAGGAGTGATTATAGAGAGTGTGGACAGAATGTAAATTTGGTATTTAAAGACATGAGTACTAAGCTTGATTGGTACTAACCAGCCTGGTTGGCCTTGGGAAGATACTTTAATCTTTCTGAACTTGTTTCCTTATGAAATAGATTGGGAGATGGGGTACAAGCAGAACAGGGGTTACAGAGGAAGAGACACAGAAGCAACCCACCCAACACTCGGACAACCCTCCACAGCTCACCCTCATGGATGGCTGCTCACACATAGGGCCTGGGAGGTCATGGGGATTGAAAAACTGCACTTCACAGGATCCAGAGAAAGCAGTATGGACATTAAGACAGACTGTTCTCAGAAATGAAGCAGGGCACATTCTGCATTCCTTTCCTTTAAGAGGATCTAAGGATGCACAGCCTGGCACGCAGCCTCGCAGACCACCCTGGTGACTGCAGGAGCTCCTCATCTCAATTCCAAAGGTGATGGGCAGTGTGCAGCTTTAATGTCGATAAGTCATTGAACTAATCATTGGTATTCTCCCCTAAGTCCTCTTTCTGAAGATTTTCTTTACAAAACATAATATTTGGACTTTGGGGGACACGTGGAATCTCCTGTACCAAGTGTGGGGTCAGAGAGAACATGAAATTAAATTTTCCTTTTTTCTTCTTTACTTCCTTTCTCTCCTCTACTACTTTTCTTTCTTCCTTTCTTCCTCCCTCTTTCTTTCAGCAAAGAATCCGGCAATATTATAAAATGGAAGGTTACTGGGGTAATACTTTGGAAATGGTTCTACTCCCAAAATTGCTACTAAATGTCAACCTGGAAACATCACTTTATTTCTCTAGCCCTCAGTATCCTCATTTGTAAATGAAGGTCTGCACAGATCAGTAATTTTCAAATGCTGCCCCAGGGAGCAGAGAAAGGGGAGAAAGATCAGAGTTGGGTTCCAGCTCTCTGTATGTTCCTCAGTAAGCAGACTCGTTATTTATCTCTTTTACATAAAGGAGGGGACTCCATCATAGTTCATTTGAAAAGAACAAAATGTGCCTTTTGCTTTTTTTTTAATATGTTTTTGTTTATTTCAGAGAGGAATGGAGAGGAAGAAAGGGATAGAAACATCAATGATAAGAGAGAATCATTGGTCAGCTGCCTTCTGCATTCCCACACTGGGAATCGAGCCCGCAACATTGGCATGTCTTGACTGGGAATCAAACCATGTCTTCCTGGTTCAACACTCAACCACTGAGTCATGACGGCTGGGCTGCCCTTTGCTTTTAAACACAAATAATATAAACCCACTGGGCTAGTTGATCTCAAAGGTCCTTTCCCACGCTAGGGTTGTAGGTTTCTACTGTTTATTGAGCTTTTGTCTTATGAAATACCTTGTGCTCGATGCTCAAAGTAAAAAAAGGACAAAGGTCCTAGATGAACCATGAAGGTTAAATTAGTGTTGGGGGCACAGGAAACATGGTGCTCTGAGAAGGAGATTGGGAAGAACTGTAGTAAGCAGAGAAAGCATCACGAAGAGATGGACTGGAGTCAAACTTTGAAAGACAGGGATGTCTAGAAGAGAAGAGAGAACATATCGCAGAATAGGAGGCCTGTCCTCTCTCCACTGTCCTCAGGCATGCTATCTATGAGCTGGTACAGGGACACAGAGGTAAGAGAGACAGCAAGGTGGGCACCTCACCAGCGAACACAGAGGTCTCAGGGACCAGTTCCATTTGGTGGGTTTGATGGTGACAGCAGAGCTTTTCCCACAAGTTCTGACTCCAGTGAGCTTGGAGCAGGCCACCTGAGTCAGAAGGAGGGCAGACAAAATGACCTCTCAAAGTAACTTCCCATGAGACACTGCCCTGGCTGATTCAGCTTGGCTGTGATTCTGAGACATTCCAATATCTGCCCAAAGGGCAGGCCTTCACCCCAGCCAGACTGGCCTCAGCCTACCTCTCTAATAGATAACTACACCTCAGGTTTTCCAAAGCAGCCCCCATGTGGGTAACCGTTGGAAGTGACATGCTGTTTTCTGATGGGGATTAAAGGAGCTGAAGTAGCCAAAAGGCTTCTCAGCTGGAGAGTTTATTATTTTTAATTGAGGCATTAAACCTCAGGCTAGCATTACATGAACATCCATGCTGCTGTCCAACTTGTTCAGTAATAGGCTTCATCACGGCCAGGCCCAGTCTGACCTGAAGAAGGCAGCCACTGGTTCTTGGCCAGGAGTTGTCGGTCCTAGAACTTGAGGAACTTCATGCCCTGACCTTCTCTCCCAGAGCGTTCTTGACTTTTGAATGATGTCAGACATTCTACCTTTGAGATTTGGGTTGTTCTACTGAAGACTTAGAAGTCTTCTCCCTGGAAGGGAGTCTTAGATATGTTTACAGAGTGCAAAATTGGAAGTTCCTGGCTACAGAGAACAGTTAGAAAGTAAGCATCTTACTCAACAGGACAGCTGCTATAGAGTTTTATGCTTTATGGTTGAACTGGAGTATTCGAATTAGTACTGTCTTGATATCTTCAATGAGATGTGTTAACTCTAAACTAATAATAATAATAATAATAATAATAATAATAAACACAATATCTAGATTCAATCTGCTTTATGCCTATCATATAGAAAAAGGAATAATATGCATAATGTATTTTCCCAATCACAATCCCATACATTAAAGAGCTTTTAGCTGCCAAAGCACAGATCACAGCTCTGGCTTACTACAGCATTTTTGAGACATCTTTGAGAGACGCCATCTCATTTCATAGCTGATACAAATTAGATCCTGTTCACTGTGGAGCTACACACTTTAGTGTTAACACTTTATCAAATACTGTAATTTTTAAAAAATAAATAATTCCTTTTAAAAATTATACATCCATTGTTTGCCTGTACTCAGTGTTAAACTCCAGCATAACTCCTCTAAGATAGCATTGTATCTGATCATTCATTTGATCTGTTTAGCAACTGTTAAATACAATTCTAGCCTTTGGCATTACTGGTGGAAAACCCACATTTGCAGTCTGGAGGTGAAATAGACATTAGTCAGGAAAACAGCACTGTAACTGCTGGGATCGTGTAGTGACAGACAGAACCTGGAGGAAAGGATTCTAACTTTCTGGGGCCCCAGGAAAGCTTTACAGATGAGTGGTCATCATTGATGCTTTCTGAACTCAGCCCCTGCTAGCCAGGGATTAAGATGTTGTGACCAGCTGAAGCCGGTTTGGCTCAGTGGTAGAGCATCGGTCTGCGGATTGAAAGGTCCCGGGTTCGATTCCAGTCAAGGGCATGTACCTGAGTTGCAGGCACATCCCCAGTGGGGGGTGTGCAAGAGGCAGCTGGTTGATGTTTCTCTCTCATCAACGTTTCTGACTCTCTATATCTCTCCCTTCCTCTCTGTAAAAAATCAATAAAATATATTTTTTTAAAAAGATGTTGTGACCAGAGACCACCTTCCTGTGTGTTTTCATGAAAAGATGGGTGGTCTAGGACAGTGGTAGACAACCTTTTGGACCTCATGGACCACCAGCAGTCCAGGGATCACCAGTTGGCGACCCCTGGTTTTGAGGACTAGACCTAAAAATTTTTTTCTAGTCCTTATTTTACCGAAAAAGAACAAAAGAACGGGCAGATCTCAAAGTTTTGGACATCTCTTCAATAGAGTGCCACCTTAGTTCCTTCTCCCTGGAGAGTAAAGCCAAAGGCAGGCAAGCTGGTGTGCACAGGTGTCAGGAAAATGAGATGTGTCCACCGTGCTTCTGGCAAGCTGAGAGCCAAAAGTCTCCACTGGCAAGGGGCCAGCCCAGTGGCATGCAAGCAGCATAATACACAATCTAAATGCAAACATTTAAGGCCTGATTGGGGACTCAATTAACAATAAGCATTTACATCCATTTACAAAATAGCAGTGTGCTACAGTATACCCACATTGTAATTGGAAACTAAAATAATAACAGGAGGAATTATTGTTAAAAAAAAAAAACTTTTCCAAAAAGACAAGCATAATATTAATAAAATAAAAAATGTTGTCCATCTGCAGAGTTACATCCTCAGGGAGGCACCACAGAACACACTAACAAGCAATTGAATCCATGTATAAATGAGCTGAAGTCCATGAAGGCAAGGAGAGGCGCGGTGGGGCATGGACTAGAATAATCTCCCTTGCAGATGAGCTGCCCCTAAACCAGACATAGTTCCATGTGATCGCTTCCTGTAGGAGCTGGGATGCTCGGAGGCTGGCCACAACCCTCAGGGGAAATTATGTGCTCATTCACAGAGTCCCCAGTGTTAGTTCTAAATCTGGATCCTCCTCTCCCATTTGCACACCCCCCTGCCCATGCATGAGCACGTGCGAGCACACACATTTCACTGGCTCACGCACCTGGGGGAATCCCAGACACATCATTCACTGCCAGCTGCTAGCTGGGGGACAGTCTATAAAAGGGACTAACTGGGGTAAGGGGACCAAGAAGATGAAGAAAGTTCATAAGCCACAACCTGAGTTCTTGGCATTCAGGAAAGTGCCAAGCCATATATCTTCTGGCTAATGACTAAGAATTAATCGAAGGTTCAGAGAAACCCACTGTGCCCTGGCTCCAGGCCCTGTGGCTCTGAGAACACTTTGATTCTATTCTAAACTTTGGTCTCCAAGTAAAACCAGAGTCAGGTGCAGTCCTGAGTTAGGAACTAACAGGCTGCTGCTACCAGACACTTGGCAGTGATATCATCCTGGGTATTAACTCCTCTGGACATTACCAGACTTTTCATACATGGATAGGAGGTGGCTGCTCCTTCTACCTGCACACACTGGAAACCACACTTGTGGCATGCTCAAGGGTCTGAAGGCCAATGAGCATGCTTTGTGAATACTACAATACTTGATTTAAATTCCCCAAAGGTGGGAATCATATTTGATATGTCCATTGAGACTAAAATGATGCTTTAGCCATAATCTTGGAATGTGCCATTCTACCTGCTGGACTCTGCCTAGCACCACTTCCTCCATCTGTGAGTGTGGATAATGGAGACATGGTTGTTGCAGAAGCAAAGCCCATCACCAGAGAAGCATTGAGTCCCTATCAGGTGTAAAGCTCAAACTAAGCTAAACTCCCTTCAAATATATAAATATTGATATATTGCCTGGCCGTTGTGGCTCAGTGGTTGAGCATTGATCCAGGAACCACAAGGTCATGATTAGATTCCTGGTCAGGGTGCATACCCTGATTACTGACTCAATCCCCAGTAAGGGGTGTGCAGGAGGCAGCCTATCAATGATTTCTTCTCATCAGTATTGACAGAGTACATGATGGAGAGCTAAGGTGTCAGATGGTGCAGGTCATGGGTCAGTGTGAATACCTTGAACTTACCCTGTGTCCCCTACAGAGCCTGGCACAGTGCTTTCACATAGCACCAAGGACAACATTAACACCTTTTGAATGACTGATTAAATGTATTTAAAATTGCATTTCTTTCTGGATTTTAATTAAAATTTATGAAATAAACTCAGCATGTAAAGGGAGTTAGTTAGATCTTTATGAAAAAGTGTTTCTCTGGGAGTTGACAACCATGGGGCTAGAAGCAATGTGGCGCCCTGGGGAGAACGTGAAATTTCAGCATCAGGAAACCTGGTGCTGCTACCTCTAGCTGTATGACCTGGGGCAGTTTACTTAACCTCTGGGACTGCCATTTCCTCCTCCCTGAGCCCAGAGGTAACAATTTGCCTAATTTGTAGGTGATTGTGCAAAGATCAGGAAAAAAGGCTTAGCAATTGGCAAAGCCCTAAGCAAATATAAACTGTTATTATCATGATTATTACTATTGTAGGAACCTACATTCCATTCTTTTGAATGACAAGAATGATTTTCCCCATGCTGGCAGGAATAGGGACTTTGAGTGCTTCTTCCAGCAGCTGGGATGGTGTGCACACCTTCTTCCCACCTGCTCTGAGATCCTCTGGGATCTGAACTGCTAGTTCAGAAGACAGTGATGTCTAGGACTACCCAACAGGCCCAAGTGTGGAGGGACCCATACCCTGCCCCTCCCATAACTCCAGTTCTTGATCAGGTGATCCGTTATCTGTCTTATTTAGTTCACTCATATTTTTAAACCCATATATTTTTTATTAATATGCTAGAGGCCTGGTGCACAAAATTTGTGCACAGGGGTGGTTTCCCCCAACCCATCCTGCACCCTCTCCAATCTGGGACCCCTTGAGGGATGTCCAACCATCTGTTTAGTGGGATCAGGCTTAAAAGGGCAGTTGGACATCCCTCTAACAATCCAGGACTCTTGGCTCCCAACTGCTCACCTGCCTCTGCCTGATTGCCCCTAAGCACTTCTGCCTGCCAGCCTGATTACCCCTAATCACTCCTTTGCCAGCCTGATCGATGCCTAACTGATTTATTTATATCTGAGTTTATGTCTGGCTCCAGGGATCTTCAGAATTCATTGTATTCCCTTAACCATTAAGTTGCAAAGTCAAAGATGCACCAGAACCAATGGGTGTGTATGTGGGTGTGTGTGTGTGTGTGTGTGTGTGTGTGTGTGTGTGAAAACTGTAGATTCCTACAGAATCAGAATCTCTGGGGTTAGACCCCAAATCTGCATTTATACCAAACAGCCTGATTCTGAAGATTCAAGTTGAGGGAGACAGGAGGGGGTGTGAGCATGCTGATGATAAGGGTTGGGGAACATCACTAGAAGGCAAGAACATTTACCCAGAGCCATGGGGAAATAGGCCTCAAGTTCACTCACTGAGCAAAAGTCTTATTTGGGTGCAACTTGTCATGGAGGGAAAGAGTGCTCTGCTGGGAGTCAGGAGACATGGGTTCTAAGCCTGCCTTGACTATTTGCGTCTGAGTAATGTTAAAGTAGTCATGCACTTTTTCTTATCCTCTGTTTGCACAGCTTATAACCAGAGTAACAATCTCCCTCACTGGGTTATTGTGGATTTCAAATGAGAGCATGAATGCTAATGGACCTTCAGAAATATAAAGTGTCATGGACAAGCTGCACTCTGAAAAGGAAACATTTCTTAGTGTTCGCCCAAAGCAGCTAAACCATAGAAGCATGACCACTAAGAGCCCATGAGGAAACATCTAGCTTGCAGTGATAAACTCGAGCAGTTTGCCCTGGCAGGCTTGCCCTTAACATTTTAGGTCACAGGGAGTTTCAACCCTGCCCTCTGAGGCCCAACAGCTTCCCAGCTGCATCTCTCAGCCCCCATTTCTCCTTCTGCTTCAGATGGCCCCAGCTCAGGGCAGGAACAACCCTACATAACTCACTGCCCAGAATGGAAAGGCCACCAAGCACACTTAATTCTGTGCTGACATTTCCTGGGAAACAAGCCTAGTTCTCCATCGTCTTCTGAAAGAAGCTGATGGTTTTAGTAATAGGGCTTTCTTCAGGAAATGCCATTCATGCATTCATTCATTCATTCATTCTAGACAACAAATATTTATTGATTTTTTTTTTCATTGCACTTGCTGTTGCTGCTGCTGTTGTCATTTGCTGTGTGAAGATGTCGTTTGCTTGCTTTCCTTGGGCTCTTGTCTGATATCTCAGTTCTCACCAACATGTGGGCCATTGGAAAATCATATTACCCAACAGCGACACCCCATTACCTTGGGCAATGGAAGTCAGAGGACATTTTTAAGGACACCTAGTTTAGATAATCTGGATTGCTTGGAGTTCCCATTACTTCTAAATTGCTTTGCACAGCATATCACAGTTTTGTATATGTATAATCAGAAAAAAATGGTTTATTTAGGGTTCAAGTCAGGAGCAGTCCAAGTGTCTTTATCAGAACCCATAGACTGTCTGCAGCAGGCTGGAGTCTCACCCATCACTAGGTAATAGAAACTCAGGGGTCTCCACTTTGAAAACTGGAAAAAGAAAAAGAGAGAGAGAGAGAGTACTTCCTTATTATTATTAGATGAAATGGCATAAAATATCCTTTCTTTTTTCCCTGCCCATCCTTTTAACTCTCCTTTACACATACATGGGAGTTCTTTAAATGTGGTTTCTATTGATGATGAAGCAAGGAAAGTAAGTTGCGGTTAATCTTAGAAATAAGCAAATGAAATAAGGATTGACTTCATTGGTCAGCCCTGGTGTCCCATTTGCCCATCTCTCTCTCCCAGGAAGGGTCAGGTGGATTGTGTTTGCCATAAATGATTGATTATAGTGCCTCTGGTACAGTCTACCTTGCATGTCTTGAGAAATGTGCCTTCTCCAACCACTTCCAGGCCCCCTAGGGATATTCCTTGGCTCCATTTCCCTCTATTACTAGCCATTGACTCCTTTGACTTGCACTGAATACATGCCAAAGCCCTTGGCACGGACACAGGAATCACTTTCATTAAACACTAGTGATGAAAAGATGCTTATATCACTCATGATAATTTCAAATGCTCACAAACTTAACTGGCTGTGCATTTCAATTAGCGTTTTATAAATCTACTCAAGAATTATTTTCATATTTTTTATATAAGACTTGTAAGATCAGGAATATATATTTGGATAGTGTCCTAGATGAACTGTGGCCCATGACCACACCCAATGCACTGACAACTCTAAATTCCCAATTATACAAATTCAAATTGATGATAGGCACACCATTTTTGACACAGTTGGTGGGAGCAATTTGTTTCTAAGTGTTTGCTGGTGCATCTTGGGTCTCTTTAATATCACACAAGTCTCATCGGAATCAACCCACTAGTTCAAAGGATATTTGTAAAGGGGGAATAAAAAATGATAAATGGTCAACAACAGCATCATTTTATTTGGTTAAATGAAGAAAATATGCATACGGCATTGAGATGTTCTTTCCTATCTGCAAGACAGTTTCAGAGAAAATAAAACTGATATTGCACATGTATGTACTTGGTTTATGCAGGGAGGGTCTTCGGTGTAGCAAATTTTAGCCTGTACAACCATTCTTTTCCCAACAGTGACCCCTCATGGTTTACAGTCACTGGGATTTCCTATCCAGCTGAAGAAATTAAAAAAAAAAAAAATCATCTTGTCCAGCCAGCATAGCTCAGTGGTTGAGGGTCAACTCACATGAACCAGGAGGTCACAGTTTGATTCCCAGTGAGGGCTCATGCCCAGGTTGCAGGCTCAATCCCCAGTAGTGGCTGTGCAGGAGGCAGCCGATGGATGATTCCCTCTCATCATTGATGTTTCTCTTTCCCTCTCCCTTCATCTCTAAAATCAATAAAAATATTTTTTTCTAAATCTTCTTTGCTGGTTAATCTGAAGGTATCATGTGTGACAAGACTAGCAGTTGTTGTCAAGATGCTTTGACATTGCAACAAAATGTCAATTTCTAATTCTGGTGCTTAATTGGGAGGTGAGCTCTTCAAACCAATAGGTTGACACTATCAGACATTCCTACCAAGGCTAACTGTGCTCGGCACTGTGGGGGTATAGAGGAAAGTATCACCTGATAGTAGCTTGTGATTTGCTTGGGAAGATAAAGAAACTAACCAGAAAATCCAGTAAATGAAAAAAACTAGGGCCAAACTAGTACTTCAGATAAGAAGCAATATTGAAGTAAAGATGAGAGGTCAGCAAAGAGTGACAAGTGGATAATATTAGAGAACTGATCCATGAAGAGGAGGAGGTGGGTAGAATATCTGACTTAGATGTAACAGAAAATTTATTCAGAAGAAGGAGGGGAAATAAATGCACTGTGGACAGGCAGAATTGGACGAGATTGCACAGGCCTTATAGGCCAGGCTAAAGGGGTGGGTTTTAACTTTCCCTATCTTTTATGATTATCTAGAACAGGAACTTTACAGGCAAGGAGGGAATTGCTATAAAGTTCGCCATGACCCCACACAGAACACAAACAGAGGAAATGTAATTAAAGGAGGAGGTACTGGATAGGAAGAAGATTCTTGAAATCAGAATAATAGATACAGGGTGGATAACAGTGGAAAGTTATAAACATAAAATGTCAGAAATGCAAGATTCTGAGTGATAATCTACCAAAGCCTTCATTTTATAGATCAGGAAAGTAAGGCCCAGAAAGGGGCATGTCTTGCCCAAGTTCATGCAGTTGGTAAATGGCAGAGCTGAGACCAGCTAGTATCTGTTCCCAAGAATCCTCCAAGATTCTTGCCTCTCTTCCGGAATCACAGCTTTGGCCATATTCTGATGAACAATAAGATTCTGAGTTCTTACACGGCACCTCTCAGTGTTGAAGAGACCACACAGGCAAACACAAGATGAGATGATGAGGGGAAAAGTCACCTTGATGGTCTCATTTTTCATCTTTTAAAATCTTAACAGCATATCCCCTTCGATGTATTCCTTGTTATAGATAATGTTGTTGAAATAGCTTAAGAGAAAAACAAGAGGACACGTTCCCACCTAACACTAGCAGCAACAACAAAATTACATAAATTACCCAATTAATTTATTCAATTTTTTGCAAGAAATAAAGAGAGAAATATATATATATCGGTGTATTTTCTACCAAGTTCCTTGGGACCTGCCCTAACATAATGTCATTCTATTGGCCCTAAAGAGTTTTTCTTTTTCATTTCACCTTATCAGCTTTAATTTTTCTTAATACTAATGGCTGTCCTACCCATTCTCAGTTATAAGTCTCCATATCTAACCTTCTCTAAGCCTTGACAATTATCTGTGATTAAACATGTTGGAATTATTTGTTGAATGAGAGTCAATAAAGTGCTGCATGAGAGCCTAAGGAGAGGAAAGAACAGGGGCTTTACTTACAATAAATTCTGTGGGGAGCTATTTTAGTTGTTTGGAAGATTTTTGCACATGGGGTCCACGGTCCAAGTTGCTACTAGTCTGGCCTCTGAATAAATGAGGTACTAAAATAATAATAGTAAAGAAGTGCACTCCTAAAACAATAGTATGTCAAGTCTCAAAGGAACTTTAGAGTTTATCTAGTCTGACTCTCACATTTTATAGCTACTTGTTCAGTGTCAAACAAGGGATAAGTTGGACTTTCATGGTGGCTGTGGGACTTTTGCAAAGGGTTAAAAATGAAGCAGGAATATATAAAATAATAGATGTAGAAAACTCAGAGGTCATTACTCCTACCTTGCATTCAGGGGTCCTCAAACTTTTTAAGTGGGGGCCAGATCACGGTCCCTCAGAGAGCTGGAGGGCCAGACTATATGAACTACTAATTCCTACTGTAACATCTCAGCTGCGCTCACTGCCCAAAAAACCTGGCGGGCCGGATCAGACTCCTCTGCGGGCCGCATGTGGCCCGCGGGCCGTAGTTTGAAGACGCCTGCATGTTACATGAAGGGTAACCCTGAGATTACACAGGGAAACTGGCCAGTTCCTGGTCAGTTATCAGTAGAGTTGGGTCCTAAATCCTAATACCATTTTTCATCCTAATATGCTATTCACTGCATTACAGGACATCCTGGCAACTATTGATGGAAAGAAAAAACTACCCTTCAAATATTAACATTCTGTAAAATCTGAGCTCCTGAATGCTCTCAGGAAATAAAACATTCTGGTTAAATGAATTAGCCAGTTAGTGAGAACCAAGGTTTGCTTTGTGTCTATACTTTCTAGTCCACTCTCTCATCTGCTATGATATCTGATCCTCACAAAGAAGCAACCAGAAAGCACCTCCTGTTTATGATTGTTTTTATTTTTTTGGAAACCGTTCCAAAATGTCAGATTTCCATTTTCTTTTTATTCTCAGTCTAGTCTAGTGAACATCACGGGGCCTTTGTTTGCTGATGAAGGATCTCGCTAGCACTGTGTAACACTTGCTATTAATGACAAGGTTGAGATAGATTACTTTTCACACTTCTATTATTTCTGACAACTTTTCCAACTTGAGCTGAATGTGACAAATAGACAAAGATTTTGTTGAAAATATAATTTGTTTCTACCTTTTTCTAGTCTGGAGTATGTGATGGGAATAAAAGTTAAGATATTAGGTTTCTTGAGATGCCATAGTACACAGGCTCAGTTCCTTAGTGATATTCTTTGAGATCTGTACTTCCATCCTTGCTTTTCATATAAGGAATCTGAGACTAGGGGAGGTTAAATAACTTGCCCCTGATCATAAAAATAGTGATGGCGCTTGCATTTTAACCTAGCTCTGAGTCCGTAGTCAGCAATGACTATGCAAGGACTGGGGATATATTTCCAACTATTTGACTTTGAATGAAAGCCTCAGTGTTAACAATTCTATATGGAGGCAAAATAAAAATGTTTGGTAGTTTTTTATCTTTTGGGAGGTCACTCTTCCTATCTTGGCTTCAGTTTCTTCATCTATAAAATAAGAAAAGAAGTGAACCAGCCCCCTACTTGCTAAACCATCCTTATCCAGCAGCATGAGTCTGTTTTCTTTAGCATAGTTGAACTTAGAGCTATAGGCATTGAAAGAGACAGACCTGCTTTTTGTCATCTGAGGTGATTTAATCAGAGTGACAGTGTAGCCATGAATGAGCAAGTAAAGAACAAATTAATAAAATAGACTTTTTACATTTTCTTAAGCCACACACACAAAATGTAAGTAAAGAAGCTAAGTGTTCCAGACTTTGGCTTTCAAAATACAGGGCTGCTAAGATCATTGATTTCCTACTTTTCAAGCTGTCCCAGAGGTTTTCTTCGAGGACATGAGATTCATTTTATTGTGTGTAAGAAGGAAAACACCTTTGAAAGAGCCAAAGATGGTGTGCCTTAATAGTCTGTTAATGCTGAAAGAAGGCTCTGAGGCACAAGTGGGATGGTCTTGAAGTTGAATGCACAAAGCGTGTTAGTTTCTTGGAGCTGTTATAACAAAGTACCACCAACTTAGTGGCTGCAAACTACAGGAATGTATTCTTTCATAGTTTGAAATTAAGGTGTTGGCAGGGTTGGTTCCTCCTCAGAGCACTGAGAGAATTCAACCCGTGCCTTTCTCCTAGCTTCTGGTGATGACTAGCAATCATTGTCATTCCTTGACTTGTAGATATATATCTTCAATCTCTGCCTCTGTCCTTATTCATTATTTTTCTCTGTGTGTCTCTGTCTTCATGAGAGGACAGTCTAATTGGATTAAGGGCCCATCCTTCTCCAATATGACCTCATTTTAAACTTAGTTAATTAGGTTTGCTACAGTCCTATTTCCAAATAAGGTCATATTCTAAGATACTGAGTAGTTGAGATTTCAACAGATCTTTTGAGGAGACACAATGCAGCAAATGACAAAGTGTAAAAAGCAGAGTGACTGTATGTGAATAGCACCAACACACACACACACAAAACAATAACAACAACCCCACATAAGTAAGAAGCTAAGGGATTGTGAGAACAGTGAAGCTAAGAGATTCCTAGGTGGGCAAAGTCATAGCAGCAAATGCATTCCCTGAGTCCTGGCCTTAGCAGGGCCCGTCACTGGATAGAAAATAGACTGCAGTAGCCACAAGAGGGGACAGAAAGTAGATAGGAGTCTATAGCTGGCATCCAGGTAAGTGTTGAAACCAACTGAAATGAGAGAATAATTAGTTCACTTTGGGATGTAGGACAGAGATTGAAAGGAGGCAGTTGGATATACAATTGGGGAGTTCAACAGAGAGTTCTGAGTTAGAAATAAAAATTTGGTGTCCATCAACATATAGACGGCATTTGTTATCTATAACTGTGGAGTACATTATTCCAAAACGTAGCAACCTAAAATAACATACATTTATTCACACAGCTTCAAAGGGCAGGAATCTGGGAGCAGCTCAGTGAGTGTAGTCATTGCTAGGCTCACCTGGAGCTGGAGAATCCACTTCCAAGCCCATCACCTGATTGCCAGGCCTCAGTTCCTGGCTGGCTGTTGGCCAAAGGCTTCAGTTCTCTGACCTGTGGACCTCCCTGCAGGGCTGCTCACACAGCATGGCAGCTTGCTTCCCCAGGGCAAATAATTAAAAAGAGAAGGAGAGAGGAAAGAATGACAGAGGCCACAGTCTTTTTTATAACCTAATCTCAAAAATGACATGCTGTATTTCTGCCATATGCTGTTAGTCACAAATACCAACGCTGGCACAATGTGGCAGGTACACAATACGAATACCAGGATGTGGGGATCATTGGGGTTCATCCTGGAATTTGGTTTTTACATTATTTAAACCATGAAATATAATTAGGTTCACCAGAGATCCCTTTCTCCCTCCCTTCTTCCTTCCTTCCTTCTTTCTTACCTTTCTTCTTTTCCTTTGTCTTCTTTTGCTTGTTTGTTTCTTTTCTCTCTCTCTTTTTTTTTTATCTTCTATCTCCTCTTCCTGTTACATAGCTGCTGACTACCTACTATGTAACAGGCCTGTGTAAGGTCACTGGGGTCAGAGACAACTTAAACACAGTGCTTGTCCCTAAGGAGCTCTCAGGGATGGTGAGGCAGCCAAGTAAGTAAAGAACCATACGGAGCGCCACCTCATGTTCCCAAACTGGACAGACCAGGTGCCTTGGGAGCCCAAAGAGGGAAGCAGTGAACTCTGGGTGGATATGGGAATTCCAGAAAACCTCATAGCAAAATATGAAGCCATTTAAAAGATGCCATGGGGGTTTAGAACATTCAGAAACAGCTTCGGGGAGAAAGTTGGGGACCAAGAATAAGAGAACCATTTTACTGTGGAGACCCCTCCTGTCTTCCTCCTGGCTTTGGGTTCTGTTTGTGGGGTGGGCTTCTAGAAACCCTCCCTTGAGGGCATGGGTGCTCACTGCCATTAGAGGTGGCACCTCAGCAGGCCAGGTGGAAGAAGCTTGTTAGGCCGAGGGCTGGGTGCACCTCCCGCAGGTGGGAACTGTAATGGTGTGGCCTCAGAGCTGATTATCAGATCAAATCCAGACCCTGCCTCTATCCCCAGGCAGCCCGCCCTGCTGGAGCCCAGCCCGGCAGCCCCATTGATCGCAGACCATGCAGGAGAGCCTTTGAAATACGGCTGCCTCTTCCTGGGCCTGCTCCCTGTGCCCCCACGGTGTCATTTCCAAATCCATTACATTCCAATGGTTTTGGGATCTTTTAATTACATGTGACGAAGCTTTGCTGTTGCTGGAATTAGACGGCCTGTGTTGACGATTTATAGGCCTCAGCTTTCACGCAAGCAGGGTAATAAATAACATGAAATGGGCCCTTCAGTATTAAAAACTTCAGAGCTACCCACTAAGCCATGACAGAAGGAAAAAAAAAAATGAAAGGGTAAAAAAATAAAAAGAAAACAGTAATGTCTGTGTCTCATGTGTTTAAAATACTGTATGTGAAACAGGGGATGTCAAAAATACGGGGTGTTGAGCAATAGGCAACTCATAAAATTTTATCTCCGGTATGAGGATTTCCAACCATATAATGAGGACTTTCCCTTTTCTTTTTCTTTTTTAATCCTGGGTATTTCGTGTCTGATGAGGTGACTGAGGGGGCAGGTTGGCTGTTACACCCATTTTGCTTCCTCAAATTTAATAGCAGGGTAAAGACTGCAGGGTGAAGCAACCCCTGTGCCCACCCTCCCACCCCACTCCCCACCTGGCCTCTCCTCCTGTTCCCCTTGGCCAGCCTTCTATCAGACTTTTGCTCACTCTGGTCTCCATAACTGGGACAACCTCCCTGCTCCTTTCTTTCCAACCATATCCTCTGACCCACCCTTTCTCCCACAACCCAGAGGCCTCCTTTGACCTCATACAGTGTCTGCCACAAACAAATCACATTCAGGGTGGGTCAGAGGCTGACTTGGGGAGTTAGTAAGCCCAGTGGTACTCAGAGGCCTTACCAGAATGGAAGCTCCCTGACAGTCAGGGCTGAGTGTCTTCCTTTCTTTTCCATCTTGGCACCTGGAGCTGAGCACACAGCTGAGCACACAGCAGAAACTCCACGAGGCCCTTGTGGCTAAGAAGCTAAGAATCAGGAATTCAGTTGTGTTGCAGTACAGGGAGGCAAGAAATTGAATGTGAAAGAGGGTGATAAGAGAAAGGGCTGGGTCTGGGAGAGAAGGAGAAATGTCTCATCGCAGCCTTGTGGATTGGGAGTGACATGAGCTCAGGATTCCTACAGCACAGTGGGGTCTTCTCATAGGATAGTGCAAATGGGAATCAAAGAGCATTGGGATCCAAGGCCATACTGGAAGCAGGGGTGTTTTGTGCTCTTTAGCCACTGACCTACATTGCTAGATCTCATAGCATCAGTGGGTACTGTCTAGTAGATCTATAAGGTATCCTACAGGTTTAGATTAAATCCCTTACTTTATAGGTGAAGAATATGAAACTAGTAGAGTTCATAATGAAAGCAAGAATGTGATAGTGAGTTTTCTATAGTGAGAAGGGGCAGACTAATAGCATCAGCCATTTGCTCACCATTTTACTCTCTGCAGCTGGACGTGGCCTTGGACCCTGAGGCTGGTATTTATTTAACATTTAATATTATTTCATATTTTTGTTTAATTTTAATTGTTTTATATGTATTTATTCTTTGCTAGTTGTCTTTAAGTTGACCCACATTTTTTAAAAATTAGCCTTATCCTAGTAATACCTATGGTGTCAGGTTTTACTACCATGATGGGTGGCTAGGCATGTAGCTAGATAGATGGAATTTGAGCGCTCTATATGCCTCAGTCCCCATCATGCCCTACGGCCTCCTTGAAATGGAGGCTGAGGATCAGTTGCTACTTATCATGCTCTTGGGCTGATTTTCTTTTGTTATAATCATGAGAAGTGAAACATTTCTTATACTCACATGTCCATCAAAAGATAGACCAAAAGAGACAAAGAAGGCAGTTTGTTTCAGCAAAGTGGAAAATCATATTTCTGCAGTCCTCAAACTACGTGCCAAGGAACCCCAGTGCACCACAGGGAACCCACAAGAGCATTTGCAGGATGTTTTTAGTGATCCAGGAACACACTCTGATACTCAATTCTGTCAAATATTGCCCAAACTACCAGCTTAATGGAGTTCAAAGTTTTAATATTAGACTAAGACACATATGATATTGGCAAAACTGGGTTTTTATTAGTTGCTGTATTAAAAATAAATTATCATGCAAAAATCAATGTGAGACAGGAAATGAGGGTGAGGGTGTCCAATTGATTCCAAAGTTTGAGTAAGAGTACAATAACCACCAGATACTCACATCTCATTAGTAATTAATTATTATTATTATTGGAGAATTAAATATAAATATTATTTTTCTTTCAATTTATGTGTAATATTTTTTTCACACAACTACTAAATTGTTAGGACACAAATACTTTTTGGTTTGTTTGGACCTATATACTTACATGAGACATTTAGTTTGGCTGTAAAAATACAACTGAGGCAAAGTTTGGCAACCTTTGGCATGGTCCTTGTGGAACTAAAGATACTGTACTGACTGGTTTCACTCTTGCTAAACTAGTCTCAACCTTCATGGCTGTGTCCTTACAGTTGTCACCATCTGTACAAGACACATTCAATGCCTTCCCTTAGCCCTGAGACACTTAGATTGCCTTTTACTGCTTAAAAAACAAAGAGGAGCTCTTCATACCAGGCATTCAAGATCATGTTCTTAGAATAAGTTCCTAGAAAAATTGCTGAATCAAAGATTAACCAAACCAAACTTTTAAGATTATGAAAACTATTTCTGGATTTATTTGGCTTTACTTGGGAATCCCCAAGGCAGAAAGCTGCCCAACATACAAAGTCTAGGAGGGCCAGGAAGGTCTGGATTAGGTGTAAGAAAAAAAGGGCTATCCCAGAGCAGACATAAGCGGGGAAGACTGAAAGATGGGCAGGGTAAGTAGGATTCAAATAAGACTTTTAGCCCAAAAATTGGAGGTTTTTTTTTTAAACTAATCAATTATTCAAAAGATTATTAAAAAGAACCTTCTAAGTGCTGTCTGGAGTCAACTTGATTTCAGGTGTCAGGGAACTCTCTAATCTGTTTTTGGGAGGCAGGATCACCAAAGTCAAAATAAGAGAATGAACCAAGGGCAGTGAATTCAGGGGCAGGTGTCCAGTGGGAGCTTGAGAAAAGGAGGAAGCAGGCCTGACATGTGATGTCATCTTGGGCTCAGGGCTGAGGATAGGGATGAAAGGGTGGGCCTGTGGCTGCCTGAAGAAATCTTTGTGCCCTCACCACCACCACATTAGCTTTCCCAACAGCATCTGATCAAGATTTCCTTCAGTGAAGGCCAAGATCCCAAGAGAAATGACCATTGGAAACATAATTTTTGAAAAGAATAGCAGAGGAAGTAGGTCAAAGAATCATAAACTTTAGAGCTAGGTTGTGTCAGTTCACCCCAATTCAGAGCCCTCATTGTACCCAAACTGAGGTGCTGGACATCTCAGTGGGTATTGTAAAGGCCCCATGTACCTACACAAAGGTGAAAAGGGACCCCAAAAAATGGAGAGAGCAGCACTCTTGATCATCTCATAGGTTGGCTTCCGCCCTGTTTTCATTTCCCAGGCTACCAATTACCTCTGCTTCATGTCAGAATTTGGGCTATGCATTATGTCAATAATGGGGTGGGAGTGAAAGTGAAGTTCCAAGGGCTGGAAATATGACTGCAAGGGGCTTCTTCACCTTCTCTAGATTGGAATACTTTAACAAATGGGAGCTTGTCTTCTGGTCCATTCACGCTCTGCCCTCAATGGATAACCTGGAGCCAATAAACTAGGGTGGCCCCAGTGAAGGGCTAAGATGTGTAGGGTTCACAATTTATGCAAACAACAGAGATTCAGATGTGCTACTAGCATGGCAGGGCCAGAGCCAGCCAAGCTGCAGGAAGCATTTGTGGAAAAGGCTGGAGCAGCTGCCTCCACCAATCCTACACATGCGTCTGTGGGGCCTCGCCTCTGCCCTCCCCAGACAGGAGATAGCTTGTTCTGGAGACACTTGTGAACATGAAAAGGGAGAGGCGGGGAGGCAGAAGGGAAGAAATCTATTCTACCTAGCAGATTTCCATCTATACCCCGGTGGAGCGTGGGTAATTTGTTATGCCTAATGAGCAAGAGCTGCCTTATGTGAAGGCAAAAATGCCAGTGGGATGAGAAGGTGAGTTGCTATGGGAGACCATGGGGCCCTACTGAAGTTTGTACAGCCTGGCAAGGGAATCTTCGCGGGAGGAAGGAGCGGCTGTCTCCTTCCACCAGGGTAATCTGCCCTTGCATTTGGACTGAGCTTTCTGTGTTTCCAGGCTCTGTTACATATATTATTATATTTGAGTTTTATGGCCAACCAATGTAGTGGGTGGGTTTGGTGCTATTTTTCCTATTCTTCCAGTGAAAGGACTGAGGCTCAGAGGAGTTAAAGAAATTGTCCAAAGTCCTGGAGATTGGAGATGGATATATCTCCAGATTCCTAGTTTCCAAATATTTTCCCACACGTGTCTTGTTTTTTAAAGGGGACTGAGGACATTTGGGGAATATCAACGACACCAAACCCTATATTGAAAGATGGAAATGGACAATATAAGATGAATTGACTTAAAGGAGGACAACCCACAGACTTCATTATCAAAGAGAAGCTTAGATAAATGCATGCATTGCAATTATAACAAATGACCCAGGAAACCTCGAATGGAGTATCCAGCTGAGCAGGGTAGGGCTCACACCCTCACTTATATTGCTTTCCAGGTCGACCTCTTAGCACTGTCCATATCTCTTATTCCTCAGCCATGCAGAACCATGACCCACCAGACTGTTCCCACTTCCATTCCCCTATGCATTCTCTTCCTGAAACTTCAAGTTCAAATCTCAAAGTTTTAAAATCCCATAATGAGTTTACCTCTTCCTCCTCTGAAATCATATTCAAATGCAGATGTGTCCCCCAATCTATTGCCTCCATTCAACTATGAACTTTTTGAAGGTAGGATCCATGATTTACTCATCACTCAATCCCCAATGCCTGCCAAAGGGCTTGGCATTTATTAGGATCCTAGTAGATATTTATTAATTGAATGGTTTCGCCATCAGAAGCATTTTAATTGAAAACAAACCATTCATTGAGTATCTCCTTGAGATGGTCATCATGTAGGCAGTGGGGTGTGAGCTACTACTCCCTCACTCTAGTACTCATCAAGACCTTTGGAAACCAGAAAGAATGTTGCACTATATTTAATCTAGACAATTTAATTGACATTATAGGAGTTGAGTGTGCTGAAAATCTGAGCTGTTTTATGAAGGATATGAAGATCCATGAAAGAATAAAATGAATTAAAGGACATTCCAAGACTTTATTGAGAGCCCTACAGACTGGGTTCTATGGCAGCTGCAAGATGAACATGAGGCACAGTCCCAGTTGTCATGAACTGAGAGGTACAAAGCCAACACAGCAGAGGCAAATGGAAGAAAATGAAGTACTATGAGCTAAGGAAGTGTTTGTTTCCACAACGGAGATGTCAGAAAAGTGGGGCTAGAGTAATTAGGAAGGCTTCGTGGAAGAAGAGACGTGAGCTGGGGTTTGGATTAGATTTAGATTTAGATTTAGAAAGATACACATTCCTAGAGTAAGGACAATCATGGGTCTAGAACCAATAGCTAATCACTATGGCTTACACCAAGCAACAAGTAGCCATAAATGTACCCTACACCCTAGGACAGGCTCCACCGTAGGCAGAAAACACATGGAGAAATGACACCTTCCGTTGTACCAAGATACTAATTTTTTTTTAATCTGGATAATTAAGAAGAACTCCAGATGGATTTTTCAACACATTGAGGAATTGGGCGGTGTGATGGCAGATGGCTATTTCAGCTGCACGTGGGTAAAAATAATTTCAACTCCCCAATACCCAAGACTGCTCTGAACTTGTGAAAACCTCTGAAGGAAAAGCTGCAGTGTGATGCTCAAAGCACAGAGCTGCTGCAGATGGGGCCCGAGGGCTGGGAGCTCACCACTGAGAACATAGCTACCTCTGTTGGAACAACAGTGCCCAGGCCACTTGGAGGAGGCCCCTTCTCAGCAGATGCTATTAGGACTGAGTCTCAATTTTAGCCCAGCTGGGGAAAGTTCTCTGGCATTTCTTCTCCTACATGGAGAGGCAGGGAAAGGGAGATAAGTCCATTTGAGGACTATGTGTGGAGCTGTGAGTTGAAGACATTGGGGGGCAGAAAATATCCAGAAGGAGATAGTGGTGTGCGTGTGTGTGTGCGCGCATGAGAGAAAAAGTGACTCCAAGGGGGCAGGGTGATACTGTGAAAGATGTTACTTTTGGGGTGTCTGAGGGCTGCAGAAGTTGCCAGACTGGCTTTACTGTATTAGGCTGGGTTTTCCCACATTTATTATCATTTACACTACACCCCGGAGATGGAAGCTCACTTTTCCAGCTGACTGCCCCCTTGTGGAGCATGGATATTTTGCCACACTCCATCATAGGGGCTACCAGCATGAAGTGACCACAGGAATGAAGGAGTCAGCCAGGCCCCTGGCAGCATGATGGATCAGGCATTCAAAAGGTCTGGTGCCAGAAAGCAGAGATAAGTAGGCAAGGACTAAGAGGGACATGTGTCAATATCTGCTAGGAAATTAAATTCCAGAGGAATGGTCTAGAACAGGAGTGGTTAACAGGAGCTGGTAGCTAGTAAGTCTCTGGTTCAAGGTCCAGAGGTCAAAGGAGCAGGCTGGAGACACTGAGTGAACTCTGACTCTAAATAGAGGCGATGCTTTCTGCCTTATCCAATAGATCTTGGCATCTAGGGACCACATTCATTCATGATGTCACTGTGGTTTCCTGGGCAGGATGGATTTGGCTGAGCAGTATGCTGAGTATACCTTAGCTAGAGGAGGACATAAGTCACAGAAACACAGCAAAAAGGATGAAGAACTCTCTGACATCAGGGGAAACTGAGTTCTTAAAGGAAATCATTTATTTGTGTCCCATCCAATTGGTCCCCCTATTTTAAGGTGGCAGGATGAAGAGGGTCTATATACCACAGTAATTCTCAGTGGCAAACACAACAGGAAGTCTCTCCAAATGAATTCAAGAGACCTCAGTGTCATGACGAACCCCAAGGAGAAGCAAGTGACAGAATCTAGTTTACAATCTGGCCCATGGTCTGGACTGGGGCTCAGAGCCCAATTCTAGCACAAGAAAAATTAAAGTGGGACTTGATACACATGTTAGACCATTCAGGGCAAGGCAAAGAAACATTGGTAATGGATACTTTTGATTTATGGTTCAGAAAGAGATTCAAATGCCTCGTGTTTACATGTGGTGAGAGAAAGGATGGTGGGGACCTGAAGTGAGGTTTACTACACACCAAATCAGCTCCCATCTAACCAACGTCTGTATCCACCACATCCTATCAACCACCTCCATTCTGCTCTTCTTACCCTGCCCTCATCATGCTTGCCTGTCATGTCCAGGTGGACCTAACTCCTTTGAGAGAACTTATGACGCACTCTGTCTCTTGTCAATGATACTTCTCCATTCTGTCCCCATGGAAACTACAGATACTTTCCCAATGATGCCTTCTCTCCTTGATTTCCCCCTTAAGTCAGGATCAGCCACCAAGAGGAGGCAGAGCCTTCCGACCCCAGATGACAGATAAGGGGATTATTGAGGACAGAGGAGAGTGAAATGGACCCAAGCAAATGCTCTATGCGATTCTGTTAGGTCATAAAGGCATTTGGTACCCTCTCCATGTTACAGAAGAGTTGTTCCTCCCCTCCCTGCATGTGTGTGGTTTTCCTTCCTCCCTCAATCTTTCTTAGTCCCCCAGTGCCCATCACACACTCTGAACTCAATACAAGTGTTCTATTCTCAAGTAGCTGATATTCTAGTGGGGAGACACAAACACAAATCAACAAGAAGTCAGGCGGCATTGGGTGAGAAAGTAAAGCTTAGAAGAAGGATTAGGAGTGCTGGGGGCAATGATGTCTGTGTTAGATGAGGTGGGAAGAGATGGCAGCTCAGATGAGGGAACGAGTGGGCAGTGATTTGGAAGGGGGAAGGAGACCAGGTATCAGAACAACTGGGACATGTGCAATACCAGCAGAAGAGAGCAGCAAGTACAGAAGATGTGAGGGGGTAATTTTTCTAACATTTTGAGAAGTAGCTAGGGGCTGGGGTAAAATGAGCAAAGGGGAGAATAGTAGCAGACAAGGACAATGCAGGAGGCCATGACAGGAGTTGGCTCTGACTCAGAGTGAGATGACAGCCATGAGAGAATGTAAGCTTAAGAGGACCTGACCTCCTAAGAGGACCATACAGTGTTGGGAGAGGGAAATTAAGCAGGGAGAAGCATGCTTAGGCTAAAGGAGTAATCCAGGTTAGAAGTAATGATCAATAGACCAAGGGACCCCAAACTTCCCAGCTCAAAGACCTGGTTTGCATTAAATAACCTCCCAGTATAACAGTTACCATTTTAATCTTTTGATTGGACAAACTCTTAAGGTCCATATTGCTAAATAAGTCCAGTGTTTGTGTTGCAACAGTATTTACATGCCTTTGAAAAAACAGTTGTACATGGATGCATGTTCATTGCATTGTTTATGAGGTCTTCAAATGCATGTTCAATGCGGTGATTTTCAGCCCCCTTTTCCCCTGTTGTGACCCAAAAATAGGCCACTGAAACTTTGCTTCTGTCACCTTTCCCACTGCATTGACCAGCCTCAGTCCTGTTTCCTCAGGCCTCTCTGCTAGAAGGGTCTAATAATCTCATGTGGGCTAGGGTGTCAATAATGATAACTAAGCAAGGACTCATAACTTGGAATCGATCCCTACTTGGGATTCAAAAGGTCCAAGAATAGCCAAAAATTGTAGGCAAAATACGTATGCGTATCTGCAGTATGAGGTCAACTTTCATTAGATTCTCAAAGGGCCCTTACTAAGAAAAAGAAGGCGAGGGGTAAAGCCCAAAAGTTTAATATTTTTCCCAGATACTATATACGTTTTAACAAGGACTTTTAAAGCTTGACCCCAAACAGTGAGCACCAGATGGGGGAAGAAGGGAAGCACAGACATTTTGAATCCATCAGGATTCATTTCACCCCCACGTTGAAAGACTCATGCAATTTATAGGTAAAAACATAACTTCTTTGATTCCAGAAAGACAACTTTCCTTCTCTCCTAACATCAGTCTTGGACCCTGACTTGAATGGGCTCATTAAACATTTGTAGAATGAAAAAGAAAAAGCTAAACAGGTGTTCCCATCTGAGAAACAACAGAAGGGCAAGGTCATTGCAAAGGAACACACATATTGGGAGCAATAAATAAACAAATAATCAGAAGCCTCTCTGCTACCTTTGGGTCAATCACACTTGATGGGAGGGTCAAGAGTGTTACAATGCCCCACTTCACCAAGGGGCATGAAGGCTGAGGCTTGTGGTCTGGTAGAAGAATTTGCAGGGTGTAATTATGCACCCCTTCAACATCCCACCGCCTTCCACGCGATGTGAAACAATGTGTCACAGTCCCGAACAGTCAAAGCAGTAATTTACAAGAGTCAGCAATTCCACAGGGCAGGTAGGCCATATTTCAAAATGGGAAAGGGAGCTGGGGGAAAGAAGGAGGGGGGGAACCAGCCGATCAATTTACAAAGATCCTGTTTCTCTGCCACTCTGTTGACCTTTCAGGCAAGACCTAATGCCAATTAGCTCAGTTATAAAGTCCATAATTCTTGTGGGGCAAGCCGTGTGTAGCACATGATCATTTTACAACGTTTGCCCTAATTTGCAGCCCCCAAACATGGACTCCTGGGACTGCAAGGTGGGGGTTGGGGGAGTTCGTTGGCAAGCGGCAGGAGCAGCTGGAAGGGATCACAGAGCACAATTACTGTCTGCGCATGGCCACATCTGGAAAACAGCTCCGTGCTGGCTTTAAAATGGTATTAATGAAGAATGGAACCTTGTGCTGGCAAGGACGGGGTTGGGGGAAGGGGGGTGATGGAAGGAAATAAGAGGGGGGCACCCTCCTGCCCAACTTGGTGGGGATGAAAAGACAACAAAGAAAACAGCCGGCAGGGTATATGACCAAATCCAGGGAGAAGAGGGTGTTGACAAGAGAGAGGCGACAGAGCTATGCTGTTCCTTTAGGAGAGGTCTCTAAGCCTCCTCCCCTTTGCCATCTTCAAAGCGGGGTGCCCATACAGGACAGGCCCTCTTTGTAATGACGGAGCAGACATTTGTCTGTACTGTGGGATTTTAGTGATATCTGGAAGATTCCCAACTAACAGAACATATTCCACCAGTACCTAAATTCTACCTAAATTCTACCATTCGGTCCTTTGGTCATGGGGTTTCTTCTCTGAGATGGGTTTTAAAATGTAGATGCACCTGCTGCCTTTAGGTTACCACCCATCTAGTAGTTGTCCCATAAATTTTTGTTGGCTAGAACTGAAGTGAAGGAGCTGGATAAGTCATTGTGTGACTATGGCCACATTAATTCCTATCTCTGATCTCTTAGCTATGAGGATGATGCTAGACCAGTGATGCTCAACTGTGTGGCCAGAGGGAGAGGGGGACACGTCAAATTCCATGGGGAGAGGAAAGGTATCATTGGCAGTTTGAGAAAGAATATCCAATATATATATATATATATATATATATATATATATATATATATATATATATATGCCTAAACAACCAACTGATTGGCCAGTAGCTAAGATGCACACTGACCACCAGGGAACAGACATTCAATGCAAGAGATGCCAAGCTGCGATCTCTTGGCAGTGGCAGTTCTCAAGTAACAACTCATAATCAGAGAGGAGGGAGCCCAATTTCAGGGGGTGTCACCCAAGAACCACCCTCTCACAATCCGGGACCCCTTAGGAGATGTCAGAGAGAAGGTTTAAGCCCAATCCCAGTGGACCACACTGAGGAACTTCACCAGTGCATGAATCCATGCACTGGGCCTCTAGTAGTATAATATAGTTTTACATTTGGAAAACCAAAGAATCTGCCCCCTAAATCAAACAAACAAACAAACAAACAAACAAACAAAAAAACCTTGTGTAACATGAACTACAGAAAGAAATGCTCAATGGCATCTTTCTGGCTGGTGAGGACTCATAAACTGGCCTTAGAATTCAGAATTCTGAATTTGGTGCACTTCCTCTCCACCAAAATTCAAAGCATCTCTAGATCTCAGGGAAAGAGGGGGCTTGTTTAATTGTGGGTCAGAAAAGGTTGAGAAGCTCCGAGGAGACAGATTGGAGAACTACAGCTCATGTTCTCCATTTGGCACTTTAATGTTCCTTTATCAAGACAGCACAGCTGCTCAGGTTCCCAAGGTGTAGGTACCCTTAAAGGAACAGCAAGGACAAATTGCAAAGGAAACAGGGAGTCAGGAGGGTGTAACCAAATATCCCCTCCTTGCTCTGTGCAAGGTTCTCTGCCTGCCCAACATTGCATCTTTGGCATTGCTTAGGAGTTTGGAGGGCATGGCCCACCAAGTTTTAGTGTTTACCTGAAAATTCCAAAGAACATAGACCTGTAGAGGTGAAAGGAACCTTATTCATCCCCACCCCTGAGGCAAGGCACCCTTCATCCTCTGTTTAGATACCTTCCACACAGCACAGACACTAAGCCCTTCAAATAGAGCTGAGTTCAAGTCCTGCCTCAGCCATCTACCCACTAAATGACCTTGGGCAGTTTATGTAATTATTCTAAGTCTTGGTGTCCTTTTCTGCAAAATAAAGATAATAGTATCCACTTCATGGGAGGATGAAATAAGATAATGTATGTTGCTATAATTTCTCTGATGCTTGGAATTCTAAATTTCTATTTATGCAACACCATTTATATACAACCTTAAGTGTAATCTATGTATAGCCACATTCAGGGTGGGCTTGGCATGCATGTCAAAAATGATGTTTCTGCTGAGAGTTGAGCCCTCACGTGAAGCACCCATAGATGATTTGTTTGAGTCACTTTCCCTCTCCAGAGAGCACATTCCCACATGCTATTGCCAACATTAAAAATAAAAAGTTTCTGCATATGAGAATTTTTTAGAATACTCTTACCAAAAGAGAGCATTTCTCACATGTTCCACTCAAATTCCATCCATATCTGCAAACCTGCATACAGCCAGCTTGCTGCTACAATGCAATATAACATCAGACCCTCTTGATAAGTGCTCAGGAAAAGATAGGTAATACCTCTCTCCAGTGGAACCATGGGAGCTTGAATACTATGCACAGTGCAGAGAAGGTGGATATGACATAGGAATAACTCTGAGTAAGATGGTCTCTGGGAGACCACACTGGGTTGTGAATGTGTCTCAGGAGCAGGAAGGAAGTGGTTAGAAATTGAGGTATAGTGCGAAAAAGAAACCACAGAGCAGCATCTCGCAGGATCCTACAGGTTCTGTAGAGACCAGTAATGTGTGTAGCCTCACTGGAGTGGGCTGGTGGGAATATGGAGGTGGGAGCTGAAGCCACATTGTGGTCACCTTGGAGAGAATGAGTAGGTCTAATTCTTCACAAGTGTCCATGTGGCCACAGATATTAACAGAGGAAGTATTATTTGGTCACTAAGAACTCTATCTTCCCAACCAGTCATCAAATTTAGTGAGTTTCTTATGTGTCTGGCACTGTGCTCAGTGGATTAGGGACACAAGGAATGTAATCAGTGCTGTCAGAGAGTGCAAAAAAAAAAAAAAAAAAAAAAAAAAAAGGAAGCATTTAAATAATCACAATGCCAAACAGGGAATGCTAAGTCAGATGGGGGTGAGTAGTGGATAAAAGCATTGGGCATTAGGATATTGGGAAGAAAAGAGTAGTGAAAAAGTCTAATTGAAATTTAACCCCTGGGTCCAGTGGGAAGAAGACAGGATTTGAGTGGGGCCCTGAGAATGGCACAGAGTGGGCTAAAAAGAGAAGAACAAGATGGCACATTAAAATGGGTTGGTATGCTCAGCTCCACGCAGCAGACAGAAGGATCACATGTGATCATCATTAGGTACTGATTCCTAATGTCTCTCTATCTTCTGAAACAAATAACACCCTTGAATTCTATGGGATTTTATCTGGAGAACCTACAGAAGAGCCAGAAGTGAAACAAGCAATGTTGTGAAAACCTGGCTGGAGTTAACCTTGATCTTCTCTGAAGATTGAATCTCAGCCTTGGGTTGGGAGGCCTTCTCTGCAGTAGTTCCTTGTAGGGGGCCTCCATACTATGCTCTCTTTCAGTCCTAGGGGTGCATTCCTTCTTGCCCCCACCCCTCTCCAGGAAGGTTCTTTTTTACTTCAACTCTGGAAGTTCTGAACAATGTGTTGTAAACCCATGAGACTCACAGAGGACACCAGATAGATTGTTATTCTTGTCCTCCTGCTTATCACAGAAAAAGTCAACTTAGGTCCCTCCTGGGCAGATACAAAAATAAGGCATTGTCCCAGTCACCAAGATGTAAGCCACATTGTGGGGTGAAAGCCAAAACAAGCAGTGCAGATAAAAGGTCTGAGGACTGGAGGGGGAGTAGGAAGTGAGGTGAGAGGGTAAAGAGTCATGGGGATGGTGCCTGGGCCAGGCAGAAGGTTTTACAGTAAAGTATATACTGTGAAAGCAGAGATTTATGGGTACACTCCAGGTGGGGAGCAGGCAAGGAATCAGCAAAATGTATTGTGGGGACATGGGGGAGGCTGGCCAAGATGAATCAAAGGGCAAAGTGCCTGGGGATTAGGGCAGCCATCAAAGACTTCACCTTCATCCTGCAGGCATCCTGGGCTTTGCATAGTGCTCGTACTTTCTTTATCCTGTTCCTTATAGTCCAGCTTAGTCTGTGGATGCTCCCTGGGGAGGAAATCAATGGCTGATTTGCCTACTGCTAGGGCTTCTGGCCCTAGAGCTTCTGGCCAGGCCTACAGGTCATATCTGTCACTCCTACTTACCTGCCCACTTCGCTGGCCTGATTGAGGCCACGTGACTGCACCTCACTGCTGATGAGGTTGAGAAATGGGGTCCAGGCCTGGACCAGGAGGAGGGGCAACTCATCAGGTGGGCACCCTGCTAGTGTCTTCCTCAAAGACATCCATGTAACCACCAGCAGAATTAGCAAACATTAACATCCTCTTATTTGCTTCAGATCTTTATTATGAGAAATATATATATATAGAATTAAGAGTCTATGCCCCACTTCCTATTCCCTATATCTTTTTCCAGAGGCAACCCTGGCAAGAACTGCATGCATTTCTTTCTCATCCTGTGTTCACACATGGATATACCCATGTGGATCCATAAAACACTATGTAGTATTGGTTTATATGGCATTGAACCTTCATAAATTGTATCTTAACAAACAACAGTTCTCTTTTTTTAACATTTATTTATTTATTTTTACATATTTTATTGATTTTTCCCCCTCCCTCCCACACATCCCCTCCCTCCCCAGAGTTTTATGTCCATTGGTTGTACTTATATGCATGGATACAAGTCCTTCAGTTGATCTATTATCTCCCCCAGATCCTCCTCCCCTCCCCGCTGAAATTTGACAATCTGCTTGCTGCTTTACTGTCTCTGTATCTATCTTTTGGTTCATCAGTTTATAATGATCTTTATTATCCACAAATGAGTGAGGTCATGTGGTGTTTCTCTTTCATTGATTGGCTTATTTCACTCAGCATGATGTTCTCCAATTCCATCCAGGTTGCAGCAAATGATGAGAATTCCTTCTTTTTATGGCAGCATAGTATTCCATTGTGTAGATGTACCATAGTTTTTGGATCCAATCATCTGCTGACGAGCACCTAGGCTGTTTCCAAATTCTGGCTATTGTAGATTGTGCTGCTATGAACATAGGGGTGCATATATCCTTTCTGATTGGTGTTTCTAGTTTCTTGGGATATATTCCTAGGAGTGGGATTACTGGATCAAATGGGAGTTCCATTTTCAGTTTTTTGAGGACATTCCACACTGTTCTCCACAGTGGTTGCACCAGTCTGCATTCCCACCAGCAGTGCACGAGGGTTCCTTTTCTCCGCAACCTCGCCAACACTTGTTATTTGTTGATTTGTTGATGTTGGCCATTCTGACAGGTGTGAGATGGTACCGCATTGTTGTTTTGATTTGCATCTCTTGGATAATTAGTGACTTTGAACATGTTTTCATGTGCCTTTTGGCCTTCCTTCCAAACAACAGTTCTTTTGGGGGATTCTATACCTATTGGTAATTCACCTCCATTTCATCTACTTTAACTGCTCTCACACCTGTAATCATGTTCCATATTCTCTTTATCCAGTCTCCAGTGATTGACATGTAGCTCAGGTCTTTTTTTCAATTATTCATTAATTTATTTTTTATTTCTTCTGTGTGAACCACACTGTGTTGAAATCCTTATACCCATTTCCTACAGCCCACATTCTCCTGTTGTGCAGATAATGTTGAGACTCTCAATTCCAGTCCAAATACATCAAGTAAGTCTCTAGCACATGCAGGACACCAAACTAAATGCAATCAATAATGCACAACAATGAATCCAGAGGAGGTCCTACCTTGGAGGAGCATTCTAGTCCAGAAGGAGGGAGAAACCTGCATGTTAAAAGCTCTAGAACAGTGCCCAGACAGCCCATGACTAACACAGAGGAGTTGAAGGCAGTGAGGTTAAGCAGAAAATTGACACGGATATGGATCTTATCAAGAACCTTTCTTGCCCTAACTGGTTTTGCTCAGTGGATAGAGAGTCGGCCTGCAGACTCAAGGGTCCCAGGTTCAATTCCAGTCAAGGGCATGTACCTTGGTTGCTGGCACATTCAGTGGGGAATGTTCAGGAGGCACCCGATTGAAGTTTCTCTCTCATCGATGTTTCTAACGCTCTCTCCCTCTCCCTTCCTCTCTGTAAAAAACAATAAAATATATATTTTTTAAAAAGAAACCTTTCTGAAGAGAACTTGGTCTTGATAAGGACCTCAAAGAAAAAATAAGATTGAAGTGCTTAGTGGTACATGTTCAATGAGCAGCAGAGAGGGCATTCTTGGCAGTGGGGAGCAGGAGGAGCAAGTGCCCTGGGGCAGGACTAAGCATGGAATGTGAGGTCTAATCTAGCTGGAGTGCCCGGCTAAGATGGGCTGGGAGCCATTCTTCCATTTTCAAATTCGAGCTCAGCCCCACATTCAGGATGATGTCCACGTGGCCTGTCGCCCTGGGCAGACAGCCCAGTGGTATTTTTCCATTACTCTGAGCAGAGGAGAAGTTCAGTCACTTGTTGATAGCAATGTGACCATTCAAGGAGAAAACAATTAGGGATGCTGACCTCTGGCCCCTGACAGGAGGGAGAGAAGGAAAAAATTCTCCCCAGGGGAAAGGAGCCGGGTGGGAAACATCCAAGAGAGTAACTGGTAAATATTATTGTTTCGTTCCGTGTTTGCTTGCTCTGCTCAGGTCCCTCTGCAAGTGGTGCGTTTAAATCACACTGTCTGACTTTGGCAGGTTTAATTGAGTCGCCACTGAAAAAGAAATTATCCCTGTGCTATTAATTTTTATAGTTCCTCGGGGCTTTTAAAAAGTGTTTGGATTTTCTAGGACTTTGAAAATGAAAACATTAAATTTTATTAAAAGGAAATGCAGGGGGGCTGGCAGGGCCCAGCCAGGTCCTGACGAGACTGTTGGTGGAAAGGTTTGGGCCCTCACAGGCAGAGTGACAAAAGTTTTGCCCCTTTTGGAATTAGAGTCAGATGGGCCCCACGGATGTGTGATGTCAGCCAGGCCCATAGTCCCCACTGGCACAGGGCATCCAGACTCTGTGCCCACATCCAAACCCTCTCAGGCAGCCACAGCCAAGGGAGCTCTGTGCAGGGCGGAGAAGTACAAGGGGTTCAAGGACAGACCCAGCTTGTGAGAGTCTGTGACTTTCACAATTTAGGGGGCCTTCTTGAAGAAAAAGAATTCTAAATACAAAATTATGTTTGAACATGAAATAGATTGTATTTAGAAAGAGAAAAAAATCAAAGCAAATTATAAATTTTTAAAATCTAATTCCACAGGCAAAATGTAGAATAACTACCTTACACTCATCCATAGTATTCTTTCTCTCTCTCTCTCTCTCTCTCTCTCTCTCTCTCTCTCTCTCTCTCTCTTTCTCTCTCTCTCTCTATCAACTCTTTGATTATTTCTTTAAGTGGCTATCCTTTTTTCAATGTCATTTTTATAAAGAGAATGCAAAGATGATTCAGTCTCCCCTCTAACAAGTTGGCCCAACTTTGTATTTCATTATTCACACTTTGAAAAGGTTTCTTTTTATCTTCAATTCGTCACTGGTAATGCCATGTGAATTTTCAGGATTGTTATCAACCTTGGGAAAACCTCTGTCAAGTATCTTTCATTATGAGCTATGAGATTTCAGGGCATTTCAACTTCTCCTTTACAGTGACAAATCTAAAATACTCTTTGAATTTATGAAACTTACTAACCAAATTGTCATCGACGTCCTCAAAGTAGTGCCACATAATGAGTTTTACGTTATCTCTGTCAATGTCAGTATTGCCTGTCAAATCAGCAAGACACTTAAACAAGGGGATTCTGATCAATTCTCTGTCGGTAATTCCCATCAAAAAGGAAACAAAATGAATGGTGCATTTATAATTGCATTACTTTGCATGATTGAGTGTATTCCTGACGAGAGAGGGCTTTCATTTTTGATGAGGCAGTGATGAGAATAGAATCCTCTGGTTAGAATTTCACATACCTGATGATGGAGGAATTCTCCACCAGCTAGCTTCTGTGTTGTAATCCATATTTCTCTTCCACTTGAACTTTCTCTTTCTCCTTGAACTTCCGGGCTGGGTGCCATAGGACATGTTTGCTCGGGTGTCCATACACTTGGGGTGGACCCTCATGGCCTGACAGAGCATGCACCTGCACATGGTACAGCAGGCTGTTCCTGGAAGCCTTTCCATACAGTGACAGCTGGTGATAAGTGAATTACACACAGAAGTGACTAAACACCATGGGAACACATCCTACTCAACCTAAACCAAACACTCCCAACTCAGCTTCCCCATAGCTAGTTTCCAAAGAGGCCACTCTGAAGCCATCAAAATGAGAGGCGAAAAACCAGTGATATATGCAGCTTATAGTTAAAATATTTGGGTTCACCAACTATATGTGAACATGACTATACTGATGAAGGGCCATGAAGCTTAAGTGTCACAGAGTATTCACTTCAGAACACTCCAGAAGATCTTAGAGAGGATCTTGAGCTCGGAGTGACAGGTAATTAACTGAATGTGGAGACATAGAACACACAATTACACACAACCCAAACATGACAAGGAAATGGAAGAAAGTCTTGTGTGTGACTGCCATTGAGGTTCAGACAAGCATGCAATTGGGGTGAGATGGGAAGGCCCAGGGAGGCCAGAGGTAGAGCTTCAACTGGGTATAATTCAGATGGCTGAAGAGAAGCATACCTGTGTTCATGGGTGTGTGTTTGTACACATGTGTGCATGGGACTGTGGTGCACTGTGTATGCATGTGAGTACATGTATGTGCACATGTGCATGTGAGAGTATGTGTAGGGAAGAAATAAAAGGATTAAATAAAGTCTGCAGAAGAAATGCTGTCCTTCTGGCATATGATGGACATCAGATGACAAATGAGGAGGACACTGAGGCTCAGAAAGGTGAGGCAATTTGCCAGGTTCTGCAGTTGGTCAGCAGTAGAATGCAGAACCATCCCCAGGCCTCCCGACACTATATCCAAGGTGTTGTCCAGCACCAGCATACAACATCAGATTCCTCTCGGGGTTGCATCACCCTGACCTGCTTCTCCATTAGTGGAGCACACTTATAGACACAGGAAGGAATGCAAATGAACCTATTGCTGTCCTTCTGCCTCCTCTGATGACTAAGAATGTGAGTTAGTCAAACATCAGTTCAGGAAGAAAATCAAGGGATAATAGTAACTTCGAATTTCCAGCCTTGTGTCCTACACTCTGCCGTCTCAACTTTATAAGAGCAAATTTCTGATCATGTCCATTTTACAGACAAGGAAACAAGTTTAAAGAAGTTGAGGAGTTTACCCAAGTCACACAGGTAAAAGTAGCAAAACCAGAATTTAGATTCAGATAGTCTGATTTCAGGCCTGTGTCTTAACCCCTATATACTACTGCCTTTAATGGAAGTAAGTGGGATCATTTTCTCATAAGCACTGAACCTTGACCAGATGCCCTATATCATAGGACCATTTTAAAACCCTCTAAATATAAATCTGATGGCAACCCTGTCTATGCTATCACCCCCAACACACACCTATCCACATTGCTGCTCTCTGACCTGGGCCAGAATTCCTTCCTATAACTGTCCCCCCACCAATAATTAAGGCTCCAGCCAGTTAGTTGCTGATCTTTGACTTCTGTTTAATCTCCACATGGACCTTCAAGACTCACAGCTTTTGCCTGTGGATATTTCAGTGTATTACAGGCATGATCTCAGGGGTGGGAGATGATATTTCCATTAACCGATAACTGCTGGCAGGGCGGTGCAACCTGGAAATGCTTCCAGGTTTTCATTCTGCCACTGACCAACTGCGGAACCTGGCAGATAAGGCAGATATTGTGTGTGTGTGTGTGTGTGTGTGTGTGTGTGTGTAAGGTATTTTCAAGTGACAACTAAAGTGGCAGCCTTATTTGGTCAATGGGAGTCTGGTAATTTCTTTGAGTTGAGTATTTGAGGAGATCTAAGAGCAAACCATTCTATCATCCTGTCTCATTATTTAACTGAGTGTGTGCACATAGTGTGTGTGTGTGTGTGTGTGTGTGTGTGTGTGTGTGTGTGTGTGTGACTCACAAGGAAAAAAAGGACCAAAGAGTTAGCCTGACACAGGCTGAAGGGTACCAGTTCCAAGTTTTCTTCTTAGCTCTGTTTATCACTGTTCATGCCAAAAAGTAAAGGGCAACACCCCCTCCCAGACTGAAGTCATAAATCTCAGGCTTGTGGGAACAAGGCTCACCCTTCCCCAGCAGAGACACACAAAGTGTGGAAATTTCCACTGGCCCGTGGTTGACCTCCCTACCTCCAAGTTCTTGCATCTTAAAGGGACCCTGGCTGGCTAAGAGAAAGCAAGCTGGCTAGACAGCCCAGATCTCTCTGCCCATTTGAGCTGTTGTCCTTGAACAGAGGGAAGCTTCAGTATGCCTTACAATTTGAAAAGGAATGAGACTATCCCTTAAATTCAGAAGCCTGAGGTTATTTCACTCTGCTTCTGGAAAAGCTAACCTCTCTCTGGGGAATAGCCCTGTGAGTGTGGGCACATGGGGATATGGGAAGGTATGACTCCTGGTCATCAGCTAGTCTACCTTGAGCAAGCCTCCCACCTCCCTGAGCCTTCACCTTTGCTGACCATTTCATTGGCGAGCTGTTGGGATTAAAGTCACAGTCATCAGTTACCTAAGAAAAGGTCTGGGGGAAATAATTAAGAAAGGCAGGCAAATGCAAATAATTTCATGCATAACGGACCCATCCCAGGGCTTCAGGAGATGACCATGATGATGTGGAGAAGGGCAGCCAAGGTCGCTTGGAACCTGCTCCTCAATGTCACATAGGCTGATGTTTCCAATGTGATTATGCTCCATTCACTGCCAGGGAACTTTCATGAGTGTTGAGCTGTCCACACACTCGTGGAAATGCCCAGCATTGGGAAATGAAACCACTCACATCGTCAGTATCAGTGTCTTGATCATTACCAACAGCTTCCTTTCTGTGTCTACCTATTCCTCACTTCCCTGTGATCCCTCCCTGCCACCCCCAGCAGGCTTTGCCTCACTCACTCCCTGGGTGACTATGAAACTGGGCTAATCAGTGAGCTCTATGGGTGCAGCCAGTACATTGCCATCTTGTATCTGGTGCTGTAACTACCCAATATGGCATCTCTGCCAGAGAAGCAGGAGGCCCTGTCTGGCCTTGCCTTCAGAGACCATGCTGTCTGACTGGAAGAGTATGGTAGTCATTTGTACTATGCACTAAATATTTATAGTGGTTCCCCATTTAAGGCACATGGTAGGATTACACTTCCTGTTCATTGTGGTGGTTAGTTCACAAGAATAGTTCTGGCTCATGAGTTGTGAGCAAAAGTGTCATGTCACTTCCAAGCCAGATTACCTAATGGCTGAGTCAAGATATCACAAAGAAGTATTTTATCTTTGACATGAGAACCAACTGCTTCAAGAAGGCAACTCCTTTGCCAGCCTGAGTCCCTGAAGGATAATGTTGATCAGAGCCCAATCCCATCCCCCACTGACCATGACAGACAGTTTAGTATAAGCAAGAAATAAACCTATGACACTGATGCTGATATTGTGAGTGGTTTGGTCCCCCAATGCTAGGGACTTCCACAAGGTTTTAATCCACAAAGATTTAGGTTGTTACTGCAGCACAGACTAACCTATCCTGACTGATACAGAGACACGAAGCATATAGGTCTTAGACAAAAGGAGAGTAATAGAGTGCTGTGGACAGTCATATTCTGAATGTTATAGAACTGGTGGTAAACTCTGGCTGCAAACAAAGAGGAATGTATTGTAAGTCAGCATGAGCTGAGAACACTTCTAGGAATATGAGTAGGATTTAAATTAGATTGGTGAGAGTAGGAAGAACTGTCCACCTCTCCCACTTCTCCCTAAACATTAGGTACTTATTCCAGCCCAAATTGTACTTCCAACATTAGTTAGGAGGGCATTAGGCTTCAATTGCACCTCTCATGACTCCTTCCTCTCATGCCTCTCAACATACACCTTCAACCTTCTATTTATTTCTATCCTCACTCACCCTTACCTCCAGTCTGAGAAAATATGGTGCCCTCTTCCTGTCTAAATCCAATCCACTCCACCAATTCTCAGGGACTTCATTCCCTCAGTGGTTCACTATTCTTCCCTCTCTCTTTCCTCTTCATTAGTTCCTTATCAGCAGCCTACAAATGCTCACAAATGCCTTCTTATTTGAAATAAAAATCATCTCTTAACCTTGAACCAACCCTCTACTCTAGTCCAAATGATTCATTAATATATCAATTCTATACTTCCTTATCACTTTAGCATTCACTGTGAGCTTCCTCCTTACAAAATAAAATTCAAGATTTAGGGATCAGATGCTATTAAAAGGAACTTCAAGGTATATTTAACTCCAACTTCATAGCTCATCCCTGGCCAGTGTTAGCCATATCACAATATAATATCTAGGAAATCAATATTCTATGAAATAGCAATTTCAAGAGGAAAGTTCACCATGGCTGGCTACATGTGGGCAATTAAGTGTGCTATAGTGACAATGGACCTGATTTACTATGAAATGCTCATGCTGTTATGGTAAAGTAATTTGGCTCATTAAGTAATCTGCCTGCCAGGAGTGCTGGTCCATACCAACACCTACTCTCCTTGACAGTGGGGAACAGAGTCCTGTGATGGAAATCAGGAGTCCTGGGTCCCTGTCCCAGCTGTCACCTAATTAGCTGTGTGACCTTGAGCCAGGCTTCAGTTTGCAGCCTACCCACCTCCACCCTTAATCGAGAGAGTTTGACTAAAGGCCTTGCAATGGCCTTTAAAACTCCAATATTATTCAATTCTCTCTCATCATTCTTTTCTGTTCAAAATTATAGTGATGTCAAGAATGAAGAAAGAATTGGAACTGTATCAATTTGTTCCTGATAAGCAGGGAAAGTGTATCTTTCATCCTGAAGCAAGTGTATGCTATGGTGGGGGACCAGCTGTTGAGGAATTGCTATGGGCTTGTGTGTGGTTAGCATCTCTTAATGGAGAGGGAGCTGAGAAGGAGCACAGTCCTCTGTTCTTACCCCAGCAACACTCAGTATTAGCTGTATGACCTTGAGCCTGTCACTTAACTACTCTGGGCTATCTTTTGGTTCTAAAATTCCATGACATCTTACATGATCTTGAAGACCCAGTGTGCGGTCTCCCCTAACTCTCACCACATCTTGAAATGATGCTTTTCTTGTATCATATGGTTGGCACTGGTCCCAAATGGTAGATTTTAAAGCAGAGGTCCTTTCTAACATCTCCCATGGCAGACTGCCTGGGCAACATCCTACTCTAAGACCACCCATGCCGACATGTACCCAAACACTGGGATCTGAGAGCAACCTGAGAGTTAGACAGCAGTCTAGCCATTGAATTCATTGTATTCTGCCCTACAGTACATAAGTAACTTGGAATTACAAAATTCTGAAAAACTGTAGCCATCCTTTGTTTATACTTGAGACTCAGTGCATGGATTTGTGCAAGGGTGGGGTCCCTTGGCCTGGCCTGCAGCCTCTCACAATCCGGGACCCCTCAGGGGATGTCAGACTGCTGGTTTCAGCCCAATCTCCACAGGCCAGGCTGAGGGAACCCACTGGTGCACGAATCTATGCATATAATATCTTTGGTCAATCATTCCCCACCCTCCCCCCTTTCCTCCGATATTCATCAGTCTGTTCCATGTTTCCATACCTGTGCAATGAGCATCTACCCCCTGGTGGTCCATACACATCATAGCTACCAGTGGAACAGTGGAATGGTGGAACAGTGGAATGGTGGAACAGTGGAATGGTGGAACAGTGGAATGGTGGAAGATACAAGTCATCTTGGCTGGCATATTAAAAAACATGGGCCCAGGAAAGAAAACTTAAGGCGTGGTGGAGCAGTGGAAAGGACTCTGAGGGCAGGCATCTGAAGACTTGTAGATACTGTCCAGTAAGGAGTCAGGAACTATGGACCAGGACCATAATAGTAAAACACTGTCCAACTTCTTAGATTTTATTATTGGTCATGCTTATTTCTTTTTACTCCTCTCTGTAGCCCCCATAGAAACTGTCAGTAAGTTTTTGCAATTGAAAAAGAATGGCAAGGTTGTTGTCAGGGCCTAAAGGAGAATGGAGGGCTCTAAGGCATTGTATCTTGAAAAAAAGGAATGCCAGAGGCCTGGGTAAGGCCAAAGAAAAGACAGCCAGTTGAAAGCAGAGGTCCCTTATGTCTGTCTCCATTGTGTTTAAAAGTGCAACTAACTCAACACCAACTCACAGCATTTATTAGATAAAGGATTCTCAAATTGATATGTGTTCTATTATAGTCCCGGCCTCCTGGATACTACTAGGCTGTGTATCCTTGAGTGTGTTCTTTATTTATCTAGAGTTCTGCTTCCTCCTTCATGAAGTGGGGCACATCAGATACTCTTTCCATCTTCAGGAAATGCCCCAAAGGTACAGGTAAATCAATCTATAAACTTAAAGGAGTCTAGGATTAGAGTTTAAAGTGATATGCCTTGGATGATGTCATTTTCCCAAAGTCTCAAGTTTTAGCTTAACAATTCATACACCATGTGCATTCATTCATTCATCAAAATTTTATATGCTTCATCTTCTGAGTTTATTGTCCATCACAGGAACCATGCATTTGGACTCTTCTAGTACACAGTGTAGGAATTCCCCAATGGGCTGTAACACCTATGATAGAAGCCAAGATTTCTTGATTGTGTGGTCCAACATAAAATAATAAGAACCTGGGTTCCCTTGAAAATCATGCAAGGCTGTGCATGCAATTCATTATTAATCTTTAGAACCACCTTGTAAAGTAGCATTATTTTCACCATGTCTCCAGTTACAAAAACTAAAAGAAGAGTCCATCTTTCCCAAAAAAAATGCCAAGATAGACAGAAAAACTGGCATGAGGAAACTAAGACTCTAAAATTTAGTCTCATATTCTTTCAACCCATAGAATCATTCTCAAACTTTAGCATGCATCAGGACCACCTAGAGGAGCGATTGCCAACCAGTGGCCCATGGACCACTGGTGATCCATGAGGTCTGAAAAGTTGGCGATGACTGATCTAGAGGACTTGTTTAAATAGTAGATCTGGGCCAGGTTCTGAAAATTGAATTTCTAGCAAGTTTCCTGGTGGCACTGATGGTACTGGCCCAGGAACCACACTTTTGAGGACCACTGTTCTAATAAAAGTTGTTTCCTAAAAGAAAAATGAGAGAAACAGAGATTTCAGGGATATTGGAAGAGATATTAGAAAAGCAAACCAAAGTCATATGGAAATAATAAATGACTAACCTCATTTATTTCAACATATGCCTATCTATAAGAGTAATTTGTTATAAATTACAAATAAAAACTCAAATATGTAATAAAGAAATTATTCTTGTTAAGACTTCAAGCCAAAATATCAATATGGACAAAGCAATTGAAATAAAGTCAGGCATGGAAGATGCATAATGGATCAGAAATAATCCAATGGAATGATAAAAAAAAAAATGGCAAGAAGATCATGGAAGCTAGACCACCGAGCTCTTTTCACATTACTTTATGCAGGAGAGGGGTTGGTAGCAAATCCATTGATTCCTTCATCCATCTGCCTAGTACTTAATATGGGCTTTTGCTGCATATCAACTTTATACCATACAACTCTGCTGGCCAAAGAGTGAGATATAAAAGTGGCCCAACTGTCTAGTTTCAGATACAAAATCTACAACTAATAAAATTTGGAAAGCAATGTTGTAATTTTGTTAAAATTTAGTAGTAATGACATTATATGAAGTAGGAGTTAGGAAAATTAAGATCAGCGTGAGTTGGAGAAGTAAAAAATATATGTCTTCATGGCTGTAACCCAGAAATTGGTACATGCCAGGATTTCAGTAATGAGTCATTGAATGAATGAACCAATGAACAAAAAGTTTAAGGAGTTCAGCTTGAACTAGATATTTTTAAGTTAGTAAGATTTGGATGGATGGAGAGGAGGAGGAATGGTGTTCGAGATAGATAATTGTCATGAGTAAAGTGGGGGGGGAGGGGAGTAGGGATGAGCAGTGATGAGGTTTATGCTCATCACAAAGGTTCATAAGGTGGAGAGGATAGTGGTGAGAGGTGGTTTTGGAACAGTAGATTGGGTCCAGAATGTCCCATTGGTCTTCAGGCTTTTCTTGTAAATGAAAGCAACCATTGCTAACTCTTGAACTGAAAAGGTTTGTGAGACATGTTAAAGTTGAGAATAATATCATCCCACAAATATCACCCCACCCTCAGGGGAGAAGGCTGGATAAAGGCTGAGCTCCCCGCAGCTGACACAGTAGACCAAAGACACATTCTGCCCCTGCCCTGTGCACAGACCCACTCCTAATACTTGCAGGCCTAGGGCAAGAGTACTCTAGTACATATGGAGGCCCACATGTGCCATGTGTGTACCTATGCAAGAGTTACAAATCAAGATAACAAATTTCAATACAATATGTTCCCTCCTCTTGCATTGACAGAAATACCTTTATGTCAACCTGGAAAACCAAATTTGAATTTAGAACACTCGGAATTCTCAGCTTTCTGTACCAAAGCTGAGGTCTGAGACGTGTAGGTTCCAGCCTCTGGTCTATACCTCTTTTTGCTCCTCATCCTTGGCCCCACCTAACTTTTAAGGGTCTTGTATATGTATATGTGAACATCATAGCCTATGTGCCCTAGCTTTTCACAGTCTCCTATAAAACATGGCCACCCCTCAACTTTTGAGATATGCACAGCACCCAGGTAATCTGTCCTCAAAAAGATAAACCAAGAAGGAGGCTCATGCAGCCCTTGGAAGTGGGCTTGGAGGCATTGGTCAGGGAGTTATAGCTCCCAGATACTTAGGTTAAAGTCCAGAAGGGGACAGTGGATTCCAAGTGAGCACATCTTCTTGGTCCCATGTGTCTCTTGCCAGTGTGGGAGGCGTGGCTGGAGCAGAATCAGAGTAGGGCACCTGGATCTGGGTCTCCCCTCTCCTGAACCACTAACACAACCCACTGCCAGCCAGTCCCTCCCTCCACACTCCTGTCATATCCCCTTCAGAAATTTCTCCCTTCCAGCTGGTGATGGAAGGGTCACTAAATCAAAATGCCAGCCTGGGCTCAGATCCACCCTTTGAAGGAGAGCTCAGTCCATGGGGAGCCAAGCCAACCAAAGCATCCTACAGGGGTCTCACCTGCAGGGTGTGACCCATTCATAATAGCCCGCCTCCCCCACTGCACTGCCAGGCAGCTGCAATCCAGGGCTTCAGAAGCACATCTCATCACTTCCTTTTTAATCTCCACGTTAGCACTTGTGCCCTCCTTCAAGTGCTCCAAGGTAATTTTAGAGAATACCTCATTTTGCTTTCATTTTGCTCTGGCCTGGCCTTCCCATAAATCAGGGCCCAGGCAGAATTTGAGAGGACTGGGCTAATCACAACTTCAATCTCGAGAAATGTTTAAATATAAATCAAAATAGTTGAAGGCTCTCCAGATCTTCAATTTTCTTCGAAAGCCTAGTTTGTCTTGTTTTCTTTTCTCCCTCTCCATTTTTTTTCTGATTGGTCATGCTGAGCTCTGAGTTTTATCCTGTGCCCCTAGGAAGATTTCTAAGTAGTTTTAGTTGTTTTCTTTGAGGCACTGCACCAAGTGATATGAGAGATATTACTGGTGAGCTAGGGTATGGGGTAGGGGCAGTCTGCAGCATTTTGCTAGAACTAAAGGGATCTCAAATTTTGGAAATTACATGATCCCCAAAAGGCATAAAAAGTGATTTGGCAGTCAAAGGGAGTAGAAATGAAATCAGCAGAAATATAACTTTGATCATCCCTCCTGGTTCTGATACCTATGACTCTGTAACAAAACATCCAAGCTTATTGTTACAAAACAAGTCATTTTATATGATTATCTCTCATGGTCCCTGAGGCTGACTAACAGTTCTTACTTGGGCTCTTCCATGAGGTTGCAGTGAGAAGGTGGCTGGAGCACAGGTCTTCTGCAAGGTTTGCTCTCATATCTAGAACCTGGGCTGCAAAGATTGCAACATCTGGGGCTGCAATAGCCAGAGCTCCTTGGGTATCTGCCTTCCTCACTATGTCATCTCTCCATGGGGTGCCTCCAGCAAGATGACATGATGATTTCAGAATACCCAAATGTCTTACATGGTGCTTTAAATGTAGGGTTTATTATTGTGTGGGTATAGTGAGGCCAATGGATCAGGAGACAATTGTCACTGAAAGGATGGTTTATTAAACTCACAGATTCCAAGAGGAGGAGATATACCATGCCATGGGAAGCCACATGAGGAAGCACCAGGGTTAGCCAGGGGGCAGGAAGGGGTGGAATGTACACAAGAGCTTTCATTGTATTACTTTGGGAAGGAACCTGTGAAGCTGAGTATGCAGCCTGAGGACTGGCTAGTTTGAACAATTTCAACAGATTCTATGACCCCACATAAACTTCTTTTGACTAGTTTTCTGTATTGAGATTCCATACAATTTTGCTTGAAGAAAAGACTCTGTAACCAATCAATTATTGAAAACCATTATTGTTATGGAAACAACCCATAAATTAGGAACAAAAGATTTGGTGTTCAAGCCTCTGATTCCTCAGTTGAAAAATGGGAATAACTTCCATTTCTGTCCTACTTTTCTCACAGAGAGTGTATCAGTGAGCTAGTGTTGCATAATAAACCACCCAAATTTAGAAGCTTAAGAAACAATTTATCTGACTCAGGAACTGAACATTGGCTGGGGGTTGGCTTGTCTAGAATGGCCTTGTTCCTGTGTCTTCTGGCATCTTAAAGGGCAACTATGGTTGGTTTTGCTTAGCTTGCTCACATATCAGAGGTCCTGGCTGGGATGAATCAGCTGACTGAGCTGTGCACCATATAATCTCACATCCTCCAGTATACAAATATACATGGAGTAGCTGTTATATGCTTAGACTTACTCACAAGTAGTCACAAGGGTCCAGCAAAGAGAGCAGAAGCTGCAAAATCTTTGGTGGCCCAAACTATAGCTAACACAATGTCTCATGGTCTACTGGTCAAAGCAGGTCATGAGGCAGCCCAGATCCAAGGAAAACAACCCATTGCTTGGTGGAAACTGTGCAAATGCTCTTTGAAAGGGCATGGAAGAAAGGAGAGCTGGAAAATCAGGGCCATTTTTGCAATAACCTGTCCCAGGGAGGTCATGAAGATCAAATTAAATCATATACATAGAGGTCACTGAAAAAAAACAAACATATAATGTAATGCAAGGAATGTCTATTATTACAGGAGCTTTCCTTTTTTTCATCAATAAGATTGAATGGTAGTGATTCTCTAAGACACATTCAGGTCTATATAGAGAACAGGTAAATTGTTCCCTTCTCCTCAATGGTTTTGTAAGTTATAGTTATTCTCAAATGTTTTTAGACTATGTTTCCTTCTAAAAGAAAGGAAAGAAATCTGTTTCCATGGTTTGGTGCCCTATCACTATTAGGTATGTGGCATTGCCATGCCTTAAGCTTCCATGTCAGCAGCATAGGATCAGGTAGTCTACTCATTCATTTACTAGGGATGGGCCAGGCACTAGCTCTTCACCAGGTCTGCAACAGTCACTAGGGATGCAATGACAAATAAGATCTATCCCTGCCTTCAAGAGGTTCATGGATCAGTGGGGGAAACAATGCAAAGTATAGATGTATTAACTGAAATCTGTAGGAAACATGAAGAGGAGCATCTGGTTTTACTTGGGGAAATCAGAAAAGTCTCACAGCAAAAGTAAACTGAGTGCTAGAAAAAGAGAGAGAGTGTGGACCATGCAGAAAGCCAAGAGAAAGGTATACTAGATGGAGGAAACAGCAGATGCAAAAGCATGGAGTTGTGGGAGTGAATGGGGGCAGATAAGGTGTGCCTTGAAACTGTAGTAGGTGATGAGTAGGAGGGAGTGTTAGAATCTTGCTGTTGGAGGAATAGATTGGGTCAGGTTATGTAAAGAGCCCACAATATTTAAGTCTTGGGCAGAGCCATGAGATCAGATCTGGAAGATGTCTGCTGCAAAGGGAGACTTGCAATCATGCAAGAAATGAGTCAACATGAGCCAACACCATAGCAGGGCCAGTGGGGATGCAAAGAAAGGACCGTGTGCAGGAGACAGTTACTAGGGGAATGGAATAAACATGGTGGCTCAAATTTGTAGAGAATATGTCCAATTTCTATTTGGGGAGACAATGTCTAGAAAGCCACCATTTGCTGAGGCTGGGAGAACAAGAGGAGGAGACAGAAGTTCGATTTGGGATTTGTTGATGTAAAACAGCTGTAGTGGAGATATCCAGGCAGTCTAGATCTCTCAGGGCTTTCTCCAGGGAAGTAACAACTAAGCCCATGGGGCTAGGAGTACAAAGAAGGTCACCATAACAACATACTGGCAACAGCCTAGATGGCCCACAAGGAACTGGTTGAATAGATCATGGTAGAGCATATAATGGGACCACAGCTTTTAAGATTGTGACAGAGATTTGCATGTATTGTTATAAGTACATATAAACATATATATTGATATTACATCTATAATAATAAAAGCATAATATGCTAATTAGACAAGATGAAGTCAGGGATGCAAGGGCCAAGCCCCTTGCATGAATTTCGTGCATTGGGCCTCCAGTATCATATAAACACACACAGAGAGAAGACTAAGAGGAAGTTACCAGAAGTATAAATAGTTGGTGTCTCTTGGTGGTAGGGTTACGAATGATTCACATTTATTTTTCCCTTTTCTTATCTATACTATGCAATTTTTTATAATGAACATAAATTGCTTATGTAATAAAAGTGCCAGAATTTGAAAAAAAGAAATATGGGCATTATCAGCAGATCTATCTCAGTTAGTCACAAGAGTAGATGAGCTCACTGAGGAAGTATATGCAACAAAAGAATGAAGAAGGCTGAGAGAGACCAACCTCTAAGGAGGGTCTGGGAAGGTGGCCAGGATTGTAGAGAAGCCTAGAAGGCTCTGCCCCAGGAGACAGGGAAGCCTGGAAAAAAGTGATTTTTAGGCACCCCAAGAACAAACAGTCGGAGGGAGAAAGAAGGGGGGTCATTACAGCTAATTCTTATGAGCCAGCCTCATTCTATTTGTTTTGCATGTGTCAACTCCTTTAATTCTCCCAACAGCCTTATATTATGAACCCCATTTATAGATGAGACAACTGAGGATCAAGAGGTTGTTTATCTAGCTCAAGGTCACAAAACTAGTAAGAGGCAAAGTCAGAATTCAGACTGAGTCTTTTAAGAGAGGCCATGCTCTCTACACTGCTGTGTGATCTCCCATAATGAAGAGGGACATGGCCAGTGGGAACAGGAGCTGACCATAAGCCTGTGGTCAGGCCATGCATGGGCAGTGCCATCTGGGACCACACAGAGGCAGAGGTTTGAGGGTGGAGCCTTGGGGCTGAGGAAATCAAGACCAAGAGAGCAGAGGCCTCTTTCAAAAGTATCAATAGTTGTGGTTCAAGGCCTCTGAGTCAGAGACCAGGTTTGAATGTTGTGGCTGCTGGGGTGGGGCAACACAGGTCTGGAATCAGAGTCAGGGCTGCACAGAGACAGTGACATGGCCATCCTACCATTTTGAAGAATTTGTCAATGATGACAATTTTTAAAATAGTGTTGTCTTTTTATAACTTGGGGAACAAAATAGTGCTTGTCCCTGGGCTAGATTAATTGAAGAAGAAGCCAGATCTGTTGAACCTTATTTAGATCCCATGCCTCCTCCCACCCATATGCCTGCTCCCTCAGACCTGAGCACTTATTAATCACCACACATTCTTTCCCGCTCTCAGTAAGTCACATTAAAAGCACCTAATGCACACCAGCTACACTTCTCCCTCTACCCACATCCCAATTTAGCCTAAGACATTGCCCTCTTCCCCGGACTACTCCTGCCATCACGTGCCTGCTGGAAAGTGTGTGGGAACACAGATAAGGAGGCATGATTTTGCAGAAGTTAGATATGAAAGAGGCACTCAGAAATGCACCTGTTATTAGCCAAAAACAGCAGACCTTGGTGGGAGATGCGTGGACTAGAAATAGGAAAAACTGGGGGTTTTTTCCTGGCTGTGTCAGAAATAAGCTGTGGACAAGTCATTAATTTCTCTGTACCTTTTCCTCATCACTGAAATGAAAGAATCCCTCTAGGTGACAAATGTAAACTAGCCATGCCATCCTCTATTCATACCCTCCCATAGTTTCCCATCTGCCCTGGACTCAAACTCCCTACCCCACTCCCTGATACCATCTCCTTTTTTCCTTCCACTTGCTCTAGACTTCAGCCATTTAGACCTTCTTGTGGTTCCCTTGACCCTTACTTCTCTCTCAGCTGACACCTTTCCCTGAGGTGCTCCCTGACCATACTACTTAACCTGTAACCTCACCTGTCTTTTACTTTCTTCATAGTAATTCCCATCTCCCAGCATAATATAGATAGTAGGCTCCTCCTAGAAGGACCTTGGGCCAGGTTAAAAGTCAACCAGTCAGGGGGACTATTGGGGAACACCAGCTCTTCAGTGCATTCCAAGCCTGATGTTCACAATTTTAGCAGGGGGACTTGGCTTTGGGTCCCCTCCCTTTGAAAGCAGAGTTTCTCCCACCTACTTGGCTGGAGGTATATTCTATGTGGGGTGACATCTAAAAGTCTTCCATTCTCCAAGGATGAAATCAGGAGAAATGGCCTTAAATCATGGAACTCCATGGGACCCATGAAAGACTTCCTATAATTGTGAGCTTGTAGGTGGGGTTCAGTTGCCAGAAGACACTCTGGTAACCTCTCTCTGGGTGATCTCTGAGAAGGTGGATGCCCTGAACCTTTGCACTATAGATAAAGGAGTGTGGGTGTAGGGATGGACTGCATGACTCCTCCAATTTCCACCAGCTGGTTCTACCTCTAATTCTAATATATAAAAACCCAGGGTCTATAAAGACAGAAGGCTTGACCAAATGCCAGGCTGCGAGCATAGCAGGCTCTGGTGGGTGGGGACTGGTGAGTGGCTTAACTGCTGACCTCTAGGAATGAGAGAGAAGCAGGGCTGATCAGCGGCTACCAGGGCTGCTGGTGAGGGAAGGAGAGGAGAGAGAGGGGGGGGGGGGCGCAAAGCAGGGTCTGATCTTCTGAGCATGTAGATCAGACCCTGCTTCTTTCTCTCTCTCTCTGGGCCTCACTAGTAGCCTCTTGTCTCTCTGTCCAAGAGATCAGCAGTTTGGCCTACTTGCCAGCAGCCTGGGATGACTGTTGATCAGCACTGCCTCTCTGAGATAGGCCCAGAGATGCTGATTGGCATAGAAACTGACCAATCAGAATTAAATCTGGATGAACTGCAAAAAGCCAATAGCTGCCTAGGAGGTGGAGCTTCTGATGCTGACTGGCATAGAAACTGACCAATCAAAACCTAATCTGGGAGAACTGTGAAGGCAGAACCAAAGGTTGGGGCTGAGGAGGGGTTTTAAGGGCAACAGCTGTTTGGTGTAAGGTGTAAGAAAGCAGTTCAATTTTTTAATGACTGCTTCAGTCCAGATATAAGGATTATGTATTTTTGTCTGCCAAGAGCATCTCCTGCTGAAAAAATTTCCCCCTCCATTTAAGCAATCCTATCCTACATAATCTATCTATACTAATAAAAGGGTAATATGCTAATTAGACTGGGTCAACAGGCCATCTTCCAAATGTCTGACTTCCTTCCGGATAAAGCCACGGTGGTAAGGGCTGAGGTGGAGGCAGTTAGAGGCAATCAGGCTGGCAGGGGAGAGCAGTTAGGGGCAATCAGGCAGCCAGGCAGGTGAGCCGTTAGGAGCCAATGATCCCAGATTGTGAGAGGGATGTCCAACTGCCGGATGTCCAACTGTCTAAACTGGCAGTTGGACATCCCCCAAGAGGTCCCCAGTTGGAAAGGGTGCAGGCTGAGCTGAGAGAACTCCCCGTTGTCGTCCCCCCCCCCCTTCCTCTCCCCTCCCGCCAGACCATGTGCACAAATTTTGTGCACCGGGCCACTAGTTCTATGATAAAACCATGAGAAGGCCCAGAGGTGATTTAGCCTCATTTCTCCCTTTCTGATGATTGAACACATTCTTTTAAATCCTATAAACCCTAAACCATGATTCTTTTACAGCAGTGGAAAAGACGAGACAGTCATGCACGGGTTGGAGTGAGGGAGTTGAGGGGAGAGGTTAAAGGGAGAGGCAGGTTTGTTCAGATTGGGGTCAATGGGGAGGATGTTAAATGTGAAGTTTGATGACTGAACAAAAGCAAAGCAAAGGAGAAAAGAGGATGTGAAAGAACTCAAACCTGAAGCTTTCTGATACACAGAAGGGAAACCCAAACTCTGCTCATTACGGTGCATATTTATGGCCGATCATAACATGAAATTACAACTCCACAGCCTCGGCCAGGACTGTGGCGTTCTTCCCATGTGCTTCCAATTAAGTGCGTTTGAAGTCGCCCGGGATATTTATTTGTGGGGATTTACTGCGCAGAACGATTAAAGATCGCTGTGTTAGGAGTTTGGGGCTCGTCTGGGGGAGGGGAGATGGAAAGAGGGAGAGTTAGCTAGAGAAAGAAAGGGGGGTGGGGGGGCTGCCAGGGTACCCTGCATGAATACCTGTGTATGTTTTAAAGTGCACACAAACACTCACACAAGGGCCCTTTGTTCACAATGTGGTGAGGGTCCAACATCTCCGACTGTGACTTTGTTTATAGGAAATCCTTTATAATGCACGTTTAGTGTTTCCATATGGAAATCTCATAGGACATTTCTCCCGCACCGCCCTCCTTCCCCCCCGCCCCCCGCCCCTTCTTTTTATTTGGATAAGGCAAGAGAAAAGGGACTGTACATTCCAAAGATTCATAGTCATTCCGGATCAAATTCAATGGATTTTGGCAAGAGTTGAAAAACCCAGATGCAGGCTTCAGCCTCCCGCTGAGCCGCCTCCAGCTGCGAGTGTCTGGTGGAGGCACTTTGTAAAATCATGAAAACCCTATTAAATTCGTGAAATATAATATACTGTCGTTTCGGACTAACTTTCCATTGAACTGTCCATGAAGAGAGAATTTGGTTAGCTCGCCGGAGAAGGGAAGTGGCATGGCGGGGGCAGGAGGGAGGCGGGGGCGCTACGGAGGAGAGAAGTGCTGGGAATTTGTAAGAGGCTGTAAACGTCTTTGTCTGGGTATGAGGGCTCCGGCAGACCCAGCCTCTGCAGGCTTCCAAAAGCTTGACCCTTCTTAGAAAAGGGGGTGACCACCACGATCCCTCTCCTTGTCGATCACTGAGGATTCAACTGTGACCAGTTAGCCACTGGGAGATGCATTTCAGAGACCCCAGAATCTCGAAGGATATACAGGGTCCACCCCTCATGCTATTATAGCAGGGGGGCCAAGGGCAGAGGGAGAGAGAGAAGGGCTAGCACAAAGGCCAGCATATTGAAAACACAGACCTCCTGAATCCCAAGTCAGTTCATGCCACCAAAGCACACCATGTCTCTGGATCCCCGAGGCCCAGCCTTCCCGGAGCCCTGCGTTCACCCCGTCTGGGATCAGAGCTGCTGACAACATTGTTTTCTGCACGAACTCATAGCCCAGATGCCCCCCGGCTATGAAATGGCCCATTCTGAAGAAGCTGGACACTCTGAGTTCATTTCCTCTTGGACTATAACTCGCATCATAAAATGATTGCATGTTTATTTTCAAACAGAACGGGGTGAAGGCTCCCGGGAGGTGACTTGGTTTTGTTCTCTGGAAGTAGCCATGGGACCCGGGCAATTGCAGGTGTGTGTGCAGAGTTTACCTCAGGAAGCCAAGTGGGGCCCTCTTTCCCCATATGTCCTGGTACCCTAGAGATCCAAAGTCCAGACTCCTGGACCGGAAGGGCACACAGAACATAGTGACTCACCTGCCACCCATGCAGTGGTCCCTGAAATGGGAATGGCACTTTAACAGCAGCAACACCTCGGCAGGGGCAGCTGTGTGTGGAAAATCATCGTAGTCACAGCTGCCTTTGATTTAGTGCTTCCTGTGCCCCATGGCACTGTTCTAAGGCTTTGGCATGAATTAAATCATTTCATCCTAACAACCCTATGATGTAATGAAACTATTATCCCCTTTTTCAGATGAGAAAACTAAGGCAAGTTGTTCAAGGTCTTATAACCAACTTATAACCATAACTGACATAAGTGACTGAGCCTGTATTCAAACCTCCGTAGTCAGGCTCCAGAGCCTTGAGCTCTCAAAATTCCCACCAGCCTGTTCACCTCCCTGCCCACCTTCACCCCAACATTACAACCAGATCCAAATACCAAGGGCAGCCCCTGAGGTTTAACTCTCCCCCTCCCCCCCACTCCCTGCTCTCACCCTTCTGGAAGGTGTAGTGTTTGAATTGAACTTTTCACACTGGCTCCTCACCCTTTTAATATGCAAATCCCCCTGAGTGTGGTAATACATTAAGTCACTAATACTCTAAGCCAGGGTTTCTGGAGCTATAATTGGCATACAGTTTCCCCAGCAATCTCGTTGGAATTTGGGTTCATTCAGTGGGACTGGAGGAGCCTGAGACCCTGCATTTCCAATGAGCTGCAGATAGTGCTGGGCTACAGAGCACACGTTGGGCAGCATGGCTCTCAGCTCTTGACCTGTTTGTTATCCTTCATCAAAGAAGTACCCACAGGAAGGTACCTATACAAGAAGGCCGCTGGGAGGGCCCAAGACATATTATTCATTTCACAGCAGTGGCCCTGCCACCCATCAGTAGAACCACTAGTGTCCATGCCCAAGACTAGGAGACCTGGGGGAGGTATGGAGTCTTGGAGGCCACAAGAAGCCCTCTCACTAAAATCTTTGCAACTGCTGGCAACAGCCAGGTGCCCTGGGAGCAGAGTGTGCAAGCCTCTGCTTCCGTGGCAGAGACGGTAATGAGTGTGCGGTAATAGTTGGGTCTGAGTCCGGAACAGTCAGCACCAATCCTCTCCCATCCTGGCAGGAAGGCTGCTGACCAAGAGGAACTGGCCTGGGAGGCAGTTTCCACCTCTCGCTGGCAAGTTGGGAAGACATTGAACCTTTCTGGTCCCATTTGTTTGGCCTGTAAAATGAGAGGATTGCACTAGATAATCTTTCAGTCCCTCTCTCCTTCCCATCGCAATCAATGGTCTATAAATGCCTGTATAGTACATGAAAAGTCAGCCCATTGTCTGCATGTCTAAATAGTCAGATGTCCTATAGTCAAACACCACACATCAGGATGTGAGATAGAAGCAGTTTCCTAATCCAGCTGGAGGCTGAGCCTGAATACAGCTCTCACCGGAACCTGGGTACTCTCCCACCCCCCACCCCATTCCTCGTCTGCATCTTGGGAAGCAGACACAGGAGGTAGATTCCCTGCCATCGCCAAGCATGCTGCCCAAGAGCCAAGACTGGAAGGTGGAAACCTCAGCCCCACAGCTCTGTTGCTCTGCTCACAGCCAAAACATACCGTCCCTCCCAGCTCCGAAGGCCTGGTACAGCCAAGAGAAACAGGTATTTGCAAGTAGGAAGGGGCAGCACTTGACCCCTGGCCTCTGCCGTCTGGCTCTCTCTGGAAGGGAAGGCAGATCATTGTGCCAGGGATGCCCAGTAGACAGCTGGTCTAACAGATTTGGGCTTGAAACCTAGCTCCCCCAGACCCTGGCTACAGACTCTCAACCTTTGTGGTCTTTAGCATTACTGTGAGCATCATTCCTTGGAAGGGTGAGGCACAGAGCAGGTGGGCAAGAGGGTGAACTGCTCCTCTCCATGACTGTTAGTATTAATAAGACATGCCTCAGACCTGTTCCCCAATCTGACAGAGACCAAGGGGACCCTTAGAACCTGCGTTGCCAAACAACTAAAGATCCAGGGGTCTAGACCAGCACTGTCCAATAGAAATAAAATGCAAGGCATCATATGTCACGTGTGATTCTTTTAGCAAACATTTTTAAAATTTTAAGTGTATTAATTTTAAAAATTAAAGTCACAGACCCATCTATTATAATAATCTATAATAATAAAAGTGTAATATGCTAATTAGACTGGACAGCCAAATGACCTTCTAAATATCCTTCCAGATGAAGCCGTGGTGGTGGGGGCCAGGACAGAGGTCATTAGGCTCAATAAGGGAGGCAGGCAGAGTGGTTAGGGGCGATCAGGCAGGCAGACAGAAGCAGTTAGAGGTGATCATGCAGGCAGACAGGATGGTTAGGGGTGATCAGACAGCTAGACAGAATGGTTAGGGGTGATCAGGAAGGCAGGAGAGTGGTTAGAGCTGATCAGGCAGGCAGGAGAGTGGTTAGGGGTGAGTAGGCAAACAGGCAGGCCAGAGGTCCCGGATTACGAGAGGGTACAGGCCAGGCTGAATTTCATGCACTGGGCCTCTAGTTAATTACAATCCTTTAATTAATTCTAATATATCCAAAATAGTATCATTTCAACATGAAATCGACATTAAAAATTATTAATGATATATTTTGCATTCTTTTTTTGTACTCAGTCTTTGAAAACCAGTGGTATTTGACATTTAGAGCACATCACAGTTTGGACCAGCCCTATTTCAGTGCTCCAATAGCTACATGTGGCTAGTGACTACTGTACCAAAACGTGCAGAGAACAGAAGACAGTGGTGGGCATCATGCCAGTAGCAGCAACAAAAGCTGCCTGTTGATGGGGAAGGTTTAGTCTCTGTGTCATCACCAACACCAACACCCCAGCCATCCCAAGTAATAATAATATTAATAACAATAAAATTCTAAGAATAATGTTCTTAGATGTGGTGACTAAGCATTTCCTCAATCTTGTACAAAGGGTGAACAAAAGGACTTTTAGGAAACTTTGCTATTTTTGCTGGCCTTTAGTATAAAAGCTAAGTAAAAACAATGTCCTGCCTTGCCATGTACAAGCAACTTTAAGACATTAAGACCACTCTATTTCAGCCAGATTGTTGCCCCTAAGCTCCTTTGATTAAAAAAAAAAAAAAAATGTTTTTTAAATATATTTTTACTAGAGGCCTGGTGCACAAAGATTTGTGCACTGTGTGTGGGGGGGGCGGGGGGGGGGAACATACCTCAGCTTGGTCTGTGCCCTCTCGCAGTCTGGGACCCCTCGGGAGATGTCCACCTGCTAGCTTAAGCCCACTCCCCAGGGGTCAGGCTAAAGCTGGCAGTCAGACATCCCACTAGCAGTCCAGGAGCCCTCAAGGCATGTCCAACTGTGGCTTAGGCCCACTCCCTGGAGCAGTTGGACATCCATAGTGCTGCTAAGGAGGCGGGAGAGGCTCCCACCACTGCTGCTGTGATCACAGCTGTCAGCCAAACTTGTGGCTGAGTGGAGCTCCCCCTGTGGGAGTGCATTGACCAGCAGGAGGCAGCTCCTGCATTGAGCATCTGCTCCTGGTGGTCAGTGTACATCATAGCAATTGGTTGTTCTCAGTTGTTCCACCATCAGGGTCAATTTGCATATTAATCTTTTATTGTATAGGATTGATTTCAGAGAGGAAGGAAGAGGGAGAGAGAGAGAGAGAGAAACATCAATGATGAGAGAGAATCATTACTCAGCTACCTCTTGTATGACTCACTCTAGGGATTGAGCCCTCAACAGGGGCATGTGCCCCGACCAGAAATCGAACCATGACCTCTTGGCTCAGAGGTCAGCATTCAACCATTGAGCAATGCCAACCATTAAGGGCTGATGAAAAAATGTTTTAACTGTCACTGACCAGTGGAGCAGGCATTGAGCAGCACAAAACCACCTGTGGAGGAGGCCCTGAACAAATGAAGTATTCAGTGCTGTCTATTCTAAAGATGATTTAAATGATGACCCTGACTACCAGAGCAGAGGGTGCTGGGAAAATAGACAGTGTGGGCATGGGGTCTAGAACATCAAATTGGAGAGTTTGGGGCAGATGGAGGGTTAATGTACATAGTGTGGAATATTTGCTGGTAAAGGAGAGGTATGAGAAGGGCTGTGTATAAACAATGCAGATGAGTTAGCACAGGGCACAGGGGAGAGGATGCAAGAATGCAGGGCATTTGGAGCCACACTATGGCAATGGGGGAGTTCAGTGTAGAACTTGTCATAGAATATGGGACATCAGATAAGAGGTTCTGAAGCAGGGCATGGGGTGAAGGGAAAGCAGTGTTTGAACAATTCACCCCTCCTCCAGACCATGGCTTTGAAGGATTTTCCCACTAGCTTCATGACTTGCTTTATTTACGTTTAGAATTGCAAGGTCCTGCTTATTCCACCTTCCTCCCTGACACCTTCTCCCACCCCACTCCTGGATTCATTACGCCTCTGTTAACAGAAGGCATTGGAACACAGGGACAGGCCAAAGGGGAGTGGTGTACATGATAGCAGGCCCATCAAACCTTACAAGTCGCTTCCTTATAAAAAATGGATAATATTTACTAGCCTGATAGACTGGGGGCTGAACCAGATGTTTTCTAGCTCTCAATTCTGGAATTCTAGGAAACAAGCCAAAAACTCTACAGTAAGTCTTGCTACCAAGTAAGACTACCACTGGACTTCATGGTTCGCCACCACCCTGCCCTACTGCTCTCAGCAGCAGCCACACCCATCAGAGCAACCTCCTTCCAGGCAACTGACCATCTTCTCTCTCTATACCAGACACACAGGCACACACAGATACACACATGGACATTGCACAGACACATGTAAACATGCATAGGCACAGATACACTCAGACATATACACAGTCATACATATAGATATAGACACATATGGAGACATACATAAACGTACACACAGCGCGCACACACATAAATACACACAAAAACTTTATCCCCCCTCTGTGAGACTTCAACGCCCCCCTCCAGAATTAATGCTTCTTTTTCCAAAACACAGCCCTTACCTCTTTCCAAGCCCTGCCCAGACTTAATCTTCTTTGAAATCTTTCTGCATTAATCACTCCCAATTATGACCACCTCATTTATTCAACCATCTCCTCAACAGTTTTACCTACTTGAGCAATCACCTTTTAAAAAGTATCTCCTTGCTGAAACTGGTTTGGCTCAGTGGATAGAGCGTCGGCCTGCGGACTGAAAGGTCCCAGGTTTGATTCCGGTCAAGGGCATATGCCTTGGTTGCGGGCACATCCCCAGTAGAAGGTGTGCAGGAGGCAGCTGATCAATGTCTCTTTCTCATCAGTGTTTCTAACTCTCTATCCCTCTACCTTCCTCTCTGTAAAAAATAAAATAAAAATAAATAAGTAAATAAATAAATAAATAAATAAATAAATGTATCTCCTTGGCCTTGCTGTGGTGGCTCAGTTGACCTATGAACCAGGAAGTCCCAGTTCAATCCCCAGTCAGGGCACATGCCTGGGTTGTGGGTTCAATCCCTGGTAGGGGGCGTGCAGGAGGCAGCTATCAATGACTCTCTGTCATCATTTATGTTTCTATTTCTCTCTCCTTCTCCCTTCCTCTGTGGAATCAATAAAAAATAGGAAACAAAAATTATGTCCTGGCATTATATTAAATAATAATTTATTTATGCTTCACACCCTTTCAATGTGCTTGTATAGCTAGCATAGTGCAACCACAATGTTATGCAGAAAGCAGAGCTTGTTTGTTTAAAAAAATGAGCTGAAGAAATGATCCTCATGATGTTTCCATGCAGAATTCTAATAATTAACATTTACTGAGCACTTACCAATGTGCCAGTCTGATTTGAAATCCTTCACTTTGCTACTGCATTGAACTATCTTTCTGTTTAACCATTAACCGAACTAAGGCGCTGGCGCATTAAGTGAGTATCCCAAAGTCTCATGGTTGAGCCAGAAGTCAGGTCTCTCCACAGAGCCTCATTGCCTCTTTCAAGCATTGCCATGGGATTCTGCCTTCACCATAGGGACATGACATATACAAGGGACGGCCAGGACTTTACAACCCGGCAGAGGCTCGGTTTCTTCTGCAAAAAGAGAATAGTGATAATTTCCTAGCAGGGTTGCCATGAGGATAAGGAGGACACAGAGAGACTCACACATCTGAGAGTCAGGGGCAACCTCCTGCCCTTCCCTTCCCTTCCTCCCAGCCTCTTCAGCCCACACTCTGCAGTCTCACAGGCAGCATCCTTGTTCAGGTCACCTGACTCAGGCCTTGGGAGCTGGTGTCAGACTGAACAGGGTATGCCTGAAGGAGGACTTTACTCTCCACCAGTCATGAGGACAGGGCGGATTTCATCTCGGGCCTGTGCTGCTCCTGCTTCATGGAGGCCTCCTGCTGAGCCGTGCAGAGCTCATCCAAGAAAAGAAAGGGACCCATTGTGGATGGAGGAAGGCATCTGCTCTGGGAGGACTCCCTCCTTGTTCACCAGGACCCTCTCCCCTCCAGTACCCCTTTTCACTCTCCCTGTGCACCCCCACCGCACTCTCTGTCTCACCATAATTGCAGGAGACTAAATTAATGAATGGGTAAACCATGTGGAAATGTCTGGCTTGCCAAATGCCCCTGATAAGTCTGAAATACTGTTGGAAGCGGTGGAAATTGGCACGGCTACCTGGACCAAAACTGATCTCACCCCCAGACTCCTGGGATTGATTTTGGTTAATGGAAGCAAATGCAGATAGAGCAGGATCTTCATTAAAAACACAGTGACATGTTTCAAACCCTGAATGGGGAGCTGGGAGATATTAGAAGTAAAAGGGAAAGAAAGATGCCAGAAAGAGCATTCTCCTGTGATGTGCTAACCCCCAAGGGAATTGCCCTGGCGTTGGTTGGATAAGGGAAAGGGTAACTTATATAGGGAGGCACATTGGGTAGATTGGTTTGGGTCTCTCTGAGGGGCAGGAATCAGTACTACCATTGCAGGCACATGTATTTACCCACAAAGGTGCTTCCCTTTCCCAGACGGATTTGTCTTTGCTGCCTGTTATTCCCAGGAGTCCTGATAAAGGAGGCAGGTGAAAGGCACCTTCACCTGGGGAAGCCTGCCTCAGGTGAGGGGCTGTATTTAGGCTCCTTTTCTAGCTGGGGTAAATTGAGCACGGGTCTCCCAGAAAAGATAGATGATAGATGGATAATAGATAATAGATGATAGATGATAGATAGATAGATAGATAGATAATAGGTAGATATAGATATAGATGTAGATGTAGATGTAGATATAGATATAGATGATATAGATATAGATGATATAGAAATAGATAGATATAGATATAGATATAGATATAGATATGTAAATGGATTTATTGCAAGGAACTGGCTTACAATTGTGGGACTGGGTGGCAAGTTCAAAATCTGTATGGAACTCTTGGCTATGGGCTGAAGCTACTGTCCACAGGTAGAATTTTATTTATTTATTTGTTTGTTTGTTTTCTTTGTTCAGGAAAGCTTCACTTCTGTTTGTAAAAGGTCTTTCAACTTATTGAATTAGGTCCACCCTAGAATATCTAGGATAATCTTCCTTTTTTAAAGTCAACTGATCATGGACTTTAATCACATCTACAAAGTGCCTTCACCCCACACCTAGATAAGTGCTGGGTTGGATAATTGGGGGCTGTAGTCAGTCAGTCCATGCATTAAACTGATTGTCACAGCTGCTCTGTTCTTTCTGCCAATCTGCCCCCACTTTCTTTACTCTCAGACCATCTACCCCCTCCTGAAGTCTTCCTTCTCTAGTATCCCTGTCCCCAGGAGTGGCCTTTGAGCTGTCTTCCAACCATAACCTCTAGCACAAGCATGTCAAACTCGCAGCCCTACTTGCAGCAAGTCCCCAGGACAGGTTGCCTACACACCATCTCACTATCATCACTTCTCAAGTGAGTTCCTACAATGGCCTCCTGGATTCTCTGCCTGCCTCTAAGCCAAAGGGGTGTATTTCTAAGCTCTGCCTCTGGACTCCTCTGCCCATCTTACCCTCTCACCTGTCACCTTACCCTCTTAGCAGCAAAATCCTAGAATTGGCTGCACGGACTCAATTCTGGGCATCAAGGCCCACAATCTGCTCTCCTCTGGCCTTCCTGCATCCTACCCCACTCCCTCCCACTCTCCATTAAAGGCTGCTCAGAGCACACATCTCTCCAGGCATGGGAAGCTCCCTTTCTGGGCTCCATCAGCACCCCTGCTTCCTTCCATTGGACACTCATCACTCTGGGCCTAACTACCTGCCTCCTGTCTGCCCCACCACAAACTGATGTACATGGCACCTCCACACCCCTCCTGCCAGCACCAGTCCCCACATCCATCTGGCTCCCAATATGGGTTCTGTGGATGTTGGCTGAATTAATGGACAAAATGTTTGCCAAGAACATTATCCTGGCCCCTCTGCTGCATCTCTGGCTCCTTCTGCTGTGCTCCTCACTTTCTTCCTCCACCCATGGTTCCACCTGAAATTTATTGAGGTGAGAAGTGATTTTTTTTTCCCTTTTGCCTTTCCCTTCCCTGTCAATTTGAGGACTGTTTTAAGCAATAATGGTGTCAAGATAATTTATGGAACACAGGAGTTATGGCCTGAGGCAGTGGGACAGTTTCAGGAACTGACAAAGCACAGACCCTGCAGCCACGAGGGCAAGGCAGGCAGGTGAGAAGGGAGGCTGGACACAGGGCTGAACAGCATCACCCACCCTGACAGCTGCCGGGAAGGGCAGGCTCAAGTTATACGGTAGAAATACTCTCCTTTAGCAAGATGAGGACAGGCAGGGGGACCAGATCCTTCCTGGGCTATTTACGGAAAGCAGTTTGAAAAGAGATGAGGGGTAGAATTCGGCAAGGACCCCTGTGAGAAGAAGAGGGATCAACAGGATTTGAGGATCCAAATCTGGGACAAAAATAAAACCTGCCCATACAGGCAGATGTTCTGACATTTTTAAAGAATAAATTACTTTACAGCCCCAGCTTTTTATCCATTTATGCAACAAATACCATTTGAGCATGTGATTTGTGAGAAGCTTAGGGATGTGACAGTGAGTAAAATGTGGTCTCTGTCTTGAGAGAGGTAGGTGTTCATCCCCAGTGGAGAGATAGGCAGAGAGCAAATGGGGTATGTTAGTGTCAGGTGTAGGAAATAGGCCTCTGTGATCCATCTTCAGCATAGTCAACTTTTAGAGAAAACGAACAGCAGGTGGCCAGGCGGTTACTGAATTTTTCCCAGGGCAAACAGGATGTAGGGCGGAGAGGAGAGGGTATAAGAACAAAGAATTGTGTACGTGAACCAGCATCATGGTAGAAACCCCAGAAGCGCCCAGGACAAAACACCTCACACCTGCCTCAACTGGACAGGGAGAGGTGGAGACAACTAGAAAAGGCCTGAGCCCATTTTCTTAAATGGCCCAGTGGGAGACAATAAGACCTAGATGATGTATGCTACCTCCATAGAACTCAGCCAATGAGGAACTGGAGGTGGGACTCTCACATCCTAGGGATAAATAGCCTATGATTGCTGCTCTGAGTGTGGCTGTTCAACCAGACACCCACTCTTGCAAGACTGCATTAAAGCTCTCATTTTCGCCATACTTCATGTCTCCGAGTCCATTGTTTGAATTCAAACAGGTGACCATTTCTCACAAGGTGGTAGTGATTTCATTGAGAAAAGGTAAGATGGAGAATGCTTTTCTGAGAAGGAGCCTTGACAAAACAGGACAGGGTGTTCTCAGCACAGGGAATGACACGTGCAAAGATCATAGAGCAGGAGTGCGTTTGGCATGCTCAAGGCAGGGGAGGAATCCTGGGCGAGGAGACTGCATCAGAGAAGTAGCCAGAGGCCAGATTATGGAGGCAATGGGGTGGCAGAAGGACTTGGCTTGTGTCTGAGTGTGCTGGGCAGTTACTGGAGGGTCCAGAGCACAGGAAGGACCACTATCCAAAGGACCACTCAGCCTCCTCAGGCTGACCTGAAGGCAGGCACAGCAGGAAGTAGAGCCTGGTCTCACTCACATAACCCAGGAGAAACAGTGGTGTCTTTGGCTCGGTCATGTAGCAGTGAAGGCAATGAGAAAAGCAGCTCCAGGTGTAATTTAGAGGACAAGCAGGGGGAGCTAACAGGAATCGCTGCTGCATTGTGAGTGAGAGAGAGGGGCCTGCATATGGGGTGAATGTCCCGGTCTGTTCGACATGCTGTAACAAAATACCATTGACTGAGTGGCTGTTAAGCAACAAACATTTATTTCTCACAGTTTTGGAGACTAGAAGTCCAAGGTCAAGGTACCATCAGATGCAGTGCCTGGTGAGAGTCCACCTCCTGATTCATAGGCAGCCATCCTCATGCTGTGTCCTCACAGGGCGGAAGGGCAAATGGAACTTTCTGGGATCTCTATTATAAAAACATTATCCCCAGCATGAGGGCTCCAAGTTCATGGTGTGCTCATCTCCCACAGTCTCCACCTCCAGAGAGCATCCCTCTGAGGTTAGGATTTCAGCATATGAATTTGGAGGGTGGGGACACAGACCTTCATCAGTGACATTGACATTGACATTGGAAAGCTTTACAGGCTAGTCAGGCCAAGCAATACACACCCAACACCAGGTACCCAACATCTTTCATTTTACCGAATGGAACCTTCTGTGGATGGGACATCCATCCATTTACCCAGCAGCTCTGACTCACCCACACCATGCAGACCTGGAGGCCTGGAACATCCTCATGTGCCTTCTAATCAAAATGAGTCTGCAGGGGCTTACTTCAGTGTCAGTCCCCTGTCTTTCCTTACCCATCATGATGAATTGCTCAGAACCTCTCCTTCCTTGTTTTGAAATGATCTCTCTGCAGAGATAGACAAAAAGACATCTGAGACGTTGGAGCTTAAAAAGGGATAGGGGTGGGGAGGGAGTGGAGCCTCAGCATTATTGTGGAGTAGGGGTGACTCAGGGGGATGCCCCTAGCTCTATATTTCTCCCATAACTCTCTCGGGTGGTCTGTATTGGCAGGGCCACATTATGACTTGTGGGGGCCTTGGGCACTTGGCTTTCATGGGTCCCTTCCTTCATAAAAAAAAATATTAAAAAATTATATTTTATGACTGCATTGGTATCAAGATGAATATAATGCAGTCTGGATTATAGGCAATTTTTCCTTCTTATTTTAAAATAAATTAAAGCATTTTTGTGGGCCCTTAAAAGTCACTCTGCATATATAGGAAGGAAAAGAAGGGTCTGGAGTAGCAATGGCCATTAGGAGAGTGGGACCTCGCCCTGCCTTCCCAACAATAAGCTATGAGACCTATGGTCAGTCCCTCAACTGCTCAAAGGCCTCTGCCCCCTCCTCTTTCCAGGCCATGTCTCGCTGCCTTCTCGCAATAACTCCCCAAGATTCTAAATAACACATACAGACCTCAAGCTTCATTTTTAACTTTCTTACCCCAAGGGAAGGCTCTTCCCCCAACTACAATATTAAACTTTCTGAATCTCCTTCACTCATCAAATCATGTGCTGGTGTATGCAGCGACTGATTTCCAAAAAGCGGCCATAAAACCATAATGACTATAGAGACACCCACATGAAAATGACAGAGAGAAAGCCATAAACACTCAAATAAATATATAAATATAAACAAGTCTATAAACCAAACCCTGGAGGTATTTTAAATGCATAATGTAGCATTTATATCTCTTACTTTGCACAGCAGAACTTGCAAAGGAAATTCATTTAATACTATTGCTCATGCCCCTAACCCCCATCCAGGAGCACTTGCTAATAACCAGCACAATTACTGCCTCCCTCCTGATCAAGAGTTCATTTCAGAAGCTCATTCTTGACTTCATTATCATGCTGGAAATGAGCTGAATCGCAGTGGGCATGACCACATGGCAGCCCCCTGCTCCCTGGCCATGGCCCTGGTCCTGACCTGCTCTGACTATTGCAAAATGAGTTACCACCCAGTACCTGGCCCGAAGTAAAGAAGCATGTCAGGAGGTAGGAAGAGAGCAGAGAGTCTCTGTTTTGTTACAGTCTCGAAGGGTTGAGAGAAGCCCCCCATGGAGCATGACTGTGGCCTACCCTCTCCAAAGGGACAAAGCCCAAATGGATAAGAGTAGTGAGCACTGCTTAACACCAGCCCTGCTCTGAGCGCTTTCAGCATTACATGTTTACTCACCTGATCCCCATGAAAGTCCTGAAGAGGCAGGGTGAACTACAGAGTTTGGAGGACCCAGTGTAAAATAGAAATTGGGGACCTTGTTCAAAAAACGGTTAAAAGGCCGGGTCTCGTTTGGCTCAATGCCGGGACTGGTTTGGCTCAATGGATAGAGCGTCGGCTTGGGGACTGAAGGGTCCTGGGTTCGATTCCGATCAAGGGCATGTACCTTGGTTGCGGGCATATCCCCAGTAGGGGGTGTGCAAGAGGCAGCTGATCGATGACTCTCATCGATGTTTCTAACTCTCTATCTCTCTCCCTTCTTCTCTGTATAAAATCAATAAAAAAAAATATTAAAAAACGGTTAAAAGTACTAAAATTATTAGAGTTTTTCATTCTTACTTGGGTGGTTTCTCTCTCTCTCTCTCTCTCTCTCTCTCTCTCTCTCTCTCTCTCTCTCTCTCTCTCTCTCTCTTTTCTTTTTTCTCTCTTTGTCATGGTGTTTTTATCTGCTATTTAATGTTTCACTTCCTGGGGCACCAGGCTACCTGCTAAGTGAGTGTATATTCTCACAGGCACCCAGGGGCTCTATCCTACAACTCAATGAACCCACAGAAGTGCACTGGCTGCCAGGTTCCTCTCCCACCAGCCATCAGACTGATACCCCAAATAGAGTGGAGGAGTTGAGCTAGGAACCTCCCCTTCTCACAGACTCTCTACCCCAACCCGCCAAGAGTGGGCAACCCCAAGGGATTGCAACTTCTGAGCCAGGATGTGCTTAGTTCCAGAATGGATCAAGAAGCTGTGGATGCATAGTCCAACTAAGACCCTCCCCATAACTGTGCACTGGCACCTGGATACATTTGTGCACAGAAGGTAGCAGCAGTGCCCAGGGCAAGGCTAGGAGAGACGGAGGGAGTAGATAGTCAAGAATAGGGAGAGGCAGCAGGAGGCAGAGGTGAATATGAACCAAGGATCCAAGCCTGCCCCACTTCCCTGAATAATTAAAGACATTTGAATTGTTAAGAAGGCAATTGTAGTGCATCAAACCCCAGGCCTAGGGCCCTTTTAAGCATGTACCATATGCAATTACACTGGCCAATTGCCCATGAAGCTGATCCTGGACAGATATTACCACCATCCTCATTTTGTAGATGCGAGGACATAGTCCCTATAATTTGCCCAAAGTCATGATGATGGGGTGGGGGACACTAAGACTCAAACTCAGTCACCTGGACACAGAGCTTACATTTTTTTATCACTTCCCTGTGTGTTCCTTGTTCCACCGAACCTGACTCCTCCCCTCTGAGGGAGGGACCAGCACAATACCATGTGGTCTGGTGGCAAAGACAAAAGGGAGTGGCACCAAACCTGCCCCATCCTGCTGACTTGGCTACCAGCTGGTATAGAGGACAAGTGGAAGTGCCATCTCCTCCTTCCCCATTCCTCCTTAGGCAACTGATCTCGGCCCCAAGAGTCCGTGGGGGACAGTGTCCATGCTCTGTAAATAACTGCTCTGTGGCTGCACAGTACAATGTGGTCTTTCCTTGAAAAGCTCAGGTCCCTGCAAAAGATCAGAAGACACAATACTTACTCAGGTTCTCCCAAATCCTCCTTTTGGATCAGCTTTTTGTTTCTTGAAGCCAAGCACCTTGTACTTCCCTGCTGTAAAATGCAGACACTTGAGTGCTTTCTCCAGAGTAAAAATGGTTGACATTCCCCACTGATGGATTCAAACATTTTGACTGAACTCGTTGATGTTCCTGTCAGTTTAGTCAATTGATGTCACATCAAGTATCTGTCAGCACCGTTTAGACACCTGGTCTTTTTAGTTAGCTAAACTTGTTATTTCCAGAAATAAAAATAAAAAATAAGATAAAAATAACCTATCAATTTAGATAGAAACTGACAAATACCCTCCTCCATCAAAAAAGTTCACCTGTGTCAAATGACTGATTTTTTTTCATTGAATCTACTAAACCAATCAATTATGTGAGGGAGGGGAGGAGGTTGTTGAACAGATGTATCAGCTTGCTGAACAAGCAGAGGTAACTTGCAGAAATAAAATCATGATTTCATCAGAATGGCTCAATCATCCACAATAACAATGAGAAATGGAATCTTGCAAAATGTATGACAGGTAATCCCTACTCTCAACAATTTTGTGTATCGAAGAGCAATTTTCCCCCCCTGAAATTCGCTTTCCTATCTCTAGTTTGTTCATAACTGATAAGAAAATGGGTGTGATTGCCCAGAGTGCTGTGGTTTATATCCCGGATTGCCCATCAACAATCAAAAACCTAATGGCAGGGTCACTGAAAACTGAGGGTTGACCATACTTATTGAGGTCCCTTGAGTGTTGTGTTATACTGGACTAATTCTGAAAGATGTGATTTCTACCTAAGTCTATAAGATCTTGATAAATTCAGTGGTTGACAAAGTCTATTTTTTACCTGAAGTAAAGGGTTCCAATCAAGTTCTTTCTTTGTTAAAAATAAAATCATTAAAGTTGACCATTAGCACTCTCCTTCTTCGCCTTTATTCTTTCCCCAAGTCCCTCCTGGTGCACCCCCATCCTAGGATGCCCAGAGACCTAATACTGTCCCAGAGCTCTCCCATGGGTTGGAACCACTTAATAAACCAAGTCACACTAAAGGCTCTTTGAGTTAAAGTTCTAACTCTTTTTAAGGGTGCTTGTTTTTCAAAAGAGAGAACATGAAGAGGCCTGTGTTTGTTTCCAAGGAGTGAATCAGAAATGCTATAATTTCAGATGCCAGGTAACTAGAGAGTATCCAATAGTCAACAGATATGGTTTTAACAAAACCAGGTATTGTGAAGAGCCACTGTGATTAGAGAATCAGAATATATTCACTCTTGAATGTATTCACACAGAATTAAATGGTCTACTTTTATCTGATTCAAATTTTCCACTGGTCATATTTTCTCCTGGGCACAGACATTTCTGCAATAGGAATAAGCTGATTATTTATTGCTAGTCTCTCACCACCTACAATTCACTTTTCCAATTTCCCTCTGTTGCCTCTACAGTGCCACTTTGTCAATCCCTGCCATTTATTGACTGTTTTCTGATGGCGGGGGTAAACAAATTACTTTGGGAATGACTGCAGTGCACAAAGGGCATTGCTTACTGGGTTCTAAATGATGGAACTGGTGTGTGATCCAATTGGTTCTAATGTCAGGAGACAATTCACCATCATGGGGTGCAGGTCACCATAACATATCCTATCGGTGACATCATTTTGTATGGTATGTAATAGTTCCCTTTTTTCTTTCATTTTGGGTAAATATTGAAGGGCAATATTCAAATCAAATTATTTTGCAGATCAGATACTCTAAATTTTAAAGACTACTTCTTTATAGCCCACTGAAAGTATACTGCAGAGTAATGACTCTTCTTTTAAATGCATTAGAAGTATCAATGACCGCTGAAACCGGTTTGGCTCAGTGGATAGAGCATCAGCCTGCGGACTGAAAGGTCCCAGGTTCGATTCTGGTCAAGGGCATGTACTTGGTTGCAGGCACATCCCCAGTAGGGGGTGTGCAAGAGGCAGCTGATCAATGATTCTCTCTCATTGATGTTTCTAACTCTCTATCCCTCTCTCTTCCTCTCTGTAAAAAAATCAATAAAATATATTTTTTTTAAAAGTATCAGTGACCAACAAGAATACTTTCTTGTATGAGGCCAAAAAACCATGCTGATTTTAGGGCAAGTTCCTTCACAGTTTCAAACCAAGTCTACTACGCCTAGCTCATTGGTCTCTAAATTTCTTTAGTGTACAATTCTTCCATGAAAATGTTTGTGAGCAGTTACCCCCAAATGTTTGTTTAATTATAAGTTATGTACATGTACTTATAACAGTCAATATCTCAAAGCACAATACACAGCAGGTGTGGGTCATCTTTAATGATAGTGAATATAAATACTTTTTAAATTAGACTTCATAATTTTGACTTTGGGTTTTTTTGGCCTAATTCTCATCATGGTCAATTAGGTTGCCATTGCCTTTACTTCCTAATGTGGTGGCAGTGAGTTCATAATCAGAACTGAGCAAGCAATAGCTCCATCACATTCTTGGGGTTCATTTGCGCTTATGTTAGTCAATTGTTCTTTATCAGCTGAAGCCTCTTTGTAGGAATCTTATTAATCCACTTGTCAATTTTGTGCAACTCCTTTTGCACCATGGGAGCACCACTCTTTGTCCAAATGATAATAGTAAAAATAATAAATAATAATAATAATAATAACCAATTAAAAAGCTTATGCAGGAAGTCTGGCTCCACACTACAAAGGCAGTCACCAACCTCTTAACCTTGAGCTACTGACCTTTAATACATGGCACACAAGTCCATCTGTGACATGTGACAACTTGAAAGATGATCTGAGCCAGGACACCTGATGTTAAATGGTGGTGAAGCTTAATCTCATGAATTTTTAAGAAAAATATATGCAAAGGTTCTAATATTTTCAACCCACACCCCAGTGGACTGTCTTATGTTGGGTTGAATATCCCACTTTTGGAACGATTGCTACTAGTTCACCTTTAAAAATACGTTTTTCTGAAGAAGAGGGTAGCGAGGCCCACTGACACCAAAATCAATGTCTTGCCCCGGAAGTTTTGACATCCCGGAGCCATTGGGAAGCATTAAAGAAGAGGCAACATTGTGCTCTTACATGATTATTCTGGATGCCCCAGGAAGAATGGACTCTGCGGCATGCACAGAAAACAGGAGTTGTAACAGGAGAAATTATCATGGTTGGAGTTAAGGTGGCAGCCTTTATAATAGACGGAAGTGGGCAGATTCACAAGATAGTCAAGATTGGGTTATTAATTAAACTTGTCCAAGGTTAAACAGCTGGTAGGCAGCTGAGCTAAATTTAGACCCCAGGTCTCCTTACTCCCAATCTAGTAATTTTTCTTCTGATTTGCCATGTCAGAGAACACCTGGTCCCTCTGTTTTATGCTCCCCTGGGGAGATAGGTGATCAGGAGCTGAGCCCAGACAGCAGCCTGCAGTTGCCAGCTGGGTGATGAAGGGAGGCCATGGGAAAGGAAAAGCACTGCCCTCTCCAGATGTATTTATCTTTGCAGGATCCGTGAGGGACTCCATGACAATCTATTTTCTGGGTATTGAATCCCATATTGAAATAACACACTTCCTAGTGACAACAAACAGACACTCCAAGTAACTATTCATTCCAGTCCAGACCTTAATAAAAGCCATAATCTACCCAGCTGAAGTGTGGACGTGGATAGGGAGGTACCAACCTGGGGGAAGAGAAACAAGCTTTTGTAATCACTCCCACACGGAGCCCTCATCTCTCCTACTGGACTATTTGAAATCCTTCTTTCCTTATGCTAAAAAGTTACCTCCTCCATAAACTCCTTTCTAATTGCCCCTTCCCTCTCATCCCCTGTTTTTATCTTCTAAGACTGGGTTCCTTTCTTTTTCCTTTTTTCTTATTTATTGATTTCAGAGAGGAAGAGAAATGGAGATAAATCAATGATGAGAATCATTGATCAGCTGCCTTCTGTATACCCCCTACTGGGGATCAAGCCTGTAACCTGGGCAGATGCCCTTGGCTGGAATCAAACCTGGGACCCTTTAGTCCATAGGCCAACGTTCTAACCACTGAGCCAAACCAGCTAGGGTGTCTGGGTTCCTTACTTAGGGCATCTAGTGCAGGAAACAGAAACTACTACAGGCATTAAGCAGAAGGGAATTTAATACAGGGATTAAAGGATTTATAGACTTTGGGGCAGAGTTGTAGGAGGGAGCTCTCTAGGTTAGGGCAGAAATTACTCCTGGAACCCTACAAAACTGATCTGTCACAGGAGCTATTGCCTCCGAAGACACCACTGAAACTCTTGAGTTCAAGAACCCACCCCTGTATTCAGAAGCCAGAATCAGAAAATTGCTGTAGCTCCTGCTTCTCAAAACCCATAAAGCTAGTGGCTGAGCATTGAGTGACAAAAACTGTCATGTGTTCATGACCTCACTTTTATGAGAAAACAGCTTAAAGAACAAGACATCTGCTTCACTTCCACCGCTAACTTTTGCCTAAATGCCTCTAAGTGGCAAAGTCTGATTTTCTCCTCATATCTTAGCTGCAAGTGATACTGAGAAAATTCACTTTTAATTTTTCAGACTCTTGGATATATTAATAAAATACCCTAGAAGGAGGATTGAGCAAGCCAAACTAAAGCTTCAAAACTGTGGGAATTTTCCAAATAATCTATCCGACATTGTTTTTATGTTGAGAACAGGGGTCATATATGTCACATCCATCAGGCTACAACCATAGCAAATAAGAGGGCCTTGCTAAGGACAGTCAAATAATTGAATGATGGAACACTTTAACTTTCAGTGTTTTCTTACTTTGCTCTCTAATTCTCTTGCTGCATTTAAGTGTTCTCTCTGCATTAAAGCCACTTGGTGATGTTGGTTAGTATTTCTCAGGTATGTCTCCACAGAGTAAACCAAAGGACTAGGTACATACATCCCTCAGTTAGTGGGTTGTATTTCAAAACTGATTCTCAGTCCAAGTTCATACCCCAAGAGACATTTCTGCCTCATGAAGCTCAATCAACAGGAAATTCACTTTTTCCTGAAAAAGTGTAAGGCCAACAGATCTTTCTTCTATGCCCTATCGCTCCTTTTTGGCAGGAGACTACCTCCAAATTGGTAAGCAAGCACTCTCTACACTATTCTACATAGCTCTATGAGAATTAAATAAGATAACATAAGTAACAGTATCTACTAAAAAAAAAATGGTTTCTTTTTTCAAAAAAACAACAACAAAAAATCCTCTTCTTTAATATATATATATATGCCTTTCTGGGTTCCTGCTAGGAAACTGACTAATCAGATCTTTGAAGATGCATTAATGGCAGCATAAAATAACAATAACTATTTATTATTCTCACAGTGTCTTTGACCAAAAATTCAGGAGCAGCATAGCTGGCTTGTTCTAGCTCAGGATCTCTGAGAAAGCAGTCAGGATGCCAGCTGGGACTGGTGTTATATGAAGGCTTGACTGTGGCTGCAGGATTCACTCTCAAGGCTGCTCACTCACACAGCTGGGAGTTGATGCTGGTTATTGACAAGAAGGGTCAGTTCCTCTCCATGAGGACCTCCTAAGGTGGCTTGAGTGTCACCATGTTTTCCTCCAAGCAAGTGCTAGGTTGAAGTGGCAATGTCTTTGATAACCTAGCCTCAGGAGCCCCCGATCTCATTTCTACAATGCCTTACTGGTTACACATGTCAGTTCTGTGGGTCCCAGGAGGCAAGGATCATTGAGCACTGCCTCAGAGGCTGGCTGCCACACCTATTAACAGCCTAATGTATTAGCTCTACCAGAGACTGTAATTGGGATTTGGAAGAGGTTTTAAAAGTGTGATATTCTTATAGATGACTTAGACTTTATCTACATTTTAGCTCTAGAGTACATTTATTAGACACTCAGGAAATATGTGAAGAATGAACTAATTTGTCCTTTAAACAATATGTAGGCATTCTCAAACAAAGAGCAACTCAAGGGATAATGCATCTATGGACTCTTTCTCTTAAATATGCATGTACATGAATTATGTGTTCATGTGTGTGATAAAGTGTCATCCACAAAATTAAATATAATAAAAAACATGGGAATATGTAAGCTATAATAAAAAACTAGTGATGTTCATTGAATTTCTATATACAAAATATATATATTATACAAATATATAATACATTTTCTACATATAAGTATTCTTTTTTCTCTCAATGGAGATAAAAATATATGAAAACTGTGAATTACAATGAAATTATATAAACCCTAACAGAGCAAAAATAATAATAGTAATATAATTATTAAAATTGATAAAAGTATAAGAAAAAACAATTTTGTTATTTTTCTTAGTGAGAAGGCAATCAATACTGTCTAAATATGAAACCTGGAATCTCTGAAAGAGTCTAAGTTCTTAATTTTTTTCCAAATAGTTTTTCTGTTTTCTTAACCTTAAAGGATTATAAGAACTAAAAATACTTTCCATGATGAATAAACATTTAGCTGAAATGTAGCAGTTTCTTTAGTTTCACTTCAATTCATTTTTCTGTTGTTAAAGTCACATAAAATTAAATATAATACTTTTAATTTTACAGAAGAGCTCATAAGGCAAAATCCTGTTTCTCTGCTGCTTATGAATGTGAACAGAGACACCTATGAAAGAATAGTACCCAATGTTTATGGGAGCCATTTATGATTTGGGAATGGCAATAAATTTCTACTCTCTCCTGTATTCTTTAATAGCTGAAGTTTTCACAATAAATATGCACAGATTTATGAATATGATAATGAGGGACTTAAAAAGAATATTATTTGGTGGAATATATGGTCATCTCATTGTAATGCTCAACCCCAAAAATGCTGAAAACTCAGAAGCCCTTGAAGATGTTGTAGATGGGCCATCAGTTTGTAGAGGTACAAATTTACCTCCTTCTTGTCCTACTGGTTGAGCAGTGGTTGGCTAACTCATTAGTCAAAAGAGGGGCAAACCTCAGTTCGTGAGCTGCATGTGGCTCTCGAGCCGCAGTTTGCCGACCACTGAGTTAGAGTGTAGACTTAATGCAGCCAAAGACAATGGGTTCAGATTCCCAAATAAACCATTTGTCTTCTTCCAAATCTATGGCCCCATGTACACTCCTAACCAGGGTTGAATTTCTTAGAGAGGCAAGTTCCTGATAAGGATTCACTCCTGGAATTCTGATCAAATCCCACTCCTTAGTTCACAGTCAGAGCATCAGTCTTGTGCATGAAGAAATTAGGAACACAGCCCCCCAAAAAGCAGCACAATTGCTATGTGGAAGGAAAGGCTCCAGAAAAAGAGGGATGCACTGCAAAATCTGAAAAACAGAAAGAAACAGGACATGGAATCCCTTAACACCCAAGTCAAAGATCTCTTATGAGTTGATCTTAAAATTTTTTCTATCAAGAGGGAAGTTTTTGGTTTCCATGACTTTTTCATTCTTGATCTCCCAAGGTTTCTCGCTGAGTATTTTGAGTGAACAACCCATTGACTTAAAGGCTTCCCTAGCTTCTCTGGCCTTCACCCAATAAATACTTCAGTCATAAGATACTCCCCTCATTTCTACCTCCATTCCACAAACTCCTTCCCACAGGGGGGACCAGGGAAGTTCCATCCCTCAGCACTTATAGTTCACCTGTTTTCCATTAGAACATAAAGCTTTTTCTTGCTCCTTGTTGAATCTCCAGTGGCTGGCACATAGAGGTACTCAACAAACACTTTTGATTGAATAAACAATACCCAATATAGGATGTGCTATGGAGATAAAGTTGTTGGTGTTTTAGGCAGATTACAAATTTTAAAAATTTACATCATAAAAATTCACTCTCATTAAATCCCTGGTAGTTGGAGCCTTTAGAGCTTATCAACAACCCCAGAAAAGATAGGAAAATGGAGGCAGAAACTAACACTTGTTGACACCTACTGCCTGCCCAGCAAAGCACTAGGCCCTGTGCATGTGGCTTTAGGAGGTAGTGATCACATCTTTGCCTGATATGGCACCACGGCAAATGGCAGAGCTGGGATCTGGCTAGTTCAGGCTTTTGTGTCCCACCCTCTGGGACCCTGTCAGTGGGGTTTGCTCATGGACACTCCCCCTCCTTTCAGATGCTCTCGAGAAAACACATCTTCAGAGATTTTGCAACAGCTTGATTTATTTTCCAGGATGTCCAGACAAATTCCATCCCTTCAGAGTCTTGGTTGTATAAATAGAGCCAACTTGTCTCTCCCATTACCTCAGTCCAGCCGCAGAGGTCAGAGGACAAGCATCTTGGCAAATGCCTTCAGCCACTTCCAAAGTGAATACATTCCTTAATCCTCGCCTGATGCAACCCCAAGTGGCCTCTTGGGGACCTGAAGAAAGCTCATTTTGTCAGTCTGGCTTTGCGTGGAGGGGAAAGGGTGGAGTAGAGCTGGAATTGTTACGTTCCCATCTCCACATCACATTGGCTCCAGTCTTCCTCTCACGTGGCTGGTCCAGGACCTATTTCTAAGTGCAGATGACATGCAGGAGCCACAGGGCGAAGAAAAAGGAGCACCCCAGGAGAGAGTGTGGCTCTGTCTTTCACAGGATCCGTGGAAGTGGGGAGGAGAATGGGAAGCCACCAAGGGTCTGACAGCTGGAGGCGTACGGACATGCGTGGGAGCATCTCTCTTGCCCCTCAGGCCCCATCTCCCCTTCGGCGGTTATTGCTCCCAACTCAGCACAGCCTCACCACCAGCACTGCCTCTTCTCTGCTGGGACTCTCCCTTTTCCCTTCTCTTCTTTTACTTTTCTCCCTCCTCCTCTTTTGTCTTCCTTGTGTCTAGCTATAATTCCCTAACTTTCCGCTTTATACTTCCTTTCTGCCAATCCCAACTAGATTTATCTTCTCACCATACCATAAAATGCCCCTTTCTACTCTTAGTGAAGCCTTCCCTGCTCTCTCTTCTGATATCACACAGACTTACCGTTTGGTCGCCAGTGGGTTTCACTAGTGCTCTCCATCCTGCATCACTCCTACCCAGCACTTCCTATGGAAGTTCATAGCCAGGCTGCCAGAGGGCCCACCACCAAAGCTCCCTGGCTTTACTTAGCCCCAATATGAGTCCTGCATCTCTCCTTATCAACGGCCCCTCTGTCTCCTCTTTATGGTCTTATATGAGCATACAGGGCAAAAGTGAATATTCAGTTCAGATTTCAGCAATTAAAATGAGCCTCTATTTCCATAGATGGTACATACTTTTTTATGCAATTGTGCACACCCTAAAACCAGCTTCCTTAGGAGAGTGCATTGCTACGACACTGAACAGGGTGTGTGGGAAGCAGGGATTTCGTTTCCACAGGCTGAGACACATGCTGGAAAAGGCTAGGGCGTTCGCCACCTCCTTTCACCTGGAGATAGAAGATGTAAAAGTATGTCATTAAAGCCATAAACCTAGCTTTTGTTGCGTTTTGGGCTTGCTGTTCCTAGCTCTAGTCTGGTCTTGCTTGTTTACTGAATACTTTGACCACGAAGCAAAAGTTTTTAAATGAATACAGATTGTTTCCAGGCCTGCTCCCAGCATGCCCCTCCCTTCTTCTGGCTCTGTGTGCCCACTGCCCACCTCTCGAAACAGCCCTGCCCCGTGAGACCCTTCCCTGGGCCTCTTAGGCCTGAGTGAGCAGAGGGACCCTGGGGTCTTGTCCAAATGCATGTCTGTGCCTGGGGGTGGGGCTGAAATCCTGCACTGAGAAATGCAGCTGGTCCTCAGCCCTCACCTGGAGTTGCAAGGGGACAAAATGGGCCCAGATGAATGAATGCTGAGGTCTAGGCCAGTGCTTCCCAGCCTGGGTCCCCCAGTGGCCTTACCTGGGATGCTTTCAACAATTCCGTACCCAGGGTACACCCCAGACCACTTCCTTCAGGATCTTTGGAGAAGGAGCCCAGGCTGGAAAGCACTGGCCTAGACCTCAGCATTCATTCATTGGGACCCAGGCTGCAGCATTGTTTAAAGCTCCCCAGACATCAATGACCATAAGCTGTCAAGGTTGTGGATTTCCACTCTTGAGTTCAAAGGACAGAGCATACACATCTGCTATAGGGGAAAGAGGATGTGCTCTGAAAGCAGCCTTGCCCACCAGCATCCTCCACCAGGTCAGGTAGGGGTCCTCCACCGAACCAGGAAGGGGTGGCTGGGTTTGTCATGTGCAGAATGGGGTTATGTGAGGCCAGTGTGAAGACCAGGGACTGGGGAAAGCCAGTGTCTGTGTTGACCTCTGAGCATGTGACAGCAAATGGAGGAGCCCTGCTGTAGAATTGGAGGAGGCAACATGTGGAGGCTGTTGAGGAGCCCCCAGCCCCCATGTCCTCAGGCTGGTATCCGTGGTTGGGTCCTTGGGGTGGTGCTTAAGAGAGACCTGTGGCTTAACACCAGCCCATTAACCACCTCCCCTTATACTCCCCCCAACACCACCCCTCATCCTCTTTAAACGCCCCACTCTATCTATGGAGGACTTTACCAGGGCTGTACCTGAATGAAGGCTCAAGGGACAGTGCCTGATGGGATGTGTCCCAATTTCCACAGCCTCCCAGGGATAGCCAGCCTCTCCACTCTAATCAGTGTGGTATAGGGCATCAACATCTGTGCAAGGAAAAATGTTACCAGGATTTTGTTGAAAACAAAAAAAAATGAAGGTAGCTCAAGAGCCTAGAGGGCATGCCACACAAAGTTCTTGCAGAAGTCAAGTGCAGAAGAACTATACCCCTGTCAAGGAGGGATGGTGCCCCCACCACCCCAGATGGCACACGGGAATTCCCCACCTTGCACCACAGTCTGGTTTCTGAAAGGAGGTGTATGCTTGTACACATCAAACCCAAAGATCAAAAACCTAAGCTATGTCAAGCCAGGACACAGGAGAATCAAACACTACAAACCCCTGGTCCCCTCAGAGGAGGGACACCCTCAGGGAAGAACCAGGACCTACACTGTGGGGAAGAGCCCTAGTGTAAGTGTTAGGAGGCTGCTTAACTTCTGGGCTGCTTAACTTCTCCCCCAAGTGCCCTCCCTCCTTCATAGATTAACCAAGTCATCCCCAGCTAGTGTGGGGACACCCCTGGAGCAGCTGCCCGCAGACTCAACTTGTCTTCCCAGAAATGTCTGCTTTAAAAACAAAAAGGCTTGCATTCTACTCTTTTATAAGCCCTGTACCCTGAATAGGTCCCCATCAGGTACAATTAGACTTCCAGAACACTTGGCGTCACCCGACTCTGGGCCTGGGCCATGTCTAAGGAAAACGTGCTCAGTCCCAGCAGCATGCCACTCAGATGTGGCAACTCAGAAGCTTTCTGACCATCGCACGATCTAGGGGTGTTTTAGAATCATCCACCCATCAACAGTGTGAGGAGAGAGGGACTGGGCAGCCTGGAGTCAGGGAGGCCAGGGACCGACCTGGACAGGACAGGGCTGGTCCAGATGAAGAAAACAGACTGATGATCAGAGGTTCTGGAGGAAGGTCCAGCAGCCTAGGGTTGTTGTTGCTGGGAAGGGGTGAGGCAGCGGCTAATATATAGGCACCAAAGGCTCATCCCACTTTCAAAGCATCAGCTGAGAAGGGAGAGCCACACCCCTCCTAATGTCCTTGCAAACACAATCTAATGTCTTAAAAGGAGACCATAGGAGGTCGGCCTTTAACCCCATCCCATTCCCCAGGCCCTTGAGCAGGTCACTGAGGGCCAAAGCTCCCCTGCCAAGCCTGCTTGTACTCGCAGCTGACCCAGCCAGGGAATTCAGGAAGGTCCAGCCCCTGCTCTGGCTATCAGCCAGCTCTGACCCGACAGTCTGCAGATGGCCCAGGGGAGGTCGTGCTAGCTCCTGATTCCGGTCCCACCCAACCTGACCTTCTGGCCCCAGTGAGTCAGGCTCCTCTCAGCCCATATCAGACTCATTGCCAAGAAAGCTCTGAGCCACCCCTAATAAGAGGCAGCACTTGGCCAACATCTTGTACAATCTAGCACCTCTCACCTTTGCCCAACTGCTGCCCGGCCCCTCTCCTCTGTTCTTTTGCCTTATATGTCTGGTCACCAGGCCTCTCCTGGCTTCATCCCTTCCCTGGCCCCCAGGGGTGTGAGGCACCAGCCCAAGAGCCCCCCTCTTCCAATACTCCCTTCCAACAGCCACTCAGCCCTGCTCAGTTGATCTCTCCCTTTCCTCAGCTGTCCACCAGGCTCGGGACCACAGAGCCCCTGGTCCAGGGACCCAGCCTGACTCAGCAAGGTCCTGGTGGACTGATATCTCTACCTCTGACCCCGTGGCAAGATAGAAGAGGGTCTAGGGGTTTTATCTGATGAGCCAAACAGAAGGAAAATGAAGTCTGCTCTGGAGAGAAACAACAGGCTTAGGATTAATCTCTAAAGTGCTCTCGAGTACAGAAGGAAGACCATGTGTCCTGGGCTCTGATGGACACAACTGGGACCGGACAGTTTGTGAAAGTCCCCAGGAGTTGATGTCAGCTCCATAGGTCCATGACCTCCTTGGACCTATGGAGCCAGCCCCATGGGGTCATGGGACCCCAGGCAACAGTCAGGAGCACTGAACAATGGATTCCTTCATTATTTAGGAAAGGCAAAGAATGTCTCTTTTGGTCCTTAGGTTGCAGACATTTTTGGAAGCTCTTGGTATCAATTGGACAAAGTCCTGGGCAAAGTGAATTAATTCAAAAGATATTTTGAAGAACCTGCTGATCGCTTCTCCTTCCCTACAGCTGCCGTGGCCTCAGTAACAGGTTGACTGGAAGATGATGGCCATGAGGTGATGTTAGGCTCATGCTGGCCTACTTAAGCCCACGAGGTCACAGGGAAGGCAAGAGCTTCAAATTGGCACTAACTCACAGCAGCCATTCAGGGAACCCCCTCCAGGCACAGCCCTTTCCCACCCAGGACATCAAGAACAAGCTAGAAAGACCACAGCCTGTCCCATGGGCATGTTTTTTCCTTGCTACTAGGAATGGATAGTCTCTTAAAGAAAGTGCCAGGAGAAGGGTTCTAAGTTAGTACAATGGATCCAGCCCTGTTTTCTAAACACTAGAAGAATTGGGGTCCAAACATAGGAATCAGGAGCTCTCACCCACCGTCTGACCTCTGATACCCTGGTTTCACCTTTTATTCCCTGCAGATGCCCCTGCCCACACTCTGGCAGCATCCACACTGGGGTTTTCTGGCACAGACCTTGTGCTTTCCCAGACATTTCCGTGGCCTGAGTGTGCCCCTCACCCCCAACATGAAAGTCTGGCACCATCTCTCTAGGGCTGGGAGGTGAGGAGGCTGTCCTGTCCTCTCCTTGGCCACTGTGCATCTCATCCGTTCTGTCCACTCTTATCTCCCGCCACTCTGCAGGCAGGGCCTGAGCCCCTCGCTTCTGCTCCTGGGGTAGCCCAAGGGCACACAGTAGGTACTCAACAAGAGTGTTCTTACAAGAAGGGTGAGGGAGCCTCTGCTTCGGGAGCCTCTTGGAGATCATTTGAAGCCTGGCTTTTTGGAGAGAAGTCAGGCTAAGCCAAACAGCCTTTTCTGTCCACATTTCTGAGGGAGAAGAAGGTGCAGGCAGCCAAGGGGAGTGTGAGCATGCCAGGCAGATAATTATGTGTTCTTGGAAGCAGGTTTAGTGGACTGGCTCCGAGCTGAGCTGGGAACAGACTCTGAGGCCTGCGCCTTCAGCCGGGACGTGGCTGGGGCAGGGATTCTGCCGTCCAGTTCTAACAAGTGGCCAACGCCTTATTGAAACTTTTGAAAACTGTTCTGTGTGGGACCAACCAGCTTGTACTTCACTGGGTTGCCCCAGCCACCTTCCCCTTCCATCTGGGAGCACAAGAGGGGAAGCTAAACACCACGCACACATCCCATGTGCCAAGAACCAAGTCAGCAATTTCACTGCCCTAAGAACCCTTCATTGTCCTATAAAAAGGGAGAGGCAGAGGCCCACACAGTCCCTGGTGGCAGGGAAAGGGTGAAGCTGGGCATCAGAGCTGCAGCCTGGGCTCTTTCCAGACACAGCGACCTTCTCTTTACAAGGTCATTTTTGCTGCGCGTCTCACTCCAACCCCAAAGCCAAAAATTCCCCCGTTTGAACAGGATAAACAATCCCATGGCAAAGGAACGCTGTGTTCCCCAGAGGAGATGCAATCACATTGCTCCTGCCGAGGCTGTGCAGGCTTATGAAACAGAACACGGGACCGAGGGCCTGGACCTGGGCCCGGGGGGGACCCCTTCCCTCAGCCCCCAGCTGTGCCCTGCCCAGGAGGGTGACTCCTCCCTGACTCTGAGCTGTACCCCACAAGACAGTTGGAGAAATAGAGGAGCACAGGGAGAGGAACTGGGTCTAATCTTGACTCCAGGGCAAGCTGCCCATGTTTCTGGGCCTCTGCTTGGTGTGTCCATCCTGAGGGAGAGAACTGGCTTCAGAAAGTGCTCAGGCTTACATCCTTGTGAGAAACAATGCCTGCTTTGCTCTCTTGCACCTTGATTTCTCTGTTTGTAATTGGGAAGATTGTTTGCATCAAGGAAAGACTCCAAGGTGGAAAAGGAAGTGCCTTTTTAGAGATGACTCTGGCCTAATTTTAGTGCCCTTAGTCTGTGGGCTCCACCCCTGTGCCATCATTCATTCTTTGTGCAATCATTCGTTCTTTCCATCCCTTATTAAACATATATCGAAGGCTTGTTATATATCAGGCTGGCTCCCCAGCCTTGCAAATACAGAAATCCTCAAAGAGAATAGGCCCTCTTCTTAAAGGGCTCATAATGTATACATACATTTTCCATCAAAAGATATATAAAAAATGTTTGCAGTCTCATTATTAGAAAAGGTTATCTAAGCTACCCATTCTCAACTCCCACTTGTGTACCGGAGTCCCATCCCTTTAAAAAAAAAAAAAAAAAAAAAAAAAAGTTTCTTGATTAGATGACAGACATTGCTTTTATATTTTAACATTTCTGGAATCAAAATGCATCTTACAATTCTGATAGACAGAATTTTCTTCTTCCTTGGGGATACACAAACTAAAGATACATCTTAAAAATGATAACATCTTAGATTCAATGAAGTACATTTGAGGAAAAATGTTATTTTTTCAACTGGACTTTTTAGTGGATTTCACAGCCACTGAATTTAACAGAAGGTCGTTCCAAAATATTTCTATTTCACCCAGATGTGTGGTGTCATGGAAATCATGTGTCTAGATATCTAGTTAGTTACTCCTCTCTTTTTATCTGGATGGTTTGGAAGGAATCCTGCAAAGGAGCCAGGATGCTTTACCACGTCATGGCCACCAGAGGGAGGAAGAGCATTGGAGAGGAACAGGTTGTCAGGTTTGTTAGCTTTTGCTCTCAAACCTTCCCCGCATGCTCTCTCCCCCCCCTCCCCCCCCAGAGCAATCTGAAACTCAGGATACTCACCTCCAGTGTCAGAGGAAAAGACCCCCTTCCAGGCAGGTGGCAGAATCAAAAAGGGGAGTGGGTTGGATCTGAATGATATTGGCAGATCTTCGCTCAAAATCAGCTATTGTTTAAATGAGTTTTTCCCGGGAATGAGGACAGGTGCTAGACATAGCAGAGTTCTGGCTCGAAATTGCAGGGTTGGTGGGTGGCCCTATACCCTACTTAGGCCATTCAGGTCTCATGAGACACACATGATTTGTAAAGCTCTCCAAGGAAATGTTCCCTCTATAGTATCACCTATAGCTTTCTGTCCTACCTCCCCTCATTTAACTATTTATTTATTGAGCACCTACTATGTGTCAAGCACTGTGCTGGGACTGGGGTTACAGCAGCAAACAGAACAGAGAAGGTCACTATCCTCATGCATCTTAAGTGCCAGTAAAGAAGCAGATACTATGCAAATAAATATACAAATAAATCTATCATTGAGCGGTGCAAAGAAAATGCCATAAGAAAAAATTCTGGGTTCTCTGACAACATGTGACAGGAGAACACATTCAGGGGTGGGTCTGGGAAGGCTTCTCTGACAACTGTTCATTGAGATAAAGCATGAAAGACGAGAAGGAGTTAGCTAGGTAAAGAGCAAGGTAGAGACCTAGGCACATGGATCAGCATTTGATGTGGAAATGTACTTACTTAACACCTTTTAGGCACTAAAATGAGGCCAGTGTGGAGCCCACAAAGGGCAAGAAAAGCACAGGATGGACTAACACCTAACAGAAACTCAGTGATACAGAGCCTTGCATGTCATGTAAAAGGCATATTTTTCCATCTGTAGTCATTGAAAGGTTTTAAGCAAGGAACTGACATATGTGGATTTAAGTATTAATAAGACATCTCTGATTACCCTGAGAAGCATGGCTTGGAGGAGAAATCTGAGAAGTGGGGAGTCCAATTGGGATTTACCAGAAAAGTGGCAAGGGGTGATGACAGTTAAATAGTAACATTGGACATGAAGGTGTATTGAGAGATAGAAATACTGGATTTGGAGATTGGAGAAGCAGGGAATATTGAGTTTGACTCCTGAGATTTCTGAAGGAGCAATTTGGAAAGGAAAGAGGACTTGTCTTTAGATAAGCGCCTTTGAGGGGAAAGGACAGGACTAAGGAAGAAAATGTTATGAGTTGTTTCATTGTATTAACTTTCAGCTACTTCTGGAACATCCACAGGTGTAAACTAGACAACTAAGTCAATGAATCCAATGCTCAAAACTGGGCTGGGAATGCTAGATTTTGGAGTCCTGACAAGATCAAACCATGGCAAGAGCTGAATTCAACTGGGAAGGAGCATCTCTAAAGAGAACATAATCTAAATCATATTGAAGAGGCTATGTGCAGGTCCAAAGCCAACTCTCGAAGAGACAATAAAGTAAATGAAGACATAACTGAACTGAAGAGGAGCCAGAGAAGAATGGTTAAGATTACTGAATGGGAAGGGGAGAAGTGTAGCACTACCTGGGACACCAGAACAGATTGAGAAACTGAGAGCCTCTGGCACATGTTGTTCACAAAAGCATGTCATGACATAAACCCTGGCCCTAGTGGTCTCGCATAGAGGGGGAAGGATGCCCAGCCTGGTGCACACAGCTTCAAACAGATTATACCAGAGTTTCTTACTGTTTCTAGGAAAGGAAAAGGGGGAAGGAGATGGAAAGAGCACTGAGGGCAAAGGGGAAGAAGAGATAGATTCTGAGGTCAACTCTAAGCAATGTAGGTGCCCTAGCAATTAAGAAAACAAGTTTCTTTTAGATCGCCATTAGGTTGGAAGAATCAGATCTATGTGTATGTATTAAAGGAAAATATATGTACAGATAGTATAATGACCAATATAAAAGTTAGAGAAAAATAGTTCAGAAATTATTAAAAAAAAAAAAAAAAAAAAGAGGAAACACCTATTCTGGGTGTCAGAGAAATCTTCCCAATGGAATGGGCTTTCTTCTGGACGTGGAAAAATGGGGGGATTTTGAAAGGTAAACTTGACATGGATGGAGAAATGACTCTAGGCTGTTCTAGCAGCACAAACTTCTGGAACAGCAGGTCCCATGTGTGTCAGGGAAGACTATATGCTTTCTGAGGCCTCTATTCAGCCTCAGCCAAGTCCATGTGAGCCCAATCCTGACCCACCTGTTCTGCTCTTTTTTTTTTCCCCCACCAGTTGCATGACCAATGAGTGGCCACCCCCTGAAGGAGATGTCTGAAACTCACAGCAGTCCTCTTCTGGCAGAGCCTCTTTCCAGCAGATACAAACTCTATGAGTCAGAGTTAGCCAGCCCTACCTGGCCCTCCAGCCCTCAGGATACACACCCAGCCCTGCCCCTCCTGGAAATGCCTGAAGAAAAGGTGAGGGAAGTTTCTCCTAGGATGTTTCTCAGGTGGGGTTGGGGTAGGGTTTGGAGACGGGTAGTGAAAGATGCTATTTTCCCAACTACCCAATGCCTGTATTATATAATGCCACAGAGGGGTCATTGTTAAGGGGGTTCTATCCCAAGTCAATACATGGTCACTCCCATGATTAGTCCTACTTGGCCTAAGATAAAAATGTAGCTTGTGTGCAATATGATTTTAAGGACAATAAATGTACACACTCATACACCAGTCTTCCAACCAGTCTTCAAAATCTTGCCCTTTAGACTTGACCCCTTGAATTACGTATTGTCTCAAAAAAGAAAGCCTTCATTCAAATGCCAGTCTTTATTTTTTATGTATTTTTATTGATTTCATAGAGGAAGAGAGAGATAGAAGCAGCAATGATGAGAGAGAATAATTGATCAGCTGTCTTCTGCATACACCTTACTGGGGATCAAGCCCACAATCCAGGCATGTGCCCTGACTGGGAATTGAACCATGACTTTCTGGTTCATAGGTTCAACTACTGAACTACACTGGTCAGGAAAATGTCAGCTTTTAGCACTCCTTGAACACAGTAGCTCAGAGGTAGCCTGACTCTAGCTACTAATACAGTGGAGAGGGATACAAGCCAGCAATAACAAACCCTGGGGAGAGAGAAGAATCTGATTTCCAGAGTTGCCACACTATATTATTTAAAACATCCAGTTTTCAACAAATAATAATGAGACATGCTAAGAAATAAGAAAGTATGGACAGGGGAAATAAACAGTCAATAGAAACTGTCTTTGAGGAAGCCCCAACATTGAGTTACTAGAAAAAGATTTTAAATCACCTTAAATACAATTAAGGAATAACAACAACAAAACATGTCTAAAGAGTTAAAGGAAAGTATGAGAAGTATGACCATAATATCTCACCAAATAGAGACTATCAATAAAGAGGGAATTATTTGAAAAAGAAACAAGTAAAAATTCTGAAGTTGAAAAGTATAATAGAAGTGAAAATTTGCTAGAGAAGCTCAATATCAGATCAGAGCAGTCAGAAGAAAGAACCAGAAATTTTAAAAATAAGTCAATTGCTGGCATATCTGTCTAATGCTTTTCTGAACTAATTCTAGATAGTCTAAATTTTTTATCATTTCTAACCGCTGATCTTTCTCCTCAATTAGCCTACTGGTCAGCCAACGACTCGATAGGCATATTCCAAGGGGTCTATGTGCTTTTGGGGGTATATCTCCAACATTCATCCAGGCAGTTTTTTACTCTATCTCAACCTGCACTTTCTGCTTCTACAGAGACTCAAACTCAGCAGGTGAGAGCTTAGGGACCTCTCAGTTCTCCTTTGAACTTGCACACTGTCCTACACATACATGCGGCCTTCTAGATTCACAGAAATACCCCCAAGCTTTTCAAAACCCCCTTTGGACATCTCATTCCCCAGTTTATCTGTTTAAGCTTTGACTGGCTCATCACTCTCCCCAATTGTTATCCACCATCTCAGGCACAATTTTTTCCATTGCTCTCATTTCCTTAATAGAGAGAACTTTAGGTATACAATTAAAATATAATGCAAGCCACATGTGTAAATTTAACTTCTATTAACACGATTTAAAAAGTAGAAAGAAGCAAGTGAAATGAATTTCAATAATATATTTTACTTAATCCTAATATATATGAATATATATGTTATTTCAATATATAATCAATATAAAGTATCACTGAGATATTTTGCACATTCTTTTTATACTAAGTCTTTAAAATTCACTTAGAGCACATCTCAGTTTAGACTAGTCACATTTCAGGTGCTCCATAGCCACATGTCCTGTTAGCTACTATATGGACAGCACAACTTGAGAGCAAGGAGTCCTGACCAAGAGGTCCACAGATAGAATTGTGGGGTAGGAATTTGGGAGGTAGGTTAAGTAAGTCACCTTTATTTTTATTAATTGCCAACAAACTTTCACATTTACTTCAATTAGGAATATAGGAAATGAACAACAATCATATTAGCACATGTGAGATTTTTGTCACAGATTGGGCTCCCCTAGGAAGCTGACTGGGATATTTGCATATAAAAAACTTACAGGGGCCTTAGCCAGTTTGGCTCAGTGAATAGAGCATGGGCCTGCGGACTGAAGGTTCAATTCCAGTCAAGGACATGTACCTTAGCTGCAGGTACATCCCCAGTAGGGGGTGTTGCAGGAGGTAACAGATAGATATTTCTCTCTCATTGATGTTTCTGACTCTCTATCCCTCTCCCTTCCCCTCTGAAAAAAAAAAAAAAAAGGTAATTAAATATATTTTTAAGAAGAAGAAGAAGAAGCTTGCAGGGGTATGCCACTGGGGTCAGTACTTACAAAGAAGTAAGTCAGCAGGATTAGAGAAGAAGCTGGGCTGTGATGCAGTCACAGTAGAAGCCTCGCTACTCCTGTGGTGAGCACTGGAGCTGGGATGGCCCTGCAGCAATCCTGAGTTAGAGTGGAAAGGCCCCAGGCATTCACTCCTCACTACCCTAAAATCATAGTAGGTCTTGGATCTGCCACGCCTATATGTGTATCACAGTCTTTTCTAATATTGTGATCACTGCATTTCAGTGTCATTGGTTTTCTTTGTAATGCTACTTACTTTATTCATTTCTAAACTTTTACATTCTGAAAGGAAGTCCACAGTCTTGCCAAGTTGCCAAAAGGAATCCCTGGCACAAAGTGTTAAATGCTCTGTGAAGAATGTGTAGAGATCCTGTGAAGAGCTGGTCTGTGTGGGGCAGTCGGGGCACCGTGAGACAGTGCATATTTGTCTTATGATCCTTTATATTGAAAAGGGAAAACTGACAACCTTCTTTATCCCCAAATGCTCCTGCTGGCAAAAAGCTAAATTATCTGATATTTTGTCATGCCTTCTCCTGAAAGGATCTTCTTTCATCCAACGAAGAGAGCCACATCGTGAAAATTGAAAAACCCAATGAAAGGAGTAAAAGGAGAGAAAGCGGGGCAGCCCCCCGGGGCTCAGCAGGCCGGGGAGGCATCAGCCTCTTCCAAGCAGTGAGCTACCTGACAGGCGAGATGAAGGAGTGCAGGAATTGGCTGAAAGGTAAGTCAATGCCCAGGGAAGAAGCAGCCAGGCCAGGCCAGTGGGACAGCCCTACCTCTGGCTTGGAGAGAAGAAGCCGCTTCCTTACTCAACCATGGTGAGGGCTCCCACCGATGGGGTGCATCAGCCCTGAGTTGACTTGGGGAGGTGTAACATACCCTAATAACTTGGAATTCCCAAGGTTTTGGAATTAAATGCATTTCACTCGTTTTGGTTGTTTGAAAATTCTTCACTCCTTCAGGGAATAATGGGATAGCTATAGGACAAACACTTAGCATATAAGCCATTTCCCAAACAAGCTGATTGGTCATTCTTTCACTTTTGCTGGCTATGTATTATGTGCCAAGTATTAGCATCACCCCACCAATACTCCAGAGTTTTTTTCTTTTTAATGTCTTTCTTCTGATTATTTCTCTAAACTAAATGCTTCAACAAACACACCTCACCTCCCTGCCCCCACTTGTATGAAATGTACTGGAAACCAACCCAGAGAATGAGATCAAATGTATGTTCCCTCTTCTGGACCTGGCTTCTTCCAGGTCCTGACTCAATACTATTGTCACAACTGTACTAAAATCATTTCTGTCCCAGCTTCATTTCTCCAGACTACTGTTTCTGCTGCTCAGATACCAGCCCTCAACTGAGTCATACAGCGCTATATAAAAAGAGCTTCCTTCCCTCTCCACCCCTTCCCTTGGATCAATAAATTTCCCTTGGAATGTTCCTGGGGCTTCCTTGCCAACCAAGCCAATGGCTGGAACGGCGTTAAATTGGTCTCAGCATGGTGCCTCGGTGTGTAATGCAAAACTAGCACCCATGCAGACTGATTGCCTGGCCACTGAGACATGGGCTGGGTGCCAGGCTGAATGAAGGGAAGTGTCTTGGCTCGTGCATCCCTGTCTGCTTTGGTTGCCACGCCAACCAGTGGTCCAGCAGGGAAGGACAGGCTGGACTCTGCTAATGGCTCTGGTTCTGCCCATCTCTTTCAGATAAGCCGCTGGCCCTGCAGTTCACAGACTGGGTCCTAAGGGGGACTGGTCAGGTGATGTTCGTCAACAACCCTCTCAGCGGGTTCATCATCTTCATCGGGCTCCTGATCCAGAATCCCTGGTGGACAATTGCTGGGGGTCTGGGGACAGTGGTCTCGACCTTAACTGCCCTTGCCTTGAGCCAAGACAGGTGGGTCTCTTTCCATGTTGGTTTTGGGTCTTGAGGCAGACAGATGGAGAGGTGATCACTTGTGGTCAGCCTACTTTATTCTCTCAGCCAGGCCAAGGTCTCTTGAGTCTCAGCTTTGAACAGATCATTGGAGGTCCTTACAGAATTAAACCACTCCTATGCTCACACCAAATGACAGAGCCAGGCTCCATTTGACTGTAGAGCCTTCTGGAAACACTTCCTCTGGGGCAGATGCAGAACATCAAGGCAGTTCTTCCCTCATGGAGCCTGCAATCTAGTTGAGGGGGACAAGACTAACAGGCAAGAAATGTCTTCTAATAATACAAGACAGTATGTAATGCAGAGTTTGGAAAGGCAAATTTAAGCCAAATATGCATCAGAATAAAATCCAATCCCTCAACTTGGTTCCAAAGCCTCTCTAATAAATCCACCCTACCTCCTACTCAACATCACACTTGTTCCAAATTGAGCATTATTGCTTTTGGGTATCTACCATTCCCTCAATCTCTCCTCCTCCAGGGAGCCACCCTGATTGCCTCAGTGTGCTCTGACCCTTTCTTTCTCTCGGAACAACCACAGACTGTACCCCATTACTATATTAGACTAGAAGCCCAGTGCATGAAATTCATGCACAGGGAGGGAGGGGTGTCCCTCAGCCCAGCCTGCACCCTCTCCAATCTGGTACCCCTGTGGGATCAGGCCTAAACTGGCAGTCGGACATTCCTCTCATAATCAGGACTGCTAGCTCCTAACTGCTTGCCTGCCTGACTGCCTGCCTGCCTGATTGCCCCTAACCACTTCTGCCTGCCAGCCTGATTCCCCCTAACTGCTCCCCTGCTGGCCTGGTTGCCCTCAACTGCCCTCTCCTGCTGGCCTGATGGCCCCAACTGCCCTTCCCTGCTAGCCTGTTTGCCCCCCAACTTCCCTTCCCTACAGGCCTGATTGCCCACAACTGCCCTCCTCTGCCAGCCTGATTGCCTACAACTGTCCTCCCCTGTTGGCCATCTTGTGGCGGCCATCTTGTGATGATGTTGTGCAAGGGTGTGACACCATCTGGGCTCTTATTCTATAGGATGATTCTCTAATTTCTTTCTGAGTCTTCTCTCCCTGACTATGTTCTAAACATGTCCAAAATGAGAAGTCCAGTCCAAATGTTTCATATTCCACTCAGTACCTAGAAAAGATTTGAGCTTCATTACTGATAGGTCAGTACCATGTCCTACACCACAGGTACATAATTCCAGGCACCTTACATACAAATTCTTCCAAAGAGCCATGACTTCACCACTATCCACAATGAGCCACTGACACAGCCACATATCCGGGTCAGAAAATGCACCACTTCCCTCTACCACCATCCCTACTATCCCACCCCCATCACCACAGCCTGAGACTGTAGTTTACAGATAGTAACCCGAAGTCAGTAACACTGATGCTGCCATATTGTAATGGAACATGATCCTAATGAAGATCCTTTGGCATTGGGGTTGAACCTAGTTTTACAGTTTTGATGGTCAGAGCAGGGGTGTAAGGTAATGGGTTTCCTCCTGACAACCAAATCCAGAAGCCACCAGACTTTTGGCAGAGAAGAGTTCTAGAATGGGAGGGGGCACTCTCCACCACACACACACACACACACACACACACACACATACATATACACATAACTTTCCGGTGTCACACCTCAGGTTTCTTTCAGATTTCCCTCTATATGTAGCAATCTGAGACTCCCCTGAGAAGGAGAGTGTAGTCATAGAAAAGACAGAAGTGCATAATTTAATTCTAGATCAGCAAAGGTAATCAAGGCATACACACTGTGTGTGTGTGTGTGTGTGTGTGTGTGTGTGTGTGTCTGGAAGGTGCTGGCAGCTATGTGATTGCCCAACATCCATTGAATAAACTGACTTCTCTGTGAGCAGCAGGAGAGAGGGACAATGAGGTCAAACGCAGAGTAACTCTGCTTCCCCCCAGGTCCGCGATCGCCTCCGGACTCCACGGATACAATGGGATGCTGGTTGGACTGCTGATGGCTGTGTTCTCCAAGAAGTTTGACTATTACTGGTGGCTTCTGTTTCCTGTGACCTTCACCGCCATGGCCTGGTGAGACACCTCATTGTTTCTGCTCCCAGACCCACCGAGCCCCAAAATGACTGTGTCTCAGACTAGACAGGGACGTGCACCGTCACAAGGCCCCACATCTTCACAATCAGGCTGGTCTGTCCTGAAAGACATTGTGGAAGTCCATGAGTTCAGTCACACCCAAGAGGATCATGTTTGGAGTGACAGGAACCCTTTAAAGCAACAAAGCACCGCACATTTGGTCTTGTGCTGATATCCCTCCTTGCATTACAGGCCTCATGAAAAAGGCTGACATTCATTTCCTACATGCACAGTGCTAAGCAGTGTAGGACTACTGCAGTGCCCATGTACAGAAGGAAAGACCAAGGCACACAGAGATTATATAGCTTGTCCCAAGGTCACACTTGGTAAAAAGTGATCACTGCTAGCCTTCTGAACCCAGAGTCTTCACTACTAAACCCCAGGCTCTATGATAATCATCTATCCTACAGCTGAACCAAGATCCAAAAGCTGAAAACTCACTGGTGATAGATACATAGAGCCTTCCTGGACCAGTGCATCTGTATTTAGAGCATAGAGTCTTTGATGAGAAACATCAGTTGAGATCTTACTGTGAAATCACCTCATTTTGCAGAAGGAAGGTAAAGTAAGGGGGGAGGGTATTAGGAACTACCCACTGGGCACAGTGTGTGCGAGGCTTTTTACTCGTGGGGCCTTAGTTCACTTGCATCCATAGCAGGCCTGCCGGGTCCGAGGGCACCTGCTGAATGCAGAGACAGGAGGCCCAAAGCGAACCCGTAGTCTCCAGCCCTGGGCTTAACCTCCTCTCAGACATGCTGACTGGTTTTTAACATCTCTAAGAAGTAAATGTCTTTCTTTGGTTTCAAAGTCTAGAGTTACTAAAAGCAGTTAGTTTAATGTAGTTTAAGTACTGTTCCATTACTTTTTAGTAGTGCTTGCAAATAAATTACTACATTGAGCATTCCAGGCAATTTACGTTTTTTCTTGGGGCTTCTTTCTTAATCTATCAGGACAAGCAGCTAAAGCAGTCAATTCTGTTGGGGATTTCCTTAATGTTTCCCACGGGCCCCCATGTAAGGAGTAGGAGGACTTATCCTTATTTGCATACATTTGGTTTATAACTACATAGATTAAGCCCCTTGGCACAGTTCCTCAGCCACATCACACTGGGTGGCAATTTGGCTGAGCTGTGTGCACTACTATAGTTGTTCACTTATCTCAGAGTCCTTAAAAGCAATCCACAGCATAGGTATTAGCAGTGTCATTTTCCAGGTTTATTCAGCTAATGTTTGCTGGGTGTCTGCTATATGCTTGGACTACTCTAGGTGCTAGGGACCATTGTGAACAAGAGAAGGTCTCCATCCTCTTAGACCTTACATTTTTCTTGGTAAAGATAGAAATAAACACATGAACAGGTGAATTAAAAAGGTCATTTCAATGTGTGATAAGTACTTTAGGAAAACAAGATGGGACAAATGCAACAGAGAATGAGTCCAGATGTGGATGTCATGATGCCACTGTGCAGAGAGGTGTTTGACCTTAATGACAAGAAGGTCCTGACATCTGCAGATTTGGGTGAACGATGCTGCAGGCAGAAGCAGAACATGGACAAAGACCCCAACTGGAGTCATGTGATGTATTCAAGAAACAAAACCAGTCAGGCTGAAACCCAGAATGGAGGGGAGCAGAAGGTGAGGCAGAAGTAGATGAGGGCCAGACCCTATATGCCTTGTAGATCAATAGGCCTTTGAATTTTCATTACAACTGTGATGGGAAGCAGTCAAAAGGTTTAAGCAGAGGAGTGGTGCAATATGGTTTAAATTTAAGCAAATAACTCTTCTTTCAGTGTGGAGGATGGATTTCAACTGGACAGAGTGAATACTAAAGGCATAGTGAGTTGTTGGCTACAATAACCCACAAAAGATGAGGACAGTCTAGAATAGGATGGTATATTGGAGATGGTGAAAAGTGGTTGGGCTTGGGTATATTTTAAGGAAAGTAGAAGCAATAATAGGACTTCCTGAGAGGCTGTGGGGTATGGGGTTTGTGGGGGCTGACTCAGATACTCCTATAACTTTCCTGAGCACCTGGTTTGAAGGAGAAGACTAAGAAGAACAGGTTGGTAGTTGGAGACAGGATGAAAATTGAAGGTTCTGTTTAGACATGGAACTTTAAACTTCCAAGTTAGAAGTAGTGAGTAGGTCATTGGATATGCAAATCTGGAGCTTAGTGATATAGTCAAGATTTGGAACTCAGAGGCAGATAGAAGATATTTTTGTCCATGGAACTAAAGATATTACCCAGAAAGAGAAGATGAGAGAGAGCGAGCGAGAGAGAGAGAGAGAGAGAGAGAGAGAGAGAGAAGAAAAAGAGAGAGAGAGAGTCATATGATCTAATATTTAGAAATTGGCAAAAGAGAGGAAGAACAACGGACAGAGAGTTGTGAAGGAACTGCTGGAGAAGCAGGAAGAAAACTGAGGATGTACAGTGTCATGGCAACCCAGACATCTTTTAGATAGATTGGTTCCCTAGGTACAGGGGAAAGCATTTGCCTGATAAAGGAACAGGAACATGTCCATTATACAAAAAAGACAGCGAGAGAGGAGAATGTGGACACAGGGCAGTTGAATGTGGATCTTTCGGTGGGGAAATGAAGCATTTCTCATCTTGTCATTTCTATTTTCTTAATGAAGTAAAGCAAGGTGGTTAGCTGAAACTAAAGGAAATCAGACGTGATAAGATAAGATGTGAAACACTTCTCTCAGCAAGCTGGAGAATTAATTGGCTAGGGATGTGAACAGGGTTTTCAGGCAGTTTTAAATGCCCATTTGGGCTTCACAGTTATCAATTAAAAGTAGACCATCAGCTGGCTCCTATGATTTCATGTTTTGTGCTGAACTCACAGAGAGTGGAAGATGGAGGGTGTTAAGAGTCCAGGGTATCCGGTCCCTACAGAGGAAACTAAAGCTAAAGAAGATGAATTACCTAATGTTGCTTACTCAGCCTCTAGGTAGCATTTGCACTCAGCTCTTTCTTTCTCCAAAATTTGTGTTCTTTCCAAGGAAAACGCCAAGAAGAGAGGAAACACAAACTCAAGGTGTCATTTTCACATGGTGGTCCCCAGAGTAGCTCCAAGTATTTGAACTGAATCCAATACTGTGTGTTATCTATGTGCATGACAGCCTCCTCCCAGAGGCCAGACTCCTAAAACATTATCACAGCTCAGCAGAGTAGCAATTGCACATCTTGATGAGCCAAAGACAATACATAACATTTTGTAAGAATTACATTTTGTTTCACTTTCTTGGTTTAACTAACAGAAATATTTAAAGTATTCTACAAAGTTTTCTATTCAAGACAGGTTTATATTACTTTTAAATTGTGTGTCTTAAAGGTGCAGCCTAAAATTGAGTACCTGTTCCCAATCACAAGTCACTGGGCTGCTTGAGTCTCAAGAGAGCAGGAAGGACCGTATCAGGGGGACAGTAAACAGCACAGCGGCCAGAGCTGAGGAGATGGTGTAGCTTTAAGAATGACTACAGTGATTAACCCTTTGCTTCTTCCATCTTCAGTCCAGTTCTTTCTAGTGCCTTAAACTCCATCTTCAGCAAGTGGGACCTCCCAGTGTTCACACTGCCCTTCAACATCGCAGTGACCCTATACCTGGCGGCCACAGGCCACTACAACCTCTTCTTCCCCACGACACTAGTGGAGCCTGTGGCTTCGGTGCCCAACATCACCTGGACGGAGATCGAAGTGCCCTTGGTAAGTTACCCTGTGGCAGATGAATTTGGACCCCCTGATTCCACTGTAGACCTTCTCTCTAACTTGTTCGGGCATTCCCCGTGCTCTCTGTTTCTCTACATGCCCCTCCCTCACATAACGAGTCTGGTGGAGAAAAGGACGGGAAAAGGTCACTGCTACCTTCATAGGGTCTTTCAACAAACTTTTGTTGAAACCCTAGCTGGTTTGGCTCAGTAGATAGAGAGCCCACAGGTTCAATTACTGTCAAGGGCATGTACCTCAGTTACAGGCTTGATCCCCAGCCCTGGTCAGAGCACTTACGAGAAGCAATCAATCTCTCTCTCTCTCTCTCTCTCTCTCTCTCTCTCTCTCTCTCTCTCTTTCTCTCTCGCTCTGTGTGTGTGTTTTCTCCTCCTCCTTCTCCTTCTCTCTTCCATCCTCTCTAAAAATTAGTGGAAAATCCTCAGGTGAAGATTAACAGGACACACACACACACACACACAGAAACTTTATTGAAGACCTTATCTGTGCCCTATCCATGAAGCATGAGCTGCAGTGACATGTGGCATTGCCAGAGAGAAAGGCCCCACCCACCCTGTATTGTGTGACTGTACAATCCAGCATTGAGGGGTCCATATTGGAAAGGGCCACAGAGAAGAGATGGCTCTTGTTCACCTTCAAAATAAACAGTTAGGAAATTGTAGAACCCAAACCCACGTACCCTGAAACCCAAGCACACTCTCTGAGCTTCCTACCCAACCATCACTCTGACAACAGGCTTCTCTTCTACACCATCCATAGCTGATTTGAAGACTCAGTGCCATTTCCCTCTTTCTCGTTAAAACAATGAGAGGAGTGACTTCCTTTTAGTTGAACAGGCATGTTGTTATTACATGAGGATTATCTAGAGTATGAGGAGCCTGGAGCTCAGTAAATTTCCACCACACACCTGATTTTCCCTCACACCAGGGTTTCAGCTGTGGCCTGAAAAGCAGTGGGGAGGGGAGGGAAGGCCTCCTGGGGCCATAGTTCACCAGGTCCTTATAGAGGCCCCTTTCCAAGTCAACTTGTTTCCTCATTCCTCTCATTCTTGGCTGCTTGGGCTTAAAATCTGCGTTCCCAGATAGAAGGTGGGAGCCCAATTCCCCTCAGCATTCCTCAGACTTCAGGAAGTAGTGGAATATTTATTGAGTAGCTTTCCAGCCTGTTCCCCCATTTAAGCTGAGTTCCATGGACTGGCACAAAGTGTTTCAGGTTCCTTTAAATAACACAGAGCCCTTATCCTGTCATTCCTTGCACTGTAGGGTCTAGCCCAGACAGTGCTTGGTTATTAAAAGGCCACCACCTCGGAGACAAGGGTGGACAACTCCTAAAAGCTCTCAAAGACTTCTCAAGAAAAAAAGAAATCATACTAACTTCAGAATACAATCAAGTTATGGGGGGAAAAAAAAAAAGTACAAAATTTCACCAATGGAAGAAAGACAATGAACTCCCAACATCTACAATAGATTGTCAATAACTAACCCATTGGTCCCCAAACTCCTTTGCACATCCAAAAACCCCTGAGGCCCGGTCATGCTCCATACCAGTTAAATCAGAAAGTCTGGGAGGAGCTAGACATCAACATTGTTTGTAAAGATATTTAGGTGGTTCCTATTTATACGAAGCTTAAAAACCACTAAGCTATTCAATACATTGTTATTAAGTACCTATTAAGTACCTTGCCACAAGGGAGCACTGTCCTCAAAAAGGTCAGTGGAAAAAAAGATATTGCAAGATTTTTCCACCTGGTAGTGGAAAAAAAGATATTGCAAGATTTTAAAGTTGGAATATCATCTACTGGGCCAGCCTCTTCATTAGAGAGGAAGGCAACAGAGCCTAAGTGAGAAAATGACACACCCATGGTCACACAACCTTGTACAGAGCCCCCCTGAAAGCTGAAGCCATGAAGCCCCAGGTCACACCCTCTCATCTTTTCATGAAGCTCTCCCTACCCTGCCAATCCCTTCCCTTCCTTGTTGCCCTTAAAACACAGCCAGAACATGGGTGATTTAGCTTGAGCGGAAAAAGACCATCTGACGTCACTGCCAGTTAATCATCTTCAATTCCAACATCACCAACTGATGCTCAGCTCAGGGACGGTTGGGCTTTGTGCTGTTGTCCAAAAGTTCTTCACATTATTTTCTTCAATGCTGAGTGCTCCTCCTTCCCTGGGGCCTCCTAGTCCTCAGGCTAACACTGAATGTGCAGCAGCCACAAAGAGACTAGGGGTCAAGTTCAGAGGTTGTACCTTGGCCTTGGCCAACAATATGCTGAGTGACCTTTGGACCAATCATCCATCAAAATGGCTTTGAATGGTCATAATATTCCTGGAGTATTTCTAGGATTTCCCGTAGTTCACTGAAATCCCCAATGGTAGTCTAGAGAAGAGGTTTCCTAAAAGTAGAAGCCATGTGTACCTCAGAAACACCCTGCCCAGCTCCTGCTTGGCTTTGCATGAGCAATGCTCAGATGCCTGCAAGGTGGTGAAGTGAGGAGTTATTTGTTCCAGGTCACACCCTCCCATCTTTTCTCACACACTGGAGGGCACAGCCATACTCCCGTTCAGCCCCATTACCCACCCACCCCACAGGAATGGCTCAGTCCTGGCCCCAAGTCCGGTCTTTGCATAACCAACCCACACTCCAATGACCTGGATTCTATTTACTTTGCAGCTGCTACAAGCCATCCCCGTCGGGGTCGGCCAGGTGTACGGCTGTGACAATCCCTGGACAGGTGGCGTGTTCCTAGTGGCTCTGTTCATCTGCTCACCACTCATCTGCTTGCATGCAGCCATCGGCTCCATCGTGGGGATGCTAGCAGGTAGGACAGCACCCCTCTCTGCAGAGATCGTTTTCCCATGGTCATTCTCACACACACATAACAAATATTCTAGACTTGCTATCCTCACTGGAGTTTGTAAACACTATCAAGTTACTTCTCCATTTTTTGACACTCCTAAGGGAGCAGATTGCAGTAGCAGGACACATGGAGAGATACAAGGGGAACGAAGACCAGTAGGCTAGCAGACTGAGCCCCTAGGAGCTAAGGGGTAGAAGTAGAACCTGATAGGCAGTGGCATAAGTGATCCAACACTTTGAAATTTTGAATAATCTAAAAGAAAAAATATTCTCAAAAATTGTATTGCCACTTGAAAATATAATTTAATATATGTATGTGTGTGTGGACAAGAGTCAGAAATTAGAGTTCGAGGCATTGAGAATAGGAACCTATTGACCCATTCCAATATTTTGGGGGAAAAAATGTCTTAGAAGCAGAAATTTTTATAAAGCTATCTGAAAAAAAATTTTCAAACTTATCTAAAATGAAAGTAACACCCATAATCATTTACCCAGATTCACTGATTGTACACATCTCACCCATTTTGCTGTATCATTTCTCTATCTCCATATGTCTGTATGCACATTCATGTTTTTTCTCAACCATTTGAAGCAGAAAGTTTTCAACTGAAATCTTTCTTACTAAAAATGTAGCTTCTCTAGCCAAAGAGAAGGCTAGAGTCCTATGGCCTTGCCCCCCTCCCTTCTCCTTCCCCCTGGAAGTAGCCATACATATGTGTAAAATCTTTGAAAAACAGCTTGGAAACTACTGCTCTCTTCCTATTACTAGTTTCCAGAGACCAGACACCATCTGTAGAGGCTCCTTTGATGGGTAGCTATAGCAGGTGTCAGGGGAAACTGCTGGAATGAGGCTACCCTGGGTCCCAGCACCAGCCACAAGATGCCTTTGTGCTGTGACTCAGAACCAGCCAGAAACACCATTCCTTGTCCCACAGCCCTGACAGTGGCCACGCCCTTTGAGATGATCTACATGGGCCTCTGGAGTTACAACTGTGTCCTCGCCTGCATCGCCATCGGGGGCATGTTCTACGCCCTCACTTGGCAGACCCACCTGCTGGCCCTTGTCTGCGGTGAGTATTTGGGAAAGCTGACAACCAAGTCACTCTATTCCCCCCTCCCACAAACCCACCTTTGGTGATGAAACCCATGGTGACCACTAATCAGAAGTGAGCAGCAGTGATAGAAGGACCAGTGGCTTGGGTCTTTCACAGCTGGGCGACTTGAGGTGCCTCTTCCATCACATAGTGCATTCCTACTCTCAATGACTCTTCATTCAACAATGATTTGTAGGGCACCACTAAGTTCTAGGCCTCAGGCAAGGCATAGAAGACACAGTAGTGTCATGAAGACATAGTCTAGCAAAAGAGGAGCCATTGCACAGTTATTAAGGTTGTGATGTCTAAAAGATTGTTGGGAAGATCTAATGAGATGGTGTACTTGGGATCATCAAGACCTAAGAAAAATATAATATAGCTCTATGGAAGCTTGAATGTGTAAGAATAAAGACAGAATGCTATGTCCAAGGAGATATTGAGCACAATCATTATATATGCACCCAGCACCACACTCTGTGCCATATAAACATATGAACCCTCCTAATCCTCCCAAGATCACTTCCAGGCATAGATTGTGAACCCATTTTACAGATGAAGAAATGAGACTCAGAGGGATTAATGAACCTAGAACTCAGCTATTAATGGCAAAAACAGGATTCAAAACCCAGTCTCATCTTTTCATCATCCTTTCTGCCCTAGTTTGCTTACATTCTCTGGAAACAGCAGGCTTTTAATAAGCAAAACTAGAGACAGAACAGAATAGCATCCAGGAGAGTTTTTCTTTTGTTTTCTCCCACTTTTGTGTGGAAATGCTAAATGACTTCCATGTCCCTTGTATTCCTCTCAGCATGGCACAAGGATGGGCATAGAGACAGTGACCTCCATAAATGTTTGTTAAATCAAAAGCACTGGGTATTTTGAAGGTCAGATTGGAACTGCCTTTGGCCTTCAAAAAAGTAGCAGGTTCCTGTGGCTAGAACCTTCTGGGGAGGCTTCAGAGAGAGGGTGGGATCTGGACAGGCAGAGAGGGGAGAAGGTGTTCTAGACAGAGAAATAGAGAGATCAAAGGGGTAAGGAAAGAAGGAGCTTATCCAGAAGCACCAGGAGTATGGAAGATCTCCCTTAACTATCCTAGGAGGCCACATCCTATGGTTGAACCCAGATGCCTGGCTCCTAGGGATGAGCTCAGAAACCCAATAAGGTCCAACTCTGATGGGACTTGGTGAGGGTCCAATGACATCATGGTTTCTCAGAATCTTGACAGGAAGGGCCCTATTTGGAGCTCATATAGTCTGACCACTCACTCCACAGACAAGTAATCATTCAGGCCTATGCTGGACCATCTCAAAGTCAGTGTGAACAAGCAAAAGATGCTTAGTGACCCCTGACTCTATGCAAGGCCACGATGGAAATGGCAGGGGATAACAGGATATATAAACCTTACCCTCTTTCCTCAGATAATGCACAGTCTGGTGGGGGATGGGCCATATGTCAATATGTGGTGTAGACACTGAGGCTGCTGGAGACAGGCTGAGATCCCTGCTCTTGAAGAGGGTTAGGGGTGGGCCCTGGGAGCTGACTAGATGATCCTTATTCCTCTGCAGCCCTGTTCTGTGCATACATGGGAGCAGCCCTCTCCAACATAATGGCAGTGGTAAGTTCATACTCTCCAGAACACTGTGCTCTTCCCTAGCCAGTGCTTCAGAATGTTTGGACTCTTAAGGAGGAATCCTGAGTGAGTTATAGTAGCCAATACGAATGCCTTTGTCAAGGTTTATCTAGGGTTTGTCCTGAGAAGTGCTGGCAACTGGGTACAGTTGCCTCTGAAGTGTGCATGGTATGTGTGCGTGTGTGTGTGTGTGTGTGTGTGTGTGTGTGTGTGTGTGTGTGATGCAACCAACAGTGGAGAACAAGGATGCACAGAAAGTACTTGTGTTTGGCTAGATGTTGGAGGCCATCATTTCAAGGCCAATTTTCAGCTCCATCATTAAAAGACTCTGTTTGTTTCCAAAAGTGACAACACCTCAAATTCATAGACCAACTCCTCTGTCCTTATGACTCCAGAAACCAATGCTGTCACTAGGGGAGATGTCCTAATCTCAACCCCTACCACACCCTTCTCCCCCAGGATCTAGGAACATTTTCAGATACCAGTGCTTTTGCTTCCAGGTTGGTGTACCACCAGGCACCTGGGCCTTCTGCCTCTCCGCCCTCATCTTCATGCTCCTGACAACCAACAACCCTGCCATCTACAAGCTGCCCCTCAGCAAGGTCACCTACCCAGAGGCCAACCGCATCTATTATCTGACCTTGAAAAGCACTGAAGAAGAGAAGTCCCCCAGCGGTGACTAGCCAAGTTCCAGGCAGAAATGCTTTTTGCCTGAACCTTGTTCTGCTCCCTGTGGTCTCGATTCTGGGTCAATCAGCTACACCACCTGCTTTCTTTGCCTCTCTTGCACCTGTGCAGAACCAGACACACCAACAACTCTCTTTCCTGATGCTGGTTTTCTCTCTCTGACCAAATTGCCACAACTATTCATCATGTGACATTAGAGGAAGTTAGTAACAAGCTTACTAGAGTTAGAAGAAAGGTACATGTTTTCAAAGTCATCGACTTAAAACAAGAACATTATTTGTTTGTATTTAGTATTTGGGAAAGGTGATTAAGAGATAATCTTGTTGGCATGTTTAACTAAATAATAGATGCTGTGAAATTTATCTTAATTAGTGGTTCCTAGGCAGACACAGAGTGAATGAAAATTCAGGAGACAAATGCGAAGAATTGAAGGCACCGTAGTACACAGAGCTAGTGGCTGATGGGCACATTCAGCTTTACATAAAACCTTACACTGATAACATTTTAAAATTGAAATAGGGACAATGAGTGCACTGGAAGTGTCTAAATATGAAGTCTCAAACGTATAGTGGTCAGAGTAAAGGGCAAGGTGATATTCCATAGGAAGGAATTAATTAATTAGAATCTTACATGTGACTTTTTTATGAAGAATAAGCATTTCTCTGTGTAACTCAAATCAGCAACTTTGGGCAGAAATTTCAGTTGGAGAAAATACCTGAGCTCATTTGTGAATAGCTGGGAAAGTTTATTCCATTTTTTTTTATTTGCTTATGGATATTGGAGGCTCTTTAAGATCTGATATTTCAATGGTTAGCCTTGACTTTAGATAAACTGTTATTTATGAATTTTATAATTTGGCTTCCCAATTAATACAGTAACTAGCCTGAGTTTAGTCTTTAGTTGTATATAGATCAGGAGTTGACAAACTTTTTTCTGGAAAGGGTCAAATAGTAAATATTTTTGGCTCTGAAGGCCATAGTCTCTTTTGCAAATACTCAACTCTATCATTATAGTGAAAAGTAGCCTGGGATGGTATATAAGTGAATGGGTGTAGTTGAGTTCAAATAAGACTTTATCAAACAGATAGCAAGCTAGATGTGGCCTCCAAACGGTAGTATGTCAGTGCCTGCTACACAGAGCCAACATAACAATGGTCAGGCATGGTTGGACAATCAGCAGGCCTAAAGGAAACCACCAGGTTCTATACCACAGGCATGTATCTGCCAGGTGATGGTGTGAAAATTCTTAGGAAGTAGAGAGATTAAAAGTGGTTGGAGATGAACAACAGAAAGTGAGATTAGTATGACCAGACTCAGGAAGATGCAACCTGAGGCTCTCAGAGAATGACAGACACAGTGTTGTGTACCAATGGGTACAGGTTTAACTGTACATCCTTCCACACAGATGTCTGGGAACCACTCCTAAGGCTCACTGTCCTCCACTTCCTCACCCTGTTCCGCCCTCTGCCAGCGGGCTCACCACTGTACAAGGAAGAAAAAAAACCATGACCCTTCAGAAGCCCAGAAGCTTCCAACAGCAAGAGCAGGGAGGCTCATAGAAGCTCAGGGTTAGAAGGGAGTGTGAAGGCCATATAATCCCTCATCTTGTGATGCAGAGGCTTCTATAGGAAGCTTGGGGCTTCAATTCCCATCCAGGCTTCTAGCCAGGGCACAGTTAACCAAAATGGAAGGGAGACCCCAAGGTATTCTAAGAAGAGATAACAGAATCAGAGGTACCCCGATAATTGCCCTAGGAAATTGCCTCTTTTCTCCATTAAGCCCTTGAGAAGCTCCACCCAAGAACTGAACCATCTTTTATTGGATTTCAAGGAGAGGAAAACTAGTTGGATATGAAAATTCTTTCAGCTCACTAGAGTAACTTTATCTCCTTCCCTCTCTTCTCTTCCCTCCCCACTTCATAGTTTGTCTTTTATGAGGTACCACTTTGATCACAGGGATCTAGGTCTTGTGAGGGTTTTTTCCTCCCAAGTTTCCACGTTAACAACCCCCAACCCTCTCCCACCCAGGAATGAATAGTTTAACTATTTTACAAGATGCCAAACTCATTTGAAGACAAATGGATAAAAGCTAAGTTAGTCAGAAAAAGGGGAAAAAAATATCCCCAGCAAGTCTGGAAAAACCACAGGGCCCCAGAAAGTCTATAATACACTGTGACCAAAATGGCAAGATATTTATGTAGAAATAAAAAATAAAAATAAAAATAAATATTATCTGCTAGTTTGAGCAGAAGTAAAAATCCCCAGGCCTCTGAGAAGTCTGCCCTGTGCAGGTAACCCTGTGTACAGGCCACGGACAGATGCCCAGATATCCTCTGAAGTAGCCCAAAGAGTCTCATGGGTTAGGAGAGCTCCCTGGAGTGACCTTGCCCCACCTTCACCAACACTTCTCCATCTCACCGACACTCTGAATGAGTAGAGGCAGGAACCCTGAACTTACAGATTCTCACCACCAGCATGAGGTTGCAAGGGTGCAGGCCACTGATATTGTCTACTATCACCCCAAATAGCAGCAGGAGCTTTTGGAAAACTGAACATAAGTATTTGTGGCTGAACATTAATAAGCAGTCATTAGAGAGAGAAGGAATATAAGTGTGGGGCTAGGGAGAAGGGGACTTTAAAGGAAACACTGTCTTAAAAATCTTTTCTATCATGCACACCCCTTTCCCCTGTCCTCTCCCCAAATCTTATCATCTCTCCCTCTGGCCTCACCATCTCCTCCTCCCATTTTCATCTTCTCTGCTATATGGTAGAGTTTTATTGTCATCGTGGAATAGCATTGTCCTGCTGTATTTTTAAATAATTTGATCTTGAATCGTCTTTCTAATCACTTTTATGATAATTGACATAGTCAAGTTTTCTACTTCTTGGTCAAACTTGAGAGTTTGTTTGCTTGAAAATAATCTATTTTCTTTAGTTTTAAATTTTTGACACCATAGAGTTACTCATAAAGTTTTTACAATAATTCAATCTCTTGTGTATCTGTGGCTTTATCTCCTTTGTAATTTCTAATTTTATGTGATTTTGCTTTCTCTTTTCCTTAATCAGGTTTGTGAGAGATTTACTCATTTTATTGGCTTTGACAAGGAAGTAGTTTGGAATTAATTTGTTATTTCTACTTGTTGTGGTTTGTTCTTTATTTTATTGATTTTTTCCCCTATTTTCTGGTGTTTTGTTTAAATGTTCTTTTTTTTTTCAAGTGTTTTAAAATTGATATAAAGTTTCTTCATTTTAGATATTTTTCCTTTAATGACAAAGGCATTTAAGGCTATTGATTTTCCCCTGAGTTCACCTTTAGCCATGTACTATAGGTTTTGAAATAAAATATTCTACTTTAATCAGTTTTTAAATAGTTTGTAATTTTAGTTTTGATTTCTCTTTGATCCAAGGATTATCTAAGAATGTGTTTCTTAATTTCCAGTATGTAGGATCTTTTTGATACTTTTAAACTTTCTATACTTAGTTTTATTGGACTAAAGACAGAACAAACATGGCCTATAAAATCTCTATTTTAAAACTTTATGAATTTTTCTTTGTAGCCAATTACTTGATTAATTTTGGACATATAAGATGCAAATTTTTATTTGAAAGAAAGGCATATTAAATTGATTTATTAATGGCATCATTCAATTATTCTATGTGCTTATTTATTTTTTGTGCATGGGATCTTAATTTTGAAATGGGTTTATTAAAATTCAACTATAATTCAACTATAATTAATTTAAGCTAAACTCTTTCGTATTTGTAAAACCTTTGCCTCATATATGTAGCAGCTATATTATTTGATGCCCATTGTCTATCATTTATTCTTCATAGATTTTTATCTTTTACTATTACAACTGCTCATTTTATTCTCATTAGTGCTTTTAACCTCTTATCAGCTTATTAATGTTGCCACACCTACTTTTTGAAATTTTCTTAGACCTTTGTTTTAAGCATTATCATTTTCTTTTAACTATATATCTTAAAAAATAACATAGAGCAATGTTTTGTATTTAAGCTAATCTAAGTGTTTCTGTAATTTAGTAGGATAATTCAACCCCTTCATATTTATTGTGACAATCAATATGTTTCTTTTATTTATTCCACTTTGTTTTTACTATTTACTTTTTGTTACTGCTTCTGTTTTCCTAACTTTTCTTCTTTTGCACATTCTATTATGTTACTATCTTTTTTTCTTTTCTTTCCTTTGTTTATTTGGAAGCTCTTCTATATTTCTTCCATTCCACTAGTGGTCACTGCTTCTTTCCCAGTGCTCATAAGCAAAACTATATTTCTCTGTTGTTATATAAAAGCAAGACACCAAATAAAACTATTTATTTTTTATAAAATAAATAGTTTTATAAAAACACAAGCTACCCCATTTTGCCAATGCTCCTTGCTCACCCTGTGGGATGAAAACCTTTGCACTACTTTCACTCCTCCCCAAGGTCCCCATCCCTAACACACTTACTTCTCCAATATTTTCCACCTCTAGATTTTGCTGAGATCATTTTTTATTTTCCCCTTGCAATATTTATCTTTTAAAAAAAAACGGAATTGTTTCATCGTCCTTTTGGAGTTAACTATTTATATTGGGCATGTTACCTTTTATCACTGTTTTCTCTACTCATCACCTTCCTGTTTTGTAATCTTGGTTCTTATTCACTAATTACCTGTTTAGGAGCCCTTCTTTTTTATTTTCTTCAAATAATATATGACAGAATACAGGTGTCACGTTCTCTGACTGTTTGCATGTCCACAGTTCCTTTCTCCTGCTAAGTGAATGGCATTTCAGCGGGGAGTGGGTGTCTGGGCTATAGCCTTTCCCCTCAGTTGTCTGGAGGTGTTGTGTCTTCATTTTCTGGCTGCCAAGTGTTACAAATATGAAATCTAATGTCAATATCATCCTTTCATTTTATAAACAACCTGTTCTTTCTTTCTAGAAGGTTGTAAGATTTTCTCCTTATCTTTGGAGTTCAGGGGTTTTATGACATTAAACCTAAGTCTTTTCCTATCAATACTGCCTTTCAAGTTGCAAACTCAAGAAAGCTTCAGCTAACTTTTGTCCGGTTAGTGCTTTTCCTCCCTCTCTTCCCTTTTCTATTTCTGGAATGCCTATTATCCATTTTTCAGTTCTCCTTGGTCTCTGCTCCAAGTTGCTCATCTCCTTCACAATGTTTACCATTTGTATTTTTGCTCTACTTTGAGATATTTCTTCCACCTAATCTTCTAGACCACTGACTCAGACCCCAACAGTAGCCTGTCTTTTCTTCAATTCAACAGATAAGTTGAATATTTTAGTTCAATATTCATGTTTTTCATTTTACAGTATCTTTGGGATGGGAGTCACAATTGAATCTCCAAGTGTGTTTCTATTATTCTTTTGTTGTTGTCTATCTCCTCTTGCTCTGTAAATCAGAAACAGCTTCTGGTAACTCGTGGCCCCAAATGTATGCTGTTATCCTTATTCCCTGACTAATAGGCCCCTGTATTGGTAGCTCAAGAACACTTGCCAACTTGCATGAGACCAGGCCCTAGAAACTCTGACTTGTGGCCTGATCTCATTCACTCATTCACCCAAGTGACATTGTATGAGGAACTATTAATATGTTACTCAGGCCCCCACTTGACAACAAACCAGGAAAGACTCAGACCAGTTCCTGCCTTCAAGGAATTCATTTTATGAGGATTTGCCTGGCCAGGTGAGTAGTCTCAACTGAGGTGGATATGTAGATCATACCAAAGATTGCCTGAGCCATATAAGTTAACAGCACCAGTTTCATTATTTGAGTGAATTTATCTGTTGGGTTGGAATTCTTCTCAGAATAAGTATCAAGGAGAATTTTAAGGGTCCCGGAAACTTTCTGGGCCTGTCCTCCTCCTGTCTTCTATCTTGCCATTACCTGTGCCCAAACATTCCCAGCCATCCTTTATATTTATACCTATTAAAATGTAAACAGTTCTGGGAAGGTAACACAGTAAGCATGATCAGTCATTTGCATCTTAGGTTAAAGGAATGATTTCTGGGAATAGGTTGAATGAAAAAGGAGAGGAGAGTACAAAGGAAAAAATGGGTAGCACATTTTAAGAAAGTCTTTGGCAAGGAAGGGTCTGCTGAGTGACTAAGGTCTGAAGCCCCTTTGGCTCATCAGGAATGCTAGTGAAGGTGCTGTATTTGGTTTAGAGAAAAGAAGAAATGGCAGGTCTACAGTATGAGGTAACACATGTGGAAGAATAAGTCAACTTACTCAAAGTTACTTTGGAACATGAAACAAGGAGGGAGTGATAAGCAGGCAGACTTTGAATCAATGGAGAGGGGTGCTTTTTAACACTGGATGTTGTCCTGTGAAACCCTGAGTTCCTCGCTCTGGTAGTGCAGACCAGGAACTAGAGGCCTGTTGGGGATGCTTTCTTTGGTGGGGGTAGACCAGATAACCACTGTAGACTTTCTCTTCCAACTCCAAATTTCAGTGATTCCATGGCCCTGAGTTCCTACAGAGAAATGAGAAGGAGATATTACTAAAGTGGTAAAAAGTTAAGAACATAGAGATGGAATGTACCCAAAATATACCATTGTTGCCTTTACAGTTTGTCCCAGGGCTTAACTGCCTAGTCATGGGGTCAGTTTACCAAAATGCTTACCGTGGTTTTTTGTGTGAATGCAAGGTGAAGCACCAATGTCACTCAGCTATGCCTGTCCTTCACCTTCTCCTCCTAATCACTCTCTTCTCTCAAGTGGTTCTTCTGATCAACCCCCTAAGATCTGCTCATCAAGATACTCAATCTTCCTGGCCTGTATCTGTAGCTACATCAAACCCATGTGCTTTCTTTTGTGTGCGTGTGTGCTTCCTGTAAGAGTCTTTGCTTTCTTGGGTCATAAGGCTGCAAGGGCCTGGGGACAGCTATAACATAAAACCAGTTTCAGGGTGACTATGATTTCTACTCAATAAACCTCAGTCTCATTTGGCAATTTTAAAGGGCTTCGTGTGTGTTTTATTAAATATATTTTTAGTAATTTCTAAGGGGAAGGTTGAGGGAGAGCGTGATAGACACATCAATGCTAGGGCTGAGCCCGCAACCTGGGCACATGCCCTGACCAGGAATCAAACCCTGACCTCCTGGTTCTTAGGTCAACGTTCAACCACTGAGCCACACCAGCTGGACAAAGTCTTCATTTTTTTATGTGAGATTTTTTTAACTTGCCTGCCTTTTCCTCCCTCTTGCCATTCTGAGAAGATAGACAAATCCATAGGGAATCCTTCTGTCCTTCCAATGTCCCAAAGAGGGAAGTGAGGAGAGTACCAGAAAAGTCCTCTTAAAGAATGTGAATCAATAATTAGGAGCCCTCAGCCTTTCCTACGGCTGCACAGGCTGCTGGAAAAGATGAAGTAAAGGAAGTAGCTCTCTAGAGAACATTTAGCTCAGCTTGCATTTATTCCTCATAAACTCGGACTTCTTCCTCTGGAAGAATCGGACCTCTCCAAGGTTAGCCTCTGGTGGTCAATGCAGTCTCCTCCCTCTGAGATGTGGAAATATAGAGTTGAAGGGAGCCATGAGCATTGGAAACTTCATTCTGAAGTGAATTGTGATTAACTGAGCCTCAAGGGAATAATCTGTAGGTATAGGCAGATATCTTGGGGAGTTGTTGGTTAATTTTTCTTCATTATGAATTATTTCATATCCCAGAAGAAGGAACAAAAGTTGCCAAAACAAAACCCAAAAGCCCACCTGTGTATCATTACATTTGTGACACCCAATAAAAGTCCAAGGAAAGTTCTGGGCCATTGTACACCAGTCTTTGATAGGACCTGTCAGAAACAAAATTCCATCATGGTCTTCTGCTTTCTAGGAGGGCATTTGGTTGCCCGCACCCTGCTTCTATTGTGTTTGACTGATATTCACTACACTTCCATTTGGCTCATAGAGTGGCATGTGAACTCCCTGCATGGAAGTTCTTCAGAAATAGACATTTCCTGTCTTTTCAAACTGGTTACATGTTGTGCATGGGTAGCATCCCCCTGTTGCTTCTGGTGCAGATGCCTAGGGGGCTGGAGTGAGGTAACCACAAGAATTTCAGGAGATGCCAGTGCAAAAGGATAAGGGATGAGCATACAAGGCTGAACCAAGGGACCAGAAATCTGGAGAATAAGAAAAAATCTGGTCAGCAAACAGCCATGGGCCCTGAACTTGCAATACCAAGGGAGGGACCTCTGTGCAGAAAACAGGTCTGCAGTCAGCTCCCACCTGTTCCTGGAATTTGGGGCCTGCCAGGTTCCTCTCCCCCACCTCACCCCCATCTTTGTTTGCTTTGCTTTTTTTGAAGGTCGCTCCATGATCAAATCAAGACCCCTCTTTGGCAGTTCCATAACACCTGGCACAGTGGTTAAGGGGATTTGACGTCAGTAGGGTTTTTATCTACTCAGGTGTAGCTAATTTCTGCAGTGACAGGTTTTGTTTCTGAGCTTGGGTAGGCCACCTCACATACTGTCACAGAGTCGGGGAAGGGGGAGAGGAGAAGGATACACAAGCCCAAGGGAAGGGAGGGTAATGCTTGACCTATCATACCACAAAGCCAAACAAAACATGTTTTGATTGGGCCCCCTCCCCAAACCCCAGCGTTCTAAATCCCACAGCCTCATGGGACTTGGGAGGGCTGACTTTCCTAATATATAGAGCTCGGCATCCTTTCTGGAGATGGGGTTAGGTCATTCCCTTCTTGTTCTGAGAGGGTCCCATGGTGACTCCCCAGGACACCAGTCAGTAGAAGTCAGAAGGAGGAAAGGTCTGAAATTTTCCACAGAACCAGAGAGTTAGCATCTAGTGTTGGGCTGAACAGAAATTTCCATCAAGATGCTGGTGGCACACTGTTCCCCAGCCTGTGGCCTGCCTGTATGGGGAACTGAGAGAGTTTATTGAGGTTAGAAAGCAAATTGGCCCCCTGAGGAGACAACTCTTAGATGATTGCTTTAAAGGCAAATACTGGATCGAGAATTCTAATGAGAGGAGTAGCTGATGATAACGCCTGAAGGAGGACATGAAAGCTACTGCTAGCGAGTCTCCAGCTCTGCCCCTTTAAAGGAAACCTGCCTGATAAAACCAGGTCAGGGAACCATGGTAGCAGGAGCTGGGATTCCCTGGGGAGTTTAGGAAATAATCCTTTGTTAGGAAGGCCAGAGAGAGCATTTGTCTTTTCTCTCCCTCGTCCTCCATGGTACCCTTCCTCAACTGGAAGGCATGTGCCAGGCATAGGGTTAGGAAATGCAAAGAGAATTTACAGAAAGTCAGCAAGAGAATGGGCTGGAGAGCTCCAGGAATTAAAGAGGTTTGGGTTTAGGGAGAAGTCCAACACCTGGAGTTGAGGACCAGAGACGCCGCCCAATCAGAAAGAAGCTTCTTCCCTAACCTCAATGGTTTAGATTCCTCCAGCCTGTGCAGGACATCAAAAGGAGCCCAGGTAAGAGGTCATGGGAGGAGAGAAATGGACCAGGGAGACTCCCTAGGCAACAGGACTTTTCTGTTCCTTTTCTATTCCTTTCTTCAGTTGGGCTCTGGCATCTGGGGGAGGCCAGTTTTGAGACAGGAACCTTTACTAAGAATGCTAAAGCGAATTTAGATTCTCGAAGCTTCAAACTGGAAGAGCTCTTTTAAAATAATAATAATGATAATAATAATGATAATAATAATAATAATTCAAACCCCTCACTCTATAGATGAGGAAACCACAGCTTCTCCGGGAAACTGTCCAGATCATAAAGGAGCCTGGACACAGGTCCAGCTGTCCTAACTTCCAACCCTGAGCTCTTCTTGCTCACCTGGTGGTGGAACTAAGTGAATCCATTAGCCCTTGAGTCCTCTTACCACCACACCTGCCCACTGGGTGAGCCTTGTATTATTTGTCTTCCTTTCCACTACTCTGTAACTCGTGGCTCTGACAGGATGGTCCTTGGAGAATCACCATGTTGAGTGAGCTATGGGGTCTTAATAGGGTGGATTTGAAAATCTCCCTCCTAAGAGCTTGTTACCTGCTGCTTCCAGGGCAATGGCACCTCGTCCAGGCATCTAAGCCTCTCTCCTCAGGTCCTGATGCTTTTCAGAGGCATGCCTATAGAATGAGACCACCTCTGTATCCACAAATATCAATATCTTAATGTCCCAGTTTAACAACCTGTTTTCTTAGTAGCTCTCTCTTACATAGCCATCTTAGGTTACTGTAGATATACTCTGAGTAGCTACAGAGATTCGATCTTTCTGGTAGACAGATAGCAGTGCCTTAAGAAGTGACATTCCAGGAAATTAAAGCTCTCAAATCAGAGAATGGACATATGTGATCTCATACCTGTCAGGTATGTGATCTCCTCCAAAACTGGCACCAAAGGATATAAGCCTTGGTGAACTTGCTGAGTGAAGACTACCTGTGAGGCTTGGAAGTGCCCATAGCCAGGCCTCTGCCTGCTGTCAACCCTTAACATATCCCTCCTCTCAAACTTGTGCAGCATCCACATCTTTCTTAAGGTTAGAGGGGGGAAATAGGTTTACTATCAAGTGCTAATGCTGACTAATTGGTTGATTGTCTATGTTGAGAAGAATTCTGAGGCTGTACTGAAACAGATAAAGTGCTTATGATCAAATAGCTGTGTTTGCCATAGATAATGGGGACCAGGGGTGGTAGAGAAGAGGATGTGAGGAGAGGAATGATGGAAATGTTGCCCCAAAAGAAGAAACCAAGGTAAAATGGCCCAGAACTTTCCCTGGGCTTTTATTGGGTATCACAAATGTTTTGTTTTGGGTGATGTTTTTTATTTGTTTCTCCTTCTGGGATATGAAATAATTCATATTTTTAAAATTTAGTCCGTTGATATAATTTGGAAAGGCTCCAGCCATCTGGAAAACACCTTCAGTGCAGGAGTAAAGCATCAGCACCAGGTCAAAACCTAGCTCCACCGCTAACTGACATGTGGCTTCAAGGGGCCACTTCTCTGTGGGCCTCTGTTTCCTTCTATCAGTGCCCAGACTCACAGGTCACTTGCTCCAGGATTGATAATTTCAAGTAGTTAATTGGATTGGAAAGGATTTATTAACTTTTTGTGTGCATGGTAACTATCAATATAAATCTTTACTGTGGTCCTATCTTCAAAGGATGTAGTCTAGAGTCTTCTGCAAATGCAGTGGGAATCCAAAGAATGGAATGATCCACATGGCCAAGTAAGTCAAGAATGGCATCATGGAGGAAGTAGAGCATAAACCAGTCCTTGAAGGGTCGATATAAATTAGGCAAGAAGAGGAAGGAAACATACGGGGCCCACGATAAGGCCAGAGGACCAAGGCAGGGTGTGTGAGGGGAAGGAAATGGAAGAGCTGGATGATGTAGTTAGTCATGTTGTGAAGTATCTGGAATGCTAGGCAGAGGTGTGTAAGTGTCATACTCTTGGCAGTAGGGAGCTATGTCGACTATTGAGTAAGGGAATGACAATGACATGGTCCAGTAGTTGAAGCATAGAATGGATTGAAATGAGAGAGATCAAAGTCAGGGAGACTGACAGTTCTGAGGGTGAGCTGGTTTGGGAACAGGGGGGAGAGAGTTCACACTCATTCTGGAGGAAGATCAGGTGTTACTCCAATCATAGATAGCCTGCTCTGACTGTTGCACTCTTTAACCTCATTTATGAAATCATCATAAGGTATCGTGAGGTCAAAGGTGGTACCAACTCATTTATGCTTATTAATGTCTTCTCCATGACATGAGCCAAAAACAAAGCAAAAGCAAACAAAGGCTAGGCAAGTCCAGTGAGCATCTAGTGAGCTATGTGGGGAAGAAGAGAAAGAGCTTAAAGCATTTACTCTGAGGATAGGGTCTTGCTTATCTCAGGATTACATTGACTCATACCTCACCTCCTTAAAAAATGGCCAATTAAAATGTTGGGACTTCCAAATAACTTACCTCCAAGTGTTCCTGACCTCTGCCTGTACTCTGTCCATGTCCCTCATAACCCTTTTCCCAGTTCAGATTTGACAGGAAGGCGCAGGAAGTCTTGTGGGGTTTTCTTGAATCCCCCAAAAGCAGGGTTCAACTGACAGACCAAAAAGAAATCCCTCAGAGGAAGGAAAGCCTAGGGAAATAAGCCTTGGACTGGAAGGTGAGACAATAGCTGTGTGGACTCCAGCAAGTCACTCAGCTTCTCTAGGCTTCAGTTTCCCCATCTGTAAAATGGGAGGACTAGAATGGATCATCTCAAAACCTTTCCAGTTCTATCAAACAAGGCCTCTGCTAGCTTATAGAATGACCTTTGAAAATTCACAGAAAACACAACTTCACAGAAAAAAGATATCATCCCATTTACCACCCACAGGCATGCATCTCTCTCTCTCTCTCTCTCTCTCTCTCTCTCTCTCTCTCTCTCTCTCTCTCTCTCACACACACACACACACACACACACACACACACCCTGAAATGCTCAATTTCCACATAGGGAAACATGCCCAACTTGTGGCCAAAGTATAACCAGAATTGGATATAGAAAAAAAATCAAATTACATATAACGTGTCACTTTAAAAAGAGTCATGCCGGCATAGTAGGGAAATCGCCTTTTGATGTATAAGTGTGTTCGCAAACAGTAGGCTGGAGGAAGAGCAGACCCAGGGAGCTGGGAAGGAATGACAAATGGGTCCCTATGGTAGGTTCCAGATGCTCCATATGTTGAACATTGTAGGTAATATAAGGACAGCATCGATCCACCTGAGAAAGACAGTTTGTGGACAGTGGATGGGCATGGACCTGTTTGAGTAAAAGATTGACCTTCAGTAGGATCAACTACTCATTTCTTCTTCCTCTGAAAGATGTCATAGATGCTTTGAGATTGTTTGGTCCTCTCAAAGACATTGCATTGAGCTTCCACATTGTATTTGACAGTTCCTTTTATCCTTCAGTCTCTTTTACCCCTGCTACTTGAATGGCTGGCACTTTCTGTACCATAGAAGTTGGCAGGGGTGTGAGTCGTACTGGGCAGGACTCCAGAAAAAGTGCTTACAAACAGATTATTGTGGCTCATCGCTGTTCTTTCCTTCTTAGAGTCAATAGGCAGAAAGCACCATTGGACTCTTGCCTATTCAAACATGAGTGGCAAAAATCCTCGAGGGCAGGGACCATGCCCTTGAAATGGTCCTGAACAGGCCCAGTGTGAAGCTACATGCCCTGGGACACCTAAAAGGCTTGTTAGAATAGAGAGGACAGTAATTCTAACACCAGGTGGCATGCCCAGGAGCCACTCAGCTGCTAAGGTCATCAAGGACAGAGCTTCCCAAACCATGTGCCACGGCACCCTCATAGCTGGCCCCAAAGAGCAACCCCTGGCCCTCTAGTCAACCAGGTGGGACATGGTGTGGCCACAGTCCCTGGGCCCACCTGTATGGTCCCAAAAGGAACAGTACTAATAAGTTGCTATCACCTTGGCCTTAAGTTTTTTCACAGCTCCAGGAAGTTTGTTAATTTATCTCCCACCTCCTTCATGGCATCTGTTCCCACCTTCCATTCTCAGCTCTTGGCTGGTCCATCTTGCGGGGCCGCTGCCCTCCTGGCAGTCCAGTATCATCCCCTGAGTCCCAGAACCAGCACCGGGTCAGACCATACTTGGGACCATCTTCCAACTCATCCCAAACAAGGACAAGAATTGTTTTTAAAGCAAAGAGAGATGCCATTGGTTTTTGTCTTTTATGACTAGGACATCAGTTCTGGGAACTTATATTAATATGGGCCCCACAGAGCCTAAGCATGAAAGCTGAGCTTGGCCTCCTGCAGCCCCTATGGAACAGTGGATGTCAGGAGACCTGGGTGCAGTTTGTAGCTGTGCCATGGTGAACCAGTGACATGGGCAAGTTGATTTTTCAGGATCTAGGAGGTAGTATATTGAAGCTCCATGCAGTTCTGAGTCTATGATGCTACAGGGTCAAGATATTGTTCTGCCCAGGGTGTGTCTGGGGTAGCTGACACTTAGCATGTGAAGACCAAGGAGCAAGGGCCTGGGGTCAGGACCAGGCATTTTTATTTATTTATTTTTAATGTATTTTATTGATTTTTCACAGAGAGGAAAAGAAAGGGATATAGAGTTAGAAACATCGATGAGAGAGAAACATTGATCAGCTGCCTCTTGCACACCCCCTACTGGGGACGTATCTGCAACCAAGGTACATGCCCTTGACTGGAATCGAACCTGGGACCTTTCAGTCCGCAGGCCAACGCTCTATTCACTGAGTCAAACCGGTTTGGAAGGACCAGGCATTTTTAAAGCACTCACATTATTCTGATGTGTAGCCAGCACTGAGGGGTGCCCCACATAGACTCCCCATCTCAGATGGCAGCCAGGGCGCTGGCTGAAGGGTAGAAAAAGGCTGTCACTGAGGGCCCACCCCTAGGTGAGCCCAAGGTCCCATTAAGTGAGTCATGGAGGATTCCTTGTTGGGAACTGAGAGACTGGCTCATGGACTTGGGACAATGGTAGGGGGGTGGGGACTGGTTCCTGTGGGGAAAGGAGTGGATGTTTTCATGGGAGAAAGTAGGGAAGCTGGATGTTTTACAAACATGATGCAACCACCATGCAGCTTCCGAGCACACGCACATCACTCTATCTTTTCCTGCTGCTTCCTGTGATTTTCACACGCTGTCTGCTTGGCTCTCACTGGGTGCTGGCCAAGGTGAAACGCTGACCTGTCTTGTTTTGCCCCTGGGTAGGCAACAGCGGGGAGCAGCCAGTCATCACGAGCCCCAAGGCCGATGAGGGCTCTGAGGCCGTGCTCCCTAAGCCCAGGAGCGTGTTCCACATCGAGTGGTCATCCATTCGGAGGAGGAGCAAAGGTGTGCACTTCCTCCCCTCATTCCTGGGCCTTGATTTACCCATCTGTAAAATGAGGATGATGTCAGGACCTACTCTATGAGGAAGAAGGGTGGAGAGAACCGTGAGGGTCAGGCCTGGCCTATCACAACTGACCTCTGACAACAGCCATGGGTCCCAGTGCCCACTCTCTCCCTGGGTGGGACACTCAACAGGCAGTGGGCTCTGTAGATCAAGGCCAGGAGGTCTCAATCTTGGCTGCACATTGGAGTCACCTGCATTCCATCCTGGAAAACTCCAATATAATTTCACTGGGAGCCACCTGGGTGGGCTGAAGGACCTTTAAAAGCTCTCCATGAGATTCTGTTGCTGCCACATCCCCAACCACTAGCCCAGAAGGCAGGGATGATCTGGTCTCAGCACTGCAGGGGTGGAGATGCCAGGGCCCAGGGAACAGGTAGAGTGGCAGGGAAGGAGGAGCTCCCACAGGCCAAGACCAAGACAGGGTCCAGGCGGCAGCCAGAGCTGAGCCAGGGGTAGAGCCAGAAATGTGGCTTTAGAAGCTGATGACATGTTGCAGCAAACAGGAAGGAGTGGGGGTGGGGGGAGTCGTGTGGAGGATTTCCCCAACCTGCTGCAAGGTTGGATCTGCCTCATGAAGAACCAGGTAGGAAAACAATCTAATTCTGCCCTCAAACCCCAGAGAGGAGAGCAGACTTGCCCTGAGTACCCAGACAGCAAGGGATAAAACTCATTCCCAGATTACTGTCTTGTTTACAACCTCACACACTTCCCAGAAGTGCCTTTTTTGTTCCAGGTCCTCTGAGCCTCATCCCTTCACACCTAAAGTAGCCAATCCAGAGACACGGGCCTGGGGTGTTTCCGAAAAACACTGCACAGGGAGTAGAGGGCATCAAGATTCCCCAAGGGCCCTCTAGCCCGGAAGTTTGTGTTTGTCGGGGGCCATACGCATGTGTGGAAGAAAGCATGGCTCACATAAAAAAGTTAATAAGCTCCCTCCAAACATCCTCCTAGGATGTGTTGGGCTGGGTTGGGGGAGGGCCCAGCAAAGAGCAGTGCAAAGGAGTCTGGGAGGTGGAGAGTGGTCCCAATTGCTGAAGAGCCAGCAGGCAGTGGGGAGCTTCAGACAGAAGCCATCAGGATATCGCACACACTGGCCTCAAAGTTTAGAAATCCTCTTTGCTTCCCACTCCCCCTTTCTAAGCTTCCAAACATTAACTTGTTTCCCCTGCATAATGCAACTTCAGTGGTATCTGCAGACACTGCTCCTTTAAGAGCAGGCACACAGCGCCCTTGGTACATCTTTCTAGCATTAGCACTCTGAGGACTCATGAATGCATCCTGACTGGGACCTGCCTATTCAGTGTGAAAATGCCAGGCGGTCAGAGCTCAGCCTGACATTTTCACACTTGACCACGAGAGGGAACCAGAGCACCAATATTGAAACTTCCAAGGGCCATAACGATATATAAAACCTTACCCACATTGGTCATTTTAAAAAGTAAATGATCTAGTAATAATGAAAAATATAATGTTTAGAGCCACTTTGCGAGAGTTTTCTAGAATTATAAGGACATGCCAAAGTCAATTTATGTAATGACATGGCTATCACTTTTATTTCAACCAGCAGTTGCTGCTAAAATACCTAAAATTCTGAGACATACACAGAATTTTTGGTTAAAATGAGAACCCGACAGCCCAAGGTCATCCAGCGGGGAAGAATCACAGGCAAATGCACACAGACCTGGCGTGGCTCAGGCGGCTTAATGCTATATGGGCAATAGTGTCCGAGTTCCTTTCTTTGCATACCTACATGTTTTCCATGTGGTAAAGGAGAAAGAACCCTGGATTCGGGGATCATGGGCAAGTCACCTAAAAAATATAAGAGGTGAGCTAAATCGGAGCTTATTAACTAAAGGCCAGTTGAATCGCTCAACTCCTAATTCCTGTGAAATGTTTACATGAGGACATTCATTTTTCCCCAAATGGGTTGATAGCCAGTAAAATAAAAAGAATGGGGCTTCCAGCTGCAAGGTTCTGGACTTCCTCTGCTGGAATGGGGAAGACGTATTCCAACGCAAGGCCTCCACAGAACTCACTGCTCAGTGCCAGGGTAGAGGTGTCCTAATGGATGATGTTTTCCCTTCCAACTGCAGTGTTTGGGAAAGGTGAACACCAGGACAGACAAACCAAAGACCCTTTCCCCTATCAGTACCGGAAGCCCACGCTCGAGTTGCTGGTAAGTAATGAGTGGCGAAAAGGAGGGCCAGCGCCCCCCAGTCACAGGACCTGTGCAGGTTAGGAAGCTGAGGTCTGGGAAAGGCATCTCTCGCTTGGGCAAACTTTTCTTAAGTTCATATTTTTAGAAACATAATTACGTGGGATTAAAGTGTCCATTTTTCACAATTTACTTTATAAAGTTTCATATTCCTTTTATTTGATTTTTTTTAATTTATCTTTATTGTTGAATGTATTTTGGATGTTCCTTTTTTTTTTTTTTTCCATTGCCCCCCTTCCACCCCACACCCACTCCTCTCCCCAGGCCTTCACCACACTATTGTCTGTCCATGGGTTATGCATGCAAGTTCTTTGGTTGATCTCTCCCCACCCACACCCACCCCTATCTTCCTCTAAACCCAGCATTTAAGCATTTCAGAAACAAGCTAGAGCCCATTTTCAAAAACAGAATCTCTGCATGCTTAATTTTACGAGCCATTGCATTTTAATGCTACCCTGTTTCCCTGAAAATAAGACAGTGTCTTATATTAATTTTTGCTCCCAAAGATGCACTAGGTCTTATTTTCAGGGGATGTCTTATTTTTCCATGAAGAAAAATATGGTATACATTTTTTGTTAAATGAAAATAAAGGAAATTTATTACCTGAATATAGTACGGTAGTACGGTAGTTGTCGACACAAACCAGACAAACTGTGAATCCTACAGTATCAAGAATTTACTCATTTATTCAATGACAATCATGTCATCATCTTCTGTAACATCATCATAACAATCCAATTCCTGAATTTCCTGGTGAATTTCTTGTGACTTCATTTCTTTCAGAATCAGTGGACCAAATCTCTCAGGTTTAGCCTAGGGGGGCCTTATTTTCGGGGGATGCCTTATATTTCACCCAGAAGGAAACCTGTAAGTAGGTCTTATTTTTGGAGGATGTCTGATTTTCGGGGAAACACTGTAAGTGGGGAGAGAGATTTCTTCTGGAAAGCATGTGGCATAGTAGAAGTAACTATTTTTTAAAGAATATAAAGATCTGTGGTTAAATCCCTATTCCGCTGTTTGACCTTGATATCTGCAAATAAGAAGACCTCTCCATGCCTGAGCCCTCATGCACAGAATGAGAACAAAAATATTGTCTTGTTGGATTCCAAGGTTGTTGCTCCTATTAACTGGGGTAACATCATGAACAAAAGATATGCTAGGCTACAGAAACACGGAGATGATTAGACAGCAATCTCACTGAATGCCAAATGAAACGCTTAGCCTGGGCCCCAGCGAGCACAATGCCACTTCTCAGTGGGAGAAGCACAGATGCGGGAGTCCTTTGCCTGTCTCTCGTCCCCGGGCAGGACCTGGACACCATGGAGGAGAGCGCCGAGATCAAGGTGGACACGAGCATCTCCAGGACTTCCCGGCTGCAGAGTTACCTGGCTGCCGGCGGGAAAAGGATCAGCAGCGCCCTCAGTTACGTCACCGGAGAGATGAAGGAATGCGGAGAGGGGCTCAAAGGTAAAGCTGCTGTGACAGTGACCCCTGACCCTACCTTTCAGAGGTCCCCTCCATTCATCCCCAGGAAACACTTGGCTGTGGTTCTCTGTAGACTAAACTGTTTGTCTTTCGAGGGCAGGCATTTCGCTGTTAGAACAGACACAGTCTCTTGGGATGTGAATGCAAAACCTGTAAGTGTGCGGGCTTTCGTTGCTGAGCACGCATTACCTCTCACATAGCCCGTCCGTGCGTGCAGCCAGGCATGTTAGCCCTAGGAGTCCAGGGCATGCCTGCCAGTGGATGGCTCCTGGGAAAGCTGTGTCTACAGTTTCCAGAGGTTCTCGTTAACAGTCTCCCCAGGGCTCAGGCCATGGGTTTGATGACCCCTGTGCAGCAGGAGTTTTCTTTCCAGATCCATCTTCTTGAAAGGAAGGGTCATTGTGAGGTCAGCAGCCACTCTTTGCAGGGATTGTTGCCACCTTCCCGTCCCCTCACTGGTTGGCTCCCAGCTCATGCCATTCCCACAGGGCACAGAAAGCTCAGGTACCCACTACTTGAAAAACAACCTAAAGGCCACCACTGTTGCCGGGCCAGCATGACTCAGTGGTTGAGCATTGACCTAGGAACCAGGAGGTCGTGGTTCGATTCCTGGTCAGGGCACATGCCTAGATTGTGGGCTTGATTCCCAGAGTGGGATATGGGGGAGGCAGCCCATTAATGAGTCTTCTTATTATTGGTGTTTCTATCTCTCTCTCCTTCTCCCTTCCTCTCTGAAATCAATAAAAATATTTTTATTTGTTTTTTAGCAATATTTTCTTTTTTTAAATTTCTTTATTGATTAATGTGTTATATATGTGTGGGCAGTCAAATGAGCTCTAGGTTCCTTGGTTTCCTCTCTTTTGTGGCAGGTGACAGCGGCGGGGGGGGGCGGGCGGGCAGGTTCCCTGCAAACCCACCTCGGGTGTGGTGCACCCCTCACTCCCTCTGCTTGCCATGGGCCTTGGGGAGCTCCCAAGTCACCATCTTCCTGAGCATTGACCGACTGCCTGTGTGCTTCCATTCCAGACAAATCCCCCGTCTTCCAGTTCCTGGACTGGGTGCTCCGGGGCACGTCCCAGGTGATGTTCGTGAACAACCCCCTCAGTGGCATGCTCATCATCCTCGGGCTCTTTGTGCAGAACCCTTGGTGGGCCATCTCAGGCTGCCTGGGCACCGTGATGTCCACCCTGACCGCCCTCATCCTCAGCCAGGACAAGTGAGTTCCTGGAGCCCCAGAGTCAGCGTGAGGCCAGAGGCCAATCCCTCAGGGACTGTTGCCACCTTCTTGCCTCCTCACTGTGGAAATCCCTCAAAATAAGAACACTGGTAACCAGGAACCGCCATCCCCTGATGACTTTGTAACTGCTGCATGCCATCTAGGGGAGTGGGAGGAGGGGCAACTATTCGAAGGTGTGTGCCGTCGATCCCAGTTGAGGAAACTCTGAGTGAGAAGGAAGTTGGAGAAGGCAGCACCCCTACAATGGGTCTTGGGGAGCTCCCAAATCACCAGCCCCCCTTTCTCCCCCAGGTCAGCCATCGCAGCCGGACTGCAGGGCTACAACGGGGTGCTGGTGGGGCTGCTGATGGCCGTGTTCTCGGACAGAGGCGACTATTACTGGTGGCTCCTGCTCCCGGTCATCATCATGTCCATGGCTTGGTAAGTTCACTTCCGAGGCTGTTGGGGCTTACCAGGGGCTGCCAATCTCTACGCCAATGCCATGACGGTGTCTACGCTCACTTTGAAGGTGGCATCACCTTAGCTCACACATCAGAAACGTCCACTGGGAATAATTACTAATGCCATATGGTGCCAGCGCTGTGCTAGGTGACCTCCAGACGGCATCTCCTACCTACCATGCCTTCCTCTTCTTCTTTTAAAATCTAAAGGGTTTCTGGTCCTGCCTACCAGAGCCCGGGGAAATTAAATAAAGGCAGCATAGGTTAAGAGCCACACCACACGAAGTCCCATCAGTTTCTGCAAATCTTCTCATTCCTCCTGCTGCCACCCACCCATCCCCGGCTTTCCCCTGTCCTTGAGACCCCTGACCAAACTGGGACCACCTCCCAGTATAGGAAGAAGGCCAGTGGCCTACACAATGTCCAGGACTGGCCCTGAGAGCACCAGGCCCACCTCCTACTCCACCTCTCAAAACCACAGGCACTCTGCCCATGAGGCTCATGCTCTCAGCTGCTCAATAAGCATTTGTTGAAGGAAAGAATGCTATTCCCTATTCCCTACCCCATCACTCCCCCAACCTGCCCTCTCTCCTCCTGCCTGGACACGGAACTATGTGACTTTTCAAGGAAGTTCTGTGATTCCCTGTCTCCAGACTTCCCCCAGAAAGCCCCCTTCTCAAGTTGAGTCTGGGCATCACCCTGCCGCTGTGCCAGGGACAGGGAGGTAGAGGCCGGGAAATTGCCACTCAGAGCCAGTCAGGCGCAGAGCGGGTGCTTTTCCCCAGGAAGGCCCGGGGAGCACCCACTCCTGCTTGGCCCAGTGTCAGGGCCAGGAGCTTCTTGAACAGCATCTCCTGTGCTTCTGCCACCAGCCCCATCCTCTCCAGCGCCCTGGGCTCCATCTTCAGCAAGTGGGACCTCCCAGTGTTCACACTGCCCTTCAACATCATGGTGACCCTGTACCTGGCGGCCACAGGCCCCTACAACCTCTTCTTCCCCACAACCCTGCTGCAGCCTGCCTCCTCGGTGCCCAACATCACCTGGTCGGAGGTCCAAGTGCCTTTGGTAGGTACCGTGGAAGGTGGAAGACAGCAAACTCAGTGTTAAAGTGATATTGACTTGTTTTGCACATCAGAAAGACCCACCTGTCATAACTGCTATTCTACAGCACGAGGCACTCTACATATAGTTGTCATGAGTCACCATCCTGTGCTTTTCTCTTTCTAAGAGCCAGGAAGGCCACTGCTGGTTCCACAGAGGAAGAGGCTGCGGCCAGGTGGAGACACAGCCTAAGGTTAAGGTCACACTGCAAATTAGTGAAGGGCAAAGGCAAAACTAGAAGTGTGGCCTCCTGCTGGGACCGGTTTGGCTCAATGGATGGAGCGTCGGCTTGGGGACTGAAGGGTCCCGGGTTCGATTCCGGTCAAGGGCATGTACCTTGGTTGCGGGCAGATCCCCAGTGGGGGGTGTGCAGGAGGCAGCTGATCGATGACTCTCTCTCATCGATGTTTCTAACTCTCTATCTCTCTCCCTTCCTCTCTGTACAAAATCAATAAAATATATTTTTAAAAAAAAAAAAAAAAAAAAAAAAGAAGTGTGGCCTCCTGTCTGCAGGACCCAGGCTCTTTCCTTCTTCTTCTTTTTTTTTTTTTTTTTTTTTTTTTTTTAATATATATTTTGTTGATCTTCCACAGAGAGGAAGGGAGAGGGATAGAGAGCTAGAAACATCGATGAGAGAGAAACACTGACCAGCTGCCTCCTGCACACCCCCTTACCAGGGATGTGCCCACAACCACTGTACATGCCCTTGACCGGAATCGAACCTGGGACCCTTCAGTCTGCAGGCTGACGCTCTATCCACTGAGCCAAAACGGTTTTGGGTCTTTCCTTCTTCCTGTCTGTAGAGTCTCTTTGAGGCTGTATCCCAGTTTCCATCCTGCTCATGTTGTGCATTTTTTCATCTAGTCTCATTGAATCATTGAAGACATCCACATCACATCGCCATCTACTGGCCCAGGCAGGTCTGCCCCAGCCTCCTCCACTCATAAGTGCTCTCTGAGGCCGAGGTGCACTCACACTTGAAAGCACAGGTGTTCCTCCATTAATACATGCACTCAAGCATCGCTTTTCACGTCTTCGACAAGTATTCCGTGTATAACGCTGGCCTCTGGAAGCTTGCCAAGATCATTAATAAGAGGCTACACCAAGAGCATTAAATCAGCCTGGAGAAATGAGCATATAAGCTTCCTTATCTAAGTGGACATGTTTTCTCTGAGCTTCCCCTCCCTCCACCACCACCATACATCCCCCCAGTTTTTGTTACACTGAACAGCTCCCACCACCACCACCACCCGCCACCTGGACTGGGCTCACTCAGGAACTCTGTTACTGGCAATCCATCATCTAACCACAAAGCCACTTGCCCTTGTTGAAAGAACTTTCAGAACTAATGTTGCCTAGTTTGTCTTAGTGTTCCATAGTCTGCAACAGCAGGGTATAGCAGACAGCACGTGCACAAACAGTGTCATTATTTAGGAAGAGAAATGTTCGTGCCAGCCCCGTCCTTGTTGATGTGTGTGTCTCCATGCATGCGTGTGTACATGAGCATGTGGGTGTGTGCACCTTCATGAGCCACAGGTGCATGTGTGCATCTTCATGAGCCACAATTCACTCCTGTGGCTTCCCTTTGATAGTATTTACCCCACGGATGTCTTTGGATGGCAAAATTACTCTAATTGATATGCTATATGGAGATGATATTATAAAAGGTTAATTTAAGATATTTCACATTCTCCATGCCACATTTTAAAAATATATTTTATTGATTTTTTACAGAGAGGGAGAGGGATAGAGAGTTAGAAACATCAATGAGAGAGAAACATTGATCAGCTGCCTCCGCACACCTCCCACTTGCAACCAAGGTACATGCCCTTGACCGGAATCAAACCTGGGACCCTTTAGTCCACCAGCTGACACTCTATTCACTGAACCAAACTTGTTAGGGCTCTATGCCACATTTTCAATGGAAAACTACGTAGGAATTTTGGAGAAATTAAAAAAATAGGAAATTCTATACAAATATATTAAAAGCCCCAAAGTTCCAGGGGGGATAATAAAAACCTCAATTTGGGGTGGTTATTCCTTAGAAATAACGTAACTTCCTGGACAATTGAATGGATTATGGTCATGATGAAAATGTGTATGTTTTTTACCATCTCATTAAAGCCTTGAGTTTTGGGGAAACAGGTGACCAATGTCAGAGGGGGGATTTAAAACTCCCAACAGGATTTACATCCTAACCCCTAATGTTCTGAGAATGCAAGATTAAAACAATAAAGCTCGTGTTCTTCCTGGAGTTAACCTAGTTGAATAAAAATACCTTGGAAACCTGTTGCAAAATGTTAATGTGGAGGGTTTGGCACCAAATCTTTTCCAGCCAAGGTTAAAGCTATCTCTTTGCCTGTGGTGCCCACAGCTTTTGAGAGCCATCCCTGTTGGAATCGGCCAAGTGTACGGCTGCGATAATCCCTGGACTGGAGGCATTTTCCTCATAGCCTTGTTCATATCGTCACCTCTTATTTGCTTGCACGCTGCCATTGGATCCACCATGGGGATGTTAGCAGGTTAGTGTCAGCACTTCTCAGGAGCCATGAAGATGTTGGAACCTGAGACCAACTCCAAAGAAAATGGGGACACGTGTCTTCAATGTTTCCACCTGCTTATTTCTGTAAACTTTCCCTCATTTTATTATATTTTTTTTCTATTTTGGTGCCAGTGCCCTATGGTACTGAGAGCAAAAGCTGCCCTCAAGAGCAAAATGTTAGTCTTTTACTCCTTAGTATAAATTTAAAGTTCGGGAGGGATTTCTTTCAGGCATGTTTATATTTTACCTCTTCTATTTAATGAAGATAAGAAGGATGTGTTCTCCATTAGAGAACATTAAGATATCAATGAAGAAGGAGACATCATCCTCTCTGTGGCCAGGGAAGGACCATCTCTGGACTTCAGATTTCAGAGTTCTTACTCAAAGGGTCTCTTCTAACCATAACAGCTTCACCACGGATGTTCACATGGCTCTCTGGCCACTTGTTTCCTTTAGGTGTTTTTTTGCTGAATAAAGTCCTAAGTTTTCTCTTATAAATGCCACAGAGGATCAGTAGGCTGGGTTTTGAGGACCACGGTGGGTTCGGAGCTGGGGGTGAGCCTCAGGAGAGGCCATGCCCACACGGTGCCTGCCTTCTCTCGCAGCTCTCACCATCGCAACCCCCTTTGACTCCATCTACTTCGGCCTGTGTGGCTTCAACAGCACGCTGGCCTGCATCGCCATAGGGGGCATGTTCTACGTCATCACCTGGCAGACACACCTCCTGGCCATCGCCTGCGGTAAGTACTGCCCCGAACTCTTTCCACCAAAAAAGGTGGCTGGGCACTATCCCCGCCAGGAAAAACCACCCTGGGAAAATTCTGCAAATCCTTCAAAGACAAATGGGATGATCGTTTGCTTTATAGAAGGCTTTTATTTAAAATGATTGTTGAATGATTGTTCAGTGATGAATACATTAAAATTTCTTTCTGATAAACACACTGTTCAGCCACTTGGGGAGAGATTTTTGTAGCTGGTACTTGTTTGGTTGTTGTTCATGTCTATCTCCTGTGAGTGCTACTTTCCTGGCTAGTGATTGACCTTAATGAACAGAGCAGTGGTTAGGCAAATGTATCTTTATACTTGGAATCGGGCGATTTATATCTGATACAGTGATTAACCTTAAGCACCCAAACACTGACCCTAGAACCTTCAAATCATGCTCACGTTATAGGATGCAGTCAGGATTGTAGCCAACTGGGAGCTCAGTAACTCTGTGGTTAACATCCTAGGAACTACTGGGCTGCATTTAGTTGATAAATTAAAGATCCAAAGCAAAGCCCAATTACGTGGGCCACTTTCACAGAACCTCACCAGTGGCCAGCAGGCTCCTCCCAGTGGCCAGCCTGCTGTGCCCTCCCCAGGCAGGGCCTAGGCAATGAGGCAGTCAGCGTAGCTGCTCTTCCTCAAGTTTACAGAATGCTGCTCCTCCCTGGAAGCCCATGTTACGTTCATTACTCTTGATGAAATACGCCTGCAAGGAGTTCTGGGATTCACTCACCTTGGCTGTATAGTAACATTTCCCTTTATGATTTATGCTGCTAAATGTTCCTATGCTGGAATGCAAGGTGGTGGCGCCCGAGAGAACTGTAACAGCTCAAGGCTGGACCTTTTTAACGAAGTTCACCTGCTGCCTTGGGTGCCAGCATTTGCGTGGAAATTAACACTTTTCTAAGCTGCCAGGCAATGGAAACAGAATTTGATTTTTGTCATGTGCAGGACAGTGTTTGTGGCATGCACTGTATGGGGAGAGAATATGTGGGTGGAGCTTGAGGCACTATTCATCACTTACCTGTTTCTTGATTCTTTTCCAGCGCTGTTTGCGGCCTACCTGGGTGCTGCCCTGGCCAACATGTTGTCTGTGGTGAGTCCGTGTGAGCTGAGAATGTGCCACACACCCTTCCTGGTCTTCTCTCTTCTCCCCAAAGTCAAACAAAACCCCTCCTGCAGGAGGCTTTTCCTAATTCATTCCTCTTGTCTCAAATCACACTACACTGCTGGACCAAAGGACCTGGGCCTCACAAACTTAAATGTCAAGTGTTGGCCAGTCGGATCCCATCATCAGCGGGCCAGCTGAGCTCCTTAGAGAAGGACAATTTCAGGAGCATTATCTTATAAAGCAAACTCTTATAGAACTCTGATTCTATCGTCCTCTAGAACTAGTTTTAAATATTTATTATTTAATTTTTGTATGTTTACAAATCATCTGCCTGACTAGCTAATAGGCCAATTGTTTGTTCATAGTAACTAGCATGGTGTTGTGGTCCTGAGGGGAGGTTCAGGAAAGACAGGAGCCAAGCCTCAGTCAAGCCTGAGAGATGCTAGAGCTGGTGGCTGTGGGCACATGCAGCAGCCTGAGAACCCCTTCTCTGAGCCCCAATGCAGGGTGGTATATGAGGTCAGGAGGCAACATATGGCCAGCACCAGATCCCCTCACACAGGGAGAGTCCCAAGCCCCAGCTCAGAGTGCTCAGGGCTCAGCCTGAAGCCAATGCCTCCCCCTCTTTGAATAAGGATTCAAGGGCACATCTCACATGGGCAACCAGAAAAGTCCTGTTGGTCCTGCAGGTGAAGAGGGGGTTGGGTGTTCTATTCACACCTATCTACAGCCCTCCTTAGTGAACTTGGGCAGTTTGGGCTTAGTATAGAAAAAAATTTTCTAAGCATAGAAATTCGTCTTCCCTGATATCATCCTGGGTCACCCAGTGGGCTAAGTCCCTCCTCTGAGCCCCATCAAAGTTTGTGCATGCATCTGCTACATGTGACATTCAGCACTGTGATGACAAAAACACTTCAGTCCTGTTCCACCTTCAGCTTGTGTGCTCCTTCAGAACAGGGACCCAGTCACATACTCCTCTTTCTCTCTAGTACCTATTACAGTGCCCAGCATAGAGTAGGTGCTCAAGAATGCTGAATGAATGAAACCCTAGGGTAGTGCAACAGTGCCATCTTGAACACACATATGATAGTATTGTTACCCCCATAGTATTACCTGAGGTCTTGATTCCTTATAATAAAATTAAATTTGGGGATGAGGGGGTATGCTTTGCTTTCTCTCCTAGCTGAATTCTCAGGCTTACAGACAGTATCTGTGCCTCTTAGTTCAAATTCTCAGGAAAGGAGTTCTATTCCCAGGATATCTGCCTATGGCAAGCTGCACTTGAGTGAGCTGTGACTAAAGAAAAAAGGCCTTGAACTACAAAATAACTGCCAAAGCCATTCCTTCCACAGGGGCTATGGGAGGAGGCAGGAATGGCTACAACTCCTTGATATATAGGCTGGCCCGATAACCCAAAACAAAACATGTCTCCTACATAAAGGCATATTACAATAGGGTTTCAGTGGCTGCATTCTGAAGTATGTTTACTCACCTCTTACACTGAAGACTGATGCCACTGCATGTATTTACTTATATTGGTCATAAATTAAGTATTACATTATTATTCCTATCAACGACATGAAGCATCGCCTCCTCTACCCAGGTCTGAGGGTGTTGGGTGAGGGCTGATGAAACAGGTACAAGCATCTGATGTCACTAAGGCTTCTCTTGTGTTCTCCTTCCCCCCAGTTTGGATTACCGCCCTGCACCTGGCCCTTCTGCCTCTCGGCGCTAACCTTCCTGCTCCTGACAACCAATAACCCCGCCATCTACAAGCTTCCGCTCAGCAAAGTCACCTACCCAGAGGCCAACCGCATCTATTACCTGTCCCAGGAGAAAAACAGAAGACCATCAACCATAACCAAGTACCAGGCCTATGATGTCTCCTAAGTTGCCCTTTCCAGAACACTTCACTGTAAATTCAGCCTTCAGCAAGCTGTGCAGGTCCCCAAGCTGAAGGCCACTTCACCTCCCCTGCTGTCTGTCTGTGATTCTCCCCCAGCAAGCCTAGCCATACTTATTCCCAAGCACAGGAAAATATTGTATAGTCACCATTCAGGAACCTCTCTGTTCTAAGAAGCTCAGTGCTTATCTCAGACATGATTAGTTTAGATTTTGCTCAATTTACTCCACTTCCTTTGAAGGGAGTTTTCCCTTTTCTGCTAAATAAGCCACATCCCTAAAGAGAACTCACCAAAAAGGGGACAGTGGTTGGTGACATGTCTCCCAACTCATCATCTCATGCAGTGTCAGGAAATATGCATTAGCCTAGAAGTCAAAAGGGCTGGTTCTGCCCCGGCTTGACACTAATGCACTCCTACCACCCTGGATGAGTCCACCCCCTCTCTCAGCCCCAATTTCTTATTAGTTTCATGACAGGGAAGGACTCTATGGTCCCTTCCACCTGAGAAGTGTTGATTCAGCTTTCTCTCCTATAAACTGATGAAATCAGCATGACCAACAAGTAATTACTTTGAGTTAAGTAGAAGGTGGAGGCTTACCTGGAGAAGAGGTAGAACAATTTCAAAGATCTGTGGAGATTTGTTCTTGAGTCATGAAAGGTTCTCCAGACTTGGGGTTAGGAATGCCAATGTGCCTTTCTTTACAAAATAGGAATGTTTCTGGAAATGGCATAAGATGAAAACTGATCTTTTTCAACATTCAAATCATATTTTAAACAAATGTGTTTCTTTTTGTAATAGACATAAACATACTCTCATTAAACTGTTAAGTTTGCAAATTAGGATCAGCGTTTTCTTAAAATGCACTAGCCTGCGTGTTCACACATTGCCCACTTGAAGGGTTTGCCATAATCAAGCATGTGTCTGAAATGAGATGAAAAACGAGTGAAAAATTCTCAGGGGAGGGTTTGATTTGCTTTCAAAGGGAGTCACAAAAATGACAGTGGTCATTTTTTCTTCTTTGGTTAAAATATAGGTTGTTAACCCAGCTTACACTTTAGGGCATAGTTTTTTAGTCTTGCACCCTCAAAATTACAAATGCAAACCCTTGTGTTATTTCATTGCTCTGGTCATAGCACTGAGCACCTAAAGCACAGGCCCCCTTGCCCTCCCACTTCTCCCCAGAGGAGGGTGGATGAGCCTCTCACAGCCCTCCAGTGGGACTTCCTCACCGCACACACTTCCAGTTTAGCATGACAGGATGATGACATTAGATGAGGGTGTAGAAAAGAGGCAGGAGGAGGGGACAGACCCTCCTACCACCCTGAGTGAGTCCACCCCCTCTCTTAGCCCCAATTGTTAGTTTCATGACAGGGAGGGACTCTATAGTCCCTTCCACATGAGAAGTGTGGAATGCTAGAAATGCAGCTTTAAGGAAAATATTACATTTGACTAAAATCCATCATATAGAAAAAGCTGATATCCACATTTCTCTCTTCTCTTTTCTCCCCTCCCCTTCCTTCCCTTTTCCTCTCCTCTTCCCTTCCCTTCCCTTCCCTTCCCTTCCCTTTCCTTCCCTTCCCTTCTCTTCCCTTCCCTTCTCTTCTCTGCTTGCCCTGAGATCCCAGCCATGGTCTGACAACCCAACAGCCCCATGCTTCCTATTTATCTTCCAAATCCCATCTAGCCAGTGATGATTTGCCAGGAAAATGGAACACTTCTCACTAGAAATAAATCTCCCACCTAAGAAAGAGGAGAGAGTCAGACTCCAGAGTCTACTTCTGAGTCTGTGGTCACACTTTGAGGCCAAGAAGGTCTCAGGCTGCATTTTAATGACTATGGAGTTGTGGCTCCCTGAGGATTAAGCATCCAGGAATTTCTCCAAAAGGCTGTTTATGCTCCCAGCTCACTTAGCTGCCCCAGAACCTCTAAGTGATGATATAGAACTATTAAAACACCCTCTTTCCTGCATTTTTCCACCGAAGTGTTATAATCTGGTTTTATTAAGAGCAGAAAACCTCCGTGTGCATGCCTTTCTGATTATTGACCACTAACAAATCCCCTTAAAGATTATAAAGCCTCACAAAGCCTCACCTATAAAGCAAATTGAATTGGCCAAGGATAACAAGCACGGTGGAAACAGACAAAAGAATTCACTTATGAAAAGGTACTATGACCACAGGAGTCTATTCCAGCACTTCAATTATGTGTCAACAGGAGAGAGAGGGAGCCAGTTGGCGCCAGTTTCTGAGACCTGATGGTGCTCATGAGTGCTTCTCTCCCAAGGCTGTGATCAGTGACATCACATGGGTAGCTTGAAATCAGCGATGGTAGGAGTCTTTACACCATAGTAATTGGCAAACTACAGATCTGGGCTCTTTCCCCCAGATAGCCAGCTTACCAGCACAACACTGGCCAGCCAATTTGGTGGGAAGAAAAGAGGACAATTACAGGGCTCCTAACCAGAGTTTCAGAGACCAGAGCCAGAAGATTCAATCTAATAATCCTACACAGATGCCATTGCACATACTAAAGGTATTTAAGAGTATAACAAAAGTGTCCCCCAGCATAGAAGGACCTCCAGAGATTTACCCACAGAGCCCTACACTGACAACACTACAAATAGAAGAAAAACAAATCTGGGAAATGCCACAAGAGACACAAGAATACTGTAGGGTGATCAAATACCTTAGTAATGCCTAGACCAGTGTTTCCCAAACTTTTGACATTTGTGTACCCCTTCTATAATTTTCGTAACGCTAAGTACCCCTCGTACTCATAAGAATGTAGAATTAGGCGCAACTAAGCATGGTGCAGTGCATATCCTCACCAAACTCCGGTGCAATGCGTACCCCCACCAAACTCTTCCCATACCCCTGAGGGTATGTGTACCACAATTTGGGAAACACTGCGGCTAGACCAAAGGAGGTAAATAGAAGAAATATACTTGTAACAACCTAGAACCGAAATATTACATGATGGCAGAAAGGGAGATAAAAGAGACAGGAAGGTGGGTTAGAGGACTTAATTTGTACAAAGTTGATAAGTTTAGGAAGCCCACAGGGAGGAATAAGGGCAACCGCCATGAGAACATAATTAGAAATGTAAGTTTTGAACTAGAAGAAAATTTTCTTTCTACTGGAAAGCAAAAAAAGAAGATCATTCTAGAAAGTCGCCTGAAAAAAGACAGTAAGTACAAAATATAAACAGAAGACAGAACTTAGTCATAATATGACAGTAATTGACAAAATATGTTAATAGAAGTGCAAGAGTTGTACTTTTATTTAAAAAGAGCTAACAATTTACTTTTCACAGAAAGACACAAAATGTCTAAATACAAAGATGCAATAAGACATACTAAACAAGTATGGACTAAAAGAAAGGTAGGGTATCAACCATAATTGCTTGAAAAGTGAAATTTAAAGCAAAAAAGCTAAAGTAGAAAAAATGATATAAGTAATTAATAGGGCTAGAGTACATTATAATTATAAACACATATGTACGAAACAATCAGCCTCAAAATACATCAGGTAACAATTGACTAAACTGCAAAGAATATTAAACAATTCCATCATTATAGCTAACTTTACCAAAACCTTAGAAAATGGTATATCAAGAGAACAAAAAATGAACAGAGAGATCAGGGAGCTAAACAATAGAATTAATAAGAGTGAGCTAGACCAGCTGACATGGCTGAGTGGTTGAGCATCAACCTATGAGCCAGTAGGTCATAGTTCGATTCTGGTCAGGGCACATGCCCAGGCTGCAGGTTCAATCCCCAGTGGGGGGGGGCGTGTGGAAGGCAGCTGATGGATGATGATTCTCTCTTATCATTAATGTTTTTATCTCTCTCTCCCTTTCCCTTCCTTTCTGAAATCAATAAAAATATATATTTTTTATAAAAAAAGAATGAGCTACTATATACATCTAGGGTTCTGAACCCCCACTCCATATCTTGCCACCCCCAAAAGAATAAATAGAGAACACCTTTTTAAGCACCCACAGGATACTTATAAACTAGGCCATGTGTAATGCTAGTGGGAAGTTGATCAGTGTAGCCATTTGGAGAACAGGTCCTCGGGATAGGTGTAAACACTCCTTGTGACCTAGAAATCCCCCTCCAGAGTGCAGACAATTCCCAGGGAAAGCATCCTGTGTCCACGGTGGGCCACCAGGAAGGCTGGTCACCACAGCACCTGTCGTGACACAGAGACAAAGTGAGTGGGACACTCTGAGGAGTCCTACCTCACAGGTAGACCCTCAGTACTATATACATAGCAATGAGGATAGATCTTAAAAACCTAATGCTGGGGTAAAAATAAGAAAATGGTGTTTATAATCAACACCATCTGCATAATTAAAAATGCATGCACACAAAACAACAATATCTATTTTGCAAGCACACAAACAAGAAAGGCATATTGACATGCTGAGGAGGAAAGAGAGTAGAGTATAAAAATGAAGACACACCTCCACACATTCAAGGGAGGAGTCTTGCAGAGACCAATGAAGATACCACGCAGGATCTGAGCCACATGATTAATTCAACTCTTGCTCAACACGTTTTTGATGGGCGGAGCATAGTGTGTGCTGTGTTCTGCCCCATGGGAGCCTCTGACTGTCAGTGTCAGAATGGCCCCTGCATTGGGGCAGAGACCACCTTCAAAGCCCCCTAGCACCCCATTGTGTCTCCACTAGCATTTGGAAGCATTCTGACCACATTTCAAAGTGTTTTATATACTAAAAAGTGCACAGGTAGGGTCCCTAGTGGCGCTGCACTCACCTCCAAATCAAATGAGCATTTTATTTCCTAGAGCAGTGTTTCCCAAACTTTTGACATATGTGTACCCCTTCTATAATTTTCATAACACTGAGTACCCCTCGTACTCATGAGAATGTAGAATTAGGCCCAGCTAAGCACGGTGCAGTGCATATCCCCACCAAACCCTTTCCGTACCCCTGGGGGTACGCATACGACACTTTGGAAAACACTGCCCTAGAGTAAGATGGGAATGAACATATGTATTTATTTGTGCTTTTAGAATGTTTTAAAATCTCTTGGTGAAATGTAGAAATGGGTGGGGGGGATTTTTAGTTGTTGAGATTACAGAAAGGTGGGAAAGAGTCTTGAACATAAAATTTGTAGGATATAGATTGAGTTCAGAAAGAGCGCAAAGCTATGATAAAGGTAACAAATTCACATAGCCTGCTATAGTCATCAGACCTAACTGCGAGTGAAACAGGGTGGTGTGGAAAGGCCCAAGCTTTGAAACCAGAGGACCTGGGTGGCATCCAGTCCTTCTCTGTTTCCACTAGCGGGGAAGCTGATCTCTCAGAGCCGGAGCTTCTTGTCTACAAAATGAGGAGCATATCCGGGTGCCTAGGAGCAGCGATGCTGTGAAGGCTAAATGGGAACCCAGGTAATGTAACCTGCCCATACTTTGGGGCCCATGCCTTGGGGCTCTGGAGGGATGGAGGAGCCCACCTTCTTACCCACAATTCCCAGGCAAACCTAGTGACCAGAAATACCCAGCACAGCCTGGGCATCATCTCATGGGTTTTCTTTAAAATGTGGGTGTCCAGAACCAGAGGGGCCAGATCAGACCCATTTTAGCTTTGTGATGCTAAGGAAAGGACTGGCCATCCATTCAAGTGGGGGTACACTAAGGCTGCCCCTCATTTAAGCATTTGAGCCACCCCTTCCTTCCTTCTCTTATGTCATCAGAGCAGAGCCCAGGTTGTTTTAGGAAAATTTCCTTAAAACAAACTCGCCAGAAGCCCCTGAAAGTCATTAGCTTATTAAAATTAGCACAATTGTTCTGTGTCCAACATATGAGTCTTTTCTCTCCATTGAGCTCACAAGTCCTGTGAGGATAGTGGTTGTAACACAACACGCATGCACATGCATACATACATATACACAAAGGAATATACATACATGCATATGCATATACACATGCTTTATGCATTCACACATACATTAGTATCCATAATCAGGATAAGGCAAAGGTAGGTTTACAGTTGTTTGTATGGAAAGTAATACAATCTACAATATAATAATAAAAATACAATATGCTAATTAGATCAGACAGCCAAATGACCTTCTGGACATCATTCCAGATGAAGCCACAGCAGGGGAGTCAAGGCAGAGGCAGTTAGGGGCAATCAGGCAGGCAGACAGAGGGGTTAGGAACTATCAGGCAGGCAGGTAGAGTGGTTAGGGGCTATCAGGCAGGCAGGAGAGTGGTTAGGGGTAATCAAGCAGCAGTTAGAAGCCATCAATCCTGGATTGCAAAAGGGATGTCTGACTGCCAGTTTAGGCCTGATCCCCCTCTAGTCTATATGTATAAAGTATAATATGCAAAGTGCCCTCAGGAGTTCTAATCACAAGTTTAATCACTCTATATGATGTGCACTGACCACCAGGGGTGTGTGAAATGAAGGGGGCCCCAACCAGCAGCAGTCAGCCGTTAGGGACCCTACTGGTGCACTAATTTTGTGCACTGGGCCTCTAGTAATTAATAAGTAATAATACAAGAATAAACTCTGTGTTTTCTGTATTCACAACTCTAAGACCTACTTTTGTCCCACCCTGTATATGTGTATATCTACACACCCTGTATATGTGTATATATACACACATGTGAACACACACACACACACACGTACAGAGTTGTTATTTTTGTCTTTTTCCTTCATAGAACTGGCCCACTGGTGAGCACATAGTAGCCCAAGAAATAACTGATTGACTAATTGACTGAAACACCTCCCATCTCCATTCTCTCTCCCACTCCAGAGCCCATTCACTCATTCTGCCTCAAATTTGAGATTTGTTTCACAGACCCAACCATACTATACATAATAGATCTAGGATCTCAGGCAGGCCATCTGACTGACTCTTACTTCCCAAACTTCCTGTCTGTAGCCTCCTCCCAACACACATTCTCTGAATTGTGTTCAAGAAAAGGACTCCAGAGTGGACACGACCATTCAATCCTAAACTTTTCAGTTTTATGGACTATAACTTCCCGCCTCTCTGAATGTCCTTTGCCACTATCCTTTTCTCATACAGTCAGGACCCAAATCATGTCAATGGTCTCAGATGAGGCAGGTAAATGGTAGACCAGCAGTGCTCAAATTTGAACCGGCATCTGAATCACCTGTTAAACAGATTGCTGGGCCCCATCCCAGAGTTTCTGATTGAATGGGTCTGGGGATTACCTGAGAATTTGTATTTCTAACAAGTTACCAGGTGAGGCTGATGCTGTAGGTCCAGGGACCACGCTTGGGAAACCACTGGAGTAGACTTAGAAATAGGATGCTGCCTCTGGTCATCCCTTCTGCCTTCATTGCACGTAGGAATGCACTGGTCTGCCAACTCGTGTGCAGGTAAGAATCATAAATAGTGCTTATTAAATTAAAACACAGACCTCTATGCCTCAACTACAAAGATTTTGACTTGGTAGCTCTGGGTAGAACCAAGAATCTGAGCTTCTAACAAACTCTTGGGTTGTGTAAATGATGCTGGATCAAGATCCAGACTTCATTGGACCTCAATCATTGCAAAGTGGCATCTCGTCTTGGCTGGGTTAGAACCACCTGATTTTGATGTCCACGCCCTATCCCAGGCCCATTAAGTCAGAAGTGGGCCTGAGCATTTTTAAAGCTCCAGTGTGATTCCATTGTGCAGCCCAGGTTGAAAACAATGATGGTGTCTGGTTCTTGGGCCTCAATCTGCCTCCAGTCAGAGTCATTCCAATCAACTGTTTTGCTCTCACCACCCTTAGTCTCCAGTGGATTTAATAAGGAGCAGTGGGCCTGACGTGTGCAGTGAGAAGCTCTGGGCATCTGGAGGCAGGAGGGAAATGCAAGGGAGGCACAGAGATTCGTCAAATGTGAAGTGTACCTCTTTCTCAGTGTTGTTGGGCCCCCGTCCTGCACCCCAAAGGAGACTATACAAAGAAAAATGAAACCACTAACAGGAAACATCTGGCTCAGTAGGCTGAGCAGATAGGCAAGTTCCCGGAAGTGGCTGTGTGGGCGGCCTTGACCTAGAAAGGAAGAGTAAAGCAAGTGAGGTTGTCAGCGGCACCTCTGCCCAAGCCGCGTTCAATCTGGGGTCCATCTCCCTGGCCCCATGGACAGTGCTAGCCTGGAGGAGAGTCATGGCTACAGGTAAGAAGCTGCAGGTGTGCTGTGAGGAGGTATAGGATGGGCTGCCCCGGGGTGGTGACAGAAAGTGAAAGGGATGAGGAAGCGGTGACAGCAGGTGGACAAATAGACAGGGAGCTCCATCAGGAGCTACAATGAATGAGGGTTCCTTTTATTTCATAACCTCTCCAACACTTATTCTTGCTTGTCTTATTGATAATGTACACTCTAACAGGTGTAAGGTGGTATCTCATTGTAGTTTTGATTTGCATTTCCCTAATTGCCAGTGAGATTGAACATCTTTTCATATACCTATTAGTTGTTCATTTGTCTTCTTGGGAGAGGTGTATTTTCAAGTCCTTTGCCATGTTTTGATTAGGTTATTTGTTTGGTGTGGGGTTTTATGAGTTCTTTATATATTTTGGAAATTAAACATTTGTCAGAGCCACTGTTTACAAATATCTTCTCCTACCTGGCTGGCTACCCCTCTATGTTGTGGTCAGTTTCTTTAGCTGTGCAAAAGCTTTTTTAAAAATATATATTTTTATTGATTTTGGAGAGGAAAGGAGAGAGAGATAGAAACATCAATGATGAGAGAGAATCATTGATCATCTGCCTGTTGCATGCTCCACACTGGGAATTGAGCCCACAACCCAGGCCTGTGCCCTGACCAGGAACTGAACTGTGACCTCCTGGTTCATAGGTCAACGCTTAACCACTAAGCAACACCTGCTGGGCTGTGCAGAAGCTTTTTAGTTTGATATAGAACCATTCATTTATTTTTGCCTTTACTTCCCTTGCCTTTGAAGACAAGTTCATAAAATGTTCTCCATGACCAAAGACTATACATTTGGTACCCATATTTTCTTCCATGTAACTTGTTGTTTTGGGTCTTATTTTTAGGTCTTTGATCCATTTTTTTTAAGGGACATTCTACAAAATAACTGGTCTTTATTATAAAAAAAAAAATGTCAATGTCACGAAATGCTAAGAATTAAAATTAAAAAGACATAACCAAAAGCAAAGCCTGACCCAGAATTTTCTTTTGTTATAAAGGACATTGTTGGGAAAATTGGAAAAACATGAACACGATTAGCTATAGTATTGTATCAATATTAATTTCTTGATTTGGTCATTGTACTGTGGCTATTACAAAAGAATTCCTTGTTTTTAGGAAATACACAATGAACTATTGATGAGTAAGAGGCTTTATAATATACTCTCAAAAGGTTCAGAGAGAGAAAGGAAAAGGGAAAGATAAAACAAGCATAGTCAAATGATAATATGTAGGGAATCTGGGCAAAGGCTAAAAAGGAGTTCTTGGTGTTACTTTTGCAACTTTCCTGTAAGTCTGAAATTATGAAAGAAAAAAAAAAAAAACTCAAGAGAAGAACATGTTCAGTGTGATATTTGTTTAAGAGCACATATTTTGGCCCTTGCCAGGTGATTAAGTTGGTTGGAGTGTCATCTGTACACCTCTCCTGGACACCTGAGTGATGGTCCAGACCCTGAGCAGTTTTCTTCCTGGTCACTCATCATTCAGGTTCCTGGTCTATGAAGGCTGGAGAGCATTTACTTAGAATCACTGAAGGTCACATTTCAGTGATGCTCCCCCGCCCCCCACCCCCACCCCCCGCCCGCAGTAGGGGGGCGGGGCCACAGGCGATTGGTTGGCTGGCCCCGCCCCCATCAGGCTGCTTGGCAGTGCACCTAAGTCATGACCACTGGTCAGTCGTTCTGGTAGTTCCACCATTCGGTTGCTTGGCTTTAATGTTTATAAATTATTGACTATATTTCCTGTGCTGTATTTTGCATCCTCTGATTATTTTGTAACTACCATTCTGTACTTCTCAATCCCTTCACCTTTTTCACCCAGTCCCCCAACTCTCCTCCCCTCTAGCAACCATCAATCTGTTTTCTATATCTATCATTTTTAAGTGTCTCTAACTCTTAGTTCTGAATTTAATATCAGTATTACACTATCAGGAAGATAATGGAAAGTAATGACAATAAACGAAGTCATTCATGTCAATATATTTTCATAAATCCTGGTGATCTGGTTATATATTTGCCATTTACTATAAACTTCATTAATAATTTAATTTATAATAGGTCAACAGATGGTAAAATAGTTTAAAATTTACAAATTTGAACTGGGAAAAGAAAATCATTTAAGATATCTGCGCTAGAGAGTCATCATTTAAGGTGGTGGTCAATAAATTAATTAGAAATTTGGTCTGGAAAAAACATTTCATTATTTTTTTATTAAATTATTATTTTTGTACATATACCATTGCCCCCCCTCCCATACATGCCCCCCCTCCCCAGAGTTTTGTGTCCATTGGTTGTACTTATATGCATGTATACAAGTCCTTCGGTTGATCTCTTATCTCCCCCAGATCTCCCTAATCTCCCCGCTGTAATTTGACAGTCTGCTTGTTGCCTTTGATCCATTTTTAATTAGTTTTTGTACATGGGAGAAAACTGTAATCCAGTTTGATCCGTTTGCATGTGGCTTACCAGGTTTCCCAGCACCATTTATTGAAGAGACTATCTTTACTCTATTGTGTGTTTTTTGTGCACACCCATGAGAATGGCTGCTCATCCTTGGATTAAGGGAGAGAGCCAAGTTGTCTATAAAGAGATGAGCAACAGAGGCTGACAGGTACCAAGCTGGCTCCTACTTACCTTCTTCCCTTCCCTTCCCACCTTCACCGCCCACTTCTGTGCCTTTCTGCACATTGACACATCCTATGGGAATGATCAGAGAACTCGGGCACACGGAGCATGTTTTGATGGTTGTTTTATGATACTTACACATTGCCACGAGAGGGCACCACAGTACTTGCAAAACACATGCAGGTACCTCTCCTCTCCATTTCCACCGCAGATTCTCCACTCAGGTCTCGTCTTCCAGACTCAGATTTGTCCCCCACATCATGATTCTCAAAATGACACGGGATCCCATGACAGTGCATAGCTATTAAGAAAAGCACTTACTAGTTATAAGGACTGGGAATATGTCAAATGCCTCTAAGCCCAAGTCTCTCATCCTCAAATGGGAATTATACAAACCTGTTCTTATAGTTCTTATAACAGTTAAGTGAGATTATAGTAGTAAATCTCGTCCAACAGTTTGTAGCTGTTATTTATTCTACCATAAAGTGGAGATTTGCATTGTTAGAAAAGCAGAAATATTTACTCTGCTTCATATTGTCATTTCATAGTTTTTACTAAAGTGCAATAGACTTACACTAAAGTGCACATGTAAATGTATAGCCTGGTAAATTTTCACGAATACTCAACCCAGGAAATCAGAACCCAGGTCAAGACACAGAACTGTTGGCTCTCCAGAAGTCCCCTGGTGGCCCCTCCCAATGGTGATGAACATCCTGAATTTAGCCTGTTTTTGAACTTTGTATAAATCATGTCTTCTGTACTTTTCCGTGACTGGCTATTTTTTACTTAACATTGTGAGTTGCATCTATTCCATATTGTCCATATTTAGAGCTTAAAGTATAATTTTACTATTTTAAATAGCCATAGAGGTTCATAAGGCCATCTTTTTTTTTTCCATGTAGTATTTTTCTTACCTAAACTTTTTTTTTTATTTTTTTTGTTTATTTCAGAGAGAGATAAAAACATCAATGATGAGAGTCATTGGTCAACTGTCTTCTGCATGTCCTATACTGGGGATCAAGCCCACAACCCAGAATTGAACTTGACTAGAATCAAACCCAGAATCCTTCAGTTCGACATTCTATCCACTGAGTCAAACCAGCTAGGGCACATACACTTTTTTGATGTGGAGTATTTCATAAGGGCTCAATGCCTGGTTAGTGTATCATATCATAAGGAAGCGACACCAGAGGGATGTCCATTCAGATGCCTTATGCAAACATGAAGGAGCATTTTGGGCCTTCACTCCTGGCACACACCCCCGCCTCCAGTGCCATCACGGAGCTGTGCACAGCCCACAAGCATGCCATGCTTCCCTCAGCTGACACTCGAGTTTCTTCCTCAAAGACTATTGCTTCTTTTCCTGCCTTCACTGAGTGCCACTCAAATGTTAAGGGCCTTATGCTCCCTCTGCCTACTCCAGACACCAACCCAAGAGAGCCTTAAATATGGCGGTTCTTGATGAAACTTGACAGGCATCCCGCTCCTCCCTGGAAGACTACACAGCGGGCTCCCTGGTAGGCCCATGATTTACAAGTCCCTCTGTGCTAAAGCCCATAGCATGCCCATTGATCACATATAGCCTTGACCCTGACACTAATGTTCCCTGTGTCTAGTTGCTGCTTCACACCATCGCCTAGAGCCTGAGAACCCACTCTGATATACAGTTGGTTGGGAAATCAGGTGTGAGCAAAGGCAAGGTAGGGGGAGCTCAGAGCATGGGGTGTTTTGCCTTTTGGGCATGGGGTGGGGGGTGGGTCATTGCAGGGGTCCTGGGTAAAAAGACCAAGGAATCTAAGTTGGAGAACCAAGGGGTGGAGGCCAACCAGGAAAATGCTTAAGGACGATCCCAAGATCCTTGGTGCAGGAGTCAGTCCTGTAGTGCAGGACTTATCAGTCCTGTGCCCTCTGGAAGGACCAGAGGAGCCCCGCCAGCCTCACTGGGCAGGAAGTGGCCCACCCCTGTGCATGTAAGCATTGCCCTCTCGTGACCAGAAATAATCTCTCCCAGGGACTGAGGGTGGGAAGGCACTCACCGAGCCTATGTGAAGCAATTGGCACATTTGGAGAGGGTGGAACCTGACAGAATGACTTGATGGAGTAAATGGGATGATGAGGCTGTGCCTAGAGCTCTTCCCTGGCCAGGAGGCCCGGCATGTGACAACGTGCTCCCCACTGCCAGCCGGGACAAAACCATGACTCACTTGGACTCACCATGGTGTCTCCAACCAAGGCACTGGAATCTGTAAGCTGTCACCACTCCAGCGACTTGAATGCACCCGTTTTCTCTAAGTTGCAAAGACAGGGATGCTTGAGAGCGGTTCTGTCCAAGCGTTACAGTGCACGCAGACCCCCTGGGGATCTGGTTAAAATGCACATTCTGCTTCTGAAGGTCCCAGTGAGGGGGAAAGTCCTCCTGTCCGAGCAACTCTCCAGAGATGTCGATGCTGCTGGTCTGTGGGCCACACTGGGACGACTTAGGAACGTGAGCAAGAGTGAATGAAAGTAACCTTCCACCAAAACTGGTTTGGCTCAGTGGTAGAGTGTCGGTCTGCAGACTGAAAGGTCCCAGGTTCGATTCCGGTCAGGGGCATGTACGTTGGTTGCGGGCACATCCCCGGTAGGGGGTGTGCAAGAGGCAGCTGGTTGATGTTTTTCTCTCATCGACGTTTCTAGCTCTCTATCCCTCTCTCCTCCTCTCTGTAAAAAATCAATAAAATATATTTTAAAAAAGAAAGTAACCTTCCCCTCTTTTTCATGGGCCAGGATGGTCAGATCTTCCACCCATTACTCACTCATCAAACATATGTTGAGCCTAACAACTGAGGTAATGATGGCACCATTGGCAGAATTGGCAGAAATAAGGAATTTGGAGGTAGGAACTGCTTTTAAGAGGGAATAATAATAAAGTTTATCTTTGCTTGAATGCCTATCATGTGGCCGGATCTTGTTTAATCTTTGTATTTGGCAAAGTAGTAGGTCTTATTAACCTCCATTAAATTTCTTAATTGAATCAAGGCTCAGAAAGCTGAAGTAATTTTCCCCCGGGGGTATCAGGGCTGGCTGGAACTTGAACCTGGTCTGTCGAACTCCCTAATCCATCTGATGCCACTATGACACACACACTTCCTTGTTTTGGAGGGGGAGGAATTGGGATTAGATTCGGCCCAGTGGTTCTCAACCTGGCCTGCATGTTGGAATGACCAAGAGGATGTTTAAAGCCCTCACATCCCAAACCAATCATATCAGACTTTCTAGGAAAAGGACCCACTGTCGGCATGTTTTAAAAAGTCTCCTCTCCCCCAGGTAATTCCAATGTGCAGACAAGACTGAATTAGTCCAACTCCCCTAATCAGCGAGGCAAGTGAGGAGCTGGTGGGTGAAGTGCCAATCGGAAGTAGCACCTCTCAATTCCCAACACAGGAAAAGAGCAGGGAGGATGGGGGGGCCTCAGGAGACACTAAGTCCCTCTCTAGCCCTTGGCTGTCAATTGGTGGAAGACAGCAGGGGAAGTGTGGGGAGAGCATGATAGGGAACACTTCTGATAACCACAAAGGGTCCTTTAAATCAGCTGACAAAACGGCAGCCAGGAGTAACTAAAACTGCAGTTGGGACAGCCGTGAGGAGCTGGAGCCAGGTGCCACTCCTCAGCCCCACACAGCAGCCTCGCTTTCTGCACCACATCCATCCCTTGCTGCTTCTTGGAGGCACTAATGCCGCTTTCTCCAGGACGCTCCTGAGGAGGGCCTGGCCGAGAGGGGCCTCAACCCATCCCACTCAACCTCTGGTGGCTGATGTCTTTGCCAGGAGCTTGTCACACTTGGCCAGCCCCCTGGTCTAGAAAGCCCCATTTGTAATGATGGTGCCATCCCACCTTCTCTTCACAGCCTAATTATAAACTAAAGCTCGACTGCCTAAGCTTGGGGCCAATATCATAGTATCTTTCATGGTGAGGAAACAATCTTAACAAGTTGTAAATTATTCTGAAGGGAGGGTCAGAGAAATGGGGCTATGTCAGCCCCATCCCTCATTTTTCTCCAGCACTTTACTCCCTTCCTCAACCTAGTCTGAAGGGACTGAAATGGTTCTCCTCCTAACCTCTTTCCCTATTATTTCTCATTGGGAAAAGATGTTTCAAGGTGGCCCCTTTGTGCAAAGGCACCCTAGGACCCTTGTTCTCAAGACACTTTAGCACCACCTACAGGAGTTTTGTAGTAAATGCATACTGATACATGCTTGTTTGGTGCACAACCAGCACACCCTTAGGCACTGGCTGTAGACGCCAGAACCCTACATCATGGGCCTTACACCAGCCTGAATTTAATTTAAAAGCTGAGGGGAAAGATAGCGCGTGTGCACATCGGATAAAAGTTATCGGTAGAGATGGACATTCCCTCGCCCTTCTGCCATGTGCAGGAGGAACCCCAGCTATTAAATAGAGCTGAATAATGTCATTTAAGAGCTAAAAATGGAGGCATCTCGGCAGCCCCTAGCCTCCCCCACCTCCCTGCTGCTGTGGCACAGGCAGGCAGCGGGGGTACTGTGTGCCTGCTTGCTTCTTGGCTCCCCTTGGCCAGAGAATGCCAACTCCAGGGTAACCCCCTAGTGGCATTCTGGGAGTTCGGGCTTTCATCTGGTGCCTTTTTGTCTGACTGTTTACCAACTAAACGTCTTGGGCTCAAAGCACACTGCTGAGGAACATCCCGTTCCAGGCATGCTGCCTTCGCATCTCTCTTCATGGGGGTGAGGCTGGAAAGGGCAGAGGGAGAGTGCTTTTTCTTTAGCACATTCTCTTCCATTCAGAAAGGGCCCACTCACGATGCAGGATGCAGAAGAGCCCTCTGCAGCCCTCCCAGCTTGCAGAATTCCATCACAACCTCATGAAGGAAGTAAACTCACCCGCTTTACAGTGAGGAACCTAAAGTTCGAAGGGGGTGAGTAACATTCCCTAAGCCAGCTCAGGTAAGAAACACAGCTTGTAAGGGACAAAGCCAGAATTCAAACTCAGGTCTGACTGACTCCGAATCCCACATGCTTCGCACTACCTGTGAATGGCGTGTAGCAAGGCTGCCTGTGGTGAGCAGCACATCACCGGATAAGGTATGGCTTTGTAGGCTCAGGGAGAGGCTGGGAGGAGCGGTAGATGAGGAAGTGGTTCTGCCAAGAAGACTTGAAACTCAGCCGCTGACCAGGCCAAGGAAGCAGCAGGCTGCCTGGGTACGCGTGGAGGAAGCTTTAGGACAAGGTCTATAAATGCATGTTGGGCTGAGACCGGTTTGGCTCAGTGGATAGAGCGTCGACTTGGGGACTGAAGGGACCCAGGTTTGATCCCGGTCAGGGGCATGTACCTTGGTTGCGGGCATATCCCCAGTGGAGGGTGTGCAGGGGGCAGCTGATCGATGACTCTCTCTCATCGATGTTTCTGACTCTATATCTCTCTCTCTTCCTCTCTGTACAAAATCAATAAAATATACTTTTAAAAAATAAAAAAATAAAAAATAAATGCATGTCGGTGGTGGTTTATGCTGGTTTCAGACTATCAATAACCAGTGCCGTGGCTAGAACCTGTGGTTCTCGTGACATTGTCACGACATCGTTCAGCCGTGAGCATTGGGGAACTTAGTAATGGCTTATTACTCATTGGACCTGGAAATTAGTTCCACAGCACACCTGGGGTCACACAATGAGGTCGTGAGGAGAGAGAGAGAGAGAGAGAGAGAGAGAGAGAGAGAGAGATCAGTTCCCATGGGCCTGAGTTTCTACTTACTTTTATTGGGGTTGAGGGTGGGGACCAAGGATTGCTCAGGCTTTCTCTTCATGACTTAAGAAGGAATGTACCTGTCAAGAGGATTTCTTGTGGTTATGGGCTCAAATTTATAATCAGAGTCTAGCAGCCATTTTTTTTACAGGCGGCCTCTCCCACAGGCTGTGTTTTAGGAAAAGCCACACACTGGGCTGCCAAGACTCCTGCACTGTGTCCCTGTGGACTGAGCCAACCCCTGTAAAAGAGGTCCTGGAATCATATTTCAACCAATGGCCCAAAGTCTGCCCCATCCAACCAGAGCTGCACAGCCATATCCTCCTTTGCATCATAACCAATCAGACTGTGCAATTCTGAACAACCTCCTAAGGCATTGCTATGTGGGCCAATCAGACCGTGCAAAGTTGGATTTCTCATTTGCATAGAGTGAAGGCTCAACTATTTGTGCAATTTGTATCATAATCATTACTATCATCATTATTATTGGGGAGTGTAGGTCACTGGCATAAGGAACACTAGTGCGATTCCTTTCATTCCTGTACCAATCCCTCAGACTGTTCTCTTATGATTCATTTTCCCCTTTCAGGGTAACCCTAGGAGTTTCCTTTCTCCTTATTTTACCAGAAAAATAATATTGACGGGAAATATGCCAGACTCTCAAAACTCTAATCATGAACCTGGAACTATGGTCTCCTGTCCAGACACCCGACACAAATACCCTCAGTTATAGGAGGCAACTGGAGGGAGGGAGTCCCCAAGAGGACTGGGAGCCCTGTGGTCTGGCAGGTGTCCAGGGGGTGGAGCCAGAGAGTTGCCGCTGCTTTGCTGACCACTGACAAGGGCTATCAGCTCCTCCAGGCGGGCGGGAAGCCCAGAGAGAGACTGATGACATGGGCATAGCTTTCTGTGCTCATGAAGTACACCTGACGTACATTCCTGCCATACAGAACATGCCACAAAACTGACATTTCAGAAGAATGAGGAAGAAATGGATTTTTTTTTTACTTCAATTTTAGATTCCTCTGCTACGGAATGTTTGCCTCTGGACTGTTTTAAAATTTATTGTTATTTAAGTATAGTCTGTATACAATCTTATATGGGTAGTACTAGTTCCACGTGTACAATACGTGATGCAACAGTTTCGGACCTTACAATGTGTTCACCCCACTGGTTCTGGTAATCATCTGTCACCGTGTGCACTTACCACGATGCTGCTGACCATATAGCGTCTGGACTTTTAAAGGGCAGTGGGATTTGTCTTGGGATTCTCACCTACTGGTAGATAGAGAGGCAGTCCAGGAAAACATTTGTATTTTTTTTTCTCCTCACTGGGGAAAGGGCAGCTTGATTTCCAAAAAAACAAATTGTCTACCCCTTGTACCCCGCACCACGTCCCTCAGACCTTGCTGGGTTCTTACACCTGTGCAGAAGCTGTGTCCCGTCTCAGAGAAAACTCTCCCTATCCCCAGGTGCAGTCACTTTGCTCCAGAGTCCATTGCATAGCAACCTGCTCCCTTGGTTTTTAAAGTGATACTCTTTTTACGCTTTTTAGTTACAAACTTTCCCAAACATATTTCATGGTGAGGGTAGGAGCTACGGGAAACGGCATGGAGAAAGAAAAGATGAATTTGAGTAGGATTATGGCTGAGCAAAGACCTCGGAATGTCATAGAAAGGATAGCAAAGATGTTGACACCAGATATGAGAGGAGAGAGAGAGAGAGAGAGAGAGAGAGAGAGAGAGAGAGAGAGAGAGAGAGAGAGAGAGAGAGAGAGAGAGAGATCAGGTACAAGACAGGGGACCAGTCTCTCAGCAATTGCTTTGGCACTGGTGCCTGAAGTGGGAGGAGAGAGCCGAGTGGGGTTCTGACTATAAAACGGTTGGGTGCCTCCCTCCCAGCACTGCCTCCTCCTAAGCGCCCTCCCTTCAGCAGAGCCTGGCCTGCCGGGCTTTATCAGCCAGTGCCTTCTGGCCTGGGAAGCCAGCTGGAGTGTGAGTACCCTCCTTATTTCTTCTATTCACTTCTGTTGAGTGCTCGGTTCGCTTTAAAATTCGCTCCTTTTCCCCTTTCTTTGTTTGAATGGAGAAATGTTTCAGAGAGTCTGGAACTGGGTAGAAACAGCAAAGTCAGAGTTTTGGCTAGACTAGAAAGCAGCTTCCCGAAGCCCCAGGCCTCTCCCTGGAAGCTTGGAAGCCATGCCTTTGCTTATGGTCTCTGAAGCTGAGCACTCCGCCGTGGAAGAGGGTCTGCAGCAAGGTGTCTCCAGGACATGCTGAGGGAGTCCATCACCACTGAATGGGCATTTCGGGCTGGGTTCTGGAAATAACGAAGATGGAGGCATAACTGACTCCAAAAAAAAGTGGGCCCCTGGCGATGGCCCTTTCTAATCTGGTTTTATGGATCTTCCGGCATGTGCTGTCCTGCTACAGGGGGAGTGCTCAGCTTCAGGAGAGCGCGCTGGCTCACGGAAGCCCTGCATTTGGCAAGTCCCTTGCAGCTGCACTTTCTGCTGTGGAATTCAGACCTCCAGGCTGCTAGGAGTAGCGTGCCCCAAGAGAAAGGCGTTTTAATCAGGAGGCAGCAATAACTGACAGCATTCTCTTTGTTTCTGCTTGCAGCTTTCAGGACAACTGAGCACCTCCCACCACTTAATATCAAAACTACCTAAAATAAAGAGGATTGTAAGTACCAACTAAATGTCAGTGTTGAACTTGTCTTTAAAATGGAAGAGCCTGTATACTTAAATTTTTTCTTCTGTATCCATATCCAAAACTTTGTACTGTTTTTTTAAAGTGATACCAGCATACCTCGTTTTACTGCACTTCGCTTTATTGTGCTTGTGTAAATTGGGGGCCGAGGGGGTGGGTGGTTAACAAATTTAAGGTAAGACTCTCCACTAGAAAATAGATTATGTCTCACTGAAGGTTCATATTCAACATTAGCAATTTTTTAGCAATTAATTGTTCTTAATTACAGTGTGTACATTGCGTTTTTAGACATAACGCTATTACACACTTAATAGACTACAGTATGGTGTAAGCATAACTTCTATGTGCACTGGGAAAGCAAAAAAAAAAAAATGTGCAACTTGCTTTGTTAAGCTGTTCACTTTATTGCAGTGGTTTGGAACCAAACCTGCAATATTTCCAAGTTATGCCTGTACTTGAGACATAGAAAATTAAAGACTTTTGGGTCTCACTAGTTGCACAAATTTCTAACATATGCTGGCAATAGGACGAGTTTTATTTTGTATAATAAAATAGGGAGTGTTGGTTGGATTGAAATTCTGATGTTGCCTTATATTGAATGATGAGCACTGTTTTGTTTCACTAGTGACCTAGGCTTTCTGACTCCCGCCAGAAAGCAGTTTCCAGAAAATTCTCGGGCCTTTAAGCTCAGCACACACAGGACTTGGTGTGGATGTGTCAGTGATGCAGGAGAATGAGGCTTACTTTGAGGCCCGGGGAGATGTTTATTTATCAGAACAGTCACTGGTTCCTGCCAGGGCACAGGGTAAAACTGGGGGTGGCCGAGCCTTTTGTCATTGTTCAACCTCCCTCTATCTCAGAGTTATTTCAAGGCAGCCCTGGAGACAGGCTGAGTCTCCTACCCCACCGCGCCCTAGTGCCTGCTGCAGGCTGCTTTCCGAAGCTGTTCTCTGGTTGTTGACTTGAATGGAATCTTGGGTCGTGCTAATATGCTCCAAAATGAAAGACAGAGAGCCACCAAGGTTTTCCTCTTCCTGAAGACTGACTCTGCTGAGTGAACTTGGATGGTCCCCACTCAGAGCCTCAGTTTTCTCTTCTATAAAACGAAGGCTTGAACTACGCACTCTCTAAAACCCCACCTAGCTCTTACATGTTACCGTCTCTTGGTTCGAAGAAAATACTGATGTTGAGCTCAAAGGATGTGATTCTCCAAGATGTGTCTGACTTTGGTAGTGGGGGGAAGGCAGGAACCCTGCAGGGGCAGGAGGGCTAAGCATCTACTCTGATGAAATGTGGCGGTTTCTGTTATCTCTTTCTTTCCTTTTTTTTTTTCTTCTTTATTTTTATATGAGATGAGTCTCACCATTGCTCTTTCTCAAATGAAAATATGTACAATATAATGTAACCATTAGACACATCAGTTTGGTACTTAACGAACTAGATGGTTTAACCACAGATAAACACACATGCGCACAGTTATTTCCTAAGCCATGACAGGGATCTATCCCACAACTGGAGATTGTTCTGAATGACTCTAATAAAATATAAGTTCTCGAGTTTCATCCTGAGACAGTAGAAGAAAGTAAAATTAAAGAGGAGGGAGAGAGAAAAAAAAATGCCACGCATACAACTTTTCTAGAACTACTAAGGGAAGAATTATCTCCTTGGATGCAATGGAAGTTTAAAAAAATAAATACAGCCGAAACTGGTTTGGTTCAATGAATAGAGCATAGGCTTGGGGACTGAAAGTTCCCGCATTTGATTCTGGTCAAGGGCATATACCTTGGTTGCGGGCATATCCCCAGTAGGGGGTGTACAAGAGGCAGCTGATAGATGACTCTCATCGATGTTTCTAACTCTCTATCTCTCTCCCTTCCTCTCTGTACAAAATCAATAAAATATATTTTAAAAATAAATAAATAAATAAATAAATAAATATAAAGCTGCCACACTTGTAGAATTCAATAAGAATTGTTTATTATGAACAAGATGATGTCCCCTATTTAACAATTGTTATTCAGATACAAGGTGGGGGTGGGGGGGATGTCATTTAGCATTCTCTTAGACTGGGCTTTCTCTGTGCGGTTAAGTGTAGCCAGTATCTTATTACAGAAAATCAGAGTCCGCACCACGTCTTCTTCCTACATTTGTAAAGAACAAGACTGAGGAAACAGGTGCCTGGGCCTCTGTCTCCAGGATGGAGTCCTACGCATTTGCCCTGAAGCAGCATTTCAGAGCTGAAGCCCACCCCTCCCGCTGGAGCAGCTGCAGGTCTGCCAGCCTCCTGGGAGTGGGAGAGCGCAGCACAGCAAGGTCTCTGTGTCACTGTCTTTGTAGAACAGTTTGCCACCATTTTTGGTTTGTTTGTGTGTGTTTCTTTTTTTAATTTTCATTGATTTTTTACAGAAAGGAAGGGAGAGGGATAGAGAGCTAGAAACAACGATGAAAGAGAAATATCGACCAGCTGCCTCCTGCACATCTCCTACGGTGGATGTGCCCGCAACCAAGGTACATGCCCTTGACCGGAATCGAACCTGGGACCTTTCAATTCGATGCTCTATCCACTGAGCCAAACCGGTTTTAACTGTTTGTGTTTGTTTCGTTCTAAGCAATGGAACATGAACATTGGGTGTCTGTGGTCAGTTCACGGTCTCTCTTTGCTGAGGGAGCACTTGGTTGATGGAGAAATGGGCCCTCTCCGTTAAAAGTCTCAGTCGGGGCCACACCTCTTCCACCCGGGAGCACACCGGGCATGCTCCTGCCTCCCTCCAGCTCGCAGTTCACCTGCCAAGGCCCGTATCCTGCTGATTCTTGTATTTTTTGCCCTTTGTCCTCTATGGAGAGTGGAGAGGAAGGAGGATGAATGGACGGTCTTTGATTGGCGGCGCTGGGGACGCCTCTTCGGTTCCTCTTTGGAGGAACCCTTTTGGAAATAAAGCTGGTGAGGCAATGCGTGGAGGCTTCTCCCGGCTAAAGCTGGCCCTTGCCCGAGGGCCACCGGAACAGGTAGGTATGCTTCCTCCCGCGGCCTCTGTCTCCGGGAGCCTTGGCATCTGCGCTCCTGCGTCTTTCCTGAGTGGAGCCTGGGAAGTGGAGTCCTCACGCTCTGCTGAGAGCACGGCTTGGGCTGCCCGGATGGGCACGGGACTGAGTCCAGAAACTCACGGGGCACTTTTCATGGTTCAGAGGCTGGATGGGTGAGCTGCTGGGTTTGGATAAGGATGGAAAAGCTGGGAAAAACTAGTCTGGGGTTCTTATCTTGCTTCTATTTTAATAGGGTTTCTTGCATGCATTTTCTTGCCCTGCTTTTTGGCAAAGGTTAATGGCCTACTTAGTTAGATTTGAGAAGTTGGAGCATCAGTGGATGATCCTTGCTCCATTGCTTTCCATTGCCTTTCCAGGTACTATTAATAGTAGGCTGTGTGGATTCTTAAAGCTCCCTAAGTAGATGCATAGAGTCTAGGGCAGTGGTCGGCAAACTCATATTAGTCAACAGAGCCAAATATCAACAGTACAACGATTGAAATTTCTTTTGAGAGCCAAATTTTTTAAACTTAAATTTCTTCTAATGCCACTTCTTCAAAATAGACTCACCCAGACCATGGTATTTTGTGGAAGAGCCACACTCAAGGGGCCAAAGAGCCGCATGTGGTTCGCGAGCTGCAGTTTGCCAACCTCAGGTCTAGGGTGATAAACTTGTAAAATGAACTGCAGCCTTTAAGCTACAGGCTTCTCATAACCAGTGCTCATGCCTGAGTTCCAGAGCAAATAGTCAGGGCTCCCCGGGGCTCCAGAACCTTTTCGTAGTTCCGAACAAATGGTCCTTTGGCTCCCAATCAGCAGCAGCTGTCTGCTCAACTCAGGTGAAGACTCCTGTGTCCAAGACATGGAGGCCCTACCACGCATGCCACGCGTGGACCCCGGAGAGACAAATGGCAATAAGCCTTCTTGATGGCGGGCTGCGGATTGAGATGAAAATTCAGTCTTTGCCTTGGGGTGGCTCCGCAGGAAACTCAGGCCATTCAGGTTCCTGATCACGTCTGGCCAGTTATGCTATCAAGTTTCATATCTGTATCTCCAACATCTCCGAGGCGATGGTGTATTTAAAACCTTCTAAAATAAATAAATGTGGGCTGGAAATTTTGAGAACATGAATTTGTTCACCCCAGAATAACCCATATATACCCACTCGTTTCTGTTCTCGATGGAAAATGCCTCTCTAATGTTTTCCTTCTGTGCTGATCTGAGAAACTCGGGGCAGTTGGATCTGAGCCTCCTGTGGCTGCCCAGGCAGAAGGCTAATGCCTTCGATAACTGGGCCTGGCTTTTAAAACAAGTCATGTAGCTGGGGAAGGGCTTACCAAGCAATATTTTCGGTAATGAGATTTAAAGCAGGAGATATCTGAAAATAAGTGGTAGCCATCACTTAGATTATGAAATAAAAGACAATTGCTTATAATTGCTTACTAATTCAGTTTTACATGTTTAACTATGGGGCCAGTGAACTCCTTATAGACTTTAATTTGGCTCCTAACCTCCAGCAGTTTTCAATTGAAGAGATTCTTAATGCTAAGATTCATTGAAAGTCTCAGGTGTGCAAGAATCTAACAGTATTTTGCCAAAACAAAATAAGCTTAATCTGGAATGTGTTCCATAAATACCTTCTACTTTGTGTTACTATCAATGGTTCACCATTTTTTGAAAGGAGGATGGTTAGTGAAACAGTGAAATAACACAATTCAAATAGGATTGTTACATAATAGTAAGTCAGTTACCCACATTGATTTCCATGTTAGGGTTAATAGAAGGCAAAACTAGAGTCCGGATTGAAGAAAAACAAAGCATAACTTTTCTATCTATTAATAGCTCTTTGTTGGCCATGGTAAATGGAACAATGAAGGGACCAAAAATAGCCATGAGAACCCCTGATTCACAGCCTGGCCACAGGTAGAAGGTGAGCTGGCTTATCTACATGGGCTTTGGTATTTCTGTGGTTGTGTCTTATGTGCCTGTGGCTTCAACATTCCCCCGTTATGCCTTCTGGTTTTGGTGTTCACCTACTTCACACTAACCTGATTGTGCTCTTGGCCTTTCTTGCATGCTCTAGGTGGTTGTGCCATTGTCTTCTCCCTTTGCCTACCTCTGAGATGGCATCATTGGTATTCTTTTGTGTCTACCATGAAACCAGTTCTGTCTGCAGAGTATCATATTCTGGTGATGTCGGAGCTTTCTCATTCACACTAATCATAGGAAGGGAAGAACCTCAGAGTGAACACAAGTCATAGCGATGTTGTTGTTGTTTTTCTGAAGCATGTTTACTATAATTACACCTGGGACATCCTTCTAGTGTACAATTTTTAGGTTACAACTCCTTGGTTTTCCACAGTGTGGTCCACTCCCACTCTACCTATTTCCTATACCTTTGTGTAATGTTATTCTTGCCTGTTTTAAAACACTTAAATAACAAATTCCAAAAATAAGGAATATCTAAAGTGGTTGTCTGGTGTGAGGACATAGTATATATAATTAATCTCACAGAGGAAGAGAGAGGGAGAGAGAGATAGAAGCATCAATGATGAGAGAGTATCATTGATCAGCTGCTCCTGCCCATCCTCGACTCGGGACCCAGCCTGCAACCCAGGCAAGTGCCCTGACCAGTAATGAACCTGACCTCCTGGTTCATAGGCTGATGCTCAACCACTGAGCCACTCCAGCTGGGCATATTCAAGTAATCTTTGAATTTGAAGCATGTGTGTGACCGGGTTTCTTAGGCAGTGCTAACACACACAAACTGCTTTTAAAATTTCCCTTATCTTCAAACTTTTAAACATAAAGCCTTTTTCAATAAAATTAAGTTTTAATTTTAAAAGACTGTTGGTCTTAGAAAGCTGCTGATTGGTCTGCATCAGTGAGCACCATTTTGTAATCTGATAACTGGCTCCTTTAATTGACAGCATGTGTTGTTAGCTCTTTCTACATTACTGTTTGCCTTGTTATGTTGACATTAACTATTTTCCAGCCTTTTCCAGGAGGCTGAAAGACATCTTTGAGTGCAGGAGAGAGACACTCAATAAATGTTTGTTGAATTAGAAACAGAACCTTATGAAAATAAAGACCAGAACCTTCTCATGGTAGCATCAAAGACAGTAATCACAAAGTAGGATGGAATTTGGTTTTGGGCAATCATCTCCATGAGGATATTTCAAGAGGAAAAGGGTGCTTTCTTAGTATCATGAGATGTCACGGTCCAGATGAAATAATGTGTTTAACCTCATCCCCTGTGGCTACTGTGATCAGGCCCTATGCTGACCAGCCTGGAGAAGCCTGCATGTGGGTGTTAATGAGCTCTGTTCTTTCCTCAAGGGGCCAGAGGAAGAGATAGCCATGGAGGACAGTCCCAGTATGGTTAAGGAGGACCGGGGTCAAAACCTCACCTCACCGTCGCGAAGGAGAAGGCGCCTTCCCAAGGCTCTTGCCTATGTCACTGGTGACATGAGAGAATTTGCCAACTGGCTTAAAGGTATTTTTGCTCCCATCCCTTGGAGAGATGTGAGAAGTGGCTTTGAAAGAAATCGCTGATTCTTCAACTCATCTCTTTAGTTATACAGTCAAAACTCGGTTCTCGAATCTCAGTCTCGACCAAGTTGTTCGGGGCGGGTGGGGGTGGGGGGGATGTCTTGGTTGTCGTAGAACCAAGCTTTGGTTTTGGACCTGACAACCCTTTCAGCGTCTCTCAGGCAACAGACAAAGAAGAGAATGCTTTTGTTGCTGGTGAAAATCAATCACTAGCACAGTTTTAAAACATAAAGAGGCCATCAAGAGTGCTAACGTTGCTAAGGGTGTGAAACAAACTATGATCACAGGCAATTGAAGGGGCAGAAAAACTGTTGTTGATTTGGATAAATAACAAGCACTTAGCCAGTGACCGCAGTTCGGAGGCAGTGATATGTGAACGACATGTGAACAAGCAAAGACCTGCACCCCTGAAAGACAGCGCTGGGAGCTGTAAGTGATTCCTTTCAGGCTAAAGGGGACACTTCGATACATTTAAGAAATGTTCATCTATAGATTAAACAATACATTAGACATGCACTGTATGTAAGAAAGGTTAAAACTGTAAGTCATTTGGGAGTCTGAGATGGATTAATTCAATTTACATTATTTCGAATGGGGGAAAAATGATTCCGTTTTCAAACAAATCACTTCTTGAATAGCCTTCCAAAATGAATTAAGTTTAAGAACCAAGGTTTGACTGTATTCACCTACTTTCTATCTCTTCCCTCCCCATTTTTAAACTTTTTATCTTTTAATCTGCAAGCCTCTTCAAACTTTTTTTTTTTTATGGAGACAGTGGCCAAGGCCAGGATCTTGCTCCTATCAGAGGAAGACAACCGGCTCCATTTTATTGTTTCAGCACCTAAAATTTAAAGTCTTACTATTGGTAATTCAGTCCTTTGACTTAAAAGTCTGTACCTGTACGCATGGTGAATTAAGTGCATTTGACACTTTCTGGAGCTGAGATTCTACTAGGGGCAGTGTGGGTTGAGCATAAAGAAATTGGATGCTTAGAGATATGGGTGCCACTAAAGAGAAATTGCTCAAAGAATATTTTTTTAAAGTTTCACCTTTACCAGAGGGGGTTTTGATGATTTTGCTCAAGGGGGGCCTAAACTTGGGGCTCCTCACTGCTTTCCTAGCTCTGCCCTCATCGTCTTTTACAGACAAACCCCTAGTGCTCCAGTTCTTCGACTGGATTCTTCGGGGCATATCCCAGGTGACACTTGTCAACAACTCCATCAGTGGAATCCTGATTCTGGTGGGACTCCTGGTCCAGAACCCCTGGTGGGCTCTCAATGGCTTCATAGCAACTGCGGTCTCCACCCTGACAGCCCTGATGCTCAGTCAGGACAGGTAGGTGCATCCATCCAAGCCACTCTTCTCACTTCTGAGGACACAGGAGTAGCCCTAACAAAGCCCCACCCCTCCCAGGAGAAACAACCTTTATTCCATAGAACTCTTTATATTTGCTTTTACTGAAAGGTCATATTATTCGTGGCACTTGAATAAGTAGCCAGTCTGGACAATGCCAAATTCTCATAGCAGTACAAGCTAACCAGAACTAAGCTACAAGTAAATCCCAGGAGAGGTTCTAAAGGGATCTTCTTTAATAATCGATCAATTATTTATCATCAACATTTTTTTGTTGTTTGGGCAAAAATGCATGAAAAGCTTATTGGCTTAATAATCCCCTTTATATCTTTAGTCCATGGTTCGTTCAGTAAATTCATTCTGCTCAGATTCTAGAGAGATGAATAACCACAAATTCCAAGTCAGCAAGCCTGACTGTAGTGTTAGGATATCTTCTGAACTGTGTGCTCGGTTAGAAATAGCATCCACTTTATAAAGTGCACTGTCAAGTGGTTAAGATGTTTTATGGCATTTTTAAAAGCAATAAACATAAGGAAATCATCCTATTTGAAAATACATTGATATGTGATCACATTTTTCTGATGAACGGTCTTAATATCATTTTACAATAGAACTACTAAATTAAATGTGATTAAAATATTGAAGATGAGAATGAAGAAGGAAAGGGGGAGAAGGAGAAGGAAGAAAAAGAATGAGGAGGAGGAGGAGGAGGAGGAGGAAGGAGGAGGAGAAGGAGGAGGAGGAGGAGGAGGAAGAGGAGGAGGAGGAGGAGGAGTAGGAGGAGAGGAGGAAGAAGAAGAAGAAGAGAAAAGGAGAAGGAGAAGGGAAGGAGAAGGAGAAAGGAGAGAGAAGGAAAGGAGAAGGAGAGGAGGAGGAGAAGGAGAAGGAGAAGAAGAAGAAGAAGAAGAAGAAGAAGAAGAAGAAGAAGAAGAAGAAGAAGAAGAAGAAGAAGAAGAAGAAGAAGAAGAAGAAGAAGAAGAAGAAGAAGGAGGAGGAGGAGAAATAATGAGCTGACACCCATCAGGGGTATAGAACACTCCTGATTAACTCGTTCCTCCAGTGAGGCTGCAGGTCTTCCCGGTGTTTAAAGTCAGTGAATAATCCCTCGTGGGTTGTCATTACACAACTAAGCTCTTATAGCTCTTACTGTGCGTTGCCTAAGAAGATTCTTGGAGAGAGAGTCAGCAAATGCTCCACTTTTGCATCAGCTGCAAAGAGCCTGATTTGTTATGTGTAGAAGGTGATTTAATATCTTAGGTTAAACCCTTTCCCAGTGCATGTCAAGAAATGGTTTTTCCACTTTGGAGGTGTGGTCTCAGACTATGCCATAGCAAAGGTTCCTGCATTGCTTGGCTCTAGTGAAAGTTCCTTATCAGGTGTATTTTAGAAGACCAGGCATATTTACACGTGCTAGTTTACAAATATCTTTTCTTCACCCTGTCCCTCAAAGGACAGCATTAAAACACCAATCCTCTGTTTTAAGTGAATATCCATTTTCTTGTTGCTTTAACCAGCTTGTACCACAACTTGTAGGCATTGCCATTAAATTTGTTGACCGAACTAAAGCATTCATTCTGAAAGTCAGTTGTTGAGATGATATGTCTTTGCATTAGTTCTCCAGTGGCATCATGTTAGTCCCAATTGTGAAGGGCGTTATCGCTTCCTGGGTTAAATCAATACAAAGTGCATCACCTCCCAAATGGCCTGGGGTACTATTAAAGGTAAACAAAGGACTTTTGAACAGGGAGTCCTTCTTCTAATGCTCTCACTCAGCATGACATCATCTTGCTGATCACCGTTGCCTCCGGCTTCAGTTACCAACAAGCCAAGGAGCTCTCACGCGATCCTCTGCCACCCAAGAGTGTGGCTCACTGGCTGTGTCACCTCCCCCTCAGGCCCCGCATTTGATCTCACCCACTCGCTCCATGATCTTCACACCTGTGGCTCATTCGACCTTGAATGCCAGGCCCTTCATGGTGCCAGGTGCTGCCAATGGCTTTGAGTTCCCAGAGATAACATGGGAACCATTTTGACCAGGAGTAGAAGTGAGGTTACCAAGTGTCGGTCAGTAGATGAGTGGATAAGAAAGCTTGGTGCATTTACACCAGGGAACGCTGCTTTACTGTGGACAGAAAGGAAATCTGGCCTTTTTGCAGATGCACAAATGGGCCTGGAGAGCATTGTGCTGGGTGGGGCGGGTCAGTCAGATGGGGATGGGTGCTGTGTGATTTTGCTTATATGTGGAATCTAATGACAGAACAAACTAACAAAATAGAAACAGACTATCAACAGGGAGAAGGTAGGGGGCTAAGTAAAAAAAAAAAAGGAAAGGATTAAGAAAAAAAACAACACATCATAGACAACAGTATGGTCATTACCAGAGGAAAATGAGGGTGAGGGGAGGCAGAAGAAGGTAAAGGGGGTAAATGGTGATGGAAAATGACATGACTTGGGGTGGTGAACGCACAAAGATACATATTTCTTTTATTTGGGTGGGTATAGTATAACATGATAATAACAATGAGGGAATTTGAGGTCTCTGCTCTAGTGTAGTACCGTATTTGTGCCCTGAGGGGTTTGGAAAAAAGAAAATTACCCTGACATTCCAGGGGTGTGTTATTGCAGATCCAAAAAAGACTATAGACAGGCTCAGTTAAGGTCAAGATTGAACTTTGTTAGAGAAGCACACCTCCCTAGGGCATGACCACCTGACTTGGAACTGCTTTTAGTTAGAAAGTTTTCATTTCAGACCATCCTATGAGGTTTAGTATGTGGCCAAGTTTGTAGGCATCCCTCCCTCCCCCAGACAGACCTCCCCTAAGCTTCTCAGGTTTAGTGTGTGGCCCCTTTTTCGTCTACATGGCCATTTCTGTGAGAGGTAATAATAGTAAGGGGGGAAATACAATATGGGGTCTGGAATGGAAGAATAAAAAGGAGGTGTGGTTAAATGCTCAGAAGCAAAAAGAGCCCCAGGAAAGAATTAAGTGTTAAATATGCACCAAATTAAATGGAGTACTTTGCCAAGTAAAAGTAGTTGTCTTTCTTTGCACTAACTTAGAAATGTGTGTTTGGAGACAACAAAACAGAAGCACAGGGTGATAAAATATATGGTAAATGGTAAAACCAAGGACACCGTGAAAGTGAATTTACATTTCAAGAATCTTACGCCTGACCAAGAAAATCAGATTTCAAAAACAGTTTTATCTGAAAGCTTTATTCAAGTCAGAGGCCCTCAATGATTTCTAAGAAATAATAACTTCCCGCAGAAAAGGCTAAAGGAAACAAACCCGGGTTGGCACATAGTTAGCTCTGATGCCTCTGTAGGGGGCTGTTCTAAGTGTGCATTTGTAACTTTTCACATTGTTAGTAGTATTCAGCTTCTATAGACTTGGGAATAGATTTCTAAATATAATCGAATTTTCTCATGTGAATATGACCTGGAATTTACAAGTGTCACATGTGCAAACCCAGCCAACGTCCACCTGGAAAATGTCCACGCTGTGCTCTCACCTGCAGGTCAGCAATCGCAAATGGGCTGCATGGCTACAACGCCACCCTCGTGGGGATACTCATGGCGATCTTTTCCAACAATGGGGATTATTTCTGGTGGCTGCTATTCCCTGTCTCAGTGATGTCCATGACTTGGTAAGTTGTAACTGGTCTTCTAAATGCTTTTGTAAAAATTATAGGGGTGTGTGTGGGACTGGGGAGTTACTGCTAATGGGTACAGGGCTTCTGTTTTGCAAGATGGAAAATGTTCTGAGAATAGATGGTGGTGCTGGTTGTACAGCAATGTGAGTGTACTTAGTGCTCCATAAGGGCACACTTTAAAATGGTTACATGGTAAATTTCATGTTATGTATATGATGCAACTTCTAGAGAAATCATTTTAAAAATTTAGATTTGGGTAATGTCTATTGGAAAAAGGAAACAATAAAAACGCTGATATATACCGTATTTTTTGGACCATAAGACACACTTATTTTCCCCCAGAAGTGGGGGGCAAAAGTCCCTGCGTCTTATGGTCCAAATATAGCCTACACATATACTTTAAAAAAAAAGTTTTTTTACTTGCCCGGCTCTGTGTGGTCTCTGTGTGCTTGCCCGGCTCTAAAATGGTTCTAAATGCTGCTGTTTACTTTACAGGGTTGATTACACGTGTTTATGACTGTGATGTTGGGTTTTAATGCACATAAAATATTTTAGGACACTATTTGTTTCAGAATCTTTTTTTCTTCATTTCCCTTCTCTAAAAACTGGTGCGTCTTATGGTCCGAAAAATACGGTATATGGCCTTCATACCACCTCTCCCCTCTCCCCAATATTCTGATGTAATCAATCTTAATTGGGATGTTGCCTGGGCATTGGGAGTTTTAAAAGCCCCAGAAGTTTCTAAAGTCCAACCAACGTTGAGAGCCTCTGGCTGCATCAATGGTCCTCAACCTGCACACAACCAGAATGCCCTGCAGGGCCTGCTGAAACAGACTGTGGCTCCCATCCCCAGAGGTCTTGAATCAGTTCACCTTGGATGGGACTGAGAATTCGCGTTCCTTTTTTTTTTTTTTTAAATATGGTTTTACTGATTTCAGAGAGGAAAGGGGGAGAGAAAAAGAGGGAAAAAGAGAGGGAGAGAGAAAGAGAGAGAGAGAGAGAGAGAGAGAGAGAGAGAGAGAGAGAGAGAGAGAGAGAGAGAGAGAGAAGCATCAATGCTGAGAGAGGATCATTGATTGGCTGCCTCCTGTACCCCTTTACTGGGAATCAAGCCTGAAACCCCAGCATTGAACCTTGACCTCCTAGTTCATGGATCAATGCACAACTGGGCAGGCAGAAAATTTGTATTTCTAACAAGTTCCTGGATAATGCTGATATGGCCAATCCAGGGATCCCACTTTGAGAATCACTGTGCCTCTTTGAACACCCCTTAGCCACCTGCCCCACTCCCTTCAAAAAATATTTATTGAGGAGTGGTGTCAGCATCATAGTGGAATGAGGGGAAAATTCCTTAAAAAACAAAAACAAAAACTGAATTCTTCAAATTAGCTTCTATGCTGACAGTGTCCTAAATCCTTTTTATTTTTTTCGGAAGCAAACATTTCCTTCTTACTGTAGCATATTTAGAATATAAAATACTAATAGCTACACAGGTGAGAAGTAAAGTCCACTATGGACAGTGTCTGCAGGAGAGCCACCCACCTGGGCTGCACCTGCAGGTGTATGGAAGAGAACCTGCCAGCAAAGCCCACCTGCCCAGGAAGTAACTCCCAGACTGCTCTGAAGAACAGGTTCAAAGGCAAGAGTCATTGCCTGTGGGTGCTTACCACACACCCTCCCACAAACCATGAAATCTGAAGTTCTGATCTTAAAGGGATGGCACTTTGAGTAAGTCAACAAGTGAGTGCAAAAGAGTCCCAGAGACCAACTAATTCAACCCCCTTACAGTCAAAGACCCTGAGGAATAAGCAGTGCCTTGCCCAAGGTCACAAAGTTCAACTGCTCAAGGACCTAAAACTCTGTCCCCCTGAGTTTAAGACCTTCTTCATCCAGCTCACATCACCTGTATCCTCCCTTAGATAATGGTTTATCTTTTTAAAAATACATACACTAAAGACTTGTGGAGATACAGACAACAGGGGGAGGGAAGGGCATGTTATCAAGTAGGTCACACATGCAGCTTTACCTGTATAAGTAATATTTTATTTCATATGTCTTAAATACTAGAAAAATATTTTTGAAATCTAAAGGTTTATATTATAGCTCACTGTAAGCAACTCCAGATGTAATTTTTCAAAAGCCAAAGAAACTATGAGTTTACTTTTTTTTACTTTATGTAAGAATTATCCTTTGATAGGATATATCTCAAGTGTGTTCAGATTTTGTTTTGTTTTGTTTGTTTTGCCTGTGAAAGATTTTCCAAGACAGCATTTTAGGGGCATATTCAAAATATATCCCTAGTAAAGAGATTCAGTTTGTCAACATTGGCTGCCACATGCATATTCTTCCATTCTGTTCTGTTTTTGTTTTTAGTCCAATTTTCTCAAGTGGGTTGAGCTCCGTGTTCAGCAAATGGGACCTTCCTATATTCACCCTGCCCTTCAATATGGCATTGACCATGTACCTTTCAGCCACAGGACATTACAATCCGTTCTTCCCAATCATATTGTTCAAACCCATTACCTCGGTTCCCAATGTCACCTGGTCTGACCTCAGTGGCCTGCAGGTAAGATACACAATCTCTTTGCATTCCTCCTGGCTCTGGAAGACAGCCATCATCCTCCTGGTTACTCTTCCATGGGCTTCCCAGCCTTATAGAGACTCAGTTGGGGTGGGGGAGGCTTCCTGTCTTCATTTTGCTAGCTAAAGCATTTGTTCTTCTCCAAAGTTTGGGGCTCTAAGGGTTTGTTGTTGGGGTGTTGTTTTTTGTTGTTGTTGTTGTTGTTGTTGTTGTTTAATAACTATTTGCTCAAAGCTAACTTTCCCTAAGATCTGCAATGCTAATTCCAGAACATAGTGCCACTGGAAATCACACACTCTATTGCAACCTTGGCCCTTGTTTGGATGGGTGAGATGTAGGCTAGCCACGTATGCAGGCACTCCACCTGGGGCTAAGCCCTCCATGACCTGCCAAAAAGACTGGATGCTTACTGTTTTACCCACCATACAACCTCTCTGTGCTGCTTTTCTTATGTTCAATCTCACAAAGAATAATAATTCTGGGTCCCCAAGCTTCAGTAGGCATCAGAATCATTGTTTTCTAAGTACCAATATAAGCACCAACTCAGACTTCCTAAATAATCATCTCTGGTGGTGTGGCCTGGGAACCTGTATAGCAAGCCCTCAAATATTTATGCTGTGGGCCAGAGTTTGAGAATCACTCTGAAGGCTGTATACTGTGTACCTCTTTACAGATGTGCATAGAGAGAACAGCATTTTTAAACACCTGGTTAACCCAAATAAAGTTCCAGCTCTTCCTATTGGTATTTATTTAATAAATATCTTTGTTTTCATGATTATTTAAAGAAAGAGAACACTTGAAAATCAAAGAAACCCTGCTTTTTCTCACGTGCAAAAAACTCACTTTCCCACTGTGAGGTTATAAAACATCTTTTGCTATCTTCTGGGCTGGGCGATCAAAACATGTGAGAAGCTTATATAGCCTTTCCTTTAGTTTCTTGCTCAGAAAATGAATGGGAGCATTTGGAAATAACTCAGAAGGAAAATTTTAAAAATATATTATAGCTCCCATTAAAAATGATATTATAATATTCATTGATTGATCTATAATCACACTGTCTAGTATAGCAGCTGTTAGCCCCATGTAGGTATTTTAACTTAAATGTAAAATTAATTAAAATGTAAGATTACAATTGTGCTCCTTTGCCTCACTAGCCACATTTCAGGTGCTTGGTAGACACGTGTATTGGACAAAAGAGATACAGAATATTCCAAGATTATGCAAAGCTCTGTCGAACAGTGCTGACTGGGGGTTATGGGGGTCTTGTCTGCAACAGCACTTATTTCCCACCTCACCCATTCTCCACGCCCCTGGCTACCTGAGGGGTAGTTCTGCTGGATGTGCCTAGGTCACATTCTCCGGTCTAGAAGAAACAGGAAATGATCTCATGTAGACGTGAAAATCCAGCATGGGCAGGAAGAATTTAGGGTCCAACTTAGGGTAGAATCAAATTCACAGTATAGACCTGCTTCTAAATTGTGGATAAGATCACCTGACTTCATTAATGGCCAGATTGCATGGGAACAATACTATTTCTATGGGCTATAGAGACGCATGGATGGATTGGCCCCAGCATGTATGGACAGTTGAAAGCAGTAGATGTATAAGTGGTGGTCCCTGCCATCCTTATGGGGAGCCGTGGGAGATCCTCATAGTGGGACAGTGGCACCACAGTTACCAAGGCCACATGTCTGTGCAGGCATGAGAACAGGGAGTAGAGGGAGGTGCTGAGAAGGCTTTGAGTACACCAGGGAAGGGCTGGTGTACCTCTGGGAATAAAGCAGAAATAGGACTGAGATTTTTCTGTAAAGAGAGAAGGAGATTTTTTTTTTAATTAATGACACTTATATCAAAAGATTAGATACACTAAATCTAAAATTGCTTCATATATGTTTGTGGATGTCCTATGGGTTTCTGTCCAGTTATTTTAATGACTTTATTTCCTAAATTATTTTTACAGCTACTGAAATCCCTGCCTGTGGGTGTTGGTCAGATATACGGCTGTGACAATCTGTGGACAGGGCTCATTTTCCTGTGTGCCATCCTACTTTCCTCCCCACTCATGTGCCTGCATGCTGCCATCGGGTCGGCAATAGGAATAGCAGCAGGTGAGCAGGCATGGAGAGCACCTCCTCCCCCCTGGTGTTCAGGCACCTTCTGCACTCCAGACCTTTCTCTCCTTCCAATAATTGTCAGTTGCTGCCTCCACCCTAGGCCCCTTCCAGAGCACCCTGCCTTGCGTCTGCTGCTCTGACTGCTCCTGTCTTATCTAACAGCGCTCAGCCTTTCGGCTCCATTTGAGAATATCTACTTTGGACTCTGGGGTTTCAACAGCTCTCTGTCCTGCATTGCAATTGGAGGGATGTTCATGGCGCTCACCTGGCAAACCCACCTCCTGGCTCTCGCCTGTGGTAAGTATCCCGTGCATCTTGGAGGAGGGGTGCTGGCGACTATGAGGTCAAAATCCAGGACAAACAGTACAAAAGGACTGCACGATACACTAGAGCTGGAGTTCTTGTTTGGGACTTGTGCCATCTAAGTGTGTGACCTGGGCGAGTAACATCCCCTGTCTGGGAGCATTCCAGTCGGCTCTGCCCAGCTAGGTGGTTATGAAACAGGAGAGCCTGTTGAAAGGTACTATCCATTTTATCCTATGTGTATATTGGGGCATAGAAACTCAACTTGTCCTCTGTTCTTCATACTAATCATTTGACCCAAGAAACAAAAAGGAAATAACTCAAGCTAAATATGGAGCCATTTCCCCTGGTGACTCAGGTAGAATTTTGTGTGGCCTTTGGAGGATCACCTTAATCCAGCTCTTCTCAAGCTTGAGTGTGCATCAGAACTACCTGGGAGGCTTGTTAAAATGCAGACCGCTGGGCCCACCCGCAGACCCTAGCTCATTTGTTAGAGGTGGAGGAAGGAGTTTGCATTTCTAAAACAAGTGTAAGTTGGAACTGGTGCTGGTTCTCTGAGGGCCACATTGTGAGAACTGCAGTATTAACTCTTTCTGATCCCTGCATTGTAGCCAGACTTAGCCCACAGAGCTAGAAGGGGCTCTGGAGATCGCCATTCCTTCCTTCTAATTTTATTGTTGGGGAACTAAAGCCAAAAGATATCCAGTCAATGGGGCAGGAGGAGGCCGAGTAAATGCAAACCCAGAATCCACATTGGCTAACAACCAGGTTGAAGCATTAAGACCAGGCCTTAGGTGAAAACATATTCCAGTGATTTCGATTTGAAAAGCTAATGAACTTCTCAGGCCATTGGGAGGGATGCTTATTTTCCCACAGCATCTGATGTTCCTAATTCAACACAAGTAAAAACACTGTAGATAATGTGCTAGAACCAGCGGTTTTCAATTTTTTTCATCTCATGGCACACAAAGTAATTATTAAAATTCTGTGTCACACCGAAATATATATATTGCTGATCTAACAAAAGCAATAGGTATGGCTTTGATTCCTTCACACCAGATGTGTTGGCTGTTGTCATTTTTTAAAATTTAACAATCTAAGAGAGCCAAAACTGGTTTGGCTCAGTGGATAGAGCATCGGCCTGCAGACTAAAAGGTCCCAGGTTCGAGGAGGCAGGAGGCAGCTGATTGATGTTTCTTTCTCACTGATGTTTCTAGCTCTCTATTTCTATGTCTCTCCCTTCCTCTATGTAAAAAATTAATTAATTAATTAATTAATTAATTAAAAATATATATATATATATATATTTTTTTTTAATCTAAGAGAAAAGAGATCAGTGTCCCTGACACTGTTGCATGTTTTAAACACTCTTGCAGCACACCAATGTGTCACGGACAGCAGTTGAAAATCGCTGTGCTAGACTGAAGGGAATGACACTCCCTAGGGGACAAAGGGGTGCAAGGATAGTGGAATGTGCAGAAATTACTTCAAATCTAATGGGAATATTTGTCTACAGCCAGTTTATCACCAGATTAAGCAATCCAAGGTGTCATTACTAAAATGGCAGACCTTGCCGAAACCGGTTTGGCTCAATGGATAAAGCGTCAGCTTGGGGACTGAAGGGTCCCGGGTTCGATTCCAGTCAAGGGCATGTACCTTGGTTGTGGGCATATCCCCAGTAAGGGGTGTGCAAGAGGCAGCTGATCGATGACTCTCTCTCATCGATGTTTCTAACTCTCTATCTCTCTCCCTTCCTCTCTGTACAAAATCAATAAAATATATTTTTAAAATGATCAGACCTCATGTTAGGCAGGATTTAGAATGAATTTCTGCATTGGGCAGAGGGTGGGATAGGACCAAGGTTTTCCAAGGCCTCATGCAATTTTGATTTCCTGGTGCTGCAGAAAGGATAACAAAACTCAAGTGGCCACTTATATGTCATTTTGTAGTCACACAGCTATTTTCCCTAATAACCCTTTCAAAACTTTTTGCTCATTCTCCCATACTTGTTTATAAGCTTAGGGCAACAGATTATATGGCCACTTGAGCTTAGCAGGGTTAGAATCTTTCTTCTGAGATTAGTTTGAGGTTTCAAAGCTTTATTTGGAGTGCCTACCTTTATTTTTCTGTGTTGGCAGCAAATACATATTAAACACTCATGATACAGTCCCAATAGTACTTATAAGACCTGGGGATTTAGAAGCTTTAGATTCCAGGTAGTTCTTGCTCACAGAGTGTTGCAGTTAAGGGTAGAAGCCAGATGAGTAAGAGAGAAAGCCCACAGGAGCCCATATGACATTTATAATAGAACAAGGAGACATCTACAGTGCAAGATTCTTAGGGGAACACTACAGTTTAGAATCATTGAGACGCACCTCCTAGAGAAGCTGGCTTTTCCATAAGTTCTAAGAACAGGGAGGATAAATTCCTGTTGGTGGAGAGGGTGGTCAGGACCAGCACGGGGACAGCAGGAGCCCATCCTTAAAGGTCAAGCAGAAACTGTTTTGATCACAAGAGTTGTGGATGAGGTCTTGACAGACTATGGAAAGAGGTAAAACCAAAGATATTTGAGGGTGCATTTCCCCAAAGCAGGAATATCTTCATTATTTTCTTTATTATAGAAGTAACACTGGCTAATTGAACAAAATAAAACTGACAAAAGTTCTATCAATACAGAGGAGTATAAAGCAAACCGGGATCATTCATCATCCTACTGCCTGGATAGAACTTTTTTGCTTCCCTCTTATCAGGACCTTGTGATTACATTGGGTCCATTTGGATGACCCCCGGGTAATCTCCCTATATCAAGATTTCTTAGTCACGGCTGCAAAGTCCCTTTGCCATGTAAGGTAATACACTCACAGGTCCTGGGGATTAAGACGGAGACATCTTTGGGGATTTTGCCTACCATGCCTACCTTCCTTTGAGTAGATCAGATTTTCTTTACTAGTTTAGCATTATGGTTAAGGCAGTATATTAAATCAGTTAAGAGCCCACACACTGGTGCCAAAATTCCAGCTCTGCTGATTTTAATTTAAATGGATGCCAAATTCATCCTGCAAAAGCCATATCAATTTCCTCTGCCACCAACAGTGTGTAAAGGTGTCTGTTTCATCACACTGGGTACTCTCAGTGTTTTTCATTTTAGACATTAAGTTTTGAGACGGACATCCAGCCCCTCTTATAAAGCAAATATCCCATGTAAAATGCCATTGCAAGTTTCAGCTTGCCCACATCACCCTGATGCTGTCAAACAAAACTCAGCCTTGTCAACCAAGGTAAATAAATAACAGGTATTTATGACAGAGGTGCCCTGTTATATGGCTTTTTCAGAAAAGAAGTCTTGGCAAACCCTGAGAGAGCCTGCAATGCTGCCTTGCCTGCCTCTAAACCAGAGAATCCCTCAGTTTTGTTATTTTATCATTGCAAAGTGTAAACACATTCTGTAACTCTTTTGCGTGGCCAGGATATGATGGTAGGACTCACACATGGTGGTCTGTTGGGAGGGACATTGTCTATGAAGAGTGGAAATCTAGTCTTCCCTTCAGCACTCAAGGGCATTTTCTCTCCCTGGACAATCCAGAACACTGTCAGGGTCATCAGCTACAAACTGGGATGTGCAGAACTTACCTCTAAGGAAGGCTTTCCCAGCCCAACTCAGCAAGTCTTAGTTGATGGGCAGCTGCTATTAGATAGTCTGACACTTACTATGGACAGAAAAGCAAGTTGGAATTGGACATCACGTTGAACACCAAGTTCAATATGAGACTTGAACACCAAGATTGTGCCTTGGAAGTGCAATAGGTATTAAAAGGAGAGAAATGGCGATAATGTCTCATGTGCTCAGGAAATGTGTCATAGAAGAGCTGGTATTCAAGAGAGCAAGGATAGAGTGTCCCTACTGCTTATCTGAGGGGCAGTGAATATTTGTTGAATGAATGAATGAATGAATGAAATGAGAGGGGGAGAATAAAATTATGGAAACCAAGCACAGAAACCCTTTCAACCTGCACTGTTGCACCCTTCTGCTCAGAGCAATATCTCAGTTCTGTGATGACAGGGGTGAGTTTACAGCTGCTGTTGTGGAAATACATGATTTCATTTGAGATTCACCACCTCTTTATAAAATACACCTCCAAGTTACCTCATTACAAACAATGAAACTAGATTCTGAGAAGTTGGATGATTTGTTGTACAGCAAACAAAATGGCAGAGCTTGGATCTGAAGTCCAAACTGATTCCAAAGTCGAACCTTTACCACTAGCATGAGACAATTCAGATGTGAAAGAATTAGGTATACTGTTGAACAAAAATACTTAAAAAGACAAAATATTGATAAAAGGATGGAATTGAGGAATACAGAGTTTCTCCCACCATTTCCTGCCCTGCCCCCTAAGATAGTTGGTGTGATTTCTCACCAGACAAGAAGAATAGGTGGTGAGTATATCTCAGTGTGTGCTGGTGGCCCAAGGGTGTGTACAAATCATTCTTCAGGCTGCTCCCCTGAGCCTCCCTGAGTCCCCTCTTCAGCCAAAACTGAAGAATTAGTTATTTGCTAGTTGAGGTCTTTGTTTTTGCTGTTTTACATTGAAAGTCACACATACACTCAGATTACCTACTCTAAGATTCATGCTTTACTCAAAGTAAATTTAAAAATAGCATTCATGCTTTACTCAAAGTAAATTTAAAAATAGCATATTTATTTATTGGCTTAAATGCCAGCTTTAATGGTATTTGGGGAAATGTTATTCTGGGGAGGAATCCCACATTTGTATTCAGTTTCTTCTGATCTCTGAGTTACTACATTCTTCTTTTTTTTATACCATGATTTTTTTTGTAACTGACTTAATTTGAGAATCCCACATGCAGTCAGATGCAGTATAAAAACCATATTACTTCAAGAAACATTCATAAGTTTCATTTTAATTCAACTCTACCTGGATAAAATAACAGGAAAGTTTATTTGCTATGGAAGGATTTTTCCTTAAGCATCAGCAAAGCAGCAACAACATAGTAACCTCAGAAATGATACCTTTATTGAGTAGTTACTGTGTGCTAAGCCCAAGCATTACCTCTTTCATCCTTGCACCTGCCCTGTGAGAGAAATGTTCCTATAACTTTCATTGTACACGTGGTCAAGTCTGGATTCAAACCCAGAACTGCCGACTTCAAACACATACTTGCAACCAGGATTCTGGGCTAGCTGGCAAAATGTGGATGTTTACATTCCAGGAGATTTATACCAGAAGGCAGCCTTTCCCACAATGAAATGAAGCCTACCAAGCATTGTTCTCTCTTCTTTTTCTGTAGCCCTGTTCACCGCCTACCTGGGAATCAGCCTGTCACACCTGATGGCTGTGGTGAGTTTGCTTTATCATCAGCATGACTGGTCAGCTTTCAGTCATATGGAAACCCTCCTGAAGCCGATGTGGGTGGTGTCCTAGGGCAGAATCCATGACTGTGACAGCCACCACTTCCCCTTTCTTGCACCTGTCTGTCCTCACCTTCCAGCATCACAGTAAATTTGGGTCCAAATTAAAGTTTCAGGCTTGTTAAGAATATCAGATTGCGTAGTTCAAGGAAGTGAAATTGAGGTTGTGTGACATATTACCAAGTTTAGACTCTAACATCAGGAAGTTGACTTTAGAATATATTTTACTGAAACAGAAAGCCAGGACTATGTAGTACTTGAGAAAGCAGGAAAGGGAGGAAAAGACAATTAGCTAAAGACTCAAATTTTTTTTAATCAAGCCAACAATTTTTCATATCCTTATCTTATTTTAAATCCCCAGTCAGTCATCAATAAGATTTATTTAGACCCATGTCCTCGATGAATTAATTAATAGGCAAAACCATTGCCCATTAAGGGTCCCCTGCCACTCTCTCCCCTTTCTTTTCAGCACTATTTGACCCTTTGATTTTCTTTTTCCCCTTCCCTGAGGAATCCAGTATAACTGTTCCAGGAACCCCCCTCCCCCGCCCGCCCCCGCTTCTGCCACCTCCCAGTGCCCTGGACTTTCTCTCTTCACCCCCTTGCAGGTGATGCAGAGCAAGTTTCTGATAGCTCAGTCAATGTGGATGTGGTCAAGGCTGCTAATGAGTCAAGAGTGTAACTAGTCCTCTCAACTGCAGCATAAAGACTTTATCTGGGAGAGTAATCTGGAGACATAGTATCTTTCTGGTAGAATGTCAAAGCACCATTACAGGCATGACAGGCAGTGCATTAGAGCATTGTGGGGCCCTTCCCATCCCAACAAAGATCCACAGACCAGAATTGGACAGGCTGTACAACAGTGTGAGCAAGGGAAAGGAGATTAAAAAAAAAAAAAAACACAGACCCTTAGGCCCAGTTCCTTGGCATTCCTGATAAAGTGGATCTGACCTGGTGCTTGGACATCTGTGTTTTTAACCCCCTTTCCAGATTATTCTAATGTGCAGCCCGGTTTAGGTACCATCATACCCATAGGATCCTTGCATAGGGCACGTGGTGTATTCTCAAAATCTCATGAGTCACCACAGGAGAGAGACTTACCCTCAAGGGGCTTAGAGTCTATTTAGGAGACAGAGTGAAAAAGAAGGAAAGCAGGTAGAGTCTAAGACCTAGTCTGGGTGGAAGTTAATGGGTAGAGAGGTCACTCTGGGCCTTGTGGGTGTGATGAATGGTCAGGAGCCATTGGGGATTTGCCAGGTGTCATCTCTATGCCAAGTATCATCTTTTCACATCTGGTGTTAGAAATCTAAATGTCTGAGAACAAGATACAATATGGAAATGTTGCTGACCCCCTGAAAGAATGGATGATGACCTTTCAACTAATAACGGCCCTGAGCTCAGACTCAATCTGCATGGGCATAAGCAGAGTTCAAAGCAATGCCCCCACACACTTCCTCCCCACCCTGAGGCCCATCCCCAGAAGAATGAGGATGGAGTGAGAGGTGGTGCTGTGTGTGGATTAGCTTTCTGACAGGATCTCAAAGGAACTCGTGCTTGTCTCTTCTCCTCAGGCTGGACTGCCATCTTGCACCTGGCCCTTCTGTTTGGCCGCACTACTGTTCCTCTTGATGACCTCAAAAAACCCCAGCTTCTACAGGATGCCCCTCAGTAAAGTCACTTACCCTGAAGAAAACCGTATCTTCTACCTGCAAGCCAAGAAAATGTTGGTGGATAGCCCTCTGTGAGAGCGACCTTCATCCACAGCCATGGTCACAGTCATTTCTGACTAACTGCCCCAGTTGGCTTCCAGTCTTAGCAATTTGTTGTTTTTCACTAGTAACCACTTTCCTGCTAACCCACCTGCTATCTGTTCTTAAGTTCATTCTGCAGTTTTCTCTTAAACTTCAGGGATATCCCTAAATATGTAAGAGATGCATCAAAACCACGTGCTCTGGCTATGGAATGTTAATCCCTCATGGGGCATTGGCACAAAGTCTGGAATATATTTATGAAGCCAAAATGCTCCAGCAGAAGGAAGAACTGAGACTAGAGCTAATTATTGATATTTATTGATATTTTTTTATGTTTGGTTTGCTAGATGGTGTTAACAGTATTAAAAATTAAGCTCTGTAAACCAACTAAAGTTTTAAGGAAATGGAATTCGTGGTCATAAAATCGAAGTCAACCCCGAAATCTCAGATAAGCTCCTTGACTTGTGAAAAATCCATGCAAGTTACACATTAGAAGCTGTGGTCAGCATGGTGGGGCGGCTGATTGCTGAGCTTGCTCCCGGCTCCTCAGCAGGACGACCTCCGTGTTGTCAATGTGTGGATTTTACTTGCAGACGCTGTTTGTTCCTTTTCAGGCTATCAGAGCTGCATTAGGGAGAAAGAATTTCTGTCAGTCAACATCATTCTGTTTTGTTACTTTTCTTAGAGATTGCAAGGGATTTTTTAGGTGGAATTTTATTATCTTTTTCTTGTGAGAATGGATTTATCTTCAATGAGATAACAGAAGTTCTTGGCTTAACCAGTTCCTAAATAGTATAGAAAGTTACATTTTTAAAAAGATTTTTTAAAATTGATTTCAGAGAGAGAAAGGGAGAGGGAGAGAGAGAGATAGGGACATCTATGATGAGAGAGAATCATTGATTGGCTGCCTCCTACACGCCCCCTACGGAGTGAGAACACACAACCCAGGCATGTGCCCTGATCAGGAATTAAACATGGCAACCCACAATTGAACACAACGCCCAACCTGCTGAGCCACAATGGCCAGGGCTAAAAAAGTTACAGTTTAATAAAATATTCAGCATAGCTATTTTTACTATAATCCTTAAATTAATCTTGTCAATGTCATGAATGTGTAGAATTAAGTCATCAACAACTGAGGGCCCTTTAAAATTATATTTTCAATTCCTCTGAGGATATCTTACATGTTACAAAGACTGAACGGTACAGTGAGATTACTTCTGGGTGTTTAGAAGTTGTTGAATTTTGACTTAAAAAATTTATTATTTTTTGAATATTCAAAATGTTCTCTCAGAAATCAATGCACCGAAAAGACATCCAGTTAAAGGATTCTCCCATTTTTCTTTTAAAAGTTAACCTGTTCTATAAAGATTTTATAGCCAAATAGGCGGTAGAATGTTTTGCCAGGCCCCTTCTCCTTCAGTTTGTATCATTTCAGTATGGAGAATGCAGAAAGAGAAACTGTGGAATCTTAAAGAATTTTCCCTCTTTGGGTTGACAGTGCTCAGTGCAAAATATACATACAGCTGGTGTGGCTCAGTGTTTGAGGGTCAACCTATGAACTAGGAGGTCATGGTTCGATTTCTGTTCATGGCCCATGCCCGCGTTTCCTGTTCAATTCCCAGTGTGGAGGCATGCTGAAGGCAACTGATCAGTGATTCTCTCTCATCATTGATGTTTCTATCTCTTACTTTCTCTCTGAAATCAATAAAAATATATTTTTAAAAATATTTATATATACAGTTTGCTGAATCAATAGACATGCATAAAAAGGGAAGTAAACCTACAAATACTTTAGGGAGAGTTCACTTCTTCCTTTCTCAGGAAAACAAACATTGTTCCCATTTAAAAACCCTGTGACCAAAGCCTTTTGCAACTGTCATAGCAGCATCATGTATATTCCTGTGGAAAAAACAAATTTTCAGTGTTTGAACTGAAATCTCTCTGGTTAGGGAATCTGTGAAATAAACTTGGGGGAGGGGGTGCAGGACTAAAGGCCAGCATGACCAAGGATGACCAGGAGGAAAGAGCCTGGGCGGTGTGAGTGAACCAGAGGCCTCTGAAATGTCTCCAAGCTGATCTGCAGAATGGATCTCCCCAGTGTGCTAATTACAGACCTTCTCCCGTGAGCTCACACAGACTTGTAAATAGGAACAATTTAAAGCTGTGTACATTGTCTAATTTAAAAGGTATTGATTTTCTCAAGCAATTTTTGTTATTAAGTATTAGCCTGATCTTAGTATTGTTTGCCTTTTCTTAGGGAGCACGTGTACTTTTTCCTATTGTCTGTATAACAAATTTCTTTGTAAGAATATGAATAAATTATACTCACAGCTCAGTTTCGTGTAAATCTTGTTTAAAATTCGCATGCCTTTTATAGCTATCATATATATTAACAATCACATGAGCAAGAATGTGTTGCTTGTATCTCGAGGGGCTAGAATCCTATTCATTTCTTATACTTGGTAGTAGCACCAGAGGTGTATTTGAGCAAAGCCTGTTCAACTCATATTTATGGGCCCATCCCCTAGGGCAGTGGTCGGCAAACCTCGGTTCGCAAGCCATATTGAATGTGGCTCTTCACAAAATACCACAGCCTGGGCCAGTCTATTTTGAAGAAGTGGCATTAGAAGAAGTTTCAGTTTAAAAAATTTGGCTCTCAAAAGAAATTTCAATCGTTGTACTGTTGATATTTGGCTCTGTTGACTAATGAGTTTGCCCACCACTGTCCTACGATATCTCTCAACTGTCATTGAACTCCTCACACAGGGATGAGAGTGATACTAAGGGCAGTTATAGATGTTTAGGGAATGCTCCTAACACTAGAGATGAAAATACTGACAGCCAGCTTCCATGCATTCTCAGACAGGCCCTGGGCACCCCATCAGGGCCGATGCTGGGCTATGGCATGCCCCAGGAGTCAGCTCTCTAGGACAAGCCCTCCGGCCTCAGCTGGTCTCTACCACCTGAAGCAGTTCTCTTCCACCTCCCTTCATCTATGGCTAGCATACTTGAAAGAAAGCATGATAAGAATGGAAATTTACTCCCAAGTTCAAAAGCAGCCCAAACAGGAAACAAAAGGAGGCCACAATGTGTTGTCCCATTGCAGTGCCCTTGGTCAAAACAAAACCTCCCCTGCCTATTGTTTCAAGAAATAAATTTAGGAGAGTGATCTGGTCATTAAATGTCCCCTTTGATCTGAGATAGAAAATGGAGAAAAGGTCTTGAGATTCTTCTGCTAAAGATTCCAAACATGGAATACCTCACCTGAGGGAGTTCCAGGTCCAGATTTGCCTGTTTCCCTCACACTTAATTAGCATAGAATAGGTTGAGCTAAAAGGTTAAGTTACACTGAAGATGAGGATTTCCCAAGGTGTTTATTACAGACAATCTTGCAAGAATATTTTTTTAGTTGTTAAGTACAGAACACGGTTTTATGCCTATGCATGTTTTCAACCTACCTTCCAAAAGGCTTTAATCTTTAGAGTTAAATCTCTCCCTTGTACTGACATTGACAACCCCACAAGCCATTGTTTGCTAAAACAACTAGCAATGCAGATTCCTAAACAAATAGATTAACTAATAGATTTTAAAGAAGTGAAGATACTTCCTATAAGTCTGCTTTCACATTTCTTAAAATTTAACTATAAAATACATACAATAGAGCAGAATCAATATATGTGAAGTCATCTAAAAGAAAAGATTGCTCCCAGGTCTGACCTTAACTCTATTAAGTATTAACCAAGAGGATATTAACATATCTAAAGCCTGATGGGGTAGCCTATTAACCAGGACTTAAGTCTGATGGGGTAGCCTATTAACCAGGACTTAAGCAACTTAAGTCTGATGGGGTAGCCTATTAACCAGGACTTAAGCACTGGGAGCAAGAATTGGCAGGGGTCTTCAGCACTGAGGTGATGGGTCATGTGCAGGAGTCAGGGAAGACCTCTGTGTAGGAATGAGTGTGCTGGGGTATCCTGGTTTAGCAAATTTAATCATTTAAGTTGTGCAACTATTGCCCCTTCTCTGTATGTATTTGACTGTCTGTGTAGATTTGTCTTCTAGGAGGGAGGAAATATACTTGCCCATACTCATGACCATTTATTACATAACAAGAGGCCTGGTACACAAAATTCATACATTGGGGAGTGTCCCCCAGCCTGCACCCTCTCCAATTCAAGATTGCTGGCACCCAACGGCTTGTCTGCCTGCCTGCCTGCCTGCCTGATTGCCCCTAACCACCTCTGCCTGCCAGCCTCATCATCCCCTAACCACTCCCCTGTCAGCCTGATTGACACCTAACTGCTCCCCTACTAGCCCAATTGCCCCTAACTGCCCTCTCCTGCTGGCCTGGTCACCTCTAACTGTCCTTCCCTGCCAACCTGATTGCCCCCAACTGCCCTCCTCTTCTAGCCCAGTCACCCCTAACTTCTTTCCCTTGCCAGCCTCGTTGCCCTTAACTGCCCTCCCCTGCTGGCCTGGTCACCTCTAACTGCCCTCCCCTGCCAAACTGGTTCCCTCCAACTGCCCTTCCCTGAAGGTCTGATTGCCCCCAACTGCCCTCCCCTGAAGGCTTGGGTTTCCCCAACTGCCTTCCCTTGTAGGGCTGGTTACCCCTAACTGCCCTCCTCTACAGGCCTGGGTCCCCCCCAGCTGTCCTCCCCTGCAGGCCTGATCGTTCCCAACTTCCCTTCCTTTCTGGCATGGTCCCTCCCAATTGCCCTTCCCTGCTGGCCTGATTGCCCGCAACTGCCCTCCCCTGGTGGCCATCTTGTGGTAGCCATCCTGTGTCAACATGGGGTCAGCCATCTTTGACCACATGGGGGTGGCCATCTTGTGTGTTGGAGTGACAGTCAATTTGTATATTACCTCTTTATTAGATAGGATGGGATCTGGGACTCCAATAACTAACCAAACAGTCAAAAGTTCTGCCCTCACCAAAAAACTTTGTAAGGTGAACTAACAAGTAAGTGAGTAAATGGAGTAACATGGTGATAAGGGTGAGGAAGAGGTAGCCAGGCGATAAAGTCCAGTGGCTTCTTCCTCCTAAGAAACAGAACACAAAAACTTATTAATTATCAGGCAGTCATACTAAATAGGATGCTTCGGGCAGTAAGTAACAGAATACCTGTCTAAAAGTGCTCTTTACAACATGAGTTTTATTCCTGAAAGTAGGAAGCTCTTTTCCAAGTTTGGTGTAGCTGCTCAACAATTATTATCAAGGATGTAATCTATTCCCACTGTTCTCAGCATCCTCAGAAGACTCTACTTTCATCCTTAGGCTATTACCTCCTGGTCCCAAAATAGCTGCTTTAATTACCGGCATCACATCAGGAAGAAGGAAGCAACAAGAATTGTAAGAGAGTCATTCTCTCATGTCTCTCTTTTTATCAGAGAAGAAAATCTTTCCCAGAAGCTCTCCCAAAATACTTCCATTTATGTCTTTTTAGCAGAACAGTGTCACGTGGCCATTGCTGGCCACAGAGGAGTCTGGGAAAACATGCATTGTCAACCTCTACTGTAGCAGCTAAGCTCTGCTATATTGCAACCAAAGCAGGATGAATGACTACTGGACAGGCAGTCCTAGCAGTATATAATATCACCATACACCATACAATACCTATGTGCCCAGGTCTCACTGGGTAGAGCCAAGGAGTGACAGATAACACTGTCTACTGTAGGATTCACAGAGGTTAGAGCAGAGACCTAGCCCAAGATCATTTACACAGAGATACTTAGTGGAGTACTTGCTGGAATACCCCAGCTTCATACAGGGTTTTGTAGCCTCTGACTAACAAAATTCTAAGCAAAGGATGAGACAGCCCATGATAATGATCAGAACAAGGAAAGTTTAGGGTCACTTTATATTCTAATTAGTCCTCTTGATATAACACGGGAAGCCTCTAAATTATTCCACAGCAGAAAGTCCAACTGGAAATAGTTGCGTTTCAATTCAATTCCAGCTCAATGAAACATTGAAAACAAGTGTCCAACATATTCTGCTTCATGGCTCCAAATAAACAATGAGAAAGTCGGTTTCCTCTTTGGGTTGGGTTCATTGGATCCTAGCCCATCAAAGTTTTGAATTATATCACAGTGACATGCAAGGACTTGAAAGAGATGAAATGAAGCGTAGAGGAAAGTTAGCACGGTGCCAAGAAACCTAGCTAAAGTTGGGTCTCTGAGCCCGCAGAAAACAATGGCAGCAAGGACATGAGTCAGTGTCCAAGTGCAAGCACATCGTGGGGCAACAAGTGCACACACAGGCCAGCCACGGGAATGGCCAATTCAATAGAGCCTTTCTCCGTGCTTCTTCTGGGAACCTCCTACAAGGGCTATACCCGTCTCATTTGTCCCACCTTCACCTTCACATTCCGCATGGACAGTATCCTATCACCTGCAGGCCTGCCCCTCATTCCCATCACAGGGTCCTCAGAGGCTCTGAGACACAGACCGTGGGGGCCTGAGGAGCCCCTTTCTTCAGCATCCTGGACCTGACTGCTCTGTACCCTTCCCAGACCAATTGTTAAAGTCTCTGAATGTTGGTATATATTGGGTCAAACAGTTCGATGCAGGCAGCCTCTGCATGTCTAAAGCTGGTAGTAATTTACTGCAAAGCATTACTTCTTTTCAGGTTACAAGGTGGGTTCTCAGGACCCAGGACTCAGCATTGGGTGCATGAGGGGCATGCATACACTGGTATCAGGATCAAGGCAGTCACATTTGGAGCAGATCAGGCAGACACCTGCATGATCTGAGAGGTACCAAAGCCCTAAAATGCCTTCACCAGAAGCCCTCTAGGGAGCCTAAAATTTCTCCTTTGAATTCTTAGTAAAAGCGCATTATGCTGTGACAGCAATAACTCATTAATATCTCAGATACTAAAATCCTTGTGGAACTAGTTCATCAGGTCTCTTCCCAGTTCACAGTTGCAAGAATAAATCCTATAGGAAAAAGATTCTAGAAATATTAGTTTTGATGAGCAAATCTAAGGAAAACACTTCTCCAGAGCTAGAGCAGTGGAGGAAGAAAGAGGAACCAAGGACAATGCACGATCAAAACACATTCCTTGTTGAGCACATCAGAGTGAAGACAGGAGTCAGGGGGCAAGGACCAAGGAGTCCAGTCAGGTATGTGCCGTGCCAGCAGGACAGTCTGTGGGTCCATGTGGGTCAAGAAGCAGCTTCCCCTCTTTCCTACCATTTAGAGTGTGATTACTTTCTCTTCCCGTAATATTGAAATCCTAGTTTGCCGGCCCTCGTGGCACTTGTTTTTATCTTCCCAAACTTCTGACCTTCTGGTAAGGCACCTCTCTTTCCTTAAGGGAACTGCCCCTTCCCTTAATGGGGTTCTCTTGCAATTATCACCCTCAGTATTCACTACCAGGTACAGTGCTGGCCAGAGGCTCAGACCTGGCCAATCAATGTACTCCAATTCCCCGTCCACAGGGATTGGCCCAAGGGATACCCACCTGAGCCAATCATATTCTACTCTGCAGGAATCTGAAATCTAAGCAGAAATCCCGGAATAGAAGGAAACTGGAGCTGGGACTGCAACAGTGATCTGAAAAAAGGCCAGGAAACACTCAAAGCCATCTAGCTTCTTCCCTCACCCCACTCGCCTAGGCCAGGTTACTGTCACTTTCACATAGATCCCGGTAGCTTCCCAATAAGATCAAGTGGGACCCAAATGAATCAGAATGTGTTTCTGTTGCAACCAACAACCAAAACTGATTCAGAACATTGCAAGTGACATACTTAGAATATTAAATAACATGAGTCAAGAGGGGGTGGGGAGATAAGGAAGGGTCCCTCTCCACGCCCCCAACATCAGGTTGGGAATCTGCTAGTCCTTGCTTCATGGGATTAAACCATTTTTTAAATTTATCTTTATTAAAAAAAATAACTATATCCTTAAAACGTTTATAATTAACATGAAAAACAATTAAAAAACCACGAGTTAACTATAAGAGGGACTGCCCCTCCAACCTGAAGGAAAAAAAAATGATCTTTATTGTTGAAAGTATTACAAATGTCCCTCTTTCCTTCCCCCATTGACCCTCCTTCACTCTGCTCCCACCATGGGGTTAAACTATTAACTGATGTATATTGTGATCCAAACCATATGTTCCCACAGCTAAAGCTTTAGAAAAGGCTTGGCAGGAAAATGTCAGGATGTTGGAATTCTCTGGCTACTTTTCCTGGCGTACATTGAAGCGGGATGTATGTTGAGATTCTCTTTCTGCCTTTAACAAATGCAGCAGACCCCTGGGGTTGAATAATTGTGAGCTCTGCCGGTGCGGTTTATGAAGCCATTGTCTCCCAGCTCCAAATGCACCTTCTGTACTCTGATGCCGGGGCTGGGGCTCTACAACCCACATCTCTCCTTTGCCTGCTGGTCCTGCTCATAATGCGAGCCAGAGGGAACAGGGAGGCAGGGCAAGGGGAGAAGGATTTGCCACTTTCGGCAGCAGTTTCCAGTTTCTTGTCACTCTCCCATAACCAGACCTGCTATCTGCCCTCGGAGGTCCCTGCCTCCACTGAGTTCTGTCCCTGCACTAAAACCAATGTCCTGACTAGAAAGCAGAGGAAGAGAAATGGGGAGGTCTGGTCTTCAGACCTTTCCCAAATACATTCGATTATAAATTCACTCGTTGCCGAAAAAGATTAGCAATTCCTGGCCATGAGTCTGTGTCACTTACCAAGGGACAGCCTGGGACAGAGGGAGAACTGGCTCCTAACCCAGACAAGAAGGGCCCTGTCCTAAGCCCCCATGCTTTAAAATGTCCTAATCTGACCTTCCCATGGCCTTTACCCTTCCCTCAGTCCCCTGGCCCCCCAGACAAGGAGCCATGGAGACAAGAGGATTTGTCCACCTAAAGCCTGGGACCTTCTTCTACATCTAAAGCACCTAAAATCACCTAATATTCTGCCCAAATGGCCCAGAGCCTGCTTCCTGGTCCCAAAAGGGGCCGTTCCCTGAGTCATTATTCTGAGTCAGCACTGTGTTTTAGGTCACACATGGTATTGTTAAGAGATGGCTGATGGGGGTGGGGGTGGGGTGAACATAGCTTGGATGTGCCCACTGAGTTGTCCATGTAGGTGTGTGATGGCCCAGGGCCCCACGTCTCCCATGAGGACAGAGCCAAGTGGGAAGAGAAGGGGCAGAGGGATGGACCAGGGACCTCTTGTGCTCTTGTTAAGGAATGGCCTGGCAGGAAGCAAATCAGCTCTGGTCCCTGGATCTGAGGCAAAGGCCAGACAAAGCCATCAAACTGAAGTTTGAGGAGATGAGCGAAGAGACAGTGCTACAAGGCTGCAGTCCAGATTTAAATGTCATAGCTTCCTGGTCAATCACACCCCCTAAATCAGTGAGAGGATTTTTACCAGAGACCTCTAGGCTCCACAAACAGGAGCTTCTGATGGTCAATTCCAAAGCAAACCTGGGCCCCAGAGTCCATGCCAAGAGGGAGCAAAATCCTATGCAGTGCCCTCAGGGTGGCCAAAGTGAACCCTGGGTGGAGGCCCCAGCAAGCCGAGCACAGGGAAGCCACAGCGGCCCACCATGAACTCAGTGGCCGCTGCTTACTCACCGTTCCTGACCAGCAGGATATGCTGGCCTTTGGGCCAATGGCCGTCATCTCCTGTTCCCTTTCCCCTTTTAAAAATAGCAGTTTTCTGGCCATCCTGTCTCTTCCCTATAACAGCTGTGTATTGGTTGTGTTGTGTGTAGAAGAAGGTCCCAGCTTCAGGTGAACAAATCTTCTTGTCTTCATGGCTCCTTGTCTGGGTGGCCAGGAGGAGTGAGGGAAAGGTAAAGACCTACCCTTGCGAGGTCATGAGGAGCATGATCATATCTAACGAGGTGGAGTATTCGATAGACTTCTGCTTGTCTCCCAGGGGAAAGGTAGTATAAACGATGTGTCTTTTGGGGGGGGGGGGGGGGAAATACATTTTGTGTGTGTGTGTGTGTGTGTGTGTGTGTGTGTGTGTGTGTGTGTTTTGAGAGAAAGAGGGTGGGAGAAAGAGAAACATCAATGACACATGCCCCCTACTGGGAATCAAGCCTGCAACTCTGGCATGTGCCCTGACAGGGAATCGAACCAGTGAGCTCTCAGTGCATGGGACAATGCTCAACTGACTTGAACAACACTGGCAGGGCAGCAACATAGTTTTCCTTTAAACAGAGACATTTTTTAAATTGTCCATATGGGAAAAAAGGGGTGTGTGAGCTGGGCAGCCAAATGACAGTTAGCTTATCCAGTGTGTTCCCACTTCCCACCCCTGAGCCTTCCGGTCACTGACTTGAACCCCTAACTACAGAAGGAGGCCCATGAGCCAAGTTAGAACAATCACTGCACCTTACCACAGTGATTGGTTCCAGAAGGTCACATGACAGCAGCTGCCAATCTCAATTCTTCTGACTGCAGCTGGTGGGAAAGAACTTCCTTTCTCGGTGATTCAAAAAAGGTGAGTCCAAGGCTTTCAGTGGCTTTGTTCCCCACTGAGAGAGAGAGAGAGAGAGAGAGAGAGAGAGAGAGAGAGAGAGAGAGAGAGAGAGAAGAAAGAGAGACACTGAGGTGAGAGAATGACATCCATCAGTTGCCTCTCACAGGTGCCTTGACAGGGGATCAAACCTGCAATCCAGGTATGTGCCCATAATCAGGAAACAAACTAGGACTTCCAATATGAGGAGGTGAGGAGGGGGTGACATTCCAACCATTGGGACACACTGGCCAGGATAGGAGGGTAATTATTTTAAAGATGAGAGACACTTGGGATCATTGAAATGACTTCAATTTTATTGAGGACTCATGTGATTTCATTTGAACCTTATAATAACCTCACGAGGATGTTTTCCCATTCTACAGATGAGGGAACTGGAGCTGGAGCTAAATGGTTATTAGATACACAGAAGAAATTGGGGGCAGGGTTTGAAGAGGAGACAGCCATTCATTCATCCTTATTCTCCCACTGCCACTCCACCATACTGGGGTGGGAGGCAGGGAAGAGTAGAGAGAAAGAAGGAAAGAGGACTGGGAAGGAAGACATGACTCCCAAAGTCTCTGTGAGGTGTAGGAATTATAGACACTTTATCTCCTTTAATCAAATCCCACCAACCCTCTCCAATCAGGGACCCCTCGGGGGATGTCCGACTGATGGTTTAGGCCCGATGCACAGGGCAGTTGGACATCCCTCTTGCAATCCGGGACCAGTGGCTCCTAACACTCACCTGCCTGCCTGCCTGGCCGCCCCCCAACTACCCCCCTGCCAGCCTGGCCATCCCCTGATAGCTCCCCTGTTGGCCTGGTCGCCCCCTAACTGTCCGGAAGGAAGTTGGTTGTCTGTAAATGTCCAATCACCCAGCCTAATTAGCATATTATCCTTTTATTAGTATAGATATACATGGAAACATTATTGAATAGCATGCAAAAATCACATGAACTTCCATGAATGTCTTGCTTGCAGTTGCCCCTTGAAATTACAACCGGCTCTTGTTTAGAATATTTCAGAAGAAAACTATGAAAAACAACTGGCAAGCAGGATAAAGGGATTAGGATGGAATTCCAGAAATTCCAGTCTGTCCCATTAACCGTCCAGGCTTAGCTAACCCCTTGCCCCACAAGAACCTTACCTGACACCCCCTGAATATGCCTTAAGTTTTCCCCTCATCTCCTTTGCTTCCCCAGCAGCCTGGAATGTCTTCTCCTCCAGCTCATCTTCCATGAAGTTCTTCAGGATCTCCGTACCTCCCCTCTGCTAAGCTCCAATACTAAGCCTGTACTTGGGCTGTGCAATATTATATTATTCGTCTATATTGTAGGGCTTGTCTCAGTAAGCTGCTGGGCATAGGAACTGCATCTGCTCTGTCTTTGTGCCCCCACTACATGGAGCAAGATGTCCTACTTCCCATCCAAGACCCAGCTTGTTCAGCTGGAAGAAAATAGGTTGGACTAGAGTAGTGGTTCTCATAATGGTTCCCAAGTCCGCAACATCAGCATCACCTGGAAACTTGTCAGAAAAGCAAGTGACCAGGTCACCCTAGACCTACTGGATCAGAAACTCAGAGATGGCAGCAAGCTGTCTTTTAATAAGCTCTCCAAGAGATCCGACTCATGCTCCAGGTTGAGAAGTGCTGGAATGGATGGTCCACATAGTCCCTTAGAAAGAGCAGCACTCATGCTTCTTAGTGTGGCTCCTAGGTCACACAAGGACATCACTATTCTGATATCCACACAATGGCCCAGAGGTCAACAGGCCTTCACATCTGCATAAAACCACTAAAACTTTCCTTCAGGAGACTTGCTCTTGGAAACTCTGGGCCTTTGCATCTGCTGACCCATATTCCTGAAATAGCCTTTTTCTTCTGTTACCTGTCTATCTCCTATTTATCTTTCAAGACTCGTTTTAGTGGTCACCTTTTCTAGGAAGGCCTCTTAATACCTGCCTTTCCATGTCAGGTATCTCCCCCTTGTGCTCCTAGCACTCTACAAATATCTCTGTTATATCTGTACCCCCACAGCTAGGTGTGGCAAAAACTGTTTCATTTCTGACGCAATACAAATTGTAAACATTGCATGAGTGAGTGAATGGATGGCATGAATCCTGGTGTCAAATATTTGAGGGCTCAGACAATGAATTTTGAATCTTTTTAAAAAGATTTCTCATCAGTTTTTAGAGAGAGAGGAAAGAAGAGAGGGAGAGAGAGAGCGAGAGAAACATTAATGTAAAGCAAAGTATCGATGGGCTGCCTTTCACATGTCCCACACTAGGCATTGAGCCTGAAACCTGGGCATGTAGTCCCAATGAGGAATTGAACCAGCAACTCTTCAATGTGCATGATGACACCCAACCAATTGAGTCACGCCAGCCAGGGAAAATTTTGATCTTTGCTCATCTCTAATCATTGATAGTTTAATGTTCTTCGTGTTGTCAGTACACAGTGATTGCTTGATCATCAGGTTTATTGCTTTAACTAATTCTTTATAACATACTACATAGTCCAAGCTCTATCATATCTATTAGCCATGAGCCTCTCAGCAATCTAATGAATTAAGTTAGAGCAGATATTGTATCAATCATTTTAACAGGTGACAACACCACTCACAAATGCTAAATGGCTTTCCATGGTAACCTGTTTCTTTAAAAAATACTTGTCTCATTTTTTTCTTCATGTAAAGCATTGTGATAAACAATGGAAGGTACAAAAGTTATTAAAGACATGATCCTTGTCCTTCAAGAACCTATATTCTAGAAAAAATAAAATTAATTTTTCTTCCAAATAAATCACATTACAAACAGAATATAATACATCTTATCTTGAGTGAGTCAGTCCATCAAGGCTCCAGGAGCTTCGTGGCCAGAGGAGGTAGGAGACACATCACTATGGAAAAGACAGAAATTGCCTGAAGACTGGCCAAGGCCTCCCAAGAGAAGGCACTCAATTAATAAATGAACAGCCAGGGACAGTGAGTGGATCCCATAGCTGCAGCAGAGATCTTATGAAAGGGCGCCGGGAGGTTAAAGACATAACTGGCAGGCCCACTCACTGCCTGTGCCCCTGAAGGTGGGCTCGACTGCATTCCTCGTTTGCTTGGTTACTTTTTATTGTGTGGAGGACATCTGTTAAAATAGCCTGTAGAAATCATTTGAGACCTTGGAGAGTAACTTCTTCCCGACTGGATTTCACTTGCTCTGCAGGCACCTAGGGATACTAGCATTCCAACATTAGTTCAACCCAAACTCAAAGCTTCAGACTCTTCGGCCACCCACATGCCTTGGCCCCTGGGAGAGCAGTTTCCTTCTGGTTGACTTTCTTTCTACAGTGCAGCACTGTAGGGCCCCAGCTCTGAGAAATTTGTCAGGGCCTCTACTCTGAAAAGGAAAGTAAGCTGTAGATTCCAACTTTTAGAGCCCTAGTCCCCTACCATTTTCAAAAGCAAAGCTTGTTACTCAGCCTCCTCTAGATCAGCCAATGCTCCTTGGGCAAAAGCAGCCCCACAAACCACTCACCTCACCTCACTGGATTTCTTCTTCTAGATTTTGGGCTTGTTAATTCCTTGTTATCCTATCAGCAGTTTGATGTTGGGGAGGGGGAAGGGCAGGATTTATGTTTTTTTAAGCTGTTTTCAGAGGGAAAATTGGTCTGGATTACCTACCCTGTTCCCCCTGAAAATAAGACAGTGTCTTATATTAATTTTTTTCTCCCAAAGTTGCACTAGGTAGGTCTTATTTTCAGGGGATGCCTAATCTTTCCATGTGCTAGGTCTTATTTTTGGAAGATGTCTTGTTTTCGGGGAAACACGGTAGTCTGCCGCTGCTAGAAGCAGAAGTTTGATATTAGCTCTAGATAGAAATGAAGATCAGAATCTGTGAGCAGTGGAGGGACATGAGAGCAGAAATTAATCCAAAAGTGATGCATAGATTGTTTGAGGGGGCCATTGCAGGGGTTGGAAGAGAAGTAAGAACTGAAGAAACAGATTTTTATGGGTTTCCTTCCCTTGTTTCAGCCAGCATACAGATCAAACAGTTTATTGGGTTGATGCCCAAATTGGTACTTCCATTCTTAGTTAAACCCATGGGATTTCGAAAACAGGCCTTATTGTCTGACTTACTTAATTACTTCCTTGTTGGGGAGCCTCCACTTCCAACTGCAAAATCTGCCAAGAGAAAAGGGAAACTTTGAGCCAGAGATAGATTAACCCTCATCCAGGAGCCTTTTCCAGTCTCCCTTTACCTTGAGGGTAGTCTTATGATCCAGTCTGACCAATGAGATGTAATCAGAAGTTTGCAGGGGAGGGTTCCGGGAAAGCTCTTTCCCCATAAAAGAGACAGGTGGAGCCTGTTATGGACTTGAGAGTAGACTTGTGGCCTGGAGCCATCCAGGAGCCAGGCAGGAGGGAAAGGCCTAGAAAGTCTCTAACACACCAGGCCAGCCAGGGATTCTCATCTGGTAATTAGGTTTTCTGTAATTTTCAAATGAAACACTCCTAACTAATGCAGGCAGATTTCAAAGGCCAGGACCCAGCCTCAGAGCAAAATTACCTAGGGCTTTCTAATGAAAACATGATCAAATAGCAAATGTTCACTGAAACTTCTGTGAGCCCAGCATTGGGCTAGTTGGCAAACACTAAGGAAGCAGGCATTGAAGGCATTCACACCTAAGTGAGAGCCAATTAATGCAAATAAAATCTCATCAAATATTAGAAAAGCCTTTAATGATCATCGAATCATTTGATAAAATACCATGTTAATGTAAAAACCATTGAAACCTGTAAAGAATTTTTGTGAGTTTATTTGAGCCAAACTGTCAACATATGTCTGGAAGCAGAACCTCAACGAATTGAGATAATGCTCTGGAGATTGGCGGGTTACATTTGTATTTATACATTGCAATCAAAGGAAAGGGACGTGGGTAGGTTACATGAAATCCATTGGTGATAGACTAGGGGGTGGTGGGGTGGGGAGCAAAGCAGGGAAACCACTGGGATTGGGTAAAAAGGAAAATGATGGACACATACTTAGGTGGTGCAGGAACAATTAACATGATAATGAAGGAATTTGTGATATCTGTCCAGGCACCCAGCACATTAGGTTGTGCCCCAAGGAGTCCGGAAAAAGGGAAGTTACAAGTTACCCAGACATTTCAAATGGTCTGTTATTATAGATGGAAAAAGACAGATAGGCTCAGTAAAGGTAAAGGTTGACCTTATCAGTGCAGATACCGGCCTAGGAGGTGACTACCCACCATAACTGCTTTTAGTTAAAGCTTAATTTCAAACCATCCTTTGTGGTTACTTTAGGTCTCTGCGTCTGCAAGACTGCCATGCAGGCCTCCCCTGAGCCTGTCAGGTTATCATGTGACCCCTTTCATCCACAACCACACAGAACCCAATGTATAAAACATAAAATCGGTTTCTTTTAAGGAGAACTGGGACCTAGAAACCTGTCTAATTGGCCCCTTCATATCTTTTATGAACATGGCTGAAATTTCCTGATCTAATACTATAGTGGATTTGACAGTTGAGGAAACTGGGGTCTTCCTAGCAGAATGGAAGCAGCTTGCTCTGAGATGTAATGGTTTTGCCATGTGCCTGAATGAAGTCTACATCCCCAGGACCACCTTCAGGACTGTCTTCTCCTACAGGCTAAAGGAGGGGAAGTAGAAGGTCACACGGTAAATTGCACTGCGACAGCGATGATTGGTCCTGGAGACCAAAGAAAGCAGAAACACACATGAGCAGAAGTAGCCAAAGCAAGTGTCATGGAGGAGATGAAGCTCGAGTGAGGTTGCCCCCAAGAGATAGCTGACCACACCCAGAGACATGTTTGGATGTCACAGCCAGGGGGAGGCATCCAGTGGGTAGATGCCAGGGATGCTGCTAAAAGTTCTACAAGCACAGGACAGTCCTCACAACAAAGAATTATCCAGTCCAAATGCCAATAGTGCTGACCCTGAGAAACCCTGGAGTAGAGGGAAGGACTTGAGGGGGAGAGGCCAGGCAAAGGAAATGGTGTGGGCAAATGTCCAGAGGCAGGCATGAGAAGCGAGTTACTGCCTCCTCTGTAGCTCTAACACATATAACTAGCTGCCAGGTGGGTATTTATTTGTTGGATAAGTGAATGAACACTGGCTACCCTTGAATTCTACCCTAGCTCTTTGGCAGCAAAGTCTTCTGTTCAAAATAAAGAAAGAAGTCAGCCACCCTGACTGTTGTGGCTCAGTTGGTTAAGCATTGCCCCATGTGTCATGAGGTTACTGGTTCAATTCCCAGGCTTGCAGGCTCTAAAATCAATAAAAACATATTTTTTTAAAAGAAAGAAAGAAAGAAAGAAAGAAAGAAAGAAAGAAAGAAAGAAAGAAAGAAAGAAAGGAAGGAAGGAAGGAAGGAAGGAAGGAAGGAAGGAAGGGAGGGAGGGAGGGAGGGAGGGAGGGAGGGAGGGAGGGAGGGAGGTGAGGGAGAGAGAGAGAGAGAGAGAGAGAGAGAGAAGAAGGAAGAAGGAAGGAAGGACGGAAGGAAGAAGGATTGCGGAAGAAGAAGGAGGAGGAAGGAAGGAGTAAAGGCTAAGGAAGGAGGAAGGAGAAGACAGAACGAAAGAAAGAAAAAGACTGAAAGAATCACCCTTCTTCTAGAGAGAGAATCTCTCTCTCCCGCGAAAGCCCCCTCCCGCCCTACCGCCCTCCCTCCCAAACCCCCATCCCTCCCTCCCTCCTCCCTACACCATCCCTCACTCCATCCCCCCTCCCGCCCTCCATCCAGCCCCCCCTGCCGTTTTTCTCAATGATTAAACTTTGACCTAGGTACCAGGGGGTCATGGTTTAATTTCCAGTCAGGGCACATGCCAGGTTGCAGTCTCAATCCCCAGTGTGGGGTGTGCAGGAGACAGCTGGTCAATGATTCTCTTTCATCATTGATATTTCTATCTTTCTCTCCCTCAAGTCAATAAAAATACTTTTTTTTTTTTAAAGAAAAGAAAGAAGTCAGCCTAGTCAATACTTATTTTCCTGATTTCTCCTGCCCTACCTTCATCTCCATCCCAAATCTTCAGAGGTGATTTTTCTTACCTACTTACTCATCCTCCTAAATTTACTTACATCCTTATACCCAGCATGCTTTCAATCATCATCAAACCTGCTGTCTGGTGTCAGTCTGCAGGGTATCAGGAACTAGGAAGGTGCCAGCCCTCACCCTCACTGAGCAGGCAGGTGCAGGTGCTGGGAAACTGTCCATTTCCATCTATCAACCGTCAGTCAGCCCCTTTGTGACTCCCAGCAGCTCAGCCAACCTCTCAGCTCTCATGTGTCTAAGTTCCCTGAGGACCAGTATGTCCCCAGGATGAAACCTTAGGCCCCAGGAAGTCCCACCCTCTCCTGGCCACCCTGGGGTAAATGGTAGATGTCCTGTGGCTTAGATTAATTGCACATCTTTTTATGCCTATCCTGATGGGAGACATCTAATTGTTTTTCCTGCCTCAATAACATTCATCTTATTGTAACAAAGGGTGGTCAGTGACCCGACTCAGGACACCAACTGTAGGCCTGGGTAAGCTTCTGCTGTAAGGCAACAGTTCAGTAAACCTGTTTAAGAAACAGCAAAGGATTGGATAACCATCAGAGGATCTGAAATCAGGACACTGTCTAGGGACTGCCTCCCACCCTGTCCTTTTTTTTAATTTTCTCACCCCACCTCTTTTTCAGACTTCACTGCCCTCAAGATATCTCTCTCTTTTTTTTCCTTTCTCTCTCTCTCTCTCTCTCTCTCTCTCTCTCTCTCTCTCTCTCTCTCTCTCTCTCTCATTCTGTATCAAAACACGCTCTCATAAGATCTGCTATCGGTCACTGATCTCTCAGTCCAGCATAGCTCCAAGGGGCTAGAGTTTCTTATCTCTGGTTCTAGAAGAGAATGAAGAAAAATGTGCACTGTTCCAGGGCACAGGAAAGGGTGGAATTCCGAGTGGTGTTTGTGATGTTGGGCAGGGTGGGGTTCATCCCTGGGATTCCTAAAATAACTAAGAATTATCACCTCCATTTTAGAAGCAGTTCTGACTCAACTTATTCACATTCCTCAGATGAGCAATAACATCCAAAAAGCTGAGTAACTTGTCCAGGGTCACATAATTAAGTGCCAAAAACAGCATTTGAATCCAGATCTGTTTCACCCCAAAGATTGTGATCATAATACCCCTAAGTAAGAAGAATGGGAAGTACAGTAAAGAGTGAAAAGTACTCACGTGTGGAAATCCACTCACCTGGGCAGGCCTGGCATTGGCAGTGAGGTAAATGGAAAGACAGACATGCATTCATGCTAGAAGCACACATAAATGCACACACCAGACTTCTCTCCCTATGAAACATCACACACCCAGATGAAGGAGACTGGGTGCTGGGGACAAGGGAGGGTCGCCACAAGAAGGCATGTTCCTGGTATCAAAATACCTTATAAGGTATTGCCTGACCTCTCTGACAATTTTAAGTCAGGAAAGAGAGGCAAACTATGGATAACTGTATTGACAATCCTGAAAAAATTAAAAAGAAAATTACCATATGATCCAGCAATTCTACTTTGGGAATATATCCAAAAGATACAAAACACTAAGATATATGTAACCACATGTTCACTGCAGTATTATTATTATTACAATAGCCAAGACATGGAGACAATCTACATGTCTGTTAATGAATGAATGGGTAAAGAAATTGCGGTATCTATATATCATGGCATATTACTCAGCCATTAAAATGAGAAAATCTGACCATTTGTAACAACATGGATAGACCTTGAGACATTATGCTAAGTGAAAGAAGTCAGACCGAGTGAAACAGACAATGTATGCTCTAACTTATAGTCAGAAAAAGAGATCAGATTTATTGTCACTACAGGTAATGGAAAGGGGAGTGGAATTTGGAAAAGGTGGACAAAGGTATAAGCTTCCAGTTATAAGGTAAATAAGTACGAGGGGTGCAGTGTTCAACATGTCTGTGGTTAACACTGCTGTATGACATACGGGAAAGCTGTTTAAAGAAAAACACCACGTGATCTCACTCACTTATGGATAATAAAGAACATTATAAACTGATGAACAAAAAGATAGAAGATACAGAGACAGTAAAGCAACAGACATGTAAAATTACAGCGGGGAGGGTAGGGAGATATGGGGGAGATAAGAGATCAACCAAAGGACTTGTATGCATGCATATAAGCATAACCAATGGACGCAAAACTCTGGGGAGGGAGGGTATGTATGGGAGTAGGGGGGGCAATGGTAAGATATGTACACATATAATACCTTAATTTAAAAAAAATGGGAGGGGGGGAGAGTAGATCCTAAGAGCGCTTGTTGCAAAGACAGTTTGTTTTTCTTTTCTTTTTACTGTATCTATACGGGTTGATGAATGTTAACTAAATCTATTGTAATCATTTACAATAGATAGGCATCTAATGTTATGCTGTACACCTTAAACTTATACAGTGAGGTGTGTCACTTATTTCTCAGTAAAACTGGAAGAAGAAAAAGAAGGGAAACTGGGCAGCAAGTTATGGGCTGACTCAGCCCCAGGGCATAATTAGCTTCAACTACAGGCTGCACTGCTGGCTCCACTGCCTCCCTCTCTGCACTCTTATCTCCATGAGGACTGCTCAGTAATCAGTAGCTTGTCCCTGCCGATTGCATCCTCCTCCCCTGGTTCACAGTCCAGGTGGGGATCCTCCAGCTGCCTGTCCTTCCTCACGGACCCACCCCACCCTAAGGGAAAGGAACTGTGTACTTTTGTTAAAAGCCTCGCATATCTACGCATTAAACTATGTGCCTGTTTAAAAATTGATCAGATATAACCCTGATATAATTATAGCTAAATTTTAAAAAATGTTTTTGAAATATAATTTAAAACAAATTCTCATAGTATAGAGGCAAAATACTGGACCAACCCAAATGTTATCAATAACAATTCACTGCAGCATTAAAAATGAATGAACTACAGTTACTACATTAATGCAGATAAATCTTAAAAATAAAAATATTAAGCAGAAAAGGGACAAAGGATAAATATTACAGCCTTCCAATTATGCAAACATCCAAACTGAAGTACAGTTGACTCTGGAGCAACATGGGATTAAACTGCACAGTTCCTCTAATATGCAGATTTTTCAATAAATATATTAAATTTTTTGAGATTTCCTTATTACCATAAAGCAATCATATTGCTGCTGCTTCATTATCAATGCATATAAATAAAGTTTCCTTTTCACATTATCTTCTTATTTTTATAGCTAGTGTCATTAATATGTATAACATCTATGGTGTTTTGTATCATATAAGACAATATTGATGTAGGCACTGACAGAAAGACAATTCATCTTGTAAACAGATGATGTAAACATATGGTATCAATAAATATATGCAATACTATAAATGTACTTTCTCTTCCTTACGATTTTCTTAACAATTTTTTCTAGCTTCATTTATGTTAAGAATACAGTATATAGCCGAAACTGGTTTGGCTCAGTGGTAGAGCGTTGGTCTGCGGACTGAAAGGTCCCAGGTTCGATTCCGGTCAGTGGCATGTACGTTGGTTGCGGGCACATCCCCGGTAGGGGGTGTGCAAGAGGCAGCTGGTCGATGTTCCTTTCTCATTGATGGTTCTAGCTCTCTATCTCTCTCCCTTCCTCTCTGTAATAAAATCAATAAAATATATATTTTTTTAAAAAAGAATATAGTATATAGTACATATAACATACAAGACGCATAGTAGTTGACTATTTATGTTATCAGTAGGGCTTCTGGTCAACGGTAGGCTGTTGATGGTTACACATGGTTTACCAACCATGGAGCAGGACACTGGTGTGGAAGGAGGAGGGGAGAAGGGGAAAGAAGAACAAACCCAAAAAGAAAACAGGAAACTGCACACAGATGAGTATATATCAATACATAATCATATTTTGCAACTATTAACTTTAAGTTTGCAGGAGGTTAGATGTGCAAAAATATTAAATTAAAAGATTTTTTTAGAGCAGTTACACTGTCTCATTCAGGGAAATTGCAACCCCAGGACTCTGGAGCCTGAACCTTAGCACTGGGGCAGAAGCAGCAGTCTTGGAAAGTCTCTGCCTGATAAGAATGGTGTCAACATCTGGCAAATCAAAGCCACAGTGAGATAGCACCTCCTACCTGACAGAATGGCTGGTATCAAAAAGACAAGCCATACCTAGTGCTGGAGAGGCTGTGGAGAAAGGGAAGCCTTCTGTTGCCCTGATGGTGGGAATGCAAATTGGTGCAGTCACTGTGGGAAATGATAATGGAGGCTCCTAAAAAAATTTAAAACTAGAACTACCACGTGATCTAGCAATTCCGCCTCTGGGTATATATCCCGAGGAAACGTAATCACTCTCTTGAGAGGATACCTATCCCATGTTCACTGCAGCATTATTCACAATAGCCAAGACGTGGAAACAACCTACGTGTCCACTGATGGGTGAATGGATAAAGACAATGTGATAGACAGACAGACAGACAGGTAGACAGATGAATATTATTCAGCCATTTAAAAAAATAAGGAAATCCTATTACTTATAACACAATGGAACTTGAAAGCATTATGCTAGTGAAATAAGTCAAAGACAAACATGTATGATCTCACTTTCATCTGTAATCTAAAAACAAACAAACTCATAGAAACAGAGAACAGATGGGTGGTTGCCAAGGGTGAGAGATGGAGGTGGGGGAAATGGGTGAAGATGGTCAGAGGGTACAAACTTCAGTTATAAGATAAACTAGAAGCCAAGTGCATGAAATTCGTTCGGGGGGGCGGAGGGGGGGGGCGTGCAGGAGGGGGGTGGTCCCTCAGACCAGCCTGCAGCCTCTCCAATCTGGGACCCCTTGAGGGATGTCCACCAGGTTCAGGCCTAAACAAGCAGTCAGACATCCCTCTTACAATCCAGGACTGCTGGCTTCCAACCATTTGTCTGCCTGCCTGCCTGCCTGATTGCCCCTAATCACTTCTGCCTGCCAGACTGATAACCTCCTAGCCACTTCTTTGCCAGCCTAATTGATACTTAACTGCTCCCCTGCCAGCCTGATTACCCCTGCCGGCCTGGTCTCTTCTGTTTTCCCCTGCAGACCTGGTCGCCCACAACTGCCCTCCCCTGCTGGCCATCTTGTGGCAGCCATCTTGTGTGTTGGAGTTAGGTCAATTTGCATATTACCTATTTATTATATAGTCCTAGGGATATAATGAACTAGTTGAAAGTTGCTAAGAGAGTAGATTTTAAAAGTTCTCACCAAACATACACAAAAATTGCAAATGTGGGAGGTGATAGATGTCCAAACTAACCCTATTGTAGCAATCATTTTTCAATACATACATATAGTAAATCACTACATGGTACACTTTAAATGCACACAATGTTATAAGTTAATTACATCTCAAAGCTGGAAAATAAAAAAGAATTATGACAAGACCTGTCCTTGCAGAGACACAGCCTTGAGCAAACACCCTCAGCTGCCTGTTGGCCTCCATCCCATTGGCTGGTGACGCAAGCGGTGAGGCCAAAGCCACAAAGGAAATCAAAGCTACCCCACTTCAGCTCACCCCTGACTCCCAAACCCTTGGGAAGCTCGGCCTCAGCATTCAGCCACAGGTTCTTTCCTTGGACACCCTATAGTGTGTGGCACAAGCACAGGTGTTAGGTCACAGGCAACCAGGGTCTATGTCCTCCCTCTTTCCAGTAGTGTGCCTGCAGGCAAATTCCAAATCTTCCCTGAGCCTTGGATTCTTCATCCATAACGTGGGAATGTTGCTGTCTCTCAGGGATGCTATGAGGATTAGATTACACACATACCAGTCACAATACAGTTGGCACTTACTAAAAAAGTTTAATTATCTTGTAATTGTGACTATTGTTAGTATTTTTGGGACAGGCTCCAGGACAGGCCCTGATGGGTGGATCAGGATGCATAACTTGCCTTACAATCAAGACAACATCACGGTTTTTCCAGCTAGTAAACGACCTCTCAGAATAACCTGGATTTCCGCCAGTGCTGGTGGGGATATCAACTGGTACAAACTCAGGGGGAGCCAGGAGGTGAGGCATGGGAACTGACTTAGGAATGGGCCTAAAGCTCGCAATGGCGCAGAAGGAGCGAGGTGGGAAAGCCTCAGCCAGCCTGCCATGAAGGGAATCAGATAGGTGAATATTTTTAAAAGAGGAAGTGAATTGACTCCAAGGCATCCTTCTCCTGCATTTTAAAGTTTGATGGTAGGTGCTGGTGAGCAAAAACTGGACAGTTATTAAACAGGGGACCACAAGCAGAGGACCTGCCCCAATGTGAGGGGCTGGTGCTGCGGGGGGAAAGGGGCCACTGCTGAGCTGAGTGAAATCTGCAGTGTGGAACTGGTGGCATTTGTCATACACATGCTCCATCCTCCCTTTCAGTTTCACTCCCTCCCCTTCTCTTCCTGTTTCAATCCACCTGGAGTCCCATCCTTAGTGGAGAAGAGGTGGTGGTAAGGAAATTGTTTCCCCTTCCAAGGTTGCTATTGGCAACTGAGGCGGGGCTTAACCGGGTGAAAGGAAACCCCGTTGGTGGTTTTTCAGGTATGGCACCAGGGAAGGACTGTAGCACCCAACTGCTTGAAAGCTCTCCAAGGAGGTGAGGGAAGTGCCCTCTGCAGAGAGAGCTGAGCTTTCTCACCCTCACTGTGGGGTTTGGGTCCCGCTCACTCCCACCCACAGCTCTATAGTGGGTCTAATGGAAGTGTTAGCAGAAGAGAGAGGATGCCTTTGGTCTCTGGTCCTCACCCTCCAGTGTTCACTCCCTCCAGCCCCTGCCTCTCCTGCTTTTCCTGATTGACTTGCATTCCCATAATCCTTCTCCTGGTGAATGCCAATAAGACGGAGAGGCCCTTCCCTAGAGATTCATGGAACCAGAAAGGTCCTTCAAGTGCATCTCATCCATGGCCAAAGTTTCAAAGGAGAAAAGGGAGGTTATTTTATGGGGCCCTTCTAACTGTCCCCAAAGCTCATAAATCACAGAGGACCAAAGTTGTAACAAATGCTGGCACTGGTCTGTAAGACTCAGGTCCTTCCCTGCTACCCCCAAACACCCAACCCCACCCCAGTGCCCATGGGCGGGTAAAGGGGTGACTACGCAGGGCCCAGTAGTTCCTGATGCCTCTAACCCTTCCTCATGTGTCCTAGCTCCTTCCCTCACCTTCCACCACTCTTCGTGACTGACACAAATTGCATTTATTTGCTCATTTCTAATCACATCCTAAGATCTTATGCCCTCTTGACGGTAAATAAAGGAGAACAGAAGATGCCTCCTATGGTCCGGAAAATCAAGTTTCTACCTTTCTTAGATCAGAACCAATTTGCTCTAAAGCTAACCATGTAAGAGCCAGCACTTGGCCATTTCCCCCAGTCTCTTCAGGCATAGTGAGTCACTCTCGAGGGCTGGATTAGCTCATGTTGAGTCAGTATTCTCCTGTTTGCATGCATAGTCCTTACTTTTTTTTTTTCGGGGGGGTGGGGGGGAGAGTAGCCCTTATCTATAAATGGGCTGGACATTGCAATTTGAGAAGCACTGACAAAATTCTCCTTCTCCAAAAGATATCAGAGCCTCACATAGTGTCTGAAAGCACACCATTTTCGATATTTCTCAGAGCCATGGCCTTTCACGGAGCACATGATGAGGGCAGACAGCATTTTACTAAGCGACAGTGCACTCCGTGGTTAAACATGCAGCTTCCAGCTGAGTTCTACTTCTGGTCAGATGAGTAAACTCTTACAGTATCGACCTTTCTAAAAATAACAACTGTAAGCTCTGGATCAAAGAAGTCTACGTGAAGGCCCTGGAGCGTGCACCCAAAACAGGCAAATTCTAGAGGAAAAGTGATACTTGGAAAAAGAGAATAGTATAAGCTGTGTCTTCTGTTTTCCTTGATTTTTTTTAGCCTGAGGACAAGCTGCAGTCGGTGTACTGAGGGGTAGCTAAAACTGATAGAAAACCCACTATCTTAATTTTTTTAAATTTTCACTCATCATTTACATTCAATAGTATCCTGTATTAGTTTCAGGTGTGCAGCAAAGTAGTTGTTAGACAATCATATACTTTACAAAGAATTCCCGCCCTCCCCCCCCCCAATATTTTCAGTACCCACCTGGCACCATATATAGTTATGACAATATTATTGACTCTATTCCCTGTGCTGTATTTTACATCCCATTACTATTTTGTAACTACCAATTTGTTTTTCTTAATCTCATCACCTTTTTCATCCAGTCCCCCAGCCTCACTCCTCTCTAGTAACCTCTGTCTGTTCTTCATATCCATGAGTCTGTTTTGGCTTTGCTCATTTATTTTGTTCTTTTGATTCCACATATAAGTGGAATTACATGGTACTTATATTTCTATGATTGTCTTATTTCACTGAGCATAGTATATAGTACCCTCTGGTTCCATGCATATGGTCACAAATAGTAAGATTTCATTCTTTTGATGGCCAAGGAATATTCCATTGTATATATAGGATGTCCCCCCAAAATGTATACACACACTTAAAATAATTACAAAAACAGTGTTTATTTATTAAAATACACTTCATTTTCAAAATTGAGCTATCAGCTGTTAGAGTATGCATACATTTGGGGGGATGCCCTATGTGTACCACCACTTTTCTTTTTGTTTTAGTTTAAATTCTTTATTGTTGAAAGTATTACATATGTCACCATCACTTGTCTCCTGATGGGCACTTGCCCAGGTCCTCAGAGGACCTGCCTGAATGAACAGAAGACGGGTTTGTTCGTTAGCTTGCCCAATGCTTCTAAAGCACTTGAAATCACTTCCCTCTCCAAAGTATCTCTTAATCTTTCATCTAACTCTTGAACTCATTCTGGCTTTTTATTAGAATCAGAATCTGAATCTTTCCGCACAAGTGAGACCCAAAACTAAAAAGATGATATCGCAGCTTTCGGAAGATCAGCTGAATTCTTATTAAAAGCCGGGCACTGGCTATCCCCACTGTACACCTCGCCCCGTGGTCCCTGCAGTGGCAGCATGAGAATGCCTTTATTTTTGTCCACATTTTATGTAGAAAATAAGTAATTGCCCGAAGTCACGCTATGGTCGGCGATGAAGCTGGGACTGAGGAGCTGTGCCCTGCCAGGATATCACACCACCTTTCCCCTGTGGGCACTAGGGTAGAGGGGGAAATGACACAGGAAGCTGGAAATAACTGGGCTTTCCGGAGAAGAGGAAATGGAAAGAAGACGTGGAAGGAACGATCAGTCCTCACCTTCATTCAAACCAGCACGAGGACATGACCTCGCTGACCCCAACAGAATGACTTAGGAAACCCATGCTTTCTGTCCCTCTCCCCAGCCTGTGTGGTGTGAGCTGGTGCCCACTGGCCCATCCAGGCTCTAGCTCCTCATGTCATTGAATCAGGGAACACCTCCTCTCTGGAATTCTCTAGGCAGGGACATGAGTTGTCCTTCCTGGCTCCCTGGGTCACACAAGCCTTGCAGTTGGCCATGTCCCTGGGCCCCCTGAATTGGGACATCACCCTGCTGGGGCGAGGAGGGAATCAGCAGGTGCTAGGAGTGAGAAAATCGCATCAGTCTATAATCCTGTTACTGGGAATTCCCCCAGGTTCCTTCTGCCATTTTTCCTTGCTGCTACATTTCCACCCACTGCTGCTCCTACAGTTTACACCTTGTTTCCACCAAGCTAGGCCAGCTGGGGGGTTCACTTTCACTGGATTAAACCAGACTATGAGTGTCAGGTGGCAGAGAGGGGCCCTAATGCTCCCCAGAAACAATCCTGGTTTCATGTTCCAACCTTTCTTTACCTTCCCACAGGGTGACGGCACACAGCTGTACTGGTGTATAGAGCATAAACTTACAGAGTATAAAAAACACAATGGCCCCTTATTCACATACTCTCACTTGTCCTCAACTATGAGGATGCCAATATCAACTTACACTTGCCCTCGAGGACCTCTGCATTTATATCCTAATCCCCTTAGCAACTCCCAAGAAACTCGAGGTAAAGGAACTCAGATGGAAAGGGCAACATTCTGCCTTCAATAACTGACTACCCACCCCTTCCTCCACCCTCCACAGCCCCCAGTAGCCATATGGGGATCCTTTGAGACACTCTGCTAAGAAATTGGTAGCGCAAGATGTTTCTAGAAGAGTGGCCACATCTCTGGTTGGCCCAGGACAGCCCCAGTTTATGACGATTGTACTGGTAGTCCCAACAGTTTAGCATTGATTTGTCCCAGACAAAAGTATCCCAGTTTGGAGAATAAATTATACAATCATTCTTTTTTAAATTCTCACCCACGAATATGTTTTTTTGTTGTTGTTGGTTGTTTGTTTTAGTGAAAGAAATATTGATGTTGGAGAGAAACATCAATCCCCTACTGGGGATTGAACCAGCAGCTAGGTATGTGCCCTGACCAGGAATCAAACCCGCAACCTTTTGGTATACAGGACAACGCTCCAACCAACTGAGCCTTCCAGCCTGGGGAATCACCCTTTTGATAAGCCACCAATGGGTCAGCCCAGAGAGACTGGGAGAAGGTAGCATCAGCTTATTATCCAATAACACAAAGACATTAAGAATTATTTAATTGGGCAGCTACTGTGTAAAATACATGTATGTTATATGCTATATTTTTATAATGTATATATATATAACAATATGTGTATACATAATATATATATATTTAGCTACCATTGAAGATTATACACTCTTCAACCTGTCAACCTCTGGACTAAGAGCTCTATGGGCTTCACCTCTTTTATTCGTTAAACCACCAGCCCTCACACATAAGCTTACATCAGCATCACCCTGGTTTCTGGTTAAAACTTGGATTTCTAGATAGAACTGACTCCCAAACCTGGTTCCTTTTGTGAACATGGTGGTTCCCAGACTCCAGGCTTACAAAGAAGATCACAGTCATGATAACCAACTTCTGCCACGAAAGCATTACCAGAGCCCTGGGCGGTGGGGGTGGCAGAGTAACAACATGAAGGACTCTGAATCCGGAATGACCAGGAGCCAACCTGCCAACTTAAACAGCTCACCTTGAGACTGCTATACAGCAGGAATCACGCTGGTGTGTTTTTTTAATCCTTTGTATTTGGGAGTCTCTCCTTTTATTTTTCAACAGATTAACCTTTATCCTAACTAAAATACCATAGCTCCGTTCACCCAATGTTTGGCTCATCCTTGCCAGTCCCTTACCTGACTGCTTTTCTGTCCAGCTTTCTGACAATCTCCTTGCAAGTTTCCAAGAGAGCAGGATATTTTAATTAGGCATTTTAATGTTCTGAGCATTTTGCTTCTCTAGATTGATTTGCTTTATAATTTTACCATTTCTCCTTTATGCTGTTTGGAAAAATAACCAGTGTCAATGATGACTACATTTTGGAGACAACTGTTCTTTAATAAGTAGTCAACAATTCAGAATAGGTATGGCTACAGTAAAATAGCTTCATCAAAATGACCCCTTTAAATAGCTTGCTCCCACTCATTATCGGAGAAACTGTAAACCACTATGGATGAAAAAGGGGCTATATATTAAACCTGGCCTTACAAACTCAGGGGTCAAAATAACTACATAGGATGATCTGAAATGAAAACTTTCTAACTAAAAGCAAGTCTTGTCACGACTGGTGTGGCTCAGGGGTTCAGCAACGACTCAGGAACCAGGAAGTCACTGTTGATTTTCAATCAGGGCACATGCCCCAACTGTAGCTCGATTCCCAGTAGGGGATGTGCAGGAGGCATATGTCAATGATGTTTCTCTCTTCTCAGTGTTTCCATCCCTCTATTTCTCTCCTTTCCTCTCTCTAAAAATCAATAAAAAATTTTAAAAATATAAAATAAAAGCAGGTCACGAAAGGTAGTCATGTCATAGGCCAGTACATCCCTTGACAAAGGTCAGATCTTTACCTTAACTGACTCTGTCTATTGTATTTTTGCTTCTAAGACAACATGCCTTTGAAATGTCAGGGTAATTTCCTTTTTTCAAAATCTCTCAGGGCACAATCTGCCACCTGAGCAGCGAACCACGGAACCCTTCACTGTTATTGTTACTCAATTATTGTTAATTGTTAACTATCCTGCACACGCCTATATAAAAGAAATATGTGTCTACTATATTTGTTTTACTTGTTATTCAATCCCAGAGATTTCCTCTGCTTTGCTTTCTCTCACCTTCCTAATCTGTCACCAGCGGCTTTCATGCCACCCCCTAAACCTCATCCTTTGTAATGTATAAAATAAGGTGCAAAACTGCCATTCTCTGGAGCATTTTCTCAACCATTGAGATTTTGCTTCTCAGCAATTGTTGTCAGTTTGGCTCAAACTCATACAAATTCTCTACAGGTTTGGACATTTCTTACTTAGACATTCACTTGGCGTAATACAGCAAGAAGCCCACCCAGGACCACCTCACCGACCCGAACCCATACTAAGTACCAGCAGGGGCCCATTGTGCCACCCCCACCCCCACCACCCACCCCCACCCCAGGCTCCTCACTTTGCATCAGGTAAACTTGGGTGAGTTTTGTTTGGAATATCAGGTGTGTGTGTGTGTGTGTGTGTGTGTGTGTGTGTGTTATTGATTTTAGAGAAAGGGAAAGGGAGAAGGATAGAAAGAAGGAAGCTTCAATGTGAGAGAGAAACATTGGTCAATTGCCTCCTGTTTGCATTACCTTTCAGTGCATGGATCAATGTTCAACTACTGAGCCACACCCTGGAACCTTCCTGTTTTAAGATAAGAGGCCCTGACTTTATTTGAGCTGGGGGCGGGGGGGGATCCTTGAGGTGAAACTACAGGTTAAGAGTTGAGATAACCCAGGCTAAGGATAAATGTTAACTGAGGACAGGAGACAAAAAAAATGGGTGACTGGTTTTTAATTTGACTTTTCAATTGGAACTGCTCACTGAGAGTCTGAACAAAACCTTTTGTTGGATAAATAGCAGTCTGAATTTACTTCCTCCCACTCCAATGTCGGGTATTCTTAGGTGACTAAGAATCTGTGTTGACATGTCAGAGGGTATCCTTCATGCATGCAGGATCCCCATAAAGAATTCCAACTCAACTGTAATTAAATAGTTGGCTTATCCGAGGACTCAAACTTAAAAGTTGATTGCTTAGTACTCCAGCTGTATTAGGTAGGCAGGGATTGAAAAACCAAGACACTTAAGAGGGTTGAGATGACTCAGGAGGTGACAGCCCCTTAGGCCTCAAACCATAACTAGCACACTTCAACCTACTGCATAATATCCCTAAAAATTTTGTTCAAATTGCAGGTCTCAAAATAAAACTAAAATTAACATGGGAAATTATGTCTCAGAGGCTGAGAACTCCTAGCCCTTAATCCCCGTTAATACTTCTGCAGAGATATAATTAACAGGAAGCCTTTACTTGCAAATATTTGCAGAAATGGAAAGATTTAGCTAGAGGCAATATCAACTTATGATGGCCAAAATGGAACTCTTTTGATGCCTAAATCAATTTTCGAATGCAAAATTAGAAAAAGCTGGCTCTAAAATTAGACTGAATGAAAGGAAGCATATCTTAACTGGAAATTAGAAGCTTCTGGTAAAAACTCAGATAAATTATTTTCTCTACAAAACATTAAGAAAATTTTATAAACTGTCTCTGAACTAAAGAAGGCTTCTGCAGCTAATAAATGCCAACAACTCATTCCTCCCCTTCTACAGTTCCTCTGCTATATCCTTTGCTATCTCCTTTCCTCCTTCCCCTTTTATCTCCTCTACTAGGGGACCAGTACATGAAATTCGTGCACTGGTGGAGGAGGGGGCCTCAACCCAGCCTGCCCCTCTCATGACTGGGAGCCCTCTGGGGATGTCCTACTGATGGCTTAGGCCGGCTCCCTGTTGAGAGTGGACATAAACTGCAGTCTGTCCTCCCTCTGCAGGAGGCGACCATGCTGATCAAGGGAAGGCACCAGCCCTATCACTCCGCTGGTGCAGCCACTACCATTCACCGCCGCCACCAAGGTGTTTTCATCAACACAGACTCCAGTCTCTTCACCATGAAAAAATGACAACTTTCTTTAGGCATTTTTAAGCTGTCTCTTTCATAGTATATGACATTTCTTTCTTTCGTTTTTTATACTCACCTGAGGATATGTTTCCATTGATTTCTAGAGAGTATGGAAGAGAAAAAGAAAGACAGAGAGAAACACTTTGATTGGTTGCCTCCTGCATGAGTCCCGAACTGGGCCCCGGTCAGGTAAGAGCCTGTAATCTAGGTACATGCCCTTGATCAGAATCGAACCTGAACCCTGCAGTCAGCAGGCCAAGGCACTATCCACTGAGACAAACCGGCTAGGGCAGGATATGACATTTCTTAATCCCTCCAGCAATGGACCTTCGTTTTTTCCTCCAGGAGTGTGGTGGAAAAACCCTAGATCACCTTCTTGGATTCTTATTACCCAAGTTACCAAGAACACTGCAAGTGGCAGCATACAGGGAGCTTAGCCAATGAGCAGTCATAAAAGGTGTTTATGCTCGAACTGGTTTGGCTCAGTGGATAGAGCATTGGCCTGCAGACTGAAGGGTCCCAGGTTTGATTCCTGTTAAAGGCATGTATCTTGGTTGGGAGCACATCCCCAGTGGGGAGTGTGCAGGAGGCAGCTGATCAATGTTTCTCTCTCATAGATGTTTCCGAATATCTATCCCTCTCCTCCTTCTCTGTAAAAAAATCAATAAAATATGGAGTTTTGTTAAAGAAAAGAAAAGGTGTTTCCTCTGCAGCTCATGTGCAGAGGACCCCCTGTGTTGTATCCACTGGGCTAGGGGCATGTCCCCACAGCCAGAAGGATACTGCCACCAAGGGCATGCCCCCAAGGCCGGCAGCCCCGCATTGTTAGTGCTAGTCTGGGGGTGTGGACTTGGGCCACCCCTTGGAGCCAGGACACATGCAAGCAGCCATGGAGTGGGAACATCTGCCCCCAGCTACTTGGCGTCTGAGCCCTTAGGCCCAGAGTGACCGGGGGTATTCTGGGTCCCTGGCCACTCAGGGCCTATGCATGGGCCTACAGGCTAGGAGTGGCCTGGGTCCCTAGGATATCCCCGGGACCCAGGCCATTCAGCACCTGTGTATGCAAATTAACCAGCCATCTTTGGCAGGTTAATTTGCATACTCATTCCTGATTGGATGGTGGGAGTTGCAGAGGTATGGTCAATTTGCATCTTTCTCATTTATTAGTGTAGATATATCCTCCACTACCACTGCTTACTGACCTAGGGGGGAATGAGAATAGAAATTCAGACAAGGTTAATGCAGGAATTCTAGCAGCTCCCTTCAGGGAAAAGCCATTCCCAGGCATAGAACACTTCTGTCAGTCAACTGGCTGTTGCTTTCTGTGCCTAGCATTATTTGAACTCATTATAACAGTCTTTACCCGGCAACTTTGCTACCTTCTTTGCAGGATGAAAACATTGATGATTGTGTTTTGCTTACTGACCACCTTCTTGTTCCTAGGAATGGTTTACAGGAAACTCCTATTGATAATGCTGACTTAATTTGGTTGATAGATGGATCTCTGATAAACGAAAGGGGATGTTACCAAGCTGGACATGCGATAATTGGTACATAATTGAAAGCTCTTATTCACCTGAATAAGATCTGCCCAACAAGCTGAATTCGTTGTTGTAACTTGGACTTGTCAATTGGCCAAATATCAAATAATTACTATTTACATTAATAGTAGCTATGCTATTGGTGTAGCTCACAACTTTACAATGTTGTAGAAGCTGCAAGGCTTCTTAACTTTCTCAGGGCAGCTCATAAAGAATGGAAAATACGTTGTAGAACTATTACCCTGTTTCCCTGAAAATAAGACAGTGTCTTATATTAATTTTTGCTCCCAAAGATGCGCTAGGTCTTATTTTCAGGGGATGTCTTATTTTTCCATGAAGAATACGGTACACATTTATTGTTAAATGAAAATAAAGGAAATTTATTACCTGTATACGGCATGGTAGTACAGTAGTTATCAACACAAACCAGACGAACTGTGAATCCTACAGTGTCAAGAATTTATTCATTTATTCAATGACAATCATGTCATCATCTTCTGGGACATCATCATAACAATCCAATTCCTAAATTTCCTGGTGAATTTCTTGTGACTCCATTTCTTTCAGAATCAGTGGACCAAATCTCTCATGTTTAGCAATAGCATTCTGAGACAGAGCCTAGGGGGGCCTTATTTTCAAGGGGATACCTTATATTTCACTCAGAAGGAAACCTGTAGGTAGATCTTATTTTCGGAGGATGTTTTATTTTTGGGGAAAGGCAGTAGATGTCATACAAAATTGACACAATTGGCAGTTATCAAACTTCCAGAGCATCCTAAAGCTGCCACCATGAAAGCAAAAGGAAATAATTTAGCTGATACTGCTGCTAGACAGGCAGCATTAAACAGCCATATTATCCAGACCCAATAATCCTCCTTGCTTCCTATTAAATCAATAAAAGACTCTCTTTTGCAGTACCAATAGACAACTGAGACAAGAGGATATGGCAACAAAAAGGGGGAATCTCTGACTCAGACAAAGAGATGTGGTTTGGACCCAATCAGAAACAAATCTTAACTTGAGTGACACAAATACCTATACTTTAACATGTACAATAGCTAATACATTGGGGTCCTGAAAAGATTATTTCATGAAATAAAGAATATTACTGGAAACCTTCTCCAATTGTAGCTCATAAAGTATATAGCATGTGTTCTATCTGTCCAAATATAATGCTAGAAAATAATCCCAAAGACATTCCCACTTCTTTTAGATCCACTTGAGGTATGGAACTCTGGGTTTTATCCAAATTCCACCATTTCAAGAATATAATGTGTGTTAGTTATGATTTGTATGTTTGTTTGTTTTTTACTTGGTTGAGACATTGTGTTATAGAAGAGTAACTGCCTTCACAATAGGTAAATTATTATTGGGGGAAATTAATTCCCAATTGGGGAATTCCCTCTGAGTTATAGTGATTGAGTGACTCAATTCACTGGGCAAAAATGCAATTCACTTGTAATATTTGGCCTATTCTGCAGAATTTTCATTGTGCCTATCATCCCACTTCTTTGGATTGGTGGAACATACAAATGGTACGATTAAAACTGAACTGGGCAAATGTTCAAAACCTTTTCATCTCCTGTGGCCAAAAACTCTCATAGTTCTCCTCAACCTAAAATCTACTCCTCATTAAATAGTCCCTGGTCACCCTATGCTTCCAGATGAAGGGATATATGAATCAACCTTACTAAAAGGAGACATTCTGCATTATTATCAAGCACTTATTAACCAGTTTTTAGGAACTGATAAATTAGTAACCAATTTATTTCACGGTGAGCTCCCAAAAGACAAGGAGCATGAATTACAGCTATTGTAAAAGACATCAATTAAAGACTCTGTCCAACGTCATCAGAAGGGACCTTATCAGGTACTTAACTGTGAATGACAGTTGGCTCCACCTACAGCAAAGATCAAAGACTTCTGGGGGACAAGAAGCCACTGACACCAGAAATAGACACCTTTCCCACAAAATTGACAAGGCCTATACTCCTACAAATTGATGTTGAACTTCATTTGTTTGAGTGTCTTTACCTGTTTGCTATTAGTCATAATAAGAATTATACTTGTTCTCTGGGCTTTTCTCAGACCTTGCATATTTAGCCCAGCTGTTAATACTTGCTGAAGGTATATGAAATAACTTTTGTAATGTTATTTATGGTTTCTCTTGAAATTTAGAAGGAATGTTAGTGCAGACGGAATGAAAGGGATGTGTGCATTTTTTTAAATATATTTTATTGATTTTTCACAGAGAGGAAGAGAGAAGGATAGAGAGTTAGAAACATCGATGAGAGAGAATCATCGATCAGCTGCCTCTTACACACCCCCTACTGGGGATGCGTCCGCAACCAAGGTACATGCCCTTGACCGGAATCGAACCCAGGACCTTTCAGTTCCAGGCCAATGCTCTATCAACTGAGCTAAACCGGTCCTGGCGGGATGTGTGCATTTTTAACAGAAGTTAAAAATAAGTAGTTTGTTCTAGTATGTTGGTTATTTCTGAATGAAGAACAGGGGAAGCTGAAGGTGAATAGAAAAGGAATACTCAGAAAGGAATTTTATGGCCCTCTATAACTGCTGCTAAGGCACATGAATTTTACTTTTGAAACTCTTACTGTCCTCCTGGCCTCTGTTATTTTTAGATGGCAATTGTAATTTACAACATTGTGTTCTTACAGCCTTGGCCCCAAATAAACGTTAAAGTTACAGCTTCATTTGCATAACTAATAGGAATCAGATTAATAATAATCAGCACTTGAGTGTTTCCAATGGGAAGTGAATAGGCCATAGTAAATGGGGATCCATCTCATAGTCAGATTGTGAAAACTGGAGAGTTGTATGGTGTGTCCTGAAACTATCTATACTACTAGTATATATAAGAGGCTGAGTATCCAACCATCTGACTGGTTGCTATGATGCATATTGACCACAAGGGAGCAGATGCTCAAGGAGCTGCCATGATGTGCACTGGCCATTTATTTATTTATTTTTTAATATATTTTTTATTGATTTTGTACAGAGAGGAAGGGAGAGAGATAGAGAATTAGAAACATCAATGAGAGAGTGTCATCAATCAGCTGCCTCCTGCACATCCCCTACTGGGGATATGCCCGCAACCAAGGTACATGCCCTTGACCGGAATAGAACCCGGGCCCCTTCAGTCCCCAAGCCGATGCTCTATCCATTGAGTCAAACCGGTTTCGGCTGCACTGGCCATTTAGAGAGAAAAGGCACTGTGGACCTGGCACTTACAAAGCAATACTTGGCTTCTCCCAAGTAGGACACAGGCCCCGCCACCACCCCAGAGCGACCCAATGCACCTGGTGCAAAATGCAGCCCACAGCCCAGCCCAGCCCAGAATGGTGGCTGTGGGAGCCAGGTAATGATGTCACATAGCAACGCCTGGCTACTTCTCCCTAATGACTAGCCTCCTTGGGATTCTTCAGCCCAGGAACCCGACTTGCTTTATAGCCAGATGCAAACATTTTACAGTTTAATCAAATGTTTGTGATATGTTTTCCTGTGCCTCATCTCATTTGATCCTCATAGAAGTCCTGGAGTAGGTAGATAGGAAACGGGTGGAATCCTGTTTTCTTTCCATTAGCCGGAAAACAGAGATTTAGAAAGTTTAGAAACTTGACCCGACTGAAAAGAAGAAATGGTGGACCTTGAAAATGACTTCAGAGGTTTTCTGAGTAGAATGTAGTCAAACACTGTTGTTTTTAAATATTTTACCCTTTGTTCTCCCTATGTGATCTATAATAATAATATCTGCTTCGTATTCATATTTATTTCTGTGTTGTTAACAATTACTTAAAAGAGAAGTTGGGGTGTTTCACTGGGCTGGAAAAAGTTTAGCTATACCAGAAGGCTGGTCTAATTAAGCAAGTTTATTTTATATATATAAAAGGCTAAGTTGACTCACACATACATATAAAGCTCTCACTGGCGCCAATCGCATGTATGTGTTTCAATCTGTCATTTTCAATAGTGAATTTGGTTGACACTTCTATTATAGAGAAAGGGCGAATAGCAATATTACAATATTTCTTCTAGCTCCCACTTTCAGTCCCACAGGAGTCCACCAAGTAAGCTTCCAAGAGCTTTCCTTCTCCCCCAGGGTCCACATTTCCATCTGATATTCTACCCAGTGGCCCCAGGATAGGGGAGGGGATCTCAGCTCTCCATACTGGATGTACTATATGTATGGCTCATGGATCAGCAGCGGCACTAGGGACTCATTAGACAACCCAGGTCAGAACCTAAATTTTAATAAGATCCTCAGGTGATCCTTATGACCATCAAAATCTGGGGTGCAGGTCTAGGACCCCAGGCCCTCTGGAGGCCCCTGGTCATGGACGTGGATCGTCTGTGAACAAGCCTTTTCCTTGTAGGTACTGACAGCCTTCTGGCTGCACTTGGATGAGTTATTATGTTGGCAGGTTCCTCCCCAATGTCTCTTTCATCATCTTGTCACAACGGGTGGGGAAGGGGAGAAAAGAAAGGACTGGAGGGAGAGGAAACCCATCCTGACGCTAAAACATGTAGGAAGGGAAAGGGAGAGGGAAGGGAAGAGGGAGGAGGAAAGGAAATATAAGCACAATCATTTTTTTAAAGGGACCAGACTACAGAAAAGGCCCTGCATCTTCCCTATCCACTTCTCTGTTTCCTGTCCTGAAAAATCATCTGGGTGGTTCCCCTCTTAGTTTTCCACATGACTAAGCCCCACGGGTCTCATCTGATCATACCTCAGGCTGCCTGGCCGCCTCTCCCCAGTTCCTCCGGCACCCACCCAGCCCTGCACGCTGCCCACCCCTCCTCACACCTTTCTTCCCTCACACCCACAACAAGAAGGGTTCTCTGTGGTGGCCTGGCCGAATGCGGGGGCTGCTCTCCAGGCGCTCACAACATGGAAGGGTCCGTCCGACTCCTGGCCTGCTTGGTGTGCATCCTCCCAATGGGTGAGTTTCCCACTCCTCTCTTGGGTCCATGCTGGGAACAGGACAGGTGCTCACAAAACCCTCGGTACAGTCTCCTCGCCTTAAACTCAGTGAAGGTGGGATTAATTACTCAGAACCTCCAGGCTTGTGGAGGAAGAAGAGCTGCACTCTGGGAGGCTGGAGTGACAGAGCCAGAAGTTCAAGTCTGGGCTTTGCCTTGGGTTCCAAGTGATTGAGGCAGCCCCTGACTTCTCTGGGCCTGTGTTCCCACCTGTAGAAAGGCTGCCTGGCCCACCCAATGCCGTGAGGATCCAGGGAGATAACAGACAAGGAGTGGGAAGGAGAGTCAGGCTCTGAACAGACTTTGGGTGTTGTAATCTCTCACTGTCTCAGGTGGGAAAGTCAGCCCCGCCTCACACAGTGTTTTACGTTGCGATGGGCACTGGCACACCCCAAGGGGAGCAGAGGAGAGCACACTGAGGTTTGGGGTGAGGATGCAGGTGATTTCACGTGGGAAATAGAGCCAGGGAGAGAGGGCACCCTGACCTCCTAGCAGGACCTCCAAAGGGTGAGCAGGAACTCTGTGGTGGCCCAAGTAGCAGTGACATCTGGGTCCTTGAGCTCAGTGAGTTAGTGTCCCTGGCTCAGTGTGCCTCACAGGTTGATCCCAGCCCATCGGCATCACAATCCCAGAGGAGAGGGATGCTTGTTAAGATGCAGATACTGCCCTGGCCCGGGCTCTCAGTGGTTAGAACATAGGCCACTCACCAAAGAGCAGTGGGCTTCATTCCCGGTCAAGGGCACATACTTAGGTTGCAGATTTGATCCCGGCTCTGGTTAGGGCTTGTGCGGGAGGCAACCAATTGATGAGTCTCTCTCACATCAATATTTCCTTTTCTCTTTCTCTCCCTCTTTGTCCTTCCTCTCTCCATTCCACTCTCCTTAAAAATCAATGGGGGAAAAAAAATATTTTCGGGTGAGGCTTAAGAACACCTACACACACACACACACACACACACACACTATAATGCAGATACTTCAGCTCCACCCCAGACCTGTGGAACCAGAGAGCAGAGCTCAGAGAGCAGGGCCCAGGAATCTACATTCTTCCACCATCACCTTGAGTGAATCTGATGGTCAGGGCCATCGAGAGAACTGGGATAAATGGCAGAGGCCATCCTCTGTGGCCTTCTGTCTGGGCCCCAGCTCTTTCCTCGATCCCAGCCTGAGAGGTCCTTCTGTGACCCCCGGACTCCGCATCTGTGTCTGTGAGCATGGTCCCTGCTGCCACGTGCTGCTGGCGACTTCGCTGACATCGTGATGTTCTATGCTGTTAGACAACATGCCTGTGTGGGGTCCTGTCGCCAGGGCTGGATGGTCAACTCACACCCTTTCAGCTCCTTCCCTCCCCCTCTAACAGAGGGGCAGGTCTGGGTGGAACAGGAACAGGAAGTGCCCACACAACTCTAAGTGCTGCCACTTTAATTAGTAACTCACGTGAGCCTCAGATATCCTTGGGGAAGGAGCTATTCTATTCCCTTTTCACAGACGGGAAACTGACGCACAGAAAGCTTTGGTGAGTGATTTGGGGGGGGGGGGGGGGGGGGGGGGGGGGGGGGGGGGGGGCTGGAGCTGAGGTTAGAACCATAGACTGGACCTCACACACACACACTGCCCGCTGTCCCCTGCACAGAGCCCTATGGCAGGCTAATGGGGAAGGGGCTTTTCTCCCAAGCTGCCTGAACTCGGCCGTCTTTCTGGGGTGCTTTAAGGTTGGGTCCCACATAGAGGGTAGGAGCTGGGAGAGGCAGCCCTGCTCAGACCTGGGGCAGATAGGAGAGCAGCAGTACAGGACCTGAGTGTTGATGTCAGACATGGCTTTAAATCCTGGCTCTGCTATTTATTGGTTGGGTGGCCCTGGGCAGGCTTCCTGACTTCTCTGAGCCCCCATTAAAGTGGGGTCCCTGCCACCTCACAGTGGTGATGTGAAGCACAGCTAGATCCTGGAGGAAAGGCCCCCGCACAGCTCCTGGCCCTCGGTGGTTATGCAATAAGAGGCATGAAAGGTTACAGAAGGCACACAGCTTGGAGAGAAGCGAGTTTTGCTTGGATTTGTTTCCCTCCTGCTGAGGGTCAGCTTCTATGAGTCAGTTAAGCACAGAGTTAGAGGAAGCATGTGCGGTCACATGTTCCAGAACAAGCCCGACCCGCACCAGTGCTCCAGCTGTGTGTCCAGATGGCGCAGAAGGCTGAGCTAGTACGTGTGTGAGCCTTATGTGGAGGGACCCTGTTGATCTCAGTGGCAGCTGCCTCATGGTTGAAACCCACAGGTCTGTGGCTAAGGTGAGCGGGGCCCCACTTTCTGAAACTGCTCTGACGACGGTCACCTGTGAGCCCCTCCAGGCGGCAGCGGGACTGGGCAGGAGGCTCCTGGGCTTGGCTGTGATGTGAGAGCCCAAAGGGCTGCAGGACCAGGGCCACAGTCACATCCTGTCCACACTCTGAGCGTGGGGCCCAGTGCGGGCCGCTGGCAAAAGTGAATGAATGAAGCTGCTCCACAACCCATTTCCCCAACTTCCTCTGCCCTTCTCCCTCTTCACATCACCCACTCAGCTCCCAGTGCTCTGGGCAGGCCCTCATCTCCAGGTGGTCCCCACACACTCTCCTTTGTCTTTCCCCAAGTTCTCCCCGCAAATCTGCTTTTAGAAAGTGGGAGAGGCCAAGGAACGGGGGAAGTGGACACTGGTCTGGGCTCTGACCACTTGGGTGGCCTTGTGAAAGGGCCCAGTTGGCCCACAAACCTCTGATAAGCAGGTTTTGCAATCACAGCAGCTGTCATCCTGAGGGACGTCTGTGCTGGACCTTTGGCGAGCAGCTCATTGACTCTTCCCCACACCCCTGCAGAGTGAGGACTCCTGTCCCTGATTTAGGGAGGTCAGGTGACTTTGGGACGTCACAGCCTGGATGTGAACCAGAGTCCCCTGTGGGCAGCCCTCCCTTTGCACCACCTGTGTGCAGTGGCGGTGAGCCTGGCCATAGTGTGGCGCTCTGAGGAATGTGGTTGACGAGCTCTGAATCACTGAAGAAAAAGGTCAGTCCACCGCAGATTCACCCAGGCTGTGGGATGCCCATGCAGGATGCAGGTAACGTCAGGGAGGAGGTGGCTGCATCGTGAGTCCAGGAGGAATGGGAAGGGTTAGGGAGCCAGGATACTTCTGCTGCTGGTGGTGGCTACTCTGGTCAGCAGCTAGATGGAGAAGCCCTACCCGGAGAGGAGGAGGAGTGAAGAAGAACAGGTCCCTGAAGGAGGCGAGGAGTGCAGACAGGGACAGGCTGAATCAAAACTCTGAAGAGTAGCGTCCTGTGGTGGACACAGGCCTCAGGACAGTAGCTCTGCATCTCAGCTCAGGTGAGCAGCCAAAGAGGCCAGGGTGTAAGGGGAAGCCAGAATAACCTGAAAGCAGACGGAGACCCACAGGCCCTGTACTCACACATCAGTGTACTTCACGCCTTCCCTAGACCCTTCTGATCTGGTTCTCACTGAAGAATGGAATTCCTGTTTCCACTCCCTCCTCTCCCCTCTGAACTTCACCCCCTTTCTCGTCTTTTCTCCACTGATAACCTATCTGGACAGCATGTAGGCTCAGAAGGATCTGTGGCGGCAAACCAATGGGCAGGAGGGAATTGGAGGAAGGCAACGTTCCCAAGTTCAACCCACACACACCTAACTGGTGAGGTTGGTGGCCACGATGAACATCTCTCCCTGCTCCCTCTCTTGACCTTCCGGTGTCACCGTGCCTGAGAGGCCACCATCAGAGTCATTCCCTGAGATCACCCTTGTTGGCATGCCCAGGTGTCCCCGGAAAGGGTAGCCCTGCACACACAGCTGACTCATCAGATTAGCTGCTTGTCGACGACCAGCCACCATGGGAGGAGTACCTCTGAGTTTCTCTGAGTGCCTGGAGGTCCATGCTGGCTGCCCACGTAGTGTCATCCTTCCCCCTCCCAAGTCCACAACTTGTTTCCTCCAAAAATGTCACGTAAAACCCACCCAGCAGACCTATTCTTGTTAAAGCACCCTTCTGTGAGGGCATTTATCCCACCAGCCATTGTCCCACCAGGACCACCTGGGGATCACGTTCCTGTCTGTGGTCCACACACAGCAACTGGCCCACATTCTGTGATGAGACTGATAAGCGGTTTTCTCTGTAGTTCACGTGAGCAGACTAGCACAGAGCCCACTGCCAGTGACCTCCAGAGAGGCTCTAGGCACGTTCCTGCTCCCTCCTCACCAAGGAACTGGTAGAATTCTTAGTCAATGACAGCCAAAACCAAAGTTTCTATTTCTTATCCATCCAGATCCCTTTCTGCCATCCAGGTTCTGCAGTATTGTATGGGGCTTTGGGATAACAAGTCCAGGGTGACTCAACTACTCCTCAGTTGAGTCATGGTTATGGTTACGCAGGAGCTGGTGCCCAATATTGCAGCCCAGCCCTTCCCAACTGAGCCACAATCACCATGAGGGAACCATGTGGAGAGTTTGGTAAATGATGATGCGTGGGCATCAAGGGCCAGATGCACCTGTCATCACTAAGTTTTCTGGATACCTAATGGCTTATTTTTAGAAATATGTCTTTTAACTTAAAAAGACATTTCTAAACTATTTTACTTCCTTATCACTTTTATCCAAATGTTATTTTCAGAACAGACTTTAGACTGAAAAGTCAGCTTAGTAAACATTGAGACATCATTTCACAGATGAGCCCACTGAGGCCAGAGAGCTGCAGAGACTTGCCTAAAGTCACCAAGTCAGGGTCAGTCTGGCCTGGGCTGGAGCCCAAAACAGATGCCTGATCCCCCACTTTGGGGCACACCTCTCATGGCAAAGAACCTCCTCAAGGTGACTTGGGTCACAGCTACAAGCATCTGTCACACAGCCTGTGTGGTCACAGTGCCTGAAGACCCTCTGCCTCACTCCTTTTGAAAGTCTCTTCTGTGCTGAGCTTTTGGCCTTTCTGTCCTGGGTCCTGAGCTGCCTTTTCATTGTGTTCACAGGCTCTTTCCTCCCAGGATGTCAGCTGTCTTTTCTTGCTGCTTTCAATGGGTCTGAAAACACAATCGATTTTCCAGCTTTTCACTCTGTGGTTCCCTGAGCTGGGGTGCTAACCAAACAGACCATTAGACCTGTGTATACATGAAAAGCAAACGGTGGCTGAGCAATGGCCAGACCATAAACATAAGGAGGAGGGCCATTCATTGTCGCAGTAATTGCATCCCTAACACAATGTCTAGCACACAATTGGCCCTCCATGAGTAGCTGCTGAGTGAATAAATACACAAAGAAATGACTGGCTACCAGGTGAGTTAAAAGCAAGGGCTAAGCCAGTGGTCGGCAAACTGCGGCTCAAGAGCCACATGCAGCTCTTTGGCTCCTTGAATGTGGCTCTTCCACAAAATACCAAGTTTCAATTGCAATGTATGGGCACGCACATACATTGCGATTGAAACTTCGTGGCCCATGCACAGAAGTCGGTTTTCGGCTCTCAAAAGAAATTTCAGTCGTTATACTGTTGATATTTGGCTCTGTTGACTAATGTGTTTGCCGACCACTGGGCTAGGCTATTGAATTTCCTGTGGCCTAAGATGCCAAATCCAGTTGCAAATGGTGCAATGTTAGGACATCTAAGTGTCTTAACCCCCTGCTGCCTCACCCTGGATTATATGCCCACCTACTCATTGAGCTAAGTGTCAGGCACTGTGATCTACAGAGATTTCATTCAATCCTCCTCCTATGAGAAAGGTATTGTGTTCCCCTTTCTGCCACAGAGAAGCTGAGTGAGACCTGGGCCATTTAAGAAATTTGCCCAAACATCTCCTACTATGTGATGAGTGAGACCTGGGCCATTTAAGAAATTTGCCCAAACATCTCCTACTATGTGATGAGTGAGATCTGGGCCATTTAAGAAACTTGCCCAGACACCTCCTACTATGTGTTGAGTGAGACCTGGGCCATTTAAGAAATTTGCTCAAACAAAGAAAGGGTGTGGATTGATAATTATCAGGGGGAATGGGGCGTGGAGGGTGCAGGAAGAGACTGGATTAAAATTGTACACCTATGGATGAGGACAATGGCGGGGGAGGGGGGGAGTGGTAAGGGCAGAGGGTGGGGCAGGAACCGGGTGAAAGGGAGCTATGGGGGGAAAAGGGAGAAATAATTGTAATAATCTGAGCAACAAAGATTTATTTTAAAAAAATAATAATAATAAAAAAAATTTGCCCAAACAGCTCCTACTACATGAATGAGCCTAGAACAGTGCAGGCACAAACTGGGTGCTTGATACACGTCTGAAGAGAGAACGACCCCAAGTAAGATTGTCCCCCCTGGCTTAGCTGTGCCAAAGCTGAAATACTTTCCACCATGCCCTGTGCCCACCACTGAGGGGAGGCATGTTGGACAATGGGAAGAACATGGGCCTCCCGCTGACTCCAGAGGTTGGCAGACCTGGGATAAGGAAATTAAAGAAAGGGTGGTGTCTTCCCTCCCCTGTCCTAAGAGACAGGAGACTGTGTGAGCTGCCAGAGAGAATGGTAAATGTCACAGGATGCTGGGAGCTTGGATTCCTACCAAAGCAAACGCATCCATACCCTGGGCAATTCCTGCCAACCTAGAGTCCCGTGGGGGGATACATCCAAAGGTCTCCATGTGAGAGGGCATCCTACAGCAGGTAAACAGGAAACTCAGGTTCCCGCCCCCAGCCCTACGGGAAGCCAAGAGGGTAACACTTAGTGCAGGCCTCTGTGGACTCTCTGCGACTACAGCAGAACCCCCGCCCCATCCCCCCACCCCCATCCCCACCTTACCTCATCTGTGTCACACTTCAGGGTGAATTCAAACCCCTGAGGGAAAAGCCTCAGGTTCTGCCTCTCTCTGCTTCTGGTTAGTCAGATAACCTGGTCATGTCACTTGTGCTTTCTGAGCCCCAATCCTCACCCCGCCCCCATCTCTAAAAAGAGGCTAGCCCGGCTGGTATGGTTCAGTGGATGAGCGTTGACCTATGAACCAGGAGGTCATGGTTCAATTCTCAGTCCGGGCACATGCCTGGCTTGATCTCCAGTGTGGGGCATGCAGGAAGCAGCCCATCAATGATTCTCTCTCATCATTGATCTTTCTCTCCCTCTTGCTTCGTCTCTGAAATCAATAAAAATATATTTTAAAAAATAAATAATAAAAATGGGCTAACGGGGTTGTTGTGCACATGAGATGAGATGAGGTATGTCCGCCAAGGAGCCCCCAAAGCTCTGTGAACTCTGGCCCCCTAAACCCCACATGTCCTGCAGCCTCTCTGTTGATGCCCCTGTCTTCTGCGTTGCCCTGTTGTCCGCTTTGCTGAGACTGCCTTCAATCCACCCCGAGACTCAGTAACATCCCACTCCTTTCCCAAGGTTCTGCTGAAATGGCCTCTCCTCTCCCATGGGTCCTCACTCCCTGCTGCCTACTATCTGCACGATGCCTCTCCCCCACCATGTGCCCAGCCATTCCTGCCAGCCGGATCACACCCCCCCCCCACCCCCGTCATGGCAATTGCATTACTTACTATGTGACATGGCACCGTGCTGGGCAGTAACACAAGTATGACCACACACACGGGCCCTGCCCTCCCAGAGCTTCTGGGTACCTGGGCGAGACACACAGTGAACAGGCAATGCCCACACAGAGGAACTACCTCTGCCAGCCCTGGGGCACAGGGAAGGGCAGAACCCACTTTCCACACCCAGGCTTGGGCCTCAAGGAAGGCCTCCCACTGTAGGCAGACTCAGAGGAGGCCTGGGGGCGGTGAGGAGGGAGCTGGTGAGTGAAAGGGCCCAGAACCACCTCAGACAAAGGGAACACTGTGCCTCTCATGAGAGCAACCTGGCAGGCAGTGGTGTAATTATGTGTTCCAGGATCCGCCTCCCTTTCTGAGCTGTGAGCTCCAGCAGGCTGGTAAATCTTCCTATTGATCTTTGTAACCCCCTCACCTGGCTTAGAGTGGGGATGTGTCCAATAAATGTTTGCCAGGTGATAAATGAACAAGAACAAACAATACCTGGGGGGTCTGGGATGCCAGTGAGATGCAGGGGTTCAGAGGAGGCTGAAGTTACAGAGGGTGGGAAATGCAGGGAAACTGAGGCAGGGGCTGAGTCCCAAGAGCTTTTTGCAGCTGGGAGTACTGACTGAACCAGCAAAACCTCAGAAAGTTTCTCAAATTTGATTGTTAAAGACTGAGCAAACAAGCTTTTACTCAGGATAATTGTCAAGTCCTCCATTTGGGTTCAAAAGCGTAATTCCACTTGTCCGGAAGAAAAGAGATTTGGTTTAGCAGATTATGTGTGTGTGTGTGTGTGGGGGGGGGGGGATTTGTGGTTTTATTTGATCACAAGCTCACACAAGGGCAAAGTGAGGTTGTATATGAGGCACAACTCACAGAACCCGATTCAGACCCCACTCTGCAGGCCCAGCACACCTGGAGCCCACACCTAGAGCCTGGGTCAGGACCCTACACTGCAGGAAATACTGAGCAGGCAGTGGGAGCAGGGAGGGGCAGTGGGGGGCTGGGACCTTCACCAGAAAAGAGAAGGCTTAATGGGTCTGTCTGGTAGCCGTGAGGGGCTCCTGGAAGGGCTATCATGGGAGGGGATGCACAATGCTCCACGCATTAGTGGCATCACGTGGTGGTGTAGACAGGGGTTCTGTGCGGGAGGAATGCTCTAACCTGTGGATGGTTCACAGGGAGATGACTCCCGCCAGGGTCTATGCCAGGCTACCTGGACTTGGCATCAGAAAAGCTGGGTTCCCCCTTTCCCTCCCTCCCGCCTTTCTGCCTGTGTGCCTCTGGGCCTTCGTTTTCTGATCTACAACAATGTTGGCCCTGCTTTTCTCCCCTGGGTGTCTTGAGGATGTGACCTGATGTGTGTGAAAGAACTATGTACTTTGCAAAGCTTTTTGGAAATACAAGGGTTGCTGTATTGTTCTCCCTAAATATTCTTTTTTGGGAACTGCAGCTGGGCACTAGCTGCTAAGCCTGCCCTCCCTCCTTGGGGAGGCACAATCCCTGGTCTGATCCTCTGAGGACCCACACTGATAGCCACCCGCCACCCAGCCCACAGCTCTCTCAGATCACATGTTCAATTTCACCGGAGTAACTCACAGCCCTCTGTGAGCTGGGGCAGAGTGAAGCCTCTGGCTCTGGCCTGGCCGTGCTTCACAGGCTCACAGCGCAGGAGGTGAGGACACGGAGTCCAGTCAGGGGTGTTGCACAGAGCAAGGGGGCAGCATAAAGGCCCACCACGCAGGGCCTCTCAGCTCCCTGTCTGGACACCAGCCCCTTGGGAAGCCTGCTTGGGTTGGCCTGGATTCTAGAGGAATCTTATCCACCAACTTAACACTTTAGCTTCAAAACATACAACCCTCCCAGGCCTCAGTTTCCCCTCTGTGAATGGGAGAGTTGGTGTCCTTGGATGAGACCCCAGGCCCCATGCCTTTAGCGCAATAGAGTGCCGCTGTGGAGTGAGTTTGAATGATGGTTTTGCCACATCCTGGTTGTGTGACCGAAGGCAATTAATACTTCACCTCCCCGTGCCTCAGTTCCTAAACATGTAACAAGACATACCTATGCTTACCTCTAGGATCGCTTGTGAGAACTAAGAGAGATACCACCGGGAACTTGCCCGACACAGAGGTGCACAGTAAGTGCTTTTATTATCCTCACCATCTTGGAGGGGTGGGACTCTAGCAACCACAGAATCCAGGACTTCTCTGCAGCAGGGCAGATGCTGGGGTCCCTGGCTTGTTGGCAAGGTGGGACCTCCGGAGAGAGAGGAAATAGTCCCAGGGAAGTGGGGAGGGGGGAGTGTCCAGGAGCCGCCCCTTCAAGGGAGTCAAGGTTCCAAGAGATGGCACCCGGTGGGTTTCCAGACCCTCCTTCCGGGGGAGGGGTGCTTCCTGAGTCATGGGTTTCCAAAAGGGGGACGCTTCTAAGTCCTGGGGTTTTCAGGCTCTGGGAGTGGGTGGGTGGGGAGTGGGGTGTTTTCTGAATCATGGGTTTCCAATGGTTCCCTCCGGAGTCCTTGAGATGGGGGGCCTCGGCCAGGCCAGGGGCGGGTAAGGCTGAACCGCCCCCACCACCACCTCCCCCTCCAGGTGCCCCGACGCAGCGCTGGTCCATGCAGCTGCCGGCCGAGGTGAGCGCGACGGCGGGCGAGGCGGCCGTGCTGCCCTGCACCTTCACGCACCCGCACCGCCACTACGACGGGCCGCTGACGGCCATCTGGCGCGCGGGCGAGCCGTTCGCGGGCCCGCAGGTGTTCCGCTGCGCGGCGGCGCGGGGCAGCGAGCTGTGCCAGACGGCGCTCAGCCGGCACGGCCGCTTCCGCCTGCTGGGCAACCCGCGCCACAACGACCTCTCGCTGCGCGTGGAGCGCCTCGCCCTGGCCGACGCGGGCCGCTACTTCTGCCGCGTGGAGTTCGCGGGCGACGTCCACGACCGCTACGAGAGCCGCCACGGCGTCCGGCTGCGCGTGACCGGTGAGCGCGGCGGCCACCTTCCCCCTCCCTCCCATCTGCGGGCCTACTGTGTGCCCGCACTGTGCGCCCGCTGGGACAGGAAGGCGATCCATGCACACTCCGTTCTCCTGAGCGGGGCCTCACCCTTGGCAATGGTTACGGGGCCACCTGGGCCTTTGTCACACGCGCACATCCTGGCCCCGAAGGGCTAGGTGGGCCCGGGAATGGGCATTGTAGAGGAGCCTTTGGAGAGTTAAGTCCCCAGGAGCTCCACGTCCAGGGGAGAGAAGAATTAGTGAACGGTGACCCTAAATCGGACCGCAGGGCTGCCGAGGGGTGAGCGCTGTGCGCGCTGAAGGGCACCCGCGTCCTCTGGGGGGCGCACTGGCTAGACGCCGGGGTAACAGAGACGTGGGAACCAGCGTCCCCGCCCCCAGCGCAGCGGGCCTCACCCCGGGCTGGGCATTGGGAATTCCCTGGACGGCTTTAAACATCCGGGACCTGTGATGGTCTTGGGCGGGGTTGTCCGGGAGTTTGGGGTTGCAGTGCGACCCTCCCAAGAACTTCGCATGTGCCTTGGGCTGGCTGCACGCCCTCTGAGAGCATTTCAGCTTCCTCCGGGGGAGGTGGGGGAGAAGGAGGTTGTGGGGGGCACCTGTCTAACACAGGCCCTTGGGTGCAGAGCATCAGCCTGCACTCTAGCTGCTGGTGAGGTTGCCTGGAGGTGGGAGGTGCCCTTGAGATCACACCGGCAGACTGGGCCACCACGATCATAAGGACCATTTACTGAGCACTTACTATGGGCCAGGCCCTAGGCCAAGCGCCCTGTACGTATTAACTCGCCACATCTTAGCACCGGCCCCATAAGGTGAGTGAGCCGCATTTTACACCTGGGGAAACCGAGGCACAGGGCGGCGGCAGAGTTGGCCAGGGCCACGCCTGTATCAGGCTGGTGCCCAAGTGCCCCCTCACTCCCCCTTTGCGCGCTGCTCCCACCGCTTCCTCCTCCTTTCTGGTCGAGAAAGGAGACGGAGGAGGGCACCTTTGCTCCTTGCCGGCCGCACCCTCTGACCGCGGTTCCCTCTATCTCCCCCCCCCCCCCCCCCCGCGCCCTCTCCCCCCCCCCCGGGCTGCCGCCCGCAGCTGCCCCGCGGATCATCAACATCTCGGTGCTGCCGGGGCCCGCGCACGCCTTCCGCGCGCTCTGCACGGCCGAGGGGGAGCCGCCGCCCGCCCTCGCCTGGTCCGGCCCGGCCCTGGGCAACCGCTCCGCCGGCGCGCCGGGCCCGGGCCAGGGCATTGGCCACCAGGTGACCGCCGAGCTGCCCGCGCTGGCCCAAGACGGGCGCTACACGTGCACGGCCTCCAACAGCCAGGGCCACGCCGAGGCCAGCGTCTACCTGTTCCGATTCCACGGCGCCTCCAAGGCCTCCACCATCGCCCTCCTGCTCGGCGCGCTCGGCCTCAAGGCGCTGCTGCTGCTGGGTGCCCTGGCCGCCTGCGCCAGCCGCCGCCGCCTAGGTGGGTGCGCCCGGGCCAAAGGGGGTGCTAGGGGAGCGACGGGGCGGGGGCTCTCGTTTTAGATAAGATCATCAGGCTGACCACCTGGCATGACACAACCAAAACATCGTTTTTTTGCGCCTGTGCATCCCCTCCGTTCCCTCTTCCTGCATCAAACCCAGGAGCTGGGAACCAGCGTGAACCCACTTTACAATCATGGAGCCCCGGCCAGCCAGGCGAAGGGACTCGCCTCTAGCCTAGAGTCACAGTGCTAGCCACCATCCAGTGTGGTTCTGGGGCCCTTCCCTTTACCACCCCTCTAAAGGACGCCTCCCTGAGCTCTCTGACCACATAGACGCTGAACTAGTGGTGGGCAAATTGCAGCTCGTGAGCCACATGCGGCTCTTTGGCCCCTTAAGTGTGGCTCTTCCACAAAATACTACAGGCCTGGGCGAGTCTATTTTGAAGAAGTGGCATTAGAAGAAGTTTAAGTTTAAAAAACTTGGCTCTCAGAAGAAATTTCAATCATTGTACTATTGATATTTGGCTCAGTTGACTAACAAGTTTGCCGACCTCTGGGCTGGGCGAATCGTACCATTCTACTAGTTACAGCAGCAGCGGGAGGACCTGCTAGCTAGAAATAAGACCAAACAGTTTGGCCACCTGTAGCCAGACTATAAATAGCAAACCCTTATCTTCCCCCAACCCAGAATGCTGGAGAGCAAATTCCAAAGACTGCAGGAGAAGAAGGGAAAGGAGAGGGGGAGAAGAGGAGGAATTTTAATGCGACTAGAGAATACATACCTTAAATCACCCTGGAACTACTGAAAGACAGCAGAAAGGAGAGAAGAGGGCGAAGGAAAAGTGCAGTCTCATCTCATCCCACTGTGTGGTTCTCACAATAGAAGTGAATAAAACAGTTCCCCGCCCTTGGCCCTTGAGTGGGGTGAGGAGTGAGCAGATGCTTGCAGGCTCAGAAGTGTGTCCTAAGTCCGAGCACCAGCACCGTGGGAGCTCAGGGTGAGCATGCATCACTCTGGGGGCATCTGGGTGGGGCCGGGAAGGAGAGTGTTCTACAAGCAAGGCAAGAGGGAGATGAACTGTAAGGAGGCCATGAGCCAGGAAGACGAAGGGCTAGACGCAGGCGTCTTCAAACTATGGCCCGCGGGCCACATGCAGCCCGCAGAGGAGCCTGATCCGGCCCGCCAGGTTTTTTGGGCAGTGAGCGCAGCCGAGGTGTTACAGTAGGAATTAGTAGTTCATATAGTTCGGCCCTCCAGCTCTCTGAGGGACCGTGATCTGGCCCCCACTTTAAAAAGTTTGAGGACCCCTGTCCCAGCGGAGGGAACACATGCACAGAAGCGTGGAAGGGTGACTAGTAGGGAGCTGCAGTGGGCTCTACATTGCTCCTGGGCTGGAGGGGAAATTTGCTTCTGTGCCCTAAAGGGGGGACTTCCCAGAGCCACTCAGACCTCCCTGGCCAGTAGCACCAGCTACAGACTCTCCTGGAATGAAATCCAAAACTGGTCACCGTTGCCCCAGCTGCCCTTTTGCTGCGGCCACACTGGCTCTTCTCTTGCTGGTTCTTCAAACTCACCCAGCATTCTGTGCTCGGGGTCCTCAGAAGGGCAGGCTTTCCTATTGGTCCTCCCCTCACTTCCCCCTTCTCCTCGGTATCTCCTGCTCACCCTCCACGTTACCCTTCACATCCTGCCAGCTTTCCCTTCAGACCACTGTCCACTGTGGGGTGGGGTGGGCTGCCAGGCCTATAGTCTGGAGCCACCCTGTAGATTCATGCCCCCTCTCTCTTTCTCCCTGTCCTTCACAGAGGATCCAGTCACCCAGGACACCCCACCACGGTAAGTGAGCTACCTCCCCTACCCCCACTCTCCTACCCCCACTCGCCCCCCCCCCCCCCACACACACACACACAAGTTCTGTGCTGCCCTGTCTCCAACCTTCAGTTAGTGTCCAGGCCCTGGATCAGGGCCCCGACACCCACCTCATCCCTCCTTGCTGCCCCTGGCTGGGCCATGGTTTGGGAAGTCGGGGTGATCAGCCAACTTCCTCTTGCCCACAGGTCTCAGGCTCAGGAGTCCAATTATGAGAATTTGAACCAGAGGAGCCCGCGGAGTCCACCCGCAGCCACGTGTCCACCGCGGGGAGCCCCTCAGACACAGGCATCTGCTTGTGCACCATGAGCTGCAAAGGCCGGCGTGAGGCTTGGCTGGGGCAGCCCTTCCTGGCTCTCAGGCACCTTGGCACCTCCTGTGTGTCAAGACCCCACACAGGGGCTCCGTGGTCTCCGACATGGACATGTGTCTCAGAGCCCCAGTAATATGTCAGTGGGGCCAACCTTTTTGAAAGAGTGTGTATATGCCTGTGCATGTGTGAGCTCCATGTGAAATTTCTGGAAAAGCCCTTCTCTTACCTAGAACACCACAGTAGAGCAGGCAGGACACTGGCCATAGGGGCCGAGGCCCAGACTCCATCCTGACTGCCACTCCCTTGCTGTGTGGACCAGGCACTTGTGTCTACTGTTTAACGTGGACAATAATATTTTCCCCTCCTGGCTGGGAGGACTGTCAAGGTCTGAGGATGTGGAGGGACTTGGGGAAGTGCCAAGCTGTCCACATATGTGAGCTCGACCTTGGGACTTGCACAGTTTGTTCTCGGACAAGTGCGGCCTCGCTGAGAATTCAAGTTCCAAAGAAGAAGTGTGAGCCCTGGGCAGTGGGGCTGGGGCTGTGCCAAGCAGGATCCAAGGAAGAGCGAATCAGCAGTGAGGGGGAGCCTAGTGCCACTGCCCCCTGGTCTCCTCTGAGAGTGCCCTATCCTCTTTGCCCCCCACTTACCCCATCAGCTGCTCTGCACTGCCTGGAGCTGGGACTCCTGGGAAAAGGAAACGAATACCCATCCTCTCAGAGCATCTGGAATCCACTGTCCTCAGGCTGGGAAACCTCACAGGGACTGGGCTGCAGGACCCTGGGGATAAAGCAGCTGCAGCTCTGACCTCTCTGCGACCTGCATCCTCCCAGAAGGCACCAGCAGTTTCAACCTGTTTGCCAAGCTGACTTGCAGGGTTCAGCCTTCCACATTCACACATCTGTGTGAACTTGTTGATCACTTCCTTAGGGTCAGGCAGAGGGGAGGAGGTGGACTTGGGACCTGGGTGAGCTGGCAAGAGGAGAGGGTCACGAAGATTCCCCCCACAGGGGACTGAAGAGGCAAAGGGAACAAACTTTCGTTCCTTTGGGACTTTTCCAAATGCTCAAATGGTGACCCAGAGCAAGCACAGGTCCTCTCTCATGCTTCCCCCAGGAGATGGCATGAAGGCTGAGGGATTTTACAAGTTAATAATCAGGGCAGTGGTATGCGATCCCTCCTCCCCTAGAGCCTTCGCCAGGGCAAGTGGGTGAGAGAGGCTCATGGATAACTGGGATCCGTCCAAGAGCCTGTCCGAGCTGTTAAAGGGTCAGAGGAGTTGGCATTTGTACCTTCCTGAATGGGGATGCTTTGGGGCACCTCTAGGGAGAGTCCTGTATCACCAGGGAAGAAATGAAGGGCACAGGATGCTGGTCTTGGAACCTCTGACTGGTCTTTGAGGCCAGTTTCACAGCCAAGAACAATAGTGATAGGAATTATTTCTTATGTGTCTGTTTTGTGCTAGGAGTTGTTTGGGGGATACAAAAATGAGTAAGGTATGCGTGTGTATCTGTCAGGCTGTGGTAACAAACAAACCCCCAAATCACAACGGCTGAAAATAGTTAGGGTTTATTCTCACCAAAGCTACATGCCCATCACAGATTGTCAGTAGTGGTGGGGGTTGCTCATTGTTCTTACTTAGGGATCCACCATCTCTAATGTAGTGGGTTTCTGGGTTGGAGGTAAAAAGAAAGCTCTAGAGCAAGCATGTCAAACTCGCGGGCTGTGGGTTGCATGCATTATTTATTTGGCCTGTGTTAGCCTTTGAGTTTGACATGTTTGCTCGAGAGAGTCTCCCATTTGGCATAAATAATTACATGTCCCACTCACTCTCAAGGGGCTGGGCAGTGCACTGGGGACAGCCCTGAGGACTCCACAGTGAATGGGAAATTATTAAGGGCAACACTATGCGGGGGGTGCTGTGGGAGCCACAAAATAGGATGACTGGCCCAATCGTGAGGATTCCTAGAGGGGGGATGTGGAGAGAGTACACATTAGCCATGAAGATGGGGGAGAATGAAGGTTGGGAGGTAGGAAAAGAAGGGCACTCTAGCAGAGGGGACAGTCTGTGCAGAGGCCAGCAGGTTAGGCACAGCATGATGTTTAAACAATTGAAAGTTCTATTCAATTATTTATGTGGGGGTTAGGGTTGCTCATTGTTCTTACAACCAACTTGACAAAAATGAGCCATGTCCAGCTTGTGTACATTAAATTTGAGTCTAGTTTATTTGCAGGTAACCAATTCTCATTTTTTCCTGTTTTTCATCAATATATATATATATATATATATATATATATATATATATATACACACACACATATACAAGCATGTCCTTTGTACAAGTGTGTAAAATGCTGAACAATGAAGTGAATATTACACATTTAATGAACAAAATAAGTTGAGTTTTTAAATATATATATATATATAATCTCAGAGAAGAGGGGAGCAAGAGAAACATCAATGATGAGAATCATTGATCGACTGCCTCCTGCACATTCCTCGTACCCTGCACTGAGGATCGAGCCCCAACCCAGGCATGTGCCCTGACTGGGAATCAACTGTGACCTCCTGGCTCATAGGTCAATGCTCAACCACTGAGACACGCCAGCCAGGCATTAAGTTGGGTTTTTAAAAGCCACACTAGATATGTGGGGAGGAAAAAAAGAGTTGAAAACACAAGTAATTTTAAACCATGGAAAGAAAAATAAGTTCTAACCCTCAGTGCTTATGAGAGATAGTGCATCTCCCATTAAAAAATAAAAGTTATAATAAATGACATTATCCTCAAATTGGGTCAGTAGTTCATTTTTTTTTTTTTTCAAGTGACTGTCATCAGAAATCAGGAACCCAGGGAGACTGAAGGAAACTTCACCCCCAGCTTCTACAGGCTGTGGATGCCGTTAAAGTATGTGAGGACCATCTTGGACCAGAACAAGATATGGCCAGTTGTAAGCCAAGAAGTTGACCCAGCTTGGCCAGAATGAAAGATCACAGCAGAAGATACTTCTTTAAAAAGCAAAACACCATTTCCAACATTTTGCTTAAGAAGACAACGTTAACTGAGCAGGAAAAAAATCAACTACTGCCTCGAAATAAGCTGTGATGTTGGCCCAAAATGAAGAGCAGGCAGCTTTAAAGGTGAAGCACAAAGCGCCTCATTGTTGAACCCAAGCAGATAGCTAAAGAGGCCAGTCTTTGGCAGCAGCTGAGGCCTAGAGTTTGCACACAGCACTGACTGAATGTGCCAACCCCAGGGCACAGCTGCTAAGGGCCGATGCCGCCAGAGAGGCCAGGGGAGTGGACTTGGTGTTTGGCCCACACTAGTGTGACCACCCTCCAGGGCAGGGACCAGGCGAGGGCACAGAATGTAGGAGGCACACTTTTGGCATCTGCGAGTGAGTGATGCTTAAATCTGAACCCTAGGTGACTTGGGGACACACCGTGCTGAGCTGACACATCAGCAGGCCCTCCTGGCCTTAGTCTCCGTGCCTCCCAGCTCACCATCCTCTGCACTGTGGAGTGGAGTAGGGGGATGAGTGGAGATGCAGAGGAGCTTTTCACAAGACCAGAAAACTGCTGGACACATCTGCACAGAGCACATCTGCCCCAGGCGCCGCCGATGGCCACGTGTGGGGAGGAGTCTGCACCAGATCACCCTCAACACTGCTGGGCACAGAGAGGCTTGGCCTTGCCTGTCCAGGCCTCCACATGCAGCACCAGGTCTGTCTCTGGGACTGGCCCTGCAACTGTTTTTGCCAGCAATGACTCCTTATTCCTGAAAGCCACTGGCCCCACTAGGTCTCTTCATTCCCAGGCCACAGCAGCATTGCCACCTTCTGGCTATTTCAGGGTCTTTTCCTTTTTAATCTTTATTGTTGAAAGTATTACAGATGCTCTCCTTCCCCTCCCCCTCCCCATGGACCCCCTCAACCCCACACCCATCCCTCCCTTCACTACACTATTGTCTGTCCATGGGCTATGCATATATGCATATAAGTTCCCTGTTAATCTCTCCCCAACCCCACCCCACCTTCCCTGTAAGATTTGTCCCTCTGCTTCATACTTCCGTGTTTCTGGATCTATTTTGTTCATCAGTTTATGTTGTTCATTAGATTCCACATATGAGTGAGACCATATGTTATTGTCTTTCTCTGCTTATTTCACTCATTGTCTTTAAAGCACCGTCCAGAGCCTCTCAGATGACCCTGTGCCGTGAGTAGACCTTCTGTTAAGCACGAGGGAGTTAAAGAGGCAGCCCTTTGACCAAACATCTCTGATATTCAAGGCACACTGTCAAATAAATTAGATGACATCAGGCATAAAAATCTGCATCAGCCTTAACAACTGGAAAACTTTACAAGAGAGTTCGACAACATAAAAACAGATTCTCACCAGCTACAATTAAAGAATGATTTTATTTTTTATAATTTTTAGAGATCAAATACATTATAAATATTATAAACCTTCAAAAATGAACAGATTAGTCATATTTTTCTTTAAAATGTACATACTGTCACACAAAAAGTTCACAGTCTAGAGTATCAATAATTACACCCTCCTCAAAGAAAACAGCACACGAAATGTTTCCTGTCGAAAAAAGTCTTTTGCCAAATCAGCCTCTACACTGTCCACAGCTTCTAAAAGTTTCTCATACGCAGCTGGGGACGATGACCAGTTTTGAACATGGAGAGGAGCAGAAGCAGGGACAGCTCTGAGCGGTGCCCGTCTGAGATGGCCATGGGTGGCCCACACACCTGCAGGCTGCTCAGGGGTGATGCTCTTCAGGCCACATCTGTGAGGCAGAATGCTCTGTCCATTTAAAAAAGAACCGCTTGCACATGTCCGGGGCAGCACTGCAGGAGGAGGTCTGAACAGAAAGTACCTCTGTTAACCCATGTCCCTATCCCCTGCTAAACGCAACAGGGATGGTTAGACATTTTCAGGTACATTTCCTTGGGCTACAGGTAACCCATAAACAAAAGACACATTATGCAAGTGAACAACCAAATCAATTTGGAGCCAACAGGATTATGGTTGATTATGTTGGAAGCCACCCATTGCCTTCACTAGCAGAGAGGTATGGACAAGGAACTCGGAAGGCTGGTTAACCTTAAAGCTCTGAAAGGTCAGAGCCCAGCATCCACTGTCTAGTTGAGACAAAGGGAGCTGAAGCCACTTCCACCTTTTAGTCTTATGTAAACCCTCGCTGATGGGCTATCCATGGAACTATTATTGGAACTGCCTAAGAGCTATTGGTGGATCCCAAACCTGAATAAAAGAGATCACAAGGCCAGAGCAAAGCAGAGTCCTTCCTCGAGCTGGGCTCCCACCTGAATCCTAATTCCCAAATTTATATTTTCTAGTCTCTTTCATTTGTGTGCGGCCTCCTCCAGAACTGAACCCTGAACCACATGGGACGTGGGGGGAACACTCACATTACAGGAGTCAAATGGCCAATTTCTGGGGGAAATGACAAGAGCAAAAAGATGACAAGAGAACAAGGCAATGGACAGAAGGGCTTTGGTAATGAATGAGCTGTAATAACAACAGAAGGCATGTGGCTATTGAAAAAAAGCCAACCTTCCGTTGTCTCTTGACCTGACCTAGTTTCCATGAACCAGTGATTCAATCAGTTTGCTAGCTTTGTTTCAGTTTCAAAATGGAGTGAAGAACCAAACAGGAACAGAGAACCAAGCGCGTGCGTGCGCGCTCGCTCGCGCTCTCTCTCTCTCTCCAACAGGGCACTCAGATTTCTAACTTGGTGTCTATAAAGAGTTGCTAATTTAGAGGTGTATAGAGGCTAAGTGATGTGAACAGAGGAAGGGCCTGGGATAGGGTGAAGAGAATGTATGACTACACTGGACTGGGAGAGTAAGCCCACATGTGGACCAAACCAACACACCCGTGCTCAGCAGGCTCAGTGCAAACTGCCAGCGTGCCACCCCCAACTTAGACAGATGGCCTCCGGTCGCCATCTCTGGTGCTCACTAGAATCAGGATCAAGTGGTCATATCTTGGACAATGACTTCCTTTAATTCAGCATCTTCTCTCCCTTCTGAGAGAAATAACACTTTTAAGCTGATGTACTTTCCCACATTTGAGAAATGCAGAAATTTTCAAAACTTGTTTTACTTTGAAAAATCATAAATGTGGCTCAAAAGCGAGGGTTCTACATGATTCCCAAAGTGGTGGTTCGATCTGGCACAGGAGCCTCGACATTGAAAGAAAACAGGAGTCCTTTTGAGGTGGCCTGGATGTTCGGCAACTGAGAGTAGCCCTGTTCCCAAGTGGAACTGGGTAAGTTTATCTCATTGGATGAACATAAAAACTGAAAAGTCCAGGAAAGTTTTAAGAGCTCACACACACACACACACATACACACACACACACGCAAACGCACGTGCACATGCACAAAAGCATTCTTTAGTGCCTCTGACTTGCATCTCAGGCAACTATCGATACTTCATTGGCCACACTGAGCTCCACAGTGAAGCTGAGCAGTCACTTGTGCAACAGCAAAGGTAAATGTAAACATAAACAGCAGCAGTGTTTGAGGAGTCGGTGTCTCTATCGTATGTTGTCCAGATAATGCACTTCCGGGTACAGGCGGTTCACCAGAAGAGCCAGGAAGCTTTTCCCATCGTGGAGGCAATGGCCAGGGTGCTTTATGAATTGTGCCGCTTGAGAGATGTGCTCCTGGTATTCAACATACTGCTTACTTAATGTCAAAGACTCAAGTGTGCTCAGAGCCTAAAAGACAGGGATGGCAAGAGGGTTAACCACCTGGATGCTTGTGAGGTGAATCCAGCAGGTATGGCACACCTACCACTGTCATCTGTACAATAGTGGGCCACTGGGGAAGCTATGGAAGTGGAATCAGAAGTCCCAACACAGGCACTAATTAACCACACACAAAAGAAGGCGGCTGCCCCAGCTTCTGGGCTTTTACCATGTCTACACACAGCCTCCCCTCTTCCTGGCCTGCGCTGCTGCCCAGCCCCTCCCCACAAAGAGCCACGGCTGCAGCCACGTGGCCTACTGCCTGTCCCCCGCCCTCCAGTGCCAACAGCGGCGAGGACACTGACTTCACAACCAGAGACTCATCTGCCGACTTGTGACAGTTCATACATGACACAGGGGTTAAAGCAATTGTCTAGTCAGTTGTCTAGTCCAGTGGTCGACAAACTGCAGCTCCAGAGCCACATGGGCCCATTGAGTGTGGCTTTCACAAAATACCACGTGTGGGCATGCACTTACAGTGTGATTGAAACTTCGTGGCCCATGCGCAGAAGTCGTTTTCGGCTCTCAAAAGAAATTTCAATCATTGTACTATTGATATTTGGCTCTGTTGACTAACGAGTTTGCTGATTACTGGTCTAGTCAGTTGGGGACACAACTCGGGCATTGTAAAAACAGAGATGCTGGTGAAAAACCTACTAGTTGTACCGCTTGATCTTCACTCTTAAGAACCAAGATATCACCCTGAACGTGGCTGCCTGAGACACCACAAAGATAACCACAGAACAACACATACCAAGAACAGAGACACTACGGCAGAGTGCCAGAGTATGGGCCCAGAGCTGGCTTGGCGAGTGAACCCCAATCCTGGCTCCAGTACTCATTAGCTGTGAGATTTGCAGTAAATTACCTAGCTTCTTTCTTTCTCCATTTCCTCATCCATAAAAAATGAGAATAATACAAGTTCCTACGCTACCAGGTTGTTACGAGGATCAGCATCAAGGGATTCTACCGTAGACCAGCCAGAGCCTGGCATGTAGTAAGCTCTCAAGAATGTGCACCATTTTTACATTGCACACCTGTGTACCTGGCCAGCCTGATGACAGGTGACAATAGTGACAGGAATGGGACCTTCCACATTTCAGAACACGCTATAACTTCGCACTGCTACCATTCTCTCCGTGTTGGGTTATTACAACAGTGGTCAACCTCTAGACTCACAGAACAGGAACCATTTCCTTGGTTCAAGTGACAGCTCAGCTAACCTCCATCACTCTCAGCTGTGGCCCCTCCTCAGTGCCGGTCCCCAGCCCCCAAGTTCTATCCCAGACCGACCTGCCTACGCCTTGCTTCTTCCACATGGTGGAAACAGTGCTCCAGGCAGAAACCTTTACAGAACGTGGTAGAAATTATGGGGCAGCACATGTGCACCCCTTTTCCAATAGGTAGAGCACTAAAGTGTGCTGGATGCCATCACACCAGCGCTGTAAAGACCATAGCGCCACCTCCCCACATACTCCTTCCCCCCCTCCCTACCCTCCCCCTTGGCGGAGAACACCTGCCTCTTCATTGAAAGCTGCTTTCACTGACCTGCTGAGCTTTTATGGTGAGGTATAATTCAGAGCCAGGCTTCAACCGGATCTGATCCTCGGCAGGAACCTGAACAGAAAGGAAGGCAGCCATGCCTCGGGCAACCACACGGAACCTTGGGCATAGGGAAAGGTCAGAAGTCAATGACTATTGAAGTAACCATTTAAAAACAAATAACATATTTTCTATTCAAAACCAAGACTAGCCAAAACCGGTTTGGTTCAGTGGATAGAGCGTCAGCCTGCGGACGGAAGGGTCCCAGGTTCGATTCTGGTCAAGGGCATGTACCTTGGTTGCGGGCACATCCCCAGTATGGGGCATGCAAGAAGCAGCTGATCGATGACTCTCTCTCTCATCGATGTTTCTAACTCTCTATCTCTCTCCCTTCCTCTCTGTAAAAAAATCAATAAAATATATTTATAAAAAATAAAAATTAAAAATAAAAACCAAGACTAATACATTTCTGGACCTACTGTTGTTTTTAGCCTCTTCAGGAAATTCTTAAATATGATCAAGAAGGAGCCTTAATTTTCCCTTCTGCTATCACCGCCCAAACAATGTAGGCATAATTCAGACCAGGAATGAAAGTGTTGGCAAGATGTGGAAGAGCTGGAACTCTGACAGGGCTGGTGGGGATGTAGAGAATGGTGCAGGTGCTGTGGGAAAGTTTGGTGGGTCCTCAATGACTTAAACATAGAGTACCAACATGACCCAGCAATTCCACTCCTGGGCATATACACCCAAATGTATCTAGAAGGAGTGCTTGTCCTAACAAAAATTTGTAGACAAATTTCAGAACAGCATTATTCATGATAGCAAATAGATAGAAAATCCCAAATGCCTATCAACTGATGAATGGATAAACAAAACCTGGTATGATATATCCAAACAATGGAATATTACTCATTCCCAAAAAGGAATGAAGCACTGCTACATGTTAAACTATGGATGTTATGCTAAGGGAGAGAAGCTAGACATGAGGCCACGTACTATCCGATTCCATTTACATGAAATGTGTAGAATAGGATACACACAGAGACTAACAGGGAGTGATTGCTTAATGGACTGCCATTTGGGGTGATAAAAATATTCTGAAACTAGCAGTGGTGGCTGCAAACATTGTGAATATACTAGTACTAAATGTCACTGAGTCATACGTTTTAAAATGGTTACCATGATAAATTTTGTGTTATGTATATTTCACCAGAATTTAAGTGGATCAGAATCACACAGTCTGATAAATTCTATCACAAGCAAAGAAACAGGATGCTAACTGGTTTGGATTAAGTGGTCTCCAAAGTTGCAACAACAGGATGAGCTGTCCACCAGAATGCTGACGTCAGATAAGGGCTTTAACGAAAAACCAGCAGGAGGTACATATTAGGAGATAAAATGACAGGCTAATGGCAAATTCTTTCAGACCTTGGACTTCTTAGCAGCAAAAGTCTAGATTTGTTTCTCACTGCTGATCCTTCTTCTCAGTTAACTTTAACTCATCTTGACTTAACAGTCCTAGCAGAGGGATTACCCTGAGAAAGTACACTGGGGGTGGGGGGACACGAGACACGCAGCTGACAGGGCATTTTAACCTCATCCCACACACATCGCGGGCTCCAAGGCAAGAAGAAATCAGCAGTGTGGTCAGGTTACAAAGTCAAAATACAACAAAGAGATATTACTAAAAAAAAACACACACTCTTTGAACATAAAACCAAAATTGTTTTAAAATGAGAATATAAACATGATTTTAAAATCAGGAGATGTGACCAGGCCTTGATCATTTTTCCTTAGTCTCTGAGGGAAATCTAGTCCCTTAGTCAAAAACCTACTCACGTCTCACAGCCCTGGGTGGGTGCAGACGCCGAGGCCACTCAGAGAGCAGTGCAGGTGCCTCCTCACCTGTTAGACAGAGGTGACTTCCGGCCAAAGCCGATCGCCCCCAGGATCCCCGAGCTGAGCCTCTCCTCGGCCAGCAGGTTCTGCCGGCTCTGAAGCAGGAGCAGGATTCGAATGACCGATTCGGTCAGGACCGAGTCGTTCTGCTCCGTCTGAATCAGGGACAGCTGCAGGACCTGGTGCCACCACAGAAACAGCTTCGCCTCTTCCTGCGCAGACCTGGAGGGAAGCCAGGAGGAAACAACATTAGAAGGGGATTATTTCTACTCCCATTTAACTGACAGTCCATATGGGAGTCTTAAGTGTAAGGGGCATTTAGTACTTTTAAAGCTCAAGCTAATGGGTAATAATGCTAATAAAGTAAGGGGACTCTAGCACTACATTTATTAAATACATACTGTGTGAGCTTTATGTTCCTTCACTGGATCCTCACAACAACCCTATCAGGTAAACACTGTTATCCCTACTGAACTGATAAGGAAGCTAAAGGCTGGTGCTTCAAAATGCCTGTTTTAGGACATAAAAATCCTGCTCAGAAAATTAGCCCATGCAAGTAAAAACCTTTCTAAAACAAGTGTTCCTGTTCAGTGTACCTTATAGCCTTGTTTGTTTCCATTTCACTTGGTTCTGTGAACTTAAATGAACACTGACTTCAATCCTACGTTCTAAGTGGCCCAAACCCAGTGAGTCTGACCAGCAGCCAGAGGGTCAACCCACCTTGGATACACCTGTTCCAACCACTTGCTTAGGAGAAGCAGCACTTTCATTTCGTTCCTCAGCGTCTGCTCGCTATTGAGACACTGCAGCAGGTAGACATAGAGAGTCAAGTAACTGCCGAGGGACAGGCACTCCTGCAGAAACTCTTCTATGGTGAGCTCAGGAACCTGAAGGGACACCAGGATGGGGCCCCATCCTACAATCTGATGGAGGGAGCCTACGAAAGAACACCAAGAGGAGAGCGCAGGTCAACGCCAGAATCAAACGATGGGGTTTCTCTAGTAAGTCTCTTCCCTTTAAGCTTCATGTCAAGAAGATACTGCCCACTATGGCGAAAGAGGCCCGAGCTTAGACTGCAAAGTTGGCCTGCTGAATGCCATTGCCTGGCCAGCCACCAGAGAGGGCCAAGAAATCAGAATCCGGTGCTGCAGTTTTATAAGCCACCTTTCTCACCTTATTGTGATCATTAAAATCACATGTAGACACTGTCTGGCCCCATCATCTAAAAGTTCTAACTGTAGAACTGTTTTTGTTATAAATACTTACATTTTCCAAGGGAGATTATTATCTATCCATCATATTTTTTACTCGTGCTTATTTTGACTCATATCTCAACCAAAATCCTTGAATATGTTTCACAAATTTTAAAAAAAGGATTTTTATTTTAGTACACAAACGATTTGGAGCAGTGGCATCCTACTAGTTGTCAATTCTTTGGGGGGAATTAGCACGGGGTGACACGGTGACGTGCTTACCACCTCCCATGGGGGTTCACGGGTTGTCAAAAAAGGGCAGAATACAGCTCTTCCGGGCATTCTCCCTCCAGTTCCTTCCTTTCTAGCCTACATGCACAACACGGTGTGCATCTGGGTGTGAAGAAGTGCTCTCTGCAACTCTTCTTAACCAGACCAGGTTGTTTCCAGAATGTGACAGAGATAGAGAATGACAAAGGTAAAAAGAAGTATGGCTCCTCACCTTCCCTGAAGTAGGCAGTGATGCAGGCCTCCGTCATCTCGGCCATGTGACGGACAGAAGCCAGGCTCTGGCAGGTGGCGGTTAAAAGGGGCAGGACCACCAGCCCGTGCACCTTTTGCTCAATCCAGGTCCGGACACTGCCCCGGAGGAACTCCGCCGTCGGAATAGTCGCGTTGTTCATCATCATCAGGACTTCCATGAAGAGGCTGCTGAGGGCCATGTGGCGGGTCTGGCTGTCCACATCTGTGGGAGACACAGACACACACTGAGAAAGGGGGCCAGAAGGCGTATGAATGTGACCCTGGGAAACAGTGTTTTCACCTAAGCTGCTCTCCAGGCAGGTTTTACAGTTCTGTGGCTGACCGCAGAGCAGAAAGAGTGTGGATAGTATTTAGCTTTTAAGGATAGAATGAAGCACGAGTGCTTTGTAAGGGCGGGAACTGCTTCAAGGTCCCTGGTTAAGCAGTGTGGCCGAGCAATACTTTAATAAACAGACACATCAAGCTGGTGTGAAAGAGTAACTCACTTATCAGCACACGCTTAATTAGCCATGACTTCCCCAACTTGACTCATTTAGAAAACCAAACACATAGATCTCAGCTCTCACTAGGTAAACTCATTAGAAACAGTACTGCCTGCAATGCCAAAGCTGTCAATTCTACAGGATAAAAGGAGGGAAAACCTTAAAAAATAAATAAACTCCTAATAGCAGATCTTCTATTTATTTGCTTTTTGAATAATAAAAATAGACAGGCTGGTAATAAAAATGGCTCTCAAAAAATTAAGATGCAAAAAGAGAATAGAATAGTACACAAGAAAAAGAGCAAATTCATTTTATAAAATAACTGCCAATGAATCAGTTACTAAGGTAGATTTCTTTTTTACATTAAAAAATAGATAATCTGGGGGAGGGGGGCAATGGAAAGATATGTACACATATAATACCTTAATAATAAAAAAATAGATAATTTACTTCCCTGGGAGTGCATGGAGAAATTATTCAATAGGCACAGTCTTTGCCATTTCCAGCTCCCTTGGAGTTGGGTACACACTTTTTTACTGGATAGACTTGTGGCTTCCTCACATCACTGCTTCAGTGTTTATGTCAATGGGAGTAGGGAGATCTTACTCATCACACCCACCCAGCCAAATTCACCCACTTGCGCAACATTAAATAAACCCTAATTTAATGTCACTCCAAGACCTACTTATCATCAAGCAAGGACTTTAAAGGCTTAACTCTGAATTTCATCTGAACAACAATTTTAATTTACCTTTAATTATGACTCATGGGAATAAAAAAATGACTGCACCTAAGCCTCCCAACAGATCTCAGCCTCTCCCCTTCTATTAATCATCAACTGAGCCAACAAACCACTTTGGTAAAAATGAGATCTGATCCCATCATTCTTCTGATTAAGATCTTTCTGGAATACCTTTCTCTCCTTTGCCTGATAAGCTGTTACTCAAACTTCATGGCCCAATCACAGAATCACCTCTAAAACAGCTTCTCCAGTACTGCTTTCTAATTTCCTTTTCTTTCCTTTAACATTCTTTGAATGTTATGGCTTGCAAGCTGGTGCTAAACACTAGGTACATCATCTTACTCCATACCTACAGGACTTATATGAAACAGGCATCTCATTCACTACATGCCAGAACATCCAGACTTCCTATAGTCTTACTGATTGTTTTGTCTATCTGACATATCAATTACTGTGAGGCATGTGTCAAAATCTCTCACTATGAGTGAATCTGACATTTCTCTTCCCAGTTCTGTCAATTTTGACTTTATGCATTTGCTTCTGCTTCTCTGGAAACAGAAATGACTGTAACTTGTCCATCCTTCTGACGTCACAATGCCTTATAGACAACAGGAATTCATTTACTGAATAAATACACGACCTTCCAGTGGTCACTTACCAGGCAAGTTAAAGACAATGATATCATCTAAGAGCTTAGACATTTCCTGTTCTAGGATGGCTAGGGTGATTTTTCCATTTTGTTCCAGAGAGCTGAGGAATTGAACCATCTGATGAATGAAGGCTCGGCATTTTGGGACTGCATCCTGTCAATAAAACAAAGAATCATTCAAATGAATCCATGCAAGCTCTGTGAATGGAGGACAGAGCAGGAAGCCATGCGGTGAGGGTGTCTAAGGCCCTGTATCTAGGGTCATGCAAATCTGTGGTAACACTTAAGACGAGGGCCTCTATTCCCCCAAATTCCAGTAGATCACTCTTCCTTTTACACTACATTAACACATTAACTACACTAATTACTGGCCAGAAACTTTTCCAAAAATTTTTTATGTTTGTTATTTAATTTAATCCTCATAACACCTTGAGGTGAGGTATTATTTCCAATTCAGATGAGAAAACCAAGATCAGAATGACAGTGAGTTGGGGACCAAACGCATCACTTCCCTGCCATTCTGCTGCCGATGACAATCAGGCCACTAAACTTTAATCCTTCTGGCCTCTTGTGAGCATGTGACACTGCTAGCAAGTAAAGGCTTACCAAAACGAAAAGAGCCAAGAGGCCAAAATATGATCTCAATACCCTCCCACTTTCATGGATGGGCTGTCACAGAGTTCAAGGCTGCCCTCAGCATCACTCATGCCATCGCCAGCCCCGAAGAACACTCTTGCCTTTTAAAGCACCCCCTCAACTTACAAGATGTTTCTGGCTGTCAGTAGGAATGGAGAGGCCTGCGGCCACTTTTAGGAGCTTCACGATTAATTCGGCAGAAGATTCCTTCGCCAGGAGGATGGAGGGCTGGTAGTGGCTGCTGAAATAACCTAGCACACTCTGATACGACACCATATCCACAAGATGCCACGAAAGAGAGCTCGTCTGCCCAAGGAGACTAAGTAGAGGTGAGTCCTAAAAATGAAACACACAGTTCTTTATTTCCAGAGCTCCCACTTTCCAGAAATACGTGTTTCTAATTAGTCTTGGAAGTGACCACTAAGATGGCCTATTTGATAAGCACAGAACCGTTAAGATGTCAAATAAGTATCTACTCAAGTGAGGAGTACTAGTGAAAGTAACAGCCAGAGTCAGGGCAAAATCACAAAAAGATCTGTAAGCATTCAGAACCCAATTTTCCAAGGGATTCTCTGATCTGGTATTAGAACTAACAATTAATGAGATGTAAAATAACATTAATTTTTATATTCTGACTCAGTGTGGTTCCTTCATAATCTAAGTTAAATTATGAATTATCCAAGAAAACAGGCATCCCCCGTGCCAAGCACAGTCACAGGGAGAGGCATCAGGACAACAACTGACCAACCACAGCTTCGACGAGAGTGAGGATCCAGACTGTCAATCTGTATCCCAGGTCTCCAAACTTACCGGCTGGTCAACCAGTTGGTCTTCCTTTGCCAATAAAATCATCATGAAAAGGAGGCAGACAACCATGCTCCGAGTCTCGGGGAGGGGACTAGGACTCCAGGCATCAGAGAGCACACTGACCCAGTTGACTTCGCAGAGGACAGACCCCAAAAATAAGAAGCAGCTCTTGGGGCTTCCACGTTCCACCTGAAAGAAAACAAATTAAGACCACTGTTTTGCTTTAAGCTGTCTATGTATCTCAGAAATATGTATAAATCAGTGTTTACTCAATTATATTTTTAAAATTAACATCTTTTTCCAGATTGTACACGTCACCCATAATCCTGCCCCCCAGAGATTTAGAGTTAACAGTCTTTCCTTCCATGTGTTGTGAGTGTACAGTCTGCAGCTTGTTTGAAGTTCACTGCTGCTTCTGCTGCTTCTGAGCAGGAGAGAAAAGCAGCTCTCACCCAGCGGCGGGAATCCCTGCCACGGCCACTGGTGCTAAGGACCCGTTACAGTCCTCACATGCGCTAGGTCAGACAAGGGTGAGATCTATATCCCCTCCTCCACAGTCGAGCCTGTGTCGGAACCACCTGGAAGACATGCTAACACACAGAATGCAGGGTCCCACCCTTGGAATCATTCATTCCTATCTCAGGGGGCCGGTGCAGAAACCTGCTTTGCTAACAAGTCCCAAGGCAGTACTGATGCTGCTGGTCCTGGAACCACAATGAGAACCACTCTACTAGTGTATTTACACTAAATTCCTTTTTAGTGTAATGTTGTGCTTCAAAAATATCTCCATTAGTCTTTATAATTTGTTATGACGGTATAATATTTAATTAAATCTTATTTTAAATTATTATTAGGGATGAGGGAGTGACAAATATATTATTAAGTGCATTATGAATGTCAAAGTTATCTTATAGCCTATCTCCAGTCTGTTTAAAATAAAGCATGGCTAGCCATAAAGTTTTCCTTTCCCAATGAAGATTAAGAAGCTCTCCACTATAGGATAGGCCGGAGAAAGGTCAATGGGAGAGAAAAGGAGACATAACAGTAAAATAAAATTTTAAAAAAACAAGTTCTACTCTATAAAGTCATAATCCATGGGATTTAGTGATGATTCATGTCCTCCCATTCCCACCATCATTAAGATGCTTTACACATGCTACTTTTCCTTTTCCTTTTGGAAAATGATTCGTAATCCTCCTTTATAACCTGCGCTCTGTCCTCACCCTCAACCCCCTCAACAAGGAACATAAAAGGTCCCCAGTTTCCGGCAGATCAGGGTCTTCACTAGACTAAAACTCCTGGAGTCACAGAGTCTTCAGCATCATCCCTTCAGACCACTCTGCTACTTAATCTCTCCTACCGCCAAGGCTGCTCTCTTCCTCAGATGCTACCTCACGGCTCTTTAAACAAACATGCCCTTCCATATCCTAATGGTGATGCATATCTACTTTGTGCCTGTCTCCCCTGCACAACCTCCCTGTGAGTTCACTCCGAACCCTGTATTTTTCTAAGACAACTGTCCTCAGCTTCCGCCAGATCTACTGGGGGGCAGGGATTCGGGGGGGTGGTGGCTGACAAGAGCAGCTCTGGGCGGGATTCCATCCAGAGCACTAAGAGGCCACACTTCACTTTATTGGCTGCCATAAATAACTGGGTCTTCAGTCATTAAAGCATGTAAAATGCTTCAATAATAAATGTGACATGAAGAGTAAACACAAATGAACTGATGACTATGAACAAATAGACGGAAACAATCATACAAAGCTAAGGTTATAAATGTTTAAAAATAGAAACCTAACAAGAACAACAAAACCGCCACCTGGTCTGTGAGTGGCACCCTGTGCCCGGTCTCTGTAACTACGGCTCCTGCCACGGCTCACACACCCCCAGGCCACCTCAGGCTTCACGTAATTATGACGCATCACTGGTGTTACAAGGCACCTCTCTCTCCTCCAGCTGATTACCCCCCGAATAACTGCTTAAAGAAACTTGAGTACCAATTTACATTTTGCTTTAACAAACATTTGCCAGTAAGTAATAATACTATCCTAGAAAAACATACATGCACAGAAAGCACCAAAAAGAGTGTGACGTTGCCATTAAACTGTGTACTCACACGACAATGTTACTAAAGTCTAGGGGATGACCGCCATATGACAGACCAAGTCTGTCTCTGGCTTTTAAACATGGTCCCATAAATGTTCCCAATCATCTACCAACAGCATAAAGTGGTTTCCATGGGACGATGCTTTACTCAAATAACACTCGGGCCACCCAGAATGAGGGTATAGTCCTTGCTGGCACACCTGGCAACTGTGGCGGAAGCCACGCTCTCCAGGCCATGGGGTGAAGGGCTTACTTTAAAGAAGACCTCCATGAGCATCTGGTCAGGGCGCAGGTCCCTCCACGGGAGCTTCTCGTAGGCACTGTGAAGAGCGTACAGGATGAACTCTGGCATTTTGGGCGCTGTACACGTTTCACAGTAATGCATCAGGTGTAACTGAAGGGCCCCTGCATCACCTGGCAACAGGTTACCTAAAACTGAAAAGAAAAACTCCGTAAGACCTCTTAATTTACCTTTTAAAATAATAATATGGAATACCAATTTGAATTAAAAGTCTAAAACCTAAAGTTTTTTATAATTACCCATTTTCAAAGATTTTCAGCCAGCATTACTGAAATAAATACTCACATGTGATTCCATTTTTTTTTTAAATCAAAGATTTTCACAGGCCATGGGGGGAAATCCTGGAGGCAGGTTAATAATAAAGAATGGGCCGAAACCGGTTTGGCTCAGTGGATAGAGCGTCGGCCTGCGGACTGAAAGGTCCTGGGTTCGATTTCCATCAAGGGCATGTACCTTGGTTGCGGGCATATCCCCAGTAAGGGGTGTGCAAGAGGCAACTGATTGATGACTCTCTCTCATCGATGTTTCTAACTCTCTATCCCTCTCTCTTCCTCTCTGTAAAAAAATTAATAAAAATATATTTAAAAAATAATAATAAAGAATGGTTCTCTAATTGTTGGGGTAACTGGAATAAGCAGCTGGTGTGTGGGAGCTAGAAGGGTTGTCAGTTTTCCTTCAAATCTTCTAAATAGATGCTTTTTAACTCAAGTACACTTCCGCAATCCTAACCACTTCCAGATATCCCTTTAGTCTGTGGCCCTCAGCATGGATTCAGTCTCTTGCCTAGGTACTTTGGTCCTTTGGAACCTTGAAGGAATCCAGTATTCTTCAAAGAGAGATATAACCAGACTATCAACTGTCATTGAAGTAAGTCATTCTAAAAGAAATCTCACATTCTTGTGCAACCTGGATCGTTCATGTTCAGTTTTATTCTCGACTGCTTTAGTGCCTCCAGAGCTAATGTCAACATCAGGAGCACTTAGTCTAACACAAATGGTTTCAGCCTTCAGGTTCTATGCACAGGAATGCAGCACAGTCAGTCACAGGAGAGAGAGCCACACACAATGAGGACAGAAACCTGACAGTGTTTCTCAACAACCGCTTTTGAAAAACATGAGCATAACACAGGGTGCCCATCCATTTCTCATTCCTAATAAGCCTGTCCTTACTCTACAGCATGAAACATTAACCCATGGTTTAACCTTTTAAGACGGGGTGAAGGGTAGCATTGTTTAAATATGGATAAAAGATAATTTTGTTTGGATAAGGACTGGCATGTAGGTAGAAGACTCTGGGAGGAAATCCCTTAGGACAAGAATGAGCTAGTCCCAGCCCAAACATAGCAAGTTCTGTTATCTCACAAGTGAGGGCAAAGGGAAGGTCCAAGGACTTTAGGGAACAAGGAGCAGAGCAGTATGGCTGGAGTAGTGTTTCCCTTTAAAAACCATCACATCATGTTGAAGTGCACTGGGCCAGCGTATTTGAATGCTGAGCTATAACATTACACTTGAAAGTTTCTGAATAAGAGTAGGACATAAAAGTATTTTGGACAAGAACAGAATAAATAGACAGGAACAGAAACTGGACAGGAAAATATGTGGCTACCGCAAGAATCTGAGTTGGGTCGATCTAATGGCCTCAAAAACCTAATATAAGTCATTTCGATACACTAAGTAAAATGCTAATATCTTTGAAAATGCATAGTGCACTTAATGGAAGAAAACGTTAGGAGCCAAAGCAAGAAGAGGCCAGGAAACCAGGGGAGTAAACTCATACTGAGGCCATGGATGCCTGGACTATTTGCTTATGCTAGGTTTTAATAGCACAAGAAACAGAATACAAGATCTTCCGAGGACTAGACTCTCACTGATTCAAGGGAAGGCAGCTTCCCTACCTTGGCCTGGACATGGATTTAGAGAGAGAGAGAAAAGGTTTACCGTGATAGCTGAGGACTGCCTACAAGTTTAGTATGAACTTGGATTTCATGGAAGTGTGTGATGTGAGAAACCCCAAGCCAAGAAAGTACATAGTTACAATTGGCCAAATGCAGATTTTCTCTGAAGGCACATCCCACCCTAGCCTTTACAGAATCTCCCTAAGCTAAAACCTCTCCAAACATAGGCTTGGAATACAAAATTACAAAATACCCAAAATAATGAGTTTGAAAGAACAACCAATGGCAGCATAAGCTGCTCTGCAATGGGAACTTTAGATAAGGCAATTACTGCATAGAGATCATAAAGTAAACAGGCGTGTTTAAACATTTTAAAGAGTAAAAACTGGAATTTTAAATAAAAGAAAGAAATAAGATCCCGTCAAAAATGATCAGGTAGCCCTAGCCAGTATGGCTCAATGGATAGAGTGTCGGCCTGCAGACTGAAGGGTCTGAGGTTCGATTCTAGTCAAGGGCACCTGCCTAGGTTACAGGCTGGATCCCCAGTGGGGGGCGTCCAGGAAACAACCAATCAATTATTCCCTATCATCATTGATGTTTCTACCTCTCTCCTTCTCCCTTCCTCTCTGAGATCAATAAAAATATGTATTTTTTAAAATTATCAGGTTGGACTTGAAAAATAAATAAAACTTCTGGAAACTGAAATGGAGAATTCAACTGGTATTTTTAAAAACTGATTAGACATAGCTATAGAGACACTGAGGAAGTTGGAAAAGAAACCTTGAGATTTTCTCAAAATGAAATACAGAAAAATAGAAAACATAAAAAAAAAATAAAAATAAAAAAAAGTAAAAAACCCAGAAGACAGAAGGGGGACTGACAATATTTGAAAGAGGGGGGCCTTATATTTTCCACAGCTGATGAAACTAAGAGCTACTCACAAACAAGAGGTTACAAGCTACACTAAATATTGTATGAGTGACTTCCTTTAGTCAAGGAGGACTGCATAGTAATTAAAATAAAATCTAAAAAAGTAGGAAACCGGAGGCAAAGGAGTTCGTGAAAGACTTAGGGACAAAGTGACATAACCGAACATCTTCCTACCTTTGAATCTCTCGTGCAGCAAGCCAATACAGTCCGTGAACAGCTGCACGATGCCCGAGGCCACCACAGCATCGCTCTCCAGCCAGGGGTAATGGCGCTGTCTGCTTTAAACAGACGAAAAGCACATAGAAATGAAATGCCATGATTAAATCACTCCACGTGCCAGAGTCTAGGGCTTGCCTAAGTCACAGAAAACACTGTTGTTTAGCCCTAAAACACATTGAGACCACTTCCCAGGCTGTGGGGCAGGAGCAAGACATTTAATTTTCTGAGTCTACGAATCAGATTAGTCAGTATTTGTGAAAACACTTTAAATACTATGATGTCTACCACTGTTGTAATTTTCACAAAACTCCCATCAAGTTCACCTAGCTTTTGTCTGTATGCTTTTAGGGGGGGGAAAGACTTACAAGAGGTTATTTGGACAACTTTACACCTCACTCTTAAGTGCTCACAAAATAATGCTTTCATTCATTCAAGTGCAGAGTTCATATTAAAAGGGTAATTCCCACCCACTAATCTGAAAGCCTTAGTTCTAAAAGTAACTGAGGTACTGAATAAGATTAAGTTAGTCTCATCTTTTTAGTGTTATATTATCCAAACCTAATTAAGGAGAGCAGCATCTGTTTTTCTGAAATTAAGTACCAAAACTCATTCAACTTTACCACGGAAAACTGGAACTGAGTGTCCAGTTATCAAGATAACAGCCTGATCAACCTGATTAACCCTAACTCTACAAACAGAAAATGTCTTATGTTTCTTTCATAAAGAAGCATTTTCTAAATTTAAATATGGCTCTAACTTAAAAAAATTAAGTCTGTCAGTGCATCACTTGTGCCAAAACACCATCAGAATGTTAAGCATATAAATTTCAAAGGAACTTGAATATCTGAAAAATGATGTACCTTTCACTGTCCTCTAAAACCAGGATCCATGGCTTAAACAGCTGGATGATCACTGAGTGCAGGGATCTCAGCACTGAAACGAACAGAAACTTTTAGAGACAAGAAACAAGCGAATCCTTTGTCAATATCATTGATAACACTACATAAAAGAATCTACTTCTGTCTGCCCTGTTTGGCTCAGTGGTTGGAGCTTCAGCCCATAGACTGAAGGGTCCCAGGTTCAATCAAGGGCACATACCTTGGTTGCAGGCTTGAGATTGGGGTGGATGAGGCAACCAAACCATGTGTCTTTCTCACATCAATGTTTCTCTCTCCCCGCACCCTCCTTCCACTCTCTCTAAAAATCAATGTTAAAGATATCCTCAGGTGAGGCCGAAACCGGTTTGGCTCAGTGGTAGAGCATCGGCCTGCGGACTGAAAGGTCCCAGGTTCAATTCCGGTCAAGGGCATGTACCTTGGTTGCGGGCGCATTCCTGGTGGGGGGTGTGCAAGAGGCAACTGGTCGATGTTTCTCTCTCATCGACATTTTTAGCTCTCTATCTCTCTCCCTTCCTCTCTGTAAAAAATATCAATAAAATATATTAAAAAAAAGATATCCTCAGGTGAGGATTAACAACAAAAATAATAATCTACTTATTATCTTTACACTCATAAGTTTATGTTGATTTAAAAACAAAAGTTGAACGTAACTAAGTACATTTTCATTTACTACAGTATAATTTCCTGAATTGAATTTTCATTACAAAATGCCATGAATAACTTCATAACATTTGTTTAAAGATATATGCTTAAATACTCAGGAACATTTTCTTAGCGATGTAAGTAAAAGGAAGAAAGAGATGAAGATTGAAACCTATTTCTTCGGACCCCACCCTTCAAAGGAGGGGCAGAGACAAGCTGAAGCAAGCATCTACTGTCTAACTGAACATAGGGCTCGGCTGAATACAGGTATGACACATACAATATATGCGTTCACACCTATGCTATATATTTCCCTGCTTGACACTTTGATAGTTTTATCTCAAAGATTTAAATCCCTTAATGTGTCTATTCAAGCCACTTCTTAATGGAAAGTCAAAACACCCACCTCCATGTTACACTCAAGCATGTTACCTGTTTTGCTGCTAGCAGATGGGTCTTGGGCCAAGCAATCCATTTCTGAGTCAAGCAGTCTTTTTACAAGATAGCCCAAGAGTGTCTTCATATCATCCATGTAAGGACTCCATTTTGAGAATAACCCGAAACTTTTAAAGTCCAATGTGGATAAGCGAAGCTTATAAAAAAAGTTTGAGAGCCACTGTATAGTCTCCATTACCTAGAAGAGAAGGACTGGTTAAAACTGCTCACTGGTGCCTACTTGCAGTGTATCACAGTGGCCTGTGAGGGAAGACTGACTTTGTAATAGTATTACAAAGTTATAGAGCACATGAATGTAAATCATCATATTTCAAACTTTTTCTATCATAAAACAGAGGAACTATTTATTTCAAATACATTTTCATGTGGACCATATCCATATAAAATGTGTCAAAATAAGAGCTCTGTGAGACATTACCTGAAACCCTGGCTGAGGGAGTCAGTGGTATAAGGTTAAGAAATAGGTGGGTTAAGGTGGGGATGGGGTAGGTCCAAGCTGCTCTAGATCAGATAGACAAGAATCACCAAGATGTGAAAGAAAGGTGATCCAATAGAAGGAGATGGGAGGAAGCAAGTGAATGACAAAGAAAAGCTCCGAGCTCTTAAAGATAATGTACAAAAAAGAAACTTTTTAAATTTAATTTTTTTGTTGTTGTTGTTAATCCTCACCCGAGGATATTTTTCCTTTTCTTAAGAGAGAAAGAGAGAGAGAGAGAGAGAGAGAGAAAGAGAGAGAGTGAGTATTGGGGGTAGGGTGGGGGTGGGTGGGGGGGGAGGTGCGGCGGGGAGAAACATCAATGTGAGAAAATCGATGTGAGAAAGACACATTGATTGGTTGCCTCCCCCATGTGCCCTGACCAGGGCCAGGGATCAAGCTTGTCACCGAGGTAGGTGCCCTTGACCAGAATTGAACCTGGGATCCTTTAGTCCACAGCCCAATGCTCTGTCCACTGAGCCAAATCAGCTAGGGCACTAGGGCAAAAGAAACTTTTTAGATATAAATGTAAAATGTGTTCTAATTGTTTAAATAGCAAAGGAAATGGAAAAGAAATGCACAGACCAAAAAACAAACAAACAAAAACAAACAAACAAACAAAAACCCCAACATATTGTGCACTAAAAGCCACACACCTGCTTGTCTGACAAGAGAGCATCTGGAGAGTTTTGAAGCACCATGCTCTCGGCAAGAGCCGCCCCCTGCTGGCAGTTTGGGACACAGCAGCCCAGGGCTCTCAGCGTGGCTTTCCAACACTCAGGGCTCAGCAGCTGCTCAGCAGAGCCTTACAGGGCAAGGACAGAGGACAGCAAGTCAGCATCTTTCACAAACAAAAATTTGAATCAAAGAACACAAGAATTTTATCAAGGAATAAATATTAAATAAAAATCCAAAACAAATTCATAAAGACCTGTGGTGAAGAGACTAAAGTGAAGCGAACCTATTAAAAGAGCTATCCACCTGAACACTGACTTTCCTTGTTCCTGGTTCCTGATCACCCTGCTAGGAGTACGACAGCCAGAGCCATCTGAGCTGGAGTCTTGAAGGGGAGCCCCACCTACAGACCCCAAATGGGGAGTGGTAAGGTACCATTTTCCTGGCTGAATGATGTGAGACAAATTATGGTGACAGGGCAGGGAAGACTGGATACAGATGCAACCAGAGTCGGGGCTCTCTTCAAAAGGTGTCATAGGTACCCCTAAAACTCCACTCCTACAATGGGAAAATCCTAAAGCAACACAGACATCATGCAAAAGGAAGGAGCACCAACCATCAGCCTACTCCTTGCAAAGCTCACATCCCAAAGACAGGAATCACTCCTCAGGCCTTTCCCCCGGAGATGGCACGAGGGTCAAACAGAGTAACAGGCTCACAGGTGCAGTTCTCAGGAAAGGATATTGGGTCAGCTGCACTATATTGAAAGGGTTTGTGTCCTACTGCTACCTGTGGTCTGGATCTTAGGACAGGGGCCTAGAGCCATGCTACAAGTGTGGGAATCATTCATACCTACAAGAGAGCAGTAAAGCCAGGAAATATCAAATAGGCTCCCCCAGGGTGAAGGAAGAGAGCAGATGAGCAAAGAATAGAATGCTGGGAACTGACATGGTGGCCAGGGAGAGATGGGAGGCCAGGAAGCTGGAGGTCCTGGAATCTGACAGGGACGTACGTACTGTTATTCTTAAACCTTTCATTGAATTACTTTCCCTGGGAAGTATAAATTTTCTGCTAAATGCTCAAGACTATGGCTGTCTACATAAACAGTGTACAATCTCTTTAAAAAGTTTCAGGGGGAAAACAACATGTACTTGATCACATTTTGAAAATTTAGAACAAAAATTAGCTTTGTAAATATGCATCAAAAATTGTACAAATACATTTCCCTGTCAGTATTCTCCACTCGCCCTGCAACTTCCCTCCGGAGGAAACAATGAAAGCCTGGAGGGCTTTAAAAATGAGGCCACACATTTCAGTATTCTTCAGGCAGTCCAATACATAAGATCATGAACTAATTCATTAAGTAATCTCTGATAAGTAACACAAAGTTTTGGCATAAAGCAAAATTTAGTTTTCCATTACATCAGTAGACAGTATAAAGTCTGCATGAAAAAGTAAACATTATCTCATTTTTTCAAATAAAAATCCTGTCTAGTGAAATTCCAAAAATAAAAAGCCTACATTCTTTATTTCTCCTCTAATCTCCAACACTTCAAAGGGAAATTGCTGGAGGGGGACATGGGGAAAGTTTAATGCTGCTCCTTTCTTTAGCAAATATACAATAAGTACAGTCTATCATTATGTAGGGATAAAATTCAGTTGCAGAAAAGTAAATTAAAAAATTGGGGGGGGGACCCCTAAAAATCTATTCACTATTTTGAACTACAGAGAAACCAACTGTCATATAAGGAGCAACTTCCTTCTTTTACCAAATCTGTAGTCAGCAGAGTCATCAAGCTCACTTCTACCCCATTCAAGACAGCTGCAGAGTCAAGGGAGAGAGATGGGTGCCCAACTGTGGACTCCAACCCCACAGGCTAAGTGCTTCCTTGTCCAATCAGAGCCTTTCCAATATTTCAGACAATAAATGACCATTTTTACAAGTAGCCATCTTCATGGGTACTGTTGATCAAGTATTTCAGGTAAAAATCAGTCACTCAATCCTGCACACTTGTGTTACTTTCACATTTGTGGCTGACATCTGTGGAATGGTGTCCTATTATTACTTCACTGCAATCTAATCAGTCACTTACTTTGCATCAGCAGCCTGAGAATGTCACTGTACTGGTCAGGGAACTGGTAGAGGAGAAGGTAAGTCCAGTGCTTGCAGAAAAGGTTAAATGGCAACAAAATGTCTTCATCTGGCTCTAGGCCCCAGGCGGTTAGTGCCAAGTGAATGGACTCCAGAAGCCTGGTGCGCTCAGACAGAGGAGGCTTGGAGGCGTTTAACCATTGCTTAACATGGAACTAAAACGAAAAAGACACAAGAAGCAATTTTATTGACACTAGAAAGTTAACTGAAGTAGACTAAGGTCTGTATGATTTAATTTAAAAATCTAAGATTGCCTAGCATTTAGCTTTTCATAAAGACTTAAGCCAACTGCAGTTTATATACAAGCACCTAAAAGAATCTGGACAGTTCAATAATTGATGAGTGTTGTTGCTATGCCTCTATCTCTAAAGCCTGCAAAGGCAGAGTTTTCTCAACTCCACATGCTTTTTTTTGCAATTTAAAAAGCTTGTGTGGCCCTGACTGGTTTGGCTCAGTGGATAAAGTCAGCCTGAGGACTGAAGGGTCCCAGGTTCGACTCCAGTCAAGGGCCCGTGCCCTTGTGGGCTAGATCCCCAGTGTGGCGGGGTGATGGTGCAGGGGGCAGCCAATCGATGACTCTCTCTCATTGACGTTTCTATCTCCCTCTCCCTCTCCCTTCCTCTCTGAAATCAATTAAAAAAATTTTTTTTTAAAGCTTGTGGGTAAGTTTTCCCTATAAGACAAGGATCAGTAGTTCTCTTTCACTGGTCACAGGGCTACAAACAAGCAGAGCGCTTAATGGAACTGTCTCCCTCGAATGGCCATGTTTCTGGATCTGCATCAGTTATCGACCTCAGTTCACAAAAACTCAGGGTGCTGAGGTCACCTTCCAGAATCCCACAGTATACCACATGTTCTCCCCCATTGCAACTGACATCAGTCCTAGACCCTAAAAAGTCACCAGGTTTTATGACTCACAGATGTCAGAAAAATACACGTGAAGACAAAATAGCTAAGGCTCTAAATTTCCCAACCCGTTAAGTAAATTCATTGCCTGGGTCTGAGTTAATTAACATCCTACTTGGAATGAAGACAAAGGCAATTTGCTTAGATCTGGCTTTTCCTAAATATGAGACTTGGATACAGTACAACCCATTTATCAAACACAATTTAGGCATCAATTCAAGATAAATTCAATAGAAGGATATACTAAATTATTATAATGAATATTTCAAAACTATACTCAGTTTTTAAAAGAGAGTTTTAGAGCTAGGGCCTTTTTATAGTGAAATTAGACTGTTCCACACAACACAAATGACACCCCAAAAGAGGAGGCTGTGGAACTGGACTGCATAAAGACTACACAAAGTTGGAAAAGGCCTGTGAGCCTCCAGTTCACCTGGAAACAGGGCTCCGAGGGCCTTTCACATCAGTGGAGTGGGAAGCAGCATCGTTTCTACATTTCAGTGATGACCTCGGATGGGATTGCATCTCACCTTGGTCAGCAGCATGAAGATCATGTCACTGTTGTCCTCACTGAGGAACCTCACCACCTTCTCGTACAGCTGTATGAACTCCGCAGGTGCAGCATTGGGAGTAAAGAAAGGGGACAGAAGAGAGCAGAGCCTTCTGTTCTTCAAAATGGTCTCCAGCACTCTTCTGCATTCTGATTTAGTGCCGCTGATAAAAACCTTGAACGAATCAGAGAGGAATATGCCATCAATTCTCCACTCCCCATCCTTTATTTAAGCATCCAAATTTCAAGGAGTAGTATACAAGGCAAACAGGAGTTCTTTCTAAATGAAAATATAAAACAATCAAAAGAAACCTAAAATAAACATATCACTTCCGCTGTAGGTAGTATTCACAATCTGCAATGCACATACCATGATTACTAAGTTCCCAAAGTGACCCTGCATTATGTCAAGAAGACAAAACTTTTAGGTTATAGATCTTAATACTTTAAAAAAGCTAACTTTTTACAATTAAAGTATAATCAGGATAACTTCACATTGCTTTAACTTGGTTCTAATCTTTAAGAGTACTAGAATATATGTGAATATTTAAATAATCTCAGGGTCAAGAAAGTTCTGATAAACTTTAGCACAGTAGGAATACTAAAGGACAAGACTGACAGATTTGAATTGCTAAAAATTTTAACTTCTATAAAGTGTGTAAAATTATTGAAGAATGATGAAATAGAAAAGTTAATTTATAATGAATTCCAGATACCAGCTTAATAGTCTGAGTTGCTCTTCGAAAAGCAATAAAAAACAAACAAATAAAAAAAACACACACCTCTCCAACAGAAAATGTGCAAAGGACAATAACCAGCAAATCGCTAAAAAGATATAAATGGCCAAAACATGAAAAGTTATGCAACTTAACAAATACTTAAAGAAATATGTCATGAGCCCAGCTGGCATGGTTGTGGTTGGGCTTCGACCTACGAATCAGGTCACAATTCTATTCCTGGCCAGGGCACATGCCCGGGCTGCCGGCCTGATCCCCAGTAGGGGACACACAGGAGGCATCCAATCAATGATTCTCTCTCATCATTGATGCTTCCATTCCTGTTTCCCTTTCTCTTCCTCTCTGAAAGCAATAAAAACATATTTAAAAAATAAATAAAAAGGCTCCTGAACCTGCAATATAAGTCTGAAATCACATATCTAATAAGAATACCATAGGGTATATTTCATTATGTCTGAAAAAGGCTAACAGCACAGATTAACCTTACCTGTCCCAAAATTTCAATGCATGAAGTAAAGAACTGCCTTGTGGGAGGATGACGTTGAGTCTCATCGCTGACGTAATCCACAACAGTAAAGAACAGGCTAATGCCAACCTTCTGAACCCCAGGGGTGGGCTGCAACTTATAGGCATTCACTAAGGTCCTGTAGGAAGACAGGTGAGAAGTGGTCTGCAGTATGAGAATCCAGACTTACTCGTGTTTCTGATACTCTATATTTCTCAGGCAATATTCTTAAGAGTGCTCAAGTCCCATACAAATGTCACTTTAGACACATTTCATGGTTATCTTCCAACTTGACCCAACATCTTATTTTCAATACATAAAAATTATTTATGCTCGATCCCCAGAGTGAGGCATGCAGGAGTCAGCTGATCAATGATTCTCTCTCATCACTGACGTTTCTACTTCTCTCTCCCTTCCTCTCTGAAATCAATAGAAATATATTTTAAAAATAAATAAATAAATGGGCATGGATATATTCCAATAAAACTTTAGAAAAAAATAGGTGGCGCCCTAGCCAGTTTGACTGTGGATAGAGCATTGGCCTGTAGACTGAAGTGTCCAGGTTCGATTCCGGATTCTCTCTCTTCTCCTTTCCTCTCTGAAATCAATAAAAATATATTTTAAAAAATAAAAATAGGTGGGAAGATTTGATCCAAAGGCCATAGTATGCCAGTCTCTATGCTTAAAATATAGTGGCAACCATACTTTGGTAAAAACTGGTGTTTGAATTTTAAGCCTGCTAAGGCAATTTTCCTGTGCCTGGGCCCATAACCTTTGGAGATTAACCACTGAGTTCTGCTTCTGCAAGATAGGGCCACATTCCAATGTCCAGCAGGATGTGACTGGGAATGACCCTGCAGGCTGACCCCAGTTTTTATAATATAGTCTTTAGGATTTAGAATTTAGAACAAAGGAAAATTCCTGTGGTTTGAACTGTTGCACAGTTCCTGAGCGGTCAGACGGTGCAGGGGGAAAATTTGGAGAGACTTGCTTTGTTCATCGCGCAATGTGCTTAGGGAGGATGAATTCAAATTCTAAGCAAGATTACAGGCAGAACTTCTTCTTTTTTTTTTATTAAAGAGCCAGCCCTATGTGCACTCAGTGGTTATCTCGATGCTGGCCTTGAAAACAATACAGTTCTATCCAATTGAAAAAGTTATATCCAATTGAATACCTGGCATGGTATTGAGATTGTGGGCATATCTGGTCTCTGGCCTACAAGGTCAGACAGCAACATTTTGTCTAGGAAGAACAGCAGAAAATTCCAAACAACAGTTTGTTGCAAAATAGGGGTTTTCCTTTTCAGAACCTTTAAAAAGAACTACCTGCCCCTGAAGCAGTGCAGTCATGTGGAGTCCACCTGAGTGTGGTGCTCTTGCGGCTGTCCTGGCCAGATATTTCAATAAATCTTTGCCTGCTTTTTTTGATAAATCATCAGCCTCCGGTGGTCTTATTTTGAACCCAGGGTTCGACCCCACAACAATGCTAATTTAATTAGTGGATTCCTGGGGGAGTGTAGTAGCATGATTGCTATCGACAATAGCAAAAGAGCATTTTAAAGTAGAATGTCCTCACAACTTACGTAATCAAGTTTTCTGCATGCACAGCAGCCTCCACAATATTAAGTGGTGGTGGTTTAGTAGCTTCTGCTTGTAACTGCTTCACTTCTTTCCACAAAGCATGAAGCTGTTGGCTTACTGCTTCGTTCTTGTGCATACCTTCAAACTAACAAAAATTAAAATGGTCAACAGATTTTTTGCCCCTGGCTTTTAGGCGGATATGTTATTTATATTTATATTTATATATATATACATACACACACACACACATACACACACACATAAACACACACACACACATACATACACTGGCATATGATGAAAAGATTAATATTATAATTAATATGATAGCTCAAAACTCTTGGTTGAACCTGACAGGAATGTAAAAAAATTATTCAAGAATCTCTGAATGTTTCATAAGGAAAAATTAGTTTTGACTTGAATTAAGCAGATTTGAATCAATTTTCACTGGTTCAAAGTCTTCTGTAGGACATGCTCTATGTCACTTATGTTTTAGCACCGCAATCCTCATAAAAAGATGACTCATGTCTTCCTCCACGAGGCCCTTCCTGAAGCCCAAGCCCCACCTCTGTTGATCATCTGTCTGCAAAGCCTTAACCCCTCTGCTCTCCCACCCAGCAGCACATACAATTCAACTAGAGACAGAGGCTGTACATCTCACGTGTGCCCACATAAACAGAGGACATGGATGCTGTTAACAAAACATCTGCCATTTTAAAAGGGGGGGGAAAAAGCATATATAAACCAAACAATAAAATAAGATAAACATGGGAAGTGCCCAAATCAGTTGCATGCCTGGGAAAGAGCAACTGACTAATTTAATAGTTCCTGAAAGCTTACCTTTGATTAAACTTTTATTGGATTTCAGTAAAGATACAAAAAATAAGGAGAATTTAGTAAGCTTTAAAAAAAAAAACACAACTAAATTTATCTCATTTAAATTTAAAAGACTATCCTTTATTTAAGATTATGTCTTTCCTAGTTGAGGGGTTAACAACCCTTTTTCTAATTAATTGATGGTGGTCTATATAAAAACTGCTTTGTTTCTGCATTTTTAATGTCCTTTTTTGGATGGGGATTGATAAAGAAAAGATCCTTGGCCCAGGCTGCAACACAAAGACAGAACCAACATGGCAGATGTGGGGGACAGGAGGACAGGACATTGAGGAGGAGGCTGGCCAGGCTGATTGGGGCCAAGGGATCGAGCTGAAGAGTGCCGTGCAATGAGACTGGGGAGCAGGGAAGGCCTTTAAAGCAATCTGGGGAACTGGGACTTATTTTGCGGGCACGGCGGAGAATGTTGAAAAGACAGGAACATTTAGGAGGCAGGAGTTTTAAATCCTACATTCTCCTTAATGGTTTTCCTTAGATGGTTTTCCACAATCACATGGGTGAGCAGTAGTCCAGTCTTGAGCCACACCATAATGGTTACAGGTATCCTTTGTCTGTGAATAATGTCAACACTTAATTCACAAACTTACTTAATCAAGAGTCTATGTCTCTGTCAGGGGGCATAAATTCCAAATCAAAAGCTCCTGAAGAGCAATGGTCCTATTTTGCTTTACATAGCACCCAGCACAGCACAGCTCTGACAATACTCTCAACACCTACTTTTTATGATCATAATGGAAACTTACTTCTATAACATACACCACCATTGTGGTAAAGATCTTTACAAAATTTCTTGTTTCAAAGAAAAACATAGGCTGTTAGTATGAATCAAAAACCACAAAAGCAACTATCCAAGAATATGTAATGTTAACAATAATTGCTTTAGTTTTTACTACTAGAGAAATGAAAGATAAAAAAAAATTAAATTACTTCCACAAAGCCACTTACTGAATCAATACAAATATTAAATTTCAAAACTTTCAAACAACAGGCCAAAATTTAATAGCTTAAAATGTGATTAGGAATATGTGCAGTCAGCTCTTTTGCCCAATATGTCAACAACTACAATTAAAGCTGGTCTTTGAGGACCACAGCCCTGGGCTGGCCTGGAGAGAAACAGCCAAACAGAGAGTTAAAGAGAATGTGAGACAAGGAAGATAGTGAGGATGAAGGAAAGTGGAAAGACTTAAGAACAAGAGAGAAAGAACAGAGTTTCACATCACTGGGAAATGTAGAGACAAGACCAAGTCCACTTGATAACTTGAACTTTAAAACCTCCATCCAGGTCCTAGAAATTACTAATACTGAAAAATAAAAGAAAACCAACTAGTGTAAGAAAGTTATGCCACTTCTCCAAAATGTTCATTATTTTCTAGCCTACTTATTTTGTTCACTGTTCCCACCACTGTTGAGAGTTTTCTTCCTAGAATGGTGGTAAGAGAGACTGAATGACCACCAGCTCATAATTACAAGAAGTCGTAGACAATAGAACAAAGTAGCCTGGTGGAAGCCCCTCCTGAGTCCCTTGAAGTAGACAAAGAAATTTAAAAGTAGGACACAGCTGGTCCTCCAGTAAGCTTTCACAATAACCTGAGGCCCTCGGTGGGTCTTTTCCATCTCTCATTTCTAGGAATGAACAAATTTTTCACATGACAATAAATCAATTCTGAGTCCTGCAAACATGCCCCACAATAACAAAGTACAACACAAGGAACCCTATTATAAATCACCCCATGTCCTCAGGGAATGTCACTGAATTATTAGAGGCTTCTACGAGGAGAGGCAACCACAGAAGAAGCACGTCTCAATTCCCATAAAATATATTTGGCTTTTGTATACCCCGAACAAGCTATATATACACAGTTCAAACACTTGCAGAGGGCTGGAAATTTCCAGGGCGTTCCCTCCCAGAAAAGTTTTATCAAGCAATAAAATATTTTCATGATATAATTTGAAATCTTTATAAATAAGTCATTAAAATTATATTAAAACACATTTATGTATTTTAATTTTAAAATTTATATATTTTAAATACGAAATCATTTTCCATGAAGCTGATTTTAAAAAATGATCTGATCCATGAATTCTCTAATCAATGGTCACATTCCAGATTGAATTTCCTAACTTTAGATGCATACAAATATGTCACTTTGCCAGAAATAAAGTTTGAAGGTAATGAAAAATACAAAATATAAAAGTTATTTCTGAGAAGGCACTTTAGAGAAAACAGTCACCCAAGGAGATTGATAAAGCTACATTAGAGCCTGGCCAGTGTGGCTCAGTTGGTTGGGCATCGTCCCCTGCACCAAAAGGATGCCAGTTTAATTCTCAGTCAGGGCACATGCCTGGGTTGTGGGCTCAATCCCCAGTTAGGGCACACAGGAGGCAGCAGACTGATGTCTCCCTTTCATGTTAATATTTCTCTCTCTCTTTCTCTCCCTCTCTCTAAAAATCAATAGAAATATATTTTTTAAAAGAATACATTAGAATATCGAGAAAATTTTGGGGGGGGAAATAAAAAGAATACATTTGAACAGGTAAAAATGGAGATTGGCACACACACACAAGAGAAATTTTTGAATGACAACCAAGGGTCAGTAAATAAAATTTCCCCAATTTCTAAAAGCTAACCAAAAAGGGGAGCTATTTTTGTGCAAATGCTTAGAGGCCTTTCTCTAAGTAGGCCTCTCTCTAAGCATTTCTTTCCCAGCTCAGGGATTCCTGAATAATGTGCAGATGGAGTGAGGTGAGATGATTAAGGGGTATGTCCTCTAACCAGATTGCCTGGGACTTCCTGGGTTAGCCACTCACTGGCTATGTCACCTTGGGTATGTAACGTAACTTCTCTATGCCTCTACTTCTTCTATCAATGTTCAGACGGTGCATGGTATGAAGCAATGCTATGATATGCTGGCTAAAGCTAAACTTCCATTTGGAAGTCCTTCCAAAGTCACATCCAACTTAATTTTATGTTTCTAATTCAAGAAAGTGACTCTAGAGGCAGTTTAACTTTTATACTGATGTTGCACATTTCTCCATCTGCCTGTTGGCAGGCGCTGCCCAGCTGATCTGCCTTCCACAGACCCCTCCCATGTTTGTCTTCAGTGCCCCCCAACTGTCTGCCACACAGCCAGCGCTCCCAGTGAGCATCCTTTCCAACGTGAACTCCAACCTTCCTGCTGTGGATTCCTATCACTTCTTCCAACAGCCTGAAATCCACTGGCACAGACAGCCCCTGACCCCTAGATGAAGCCATGCTGACTCCATTCCCACTCTGCCTCTTACTGAATCCAAACTATCGTTATCAAAATCTTTTAAGGACCAGTTTAAGGCTCCCTCTCTCAAAATCTCCTTGATGATTCTGCTTTTCTTTGAATTTCTATCTGTTTTATATGACTTGTCAGCACTTATGGGAACAGGTGATTAACTGTGTGTCTTCACTCCTCTAAAAACTGTTACATGTTTTGAGACATGGCTTACCTGCTATGTGCTTCTTTCAGTGTTTCTCAATGACATGCCAATTAGGGGCTCAATTAAAATTCTCTGAACTACAAAGGAATTTAAACCATCTTACCTGAACTGTTACAACTGCTGCTCCTTGGCATCTCTTACCACTAATGCCTCTACACTCCAAATGTAGTGTGGTCTGTTCTTCTCGATTAACATACTGTTTGGGCATTGTGTCCAACAGCTCACTATCCAGGGCAACTTGCTGAGATTCCCAAAGAGCTGCCGTTCTGAGAAAAAAACATCATCAGGAGGTCAAAGAAAGTCTTAGGAAAGATTTCATAATAAGTGATAAAGGCTTACAGTTACCCAAGCCTGCATTAGAGCAAGATATGCTAGTAAGTATTCCACAGTAAAAAGACCAAAGGTGTGTGTGCCAAGACTTATCCAAATTCTCAGCCTGGTAGTCGTGGTAACCACAAAATTAAGAAACAAAAAGTGGGACAACTTTAATAAAACTCCACTTAGAATCTGTGTTATATTAACAATGTTTTATAAATGAACCCTAAAATATACAAGAATAAATGAGAAATTCATCCTAATTTAACTACCCTAAAGGGGTGCCCTTACTTGTAAGTACCACTAATTTCTTATGTATTCACAATTCAAACTAAATTTTCAAAAATGGAGAAAGTTGCCCTAGCTGGTTTGGCTCAGTGGATAAAAGGATTAAGGCCTGCAAACTTAAGGGACCAGGTTCGATTCCAGTCAAGGGCACATGCCCAGGTTGCAGGCTCATCCCTAGTGGGGGGGCATACAGGAAACAGCCAATCAATCGATGATTCTCTATCATCATTAATGTTTCTATCTCTCTGCCTCTCCCTTCCTCTCTGAAATCAATAAAAATACATATATAATTTTTTAATGGAGAAAGTTAATTCTTACATGGTGTCAATACTGTTCTAAGAGTGTTATGATTACTTTGTCGTGCAGGCCAGTATGTGTGTGCATATGTAGAGTTGTGTGCACACACAAATAAATAACTGGACCAAAAGCAGCAAAGGAAACAAAGGCCAGTAAGAGATTGACTCACAGGGGCAGGAGTGGTGTGGAGTGGGTGGGTTCATGTGGGTTGGCGGCCGGGGGGTGTGAGGGGCGGGGTGCGGGAGGAAGGGGGTAGAGGCACCTGTAATACTTTCAACAATAAAGATAAATTTTAAAAAAAGGAGAGGTTGATTCCTGTGGGATTTGCCAAATAGACTTTTACTTTATAAGGCTCCTTCTCATAAGATGGCAAGCTAGAACTTGAAAGAGTTGATCATTCTGTCTCTCCTGTGAACACAGAACACTAAATGCCTTTCCCGCACTTCAATCAATGCCAGTGCCGATTTTTAAGAGTATAGAGAGTGAGAGAACAAAGCAGTGACAAAAGAAAGTAAATAATTTCATTCCCTTTAAATACAATCTTTCCATTATCAGAAGGTTCTTCAGGAGAAGCATGGGAAACCCTTAGCTAGCACTGCTGACACTCAGAAATGCCACCATAGGAAACATGTACAAATTTATCGTTCATGAAAGCACCACATAATTTCAATGGGAAATTAAAATTGTCACAACTTGGTTAACTACAGTAACCGTCTGGGCCCATCTCCACCAATTACCCACATGGCCAGAATGCTGATGAGGACCCTTCCAGGTACTGCATCACCCAGCTGTCAAGGCAGCAAGCAGGGAGGCGTGACCCAGGGGCCTCCTGGGCTTACCTGGCCTGCTGTCGCAACAGATTGAGGTCTGTGCGCACCAGCTGGGTGGTGTCCTTCTGACTCAGGAGCACATCAGAGGAAATAACCGGCACAGGAGGCCTCATTGGGTGCAGAGCAAGGGGAGGCTGGGGAGCATCATGTTTCTGCAAGTTACTTAAGACCCTCTCTTTAGCTGAAAGAAAATAAAGTTATATTTACTGAGTAATGGCTACAACTAGGTAGTAACTTACTAAGAGGGTGCAAAGCCCTGGCCTGTTACCATCATAAAAAATGCTGAGATATACAAAATAGATACTTCAGAGGCCTAAACCTTTTATCTCTTACTAGAGGCCCAGTGCATGAAATTCGTGCATGGGGGCGGGAGGGGGTGGTGTCCCTCAGTCCAGCCTGCACCCTCTCCAATCTGGGACCCCTCAAGGGATGTCCGACTGCTTGTTTAGGTCACTGGGATCGGGTCTAAACAGGCAGTTGGACATCCCTCTCAGAATCTAGGACTGCTGGCTCCCAACTGCTCACTTGCCTGCCTTCCTGATTGCCCCTAACCGTTTCTGCCTGCCAGCCTTCCCTCCCTCTCTCCTCACTGCACTATACACATACCACAGTGCAGGCAGGAACTGAAGAACATGAAGAAAAGCTGCCACATCCCTGTTTCTTTTCCACAGTAAGATAACAAGGGATGAGAGGTCAAGGGAGTATCAAGTCAACAAGCACTTAAGGGACTACTATGAATTTCTGATTTCATTCCAAATGTAGCATTCAATTTTCTATTCTTGTTAAGAAAAACTAAATTTAATAGACGTGACTTTACTTGGCATAAGAAGACTTGTATTGTTTGTACCCCAAACAGATGGAATTTAACATTCCAAACAGGTCAAGTACAGGATCGTCCCTTATAGCTGGGGTTTTTCCACTAGAACTACCACTCTCTGCACAGAATATAACAAGTTAGATATTCACCACTGGATAAGATTACTGAATATGTTCAGGTTTCTTTCCAGCAACATTTTAAGGCATGACTCTAAAGAAAACTGGAAGCTCTTTTTCAAAGTCAATATCACTTATCATAAAAAAATAAAATAAAAAATAAAGGATATTTTAAGTGCAAAATAAAAGACAGGCAAAAATAAATGCAGAGCACTCTGGACCAAAAGTGATTAAAGCTATGAAGTCAACAAAACAAATTTAATTCAAGAAAAGGAAGTTGGTGTCACAAGTGTGCAATAACTTGTGAAACTGCTAAAACTAACACTACCATCACAACCACAGTGCCATCCTTCAAGGTTATCGCCTGACCTTTTATCTAGAAAAACCTGAAGCTTCTTATTTAAAAATCCAGGTCTTTAGTAGGAGTCAAAGGGGGGGAAAGGGAAAACATCTGTATTACTTTCAACAATAAATATATATATTTTAAATGTATCTTTGGGAATATGATCCATGTATACTGTATGATAAGAGTTCCAGATACAAAGAAAAGTTTATAAGCGAAAAGACTTCTGAATTGTAAAACTGCAAATCCAAAACAATGAAATTTAAAGTTGCACTTTACATATTGATGTCAATAAAAACGTCTTTTTAAAGTCACTTTCTAGTCTCCTTTTCAGGTAGGTACAACCATGTGTCTCAGTTTGGGCCAATAAGCTACAATTGGATAGTCTGTAAGCAGCTTCTCAAAAGAGTCCTTAAAGAGGGAAATTCCCCTTTGTGCTGAATAAAACATGAATGTGACCACTATCTCAACCTTGGACCATAGTGGATGTCATATGTGAAAATAGTGGGACAGCCACATAGGAGGAACCAGGAGTCCTTGAAGGCTTATAGTTCATGAAGTTACCATTTTGAAATGTCTGCATCCAGACTCCTTTTATATGAGAAAATCAAATTAAATCTCTATCTTATTTAAGCTATTACTATTGTGGAATTTTCTCTCACTCACAATCTAACCTAATCCTAAGTGGTAGACAAGTTACTATGAACTCCTAAAATAATCAATGCTTACTGAAGGAATGCATTGTTGTACACCTTAACCCTCAATGGCTCTGATTCACTCATCCATTCCATCCTTCATACATTCAAAGGGGCTGATGCTTGTATGACTCACCCAAAAAAGGATCAGTGAAGTCTAGCTGAACTGACAAACTGCAGGATGTGGAATGGGACTCAAGCTTGGCCTGTATCCACAGACCAATGGTTTCCTGAAACTCATAATGTATGCGCTCCATATTCAGATATTCCATCCACAGATCCTAGAATGAAAACACAGGACCTTAACTTTTCCAGAATATTCAAATTTAAAACTACATATTTAACTATAAAGTGAACCAATAAGTTTGTTCTATTCCAAGATCTCCAGCATTAGGAAGAATCGCATTTAAAACTGGTACTCTTAACAATCTTAGCAAGAATCTCAAAATTTTTTTCATTAAGTACCATTGGATCAGAAAAAGTTTATAGCCCCACTAAATGTATGTTTCTAAATTATACATACATATTACTAAGCTAAGAAATTATAAGACATGGATAAATAACACAAATTGTACAGAGATAAATTTAAATATATTGAAAATAACTGAAGCTGGACTAGCTCAAACCCTATGTCCCACTAACAATTTACAGGAAATATAGGGGACAGAAAAACATATTAAACTTCACCACAAAGAAGCAGTAAACAAAATCTAGACTGTGGGGAAACTATGGACAAACTACCCAGTTTCTTCAACAAATAAATTGCAAGGGGGAAAAGGACTAAGGGGGGGACTTACAGATTAAAGGAACTTAAGAGCTATAAACCAGTAACAAAATACAGATCCTGATTCAAACAAACTGTACAAATACAGCACAACAAAACTTTTACAACATTTATGAGACAATGAGAAATTTGAACACTGATTAGATGCTTGATTTTAATAACCTATTATTGTTTTTCAGATGTAAATGCTTTTGGAAGTATGTTATATTTGAATCTTCATCTTTTTCCCCCCCTATCATCAAAAAGGACTCAGGAAAAAAGAAAGAGCATGCAAGCATGGTAAGCCATGTGCATACTTTTAATCCTATCTTTTAATATTTCTATTTATCAAGTGCTCTCTAGAATTATCTCCAAGATAACATGGTGGAGGGTACGGGTGAACTACAGATGAAACTACACAAATGGTACACAAAAGAGGAGGGGGAGAATGGGCATGTCTATGATATACTATGCTATTTCCTGTATGACTAAATTTTTTCATAGTAAAAGATGAAGTAAAAAATAAGAAAAAACAGGACTTCTAGCATTCTTTTCCCACACTTCAGTGAACTATCTTGCATATTATTTTTTTTTTTTGTCTTATACATTCTTATATTTCTCTATGTACTTCACTTTGGTGATCACTACAAATTAGAATGGTGGACTCACTTTAATGAGAAAAAAAGAGTGATATAGGTGATCAGTTATGGACTATGGTTTTGTGCACCATAATTTCCTTTTTATTTTTCCTGATTTTAAGTGGTCTAAAGGATCCTTCTGAACCTGAAGATATCCCTGGCTTCAAATTAGCACACTGCCCATTAAGTCCTAACTCATTATTTCCAAACTAACCATGGCACAAGGCACTCCAGACTCAGAGAAGGAACTCCCAAGTCATCCTGATCACAGGATGGTTCCTAAATGCACCTGACAGTTCCAGGTGCCATGCCAGGCCCTCCTGCTGTGCATATACATCTTCTTTAAGTGGGGCCACTATGTTACCTTCTCTGCCTCTGTGCTAAGTAACTGCTGACAGAGGCTAACAATTAGAGAAGAATCCTGAGAATCAGTGATGGATTAAGCAGAGATGCCTCAGAAAACACAAAAGGGCAGAAAAACCCAGAACTTGGATTACAGATCAAAAATAGGAGCTATAGTCCTCGTTGGTTTGGCTCAATGGCTAGAGTATCAGCCTTCGGACTGAAGGGTCCCGGATTCGATTCTAGTCAAGGGCATATGCCTGGTTTGTGCCTTCGATCCCCAGCAGGGAGCATGCAGGAGGCAGCCGATCAACGGTTCTCTCTCATCACTGATGTTTCTATCTCCCTCTCAATAAAAATATATTTTTAAAAAATAGGAGCTATAAAAGAAAAGGGCAAGTAGACTTAAGAAAAACAAACTAATTCAGTAGATGCTACAACACCAAGTACCTACATGTGCAAAACCATGGATAAAGCCTTGATGTGTGGCATGTAAAGAAGAAATAGGCATGGAACCTCACTCAGGATTTCACGACATTAAGATCACACTTATTTTTCCTATTTCAGGTCTCAATTCAAAGATCACCACTCCTATCGCAGTCTGAATTGGGAGCTGCTCCTCTTACACCCTTACATTCTACTTCCACAATCTTTCTCACCAGATGTGATCATTGTTTAGTCCCCCATTTGACATAAGCTTCTTGAAAGCAGGGACAGTGCCAGGTCTCTTTTTGTATATTTGGCATTTGATATCTGACACTTTAAAACCACGAAATAAATACTCATGGAAGAAAGAGAAGGAAAGAAGAAAGAAATGAAGGGAGGAAAGAGAGAAAAAAAGGAAGAAAGAAGGAAACCAAAGATACCTACTAGAGATGAAATGCTACATATAATACGGAAGCAGATAAGTTTAAAGATCCAAATTAAAGTCTCTCAAGTCTTAGAGGTTCCTAAATCCCATCCCAATGTAAAGGTCAATGCCTAGTAGAGTTTAGCACCTAGAAAAAGGGAACTGGAATAGGAGAAATACACACACAGGTAAGAGAAAACTTAGAAGTTTTGGCCTAAAAAAGGACCACAGAAATCTCTGGGTACTAGAGAGAGAACAGCTTAGAATATGTAAAGACTAGAATGGAATACTTTCAGAAGGGCAACAGAAACGACGACACCCACGAGTCATCTCCAAAGCCACATAAAGGTGAGCTCTTACCTATTCATGTAACTTCATATATAACGTATGGATCCTAATAAATTCTTGCTTTTTATAGGAGTGGAGATGACAGCTAAAAGTATTCAGCTTACAACAATTTAAATTAAGAAAGTATACAAGGTTGGTTATGTTTACGAGATAGTAGAAAGTCCTAAACTGAGTTTCAAGCATTCAGGTGAGGTCATGGTGGGGTTGGAAATTCAAGAGGGAATATCCCATTAATACAATAATCACTTGTATACTGACAAAATCCACAAAAACAATGACCATTCGAGGAAGTGGTCTCCATATCTATAAGTGGTTTTATAATTCGATTATGAATGTCATCAATTCAAAGTACAGTAGAGATGCTAAAAGAGACACAGCCATAGTTTCACCTGCTGATTCTGCATCACTTTGGCTAGCCTGTGAGTGTCATAATGCTTTGGTAGAGTAGGAATATAGGTATCTCCTTTTTGAAAATTCTCATCTTCTAGCCATAATATATATACATTGAAGAGCCTAAAAGAAAAGAACATAATTATATAAAATATAAAAGATGTGCACACAGATGAAGTTTCTTACATCTCTAGAAACAATGGCACCACAACATAAAAAAAAGCACATGTTACAGAAGATGTTATCAACAACCATCACTCTTCCAAAAAGCTCATGAGCCAGCTGGGGAGAAACAGGTTACAGATAAATAAAATATTATGCAATAATTGCTAAAAGATAAGATCTGAAGGAAGGACTCTGGGAATTGCATTATTAAATACAGTAAACAGAAAAAAAACAGAAGAGGTGATTTTATCACAAACCTAGGAATGAATTTGGAGCTGCTCTTTCCTGAGCAATCCAGTCAGTGAGCCTTCGTGCTTTGACAAGTTCAAATAACATCCAAATAAATATACCTCCCGTCTCCCTGAGAAACAGTAAAAGCCATTTTCAACTTATGCGTTGGCAGCACCTGTCAGCGTTAGGCTCAGTGGCATCTCCTGCCCCAGGAGTCACAGATAGAACTCACAGCATGTGATCCCATTCCCGTTAAGAAGAAATAAAACAAAACCAGGCTATAAAAAGAAAGAAAAACAATCTACACTTTCCAGTAAAAACATTTTATAAAACTTAATGTTTTCTTTGTTTTTATTTTCTGTTTTAATAAGAACACAGTCCAGTTAGCTAAAATCACTGGTACTTTAAGCCGCTGTTTGCAGCAAAAGATACCAGAGTGGCCTCCAGCACACGAGTGACTGGGTGGGGAACTGGGCGGAGGTGGGGTGGTCTGGGTAGGAAGAGAGCCGAGACTGGGGTTTGAGCTCTTGCAGGGAAGAGGCTGGTATGGCTCTCTTCCAGCCTCTGATTTGATCAGATGGACACTTTACCAACATGACAAAGGAAGGGGGAGTTAAGAGGCAGAAGGGAACAGCAGAGACTCTCTTCGCTGATCTAAATGTCCAAAGATAGTCTTCCCACTGGTTAAGCCTGATTAACAATCAGGTTGTGGGCGTGATCCCCAGTAGGGGACATGCAGGAGGCAGCTGATGAATGATTCTCTCTCATCATTGATGTTTCTACCTCTCTATCCCTCTCCTTTCCTCTCTGAAATCAATAAAAACGTATTTTTAAAAATATATTTAAAAATAAGTGAAAAGCAAAGGAAAATGGGATAGGAACCCACATTTATTTCAAAGTTCTTAACCTTTTGTGGATGCCAATATTGTGCTGATTTTAGAAGCAGTTTTGGGAGATTACTGTATTCCGCCCAAGGTGAGTCCTGAAATCCCCTAAGAGGCCTATGAACTCCCACTTAAAGAACCCTGCCATGCTCATTTATTTCTTTTACAAAATTACCAAGCAGGCTTCCCTTGATGTTCACCTACCACAGCCAATTATTTAGGTATATTTCTGTTTTTACATTAAAAAAATGACATAAGCCTCTGGTTTAAGATCTAGTTTAAGACTCCAGGTACTCAACAGAGGTATACACAAATTGCTGATTCATTTCCCACAAGAAACATAAGAGAAACACTACAAGACATAAACCTATAGTCAAAGCTGCCTTCCCTAGTGAATCTAACAAGAGAATAACATCTAGTAGTTTAGAAACACATAACTGCCCCAGCACAGTATTGTGCTGCAAACAGCATGTACATGACTAAACAACCACGTGTTACCTCACTAACTCCGTGTGCAGCTCGGGTGAAGTCAGGTAAGCAGGGGTGCCAGCCTGGCTCTCGGGTAGCCCTTCACTGCCCTCTGCTGGAACACGGAGGGCCTTGCTCGCTGCGTGGTGAAAATCAGCTACCTCAGTCAGGCGCCTCTTCATTTCTTTCAACAAATTAATATGTGCAGGGCTTTGGAAAAATCTTCTTCCAATACACCCGTCTATGGGTAGCCTTAAGAAATACAAGCATAGATTACAAGATCAATACACGATGTACCTCTTATATAACCACAAAATCACAATAACAAGTCAGTTTACTATAGCTATATATACACAGCATTAAATTAATACATACTAGTTCTATCATAACAGTTATTATGAGGCTCCAACAAGATGATATATATGAAAATAGTTGTTTTTTTAGTGGAATGCTATGCAAATTCAAGATATTATTACCACTTAGAGGTACGGAAGAGATTAAAAATAGTCTCTTCTCGCCCTAGCCAGTTTGGCTCAGTGGACAGAGCAAAACAGCCTGAGAACTGAAGGGTCCCAGTTTGATTCTGGTCAATGGCACATGCCCTGGTTAGGGGCTCTATCCCCAGGAGGGGGGGCGTGAAGGAGGCAGCCAATCAATGATTCTCTTTCATTGATGTTTCTATCTCTCTTTCCCTCTCCCTTCCTCTCTGAAATCAATAATATAGCTATATATATATATATATATATATATATTTTTTTTTTTTTATTTTTTTTTTTTTAAATAGTCTCTTCTCTTGAAGAACTTGCAATCTGGTAGAAAACAGAAGTTTCAAAGAATTAACATTTATGTTTAAGGAAGCAAGTTAAGGTAGTGAAAGATGAGCTAGGAATTAACTGGAGCTAAATATCAATGGTTAGTAACAGTAAGCAGTTCTAACTGGTCAGTCCCTTCAAATCCAATGGAAATGTTGGACGTCCCAAGGCCCAGCCCAAGGGCTGCCAGACACAGCTCAGCCTTGTCCACACCTGCTTAACTCATCACAGACCTCCTCCAAAGAGCCCCATGATGGTCACATTCTCTCCCTTTGCATTTCCAGGGGTCCCAGGGTGTTGTCTTCCCCACGTTAGGTATGGGAGATGGTAAAGAGAGAGTTGCCACAACATACCCTGAACTCAAAAAAGGTCTATCTAATACTTGTGAAGCAGGAAGGAAGACTCCTAGCTGAGAAGACTCTAACTCACCTGCCTCAGTGTGAGAACTCAGTGCAGCAGAGCAGTGCTAAGGCAGGAAGGAGTCACAGAAACGGACGACGATTCTGGCTACCTACCCGTATTGCGGTCCTGGGCGGTGCAGGTACAGCAGGAAGAACTTCTGCCAGATGAGCGGCAGAAGAGGGTGATCAGATGGAGTGACGAGAGCCTGGTGGGCCCAGCGATAGATCAGAAGCCTCTGCAGCGATGGGACCAGGGGAAGCTTCAGCTGGGCCTGGGCTTTCTACAGAAGAGGTGGGGCTGTGAGTAGCCATGAAATGAACACAAGTGCAAAGTTTGCTCTTTCTAAATGATCCAGAACTTACTTCTCAAACCCACTAGCTAACACTTTAACCTCCTTGTTAGCAGGAGATAAGGGGCAGCTTTTCTTCTGTCAAAACATTTCACAGACCCTAGAATTGAAAAGGGTCTCAACTGTCACCTTGTCTAACCTCATGTCCAGGCCTTGACATGCCTTTATGTATTTGCACATAAAACACTATAGTGCAAGAAAGTAGGAGATGGCTCTGGTGGGTTTGGCTCAGTGGATAGAGCGCCGGCCTATGGGACTGAAGGGTCCCAGGTTCGATTCGGATCAAGGGCACATGCCTGGGTGCAGTCTCTATCCCCCATGGAGGGGTGGGGGGTTTGCAGGAGGCAGCCAATCAATGATTCTCTCTCATCATTGATGTTTTTATCTCTCTCTCCCTCGCCCTTCCTCTCTATATAATAAAATCCTACTATGCAAATCGACCGAACTGCAGAACAACTGGTTACTATGGCACGCACTGACCACCAGGGGGCAGATGCTCAACTCCCACACAGGGCGAGCGCCACTCAGCCAGAAGCCAGGCTCATGGCTGGAGAGTGAGTGCAGCGGCGGTGGCAGAGCCTCTCCCACCTCTGCTGCAGGTGGGCAATAAGGAACTAGGGGTCCCAAACTTTGAGAGGGTGCAAGCTGGGCTGAGAGATCCCCTTCCCCCCCAGTGCATGAATGTTGGGCACCAGGCCTCTAGTAAATAATATTAGATAAATAAAAATAAAACAGCAAATGTTTATGAAGGAAGGAAGGAAGGAAGGAGATGAAAACCAAAAGGAAAGTTTACTGTCAAACTTTATCAATCTCTTGAAAATTAGATTTCTAAAAGGACTTTGAAGAGTGATAAATTGATAGGATCTGAAACACCAAAGCAGTCTATGTAGTCCAAGCATGTCAAACTCACAGCCGGTATTTAAATGAGGCATGCAGTCTGCCGGCCACAAGTTTGACATGCTTGGGGGACCCTAAAAGAGAAGGCACTTAGTTCTAAAGCTTTGTTCCAGTCTTTCTCAGATTTTAGTGTGCCTGAGGATCAGCTAAGGAGTTTTTAAAAATAAATTCCTGATCCTACTCCAAACTCAGAATTTCAGAAGTTGGGAGTCCAAGAATCTCCAGGAGATTCTGATACACATGGGACACACTGGAAAATACCGGTGAACAGGGCCTTTAATAGTTAGTGTGACTCTCAATGCAAAATGAACCCTGGGGAGGACGCATATACTTCAAGTATAACATTTTCTACGTTGGTCTAGTTATGTGCTTTCCAAACATTCACAACAAAAGAAAACATAGGTGTTCAAAAGCTACAGATGAATCCATCAGCATCAAAGTATAAACCACCTTCTCCCACTCAAATGCAGAACTGCTATTTGCACCTTCAAAGCTTGGTCAGGAGTGAAAGAAGGGTTTATAACCAATTCCCCTTCAACAACTCTTCTGAGCTGAGAATCTTCTTCAAAGATGGACTCCATGTTCAGGACGGTCCATGCAAACCACACCTATGATGAAGCAGGTAACAGGAGAGCAATCAGCAGCTCACTTGGACAAACAAAATACAGTTTGATAATGCACAAACTAATCACAGATATAAATTCCAATAAAATAGTTCACTTAAAAATGTCAAATTCCTTTTTAGTAAAAGAGGGTATATGCTAAAACATATTTAGTGGGTAGTTTCTATATGCACGGAAAACAGGAAAGAGAGGTAGACACAAGCTCTGCTCTTAACCTGTTAACCGAGCGGGACCTATAAATACGTCAAACGTAAACAATATCGGGAACGGGTAGGACGTATGAATACGTCCTTGAAATATATGTTGCGCCCTGAGAGGGAAGGTATATATTTTTTGTAATCTTTTTTTTTTTTTTTCAATATTTTATTGATTTTTTACAGAGAGGAAGGAAAGGGGAGGGATAGAGAGTTAGAAATATCGATGAGATGAGAGAGAAACATTGATCAGCTGCCTCTTGCATACCCTCCACTGGGGATGTGCCGGCAACCAAGGTACATGCCCTTGACCGGAATCGAACCCGGGACCTTTAGGTCCGAAGACCGATGCTCTATCCACTGAGCCAAACTGGTTTCGGCTATTTTTTGTAATCTTTATCATTATTTGTAAAATTTATAATTTTTTAATTCGACGTGTCCATTTTTTTTGTTGGTATTCTTTTCTATTTTTTTTTTGTAATTTTGTATTTTCCTTTGTGCTTCATATATATAAATAAACAAAAATATATATATATTTCATTTATTTTCATTAAGTATAAATAAATAAAAATAATATGAAATTACGTCCTCCGGGCGTGACGTACTGACACGTCCTAGTAAAAGAGTATGCGCCCGTTACAGGTTGCGTCATTAAAAAGGGAACTCCCCGGTTAACAGGTTAAGAAGTTTTCCATTTAGCCCAGTCGGTGTGGCTCAGTGATTGAGCACAGACCCATGAACCAGCATGTCACAGTTCGATTCCCAGTCAGGGCACGTGCCCGGATTGTAGACTCGATCCCTATTAAGGGGTGTGCAGGAGGCAGCTGATCGATGATTCTTTCTCATCATTGATATTTCTATCTCTTTCTCTCTCTCCCATCCTCTCTCTGAAATCAGGAGACAAGATTAATATGTAAGTAACCAAATGTGGAGGTATGTAGTGGTGACTACTGAGTCAGGAGTAAAGTGCTATAGGAAGCCAGAGGAGGGAGGGCATGTTCAGAGAAGGCTCTTCGTAGAGACTTGAGGAAAAGGCATGCTTAGTAAGCAATCAGCTAGGCAAAGGCAAAGGCGTGAGCAGGTAACAGCAGGAGTTGGCTTCAGCTAGATCCCAAGAAGTATAAGCAGGAAGTAAGACTGATAGGAGGTGAAGGATGTTACTACTGGCTTAAGTGATGAAACACACATAATTCAACGTGCAAAGTCTAAGAGGTGATAATAATGATGAAAATAATGTGCTGGTGAGAATGATGACAGTAATAATAACAGCCAACACCTAGTGAGCACTACATGCTAAGCACTCTTCTAATGCTTTACAAGTTGGTGCAATCGTTATTTCCTTTTGATAGTTGAGGAAACTGAGTACAAAGAGGTAAGCAAGCTGCCCAGGGCATAGCGCTAAGCAAATGGCAGTACCCTCTGGCTCTAGTGTCCACTCTTAACCACTCTGCCATGGGGCTGGCCAGGCTGTGCAGTTAGGCAGACCAGGTCTGATCTCCAGCTGTCTGACCTGAGCTGGCCACTAATGCCATCAAACCTCAGTTAACCCCTCTGTGAAACAGAAACAGCGACAGTGCAACCTCAGCAGGGGCTGCCGTGAGGGTGAAATGAAAACGTACTCTCCTACAAAGTGCTATGTCAATGCTAGCTATGGTAGGCTAGAAAAAATGTACCAGTGAGGATGATAAAGATACTAAAGTTTACTGAGGTGACAAATGCTCCTGAGGGTTTCCTACCTGAGTGGGCATGGCCAAGCCCTCCACAAAGGAAGGAGTGATGTTGCCGGCCACAATCCAGCTCACCAAGGAAGACAGCAGACTCCGGTCACAGTGGTAACCCAAAGCATTCTATACCAGGGAGAGGATTGGAACAGAAAGAGGAGGCTTTAAAAAAAAACAAAACTTATCAATGACCTTTTCAGGAATATCGGCAATTATCTTACTACAATGTAAGATTCTGGTAAGACATGGATTTCAATAATTCATTAGTCCACCAGCAACTACAGACCCAGGCAGTGTATAACAGCCAAAGGTAATTGGGGGGGAGGGGGGGGGGCAGGGATATTTCTTTGGCTTTATGGGGATCTGAGCCAATGGACTGCGGTTACTGAGATAAGGCAAGCTTTTTTAGCCACAGAGTAGTGCTGAGAATGGTGTTTTGAGGGGAAGCTTTTTAGAAGGCTACTATCTACAAGGGCTTAAAAGATAAATTCTCTAATAGGTTTACCTTATGTTGCTGGTAGAGTAATTTCTGCACACAGTCCTCCTGCGTCAGCTGAAAAGCTGTTTTACACAAGTGGTCCATAAGGAAGAGGATGGGTTGTTCTCGGAACCAAAGATGTTGGCTTATTAGAGCCTGAACCCAAAACTCCAACACGGCAACGGGGCCCACCTCATTGGGCTGAGTGCTCACAGATATGTGGGCCTATGGAGAAAGGGCTCAGGTGAGGTGAAAGGTAATAACCATTTTAAAACACCAACAAAATAATAACTACTTCCACTCCAAAACCCCAATCTGCTGACTTTCTTGGCCTAAAGGACTGTGCAAAGAGCTCTGGAATGACCAACATGTAGATGCACTGGTGCTAGGGATGCTTGGGAAGGGTCCTGACCTGGATCATGCTGTTGAGAAGCTTCACATTGTCCCCATGGCTGGCTCCAGTCAGATGCTGTGCCACCTTGTGGGTGACCTGCTGCGTGACACCCTGAGGGACGCCACTGTCCAAGTGCAGGAACAGCAGGAGGTGTGACAAAAACCTGCCAACACATACAACACACTTTACCTCCCAAACAAAGTCAACAGAATTCCCAGTGGGTAATTACTTAGGAGAAAGAAGAAGAATATTAAAGTGATCCCATTTTTAGACCGAAGCTCTATTCAGGGATTCTGATAAATCTTCAAGAATTTTAAAAGAATCAAGTTTTCCAATTTTATGTGGGTTAAAAGGAATTCATTCTATTCACCTGGAGAAGGGTGTGAATAGACCCAAGACATACAAACACGTGCAAATTAAAGAGCATCTGAGGAAAAACACTCCACAAAGTACCCCAATATCCCTTCTACACTCCCCACTTCACTAACAAAAGCAGAAATGTTAACAAAGTCATTCCACAACATTGTCTTGGGTGTCAACTTCACATAGGTCACATATGGGCACTTATCTAAAGTACATCTAACCCATTAACCTCTCTTATAGCACCCTTCAAGGTCCTTAAAACCAGTAACTGCATCCTGAGGATGCGATCACTTCCTGTGTCTGAGAGCAATGATCGACCCGCTTTGCTCACCACTGTACAGATGGCAGCAGCACACAGAAACCAGAGACGTAGTCATCTGTACCTGCTGAGCTGTTCTCTACTTACTGCTCATTCTTCAGAAGGTAATACTGGCAAGGGTAGAACAAAGGCAGAATCTTATCCAGGACATGGACCACTGTTCTCAAATGCCTCGACTGGACCAGAATTCCCAACAGTGGGATGCCTTCTGCACAGAACTTCTCAATGCTATTGAAAAAGAAAAAGGCAATGAGCACACAAGGCAGCCAGTTCATAAACTGATGTTTTGCCAATGAGCTGTCAGTCTACATGCTACCAGGATTATCTTAGGTCTCTAGCACATTCTTGCATACACAAACTTCACACATAAATATTAGAATCAGAACTCTGGAAGTACAAAGGAACTTAAAAGTTCATCCACATTTTCATTTTATAGATGAGAAAGGTGAAGTATGTGCCCAAATTCACATATCACGTGTACTGATTAATACTGCAGATTTGTTTCAATAGATGGAGTTGCACATATGTTGATATACGTGCGATTAGATATGTATGTTATTTTGTTGTATTGACAGAAAGCTTCAAAACTGCATATGTCAAATTTTCTGAAGGTGTTATCAGAGATATTTTTATGCTTAAAAATGTTGAATTTTGCCGAAACCGGTTTGGCTCAGTGGATAGAGCGTCGGCCTGCGGACTGAAAGGTCCCGGGTTCGATTCTGGTCAAGGGCATGTACCTTGGTTGCGGGCACATGAGGCAGCTGATCAATGATTCTCTCTCATCGATGTTTCTAACTCTCTATCCCTCTCTCTTCCTCTCTGTAAAAAATCAATAAAATGTTTTGTTTTTTTTAAATGTTGAATTTTGTGCCAAAAAAGCATTTGCGGGAAATTTTAATTCACAACTTTATTTTGAAGAAAATTGCTGCTAAAGGTTATTGTATACTTCGGGAAGCTTATGTTAAACATGCTCCATCTCAAGATACTTGTGATTCCTGGTTTAAACGCTTTAAAAGTGATGATTTCCATGTGAAAGACAAAGAATGTCCAAGTCAACCAAAAAAGTTTGAAGACCAATAATTACAAGCATTATCGGATGAAGATGCATGTCAAACTCAAAAACAACTTGCAGAAAGATTAAAAGTTGCTCAACAAACAATTTCCAATCATTTACAAGCAATGGGAAAGATTTTAAAGGAAGGAAAATAGGTGCCACATCAACTGAACGAAAGATAAATGGAAAACCAAAAAGTCATCAGTAAAATGTTGCTTCAACGGCACAAAAGGAAGTCTTTTATGCATCGAATTGCGACTGGCGATGAAAAGTGGATTTATTTTGAAAATTCCAAATGCATAAAATCATGAGCTGATTTAGGTGAACCATCAACATCGACTGCAAGACCAAATAGCTTCAGAAAGAACACAATGCTCTGCATTTGGTGGGATCAGGGAGGTATGGTGTATTATGAGCTTCTAAAACTAGGTAAAACTGTTCATGCTAATCACTACCAACAACAAATAATCAATTTGAACCATACTTTGATCTTAAAACAATCAGAATGTGTCAGATGACACGGCAAAGTAATTTTGCTTCATAGTGATGCAAAAGTGTGACCATCACACACTTCAAAGCCAGTTAAAGACACGCTAAAAGATCTTGCTTGAGAAGTATTAACCCACCCACCGTATTCACCAGACCTTGATCCTTCAGATTACCACTTGTTCTGATCGATGGCACACTCACTTTCTGAGCAGCACTTCAAAACGTACGAAGAAGTGGAAAATTAGATCTCTGAATGGTTTGCCTTAAAACAAGAAAAGTTCTATTGGGACGGTATCCACAGATTACCTGAAAGACCAGGGAAATGTGTAGCTAGTGATGGACATTACTTTGAATAAAGCACTTTTGATGCTTCTCATGAAATTATTGTGTTTTCTTTAATTAAAAAATCTGCTATTATTAACTGATACACCTGGTAATTTCCTAGTGTGGGGTCAAAATGAGAACCAGGTTTGCAAATTTCTAGTCCAGAGTGCTTGCTGCTACACTATTTTGTTTCCCAAATGGTGCTTCTGCTAAGAGTTAAGGGGCTATCGTTGTTCGCTAGTCCCACAAAGTAGTCAAAGCAAAGGGAAGACTCAAAGGTGAGCTCAATCTGACAGTATATTCTGGCAAAGGTCTTCTGAAACCACTTTGGCATCAAAATTTACTCCCGAGAATCTACCCTTAATAATCTCAAAGATAGGAAAAAGAGAGATAACCTATTTAAAAATGTGCTTTTCACAATTATTTATAATTGCAAACTTGGAGGCCAAAATGACATGTAAATATTGAGAAAATCATTCAATGAAATACTATTGCACAATTTTTAAATAATGCATTTGATGGCCATGGGCAACATGAAAAAATACTTCTGCTATAACAATAGAGGGGGGGGGAAACATAAAATGTTATACTTCTGACTACAACTACTATAAAAAAGTTACATAGAGGAGTAAAACACGCAGGGTTGATATCACACCAAAATGCTTATTGTGTTGGAGTGACATCCTATAGAAGAAAAGCCTAATATGCTAAGTGTCCAGTGGTCCATTCAACCAATCAAAGTGTAATATGCTAATGATCTGCTAAGGCCACTCAACCACTCACTATGATGTGCACTGACCACCAGATGCTCTGATGAGTAGGTTAGCTTGCTGCTGGGGTCTGGCAGATAGGTACTGAGTGAGACAGGCCAGACACACCCTGGAACCCTCCAGTGGTTCCTCCCTGGCTGGCCAACATCCCGCATCTCTCCCGGGCCCCGACAGTGCACTGGTGGGGTCCCTCGGCCTAGCATGTGCCCTCTTTCAATCCAGGAAACCTCAGGGGATGTCAGAGAGCTGGTTTGGGCTTGATCCCACAGGCCAGGCTGAGGGATTCCACTGGTGCACCAGCCTCTAGTACATTTATAACTCTAAAAAAGAGCAAAGGAAAAAAATTGTATAAAAATAATCAAAACAATAACAATAAAACCCAACAATGTTGTATTAGGGTGAGAAAGATTCTGGGTAATTTTTTTGACTGCTGTCCTCTGAACTGTCTGTGATGTTATATTCAAGTACAACTTATCTCCTTGCATACTCTATCCTCAAGCCCACTCATAAAATTCGCTTTAGTTCTAGTATATATACATCCCAGATGATCATGGTGGACTTTTATACTAGAGTTCAAGCCCTCAAAAAAAACCTTATCCTTGGCCTCACTCCCATTCAGAACCCAGTAATTAGCAGTAAAGAAGTATTTATCTTTAGAGAGCATCTGTAGCAGTATCAATAAGAAACTATAGTTCCAAATGATTACAAAAAATTAAAGAAATCATGAAACAATTAAGTTCAGAACACCATTCAAAGAATTCACATGCCAGACACTGTTCTATGCATGTTAAATGTATAATACCCCTAAGGCCTCATACAATCCAAAACTATTATTATTTCCATTTTAAAGATAAAGAACCTGAGATACAGTGAACTGTGAATGACACTGGAGCTACTAGAAACAATGCAGAGTACCTTCCAAGAGGCCTATATAACATCTCCCTCTTCCTGGTTGATCAATTATAGCCTTTAACCTGACCTCCAAATTTGTCAATAACTTGGCCCTACTGACCTGGCTGATCACCTCCATTCACCCTTTTCCCTACACTGATATTTTTAGAATCACTCCAAAAGTTATTTAAAGAGCAACTTGGTTGAGAACCTCTGCTCTATATATATCACACAGTCCATGAGTAGTATATCTTTAGTACTAACCATTGTTTTTGGTCTACCATCTCCACCAAGCTGTCACCAACCTGAGGGCAGCTGTCTAGCAATTCCATATCTCTCCTGCTCTATAGCACAAGACTGAACACTAACAGCTGATAGGACAACTAGCATCCCACTGAAAATATACTCAATGTAGAACATGACATTGAAATCAGAATGCTAAAAAGGAGTTACAATGAGAATGAAATTCAAGAACCAGAAAGCATAGGTCAGAGAGGTTTTTAGAAAAATGGGTAGGCTAGAAAAAAATTAATACATTGTAGAAAAATTACCTGTAAAGGAAAGAATTTTTAACCAACTAAGGATTGATTCATTCATTCATTGTTTCTGGTAACACAAGACAAACACAGTTCCCGAGTTCTAACCTCAGAGAAGGCCCCTGATAAAATTAAGCAGACAACTACAATATAGCAGGTTACATGCTCCAGGGGAGGGATACAGACAGCCATGAGCTCATCTCAGAGAAGCATGTAATTCATCAAGAATTTCATCCCCCTTTAGCTGAGGAACCAAGGCCGCCATCACTTTAAAATTCTGTACAGGTGAGCAATTGTTTTTATTTGATTAACGGTATTCTTCTGAGGAAAAGAATAAATACATCTACTGCTGACTTAAACATTCTACACTGGGTGACACGTACAACAACACTTCATAATGTAACAAGGTAACTTTCTGTGTCTTATAAGGTAACTTATAAATGTGTCATATGAGTTTGGGCAACATTTCCCCTTAATAAGCTATTAATTAAAGGCTTATGCTTTGGCCCTGATTACTCTAGACAGATTTAATGGAGGCCTCAGACCTTGGGATGGAAGGAGACGATTCTAGTATCACTGACTGTAAGTTTTCAGCCCAAACACTGTACCTGTGGCCCACCGACGTCATAGCTAAGGCCAGATAACAGCCAATGGGAACGCCCGCTTTAACAGCCTTCAAGAGGGGATGGAACGTGGGTGACTCTGTCATGTCGGGCACAGTGCTGGAGAAAGGAACAGCTGGACAATTCTGCTGCATTCTGTGATCATTTTTGTGCAGTTTTAACCTCAAGATCAAGTTCCAGGCCCATTGGTTAAATGAGGTCTCAGGTGTCTCTCCATATCGAACAATACTGGCCAAATAAGAAACCTAAAACAATGATTTATTTTAAACCAGATTAGTCATGTGCACATTAAATCAGTAAGCTTACCCACCCCTCTCCTTTGTGATCAATAATGCTGCCGAAAGACAGAATATATCACTTGCTGATATTCATGTTTGTGACACTAAATTAAAGGAAGTTCTCAAAGTGACCACTTCTACTCTCTGGCTAGTCATTTTGTGAACTTGATCTTAGGCCAAGCAAAACAATAATATAAAAGTTATTATGCAAAAAATGGTGTGCTGGCAAATAAGTTTAACAACCAGTTGGAGTTGAGGAAACACATTCATACATTTGCCAATTTTGGTGGTTTAAAATTACTTCCGCCATGGTCAATTTCAAGCTACTAAAAGGTTAACCTGGCTTGCAAAGTTCCTGAAAATTTCCCAATCAGTTCTCCTGAGCCCGTACAGGTCAGCTCCAGCACACCTCTGTAGCTCAATTCAAATTCCATGATATTGAAATGGTCAGATGTGGGCTACTTCTTAAAGGAAAAAATTTTTTTTTAATATATTTTATTGATTTTATACAGAGAGGAAGGGAGATAGAGAGTTAGAAACATCGATGAGAGAGTCATCGATCAGCTGCCTCTTGCACACCCCCTACTGGGGAAATGCCCGCAACCAAGGTACATGCCCTTGACCGGAATCGAACCCGGGACCTTTCAGTCCCCAAGCCGACGCTCTATCCATTGAGCCAAACCGGTTTCAGCTTAAAGGAAAATTTTTATCCAACCATAGGGTAAATACTGTAACTTTATCCACCCAGGCCATTTATAAGAGAGATGTATGTTATCAATACATAAGAGAAGGCAATACCTGCTTCATACTTTCAGAAAGAATCCCAGCATATGGCTTCTGTGCGAGGTATTTCTGGTATGCTTCAAGAATCATTAAAGCCACTTCAGCATGGACTGCTTGATCCAAATGCAGGGTACCCTATTGAACAGAATATTAAGCACAAATATGCAATCTTGATTTTTTTTTTTTTTTTTTTTTTTACTATACCTTTAAACCAAAAAACTAGATTGAACAGTGAAAAAGGATCTTGGATGCAGAAGCTAAATTTTCTAAAACTACATTCCCTAATGATTAAGTTATAAAATGACAATGGGGGAGGGGAGGATTAAAACCTTATTTTAAAGAAACATTACACTGTACCTAGATAGGTTTAGACCCGAGTCATCCCAGATTCTAGCCATAAAAGGTATCTTTGAATGTAATCCTCCTCCCCTTCCTAGGGTAAAGAGACAGGAAGGGTTTAACAGTCAAAATCACTTGAGCCCTAGCTATTTGGCTAAGTGGATAGAGCCATGGTCGGCAAACTGTGGCTTGAGGGCCACATGCGGCTCTTTGGCCCCTTGAGTGTGGCTCTTACACAAAATACCACGGCCTGGGCAAGTCTATTTTGAAGAAGTGGCGTTAGAAGAAGTTTAAGTTTATTTGTTTTTTTTAAACACGAATTCCATGCCCTGGGCCTCTAGTTAATAAAAACAATGCCACTTCTTCAAGTACCACCATTGAGTACTTGGTATATGCCAGAAACTGTCATGTTTTACCATGTCATAAACTACTGAATCCTTATAAAAATCCTATGAAGTAAGCTTAGTAATATTGATGCTTAGAGATGAGCAACTGAGGCCCAGAGAGCATTAGAGCTTGCCCAGAGTCACAGAGCCAGGAGGTGGCAGAGTGGAAATAGGACCCAGGCTGGCTCAGGCTCTCAATCAACCCAGTGTGTTTTGGAAGACAAATCTGACAATGACATGCAAGACAAAATGCAGAAAGAGGATGGACTAGAGGCAAAAGAGGCAATTAGGAGGAACTGCAGTAAATAGCCAAAGATAAAACAGATACAAATTGTCTTTAAAAAAAAGGAAAGAACTTTCAATGTGGAATAATGTATCTTCATTCAGAGGATGCACTCTGCAAAAACAGAATGAAAGAGAAGATCCTAAACTCTAACATACAGCTAAAAGAATCTGCAGATCTTACAAATGATACTCGGAAAGGTTAATGTTTTGAGAAAATGTTTCTCTGAAACGGATGTATGTAGAGTCTGCAGTTTCTACGCAGCAATTTTCAAGCAGTGTGCTGCAAGAATTTACAAGCATGCAATACCTATTTAGATAGGGGGACTGACCTCTTTTCCCTTAGATTGTCAAATAAAATAATGGCAACAGCCAACACAACAGCCAGCTGGTGTGAATGGAAAAAAAATTATACCTATTTTTTGTCAGATCAGCAAAAGCATGTTTTTTGGTGAGCTGCATTATTTTAGTAATTAGCTTATGTGTGCCATGAGATAGAAAAGGTTGAAAATCGCTGTTCTAGGAATGGTTTTAACACATACCTGTTCACCAAATCCCCAGTTCAGTCCTTCTAGAATGACACAGGCCAATTTGTTCTTCACCATTGTCAGGTCACAATTCAATAACCAATCCCGAATCACAGCTATCTCAGACGCAGAAGGTCGCCAAAGATACAAAGGCAGTTCTTTAAACAAGTATAAAGACACCTTATTAAGAAGAAAATGATAATTAAAATCAAAACTTACTATATCATTAAACTGCTTACAAAATTTTTTCCCCAAAGGAAAATGGATTTTGTTTGATTTTTAGAGACATGAAACAGACAACTAAATCAAATGAATATTAAAAATGTTAATATTAAAAATGAATGTTTAACACCTGCTATAACACGGATGAAACAGGAAAACACGCTAACGAAAGATGCTAGTCACAAAAGACCTGTGTACATAATTCTATTTATATGAAATGTATACAATAGTCAAAACTATATAGAGAGAGTAGATTAGTGGTTGCTTAGGGCTGGAGGGGATAGAAGGGTAGAGCATGATAGTTAACGAGTATGTGGTTGTTTTCTGAGATGATAAAAATATCCTAAAATTGACAGTGGTGATGGTTGTACATTTCAGTGAAAATACTAAATACATTGACTTCTACCTTCTAGATAGAATGTATGGTACATGAATTATATGATATATGAACTATCCTATATAATAAAAGCCCAGCAACTGAACAGCACAATGACCAGAATGACCAGATGACCAGTTGCTATGATGCACACTGGCCACCAGGGGGCAGATGTTCAATGCAGGAGCTGCTCCTTGGTGGTCAGTGGGAGCGCCACTTGGCTGACTGGGATTAGCGAAGCTTTAGCAGCGCCGATCCCCGCAGGCCACGCCCCCCCCACCAGTGTATGAATCCCATGTACCAGGCCTCTAGTATCTCAATAAAGCTGTTATTAAAAACTACATAAAGCCCTGGCCGGTTTTGTTCAGTGGATAGAGCATAGGGCTGTGAATCAAAGGGTCCCAGGTTCTATTCTGGTCAAGGGCATGTACTTTAGTGACAGGCTTCTCCCTGGCCTAGGCCCTGATCAGGGCTTGTGCAGGAGGCAACCAATGATGTGTTTCTCTCACATCGATGTTTCTATCTTTCCCTCTCTCTTCCACTCTCCCTGAAAATCAATAGAAAAAATATCTTCTGGTAAGGATTAACAAACAATAAAGCTACATAAAGATTACAAAAGTGTGAAAAATACAGAAAATAACTAACTGTATGTGTCTTGCTCAACTTTTGACTTATTTGAATAGCGCCTTGTTTCTCAATCAGAGTTATTTCTTCTGGGGGTAAAATATAAAATTATGAAAGCCAAACAAAATTATGATATAAAAACTGTTAATAAGCTATAGGCTTGATAGCTAATTATTTAAAGTAAAAACCTATTATTGAAGGAGGTAGAAAGGTCACTTTGAGGAGATTAAAGAAAAACCCCAGCTTTCTATAAGCAGCAGCTGATCCCAAACAGGCATGTGCATGGTACAGAACCCAGGACACTGAATGTTCTCTTCGTCCTGTTGTGCCCATTGACTCACTCATTCCCAACAGCCTTACTATTTTGCCCATTGCTCCATTACACCAGGATTTAAAAAGAAAAAAGGAAAAAGAAGCAAACAAATAAACAAAAGCAGTGCTCTTACCATTCCAACCTGGTCAATGGTGTCTTGAACTCTATCCAAAAGGATAGAAATTATCTCCGGGTGAACAGCTGTGATAGCCCCTAAAAGCTCTCGACCAACCTTTGAAAAAGTCTCTCTGGTGGACAGGGTAACATAAGATACCTAAAAGTGGGAGGGAATGGAGATGGCATTGTTAATACCAATTATCTGTCAAAACACATTTCCATAATTTACTTAGATATGTTTTCAAGTAAAGTGAAAAGAAAAACAGCCTCCCACCTCACACAATGTTCAAAAACAACTGTACACTTAGCATATTAGGCTTTTATTATATAGGATGATGTTCCTTTGATTACCAGCTCCCATGAGAGCAGAGAGCACACAACAGTCACTTACTTTTACTTTTTAAAGCAATTCCAAAAGAATCAATGAGAGGATAATCCAAAAGAAAATATTTTCTAGCTGACTTCTAAAACTAAATATTCTAACCTCGTATATCTCCAGAACAATAATTTTTACGAAGTCTTCATCCACATCGGCTCTCCGGGCCTGAGCCATCTGAGCAAATGTAGTCAGAAGGCAAATCTCTTCTGAGCTATTCATGGAAGAAAGACACTTCTCAAAGTTCACAAAATGTTCTGGGTCTGCAAGTTCAAATAAAAAAATTAAAATGGGGAAAGAATAAATATATATCACTTTACTCTTCCAGATAGAAAGGAGATATAAAATTTAAAAGACATTCAGAAATATGTAAAGATACAAAAGTTCTTTCTTAAAGTTACTCAGTGTGCCTGGGTCTCTCCTGTGTATACAGGAGGAATACATGTGGTTAAATTTTCATTTCTTTCCTGCTAAAACAAGACAAAAGCTCTCTTTCTTTGTTCCAGAATGGTTTTCTACAGGCACCAAGAAGAAGGCTTGGCCAGACAAATTTCCTACTCTAATGTAGCCTCAGAGTTCACATTTAACATCTTCAAGCCTCGGTTTCCTCATCTGCTTCCAAAGTTTATTTAAGATTAAATGACATGTCCCTGGTAAAGTGCTTTGTCAACTGCAAAGCACTAGTACTGCCTCTAGATGTGAGACATCTTCAAAGGCAAACTTGAAAAGACTTGAAAATTGCCAGTCAAATGAATGGCAACCCTGCTAATGAAAACCACTAAGACTGGCGAACTACTCGGCACAAGTGTGGCATTCCAAATTAAAAAGATTTGATTATAAATGAAAATGATATAACAATGACTGAAACACTGATGAATGTGACGCACAATATACAGGGTGGGGTAAAAGTATGCTTACAACTGTTCATATGGAAAATAATACAATAATTAAAAAAATAAAAACTTTCACGTACTCACAACTATAAACGTACTTTTGCCACACCCTGTGTAAGTTTTGCCTATTTTTCAAAGGATGCCATGTAAGCAACATTACATTTTACCAATAGGGGGCACTATTAGTCAATAGCTTTGCAATGCATGACTGAAAACTAAATGCTGCAAAGGCAAGTTGCATAAAATGAAGAAAAATAGTCTGTTTAGAAAACACATTTCCACAGTAAGAAGGCAACAAGCCAGCAGTGCTTTTCATATGCTCACACATTTGAGATATCGAAGTTAGTACATCATATTTCCTGTATCTTCAAAATAACTCCATGGGGCCCTAGCCGGTTTGGCTCAGTGGATAGAGCATCAGCCTTCAGACTGAAGGGTCCCAGGTTCAATTCCTGTCAAAGCCACAAGCCCAGGGTTGCGAGCTCGATCCCCAGCAGGTGGCGTGCAGGAGACAGCCAATCAATGATTCTCTCTCATCATTGATATTTCTATCTCTCTCTCCCTCTCCCTTCTCTGAAATCAATAAAATAATAATTTTTAAAAATAATAATTCCATGGAGCACTTACCAATCCCATTTCATTTCACATCCAAAAATTGGCTTTACCATAGAAATTACTATCCAGAGCATTTCTAGAATAATGAAATCTGGAACTAATAAGTCAAAAACCACGAAGCAGCCTCGAATTTCAAAATTATCACCCAAATACGCAAAGTAAAACATTCCCTAGACCTTTAAAGAGTGAAGAGAAGAAAGCAATGCAGAGGACAGGCGCACAAGTGGGAAAAGAGGGTGCCTGTATCGGGGCGGGGGATGGGGAGGGGTGTTAATACCTTGGAGCTGCTTCTTACACTCCGTGGGTGGCAGAGCAGTACAGAGAGTCTCCAAGGTCCCGCTCTCTGCCTGGTGCATGAGGTAGAAGAGTTTCCAGAGCATCTGGACCGACAGTGTTCCAAAAGGCATTTCTGACATAAACAGCCAGATGCCAAGTCTGCGTGTTTCAGAAAGAGCAGGAAACCTGTTATATTATCAGTCAGCCTCACCACACTGACAGAAAAAAGATTCTTAAATCATACTACAGTAATTTTTCTGACATGTCTTGGTCATCAACATCCTAAGGATAGATCAGTCATAGGAAATCCGCACGAAGGACCTAGTCTGTGCCAGGCACTGTTGTAACCCCTGCTTCTGCTTATATATCTCATTCCATCCTCACTAAAACAAGGCAAGCACTGCTACTGATATTATCCCCAACTCACACAGGAGGCCACTAAGGCACAGAGAGGATGGTAATAAGGACAGAACTGGATTTTTGAACCAAAGATTCTTTTAAGACAGGCTGCAGAGGTGTGGATGCGTGTGCCTGAGCACGCGTGCAGGTTCACGGGTCCTGGGTGAGGGGGGAGAGTCAGAAACCCTCCACTGACTCCTCACGACTTGAACAAGGAAGTCAGAAAATCATCTGTACCATGCACTGAGCACCTATTCTGCCTCGCTGCGGGCACCAGGTCATCCCCTGCTCTAAGCTACCCCAAGTTCAGGGACATCAAAACTAGATCTCAGAATCCAGTTATTTTAAGACTAAGAAAAACCTGAAAGAGTAATCATTTCAGTCAGCACTATAGATAAGGAATCTAAAGCCCATGAATTTTCCCAAGATAAGGACTAAAGGGAACCACTAAGACTTTCCAAGGAATCTACTTCAGTCAATACTTTCATGTCCATCTTTCTTACTAGCCCGGGAGCCATTTCTCAACACTTCTCATCACACTTCTTACCTTTTGGCTTTCAGCACATGGAGGACAGCTCTCAAGAACAGCTCATCAAATTCAACCTGTAGTTTCTCCAAGGAGTAGGGCTCCAGGGCCAATCCCACGCCCTGGTTGTGGCTCACGTACTGGGCCCAATGGTCACTCACATAACCAAGAGTCATCCTGAGTATGAGGAAAGTAAAGACAATAACTCTTCATCAATGTCCTCACTGTTGGCAGCTTTAATTCTATCTGAATCATTACTGAACACCTACTATCTTCTATGTTCTGCAGGGAACTCAATGTGGGGAGGGAATCCCTATACTCAGGGAGCTTACATTTAGGGTAGGGTAAACAGACAATAAACAAAATGAAGTAAAATATATAGTCTGTCACATGGCTGTAAGTGACATTGAGAAAAATAAGTAGGAGAGGAGAATCAGGTTTCTCTGGAGTTGATGCAAGGGGGGTAGGTTGGAAGCAGGAAAGGTCTCCCTGAAGAGGGAGGGGAGTGAGCATAAAGACAGGAAGCAGTCACAGGGATATCTAAAGGAAGAGCATCCAGGGAGAAGCAACAACCAGTGTGAAGGCCGTAAGGTGTGTTTGGTATGTTGGAGAAACAGCAAGGCAGCCAGTGTGCTAAAGCAAAGTGAGTGAGCCCTGGCCTGTGGAGTTCAGTGATTAGAATATCAGCTGGAGCATCAACATGTCAGGGTTCGACTCCCAATCAAGGGCAAGTACCTGGGTTGCAGGTTCTCTCCCCGCCCCATCAGGGAATGTGTGGGGAGCAACCAGTCCTTCTCACATCAATGTTTCTCTTTTTCTCTCTCTCCCTCATTCCTCCCTCCCTTTCACTCTCTAAAAAGTCATGGAAGAATTTCCATGATGAGGATTAACAAAAAATAAAATAAAGCAAAGTGAGTGTGAGGGGGACTGGCTGGAGAGGAAATGAGAAAAGTGACAAGAAACCAGAGCCCGAGAAGACTGGCTTTTACTCTGAATGAGAGACTGGGAGCAGTAAAGACTTGAGCAGAGGAGTGATATGAGCTGACTCACCATTTAAAGAGGACACTGGCTGCTGTGAGAATAAGCTGGGAGCGGGTGATGGGGGAAGAAGGGCAAAACAAAAGCAAGTAGGTAAGTAAAGAGGCCACTGTGATAATCAGGGAGAAAAAACTAAGAATGAATTCGGGTGGTAGCCGTGAAGGTGGTGAGACTCAAAATGATGCCCATCTTTTACACTTTAATCTCTGCTACTGGAGTATACATTAAAACCGGTGGCCATAAAAATGCCATAATTTGGCAGCATTTTTTCTTTCTTAGTGGCACACAAAATACATCTTCAGAATTGGTGGCATCTTAGATTGGATTAAAAAGTAAATGATGTGTTGAAGGTAGAGATGATAAAATTGGCTATTAGATGAGATGTGGGTGTAAAAGAGAAAAATCAGGAATGACACCAGGTGTTCTGGCCCAAGCAACCAAAGAATAAAATTGCTTGGACCAAAACTGAGTGAAACTGGGAAGGCTGTGGGAGGAGTAGTTTAGAAGGTGGGAAGAGTGAGTTTGCTTTGGAAATATTAAATTACATTATTCAAGAGTCATCTAAGCGGAGGTGCTGAGTTGGCAGCTAGATATATAATACAAGCATATGACAGAGGTACAGGGTGAAAACATAATTATGAGAACTATAACCGTATTTTGATGATATTTAAAGACATCAGAATGGATGCAATCCTAAGTCTGAATAAAGAGAATAGGTCCAGGGGCTGAGCCCTGAGGCCCTCCAACAAGAAGTTTGGGAGGTGAGAAAGAAAAAACCAAGGAGGCAGAAAATGAAGAGCCCTTAACATGGAGGAGCAACCAGGAGAATGTGGTATCCTGGAAGTCAAGCAAAGAAAATGTTTTAAGAAGAAAGTGATCAACTGTGAGAAAGGCCGCTAGTGAACTATGTGAGAGATGTAAAGCAGAATGAAGACTTAGGAATGGCCACAGGGTTAGTAGCACAAAGTTCACTCGTGTTACTAGCACAAAGTTCATTCTTGGGTAGTGTTGGCCGGGGAAAAGTCTGATTGTGGAGAGTTCCAAAGAGAATGATGGGAAAAAGTGGGTCCAATAGATGACCTTCTACAATGGAAGGTATGAGAAGAATCTGTGATAAACAAAAGCAAGCAGATGGAAAACATAACAAAAGGGATAAACATAATATGCAATAGTAATCAGCTATAAATATTTACATAGAAGTAATATAAAGACAGAACACTGATCTTAAAACAATAATAGCAATGTCTTTCTTATAGAGTTATTACAGGAATAAAATGAGAAGGCATAGTCCTGGCACACAGTAAGCACTCAATCCTACAGCATGTGGGTGAGCCCAAGGGCAAATTTTATCTGATTTACCAAACTGAATCAGAAAAGATATAGCAGGAGTTCTGATAATAAGTAAGCTTTTAGCTTTTAAGAAATTACTCTCCAAATCAACACTCCCTCCTCCCACCATCTCATTTCCAAACCTTCTCCTGGAGGTTTTCTCTAGACCTTAAAAGTGACCCCTGGCCTTTGCAGGACATTCTATCATCATTTAGCTGGCTTTATAAAGCTGATTATTGATGAATACATAACACATCTAAAACAAATTAACTAAAATCAATGTTATTTTAGAAATAAATAAGGGGAGGGAAATTTTTGAAGTTTTTTGAAAGGCTTTGTGAGGGGTGGGGGATGTTGGAAGAAATAAAAGCAAATTTCTATACTCTAGGAAATGACACAGATAGAAAAATTGATGATGCAGAAAATATATAAAATTAAATCTATGAAAAGTAGTACTTATTCTCAAAAATTTCTTCTCGCTTGATATTAAACCAAATTTTCACTTCAATAAATCATATGCTTTCCAAGATCAAAAGAGCAGCCACTGCTGAAGTCTTTACAATTTTCTTTAAATTATATTTAACAGGAATGAGGATAAGAATAAATAAAAAAGAAAATGAAAACAATGACACAAAAGAGCTACTGCTGATTTCCCATAGCTAAGTGACAATTCCCAGGCAGAAGCTAGGAGAGAGAAGAAAATAGAGAGCAAGGGAAGGGAAAGAGCCTACATTTTCCTTGACCAAGTTCAGTTTCTCTGGCTAAGTTCAACCCAGCAGTTGCTTTGAGGATCTTGCCTCCAGGAGCAATTACCAAGCAACAGTTAAATCTAGACATTAACCACATACTCTGACTGGAAGCCTTTATATAATTTCCATCTAGTAGACGCTGGAAAAAAACCCAATTCTTACTTTTATGATAAATAAGACCTGAAATATACACAATGTCCATAATCTAAATTATGCAGTATCTGTGTCTTACCAAAGCAAATAGGCAAGATGTAGCAACAGCAGTATTACCTGATCATATAACCAATCCGCTTCACAAACTGCCTATAACGTGCTCTATTAAAGGTTTCTAACCCCACAGCCAGAAGTTCCACTAGTGAGTTGGCAAAAGCAAAAATTTTCATCATCTCTTGAGGTCTTGTTGTTTCAGGTAAATAATCACCTGGAAGTTAAAATCAGAGAAAAGAAAAAAATATATAATTACTATGGAGAAACACTGAAAGATACGGGTATAGATACCTCAATAAGGAAACAAAGCCAACAGGAGAATTACAATTCTCATTTCTCTGGCTCCTGTGTCAATGTAAAATGGGAAACTTGAAACAAGGTATGAAGTTAAAACAATTTATTTAAGCTGGGCAATGTGTGCGCTAGTCACCTTTTGCAGTTAAACATTAAGAAGGAAATTACAAGCACAAGAGAAAGGAAGGAACCCTCATCAAGGTATGATGCAATCACCTCTGTAGAGCCTGGCAGGGCACAAGGGATCCTGTATCAGGAGCCTGCTCAGGGTAAGATTTGATGCTGAGTTCCTGTGTTTGAACTTGTCACTACCACATTTTACATATGACCAAAGAATTAGTCTACCTTTTGCCTTAAACCCAAGAAGATGTTGAAAGAGTTCATGAAATGGAAACTGTGAGAAAAGGATAACCAAATCATCTTCATTAAGGAGAATCCAACCAGTCTCAGGGTCTTCATCCTAAAGGAAAAGATGCAAAAAACATGTCCACTGATTTGATCAGATCACACCAGGGCCTAGAGTTACAGAAGCTAAATTATCACAGGTCTCAGTGGTACATGTGTGGTATTCTGACGAGCCTTCATCAAATTCTTTTCCAGGACAGAAATTTATGGCATCGGTTCTATGGATGGCTATAAATTCCCTGAAATTGTGAGTACAATTTACGTGTATCTGGGTCATGTCCATTTAGTAATAACTAACTGGGAAAAAAGATTCTTTACAGATCCACTAACCATATGTATATTAGAAAGAAAAATCAATGAGGTTATCTTGAGAAACTGGATTTTGATCATTAAAGTCTCAGCAAAACTAGAAAACCATCTTCTACTTTCAAATGAGAAGAACTCAGTAAGTTTGTAAGAGGCAAGGCAGAACTCTGGTAAACTCCGGTTCTTTATGACACAGCCTCACATAATCTGTAGCTGAGATCTCAAGCCCAGAAAATGGTTTCTACAAAAAACACAATCCTAACATAAAGTTTATATCTATAAATATTTTCAGGTTCTATTCTCCAGCTCAACAGGGGTATATTCTAAAAAAGTGTCAGCACAGCACACTAGATTAGAGCACAGGCCCTGGAGGCTGCGCCACTTATGATCTGGAACAAATTCTCTCACCCTGCACTTTAGTTTCCTCATCTGTAAAATGGGACCACAACAGCACTTGCCTCATGAGGTTGTTGGGAGAATTAAGTGAGATAATATGTGGAAAGTGCTTAGAACAATATTTGGCACATAAGAGCTCAAAAATTATTAATCAAAATAATGCAGACATGAAGAGTTACCTCTTCTCCTCCTTCGTCTACTAGTGTCCACGGCCCAGATGCAGGCCCCGACGTGGATGGCTTCCCCTCACTGGGCTTCATGTGACACAGGAACTCAGCTCGATTTCTAAAGGACAAGTGACATCACTCCAATCACAAACACAGACAGCCCACATGTGTGCATTCTGGATCACCTACTGACCCTGAAGAAGTGTCAGACATTGACCCAATCTTCAAATGGTTTAAATTAGAAAACAAGAAATAGAACTGACTGAAACTCAAGGAGACCAAAATCTCACTAACTTCAGTGCAGAGACCACTAATGATGAGATTACATAAAAGTGGTTAAACTAGTACTTCAATACACATGGTCTGCTGTAGTAACTCTAACCAGGCCTACAGAGTATGGCCAGAGAGATGACTTTAAAAAATCATGCTTTATTGAATAAAAAAGAATAATTAACTAAAATCAATGTAATAATCCAACTCACCCTGTTCATCTCTGTAACCATCGCAGCCATGCTGTCCTCTTACCTGTCCCCAGCACAGCTATCCTCACCTGCACTTTGAGCCACTGCTCACTGTTCTCCTCACTACAGTGCCCTGACTCCTTCTCTCCTACTGGAATCCATTTCATTCTTCAAACCCAGCTCCTCCACTCCAGCCCTGACAACTTCACTCTACTCTCCTTATTCTCATTACGCCAATCATGGCTTCACAATTCAGCAGTTAAATCTCTGTGGGATTTGTTTCCTTTTTCACTAAAGCTGTTCTTTGAAGAAACAGGTCATCTTTTTGTCTCTCCCCACAGTATCTTTCACAATGACATATAAGACAGGAGAGGCAAACTCACTACAGGGGAGACCAAAAAGTATTAATGGGGTCACTTTGGGACAAAGGGCATCAAACCCAAAGAAGGCCTACAATGTTAGGTTCTGGAATGCTGGCACAGCCCTTGATAGTTCCTTGGATATGGACAATTTAGGGGAAGTCAATCCTTTGACAGAAAGCATTTCAATTTCCACTTCAAAAAGATCTTCCACACTTACCTGACAGGAGACATTAACAGGGCAAGGGACTGCATAAAATGAAAGACCCCTGAAGGGTTATCCAAAACTCTGATCTGAAATCAGAAAAGGAAAAAGCGTACTGTAGAAAACCAACAACGCAAGTATCCATAATCTTAGTTCACAGGAATTCTGAGAAAGGGAGCTGTTAAAAAAGCAAAGATGGCACTGGCACCTAACCCACAAGAGTGAGAACACAGCTCACGGGTTACCTGGCAGGACTGATGCAGATGTGCTTAAAGAGCAGAGGTAGCTGAGCAGTTTACATCAATTACCTGAACAATATGAGTCAAAGGACAATACTGCTATTTTAATCCAAAGATAAAGAAAATTTTAAAATCCTCCTTCTACCTAAAAAAATTCAAACTTTGCCCTGGCTGGATAGCTCAGTTGATTAGAGTGTCATCCCAATACGTCATGGTTGCAGGTTTGATCGCTGGTCATTGCATATACAAGAAGCAACCAATGAATGCATAAATAAGTGAAACAACAGATCAATGTTTCTCTTATCTCTCTATATATATAAAATCAATAAAAGTTACTTTTTAAAAAATTTAAACTTCTTGCCACTAGAAATCTTAAAGGAAAGGTAATGGTCAAGAGGTTGAACTTGGCATACACTTGGCTTCTACTCATTGGGGTGATTGCTACTAGTAACAAAACAACCCAAACGCAAGCAGCAGAGAGGAAAGTCTAACCATGAAACCCACACCAAAGTTAATTATATGAGAGTTGATTACACAGTCTGGACATATGCCAGTATTAATAAACTTTGAGATGCTGGTAGTTTCTGCTTCACCTGTACCAACTGTGGTGTGAAGTGGATTAATTTAGGGAGCTGTGTTGAGTATTACAGAAAAAAGTCGGAGAGAGCCTTCCCACACAGAAATTTTACAGAATTAAATACTACTGAACCTACCAAGCCAGACTACAACTGAACTTTTGCAGTTCTACTTCATTTCATCAATTATGGGTGGCCTAAGAACTTGTAGCATAAAAAACTCCTATAAATATATTCTGGATATATTTTAAGAATTTTATCTGAAATATCAGTATTTTTTTAAATATCAGTATTTTTTTAAATAGTTTCTTTAGGAAAAATGTTTTATAAAATCTCCCTCCCATACCTCTCAAAACCAGAAGGATATTCATCAAACCTGAATGAAAGGAACAGCCCATTTACTAACACCAGCTGGGCATCGAAGAATATGGTTTAGAAGGAAGAGATGATCTCCAAGACAGCCAACTCTTTGCAACACTGATACCTGAACAACAAAGGACATAGAATTTCATGATTTAAGAAAGAAGAATGTATCTAGTGGTCTAGTGAAATCACTTATCTGATGTTTACATACATGTGATCCTTCAAAAAAGGAACCAGACATAAGACATACTATTCACTGGCTGAGTTTCTACCATGGAGGCACACAGAGGCCTATGAAGCTATGAGTACTTATGATAAAAATAACTTCCGTCGTTTCACTGCAAAAATTGTACATCTGGCAAATTATAAATCACTAACATTCCTGACCATCTGTGAATAGACAAAAGTCAAGTACTTTAATCTATTCTCAGTTTGTAATAGTTTCTCAAATACAAATAAGTATATTTGGAACCTCATCCATATTTAAGAACTTTAGTATGAACTCCAAAAAAAAAAAAAGCACCCAAGGCAGCCCATTAAGAAATATAACCAATAAGTAAATAACCTTCCCTATAACACACCTAACAACTTTCCTACATTTTTTCAAACATCTTTTTTTCTCCCCTTAAAAAAATTTTAAAGTATGACTAAATGCAAGATTAAACATAAAATAATAAAAATATAGAAAAATTAGAGTTCAGAAACCTATATTATAAATATGAATCTAGTATTAAATGTAACAGGCTTCACACATTTCTATTTCTTCCTAAGTTGAAGCTAGAAATCATTTAACATAAGGTTTATCAGAGAGAAAAGCACTTTGTGTTTAACAGTGCAGTAGATAAATATAACTTAACTTCATGTGTCATGATGAAAGACGATGTCACTAATAAATTAAATGAATTAGCTAAAGAAATTGTTGGAGGAAAACTATAATGAAAGAAGAAATAATTAAGTTATCAGGAAAATAAAGGAAAAACTATTATATCTATTTCTATTGCTTTACCAATTTTTGCAGCCAGAGAAGAATATCATCACGGAACTGAGTATCTTCATTAACTCTCCTGGTGAACATGAATAAGACACTAATGCACTCCTTCAGTTGACACAGATCAGAGGGAATGCTCTCTACCTGTTTAGAAGCTATAAATTAAAGAGAGAATTAAATGAATCCCATATAAATGGTGTTTGAGGGGAGGGATATTTATTATCTTCACTTTAAGAAAGTACTCTTTAAAATATTTACTTTAGATTAGGGGTGTCGAACTCAATCAGAGAAGGGGCCAAAATCTAAAATCCAGCCTAAATCGCGGGCCGAATGGTTTACTGAACAGTCATAAACTGTCATTCTGATGGAAACGCAGCAGAGTGCAGTGATGACAGCGCGGTGCGGGCCACATTGCAAGGCCTGGCAGGACGGATTTGGCCCGCAGGCCTTGTGTTTGACACATGTGCTTTAGATGAAAATCCAAGAAAAGCTACATCAAAAATATTTGAATTTCTACTAAATATGTAAACCAAAAAGTATTTAACTTTGTGAAATATTCCAAAGCAAGATAAAATTAACTTCATTAAAATTTATTTTTTATTTTAAAAGCAGCAGCCCTAGCCAGTTTGGCTCAGTGGATAGAGCATCAGACTAAAGGGTCCCAGGCTGGATTCCGGCCAAGGGCACATTCCTGGGTTTCGAGCTCAATCCCTAGTGGGGAGGTGTGCAAGAGGAATCCAGTCAGTGATTCTCTCTCATCATTGATGTTTCTATCTATCTCTCTCCCTTCCTCTCTGAAATCAATAAAAATAAATATATTAAAATGCAGCAGGTCTATGGCCCAAGTCCCAGCTCTTTGATTAGTTGTAAGAACAAGATGGGGTGGGGAAGGATTTTTTACTTTAAACGATCCTAATATGTTATACTTCCAGATATAAAAAAATACATGATTCAATTAGTATAATACTTTACACACAATATAGTAAAGCCTAATTTCTTTTTTTAATATATTTTTAATATATTTTTAAATATATTTTTATTAATTTTCCACAGAGAGGAAGAGAGAGGGATAGAGAGCCAGAAATGTCGATGAGAGAGAACCATCGACCAGCTGCCTCCTGCACACCCCCACCGGGGAAGTGCCCACAACCAATATACATGCTCCTGACTGGAATCGAACCCGGGACCTTTCAGTCCGCAGACTGACACTCTATCCACTGAGCCAAACCGGTTTCAGCAAGCCTAATTTCTTAAAACCCAAAATAAGATGAAAATTTCAGAACATTAGATCCTCTGATGAAAATTAAATATAATAAATAACAGCCCAATAAGCTGGACAAGCAAAAATAAAGTGCAAGAGACAGAGAATGAAAAAAATATTCCAATTATCAGTTCTACAATCAAAAACTCTTACTTGGACCTCACTTGGTCCAAGCATGTAAATTAGGGCAATAAGGGACATTAAGGATAAAGCATGAGCTTGCTGGCTTCCTGGAGAAGCAGGAGACAACAGCCATGGGTAAGGTAGACCTCACACTGCTCCCTAAAAATGTTAGTAAGGCAAGTCACAATCATATATTGTACCACAAGTACAATGGTACCTTGTAATACAAATTAGTGCACAATCAATTCAACCAGATTATACCTCTCAATTTTTTTTGACATTTCAGACTACAAAAGTGAGACTTCCATTACTTACACACCTCGGCCTTGCTGATGAACTGCTAATGACCTCAGAACAGCTGAACTATTAAGCAGTGTATAAATGTAAGACTCCACTTGCAACCTTGAGAGCACAGACGTGTAGGAGTGCAGAGCCAGGGTCTGGTGGAGGTGCTCAGATTTGGCATCAAATAGCTTCTTTAGCTCCCCCAGTGCATTTTCACTCATCTCTACTCTTTGGTAGCGATGATAGCCTGAAACTTTCACTTGATCTGCACAGATACCCTAGCAGTGGACAAAAGGGTAAAATATGTAACCAGTTACTCTTTAGACTTTAAATAATCAGGCAGCAGGTATAACACACATAGGCTTCAGTACCATCTTCAATATGCTTATAAATCATGGAGAGAGGGCAATAATACCACATAGAGAGCAATAAAGTATAGAACTACATGTCAAGGAATATAGTACCAAGTATACTGCCAATCACCCATGAATCATAAGTTCAGAGAAGAGAAACCCTCAGAAGTAGGTGGGGAAAGGTACAAGATATAACAGAGCTTGTCCCTAAGACTCTCGTGATTGATGTTCTAGTTCTACTTTACAAACCTACTAAGGCCCATGTGATATACCCATCATGTGCAAAATATTTCTGTACTTATCTCATCATTCATTGTGATTGTGCTCAAAAGAAACTTCTTTCCTTTTCAATATGAACACTGCCTGCTGTGTTGTTGTTTCTAACCTCTTTTTCAATATCCCCAAATGTTTCCCTCTCCACAGACTCCTTCCTATCTACAAAGAGATACACAGGTATCCCAATGAACGAGAAGATCAGGGGTGAGGGAAAATCACGTTTCTCGCTGACATCTCCTCGTTTCCTTTCAATGACAAGCTTGTCTAGCATGCCCTTCTCTTCCCTGCCATTCCTTCCAAGCCACTATGAAATGGCTTTCCTGATGGTCACCATGGTTCCACAGGACACATCTAACTGCCTCCCATTTCCTCATCTCCTCTTAACCTTGTTCCTCCTTGATACTCTCTACACATTGAATATTCTTGCCATTATGCCCAAGGTCACAAACTAAAAAGTTCACAGGCTGAATTTGACTTGGACACATGATTTGCTTGGTCTCTTCTCACTCGTGTGTGTGTGTGTGTGTGTGTGTGTGTGTGTGTAAATTAGTTGACAACATTAACAAATCAAGATCCCTCACATTTGGAAAATCGTAAGTTGTGGAATTGCTGGATCAACACAACCTCACAGCAATAACCAGCAATGACTCAAGAGCAGCTGCCCCTGCTGGACCAGACATGGGTGACCACTACCCCTCTCAGCCTGCGTTATTTCTTCAGCTACATGGCCCTTGCAGGTGCCTGAGTTTACGATTCCTGCAGTATACTCCTCAGCTAAGATAGCTCAGTGTGGGTATAAGGACCAGACTTCAGACCTAGAGGGCATCAAGGGAATAGCAGTTGCCCAGGCTCCAGAAAGCTTAACAGAACACTAGTCAAAATACCTGTGCAGACAACTGTTCCTCCTTAAAGTGCCAGAGTCGACTTTTAGCATTTTGGCAATCAGATGTCAGAGCAAACAGCTCAGCTTCAGCCAGAATCAGCTGCTTCCTACATCGTGAATAGTTCAAAAGCAACTCATAAAATTCATGTCTGTCTTGATGAGCCATGCTGTTAAATTCTTCTAAATATGACTCAACGTTTTCCAGCCATGAACCAGGCTCAAAGATTTTTAGCTGTTCTTTAGTAAATGGTACTACTTCTGGTTGAGATGGGAGCTCTGGGTAGAGTCGCTCATGATGGAGCAAGGGTTTCGGGGCCACCAAAGTTGGCACTTCAGCAATTTCAGCTGGCAACTGGGGATACAGTTTTTTCACTCTATGTGGCTGGAAAACGTCCATAGCGTCACAAGAACTCTGCAAGCCAACATTTTGTAGCACCTTTGAAGGAAGATTCAAGGCTTGCTTGTCTTCTTTGCTATGCTGAGTTTCTCTGACCTGTAAATGTTCCATTTCCTGCAGATTATAAGAAAAACTAGATTGCAGTGTGCTTTCAGAAGGTCCACAGTGTACCAATTTACTTTCCTCTACTTCTGTCAAGTTCTTGGGAGTTCCTACTTTGGTTCCAACATTATCTCCAGGGTCAACCTTCAGCCTGACTGCATCACCCCCAACACAGGCTCCAACCTCCTCTCCTTCTTTTAGGGTCTCTGTGTTCCATGTCAGGGCGCCTTCATCAGTGATAGTTAAGGAGGAGAGTTGTACATCAAACATTTCACTTTCATCTTGTCCACGGGCATCACTGGGAAGCTCGGAATCAGATAACGCCTTCGGCTGGTCTCCTGTGAGTTCACAAGCTGGGGTAGGGATTTCCAGCTCTCTGGCGCTGTCTAGAAGGGAGACTTCATCAAACTCTTCCCTCTGCCGAGTTTCAGATTTCTTCTTTTCCTAAAAACAAGATTTACACAGTGAAATAACTTATAATAGTAACCAATGTTTTCAAAGAGGAATTTTAAACTTGCATATAAAAATCTAAATTTTCTCATCCTAAAGTGCCTTTTTTTTAAAAGAAATTAACAAGCTGATAAGAAAACACAAGGGGCCAAAAACAGACAAAACAATCTTGAAAAGAAGAACAAAGTTGGAAAACTGATAGTTTGCTTTTTCTTTTTCAATTTCAAAACCAACTACAATAGTATTACTGCAGTGTGGTTCTAACACATCAGTAGACAAATAGGTAAATGGAACAAAATTGAGAATCCAGAAATAAGCCCTACCTTTTAAAGTCAATTGATTTTCAATAAGAATGCCAAGACATGGGGTTGGGGGCAATGGCACTGAACAACTAATATCAAAAAATGAAACTGAACCCTATCATATATAAAAATTAACTCAAAAAATCATACAATTAATCCTATCTAATAAAGAGGTAATATGCAAATTGACCCTTACATCCTTACACAAGATGGCCACCCTCATGTGGTCAAATTTGGTTGCCACAAGATGTCCGGCAGGGGAGGGTGGTTGTGAGCGATCAGGCCAGCAAGGTAGGGCAGTTAAGGGCACCAGGCCAGCAGGGGAGGGCAGTTGGGGGCAACCGGGCTGGCAGGGGTGGGCAATTAGGGGTGACCAGGCCTGCAGGGGAGGGCAGTTAGGGGCAACTGGGCCAGCAGGGGAGAAGTTAGGCATCAATCAGGCTGGCAGGCAGGCGAACAGTTGGGAGCCAGCAGTCCTGGATTGTGAGAGGGATGTTCGACTGCCGGTTTAGGCCCAATCCCACAGGGATCAAATTAGATGAGGAACAGGAAAATGCTTTACAAACATTTGGTCAAACTGTAAAATGTTTGCGCCTGGCTATAAAGCAAGTCGGGTCCTGGGCTAAGAAACTCCGAGGAGGCTAGTCGCTAGGGAGAGGAAACCGGTGTTGCTATGTGAGGTCATTACCCAGCATCCACAGTGACTGTTTCTGGGCTAGGCTGGGCTGTGGGCTTATTTTGCACCATGGGGTCTTGGCAGTGTTGACTGCGATTTGTTGGGTTGTTGCTCTGGGGTGGTGGTGGGGCTTGTGTCCCACTTGGGGAAAGCCTGGTGTTGGTTTGCTGGCACCATCTTTTGATTTACAGGATGATGCTCCAAGTCACACTGGCCAGAGTTGAAATAATCCTCTCTTAATTTCTTAGCCCCACCCTTCTGTTTATGAAGTCTTTCATTTTGTTCAACTCCTCAGAGGACCCTTCTAGATGGAATGCTTCCCAATTCACGAATCACTTAATAAAGACTATTTTTTTTACTGGTTAAATTTCTTTAAGAGAACTTCACATTTACTGGTTAAATTTCTTTAAGAGAACTCTTCTAATTCAATAATGAAGAGATAAGTAAGTCAACTTTAAAACAGTCAGAGGAACTGAAAACACCTTTCTCCAAAGAAGATATACTAATGACACATAACAAGATGCTCAATATCATTAGCCATTAGAGAAGTGCAAATCAAACTCACCATGAGATGCCACTAGGATAACTATTTAAAGTCAGATAATGAGTAGTGGCAATGATGTAGAGAAATTAGAATCCTCATACACTGCTATAGGGAATGTAGCAAGATGAAGCTACATGAAGCTACGCAACACAACCTGACAGTTCCTAACTGTGGCGAAGGTTGAGCAACCCTGTAATCACACTAAAAACCATTGAATTATACACTTTAGATAGGTAAACTGTATAGTATATGAATTATAGCTCAATAAAGCTGTTAAAAACAAACCTAAGAGATTTTAAACACTGAGTTGGGAAATAAAGAAAAGTAAATAAGTAGAGACTGGACAAGTGAAAAGAAGGAAAATTTTTAGTTCTCTTTTCTGAAACTCTGAGACCTCTGGGAGGATAAATGCTAACTAGAAGAGAGATAAGCTGGAAGCAGGCGCATGACAGGCCACATGATCAAGTGCACAGAAAACAACCACACCTCCTCCAGTCACAGGCTACATCATGTTTCCGCTCCAGCCCATCCCTCATGCAGCTTTTAACCACTCCGACTACACCTCCCCCTTCCACTCTCCCCATTGCGGGACTGCCTTTGCAATTTCAAATTCTCACCCTCTCTAAACAAAATTAAGTCTCCAGCTGCTACCCCCAACTTGCTGCCTACTTCCATCAGATCTACCAAGCAAGGAATAATCATTACCATAATAATAGCAACAGATAATGTGGTTAGATAACCAACTAAAGAATTTTTAAAAGCTTCCAGCCCTCCAGGGCAGAACCAGAAGCTTTTAGATTTTATTTTCCCTGGGAGAACTTAATGCTTCTCATGGTTTTAAAAGTGGGACCAAAGAAAACTCTCTGTGAAGACAGGAAAGTTAGGTCCAAAGAGGAATTAACAGAGAGCTGTCCCTGGGAAAAACATGGGGGAAAAGGAGAAGCTGAAGATGTAACTGGGAAAATGGACTAGCAGATCAGAGGACAGAGGGAGGGGAAGGATGGACAATGGTAACATTACCATTGTAACTAGCTAGCTAAAATTAAAACAGGAAGAGAGTGCCCTAGCCCAGTGGTCGGCAAACTCATTAGTCAATAGAGCCAAATATCAACAGTACAACGATTGAAATTTCTTTTGAGAGCTGAAAACCGACTTCTGCGCATGGGCCACAAAGTTTCAATCGCACTGTACGTGCACGCCCGCACGTGGTATTTTGTGGAAGAGCCACACTCAAGGGGCCAAAGAGCTGCATGTGGCTCGTGAGCTGCAGTTTGCCGATCACTGCCCTAGCCAGTTTGGCTCAGTGGATAGAGCACTGACTATCGGACTGAAGGGTGGGATCTACCTTTGATTTTTGACACTATGTTCAATAAACGTTTAAGACAACAGTGATTATCAGCTATTATTTACAAAAATTAAGTACCAACTACATGCTGAACTCCATCCTAGGTACAGCATCTTAATATGAAAAACTTATTGAATTATTCAACAGATATTTATACTTACCATGTGCTCTGGCACATTTAGAAGTTTGGTTTCTTGCCTCAGCTATTGCCTTTGCCTAGACATTCTTCCCCAATATTCAGTTAACTATCCGATCTCTTTCATGTCTTTATATAAATGTCACCTGCACTAAGAATCACCTTGACAACCTATTTAAAATTTCATCCCATCCTAATATCTCACCATTACTCCTTTCTTGGCTCTTTTCCTTTTTTCCACAGCATTTATCACCTTCTAACAAGATATATTTTATTTGTTTATAAAGGGTTTTTTGTTTATTTAGAATGCAAGCTCCATTAGGTCAGGTTCTGTTTTTTCTTCTATTAGTCCCAAATGCCTAGAACAGTTTCTGGGTCATAGTAGGAGAAGGTGATCAATGAGTGTTTCTTCAACAAATGAATGACTGTTGAGAGGCACAAAAGGAGCTATGTAATACTTCATTCCTAAAATCACTAACGAAAGGGAGGGATTAAGAGGTACAAATCATCAAAGCCAGTGTTTCCCAAACTTCTCTCATGATGAGAATCACCTAGTGGAGTTGTTAAACTACAGATTCCTGAATCTCAACTAAGAAGTGCTAAACTAGAATTTTTGGGAACATATAGGTAAAATTGTATACTTAACTAGTGCTTTAAGCTTAAGATTCTAAGCTGAAGAGCAACAGGGGACAAGGGTTTAAAAAGTCTTTCTGTTATCAGCTTTCTGGGCCACAACTCAGTCTATCCTTAGCAATTACCATATGCTCTCATTATTAATGAGTTGTTGGCATTCCTAATTTAAAATTAATTATAAAGTACTTTTTATGACTATAAAATATACTGCTTCTACAATGCCCAATCTAAAAATCTACTCTTCTTAACCTTTAGTCTACCAAGATCAACAAAGTCATGGTCTTCTGAGGTGGGGGATATATTTAGCAGATGACTTTTTTCTAATGAAAATGTTATTAGGACTAGCTCTTAAGTATCAGGTGATAACGACAACCTAACAATGTGAGATCATCTACCAGGTGATTAACAATGAAGAATGCAGGTCAGCTACTGGGTAAAATCCAGAAGCCACTCAAACCATTCCAAAGACAATAGCACAAGACACTACTCACTTCCTGAACTGAGCCTCGGAACGACTTTATGAGTCTGTAAATAGTTGCCAAATTATAACACAGATGGCAAAGGTTTCATTGATGTAGAACTTTATGATCAATGCCAAACCATAACCAGTGCTAAGAAATGAATCTACTTACTCTAAAAGGAGAATTAATTTTCTAGATTGACAAGTAGGAGGGCCTTGCAGGTACTGTCACTTTTTCCATTTGTTTCCTCTTACCACTCAGGAAATCTACCAGAGTAAATTCTTCTGAGTGACAAAGCTTGGAAATATTATTCAGTACTGATATTTACTCCTTAATCCAACAAATATTACCAAGAACTGTGGAAGATAATAGGAACATGACACAAGACAGGTCCCTCCCTCATTGAGTCCACAGTTTAAGGGAAAATAGAGATGGCGACAAAGTAACTACAAGTAAAATGAATGACATAAAGATGTAGAGTGGTACTGATGCATGGGGGCAGGGAGGAGCTGGAAACAGACCTGAGAAAAAAGCCAGATCATTGAGGGCCCTGAGTCCATGCTAAGGACTTTATAGATTCTAGCCTCTGGGATAAAGGGAAGCTTTGAAAGGTTTTCAGGAAGAGACTAATAAGTTTTTTTAAATATCAATCCCACTGAAACCGGTTTGACTCAGTGGATAGAGTGTCAGCCTGTGGACTGAAGGGCCCCAGGTTCAATTCCAGTCAAGGGCATGTACCTTGGTTGTGGGCACATCCCCAGTGAGGGGTGTGCAGGAGGCAGCTGATGGATGTTTCTCTCTCATCGATGTTTCTAACTCTCTATCCCTCTCCCCTTCTCTCTGTAAAACATCAATAAAATATATTTTAATAAATAAATAAATATCAATCCCTATTAATGCAGCTTTAGTTTAGACAATGGGCAGCAAGAATGAACATGGAGGCCAGTTTAGCCAAAAAAAAAACTTCTTTAGAATTTATTGGTGCTTTAACTTGAGTTTTCTCACTAAATGCATGCCTTTCGGCTTACCATTTAACTTACCCACACGTTAGTTTCATCATTCACTTTTTAATAGAAATTAAGAATACATTAAGATTGTGTTCTCTACAGACTGATGTTTACATGTTAAACACTATTGTATTCTAGGTTCAGGAACCTTCTGTGTGGCTGACCATGGCTTTTTTTCTTCCTCCTCTGTTTTGATAGTTCTTGCCCAATTAAGTGCAAAATTATTTCTCTAAAAATGTTTCTGAAATTAGGTAGCAAGATGGCTTTCTCCCCAAAGAGATGAGCCCATCGAGGTACACCGATGCGCCTGACTCCACTAGAGCGTTTTTAAAAGGCATCATAATGAAAGGAATTCACCTAACTCATGTACAACTTATTAAATATAGTGCCTTTGAACACTAGTCTCCTGTTCAAGCCTTGTTCCCATGAGGAAATCAGATTTGAGTCCCATTTTTAAGTGACCCCTGCTCTGGAGCATCACCCTTTTGTAGAAATGAAAATTTCCTGTACTTGTAACACCATCCTCATGATTTCCTTAATGTAAATCCAGTTGCAGGTAAGCCAAAATTATCTAGGTCCAGCCATCCAGGGGTAACATTTAACCTGTTCAGCGTAAAATAAATATCATTTCAGAGACTATATACGAACAAAATGAAAACTCGGACTACACCTAAAAAAACACACCAATACCTCATGTCAGTCTAATCCATTCCCCCATCCCCCAACCCTGTGAGTCTCGCCCTAGTTTAACTTCTGGACATTCGTGCCCCTTCCTCCATCTTAAAGAACCAGGATAATGATAAATAACTAGCACCACCATCATCTTGAGTTTTCAAAGTGGAGAGGCCCATCACGTTTCTGTCTACTATCTGTAAAGCCAAAGGAGACATTCTGAGCGTGGAGGAGAGGTTCCTCCCCTCTTTACGCACGAGAGGGGCTGAAAATGTTGTCAAATTATAAAGGAAAAAAGAGACAGATTCAAAGATGAGGCTGGGACGAGAAAAGCTGCTTCGTGGCAGGAATCCAGACCCGGTGAGGAAAGTCAAGAGGAGCCCAGCGAGGTCAGAGAAACAAAAAGCAAAAGCGGACTCCTGACAGTCTGGCAGGGGACATGGGGGAGGAAGAGAGGGCAGGATGGAGTCATGGGGGGTGGGATCAAATACGGAGAGGCGGGGGGCAGAGGATGCGAGGGACTGCGGGGATGGGTGGAGTTGGCCTGAGAGGCCCCAGAGAGGAGCAGGGGGACACACAGCCCCTCCAGGGGCCCGGAAGGGCAGGGCAGGGCGGGCGGAGGGACAGCCTCACCTTGGCTTTGGGACGGCTGGCCTTGGCCTTGGCCCGGCGTGCGGGTCTCACGGCCTCAGCCATAGACCCCACGGCGTCGGGCGTCGCTGTTTGTTTTTGTCAACCCCCTGCGCTTCCCACAACCTGCCCAGCTCCGCCCCCAGGCTGTCACATGATCACATCTCCACCACTCCCGGAGAAGGGGCGGCAACCCCTAGCCTCTACGGGCCGCAGCGTAGGACAAACCACTCCGGGAGCGCTGCTCACTGGATGCGGGCGGCCCCGCCCCCTTGGCCCAGGCCCCGCCCCCTGACCCCGGCGCTCCGGGCCTCCTGGTTCCTAGGGGCGCGCTAACGCCTCTGAGCTGCATTGGATGGCGGGGAGCGGCGAGGCTCGAACCCTCCGCCTGACAGGTCGCGAGTCAGTTTCCAGAGCTCTGCCGAGCCACGCTCGGTCTGGATCCCCCGTGTGCTCACAAAGGTCAACCGCGTTGGCTTAAAGGAGCCCGGGGAAAGGTGCTTGCCTGTTAACCTTATTTTGATAACCCTACCAAGTCAATAATTTTTATCGTTCTCATTTTATAGGCTGAGACTAAGGCTCAGAGAAGCTGAATTATTTGCCTAAGATCACACAGCTAGTAAATGGTGGAGCTGGGATTTGAACCAATGCGGTTGTGTAGTATAAATGGACTGTGAGATAGGAAGCCAGGCTAGGTCCCTCCATTTTTACGATACTCTATACTTACACACTGAAGCCAAGAAGAGTATCAGAAATATATTGTTTAAAAGACACTGGATTATTTATAATAGTCACAATGTTGACTGTTGGATATTGGATTTATTTTTTTCTTCAAGTGTTCCTATAATAGTTTTATTTTATTGTTTAATAATAGTTTTAAATTATATTAATAATATTCTTTGTTTAATGTATTTTTATTGATTTCAGAGAGGAAGGGAGGAGAGGCAAACATCAATGATGAAAATCATTAATTAGCTGCCTCCTGCTGGGGATGGAGCCTGCAACTGAGCATGTGCCCTCTGCCCCAATGGAACCTGGGACCCTGCAGTCCGCAGGCTGATGCTCTATCCACTGACCAAACCAGCTAGGGCTATAATATTTTTAAATGTGTCTGCAATCAGTGTAGAAGTACAGATAATAAAAATTAACACTCCTCACCCTAAAGTTAACCATTATTTTTAAAAATATACTTTATTGATTTTTTACAGAGAAGAAGGGAGAGGAATAGAGAGTTAGAAACATCAATCAGCTGCCTCCTGCACACCTCCCACTGGGGATGTGCCCGCAACCAAGGTCCATGCCCTTGACTGGAATCGAACCTGGGACCTTTCAGTCTGCAGGCCAACGATCTATCCATTGAGCCAAGCCAATTTCTGCTAGAGTTAACCATTATTTTTTTAAAAATATATATATATATATTGATTTTGTACAGAGAGGAAGGGAGAGAGATAGTCAGAAACATCGATGAGAGAGAGTCATCAATCAGCTGCCTCTTGCACACCTTCTGCTGGGGATATGCCCGCAACCAAGGTACATGCCCTTGACTGGAATTGAACCCGGGATCCTTCAGTCCCCAAGCCAACGCTCTATCCATTGAGCCAAACCGGTTTCGGCTAGAGTTAACCATTATTAACAGTGCAGCATACATGCTTTCACACTTTTTCCACCTATGTACAAATATCACATTCTGAAATACTCTATGCATGTATTACCTGTGACCTTTTAATTTATATTTCTTTGTCAGGGAAGATAGTTCTACTTCATTTTTCCTTTAATTAATTAAATGTTCCATAACTTTATTTAAATCAACTTCTTGTTGGTCATTGTTATTTCCAATTTTTTCACTAATAAAAACAATGCTTACAAGTGACCATACTTACATATTTTTGTGCATGTGTACTACTTCTATAAGATAGATTCCTACCTACATTGCTGCTCAAAAAGACATTCTCATTTATTTTTATTTTGGGCAATTTTCTAATTGTATTCCACAATTAGCAGTTAGTTCTCATCCACATTAACTGTTTCTAGACTTTTTAAAGTGGGGACAGGTATGCAGGTGACCAAAATACAGAGCTTGTTTGGTGAAGCTTCATCCTTATTGTGTTCTGGACAACCACACCAGATACAATATGGGACATTACTTATACCTTTGGCACAGACAGCTTAGGCGAGCCTGGTGCCCATGCCACATCTGGAGCTCCCATCTCCTTCATGGCAAATTTCCAGATCTCTTCGAGTGCCTGCGGGGCTCACTTTTTGAAACCCACTCCGTGGATGTGCCTGTGAAGGTTGATGGTGTATTCTCTGGTCACTATCTCACTGATGGCAGAATGTTCCCTATTCTTCTCACCGCCCTTCTTTGTGGGAGTCATTATTGTCGGGGGCACGTTGGGAAGCTCTCCTTTTAGTAATATCAAAATGCCCTCCAATGGGTTATACTAATTTTATTGTACCTTTCATCATTTAAAATAATTTTTAAGCTCAGAAAAACATTCCAATCAATTGAAAACAAAAGCCAGACATTCATAAAAGGAGTATAATTCACATATTGTATTATAGCATCCCCAAATGTAATCTGACCATGATTCCTGTGTCAGCCAGCATCCGGAAGAGCACTTGTCATAAGGGCTTCAGTGAAGGCTGCTGAACCAGGAAGTATCCCGGGGTGGACCTTTCTTAAACTTGCTCGCTCACGAAAATTAGATTCCAAGGATCTCTGTTGCCATCTGGTGGCAACTCCCCATTGGTGAAACCTCTTGTGACAATTTCCAAGAAGTCATTCATTCTAGTTAATTACTCCCTGTACATTATTCTGTATGTGGCATTATTTCGTCATTCATGGCTATTAAATGCATTTTAAAAATTATTTTTCAAAATCATATTCCTTCTAAATTATTTCAGTTTCGTGAGACAATTAGCTGGCAGTGAAAGTTATTATAAAAAATATCCAACCTACGTTTTTAAAAAAGACTCTTGTATAGACCTTTTACTTCTATAGGAAGAAATACATAAAATTGTATTTTTCCTATTAGTTCCCCTTTCATTATTTTATTTTCTAAAAAAAAAAATTTAAATGAGTCATAGAAACAGTTATTTGCACCCCCAAAACATCAGACACTGCTGGCGTCCTGCTTGTATCCTCTGAGCATTTATTTCTGAGTATGCAGACCCAAATTCCAGCAGCTAGCCCCTCTGAGCCTCAGCTCTCTCTTTGGCTACATGTATGACAGGATGAAAGTGCCAGGGGAATAATGCACTGAACTGAAAGCAACACTCAACCAGTGGCAGATGAGAGCTGCCATATAAGTAGTTACAGGTCACAATTGTAACCTCCAAATATTTATATGTTGAAATACTAACCCCCAGCACTTCAGAATGTGACTTTATTTGGAAACAAGGTCTTATCCAAGGGTAATCAAATCAAAATGAGGCTATAAGGGTGGGCTCTCATTCAGTACAGCTAGTGTCCTTATAAAAGGGGGGAGGGGATTGGGACACAGACATACACACAGAGGGAAGACAGCCATCTTTAAGGCAAAGATGCCTAGAGCAGATCCCTCCCTCACAGCCCTCAGAAAAAGCCAGTCCTGCCGAAACATCTCATCATTGATGTTTCTCATTCCTCCTCCCCCTACCTCTCTCTCTCTCTCTCTCTCTCTCTCTCTCTCTCTCTCTCTCTCTCTCTCTTTCTCTCTCTCTCTCCCCCGCTCCCTTTCTCTCTGAAATCAATAAAAATACATTTTTTTAGAAGATACCATTGGCAGAGTATTTATTTTGATTTTGGAACTCACAACTGTGAGGCAATAAATGTCTATCATGTAAGCCACCTAATTTGTGGTACAGCAGCTTTAGCAAACTAAATACCCAGCTCCCTCACCCAACCAGTAGGAGAACTGAGGCTTGTGTTCTGGTCTATTTCCGAGTCCCTAGTGGGAGTCAGCTCATTCCCCACATTGGCAACTATTTTTTCACTTCTCTTTCCTTTTTGACTTCCCACTTTAACACTGGTGTTTGCTGGACTCACTTCCTAGATAAGCAACTTGATTTCAAGTCTCTGTCTCTAGACCTCCTTCTGGGATAGCCCAAACTAAGACATTTAGTATTAGAAATGGAGCTCAGATGTCAGGATCAGATACTGGAATTAGATCCATTCCCAGTAAGACGGTAACAAGGGTCTCACTGTTTATGAAAGTAGAATTGTGAGAAATTCTAATCTAAAGCATCACAATTATTACTCATCTATGGTGAATCAGGGTAAGATTCAGAGGAATGGCATCTACCATACCAGCATAGAAGCACACATGCACAAAAATATGTAAGTATGGCCACTTGTAAGCATTGTTTTTATTAGTGGAAAATTGGAAATAACAATGACCATCAGAAGTTGGTTTAAATAAAGTTATGGAACATTTAGTTAATTAAAGGAAAAATGAGCTATCTGTCCTTACAAGGAAATATCTCCAAGCTTTATAAATTAAAAGGTCATAGGTAATATATGCATAGATACTGAGTATTTCAGATATTTTTCACATGGGTAGAAAACGAATGAGAGATTAATAATGGTTAACTCTAGGGATAGGAGTGTTAACTTTTTATTATATATATTTATACACTGTTTGCAGACACATTTAAAATACTGGCCCCGCCGAAACCGGTTTGGCTCAGTGGTAGAGCGGACTGAAAGGTCCCAGGTTCGATTCCGGTCAAGGGCATGTACAGTGGCTGCGGGCACATCCCCGGTAGGGGGTGTGCAGGAGGCAGCTGGTCGATGTTTCTCTCTCATTGACATTTCTAGCTCTCTCTCTCTCTCCCTTCCTCTCTGTAAAAAAATCAACAAAATATATTTTTTTAAAAAAATACTGGCCCAAATGTGTCATGGCTCAGTGGTTGAGCATTGACCTATGAACCAGGAGGTCACGGTTTGATTCCCAGTCAGGACACATGCCCAGGTTGCAGGCTGAATCCCCAGTGTGAGACATGCAGGAAGCAGCCAATCTGTGATACTTTCTCATCATTGATGTTTCTATCTTTCTCTCCCTTTCCCTTCCTCTCTGAAATCAATAAAAATATGTGTGTGGTTTTTTTTAAAAAAGATACCAACAGTCAGCAGAGTAGCTCATATTTACTAAGTTTAACATGTATTTGGCTTTGTTCGCTTTACACTCTATTTCTCCACTGGCTGTTTCCCTATGTTCTCTTCTAGGTCACTATTCTTTCATATTTACTAACTAGAGGCCCAGTGCACAAAATGAAAGCATGGGGACAGTGGTGTCTCTCAGCCTGGCCTGCACCCTTTCACAATCTGCAACGCCTCAGGCAATGTCCAACTGCCAGCTTAGGCCCAATCCCCATGGTGATCAGGCTTAAGCCAGCAGTTGGACATCTCTCTCACAGTCCAGGACCCCTCGGGGGATATAGCAGTGTGTCAAGTGGCAGGTGGCCAGAAAGGAGCCTAAACCAGGGCCAGGGGGCTGCTTCTGCATTGAGCATCTGCCCCCTGGTGGTCAGTGCACATCATAGCGACCAGTCATTCAGGTCATTCTGCAATAAGGGTCGCTTAGGCTATTATATATATAGGTATGTGTCATGGTGTCAGGATGCAGGTGGGAAAAGGATAGAAAGGGGCCCTGCTCTCATGGAGGTTAAGGTCTAGGAGGGAAGCCCAACCTTGAACAACTGATTTCAAGAGTGAATCATGTAATTAACAAGAAAAATGTGGGAAGAAGAAAGGGTACAGCAGTGGGGTCCCTGAGGAAGTGGCTTTGAAGCTGGCATCTGGAGGATTAGGAAGTGGCATGGCACCAGTCTCCAAGTGGGTTCCCTCAATGGCAGTTTGTCTTTCTGTATTCTAACCATGGCAAGTGTGGCAAAGGGCCAAACAGCACTTGGGAGAGAGATATGATTAACACAAAAATGCAAAGTAAGTCCCAAATCACCAAGAACCTTTATTTCACTTATATCAAACTGAAAGAGCATTTAAAATAAAAATACTGTTCAATTCATAAAACACGTTTACATCAATCACACTTACTAATAGAAAAGTGAAATCCCTGACGAGTTGCCCATAATAAATAAAGCACTCAGGATGTGCTGAGTACGAAGGAAAATGTCCCGAGACCGTTCAATTTGGGGAAGTCAATGGCTCTTTGCAAACTTCAATTTCTCAAAAGGAAATCCAACTCCTTGTCATGACAAGGAGCTGCCACTTTCAATAGCACCTTACATGAAAAGAGGGAAAATAATCCAGCTTCTTCCTATCAACTTGCCCATAGCCCTGGGAAAGCTACTGCACAGAGCAGGAGAAGAGGATATTTGCCTTGTGGGAACAGAATTTTACAACAACTGAATAAGTTCCAGTGCTATTTTAACTTGTCATGAACTAAAATGAACTGCTTTCTCAGTGTATGAGTGTTGTACAAAAGGAACGTAATTTCCCCATTGTTTGGAGGAGACAAAAGAAGATCCGGGTTTTTTTGTGAAAGGGTTAGGTTGATGCTTTAAAGAAGACCCAGGACTGAGGGCTGGCTTTGTAACTCTAAGTTTCTCTTCAATTAATAGTCAAAATATCATATCTCATTGATTCTAGGATGTACTTTTTTCTTTACAACTTTAGCATCTCCAATTCAAATGGGCTTGGCCAATTAACTATCACAAGTTAACTGTCAACTCTCTCGCACCCTTCTTTCTCAGTGGTATACATAACAGTATATTTTATACTAGATGCTTCTTCATTCAATTAAATATGGTGCTGTGTAGTTCAGGAGACACAGTAAGCCACATAAAAATAAACCTGACATTTAAACCCTGGTAGTTTTCCCAACTGAGAAGATGCCAGCAGAAACATTTGGTGTCTTACATTTCAACATGAGCATCAGCGCCCTCAGGAAGGGTACGAAGATCGCTGATGTGGGCTGAGCTTGCACTCTAGTTCTGGTTCTGTCCAGAACCAGCTGGGACAACAGTAAGGAAATTGATTTCACACTTTTGGGCATCAGTTCCTCATCTGTAAAATGAGAAAATGCGATCTGTGGGCCTCTAAATCTTCGAGCCAAAAAGGAAGGTGATTTCAAATCTTGCACCTTTGAGAGTGTGTCACTGTGGGAGTGCCGTAGCACGCTACCCCAAAGCCCTAGGAACTACTTGTGCAGGCTGATGTTCAGACACCTCTCCAGAGTTCCCCATCCTCCAAGAGTCAAGGCTCTAAATCCAGAGACTGTTCTAGCTCAAGTAAGAAATGCAATTCATCCACAGCTTTAGTAACTGATTGGGAAAGGATCATCCTTGAGCCTCGGCCAGTTTGTCGACTTCTTTTAGAAACTGCAGAACTCTACTAGCTAAGTTAAACTAAATGTCTACCATGAATTTAAAATATCAAAAAATTACAGCAGGGTTCACTTCAAAGTCCTCATGATTGACATAATTTCCAGGGATTCGGCTGCTTTGAGTGCCCCCTTCAGTGCCAGAGAAGCACCAGCCAGAAAAATCTCTGTTTTTCTGAAAGAAAATAACAAAGAAATGTCATTTGAATTAACCATTCACCTCCGCACCCTGATCCTACCTTGAGATTTTACTCAACATGAATAGAAGAAAACACATGGCAAGAAATGGGTATTCCAAATGATAAATGAGATGTGATAATAGCATCCATCCGTTTATGGGAAACTAGAGGCCCAGTCAGGACATTCGTGCACTGGGGGTGGGAGAGGAGAGCCCTTAGGGGATTTCCAACTGACGGCTTAGGCCTAAGTTGCAGGCAGACATCCTTATTTCTGCCATGGAGGCAAGCTCCCGCCACCACTGCTGCACTCACCAGCCATCAGCCCAGCTTGTGGCCTAGAGGCACTTTCCTGTGGGAACGCATTGACCACTAGGGCACAGCTCCAGCGTTGAGCATCTGCCCCCTGGTGACCAGTGCATGTCATAGTGACCATTCATTCTGCCATTTGGTCAATTTGCATATTACCCTTTTATTATATAGGATAATACATGTGTTTATATTTTTGATACACATATTTTTTAATTCAAAAGTTATCATCTGTTTGGGGGATATAAAGTACAGCATAGAGAATAGAGTTAACAATATTGTAATAACTATGTACAGTGTCAGGTGGGTACTTGAAGTATCAGGGGGAACACTATGTAAAGTATATGACTGTCCAACTACTATGCTGTACACAAAACCAGGAAGGGGGCAGAGAGATTGCTCCACTTCCATTATAACTTCTTGCATCCTATTTGCCTCTCCTATCATTCCCAGGAACACACTAAGATTAGAAATATGCTAGAGAAATAGTAGGAAGAGTATTTGAAGCTCTCAATGTTAAATTGTATATTTTGGGAATGAGCAATAAATCTGAATTGGCCAAATAAAAATAAATAAATAAAAGGACAAAATATGCAAGAGGGTCAATTCTTTTTCTAATATGTTTTTATTAATGTTAGAGAAAGAAGAAGGGAGAGGGAGGAAAGAGCGAGAGGTGGAGGAAGAAACATCCATTGGCTGCCTCTTGTACTGGGGATCAAGCCCACAATCAGAGCATGTGCCCTGACTGGGAATCAAACTGGTGACTTTTTGGTGCATGGGATGATGCTCAACCAACTGAGCCACACAGGCCAGGGCAAGGAGATCAATTCTTTAAAAACAGTTTTTAATTAAAGAAGTAATAAATTTTCATTGCAGACAAATTAAAACAAATGGTCAAACAAGAAGAAAAACTATTACTTGTTTGGGAGCATATCCTTTCAGACCTTTTCTACATATATATATATATATATATATATATATATATATATATATATATATGCATATCTACCCCAAGATATGCCTGATTGGGTTAAAAATTATACTTTATGAGAAATTCCACTTGATATTGCTATTTTGGCTTCGAAGGCATTTTGAAACATTTGTGAAGACTGACAGTGACTTGGGGCATGTTGCAAGCACTTGAATGCCAAAGAATATGAATCATCTTTGCAGCGACGGTTGTCTTAGTAGTCCTGCTCTAGGAATCCTTGTGGTTTGCTGGTTCAGAGCAGTAGTAATCTGGTGCAGGATGACCCTATGATGCCCTTATGTGTTGGTAAGTGTACTAATATTTGCATTATTTCTATTGACTTCTTTTTACTTTATTTTTCCCCTTTGGGGAATGAAAAAGTAAAGATCATGTGTGTTTTGCTTGTGAGCATTGCTTTTAATGTAGATGAGTAATAGCCACAAAAGAGCTTAATGAGAGCAAGAGAAAGGGTTGTAGAATAATGAATGAAGGGAAACTACCCTCATTCAAATAGGTATGGAGTGGTCTCCAGTCCCCTTTCAGTGGTGAATCTAAAGAAGTCACCCTGCAGAAACCCCACACCCACCAGCACGCCTGGCCCAAGAACTTGCTTGCGTGCAGTGGTGTTACAAAGAAGCATCAGCCCTGGCCAGGTTGGCTCAGCAGGCCATGGGGTCAGCCCAGGAACCAAAAGGTCATGGGGTCAATTCCCAGCCAAAAGCATGTACCAAGAGCATGGCCTAAAGTAGGTGTGGGAGGCAAACCAATCAATGTTTCTCTATCTCTGTCCTTCTCCACACCTCCTCCTCTTCCTTCCTTACCTTCTCTCTAAAATATCAATGGAAAAAAGGTATCCTCTGGTGATAATTCAAAACAAACAAACAAAAAAGCACCAAAGGCTTCAAAAATATTATCACCAGTCTAAATACACCTTGATGATGTAAAAATTAATGGCTCTTACCATTGATGTTACTGGTAGATCAAACTGTAGTCATCAACCAAAGAATAATCTGGGTCATCTGCAAAGAGCAGAACACAGAGCAACATGAAGCCAACATTTTTTTCATAGGATCTTAGCCCTGACAAATCAAGGTACTTAACTCAAAGATTCCAGTGATTGCCCTTTTGTAAAGCCTACAAAAATGGTAGTCATGACTACAAACCAGAGAATATTCTGGAAATTCCTTTTTTTTTTTTTTTTTTTTGCCCTTTTTCATCCATGTCTAGCTATTGCCCCTACAGTAAAGTCATCTTCAAATGTGGACAAAAATAAATCCCGTGTTATTATGTAATTATAAGACAACAAGAAATAAAATAATGTAAATCCTTATGTTCTTCAAAGATATAATTTCAGCCATTAATTTTTCCCCCAGTTACTAAATTTTTTCTAAGCTGCTCCATGCAGCAGTAGCTGTTTCTCCCCTCATTCCCTTGAACATAGTTAGGTATACCTTTCTTTTATTCAAATATAGATATTTGTTCTGTCCCTATTATATGCCCAGTACTGTGTTAGGTATTATGAGTGGTACAGGAAAACGAAAAGTGCCTGCCCTCAAGGATCTCCTCTTTATCCAAAGAATATAACTAACAAAAAATGCTGACATGCATGTTTCTCCCAGAGATATGGTAACAGTTTGGAGGGAGAGGGGAAGACTAGTGACTAGTGAAAAATTCAATTACGGGCAATGCATAAGATATATAAGATAAAATAATCTCTTAAGTCAGACTGCCTTCTAGGAAATTCCTTTTGACACTCCAGGAGCTAAATTCTCTTGGCTAGCTATAAAATAGACATCAATTACCAAATTCCTCTGTGTGACACATACCATTACAGTAAGATTCTAATATAGACTTATTGTTTCAGAAATTTGATTCTATTGTAATTATTCCCTTCTTTCCCTTTATTTCACAATTCTAGCTACTCAACCTTAAAGAAACTCTGACAAGCATTTCCAAATGTCTTTCTTGCTGGCATACCTGGTATCTTAGGAATTGGGAGAGGTCCTCTCCTGTAAGAAATGAAAACCACAGTCTTTCAGAGAAGTTCTTGTTTTCCTAGTTTTTACATAACACAACGAGCATTTTGCAGTCTCCTCAGATCTAGCTTCTGTTTAGAAGGTCAAGAAAAGTTCTGATGAAGCCAAAGGCCTGCAGCACTGACACTGGAATGCAAGAAGCAGACATTCTGCTATGCTGAGGAGCGAGATGCACCGTGGTCAGACGCACAGGGCCCTGCTCCCACAACCAGACTGGCAGGAGGAACATCTCAGTTGTGTGGGCAAGACTTCCTGATCTTGTACACAGGCACATTCGCGTGTGAAATGGGAAGTACAAACAGCTCCTACCTCACTGTGAGGATTAGAAGAGCTAATTTCTATGAATTGTTTTGAATAATGATGATGGTCATGCCATTTCCCCTCTCTCCTCCCCCCCCCCCCAAAAAAAAACAAAAAACACCCCATTATCTTTTTTAAAATTGTATTGAAAATTTAACAACTTTGCCGAGACCGGTTTGGCTCAATGGATAGAGCGTCGGCTTGGGGACTGAAGGGTCCCAGGTTCGATTCCGGTCAAGGGCATGTACCTTGGTTGCTGGGCATATCCCCAGTAGGGGGTGTGCAAGAGGCAGCTGATCGATGACTCTCTCTCATCGATGTTTCTAACTCTCTATCTCTCTCCCTTCCTCTCTGTACAAAATCAATAAAATATATTTTTTTAAAATAGTCTGAAAATTCAACAACTTAGACTTCAAAGTGACTGTATATAAAACAAAAGTTCCTCTTCTCTCAAGATGTTTTATGTCGAGGCAGCAAACTTTTCTGTGAAGAGCCAGATGGTAAGTGATTTAGGCTTTGCTGGCTACAATCACTTCTCCTGTACAGTCACTGCAACTCTAGTCAACTCTAGTGGGAAAGCAGCTATAGACAGAATGCAAACAAATAGTTTGGCCTTGTTATAATACAACTTTATATAGCCTTAGCTGGTGTGACTCAGGTGGCAGGATGCCATCTCATGCACCAGAGGTCACCACTTCAATTCCCGATCAGGGCTCAGGCCTGGATTTCAGGCTTGATCCCCAGTAGGGGCTTGGTTGCATGCAGGAGGCAGCTGATCAATGTTTGTCTCTCCCTCTCCCTTCTTCTGTCTCTAAAATCAATAAACACATATTTTATAAAAACTTTATATATCAATACTTAAGGGGGGCAAGGGGATGGAAAAGGGTATACGGGATAAATAATAATGGAAAAAAGTAAAAGAAAAAAGAAAAAAACTCTAGACAAAAACAGAAATTTGAATTTCATATAATTTTCATGTCATAAGACAGTATTCTTTTAATTTTTTTCAACCATAAAATACTCACAGGCACTACCAAAGCAGGCAGGTCAGATTTGACTCACAGGGGGCCAGAGTTTGCTGACTCCTACTCTCTGCAGGCGATGAGAACGGCATAGGACTCATGCATGAATAATACAATTCACATTGGGGCATGATATTGTCCTCTCTGAGCTATGACTGGAGAAATCCATTTCACATTTGTCCTAAAATAGCTATTTCCAAAAATCTAGCAAATGCAGCGGTAGCTATGTTTCCATGCTGATGTCTTAGAACACTAATGACCCCCCAAAAAAAAGTTTATTGAAAGTATTTTTCTTCACATGAAAAGAAGCTGGTCATTACCTTGCTAAGTTCTGCCCCGTAGCCTTTCCCGATGGGGCTGCATTCTTCTGGGGGCAGTAGTAATTCTCATACATGATAGGTGCTAGAGCATCAAGAAACAAAACATGAAGAGGCAGGCGTCTTCCACTGTCAACAACGTATGACAAGAGAATTGCTGAGGTGAAGCCCCGCCCCCACAGCTCCATTCACCTGGGGGAGTCTGTCCAGTTTTCCGTTGATTCACAAAGTACTCAATGTCCTTCTCGATGCTGCACATCTCTAAACTCTTACGGACTTCTTCATACATCTAACAACAAAAGATACATCCAGGAAGAGGGATTCCATAAAACGTGTGATGTGGCTTATTAAAACAGAGGTTTTGATATATGGCTGACTCATTTCCAAATTTTATTTTGGAAAGATTTTTTTTTTTTTTTAATACTGATGGGGCAAAGTAAACAGATACCAAGTCCCAAGACCAATGCAACACAGGGACACAAAGATAATTACTTAAGGAAAAGTTCTTCCATTCCATCCTACAGGTTTTCTTTGTGTTTAATTGTTCTTCTAAAGCAGCAGTTCTCAATCTGTGGGTCGTGAGCCCTTTGGGGGTCGAACAACCCTTTCACAGGGGTCGCCTAAGACCATCAGGAAACAGAGATATTTACATTACGATTCATAACAGAAGCAAAACTACAGTTATGAAGTAGCAACAAAAATAATTTTATGGTTGGGGGTCATGGCATTAGGAAGGTTGAGAACCACTGTTCTAAAGTGAATGCATCGTCTGAGTGAGAGTGGCTATTTCTTAGCAAAGAAGGTTGCGATAACTTGATTCTGGCCCCTCTGAGATCCAGGTTTCCCATGAGAATTACTGTGCACAAATTGAACTTGAATAATGCCCAGGAATGCCTTGAAGTAAATCCTGAATCCTAGAGTGACCATTAGCCAGGGCATCAGTCAGCTGCTAGTACTTGGTGCTGTCCTGGAGTGCCCCTTGGGACTCACATTCATGCTGTAACACCTCTGTCTTCTATAGATTAAACTGTATTTAAGGTGTCCTTACTCTGCCCTCCTGCTCTGAATTTCTTAAAGAAAAAGTCATAGCAGTAAAATAGGCCAAGAGGCAGGCAGGTTGGGTGCTTAACTGGGTCCTTCTATCAACCAACTGGATAAGTGGCCTTGGATAAGTCACTGAACCTCTCTGCGTTTCAATTGAGAGGGGTGAACTAATAAATGTCTACAGTTCCTTCCATGCCAATGGATGCCGCTGACTTACCTCATCGCTGGTGACACACTGTTTTGACAGCTGATTCACGTGTAACCACAATGCATTCCGAAAGAAGTTTATTCGTTCATATTCTTGAGCTTCAAGCACCTAGAGAAACATAACCACATGTGAATACATATGCAGAGAAAGGGGCCATTTGTCTAGATTGACTATGACTTAAGAAACAGTGTCACCCCTCAGGTATGCAAGCTTATTGTCCACTTAGGGTACTCTCCTCACCAAAGGACGCAGATGGAGTCCCATATGGCATTAACACAAACGGAAGGGGGTATAATTCTGAAGGTAAGCAGTTATGATGAATCCAGACACCCTGGTTCTAACCAGATTCCAGCTCACATTTCCAACTGCCTAAGGGGCATCTCCACCAAGGCAGCCTGCCAGATCTCAGGTCAAAACTTTGCCCCTCCCTCCACACACACACACACCCTCAATGAATGAATTCAATTGGCAAGATTGGTCAATTGATCATAATTGTTGATGCTAGTTGATGAGTATATGGGGGTCCTTGCACTTGTCCTCTAAAATTGTGGGGGTTTTAAGATATTGCCTGAACAAGTTTTTTTGTGTGTGTGGTTGTTTTTTTTTCATGTAAATAACAACTTTTGGAAAATCAAGCTATTCTATAAAATGGATGCTATTCTATTCAACAATGAATGCAATATATTCATGTATTTTTAAAATATTGAATACAACATTTTACAGTGTAGAATGTTAAACATATACAAGAGAGGAGAGATACTATAATGAATTCCCATGTACCAACCACCCAGCTTTGTCAAAAATTTTGACCAACTGTGCTTCAGATTCTGTTAAAGCTCCTGTGTGCTTTTCCCAATCTCTGTCACCCTCCTCCTTTCCCAGACATAACCATTGTCCTAAATTTTATCATTCCCATGCATGTGTTTATTTTTTTTTAATATATTTTTATTGATTTTTTTTACAGAGAGGAAGGGAGAGAGATAGAGAGCTAGAAACGTCGATGAGAGAGAAACACCGACCAGCTGCCTCTTGCACACCCCCTACCGGGGACGTGCCCGCAACTAACGTACATGCCCCTGACCAGAATCGAACCCGGGACCCTTCAGTCCGCAGACCAATGCTCTACCACTGAGCCAAACCGGTTTCGGCCCATGCATGTGTTTATAATATGCCTTGCTTTACATGTTCTCAAACCTTATAAAAATGGCTTTACTCCACGCTTTCCCATGAGAGTGTGGAGTTAAGGAAGTAAAGCAAAAAATAGTGTTTTAGCCCTGGCCAGCGTGCTCAGTGGTTAGAGCATCAGCCCACCCACCAAACGGTCTTGAGTTTGATTCCCGGTCAAGGGCACATACCTGGGTTGCAGGTTTGATCCAGGACCTGGTCAGGGCAAGTACAGGAGGCAACCCAGCCATGTGTACCTCTCACATAGATGTTTCTCTCTCTCTCTCACGCTCTCCCTCTTTTTCTCTCCCCGCCTCTCTTTCACTTTCTCCAAAACCAATGGAAAAAATATCCTCGATGAAGAGTAAGAAACAAACAACAACAACAAAGAGTATTTTAGAAGAGGGCGAGTGACCCACAGTGTCAGATGGTAAAGACAGGTCAACTAAGATTAGAAACTGCAGCATTTCCTGTATTTTCCTTATCACACACCAAGTGCATGCGAGGCTCTCTAAGTAATTACTTAACCATTAATTGGTTCCTCTGTTTCATGCCTGTGCTAACGGAACATTAGAAGCAGGCCACTGGACCTTACACCAAGGGGATCACTGGTTCCTCTGAGCAAACCCCAGGAACAACAGGTGGGACAGGCAGGGGCTGTAGGATGTGGAAACAGCTCCTTTAAGAAGCTGGAGAGGAGAAGAAACAGTAGAGATGGGAAGCGATGGCTGCTAAGTTTTAAAGCCAGGAGTGAGTTGGGTTTGCGTAAATGATAATGGAAAAAAGACCCATAAAAGGGAGCTGTGCACAAGGCAGCTGGATGGGATCCTGAGCCCAGGGATGGGAGCAGCCACTCTGGGCTGTATCAGGAGAAAAGGAGGAAAGGGGTGTGTGGGTCAGCAGTTTTCACGTTTGAATTGGCATCAGAATCATCGGCAGAGCTTCTTAACACAGGTTACTGGGCCCACTTCCAGAGTTTCCGAGTCAGGAGGTCTGCAGTTGGTCAAACAAGTTCCCCGGTGGTGCTAATGGCACCTCAGTTTGAGAACCTCTGGTAAGACAATGTGTAGAGAGGGTAACTGAAAATTGAGGAAGTTTGTGGGTCATGTCTTATTTTCTCTTGAGAACGCAATGTGCTGAAAATGAAGGGGGGGGGGGGGCGGCATGGTGAAATCAAAGGTGGAAGGAGGCTAACACATTCTGAAGCCTGCTCACCGGCCATCTGCATTTTCCTTGTCACTTACCAAGTGCACACGAGGTTCTCTAAGTAATTAATTAACTATTGATTGTTTCATCTGTTTCATGCCTGTGTTAACGGAACTTATTATAGAAGGCCTTGAACAGGGTTGGACAGAGTAGGGAAGAGAGAGAAAAATGAGGTTTAAGGGGAAACATGCCAGCTCCTCCCATCCTCCACTTAATCTTCTGATTTCCAATCTGCCCTGGAGCAATTCTAGCAGAATTGGTAGATATAATAAGCGGGTGACGGCACATTTCTGCAAAAATAGACTCTCCGAGTTCTGGAACCAAGACCCCTCCTGAGCAGCGTCCGGCTGGGCTACCTCGCAGGCCTTGATGTGCTCGCTCTGCCACTCCTCTCGGATCTTATCCAGAGTGTTGATGTGCAGCATATACGCCTTGTCTGCAAGGAAGGGGAGGGGTGTGGGCTCAGAAAAGGGCAGGGGCAGCTCGAAGACCAGGCTCACCAGGCTCCATGAGCTCTGATCACTGGAAGGCCATCATCACATCGCGCACCCTCATAACAGCTTTGTGAAATGTTCACGGAACCAAGCAATTAGCGAGAAACGACCTTAAGCAAGGAGAAGTGAGAGTGGCGGGGGAACCTCGGTCAGAGTTTGCTTAGTCTAATTCCACCTCAATAGTTTCTACCCCTTTTCATTTCCAGGAAATGTACCCAATGACAGATGCAGAGATCTACCTTGAGCCCAAAAGGGCACCTAGTTACTTTAGTTTTGGGTTTAGAGACTTCTTAAGTGACCGTGGTCATGAGAGGTTTATGTCCTGCCGGACAAGCTGGGGATTAAAAGCTTGGGCCTTAGATTCAATGCTGACGAGGCTTCCAGACGTGGCTGTTTCTTTCATAGCAGGTACGAGTTAACCAGGGCTGAAATGCGCTTTTTAAATAGTTGCCCCAGGAAAAATTATCAGAGTGAGCCCATATCACAAAACAGCTGCCACGTGACCCTACCATCTCCATCCTGTGACATGTACAGCAACCAGACTGAGCAAGCCTTGGCCAGAAACTGCTGGCCATTCACTTCCTCAGTTTCGCTACCCTTTCTTCCCTTCCTTCCCCACTTCCTGTTTCTCCCTTCTGAAAGCCCATTGTATAGCCATGTGTTCTTCATCGTTAGGTATACCAGACCACCTTTCTCAGACAGGTTTAGGATAAGGTAAACCCCACCACAATCCTCCCCCATCCCGGGAGCCACCCTCACCAGAGTCTTCGGCGGCTGTCTTCGCGGTTGCCAGTTTCACAAAAAGCTGTGGGGACAAAAAACAAATGATCAATGGACCAGGAATGCTGGGCCAGGATTCTGCAGGCAAAACAGATCTAAAAGTAGTGGCTGCACAGAGACAAGCGCTAGTACAAGCCTTACCTAGGGTTCTCTCATGAGCAAATCATTCAACTTGCCCTCTAACCATTCACAGTTGCAAAATATCCATCCATCAAGCATCTTGCCCTACGTCTTCCTAAAGCCATACTCCTGCCCTCTGGTTACTGCCAATCTCATATCCAGATTTTATAAAATTAAATTTATAATGCACCCAAGCAGGAGGCAGCCTGGCTACAAAGAATACATGAGTTGAGCTTTGAAGAAAGATGATTAAAAAAAAAAAATCAAAACTCTTTCCCCCACTTATCACCCCATTCCCTCCCCCATGGCCTCCTTTCTCTAGCTCTTCCACATCCCTAAACATGTGAAGGGTTTTCCTGGCTCAGAGGATCCTAATTAGCCTAAAGGAAGATATTGCCAGAAGTTTGGGGAGCAGGTCCATTTTTAATTAAGATCATTAATTGGCTTTAGCTTGAGATCATAAATCTCAGCTTTTTCAAGTGGTCAGCCCTCCCAGGTACCTTTTCTTGTTGCTTCGGGTTTACCGAGTTGGCACTTCGGTGGACAGCCTGCTCTGCGTCATCTTTGTCTCGGCATTTCTGCTCATAGTTCTTCTTTGCCTTAGTTGTTATGAGCCAAAAGAGGACCAAAATAGGTGAGCAAATCATAACCCTGAAAAGCAGCCATCCTAGCCTGCCAAGCCCAGCGAATACAAGGTACCCTGAATAGGTCTGTGATTACCACTAGAACATGGCTGCTCAGAGGCAGATGCTCTTTCTTGTCTATCGCTGAAACATCTCTCTAGCCCTTTTCCAAATTATGTACATAGTGGCAGCCTGAGCAAGGAAATCAAAACTCTCACCTGGCAAACAAAGTGCATGAGTGTTAAAAACTGATCAGAACAAAAGATGGCATTTCATATGGGAAAAATAAAAAGACCTATGTAACTATAAAATATGGAACCCATCCCAGCCAGCGTGGCTCAGTGATTGAGCATCAACCCATGAAGCAGAAGGTCACAGTTCGAATCCTGGTCAGAGCACATGCCTGGGTTGTGGGTTTGATCCTTAGTAGGTGACGTGCAGGAGGCAGCCAATTAATGATTCTCCTTCATCATTGATGCTTCTATCTCTCTCTCCCTCTCCCTTCCTCTCTGAATCAATAAAAATATATTTTAAAAAATAAATAAATATCAATAAAGACATATCTTCAGGTGAGGCATTAAAAAAGATTTTTTGGGGAAAAAAAGAAATCAAGATTCAGAATAGTCACAGGGGGGAGCTCAAATCCAACAAGATAAATGGGGGGAGGAAAAGAGATAAATGGGATCATATCTATATATGTAAAAGGCTAAACAACCAACCCACTGTCCAACCAGCTGATAGATATGATGCGCACTGACCACCTGGGGGCAGATGCTCAACACAAGAGTTGCCTTGCTGCCATGGCTTGGCAGTGGGGGTTCTCGATGACACACCCAGAACCAGAGAGGAGGGAGCCTGATTTCAGAGTGCATCACCCAAAAACTGCCCTCTCGCGATCCAGGACCCCTCGGGAGATGTCAGAGAGCCAGTTTCAGCTCTATCCCCGCAGGCCAGGCTAAGGGAACCCACCTGCCGGAGGTACCACGTTCACTCGACAACCTTCAAGCCATGGCACCAGCCCCAGGTGCTGCTGGCCTGGGAGGGACCATGGGAGGTTGGATCCAGGGATGTCCCGCCTGTCTCATCCAGTCCTGCCCCGCTGGTCCCCTTTTAATTAATTTCCTTTCAATGTGCACGAATCCATGCACTGGGGCACTAGTGATACATAAATAAATATATATATATATAATTTTGTGTCTTGGCCTAAAATATTTAAATTAGCTTGCTATACTTTCCCAGGTTACTAGAAAGATAATATTGTGTTCCTACTATCTAGTTTCATCCTCAATTTTTTCAAGGCTTTAAAAAGAAGAAAAGTGATATCACTAAAAAAGGAATTGCATTAACAAATAACATTATTGAAATGTTATTTGAGTAGGACAGGATTTCAGGAAAAGGCAATAAAATGAAACTCACATCCATGGTTTTCTTGAATTGTACGCTCCTTTGTTTGTGGATAGCATCCATTATAAGCTCTGTCTGTGAAGAGAACACAAGCACTATTAATAAAAACAGAAAATATTGTTAATACCATCTTGTCTTGAGGGCTGTGTTCAAGATGGATTATCTCACTGAGTCCTCACACAACCCAGAAGGTAGATGTACTATTTATTATTTCACAAGTGAGGAAACTGCAGCAAAAAGGTTGAACAAGTTGCCCAAGGTCCTATGGCTGATTAATGGAGGAGGTCCGTCTTTGAACTTGGGCAGCCACCATTGTGAAACATTCATCACCTTAGAACAGTCGCTTCAGCAACTCTGAGATCAAGAAACTTTGGTGTCAAAAAAAGACTTTTTTAACTTTTGTTAAAGTGCCCTTTATATTTTGAAAGGGGTCTTTTTTCTGTAAGCTTATATGGGCACAGTTAAATTAGAGACTTACAAACATTCACTTCCGTGGCATACCCTTACCCAGCCAGGAGCCTGGACAGAATGAAGGGAAGAAATGTTTGTAGGACAGCGAAAAGAAGCTGTTCTCCCACTCTTTTTTTTAAACATATATTTTTATTGGTTTCAGAGAGGGAGATAGAAACATTGAAAAGAGAGAATCATCCATCAGCTGCCTCTTGCATGCCCTCTCCCCCCCAGCAACCAGGGCATGTGCCCTGATCAGGAATTGAACCATGGCCTCCTGGTTCATAGATCGATGCTCAACCACTGAGCCACAACAACCAGGCTGTTCCAGGTAAAGTAAACTACTTTGTTGTGTTCTCTTGGGAGCAATTTCTTTATTGTGGATGTGACATTAATACATTTATTAGTCAGAGTAATGCAGCTAATAATAAAAAATGTACCTCAGATATAATAGTTCCTCCAATGTATCAAGCATTATGTGATAAGCAGTTTTCATGCATCATAACACCTAATACTCTTACTCCCATTTTCTTGACAGTAAATTGAGGTTAATTACACTCAGCAAGTAGAGTTGAGATTTGAGCCCAGAAACCTGACTCTTCTGCCCTTATTCCTAATCATGACCATAAACTACCATTATCTCTATAGTAGCTCTATAAAAGCAATTGGGAAGATAGAAGATCAAGAGATGCAATCATTCAAAATGAGCTATGACATTGCTCTTGTGCGAAATGATGTAATGCAAAATAATATTGAAAATTAAAGTTGAATGTGGTTTCTTTCCTGCAATATTAAGTTGCTCTCTGTTATCGTAGCCCACAAATACAGATTTTCAAGATATCTGGAGAGAATATCTCACTTCAAATGTGAGCTTTGGTCGAAACTGGTTTTGCTCAGTGGATGGAGCGTCGGCCTGCGGACTGAAAGATCCCAGGTTCGATTCCCGTCAAGGGCATGTACGTACCTGGGTTGTGGGCACATCCCCAGTAGGGGGTGTGCAGGAGGCAGCTGGTCGATGTTTCTCTCATCGATGTTTCTAACTCTTTATCCCTTTCCCTTCCTCTCTGTAAAAAAATCAATAAAATATATTTTAAAATATATATGAGCTTTGTAGAATACATGAATTTCCCTTGGGGGGACCCCAAGGGGCCCTCAGAGAACTGAGGCATCATCTTCTCTGAAAGAGAGAGACCAGAAGTAGCTATGCACCTGCTAATGGTGAAGATACAGTAGACAGAACAGATAGGGCTCCAACATGATCCCCACATGGAGGACTCATGGGCACATCTTTGCCATTGCAGGTATGGAGCTGTGTGGTTCACATTAGCCCCTATATGTGTTTGTCAAGAGGAGGAGCTGGATTTATTTATTTTATAACAGTTCCTGGTTCTCCCTGGCTCCATGGAGCAGATCAATTAGCAATGCTGGTCTATTCCATGATCCTTTCAAGTCCGAATATACACACTGCCATTCTTCCAGTTTGGAAGCTGCGACTATCTTATACTTTATGGCCCAAGCCAGGCCTCCTTAATGCCAAAGTTCTACATAACACCTGCTTCAAGCACCTCTCAGGTGGCTACAAAGTTATATGAGCCAAACCTTTTCACTTCAGATCATTCCTCTCTCTGCCTTCAAAGATTCCTGGCATTTGTACATCAGTAGGATCCTGGAGAGCAGCAATCTACTCTTTCACCTGACAGGTGGAACCCTGGGTCCCAGACCTCGCACCATTGGTGACCTTTGCTCAAGGCTACTTGGTGACACCACGTCCTGCTCTGCCTGCTGCACCACCTTAATTTAAGTGTCCTCATGTCCATGGTTCACTTAAAGGGGACCCCACTCTTGGTGGCCCCTATAAGTCAAGGGTTCTCTTTTAGGTTTCCTTAGGGAAGCACTTCTTTGAGGACTCAGACTTTCTGCTCAGACCAAATTTAATAACACAAAGTAGTGCAAAAACACAATCACCCCTGTTACAGGGTGGGGAGAAGTAAGCGGGAGGGGAAAAGGAAGAGAGATTTATAAATGGCCCAAATGACCCTGTCCTAATTATGGAAATAACTACTTAGCCATCTATTTGTCTGTCTACCCCACTCAGACTATATTCTGGAAACTGGAAGCATCACTCTCTGTAATGCTTTGGAGATTGCTCTCTAAATAGGCAGGACAAAACTCTGCCATGGTCATTCCCATCTCAGCTGATATGGTAAAATGATGTGGGCACCAGAGGAGAGAGTAGCTGACCATGTGCTGCCTGTCAGGCTTAGGACATTCTGGGCCAGAAAAGGAACCTCAGTACCCTAAAACATCCAGACTCCTGAGAATAGTTCCAAAGACCCCACCCTACCTGCCAACCACCAGGAGTGAGAGCCTCATGTCTTACCACCCTCACCTATATTGGCTTTTACTCTACTGGTTTTAGATTCAAGGTCACTTCCTCAGGAGGCCTTCTAAGCCCCATACATTAGGTGTGGTGTTCACTCTGTACCTTCAGGTGGCCTTGATCTCCCCTACCATTTAAGGTTCATCATACTTTACCATGATTATGCGACCTCGGTCTCTCTGGCCATGCTCACCACTCAGTGAGGGAACGGTGACCACGCCTATATTGCTCACCACCCTTGGATAGTTGTAGAAGTAAGTACCCCATAGACTTCTGGCCATTCTACATGCACCTCCCTGCCCCAGTTTAACAGAACCCAATTGATGGCTTACCTTGATAAGTGGAAACGGCTTTATTTCCAAGAAGTGAAAACCAAAGTGTTCAGGGTTTTATCAGTGGAAATGAGAAGTTAGCAATGGCATATTTCCCCCCAATGTTTAAAATTTTTTTAAAGTATTTATGTACAGAAGTTGGTACATCCCAGAGTTCATTGTGATGCAAGTATACACAAATGGATTGATCAACCTGGGACTTCTCCCAGAAGGCTGGGAAGGAGGCATGGTCCTGCTGTAGAGAGCACCCTAGGATGTATAGGGAACTTGGATGACAAGGGTAGGCTGAATGCCGGTTGCTCTATTGCCTAACAGATTTCAGAATGTGGGTGGCTAGGTCTGATAATTTTCTCAGTGACTTGTTAGGAGGGGAAGTTTCAAAAGCCTTTCAAAATTAACAACATTTTCTCCGAAATGACTAGGACTACCCAGGGCACTTGAAAGATGGGAAAGAATGACCCTCCTCTCCTTTTAGTGGTAATCATGTGTGCATGGACCTTGGTTGTCTAAGGCAGTGGTCGGCAAACTCTTTAGTCAACAGAGCCAAATATCAATAGTACAGCTATTAAAATTTCTTTTGAGAGCCGAAAGCCAACTTCTGCCATAGGCCACAAAGTTTCAATCGCACTGTACATGCACACCTGAAAGTGGTATTTTGTGGAAGAGCCACACTCAAGAGGCCAAAGAGCCGCATGTGGCTCTTGAGCCACAGTTTGCCGACCACTGGTCTATGGCATTTTGCTGCTTGAAGTTTGCAATTCCTCTAGAGAGGTGGGCAGGGCTGGCAATATCAGCCAAAAAAGTTTTCCCATCCAATAGTGGGTATAATATACATATTATTTCTGCTCTGAAAAATACTTTGGCCCAGAGAGACCCCTGAAACCTGGTACCTGAAGCTTGCATTTGTATGGAAGTGCTTAATATGGTATTCCTTAAATGATAGTTTCCAGCCTTCCTGGCTAGTAAAAGGCAAAGCTATAATATAAGAGCTTCTCACAAAATGACAATAGAGGCAAAGCAATGTTTTAGGAATTGAACATAAGGGAGGGTCAGGCTCAATCCCAGTGAGGGATGCGCAGGAAACAGCCTATCACTGTTCCATTCTCACATAGATGTTTCTCTCTCTCTCTCTCTCTCTCTCTCTCTCTCTCTCTCTCTCTCTCTCTCTCTCTCTCTCTCTCTCTCTCTCTCTCTCTCTCTTCTCTCTCTCTCTCTCTTTCTCTCTCCATTTCTCACTCTCTAAAAATCAGTTTTAAAAACCGTTTTTTAAAAAAATAGAAAGGAGTCAGAATAGTGGCTGGTCTAGTATAAGTAACACTTGATCTTTATAACTTCCCCAAATATTTTCCAGTTTTCTTAGCTTGCTCACTCACATCTCCTTACATGTAGTTGGCCAGAGTAAATCTCAATGAAAAAGAGCTTATGTACATCTGCTCTGAAGACAAGAACTGATTACCCAACTTGTAAAACAGAGAGTTTGGACTACATTCTGGTCTCCACGGAGTGAGTCTCCTCTACCTCTTACCCTCCCTTTATTTCCTTGTCCAGGAGGAGAAGTGTGATCTAGAAGCTCTCCATCGTGGCTATGCTACACTTTACTGAAGAAAGAGGGGGTTCCCCTTTCCAGTCAGAACTTAAATAGTGGCAGCAGATATGAGAAGAAGAGGAAAGCAGGCTGGAACCCTAAATCTAGCAAAAATTGTAAAAAGAAGTGGCCTGGGGGATAAGTGGGGACAGAACCATGAGTCTCCACATAGTTTTCCAATAAATAATCCTATAGGTTAAAACAAGAGCATGTTTACACGAGCGTGGGAACCGAGCCAAGGAGTTGAATGAACAAGCAAGCCTTGAGTATTCTACCATAAGAAAGGCAATATCTTAACACATATGCAAGCCCAACCTTTTTCCGTTGTAGCTTTTGCTTTTCCCTGAATTCTTCCAGCTTCCTGGCCTCTTCTCTTAGAGTCTGTGCGAGCTGAATATGACATTGTGCCACATTGTCTACTTCTGCAAAAGAATTTCAAATAATGGTAAACAAGGTAGACATATAATATGCAAAACTGTACACATTTTAAAATTATATACAGAATTCTGAAGCAAGTGGCTAAATTAACTGACTACACTTAGTCACCAACATTTATTGAGACCATCCATGTGCCCAGCAATGCTCTGACTACCAAGATCAAGGCTGGCAGGGCTTTCGCTTAGCCTTCTATCTCTAGCTGTTACTAACCTACTGTATGTCCAGGGCCAGGGAGAAGTTCATGTAGCTTATGTGCTAAGAGACATTCCTAAACCCACTACAATTTCAAATCCCATCCTTAGTTTTCATAGGTGAGCTCTAAGGATCTCTAACATCTCATGTGCCTGAGCATTTTTAAGAAAGTCATACACCAAAATTTTGGCTACCAAGTTATCTCTGGAGAGAAAGGTTATTGTTGATTTTCCCCCCTTGGTTTTTATGTAAAACCTTTGCAATAAGCATGGCTTACCTCTACAGTAGAAAACTTAAAATGTTAATCTTACTTACAATTTGTTCTATGAAAACAAAGTACAGTATGTAAGCTAGAAAGACTAAGAGATCTGATCTAAAAATATTTTTTAATTTGTCTGTGTCAAGATAACTTGAACAAGGTTAAAAGATACATGACCAAAAAAAGGTATTTGCAATTTGTATAACAAAAAAGTAAATAACTATATTAAAAGTATTCACAAAACAAAAGAAATATATATATCCCAGTATAAAAAGTTGGTTAAAAAACTTGAAATATATATATAAAAAAAGATCAGCTCAATGGCCTATAAACATTAGAAAATATATTCAGTCTTAACACAAAAATGTAAAATTTTAAAACATTGAAATAGCCCTGGCCAGTGTGGTTCAGTTGGTTGGAGTGTCATCTTGTACACCAAAGGGTCACAGGTTCGATCCCTGGTTAGGGCATGTGTGGGAGGCACTCAATCAATGTCTCTCTCTCTCTTTCTCCCTCTCTCTCTCTCTCTCTCTCTCTCTCTCTCTCCTCCCCACTCTCCCTCATTCCCTCCCCTCTCTCCTTCTTCTCTTTCTCTCTCTCAAATCAATAAAAACATATCCTCAGGTGAGGATTAAAAATAACAATAAATTAAATAAAACACAGAAACATAATTTTTTATCTTTCAGTTTGACAAAATTTTTAAGTATTAAAATTTGTGGTATTGGAGAACCTGAGGAAAAACAGTACTGCTGAAAGGGGAAAAATCAATATAACCTTTCTGGAAGAAATTTGGCATTTTGTAGGATCAAAAAAAATTTAATGTAAAAGAATGAGGCAGATCCACATGAACTGAAATGGAAAGATGTCTATGCTATCCTATCAATTGAGAAACTAAATTATAGAGAATATGCATAGTATAATCTCATGTATGTCTGTACATGTGTGTGTGTCTGCAATTAGAGAGAAGGGAGAGAGAGACTAAAAGCTGTAAATGCGTAGATAAAGGTCTGGAAAGACATATACCAAACTGCTAGCATGATTAAAAATTGATATTTTTCACTTTAAAAGCTATTTAGGAACATATGTGCCACCCCATAGATTTTGGTAAAGTTTTTTTTAAATATTTGTATATATATTTATTGATTTCAGAGAGGAAGGGAGAGGAAGAGAGAGAGAGAAACATCAATGAGAGAGAATCATTGATTGGCTGCCGCCTGCATGCCCCCTACTTGGGGGGTGAGGGGAAAGAGCCTGCAAACCAGGCATGTGCCCTTGGCCAGAATCGAACTTGGGAACCTTCAATCCTCAGGCCGATGTTCTATCCACTGAGCCAAACCAGCTCCACCCCATAGATATTGATGCATTGCCATGGTGTGATCCTATTTATTTATCTGAATAGATACAAACATAACTGTGTATATGGTATAAAAATGTTGGAGACATATTCACCTGTAACTGCTTAGTACTAAGAACTGAATACTTGGGTGTTCGCTATCTTGTTCACAGTTAGTTGTCTCATTTGAATTTTTAATATAAAAATCTATTTTTAATAATAAAGTGAAGCTACTTGGGGAAAAAGAAAACAAGGACAATAACAACGAATAAATATGCTGAGGAGACCCAGCCTATGCTGAAGTCCCCCTGGGCTAACCATGGTTGGCCTTGTGGGCATGCAAGAAACATGAAGACACTGTCCACATCTTGAGAAATGCATTCATTGATGAGTTAAAGAAGGAAGAGGACACCTATGGGAAAGTTAAGATGAATATTTATCTGGTTAACCTTACCAAGCTCTAGAACCACTCAACTGACTACAGAAACACTTTGGGCACAGGTACATACAGTGCCTTGGTTAAACTCCTCAGTTTGGAAGCACCAAGTATTCTGAAGAACAGAAAGACTCAAAAGGAGCTTCTGAGTAACGGGCCTGGGAGCTATTAGAACTGGACAGGAACCCTTGACGACCAAATGCCAGCACCTCAACCTGGACTTCAAGTGTGAGAACCACTTCTGTAAGGAAGTCAAATGCACAGCCCGACACGCAGGTGTGGACGGTTCTCCAGCTATGTCAACTCTGCAGAGCTATTTCTCACCTTAGGAGTTGCTTTCATTTTTCCCACCCAATGTGAGATTTCTGTTCAAATGAAAATCCACCTTTTAATGACAGACAGAGCTTGCCAAGGACAGTAAATATGTTTTTAAAGAATCACTTACGCTGCTTGAAGACTTCAAGGGCTCGCTTCAGGGTGCTAAAAAACAAGTACATATATAATGTCAACTTCTGGAAACTGGCTGTACAATCTCCTTCTAATGCCACTGCATGTACCCCTTGGCCCACAGTTCTAGACTCATCTTAGCCCCCAAGCTTAAAAGGACAGCAAAAGATCAAGACTGCAAGGGGGGGGGGGGGGGCGGAATCTAACTTTGGGGGTGGCAGCCTGGCAATGGTCATCTCCTCATCTCCCTGCTGTTCTTCATTACTTTGCAACAAGGAAATAGTTTACCAACTTTTTTTTTCTTTGTTAATCCTCACCTGAGAATATTTTTTTCCCATTGATTTTTAGAGAGAGTGGGAGGGAGGGAGAACAGAGGGAGAGAGAGAGAGAAAGAAAAAGATTGACGTGAGAGAGACACATTGATTGATTGCCTCCCAGACCTGGACCAGGGATTGAACTGCAATCCAGGTACATGCTTTTGACCGGGAATCTATCCCAAGACCCTTCAATGTATGGGCAGATGCTCTAACCACTGAGCACAACGGCCAGGGCTCTACCACCCTTTTGACAAGCACTTTGGCCTTAAACCCTAAGTAGGCCCATCAGAGGCCAGAGGCCAGAGGCCCTCAGTAAAGCCGATGAGGTGACAAATCCTACCTAGCCCATAGAGGAGCAAAGTCACTCACTCTCATAGGGCACTTTCTAAAGATAATCCTGGAGGTGACAAAAACAAGTAACCTAAATGGCCTTTCACTTCAACCTGGCAGCGAGGCCCCCAGTTCTCATCTCCTACTGGGTGTTCCTCTCTGAGGTGTGTAATCATAAATTAGGGATCTGACTGGCTTTTCTCACGGGACTGAAGAGAACGGGGCCAGAGTCTCTCTATGAATTTACTCAGGTTCCAGTCAACAGTGTAACAATATAAGAGACACCATTTTGGATCAGACTCATTCCACTAAATATATTTTCCAAGAACTATGTGAGAGAATGTGGCTATTACCCAGCACAAAACCTCAAAGGTTTTGGATATTTTGCCAAACACCTTACATATTTTATAAATAAGTGTTGTTGGTTGTTTTTTGGGAGGTAGGGGTGTCAGCTGACCCACTAATCTTTAAAAATCCTGCTGGAATAACAGTGCAGCTTGCCTAAGTCTATCCGGTTTTGACCTGTGAACATGTAAATATTTTACATATTCAAAAAATAAAACTAAATCAAACAGAAAAAAGAAAAGAATCCTTAAATTTTAAAACAAACTGAAATGAACTTAATATAAAATACATAATGACACAGAGAAAATAAAATTTTAAGTGAGCTTAGAACACAGGATTCTTAGTGAAATATAGCCTGAGATCAAAAGGAACTGCAAGAAAAGGGTGAACTTTTTTCACAAGTTTTCTTGTTAGTAACAATAGTGATATTATTTTGAAAAATTTTGATATATATTATCATATAAAGCAAATAATTATGCTAATATTGTCAGGAAGTAAGATTTCCCATTTAAGAGGAAATGAATATAAAATTAAGGAAGCTAAGTAAAACCCTGTAAAGTGAAATTGGAATTGGAAATATTAATATGAACTCATGTTATTAAAATCTGTCCCCTAGAAGCAGGGACATCTCTGTGACATGATCAATGCCAGAACTTAAGAGTCTCATCTCTAAACATGACTGGTTGGTCATTAAAAAGAGCTAAGTATATTTTGAGAAATAGCTGTTCCAGGTTTAAATTAAAGTCCCAAAGTTATATGAACAAAATATGGCAAATGTGGATAATTATGAAATCTGGGTGATGGGTTTCTTATGTTTGTCTTTTTCCTTTTAATGTGTTTTTATTTTATTTTTATTTTAATACATTTTAATTTATTTTTTTAGAGATCGAGGAAGGAAGAGAGAGAGAGAGAGAGAGAGAGAGAGAGAGAGAGAAACAGTAATGTGAGAGAGAAACATCAGTTGCCTCCCACACACACCCCAACCAGGATCAAACCCGTTACCTGAATATGTGCCCTGACAAGGAATCAAACTTGTGACCTTTTGGTGCACAGAACTACACTCAACCAACTAAGCCACACCGGTCAGAGTTCAGTATGTTTTTAAACTTTTCATTTACAACATAAAAAATAAAAAATAATCATTAAGTTAAAATTTTTTTCTTTGTATTATTGTCCTATGTCTGTGGGTAACAAATTTTTAGGCTTATGCAACTATAAATATTTTACCTATCTCCCAACATTTTTGTCATTTTCACTGATCTAGTACTTCGTAATCTTGGAGTGCATGTGGGCATGTGTGTATGCATGTATTTTAGAAGCAAGAGAAGAGGAATGACAATATCATGACTGCCCCATTCAGACCTCTGAGAGGACACAGACCTCTTTGCAGCTATAAATAGCACAGCAAAGCAGTATGCAGGTCAGTATGTAATGTGATTGGGTCTGCAGAGGCCTGCAAAGTCTGAACTAGTTCTCCCGATCCCCCGCCCACACCCCCAACAACATTCTTATTTTGGAGAAACAATCTAGAAATTTCCATATGCAAAGAACTGGCCACAAAATGTGTGAGATCTGCTGCAAAATGAAAATCTGGGATCCCCTGTTTATACACTATTAAGAATTTCAAAGGTGACAGCAAAGAGCATTAAGCTGATTATGAAGCCTTTCTAAGTATTGGTTCTTATATGACTGACTGCCCATGAAGCCAGGAATGATAACTGTAGTATAGAAATCTCACATTGGTAGTGAGAACTATAAATGGTGCAAAAACAGCCGAAACCGGTTTGGCTCAGTGGTAGAGCATAGGTCTGCGGACTGAAAGGTCCCAGGTTTGATTCCTGCCAAGGGCATGTACATTGGTTGCGGGCACATCCCCAGTAGGGGGTGTGCAAAGAGGCAGCTGGTTGATGTTTCTCTCTCATTGACGTTTCTAGCTCTCTCTCTCTCCTCCTTTCTGTAAAAAAGTCAATAAAAAATATAAATTTTTATAAATGGTGCAAAAACAGTCTCTTGTAGCTATCACAAACTATGTATGTGTATATAGGCATGCGTGCATCCGTGTGTGTGTGTGTGTGTGTGTGTGTGTGTGTGTGTAAGACTCTCTATTAAATTTCTACTATAAAGTTATATATAATGTAACCCGACCTATGAAAAGTATACATAGAAAAGGACTTCAAGAGAAACTTAAAAATATTAATAATGAGTTGTAGCTTCATAGTTCACTTTAACCTTCTATTTTTTCCAAATTTTTCACAGCTGAAATGAAATAAGTTAAAAGTTGTCATTATCCAAGACACTTCGCCCTCCTGGCCAGCTCTTTCCTCTGAAGTGATGGGCCTCGACAGTAGAACCAACCTGGAAACCAGAAAGAAGTGTGGCACCTACTTGATCTCAGACTGTCCACATGGCTTCTTCCTAGAGAGGTTGAGCAGATCTTTGCCATATCTCTCTTCAATTGACGCCCTAAGTGGAACAGAAGAGAGAGTTATAAGTCCTCCTCGGGGCTGACTCTCAGGCCCCTGGAAGGCAAAACTGCACCTTTGAGAGCAGCTCAGATAAAATACCACTCTCTAAAATACAAATTCCCTCTAATCTACAAGTGGTGCAGGATTCCATGCTTAAAGGTGTTCCACAAGCATGCTTCCCTCCTCCCTACTCAGTATTGTGTTGCAATACACAATTAAGAGCCCTGACCTGGCCACCAAGTTCCTGGAGAAACCCCTTTCAGAAAAAGATACCCAGCCATCATAGGAGAACATTAAGTAGAGTGGATAAGCCATTATACATGGAGTTAATAGAAGTCCTGGCTCTACTACTTAGTGTTTTTATAATCTTGGACAAATCATTTAAAACCCCATTGAGCCTCAGATTTCTCATCTGTAAAATGGAGCTAATGATTTATACCTTCCAGGATTAACATAATGGTATTGGTAGTGGGTAGAGATATCCAAAGCATGCTTGCTAATAAAACTGTCTGCTGGAATAGAGAGTGGTGTCATGGGTGAGAATGTATGAAACAAAGAGAAACGGCAGATAGAGAAGTTTTCTCTGTTCGAGAAACAAGCCATCTTCCCAGAAAGTCACCTGCCCTTCTGCCCAGAGTTGATGAGTCATAAACATAGGGTCTATATGTAAGATGCCTCTTGGATTCTGTCACTTTCTAAGTCCCCTGGTAAATAACTTACTAACTTAATTTAAAAAGTTACACTTTTGCTCGGCCAATGTGACTCAGTGGCTGAGCATCAACCTATGACCTAAGAGGTCACACAGTTCAATTCCCAGTCAGGACATGTTTAGACACATATCATAAAAATTTTGTAAACATATGTGTATCACACTTGATAACTCAAATCAATAAAATTAGACATACTTTCTTAAAGTTACACTTTCATGCAAAGACAGTGGAAACAATAATACCTCATGCAGTTGATGTGTGTCAAAGGAGACTATTTCTTTTTTAAAATAATATATTTTTATTGATTTCAGAGAGGAAAGAAGGGAAAGACAAAAAAAAATCAGTAATGAGAATAATTGATCAGCTGCCTCCTGCACACCCCACACTTGGTGATGGAGCCCACAATCTGGGCATGTGCCCCAAACGAAAATCAAACTGTGACCTCCTGATTCATAGGTCCATGCTCAACCACTCAGCTATGCCAGTCAAGCAAAGGAGAAAATTTCACAGACGTGTAAAAACCTCAATGTTACAGTAATAGAGATTCTGAGACAAATCTCCCAGCGCAGCACATAGCAAACACTGCACAAGTGGCTGTCAGTATGGAACTGCTCAGGCTGCTGTGTGGTGCTCATCATCCATGTCATCATTATGTCTTTCCAGCTGGTTAGGAGGTAAACTGGGAAAATTCACAATTTACTGATGGATCGTTTGTTACTCTCTTTTGTTACTTACTTGCTGTGTTACAGTAAGTCATCCAGGACTCACTGGGTACAGATCAGCTGCAGAGCACATACGGAGACATGGCCCAGGGATCGGCCATTCAGATGCAAGAAAGGCAGCATGCTTGCCCACTCCAGAGCAGCATCTGACACGATGCTTTGCATTTAGGTGATTGTTCTGTCTGTCCCCAAAGGAATGTAAATGGGTTGACTGAAATCCTTCTGGGTATAACCAAGGTTGAGCTGCCAGAGCAGTCCACAGCAGGACTTTGACATTTTGGCAGGAGGGGGCAGGGTGTCACAAAACTTGGATATTGGACATATTTAACAACATATATAAAAAAAAAATACTTGAGCCCTGGCTGGTTTGGTTCAGTGGATAGAGCGTTGGCCTGTGGACTCAGGGGTCCCAGGGTTCGATTCCAGCCAAGGGCACATGCCCGGGTTGTGGGCTTGGTCCCCAGTGGGGGGAGTGCAGGAGGCAGCTGGTCAATGATTCCTTCTCATCATTGATGTTTCTATCTCTCTCTCCCTCTCTCTTCCTCTCTGAAATCAATAAAAATATATTTTTAAAAAATACTTGATACATGTATGTGTTTCACACTTGATGAACTCAAAATATAAACAGTAGCCTAGAGATGTTGCTCAGTGGTTAGGAGGTCATGGTTTGATTCCTGGTCAGGGCACATAGCTGGGGTTTCCAGCTTGATCCACAGTGTGTATGGGGGGGGGGGGGGGGTGCAAGAGGCAGCAGATTCTCTCTCATCATTGATTTTTCTGTCTCTCTCTCACTCTCTCTCTCTCTCCCTCTCCTTTCCTCTCTAAAATCAATAAAAATATACTTAAAAACTATATATATATATATATATATATATATATATATATATATATATATATATATAAAACACATTGCTGCTATCTTTGCTCCTGTCTCTGTGTGTGTGTGTGTATTGTCTCTAATCCATTCGATTAGAATATGCTAGGTTTCCACATGAAATTTTACAGCAGCTCAGTAAAACGATGCCCAAAAGCCTCGGAAGACATTTCAGTAACGTCAGCCTAAGGCCCAGACTCAGCAGACCGAGTCCCAGGTGCTATAAGCACCCCACACCTCACAGAGCAAGAGGAAATGTTAGACCCACCCCCAAGCCAGGAGAGGACTGCACTTCTCCACATAAATTACCCTGAACAGGATGTAATGGGGGAGCCACTCTCTCCTCAGTCACAGCAGCCTCCTAAGAAGCACACCACCAACAAAGGAAGCCCAAAGGCCAGGCAGGCCACTCGCTCAGGGGCCTCAAGTCCCCACCCTCGGGCGTGTGTACATATCTGACACTCTGAACTGATGGCAGCAGATCCTTCCTCAAAATCCAAGCACCTGGGACAGATTTCTTTTACTAAGAAACTCCTGGAAAAAAATGGCCATATACTAGAAATACAGTATCAATACTTAATCATGCTTAATTTGCATATATTTCTCTCACTTGCCCATATATTTTTATGAAATGTTTAAAAGTGGGAGTTTAGCTTTTGGGTTCTAGTTGGACTTCTGCTTTTCAAACTGTGGGGCATGACCCACTAGGGAACCATAAATCAATCCAATGGGTTATGACCAGCATGAAATTCTATTAAATATACTCACTTAAATAGAATTGAACAAAATCATAGGGTAGTGATGTTTTCTTAAACTTTTGCTTTCCGTGTGTGTGTACCAGGTGGCAGTGTACCATGTATTTCTTGCTGAGGGTCATGTTTTTGTAATGCAGACACCCCTGATTTACACCACCACCCCACTGTGCCAGGGCACCATTGGATGGTCCACTGGTGTAAAGGGCCACCTGGGAAGGCGCATGGGCAATTTTCTTTAATTATCATCAGCTGAGCCACGCCTTGGGAGCATGTTTCCTCAAGATGGGTGACATGTTGTCAGCTTGGCCTTCATATCAACCCAGGTGTCGGCAGGGGCGGGACTAGATATGTAAATCCAGGCATGCTAGGGCCTACTTAAGAATGCAAATAAGTTGGTGTTACTTCCTGGTATTGGGGGTATACAATAAATGCCCTGGGAGGGGCCATCGTTGTCTTTTTCCTGCCTCTCCAGCAGACAGGATGGCAGCCCTCCCAGCTCCCAGCTAAAAATCTATCTCTGTGTCTTTTCTCTTTATTTCTATTATTTCTCAATTCCTGGCCACCTCCACTTAGAACCAGTTCGTTCATCTTTCTTTCCGTGCGGGACGGGAAAAGGGAGATCCCCACCGCATCAGGTCCCCACACCCTGGGCAGCAGAAGCTTCAGCTATTAGCCAACACCTCCTTCGTGGATGTGTCACAAAGCTGTTTCATCTCCAGGGGGAAATGTATAATATAAAAGCCTTGATTGGAAGAGGAACACAAAAGCAAGGAATGTTCTGCAGTCTATCTCCTGCTTAGTCACGGGACTCTTAATTGCTTGCTACTTTGTCAGCTCTGCTGAAGACAGGCAGAAGCCCACCTCCAGTGCCTGTCCAGAAAAAGGAAGGCTGCAACTTGGTGTCACCGTTGTCAGCCAGTGTGGGTAGAAAAGGGAGGCTGGTCACTCACAGGAGGAGGGGCAGTGACCCCCCGGTGAAGAGACCTCGCTCTGTCCACCCCTCCTGAGATACACAGGGAGGAAGTGGTCCTTTGAATCCATTCAAGGAGAGAGGCCTCACCACCTAGTGGGGCTACCAGTGTGTGCTCTATGATGCCTAATGTTCTCTTGAGTAGAAAATAAAGAGATTTGGTCGAAGACACATTGATGTCTGTATCTCCAAGTTATGACTCTCTAACTCACTGTTAATTGGTTTGGGGCCTAGCAATGACCTGAAACTTAGGCCAACCCCCCCTACCCCACCCCCACCCCAGCAAAGCACTCCATTCAGAATCACAATGGAGTATTCCAGATGAGAAAGTTCCATACACTAACTCACTTCATTAAGTATAGAATTAAAAAATAAAATAAAATCATACACATTAAGAAAAAGAAAACAAGCCCTGGCAGGTAACTCAGTTGGTTAGAGCATGGTCCCAATACGCCAAGGTTGCAGGTTCGACCCTAGTCAAGGCACATATAAGAAGCAACCAATGAATGCATAAATCAGTGGAACAACAAACTGAAATATTTCTTCTCTCATTCTTGCTGTCACTCTCAAATCAATAAATAAATAACTAAATTTTTAAAGAAAGTCAAAAAGGAAAGAGAATTCTATAAGGCAAATTAGTATCTCCATTGCCACCAAGCCATACTGCCATGTGGAGTGCCATGACCTGTCCCACATCTTTGTCACTGCTCCCTAATCCCCAGTGGTCTCTGAATCAGGCTCTGCCCCTCTTCTGCCCCTGTCCCCACTCACCACATGGGTCATGCTCATTCTCATTTTCAAGTGTACTGTTCCCCCACATATATCTGGATATCCCTCCACCTATCAAATCCACCAAACCCTCAGAGGGCCACCTCAAGGATCTCCTCCTCCATGAAGCTCCCACGCCCCCCTCTTTTGGCCAGTCTCCCACAACCTCCCTCTCCCGTGAGGTCCCTCAGTGTCATGGGTATCACACAACTTAATGCTTTATTACATTTTGTTTGGTGCTTCACTCATAAGTCTTATCTCTCCAACTGGTTTTTAAGAACTTTAGGACAAAAATATCATTTATGTCTTGGGGAGCATCCCATAACCTAGTGCAGGGGGTCTTGTGAACCATGAAACACAACCATGAAGCAACATCAGCCTATGGCCCAGATTCAGCAGACTGTGTCCCAGGTCCCATAAGCATCCCACACCAGATAAGCAGTGAATTGTTCAGTAAATTGTTCCTTGTTAGTGTGGAAGCATCCTGTCTTCCCTCTGTCTTCAGAGAGGAAACAGTGTGTACCTTTCTTTTAAAAAGTCTTCAAACTCTTTGCAATTCTTGCGGCCATTGTTCAGATGAAGGATGATGCTGTCGTAGCCAATGGTGCTGAGGATGTCCGGACTCTGGTGAAAAAGAAACCATCCTTGTCAGACCAGGAACAACACAGATGGAAGCCCCGAGGCCTGAAGATATGGGGGAAGCCCACAATGGGAAGTTCTTGAAACACGCTACCTCCAAGACATATGAGACCAAAATAGAAGAAGTAAGAATGCATGTAGCTGTGGAAGAATTTTTAAAATTATGAAACTGAAGGGGCCACAAAACAGGAAGGAAGTGGCCGAGGACTGAGAGGCACATGGATGAGGGAACTGCCATCCCCCTGGGTTGCTACCAGCATCCTAAATCAGGCCAGGACTGGGAATATGAGAGCCTGACCTTAACATCTCTTCTCATAAAACCAATAAGCCCAGGGTCAAGGTTATTGCTGCAAGCATCCCTGAAGGTCTGGCTTCCCACTGGAAAGCATGGAGGGAAGCCAGCAATCAGCATGCTCCACATGGTCCCAGTTTGGTTGGGGGGAAGGAGGGGAGAATTTTTTTAAATTTAAAATTAGCAGTTTATTCCTATTTTACTCTACTAGTGTTCCAAGGTTGAAGGAATCTGCCCAAGCCTTCCAAAGCATTAGGCCTAGATGAGGTACATTATAAAACTCAAAGTTCCCTCAACTCCCCAAACCAACCAATCAGGGACTCCAAGGAACAGCCACTAAAGTGGCCCCTGTAAAGTAAGGCTGGCTCCCTGGTTTCTATCCCCAAATGCTTACACTCGGTTGCTGACTCTGGCTTTAAAGGGAGGGTCCTGAGGGCTTTGAGCTCCTTTACCCCCAGCCCAGCTCAACCAGATCATTCCCCACATCCCAGTCAGCTGAGAGAGGTGCAACTCTGCCCTGGAGTGGATGGGGGACACCTGAAGACACATTTCTACCTAGCCTAGGACATGGAGAAGCAGAAGTCCTCTCTTCCATTTGCTGCCATTTGTCATTGCCTGGCTGAGCAGATTGGTAGGTCCCAAAGAGGTACAGCAGGACCAACATCTGAGGCTGATGTCAACGTGGCTTTCAGAAACTAAACTGGCCATAAATCCCACTGCATTAACACAGGCATTATTATACATATAACAAATTTTATAGATAGACATGTAGATAAATCTAAGTTAGAAATATACTTAATTCCATTGCTAGCTGCTGTTTGAGCACAGATTTAGGGCTTAGGAAGCCTTAAAAATGGCCTCCACTAAAGCTTCATTTCTCCACCCACCTCCTCCATACACCAACTCTTCTGTCTCAGCCAGGTAGGTCTCTTACTGCCCCGTGAAAAGCAGAGCTCAGTGGCAACTCTAAGATGATGCTTACATTATCCTCTCCTGAATCCAATCCAGCCCCTCCACTTCCAAGTTTTCTGGAAGCCTTATGAGTAACCAGAGCTCCCAGCTTCTGAGTTCACTGTTTGGTGAGTAGCTTTGCTGTCCCAGCTCCACTACAAGTGCCTGTGGCTTCTTCCACATCTTGGACCATACACACACACACACACACACACACACACACACACACACACACAGCTTAAATACAGTAAAATTCTGTAGGATGAAGTCACCTATTGTGTTCCCAGCCAGATGCATGAAACAAGAACAACGAAAACCAAGATTCCTGAGTAAATGAATAGGTTCAAATACTCAATATCAATGTTGATTTGTAGACAGAGGGTTCTCTGTTTCATGCTACTCATTTGGAAAAGGTGGTTTCCTTGTTTTAAATTAAGGGTGTGTAGACTCTTTGATCTGGACAGGGAGGATGGAGCCTAGGCCAGGGTTTCCTACAAAGAAACCAAATTACCACACCTCTGGCCACCAGTCTGAAAAAAACAGAACTGCTGCTTTGGAGGACTGACTGGGCTACAGAGGCAATCAAGAAAGGAAATCCCCAAGAGAAAACAAAGAGTGCCCAAGGCCAATTTCAAAGTTGTGCAAGATATGGCCTGGAAACTCCTTCCTATGTTACTCAGAGAGCATGGGCCAAGTAGAAAAAGTCTTCATGAGCACCAAGATAGCATCACAGATCTGCCATTAGAGGTGGGTGTGCCAAACCCATAATCCCAGTATCCTCGGCTTGGTAATCAGAGCCCTCTTTGCATTACATCTTACTTTTCTTCCCCAGCCTTCCCCACACTGGGCTCTTCCCTGTCTTCCAAACAGGAAGTGTCCATTTCCACCCCAGCACTTTTGCACATGCTTTTCCCTCAGTGGCAATGGCGTCTCCTCCTCTTCACTTAAACCCAACCTCTGCTTCAGAGCCAGTTCAAATCCCATTTCCTCTCTGAAGTCATCTTCAACTAATTTGCCCTATGGTCTCCTCTCCTTCTGAATTCCTCAAGTGTTTGATGCATCTCATTTGCTCTAATTCATACCATCTGACTTCAAAATGTTCTATGAAGTTACAGCAATCAAAACAGCCTAGTGATCTGAGAACAGATCAGTAGGTCAATGGAACGTAATGGAATCAAGAAACCCACTTATCAGTTGACTTTCTTTTTTTCTTTTTTTTTTAATATACTTTATTGATTTTTTTTACAGAAAGGAAGAGCGAGGGATAGAGAGCTAGAAACATCAATGAGAGAGAAACATCGACCAGCTGCCTCCTGCACACCCCCTACTGGAGATGTGCCCGCAACCAATGTACATGCCTTTGACCGGAATCGAACCTGGGACCTTTCAGTCTACAGACCGACGCTCTATCCACTGAGCCAAACCAGTTTCAGCATCAGTTGACTTTCAACAAAGGTGCCAAAGCTATTCATTGAGGAAATGACAGTCTTTTCAGCAAATGTCCCTGGGATAACTGTGTAAACCTCCAGGAGCAGAGAGCCTCTACTCATTCCTCAAACTGACATAAAATTAATTTGAGATGGATCATAGATTCAAATATAAAATATATATAAAACTAAATTATAAAGTCTTCAGAAGAACCAATTGGAAAATACCTTTGAGAATTGGAAATATTTCTTAAAGAGGACACAAAAATTATGAACTCCAACAGAAAAGACTGAAAAATTGGACTTCATCAAAATTAAAACCCTCTGCTCATCAGAGAAATTGTTAAGAAAATTAAATGCCCAAGAAACTAGAAACACCAATCAGAAAGGATATATGCACTCCTATGTTCATAGCAGCACAATCTACAATAGCTAGGATTTGGAAACAGCCTAGGTGCCTGTCAGCAGATGACTGGATCAAAAAACTATGGTATATCTACACAATGGAATACTATGCTGCCATAAAAAAGAAGGAATTCTCATCATTTGCAGCAACCTGGATGGAATTGAAGAACATCATGCTGAGTGAAATAAGCCAGTCAATGAAAGAGAAACACCACATGACCTCACTCATTTATGGATAATAAAGAGCATCATAAACTGATGAACCAAAAGATAGATATAGAGACAGTAAAGCAACAAGCAAACTGTCAAATTACAGCGGGGAGGGGAGGGAGATCTGGGGGAGATAAGAGATCAACCGAAGGACTTGTATACATGCAAGTACAACCAATGGACACAAAACTCTGGGTATGTATGGGAGGGGAGGGCCAATGGTAAAATATGTACATAGATAATAATTTAATTAATTAATTAATTGAATAGCAAGCCACTGAGTGGGAGAAAATATTCACAATACATATATCTGTCAAAAGACTTGTATCCAGAATGTTTAAACAATCCAACAAAATAATAATCAAAATATAAGCAAGCCAATAAAAACTGGGCATAATATTTGAACTTCACAAACATTTCATAAAAAGACACTTCCTATAAAATATTCCTCTGGCCAAAAAGTTCATGAAAAGTTGTTCAACATCACAGGGAAACTCAAGTAAAATCACAATGATATCTACTTCATGCCTACTAGAACAGCTAAAATTAAAGTCCATACTGAACGTAGGCAAGGAGATTGAATTATCATAACTCTCATGCATTGCTGATGGAAGTGTAAAAAGGGTATGATCATATTGAAGATGGTGATTTCTCAAAAGCTGAACGTACACATACCCTACGCCCCAAAATTCTGCTTATAAGTATTAGGATGAACTACCCCTAATCTCTCCTGCTTGGGCATGTAATATATGTTGTTATAACCTTTTCCCCATAGCTCGGGGCAGATGGCAACGCCTAATGGCGGCCCTCGCAGAAGCGAGATAAGATGAACTTCTCTTCGCCTGCCTGACCTGTGCACTCTCCTTCCTTGACTCACTTGAGTGACTCATGCCCTCCCCTCTCCTTGACCAACTCCGCACCCACGTCCTGACCTTATATAAGAGAGCCTACCCATCCCCTTGGGCTGACACCCACACACTGGTCTCAGCCCAGGGTGAGATAAGGTAATAAGATTTCTTCAGCTCTCACAATGTCTCTTGGCCCAACAATAAGCATTTACCATTGAAATGAAAACATACGTCCACAAAAAAGTCTTTCACAAGAATGTTCTGAGGAGTTTTATTCACAATAGCCCCAAACTGGAAACAACCCAAATGCCAACCAATTTTCTAATGATAAACAATTTGTGGTTTATTTATACAATGGAATACTACTCTGCAATAAAAAGGAAAGAACTACTGACGGGTAATAACACAAATGAATCGCACAAAAACATTATGCTAGTGAAAGATACTAGATGCAAAAGGTGTTTACGGTATGACCCCATTTATATGAAATTGTAGGACAGGCAAGCAGTTGTAGGATTTATTTCTATGGAAAAACACATAAGAACACTGATTGGCTGAGTCAGGAAGGGTGGACTGGGAAGGGCCATTTGGGAAATTCCTGGCATTGGAAATGGATACATGCATGTGACCCACATTCCTATCAAGATCTTCCTATAGAGGTGTGGATTGGACAGGTATATGCAGTTTTTAAAACTCATTGATCTGTGTGTTTCATCTTATATAAATTAGACCTCAAAAAATTAAAAGGGGAAAAAAAAAGCTGATAGGATAGAGAGGCCCAGCCTTGGAATGGACCTAGTCTTGGAGTCCTGGGTGAGGCAGGAGATGAACAAGAAGGGATGAGCAGATCCAAGCACCCAGAAAACCTCCTAAGACCCAGAACGTAAAGTTTAATAATGCTCAAGTTTATTCAAGGGATTATACTTTAATCACAAAGCCACTTAGGGTGTTTTTATTTATTTATTTATTTATTTATTTATTTATTTATTTATTTTAAATATATTTTATTGATTTTGTACAGAGAGAAGGGAGAGAGATAGAGAGTTAGAAACATCAATGAGAGAGAGTCATCGATCAGCTGCCTCTTGCACACCCCCTACTGGGGATATGCTCGCAACTAAGGTACATGCCCTTGACCAGAATCGAACCCGTGACCCTTCAGTCCCCAAGCCGAGGCTCTATCCATTGAGCCAAACCGGTCTCGGCTAGGGTGGGTTTTTTTAAAACAAAAAATGCAGCAGATCCAGCAGTGAGCACATCGATACCACATCCAACAGATGTATGAGCCCAAGAATAATAAAAGCAGACTTATCATGAGCACATCAGTGAACAATCCAAAGCAGGTAGGGGTGTGGGTTCAGAAAAGGAGGAAGTCTAAGGGGGCTGCCCACCAGCTCTAATGCTCAAGGCTGGTTTCACTCAGGCTGTCAAATCCCATGAAAACCTCTCATGCGCAGCCTTAATCCCTGAGCACCCTACTGCAGAGGCCTCTGAAAACTTGTTTCCAGGCTCCTTTTGCACATGGCCTCCAGGCAGAAGGTGCAGAAGCAAAGAGAAAGCAAAGAGCACCCGCACCCTCCAAAGCCTCCATCAGAACTGCAAGTGCTGCCTCAGAGCATCCCACATCTGGTTCTGTGCTATCTCTCAGGGCCATGCCATCACTATGTCTGTTACACACAATTGCTCCAGGTGTGGGTTCCAAGGACTAGAATCAGCTTGGTAAACATGCAGACCCTCTAGGTCCCACCTCAGTCCTAGGGGAGGGGAAATAACGATTTTTTTTTACAGTCCACCCCCAAGTGACTGTAATACCATTTGAGAAATGCTGCCACAGAAATTACAAAAGACAGAAGAGCAATCGGTTCCTCCCCAGAGGAGGAGCTGGCTACAAGAAGAAAGCAAGGTACATTCTCAGGCAACCACAGAACACAGCAGAAGGGAGCCGAGAGAGAATGACTGTTGGAAAGGGCAAAGGGAGAAGAGGCCAGAGAAGACTCCATGGTTTGCATTTAATTTTAAAGCCCCCAATTCTTATTTAAAAAATGCAAAGTGTCATTGATGCCTTTTGGAAGCACAGAGCCCCAAGCGTGGAGAGGAGGCTGCTGACTTTGCATTGCATACATAGGCTGCATTTGTTTGACCCTTGGGCATATGATGCATAAATGTGTCACATGTTGCATTAAAGGACCACAGCATGTTCCAAAAACACCGTCAGACATGAATGATTTCCAGGCTTTACAGCTGAAGAAAATAAGACTCTGGGAAGAGAAGTTCTCCTTATTACTGCCTCCACCCACAAAGAAAGAGCTTAAACCTCAACCAGCAATACTATCCCAACCTATTATTTATTCAATACTGTATGGCAACAATAGACTTGGGACAACGACTAAGGACTTCACTTATCTCACTATGCTCTTACCCCTAATCTTTCTTTCTTATTTACTTCCCTACCTCTTTCACCCAAAGACATAAAACCAAATAGATTCAATAGTAGAGGATTCTAAGAATCAAATAAACAATTTGAAATATGAGGAGGGGGAAAAAAAAACCATTCAACTAGAAGAGCAAAAAGAAAAAAGAATGCACATTTCCATTTTAGGGGTGCCAGAAGAAGAGAGCAAGATATTGAATACCTATTTGGAGATCAACCAAAGAACTTGTATACATGCATACAAGCCTAACCAATGGACATAGACACCAGGAAAGGGAGAATGGGGGAATAAGGACACATATGTAATACATTAATCAATAAAGAAAGGGGGGAAAAGAGATTTTAAATGCTGAAAAAAAAGGGGGGGAGGAGGACATACTGAGCAGCAGCTAGATGCACTTCTCCCAGAAGTGTTGCATATCAACAATAAATTTGTTTTGTCCTTCACTGGAAAAAAAGCAATTGACAACATTTGTTACTTTGGAGATTTTGTTTAAAAATAAACAAATTGGAATATCCCCCCAAAAAGAAAAGAAAACCTATTTAAAGAAATAATGACAAAAAATTTCCCCTACCTGGTGAGAAAAATAGGCTTGCAAGTCCAGGAAGCACAGAGTCCCAAACAAGAGGAATCCAAAGTGGGCCATACCAAGACTCATCATAATTAAAATGCCAAGGCTAAAGACAAAGAGAGAATCTTAAAAGCAGCAAGAGAAAAGCAGTTAGTTACCTACAAGGGAATGCCCACATGACTGTGAGCTGATTTCTCAACAGAAACTATGCAGGCCAGAAGGCAGTGGCAGGAAATATTCAAAGTGATGAACAGCAAGGATCTACAATCAAGATTACTCTACCTAGCAAAGCTATCATTTAGAATTGAAGGTCAGATAAAGAGCTTCACATACAAGAAAAAGCTAAAGGAGTTCATCAATACCAAACCAGTATTATATGAAATGGTGAAGGGTAATCTTTAAGAAGAGGAAGAAGAAAAAGATAAAATATATGAACAACAAATTGGCAATAAGTACAGACCTATTAACAATTGAATCTAAAAATCAAAATAAACGAGTAAGAAATCTAATGAAAAGAATAAACTAGTGAATAAAATAGAATCAGGAACATGTAAATGGGACAGACGATTCTCAGAAAGAGGGGGATGGGGGGAAAAGAGATTAAAGAAAAATTTTATATGCATATAAGGTATTACCTATGGACACAGACAATAGGGTGGTGAAGGCCTGGGGCAGGGTGGGAACCAGGTGGAGGGAAGCAATGGGGAGAAAATGAGGGACATCTGTAATAATCTCAGTTAAGATTTAAAAAATAAAAATAAAACCTGTAACCCAGGTATTTGCCCTTGACCAGGAATCAAACCCTTGACTCTTGGTGTGCTGGCCAATGCTCTAACCACTGAGAGACCAACCATGGTCCTTGTTTAATTCTTATAACAATCCTATTGAAATAGACATTTTTATTACCTTTGTTTTATAGGGCAGGAAACTGAGGATCAAAATCTGTATTCTGAGATAGACTAAAATCTGTATTCTTAAATCATTCAATTGCACAGCTTCTCTTATTGTAGGACAAGGACCACGTCTAACTTTCTGCCAGTTCATTTCCTTGCAATTCAAGAAGGCTTTAACCCCAGACTTGGGTTTGAGTCCCAATTCTGCCATGCCCAAGCCTTATGACTTTGAGCTATTAGCTCTATCTCTCTTAGTGTTGATTTACTAGACTGTAAAATAGGGATCACTGGGAAGATCAAATGAGATCATGTGCTTTGAAGTGGTCAAATGCTTCCCAAACTAAAGGAGAAAAAATTGCACAAACTTTCCAGAGCTTTAGAAATCCCAAGCTCAAACCAGCAGGGACTGAAACTGAAGCAGTTGTGCCGGGATCAGGAGGGTGCCAGTGGGACACCGGGAACCCAGCCAGCGCCTACTTAACTCCGAGTGGGAACAGAGCAGCTGATTCTGACATGTGCGCCAAAGCTGCAGCTGGTAAGGATTCCATCCTCAGCAGGCTCCTGGCAAGGACATGAAGACCAGAACCCAAGGCACCACCAAAACTTCCACAGCAAAGCCCTGTAAATGCCTGCACTTCCAGGGTAACACCTTTCACTTAATCACTCCAAGAGGCAAAAATATCAGAAATTGTCATTGTTTCTAGATGATGTAAACATCTATTTAGGAAGCCAGGGATATCAAGTACAAATCTAGGAACTAAATTAAATATTTTTAAAAAGCAATAGCTTTCTTATTCTAGTATGTCAACAATAACCACTTAAACCTAGAGGAGGGTAAAGGGGGGGGGGGGGGAAATGAGTGGAGATGTCTGTAAAACTATCAAATAATAAATAACATATATATATTAAAAAAACAAAACAAATAAGGATTATTGTTTTTATCTAAGTTCATTCTAAAGCCCACCTAAAAAAGTAGATAAATGAAAATTAAAAAAAAATTAAAAATAAATAAATAAATAAATAAATGAAAATAGCCCATAAAATGTTACAAGATAAATGAGTGAGGACTTACCCTACCATATAAAAAGCGTATAAAGTAACTGAAACTTTGTAAAGTATATTCCTGACATTGATAATTGATAATCAAGTAAATAAAATACAAACAAATTCCAGAAATGGCATTATGTACATATGGAAATTTAATATATAATAAAGGGAGCATTTGAAACCAAAAATCAAAGGATGGCTTACTCAATAAATTTTATTATGACAATCACTCCAGTTTGCCAAAAACTAAATGTCAAACCCTTTCTAACATCATACTCTAAAATGTCTCTGAGGAATTAAGTGTCTAAACATGGATCTCACAAACATGTAAGAAGAGATATAGAATGTGTGTATATATATATATATATATCTTTTTAATTGAGGTAAGAGGTTTTTCTAAGTATGACTCCAAACTTAGAAGATATAAAAGAAAGCCAGCCAGCTTGGCTCAGTGGTTGAGCATTGACCCATGAATTAGGTGGTCACAGTTCAATCCTGGATCAGAGTATGCCTGAAATGTGGGCTCCATCCCCAGTGTGGAGCATGCAGGAGTCAACTAATCAATGTTTCTCTCTCTTCCTTCCTCTCTGAAACCAATAAAAAATATATTTTTTACAAAAGATAAAAAATGATGGTAACATATTATAATCCATTAAATAAAATACAAATCCTAGTAAGGATGGGGGAGGAGCTCTTCCTTAAGTAGAATGCCAACTTATGTAGACAGAATTAGAAAGTCACTGTACAAAGACTTGTACATGAATGTTCATAGTATCTTTATTTGCAATAGCCAAAAAATATCCACTAACAGGTCAATGGATGAACAACCTATGATATGCCCATAAAGTGGAATATTATTTACTAATTAAAAAGCCATTAATACTCACAAGATGGATAAATCTCACAATAATTAGGATAAATGAAAGAAGCAAGAGGCCAAAATAAATAAATAAGTACTTCCAGTGCTTCAATTATATAAATTCTAGAAAATGCAGCTAGCCTACAGTGACAGAAAGCACATCACTGGTTGCCTAGGAAGAGAGGCTGATGAGGTAAGAGGGATTTCAAATGGGCAAGAAGAAACTTTTGGAGTGATGGGTATGTTTGCTACCTTAATTGTGATGGTACCCACATGTCAAAACCTATTAAACTGTATACTTTAAATATGGGCAGTTTATTATATGTCAGTTATTCTTCAAGAAAGTTTTTAAAAACTTTTAGTCACTATATAGCAACCATCCTAGTAATAAGTAATTCAGGCAAGAATCATCAATAGATGTTAAAATTAATAGATGAAGGTTTGAGGAAAGTGGTATGTTTACCTAGTTTCAAAGTATCTTCCAGGGAACTACTTATTCATTACAACCAGGAAAGCATTAATTTTACAGTGAAAGCACCTATGAAAGTCACAGGAAGTACTAAGTGTTTTCTAGCACCTAACACTGTGGTTTAAAGTGAAAAATGGCTCCCTGAGCACGCCCTCAACATCAACCCAGAACCTGTGAATTTGTTTACCTGCTTAACAAAAACAATTTTACAGATGGGATTAAGCTAAAGATCTTGAGATGGGGAGATTATCCTGGTTTATCCAGGTAAAACCAGTGTGATCACAGAGTTCCTTATTAGAGGGAGACAGCCCTAGCTGGTTTGGCATCGGCCTGGGGACTGAAAGGCACATGCCCAGGGGTCGCAGGCTTGATTCCCCAGTAGGGGGTGTGCAGGAGGCAGCCGATCAATGATTCTCATCATGGATGTTTCCTTCTCTCCCTTCATCTCTGAAATCAATAAGAAACATATTTTTTAGAAAGAAGGAGACAGGAGAATAAGAGTAGGGAATGTGATTGATAGGTGCAGAGGTGAGAGAGAGACACACACACACTAAGACTTGAAGATGTTATGTTGCTGGCTTAAAAATGGAGGGAGGGGCCAGAAGCCAATGAATGGCAGCAGCCTCTGGGAAAGACAAGAAAAAAGATTCTCTTCTAGAACCTCCAGAAGGAACCAAACTTGCTAACATCTTGATTTTAGCCAAGTGAGACTTCTGACCTCCAGAACGGTAAGTTAGTAAGTTTGTGTTGTTTAAAGTCATTAAACTTGTGGTCATTGGACATAGCAGCAACAGGAAACGAACACAACCACCTTAACCAAATGACCAAAGTTACCACCAGGAACAGGACAAATAAACACCATGTTGCCCCCTGATATTGAGAAAAAGACAGCATCATTTCTGTGAAATTCCTGCTCAAAATGCATAGCCTGAATCTAATCATTAAGGAAACAGGCAAGCTCAAATGAAGGGCCTTCTACAAAATAACTGTCCTGCGTTCTTCAAAAATGCCAGTCATAAATATAGTGAAAGACTGAGGAACCCTTTCAGATTAAAGGAAAAGGAAGCAACCTAACAGGAGGAGGTAACCCAGAATCATGGATCACAGACGTTTTCTTCTCTTACTATAAAGGACACTATTGAAGAGATTTAAGTCGAATCTACATACTAGCTAATAGTTTTTGTAAGAAAATATCCTTACATTTAGGAAATGTACAATGAAGTATTTGTAGATAAAGGGAAATCATGCCTGCAACTTTACTTTTAAGCAGTTCAATAAATTAAATATATATGTAATATTTATATGGGGTGGGGCAAAAGTAGAGAGAGAAAACGTTAACATCTGAAGAATCTAAATGAAGAGTATATAGAAATTCTTTGCACTATTTTGAAACTTTTCTGTTAATATAAAATTATTTTTAAGTTAAAAAGATTAAAATTCACCATAACAAAAGATGTTCCAAACAAAGGAAAAAGACACATGATAAATTGAGAAGACAGAGCTATAATTCATCAAGGATTGATGCACATAATGAACAACTAAAATCAATCGTGTAAAGGTAAACAAGCAAATTTTTTCAAATAGGTAAGAGATATAAACAGGCAGTACTTTTAAGACAAAAAACAAATGTTTAATAAGCACTTTTTAAAAGAGAATCAATATTATTAATAATCAAAGAAATACAATTATCTTAATTCCAAAACCAGATAAAGACACTACAAAGAAAAAAATTATAGGCCAATATCCCTGATGAACATAGATGCTAAAATCCTCAATAAAAATATGAGCTAACTAGATCCAATAATATATTAAAAATATGATACACCATGATCAAGTAGGATTTATTTCTGGAATGCAAAGTTGGTATAGTATCTGCAAATCAATAAATGTGATACACTACATAACCAAACACTCTGACCAGTAGCTATGGTGCACACTGACCATCAGGAGGAAAATGCTCAATGCAGGAGCTGCTGAGTGACAGCAACTTTGCCGAGTGACCTCAGGGGATGTCGGACTGCCAATTTCGGCCAGGCCGAGGGACCCCTTTGAGCCCTAGTGCTGCCCCAGGTGCAGCCGGCCGGCCAGGGAGGGACTGTGAAAGGTTGGTTCAAGGGCCTGTCTGGTCCAGTCCCGCCCCGCTAGCCACCTTCTAACTAATTTCCTTTCAATGGGCAATGGGCAATGTGCCTCTAGTGTTGAATCCGTGCAACAGGCCTCTAGTGTTGAATAAGAGTGGTGAAAGCAGATATCACTGTCTTACATCTTTTCTTTAGGGAAATGCTTTTCATTTTTGCCCATTGAGTATGATTTGGCTGTGAGTTTGTCATATATGGCCTTTATGATGTTGAGGTATGTTTCTTCTATTCCCACTTTGCTGAGAGTTTTTATCATAAATGGGTGCTGGATTTTATCAAACACTTTTTCTATATTTATTGATATGATTATGCAATTTTATCATTAATTTGTTCAATGGATAGAACATTTGCCTGCCACCAAAGGGTCTCAGGTTCAATTCCAGTCAAGTGCACATAACTCGGTTGCAGGCTCCTCCCCAGCCTGGGCCCTGGTCAGGGCTGTGCAACCAATCTAAGTGTTTCTCTCACATTGATGTTTCTCTTTGTCTTTCCCTCTCTCTTCCACTCTCCCTAAAAATCAATGAAAAAAATATCCTCAGGTGAGAATTAAAAAAAACAAATAATTAAAAATAGAACTGCTGTCCTAACCAGTTTGGCTCAATGGATGGAGCATAGGCCTGTGGACTCAAGGGTCCCAAGTTCCATTCTGGTCAAGGGCATGTATGTTGGTTGCAGGCACATACCCAGTGGGGAGGGGGGGTGTGTGTGCAAGAGGCAGCTGATTGATGTTTCTTTCTCATCCATATTTCTAATTCTCTATCCCTCTCCCTTCCTCTCTGTAAGAAAATCAATAAAATAAAAAGAAAAGAAACTTGTTATAAAAAAAAAATGGAACTGCTTTATGACCCAATGATTCCACTTCCGGGAATATCTCCAAAGAAACCCAAAACACGAAATCAAAAGAATATGTGCACCCCTATGTTCATTGCAGCATTATTTACAATAACCAAGATTTGGAAGCGGCCCAAGTGCCTATCAGCAGATGAGTGGATAAATAGCTGTGGTACATTTATACAATGAAATACTATTGATTCACGACAAAAAAAAGGAACTCTTACCATTTGCAACAGCATAGAGAGTATTATGTTAAGTGAAAGAAGCCCGTCAGAGAAAGATAAATACCATATGATTTCACTTACAAGTAGAATCTAATGAACAAAATAAACTAACAAACAAAAAGAAAAGTTGCATAGATGAGCCCATATTTGTTAAGAAAAATTTAAACCTACATTGTATAAAACTTCAAAGACAGTAGTCTGGAAAGAAACACATTGAACATTTGCTAGTGCAACCCTCTATTTCTTTTTTTTTTTTTAATTATCTTTCAGTTTATGAATTCTCTCATCTGCCATTCACCTATTTCTCTAATTTTTTTTTTTTTATTTTATTTTATTTTATTTTATTTGTATTTTTTTATTTTTTTTATTTTAATTTTATTTTATTTTCCCCCCTCCCTCCCTCCCAACCATCCCCTCCCTCCCCAGAGCTTTATGTCCATTGGTTGTACTTATATGCATGTATACAAGTCCTTCAGTTGATCTATTATCTCCCCCAGATCCTCCTCCCCTCCCCACTGAAATTTGACAATCTGCTTGTTGCTTTACTGTCTCTGTATCTATCTTTTGGTTCATCAGTTTATAATGATCTTTATTATCCACAAATGAGTGAGGTCATGTGGTATTTCTCTTTCATTGATTGGCTTATTTCACTCAGCATGATGTTCTCCAATTCCATCCAGGTTGCTGCAAATGATGAGAATTCCTTCTTTTTTATGGCAGCATAGTATTCCATTGTGTAGATGTACCATAGTTTTTGGATCCAATCATCTGCTGACGGGCACCTAGGCTGTTTCCAAATTCTGGCTATTGTAGATTGTGCTGCTATGAACATAGGGGTGCATATATCCTTTCTGATTGGTGTTTCTAGTTTCTTGGGATATATTCCTAGGAGTGGGATTACTGGATCAAATGGGAGTTCCATTTTCAGTTTTTTGAGGAAATTCCACACTGTTCTCCACAGTGGTTGCACCAGTCTGCATTCCCACCAGCAGTGCACGAGCAAACCTCTATTTCTATACTGTTGGGATTCCTATAATACAACTGGGCATAAACTAGAAACTACTTCACATTTTACTAAATATAAATTAAATTATTTATTATGTGTGGTGAGATCATGGCTTTGTGAAAGATGATACTCCCTGTGCATAATATTTAGATGTCAATATTCTGAAAGTTGGCTAATGTTCAACCTTACCCATCTAACATTCAACAGATCCAAATCTCCCTCTCTCTCTTCCTTCTCTCTCTCTCTCTCTCTCTCTCTCTCTCTCTCTCTCTCTCTCTCTCTCTCTCTCTCTCTCTTTCATATTGAATAGAAATACATGAATAGAAATACATAAATGTGTTACTCAGCTGATACCATTCAAATAAATGCAATAATTTCCAAATTTGTACATCAGGCTAATTAACTTTGGTTCTGAGGAATAACACCAAGTAACCATATCATCATTCCAGAAATTACTCATCCTCCATGTCTCCGTGATTCAGCCTTCCCTGGCCCCTAAAATATGTGACTCCTATTTCTACTTGTTCCTACTGACTCTCTATTAAATTTTCCCCGAGGTTTAATGTAAATTGAGCTGAGCTTTGGATTTAATTTATTTTTAGATTCACCACTGCCATTGCCCTGGGGTCAGCCCCAAGTTCAGTATAGTTTGGGTTTTCTGTACTTCCTTTCCACAAGTTTTGAGAATGAGAATGTTTTTATATTCAAATTTAAGACTTATGCATGTGTCAATGTCAGGATTTTAGAAGCAAGTTTCAAAAACAGGAAGTATCTCCCTAGTATATGTTCATCTACTAGTAAATCCACACTTCGTCTCCTCTAACTCACTCATTTCTTACCCAGCTTGATCCAATAAACAACTTGCGTGAATTTTAAGCATAAAGGATATTCAGACATCTGGGATGTAAAACGTGTTAAAATGACATGTCAGCTGAGCTAGATCAATAAATATCATTCCTTAAAATTGAATCTCAACCAAATGGAGTTGAAAACTTAGGTCCATACAAGCCTCCACGATTGTTTATAGCAGTTTTAGTCATAATTGCTCAAAATTGAAAGCAACCAAGATGTCCATCAATAGGTAAATGGATTAACAAACTGGTACATCCACACTATGGAATATTATCAATAATAGGAAGAAATGAGCTATTTCAGCCCTGAAAAGACATGAGAGAATCTTTTTTAAAAAAATATATTGTATTGATTTTCCACAAAGAGGAAGGGAGAGGGATAGAGAGCTAGAAATGTCGATGAGAGAGAAACATTGACCAGCTGCCTCCTGCACATCCCCTATTGGGGATGTTCCCGCAACTAATGTACATGCCCTTGACCGGAATCAAACCTGGGACCTTTCAGTCCACAGACCGACACTCTATCCACTGAGCCAAAGCAGTTTCGGCAAGAATCTTAAATACATATTGCTAAATGAAAGGAGTCAGTCTGTAAAGGCTACATACTATATAATTCCAACTACATGATATTCTAGAAAAAGCACAACTATAGACATAATAACAAGGCCAGTGGTTGCTGAGGAGCTCAGCGGGAGGGAAGGAAGGACGAATAAGGGATTTTTCGGGACCATTTTGTATGATACTGTAATGGTGGATGCATGACATTAGGCCTTGATCAAAACCTGCAGAAAGCAAAGTGCGAATCTTAATGTAAAGTGTGGGCTTTAGCTAATAATAATGTATACATATTGGTGCAGCAACCGTAACAAATGTACCACACTAATTCAGGATATTAATAACAGTGAGATGCTTAGAACTTCTTTTGTAATTTACAGGTTATCTGATTCTTCTATGAAGAATGCTTCACAAAGAAAGAACATTGAAATCACCCATAACCTAGAAAACCAGAGAGAACTTCCATTTATATACTTTTTAAAAAATACAAATGTGTTTATTTCTAGCCTGCTGCTCCTTCCCAGGATAATAAAATGCTTCTTCCATGGCTTATATAGACAAGCTGTACAAGTATGTGTGCATAGAATGTAGAAACTCCTTCCGAAGGTTACTCTATAATTTACCCTGGGCGGTTGGGATTGAGGTGCGGAGGGAGGGCCTTTTATGTTATACATATATTTTTTGCTATAGACGCATCTGAATCATGTTACTATTGTACAATGAGCATGTGTTACGTTCCTGCTTTTTAAAAGTACCAATAGAATGTTTAAACAAAGGACCCACTGTATCCACAGGTGGTTCTCTCTGCTTATAGGACAGGTCACTCTGAATGGGTTGGCCTGTCACCAGCATGTGTGGGACCTGGAGGGGTGGATAGGGGCGCTTTCCTGCACTTGAATCTCCATCCCCTAGCCAGGTGCAGCTGCCTAACACAAGCTGGTGGCCAGGCCCCTTCCCAGCAGGCTGGTCCACATCCCTCTAGGTTTGTTACGTTTATTCTACTGTCTGAATACGTGTACTAGTTTTTCCTTGAATAATTAATTTTTGAAAATCTTTTAATTCTTTACTTTTAAAGTTATATGTATTTCACTTCTCTTATTCTAAAAATCCTTTAACACTTTGAAAATGTTTTCCCTCATTTTCATTCATTTTATGAATTTCTAAAATTAGTTTAACTGCAATAAAACCTGCAATTTTGACATTCTAATGTATGCCAATTCCAGCTCCTTAACACCACTGTAACCAATTTTGGAATTGGAATGGGCCGCCCAGATAGCATTATCCTCCATGCACAGCAGGAAGCTCGAGCCCAGAGGGGTTGGCTGTGTGGCCGTGGGCAAATCACTCACATAGTCTGAGGTGGAACGGAGGGCGACTCCAAGTGATAAGAGCCAGCGCCAGGAGGGTGGCGACTGCCCTTGGCTGGTGACCTCTCCCTCCCTCATCCTATGCTCTCCTGGCCATTCACAATTCAGTCTGAATAGCTGCAGTCTTTTTTTTTTTTTTAATATATTTTATTGATTTTTTTTTACAGATAGGAAGAGAGTGGGATAGAGAGTTAGAAACAACGATGAGAGAGAATCATCGATCAGCTGCCTCTTGCACACCCTCTATTGGGGTTGTGCCCGCAACCACGATACATGCCCTTGACCGGAATTGAACCTGGGACCTTTAAGTCCACAGGCCGATGCTCTATCCATTGAGCCAAACCGGTTTTGGCAGCTGCAGTCTTATACCAGGCTTCCAGCTCCTCATCTGAAACCCTCCCCACAGGACTTTGGCCCTGGGCTGGCAGCTGGTCCTACCCTTTGGCCCTGGTGCCTTTCAGTTTGGTTTCTGCAGAAGGGACCATGTGACTCACAGGCAGGTGCCCAGATCTGCAGTACATCTGCTCCATTCCAGTCAGATCTGAGGACACCTGAGAGGGCACAGGGTCCTTCACAGGCAGACCCCAAACCACACTGCCCTGGAAGGCACAGTCCCAGCTTTGGTCAGCCAGGGATCGGCCTACCGGCAAGACAGGAGCCCTGGGCCACGGCCGGTCAGAACCAAGGCCAACCACTCTTACGAGCAAGAATTATGTGGGAAACTTGATTAAACAAGTAGGACAGGGAGGTGGGGAGCCTGAGCTGGGGACAGACAGCCCACAGGACCAGTCAGCTGTCCAGATCTGGCCATCCACACAAGCGCTGACCAAGCCTGAAGTAAATACTTTTCATTCTGGAGAGCTTAGGCCTTCTTGGACCCCTAGTTCAGAACCTGGGTCTCTGGGGATGAAGGAAGGTCAGTGTCTGTGTTTGATAACACGGGATATATCCCCACACAGATTCCAAGAGGCTGGGCGATCTGGGCCTGGAGCCATGAAGGAACTGAGACGTTGGTAGTTTTAAGGTTTTCAGACATTTGTGGCCACTTGTGAACCTGTCACTTCAAGCAGCTACTGTTTGTTTGTTTGTTTGTTTGTTTGTTTGTTTTCATTGACTTCAGAGAGGAAGGGAGAGGGAGAGAGAAATATAGATGTGAGAAAGAAACATTGATCAGCTGCCTCCTAAATGCCCCCTACTGGGGATCAAGCCCACAAACCAGGCATGCACCCTTGACCAGAATCAAACTCAGGACCCTTCAGTTCGCAGGCCAACACTCTATCCACTGAGCCAAACTGGCTAGGACAAGCAGCTATTCTTTAAATAGAAAATGTGGTCTTACAATATGAGTAGGGACTCAGCACTGGGGGGGAAGAGTGGAAAGACCGTGGCAACTGCCTTCCTGGCATGTCACCTTGCATCCAACACTCAGCAACACTGAGCCCAAGAATTAACCAGAAAGCAGACAAACTATCAACCATTTCCACTCAAGCAAGAACTTCGGTTAGGGTGGGGTCTCGGTCATCCAACCCTAAGCAGCTTATTCAAATATTCATTCCAGCCCCAATGCCTTGTCATACCCTCCCTTGAGGTGTTCTAGAAACAGATTTCCCATCTTGTCGTATGCCCAGTGCTCTCTTAGCACTTTTTATGGGCTGGTCCCCCTTAGCACCCAACCAGCTGGGCCTGCCCCAGAATCTTGCCCTGCTAACCCCTCCTTTTAGTGTGAGAATAGGTCAGCCTATTCCCGATTACTGTCATGTGTGAGTTGGCCCCTGAACAAGAGTGTGGGCCCTTGAGGGGAGGGCTCAGTCTTCTCCTGATTAAAGGTCTACACACAATCTCTGGTTCCACACATGTCAGAACACCTAAAGGCTCAGATGCAAAGACAATTAAATATTGGGTAATATTTGAACAAAAAAAAAGTGTAAAGCACAAAAAATAATAATTCAGTGTTTATCAAGCTTTTGGCACAGGGAAGAGTTTTGAACTTTGCTGTGTAATAGATGACAACACAAAAGATGAGCCCAACAAATGAAGGGTTTTCAAAGTAAATACACCTGTTTGAGTATAATTACCACTTTGCAGATGAGGGTACTAAGTGTAGGAAAGCTGAGTGATTTGAAAAGGGCACATCCCTCAGTTTGAAAGAGCAGAGCCAGCATTTCAGCCCAGGTGTGCCCAACACAAAAGATTGTGCGCCTGAGGACCAACCTTCAGTACTGCATTGTGCCTACTGGATGCTAGGACATGTGAACTACGCATAAAACTGTATGTAGCCGAAACCGGTTTGGCTCAGTGGATAGAGTGTCGGTCTGCGGACTGAAAGGTCCCAGCTTCGATTCTGGTCAAGGGCATGTATCTTGGTTGCAGGCACATCCCCAGTAGGGGGTGTGCAAGAGGCCCATGGCTGATGTTTCTCTCTCATTAATGTTTCTAGCACTCTATCCCTCCCCTTTCCTCTCTGTAAAAAAATCAATAAAATATATATATTTTTAAAACTGTATATATACACATATATACAAGAACAGATATTCCAATACTGAGTATCCCATGACAAAGAATATCTATCGCTTTTAAAAGTTTAGGAAGATATATAAGTAAAGCAAGAGAAAGGAAATAAAACCATTTGTAAAAGAGGAAAAACAACAAGAAAATAAAACATGTTCACTCTCTGGTGATTAAAAACACAAAGGAAAAATGGGGGGCTTCAGTCATGAGTGGCACCTGTAGGGCAGCTGGATTGCTCTACATGCGGAATCAACATTAAGAGATTTCGGAAGCATAATTTTTTGCTATCTGAGAAGTTGATCGTAAGTCCTGGTGCCCATGGAGGGGGTGGGGGGAGGTGGAGTGGGGCAGAGAGCCACAAAAGCAAGTTGAATAAAGCACCCATTGCTGCAGATTTAGTGGAAGGGTAAAAACCACAATGGCCATGACTAATGTGAAACTGGTATCTTCAGGCATTATTAAAGACACCAAGAAGACACCTCCCCCTTAGGGAATCAGTCTGGTTCTATATATCCAAAGTTTTATAATGTTCTACTGTTAGTGAACGCTATTTTTAGTTATTCAACTGATATTACCGTGAATCTGCCGAAACGGTTTGGCTGAGTGGATATAGAGCATCAGCCTGCGGACTAAAAGGTCCCAGGTTCAATTCTGGTCAAGGGCATATACCTTGGTTGCGGGCACATCCCAAGTAGGGGGTGTGCAAGAGGCAGCTGATCGATGATTCTCTCTCATCAATGTTTCTAACTCTATCCCTCTCTTCCTCTCTGTAAAAAATCAATTTTTTTTTTAAAGTAATTACCATGAATCTGTTATGTGCCAAGCACTGAACCAGGTGCTATTGGAGTAAACGGTTAGCAGTGTGGGTCTTGACACCAAGGATGGCCATGACCTGTTGGGGCCTTTGTGTACATGAAAGAGAAACAAACTTTGTCCTTAGTTAGCCCACTGTTGTTTTTGGTTTTTCTCTTACTCGTGGCCAAACCTAGCCCTGTTTATATAGAAGGTAAATGAGCTTTCTCCAGCTGGTGACTGGTTTTGTAATAGAGTAGGAGGCAAGATCATCAAAACAGAATGAGAATGTGGGAGGGAAGTGGAGGGCTGAGCAGAGCGGGAAAGATATGAAATTATCATTTGGAAAGTGAGTGTGATCTTATTAGAGAAACATCGGAAAATGGCCAGACAAGTTCTTTCACAAGTTTCCAGAAATAGATACATAAAGAATCTAATTTTTAAGTACCCTGAATGAATAAAGAAGTGCATCACAACATTATTTATTGTAAAAAAAAAATAAAAAATAAAAAATGGAAATTACATAAATGCCAAACAGCAAGAGAATAGTTACATCACATCAGATTTTTTAAATAATTCTTAGGAAAAGTAAATAGAAACAGATAAAATAAATTTAAGGATGATTTATTCTCATCCTTACATTTATTATATTGAAACAGTGGGATATAAAATAATACACATAATATGATTATAACTGCACGTGGAGGGAAAAATGGGGGAAAGTACCAAATTACTAATAAAAGATTTTAAAGTTCCTCAGTGTTGTTGTGTTAATATTAAAAACTGTTATTTTTAACACAGCATGTGTGATCATCTCCTTGAGCGGGTAATAATCCCTAAAAGGTGAGGTGTGTGTGCCTCTCTGTGACCAGTGGCAGCTCCCACAGGGCTGGCACTCACTTCACAGACAGCTGAGTTGAATGCCTGAGGTTGCACCATGACCCGGAAGAGCATCCTCTCTTTAAGCAGAGGTGGTGTTTCTCTGTTGGTCACAGGTCTCTCACCAGATGGTGAGCACAAAGTGTGGGGGTTTTGCTCTTTACGTGCGTGCTGTGCCCCTCCCGCCTCTTCCCTGGGCCTCGGGCTTCTTCTGGTGGAGCTAGAGCCCAGCCCTGATGATATCTCCCCACATACACGATGACCAGTTTCCATGATGCGATGGGGGAGCAGGTTCTTTAAAAGCGTGGAATGACGCTTCAGACTAAAGGGAGAGCAAGGGCAGAGTGCTGACTTGAATGAGTAACCTCCATTCACCTCCACATGGTCTCACCCTTCCCTCATTTGTTCATTTGGATATGTGTTGAGTGTCTGCTACACTGGCAGGCACCCTGCTAGGTGGGAGAGATACACACCTCAGACACACCTCATGCAGCTCACAGTCTGATGGGAGGGAGGTAACGAGGTAGTTACAATACCATGGACTGGCTCCTGCCACAGGATGCCATGAGAACAAGCAGCAGGGCAAACTAATTGGTTAGCTGGAAACAATAATGCATTCTTTGGTAATTGAGTTAGGAGTGCTGCAGGATAGGGAGTGAGCAGGAGACGGTGATGGTAAGTGCAGGGAGGCTGGCTAGACAGGTCAGGCAGAGCCTGGTAAGACTTTTAGACTCCTAGGGAGGCCCCTGGAGGAATGTAAGCAGGGACTGATAATGTTACCATGGGATCCGGAAAAGTGGCTCCAACTCAAGACAGCACTACAGGGAAGTTCAAGATGACGGCTCTGTAGCAGGCCTGGAAAATGCCCCAGTGAAGACCAGGATGGGGCAGAGGGCTCCAAGAAGGGTGTGCAAGGAGGGCAGGGTGGAGAAGATTCTAAAAAAATACCTGGCATGCTGGAGCATTTAAAAAAAAAAAAAGTGTCTCTGATAAAAGTGAATAATTTACAGAACTAGGAAGACCTATCCTAAAATTCATGTGGAATCTCAAGGAACCCTGGAGAGCCCAACAATCTTGAAAAAAACAAACAAACAAACAAACAAACAAAACTGAGGAACGCACATTATCTGACTTTAAAACTTGCAAAGCTACAGCAATCAAAACAGTGTGGTGCTGGCATAAAGACAGACAAACAAGTCCAGGCCAATGGAATAGAATAGAGAGCCCAGAAATAAATCCTCAGATGATTTTTTTTTTTAATCCTCACCTGAGGATATTTCCTCCATTGATTTCCAGACAGAGTGGAAGGGAGGGAAGTTGGGGGAGAGGGGAGAGAAAAAACAACATGGGTATGATAGAGAAACATCAATTGGTTGCCTCCTGCATGTGCCCCCAATTAGGCCAGGGATGCAGCCTGCAAGGGTACGTACCCTTGACCGGGAATCGAACCCATGACCCTTCAGCCAACAGTCTAATCATTGAATCAAACTGGCCAGGGCCTCTCATGATTTTTGACAAGGGTGCTGTGGTGGAGAGACTATTCCATGACGTGGCCATTGTCTGTCCCACAAGCTGAACTCAGGCCAAAATAGAGGCTGCTTTTAGCAAACGTATGAGGCCATCTGATGACAATCAATGTTCATTTGACATAAGTCAGCTCTTTTCCCTTGCTGCCTAATATGTGCTGATTCCTGGAACAGGTTGTTGTCCTGACCTGGTCAACCATGTGAAGTGTTTTCCCATACTGATAGCTTTCACCTACTGGTCTTCCCCCTTCCCCTTTCACCAGAGAAATATCCACTTCATCTTACAAATACACCTCATATATAAGTTTCCCTTCATAAACTCTATTAGTTGCTGGATTGGAGTGGCCTGCTTCTTTCTTCCGTCTCATTCTGCTCTCCACTTACGATGGGAGATTTGAGTCTCGGGGCTTTTCCCTGAGTATCAGTAGAAAAACAGTGCCAAGATCATTCAATGGGGTAAGAACAGTTGTTTCAACAAATGATGCTGGGAAAACTGGGTATATACATGCAAAGGAGTGAAGTTAGACCCTTACCTAATATCATATACTAAATTAATTCAAAATGGATCAAGGACCTAAATGTAAGTCCTAAAACAACAGAACTTTTAGGAGAAAACATAGGGCAAAAACTTCACAATATTGTATTTTACAATAATTTCTTGATAGAACACCAAAGGTACAGGTAACAAAAGTAAAATATAGCTATAAAAACAGTAATGTCACCTGGCCGGCATGGCTCAGTGGTTGAGTGTTGACTATGAACCAGGAGGTCCCAGTACAATTCCCGGTCAGAGCACATGCCATTGCAGGCTCGATCCCTGGAGGGTGTTTCTGGGGAACCAGTTTCCAAGAAAGAGTACTTAAAATGAGTAAAGCTGGTTTGCCTCAGTGGATGGAGAGCCAGCCTGCAGACTGAAGCATCTCGCGTTTGATTCCATCCAGGGCACATGCCCAGGTTGCAGCCTGATCCTATGATTCTTTCTCATCATTGATGTTTCTCTCACCTTTCCCTTCTTCTCTGAAATCAATAATATATGTAAATATTTATGGGGTCAGCATGAGAGTCTATGTGATAACCTATTTTCTTCTTTGTTTATAAAACACACACACACACACACACACACACACACACACACACACACACACAAAACTGGAGCCTCCCACACTGTATGGAGCAAAGTCACAGAGCAAAGCCAGATGCAGAGCCAGCTTCTGCTATGGTGAGGCCCTGGAAGGATGGGATTCCAAGCTGGTCAAAGAGAGAGACAGCCCCGAGCACCCAGCAAGTTCAGACAGCACCAAGACTTCCCTAAACTCTGTGCAGCTGCAGGGGGAGGGGGAATTGCTGACACAGGGTCTCGGAAGCTGGGCTGAGCCAAGCGCCTGGGGCTTCGGGGAAGGCTGGATCAGATCTGGAGGACAGACGGGGACAGGTTGGGCCTCAAACCCAAGTGCGGAGTGTGGAACCCTCCCAGGGCGGGAGGACACCTCCCTCTCCAGGGGCAGGCTCTCCAGTCACCTGGGCATGCCTGCCTCTGGAAGACACTTGTGTCTGATCATGCTGAAGACGGTGGTTTTCCCTCCCCTGCGGCCCAGCCACTTCCCTGGATCTCTGGAAAGCACGGCCATGATCCCTGCCTGTCTTATTCTGAGGGGGGAACTTCCACATTAACCAAGACGAGTTACCCAGCACCGCTTAACCGCACGGCCACAAAGGAGGTCCACTGGGGAAGGATCGGGGAGCAACGGCACACAGGCCTGCTTCCTGTTAGGCAACCTCCTTTTAAAGAAACACAGAGCATTTCCCTTCTCAAGCAGATCCACGAAAAGGTTCCCTGAAATGAGCATTTCCATGGAGCATCTGAATAAGATTCTTTATGAAGCATGTGCTGACTCAGACCTTTTCGGGAACAGCTACCTCATTTGACGCCGGCCTCTCAGTTCTGATGGAATGTTCTTCTCTTGGGCCTGGTTGTAGTCCTGCGGCCCTGCCTGTCTTTCTTTTCTCTCTCTCCTCCTCCTGCTTCTTTGGGGACTTTGTTCTTTCTCCTCATTTGAGTGACTATCGCTCACTTCCTTTAATGGACACCTCGGTGCTCATAATCGCTGATAATCACAGGTGCTCATTATGTGGCAGGCACTGTATTAATAATCTCTGGTTTCAACTCAAAACAGTCCTATGGAGTAGACACTGTTATTATCCCTCCCCCTCCCCTTTTTATTTATTTATTTATTTTTTCATCTTCACCTGAGGATATTTTCCCATTGAGTTTTAGAGAGGGAAAGACAGAGAGAAGCATCAATGTGAGAGAAACACATCAATTGGTTGCCTCCTGCATGATCCCAACCAGGGCAGGACCAGGGAGAAGCCTGCAACTGAGGAACGTGCCCTTGACTGGAATTGAACCCAGTACCCTCCCGTCATCGGCAGGCCGTCGCTCTATCCACTGAGCTAAACTGGCTAGGGCTATCCCCATTTTTATAGACAGGAAAACTGAGGCTGGGGTTGAAGTAACTGCCTAAGGTACCCAGGTAGTAAAGGGCAAACCTGAGATTTGAACCCGGCCAGTCCACCTCGAAGATTCTGCTGGCAACTGATGACACTTCTGTACTTCATGCAATTCCATGCACTCTCTCGCATGGAGATCATTTCCAGGGGCCTAGGACCATCCATCTCTACCAACCCCTCAAACCCAGAATGCTTACCATCCTGGTTGTTTAAACATTGAAATACTTCCATAAAAAAGAAAAAGAAAAAGAAAAAGAAATACTTCCAAACCCTGCCGCCTGGCAGCCTGTCCCCTTCCCAGATCACTCCTCCAGGACCTCCCACACCCTGACATGGTGCTGGGGGCTGAGGGCTGGGGAGTGCCGGCTTCAGAATGCCGCTGGCCTGGGTCCTCACCAGCACTACTCCTGTGGTTAGATATTGCTAGTATCACTTCTGCTCCTCCTCCTCCTCCTCTCTCCACAAACCAGTTCCTCCTTCTAACTTCCTTATTTCTGAGGTCTGCACCTCATTCTCCTGTTCACGGTTCGTTCGCAAGTTATTGCCAGCCACTCAGTTCTCTCAACCGCCTTGCCTCCCTCCCCCAGGGAGTGTGAAAGCCTCAAAGGCGGTCTCTGAGGTCCCCAGTAGTTTCCCTTCTGCCCCTCTCTTCCCAAGTCCTGGCTGGCTGTCCCATCTGCCTGGCTCCTGAGCATCCAATGCAAGGAGGCACTATGGCAGGTGATGGGGACCCAGGTGATGGGACACCCCAGAAGCTCATGGTCGGAGCCGGAGGAGAAAGATATATGCAAATGAAGGTCCAATGGTGACCCATCCACTTCCTCTGGCACTGCCATGGAAGACAGACAAGCAGGCAGCTATGCTGGGACAGACACGCATGCTGAGCGCCACTGTCCATGCAGTCCTGCTCCACTATTTAACAGGACCTTGAGAAGTTGGTTAATTTCTCTGCCACTGTTTCCTCATCTGTAAAATGGGATGGTAAGTAAGCTACCACCACATGGTAGTTGTGAGGCTTAAACGAGTAGTGTGTATGAAGCATTTAGAATGGGCTCTGTGCACGGTAATAACAGCTATTATTGTTTTTATTATTTTACGTAAAGTGTCCTAGGAAAGTAGAGATGGAAGATAAACTTTGCAAGCTATCTCTAAGGATCTCAGATACCTTCTGACAGCATAAGCCTGGAAATTTTTCTCCCCCAGACCTCTAAGTCCCAACCCAAGCCTCATTTCTGTCCTCCCCCCTAACCACGCCTGCAAGGATGCTTCTGGAACAGCTGGGCGGCTCCTTTACTGTGGCCTGGGAGGGCTCTGAGGACGGAGGCTGCAGCTCTTACCTCATCGCATGCCCTGCCCGCCTTACAGATGCACCTTACTCATTCAGCAACTATGTGCGGAGCACCCTTTGTAGGTCAGCCCGCGCACGGGGCAGGGGCACTGGGAGCCAGCACAGCACCTCTCCACAGGCGTTCACGTGTTTGCGGGCCCCAGATTCAAAACTCTAAACTAACCAATGCCAAGAAGGGCCAAAATGTGTGCCAGGTGAGCAGGTGACAGAGCTTACTGGGTGCAATCAAGAAAGGCTTCCCTGAAGAGGTGACATCTGGGTGAAGATCTGAAAACTGGGGGGTGAGAGGGGGAGGTAGGTCTCTCTGCTCTGCTTTGTCCCACAATGCCTGTCACGGGACCCCAAAGTCCCATCTATATTCTACCTAAAAAATTCCCAGGACTCCTCCCAGCGCTTGCTGGGAGGTCATTCACCCTCCCTGTGCAGCTCCACGGACCTGCACCCCACATGGAGGCAGTATCCCAAGGGAACCTCAAAACCCCAGGAAAGGGGACTTCACAAGGCAGGGAGGGCATACACTGTCCCGGAGGCCACAGAGCCGGGGTTCTCCACCCAGCAGCCCTCCACGGGGGGCAGGGAGCTGTGACGTTAAATGGGGGGCAAGCAGGGTCCCGAGGAAGGAGCTGGAGCAATTTGGCAGCTACAGGTCAACTTCCGAGGTGTGCAGGCTTCCCGCCCCTGCCTTCACGGGATGAGCCCGGTTCCTCTAGACCAGGGATAACACCCTGAGGGCCCTCGGGGAAGGAGAAGACTGGGCAGAGGGTGGGGACAGCAGACCTGCCGCCTCCGGCTTGGGTTGGTCCTACCGGGCTTGGATGCCCCCACCAGCCCGCAGGCTCTCGCAGGCCTGGGCCTTGCTGTGGGCTGGGGCCAAGGCCTGGGAGGGGGCTCAGGAAACGGGGTGCCTGAGGGGACGAAGCTTCTGCAAGAGAACCTTCTAGGGTCCGCAGGGGAAGTGCGGGCTAATGCGGCGCTGACAGGTTGTGTATTTCCAAGGACCAGAAAAGACCATGGGGGGTGGGGGAGTGAGAGTAGGGAGAGGGGTGCCGCTGCCGCCGGCGAAGCGCACCCCAGCTCCCCGACCCCAGGCCTCCCCCCTCCACCACCTGCAAATCCGCTCACGGCGCAGCCCCCGGGGCCATCGGTTCTCTCCCCCCGACGAGTTGGTCCTCCCATTGGGTCTCGGTTTCCTCATCTGCAAGACGAGGGGTGGGTGTCCCCATTCTAGGGGCTCGGGCTGCACCCGGCCGTGGGAGCACGCGCTTCAGGGGCCGAGACCGGCCCCGGGGACTCGGTCGGCGCGGCGGGCTGGGTCCGCTCCGGCTCTGCCTGGAGCAGTGGGACCGGGTCCCCGCGGGCCGGGGCGCCCCCAGGACTTACCCAGAAGTTCCCCTTGAACAGGGAGGGCGTCATGGCCGGCGGCGCGGCGGGTGCGGAGGGCAGCGGAGCGGCGACGGCGCACGGTCACGGCCGCGGTCCGCAGTCCGACTCGGGACACTCAGCCGTCCGAGGCCCCGCCCCCGCCCTGGCCACGCCCCTCGAGGCGCCCCGCCCCCGCCACGCGGGACAGAATCCCGGACCCAGACAGACCCAGACGGACCGCGCGGCGCCAGGCCACACCTAGCTGCCCCCTCCTCCAGGAAGCCCCCGGTGATTGGAAGGAGCCTCCCCGCCCAACGTGGGCTCCGTTCCTGCCCTCAAGTCCCCTCTTCCATCGACCGAACTCCTTGCAGAGAATCCGGGCTCGCGGTGGCGGGGGAGTCCCCGCCGATCAGAGGGCGGCCGGCCAAGTGGGTCGGGTGTCAGCGCGGCCACCCTGGCAATGCGGTCTGGTGAGGTGCAGACGCTCCAGCGAGTCGTGTTCAGGACGCCAGGTGCCCCGTGCAAATCACCCACCCCGCCCCCGGGGCACGTTTTAGTCTAACGGTCGTGGAAAGGTCATGGATACTTTCCTCCCCCCTTGACTCTAGGTCCCTTAGCGGGGTCTCTACTGGGCGGCCAGGAGCTCAGCTCCTTCAGGACCCTTTCCCATTCTCAAGACCCGAGACCCTCTCCTCCAATCCTACTCCAGCAGCAGGAGCCCAGAGCTTCCCTCCTCTTCCTCCACTCTCCTAAGTGACATACACCCCCATAAAAGCATAGTCCCAGGGCAGGTCGGACCCATCCCTGCTTTGTGGTAATATGGCACGCTATGGCCCAAGCTAGAACTGCAGCCCAGAGAGGCCGCGTGAGTAGCCGGAGATCACAGTGTATTCAAGGGATGGAGAGCTCCGCCCTTCCAAACAGTGCCAGAGCCAATGGCACTCCTGGGGCAGATGCACTCAAGGAGGAAAGGGTGAAGATCAAGGGTACCATGAGTGAGCGCACAACACAAAGCCTAGAGGCAAGTGTTCGCCTCTTAAGAGGTTCTAGCTCTGTCCAGACATAGTGAAAGAGCAATGACTGAGAAGATTTGAAGGACAGCTAAAAGGTTCTGCTTGGAAATGCCACCCCCAATCCCACAGCACAAGGATGGAGAGGTGGCCTCAAGCCTGGGTGGCTTCAAGGACATGCATCTGGTCCTTCAACTCTTTGGAAAGCAGTTAGGCTGGAAGGAAAGCCTGGCAGCACCATCAGGAGGCAGCAGAGGCTTTGGGGGTGAGGGGGGGGGGGGGGGGCACCAGGAAGACAGGCTAAACCTTAGCAGGAGGGTTAAGAAATAGTGCAAATTGGGAAGATGAAAGAAGTTGAAGGGCCAAAGACAGAACCAAACTTTTCCTGGAAGTTTTTTTTTCATTGATTTTAGAAAGAAAGAGGGAGCTGTAGAAACATCAATAAGACAGAATCATTGATCAGCTGCCTCCTACACAGTCCCCACTCGAGATGGAGCCCACAACACCGGCTTGTGCCCTACCGGGGATTAGAACCCTGACCTGCTGGTTCATAGGTCCATGTTCAACCAGAGTCATGCCGGTCAGGCTTTCCCTGAAAGTTTTGAAGATTTGGAACAAATATTTAGGAGATAATTCCAATTGTCTAACTTTTAACTTTTAATACTTTAAGTCTTAAGTCAAAAAAAATTTTTTTTTGTGATACATTGTGCTTGATTTTTGAAGCCCATGCAGGCTTCAAAGATCCTTGAATTCTAACACTCTACCACCATCTGGTGGCAAGATTGAAAATTGCAAATTTTTTGTCAAAGCTGCCTTCCTCAACCGTTTATGCTCATCACCTGGTAAGGTATGGATTGAAAAGACAAGTAAAATGTGTACTACATACAATGGTCTATGACAAATTTGGGACACTTTACTAACAAAGTTAAATAACACTACTAGAGCAATTATGAAATAAAGAAATTTAATAGTCAATACATTTAAGATAACCGATATTTTGACAGTTTTGCATGTATAAGACACCCCCCACTTTTCCAACCCAAAATTAAGAAATCAATATTTTAAACATTTTGCTGGTTTTCCTCCTAAGGCCTTCTTCTTTTTTGGCATCTTAAGTTGTTCTTGTTTTCTCCACTGTCTGATCATACACTCAGTGAGAGGTCCAAATGGTCTCTCTGCAGCTCTATTTCCATGCTCTTTTTGCACAGCTGATTACATTCAGTTTGAATTTTGCAGAGTAAATCAATCACTTACTGGTATTTATCCTTTTTTTTTTTGACATGTTTATGGGCTCAGAACGCTCCTGTCCCTGTTGCATTTGTGCACTCTCCACCTCCAATTATAGCATCAGCTGCTGTCAGTAACAGTAAGGCTCGCGATTGGAGGAAGCCTGTTTGACAAGGGATGGGCAGCTAAGCACCCACAAGGCTACCTCAATTTCCAGTCTAACAATTTTGGAATAAAATAGCCTTATACACGAAAAAATATGGTAATCTCTTCCAAGAATATACATTTGCATAGGTAAGCTCTTATTGTACATAAAACTTGGAGTCTTGGTTTTTTAACTTAACGTTTCAGAAGTATTTTCTAAATCCCTTAGAGAAATCTTTTCTAAAAGTTTGATACCACAGTGTTGGCCAAAACACACTCTTGCATGTAAAATTGATTATCTTAGTAAAGAGAAATTTGCTCATGTCATCCAAATTTTAGATGCACCTATCTTTTGACCCAACATTTTCATGTTGAAGAATTTGCCCTCCAAATATATTCCCCCGTGTACAAAGTGAAATACGTATGAAATAGTAACTCATAGCAGCATGGTTATTCTAGCAAAGATTTGAAGCAATGAAATGTCCACCCATGAAGAATTGTCTTGCCCGGCTGGCATGGCTCAGTGGTTGAGCATCAACCTATGGATCAGGGATCATGGTTTGATTCCCAGTTGAGGCACATGCCCAGGTTGTAGGTTCGATCCCGTGTGGGGCATGCAGAAGGTGACCATCATTGATGTTTCTCTTCTTCTCCCTTCTCCGAAATCAATAAAGATTTTTAAAAAGAATTGCCTCGATATATTATGATGTATCTTTTTAAAACTATTTGGCCTTGGAAGGAACTAAGTGGAGATATGAGCGTAGGCTGGCTGCTTTGGCTCACTAAGAAATCAGAGAAAAGGGGGTCTCTTGTTGACAGGTTCAGGGGGTTTACTGGGATGAACTGCTGATGCCAATTGGTGCCCTGGTTGCAAGCCTCAGGAGAGGATTTAAAAACAGAAAACGAATTCAGTCCTAAAAGCCTCTGTGTAGTAGTAGTTAGGTTAGAGTTATGTTTATGGTTAGGGTAGACTCTGGCACTTTCCGTCCTTGCCCCACATTCTGAACATCCATACTTAATAGGCAAAAATTAGTCCAATTCTTTTATAAATGAATCAAAGGCATGGGGATGAATATCCACGCCTCTTGTCAGCCTGAGGACCCTTGTTACTGTACTGGGCTAGAGATCTTCGGCTGAAAGCAGACCCTGGTATTTTGGGCCAGGCCCATGGCCTGGCTAGGGGAAAGGTACAATCTCCACTCGGCTTTTAGAACTAAAGACAGCCCGTGATTGCAGCCTACTGCAAGCTCAAGGACAGCACTACCCTGTGGTGATCCTCTTCTGAGAACAAGGTGGCAGGTAGCATTCCTGAATACCTACTGTGTGCGGCGCACAATGCTAGGTGTTTCACAAGTGACCTCACTGAATCCTCATGACCGTGGGGCATAAGGATTACCAGCCCCTGAGCAGATGGGGACATGGAGGATTAGCAAGGTGGGGTGACCTGCCTGGGATCACACTGCTGGCTGGAGGCAGAGGAAGCATGACACCCAGTCTATGACAGACACTACAGCCTGGCCCCTCCCTCCCACATAGCCAAAAGCATAGAGTAGCTGCTCAGTTAGTGTTCACTGAATCCGGAAGGAATCTGAACATGCCCCGAGAAGCCATCACGTTAAAGGCTGCAATTTTAAATTACAGGTGCAGAATTTGAGGGAGGGGAAGAAAAGCAGAAAGTCAGTTACATGTATCTGCTTTGCTGATCCTCAGGGGCAGCCCTATCCTGACCTTTCCCATCTCATTCTGCAGCTTCCCCACCCCATGCCAGCAGGTTCTTCTGTCCTGCCACCCCACCTTAGCTCATGCTTTGCAGGCTATGGGTCATGCTTCCTCTGGTCATCACTACTCCTTTCTCCGGCCCTTAGTGTCTTCCCACTTCTTGAACTTCTAGAACTTGTCAACTTTATCACAAACTAGTCCTTAATAACATGATATATCCTTATGTTCTCTAATTTCTGTTTCTCATGGGTATTTTACCTCCCCAAGAAGATTGCAAAACATCTCAAGAGAGATCTTTCTCATGTATTCACTGATGAGATGATGGAGTCAGCCAGAGAATTCAATTAATTCTCTGATCCTCAATAACAATATGTTCTATTTCATTCCCCATAGTCTGATCCCTCCCATCCAGGAAAGACATGTAAACCTGGCGCTAGCTAAAGCCAGATGAGACCCTGGGGCCAGAACCTGGTAAAGCAGAGGCTATAGCCCGAAAACATCAGAGGGCAAGAGTAAGCTGTTATTCAATTTTTCAAGTCAATGAATTTCTGTTTAACCCAATACAAAGCACTCTAGAATCTGCAAAGAACTTAGCTGTGAATTATTTTAAGCAGTCAAATAACAGTCAAATAAAGTAAGTAACGAAGCAATGCTTACCAATTCCTCAAAGCAATCTCGTCTTTTAAATGAATCATTCAAACTACAGAAAACCACCAAGCAATATGGAACCTTTATTTTTAAGGTGATTCTGTACATCTGGAGCATGAGAGTAAACCTTTTACAAATGGACTGATTACTAGAAGAAACAATGACAAAACCAAACTGGTATTTGATGTGAATCCATAGGAGTTTAAGCTTCAAATCCAGCCAAGAAGTTTGTTACAATTTCTTTCAGCTTTGCATCTGACTGTTCTGAGATCTTTCCGTCAGTCCTGTTTGGAAATAAAAGGAGATCATTAATTCTGAACAAAAAATTCAATGACTAGGTTAAGTACAAAGAACAAAAATTCATTGACTAGGTTAAGTACAAAGCACAAAAGAATTTTAGCAAGACTTCATACAATTGTGTTCATACCTGATATTGCCCAACAGGCTTTGGTGTTGGCTGATCACATGAGACAAGAAAGCACTCTCAAACTTTGTGATCTTGCTGGGCTCCAGTTTATCAAGATACCCTCTTACACCGGCATAAATCACAGCCACTTGCTCTTCAATAGCCATGGGAGCTGAAGAGAAACAAAAGGATGCCAGTGAGTTGTTCAAATAAATACCATGTTATCAAAGTCAGAGAAACTTACTTTGCCCTCCATTAACAAGTTTCTTCCTATCACTTATTCTCACGTTCTCAGTGAGAAACTCCATCCCCTCTCCCCCCTCCCCAAAAAGTAGCGATTTTCTTATATCTGCAAGTCCTAACATATAATGTTAGGGCATTCTCCACAAGCACTGTATCACCTGACAGCATTTAAATTATTTTGGTTATAAACAATTTGCTGAATTTTTACAACAAGATAAATGCATAATAACACTCTTTTAAATAGGCCAAATTTTACACTCATATAGTGGGGTGAGAGGAGCATCTATCTAGTAAGTCATAATTCTCCAAAAGGTATTAAACATATTTAGTAAGTTTTGCTGGTTATTAAGTCTGTAGCATTTGCACTTAAATGATAAGGACTGTCTGTACTTTGATTAAATAAAGTAGGCATCAACTGCATTCAAAAGGCAGTAATTCTGATGAGATAACAGCATATATTACAGCTTGTAGAAGCTGGGTGACATTCCCACTGTGTGACCAAATAAAGAGAGCAACTCACAATACTGTCCTTGCTTCAGCAGTTCAGTCAGACGCACACCACGACTCAAGAGTTGTTGAGTGGCAGCATCAAGATCAGAACCGAACTGAGCAAAAGCAGCCACCTCACGATACTGAGCCAATTCCAGCTTCATGGTACCTGCCACCTGAAATATAGAACTGGTTAACTCCTACGATACAAAAGTACTTCACTCGATGACACAGAGCACTATACAAACACTCTTGGATGTTAACCAAATGATACCTCTCCCCAAAGTGATTCAAATTACCTGCTTCATGGCCCTGGTTTGAGCAGCAGATCCGACACGGGACACAGACAAACCAACGTTAATGGCAGGGCGAATACCCTTGTAGAACAATTCTGTTTCCAAGAAGATCTACAATGTAAGGACAGTGAACACGCTAGCAAACTTAGAAATCAACATTTCAAAATTAAGACACTGTGCTAAAAAACTGAAGCCCAAAAACGCTGAATACTAAATGCTATCTTATGGTTAATAGCTCCTCAAATCTTTCACAACCCATATAAGCCTATGTATTTCATTGCTGAGATTGGGAGGTGTGCGTGATATGAAAGAAAAAAAAAAAAGGTAACGTTTTATTAAAATAAAAGGCCTGGTGCATGAAATCCGTGCGGGGGGGGGGGGGGGGGGGCGCGGCTCAACCTGGCCTGCATCCTCTCGCAATCCAGGACTGCTGGCTCCTAACCACTCTGCCTCTTGATCGCCCCTAACCCCTCTACCTCAGCCCTCACCACTGCAGCTTCGTCAGGAAGGACATCCAGAAGGTCGTTCGGCTGTCCATTCTAATTAGCATATTATGCTTTTATTATTATACACAGGTGAAGTGAAAACCATCTCTGGGATTTGTTCAAAATTATGCAGGGGGAAGGATAGCAGGGGTATAAATGAAGCAAGAATAAAGTACTCTGTACTACAAATTGATATATGGAAAAATATATGGGGTTTTGCTATACTATCCTCTTTACTTCTGCATACATTTGAAAATTTCCATAATAAAAAAGTAAAATCAGTTCAGAACTACTATTCTCAACCAATACATTGGAATCACCCTGAGCTTTTCCATTTATATTAAACATAAGAATAATACCTGTCCGTCAGTGATGGAAATGACATTCGTTGGAATGTAAGCAGACACATCACCAGCTTGTGTTTCGATGACTGGTAAAGCAGTCAAGGAGCCACCCCCGAAAGAATCGTTCATTTTGGCTGCTCTCTCCAGCAGACGGGAGTGTAGGTAGAACACATCACCAGGATAGGCCTCACGACCAGGGGGTCGGCGCAGCAGCAAAGACATCTGGCGATAAGCCACAGCCTATAGTACAGAAAATGGTTATGAAATCCACCTGTTAGGCAGAAGCTACATTTGGTCACATAGTGCAACATACCGAGTCTAAAAATACATTTATTTTGACCTGTTTGGATAAGTCGTCATAGATGATCAAAGCATGTTTGCCATTATCCCTGAAATATTCTCCCATAGAACAGCCAGAATAAGGAGCCAGGTACTGAAGTGGGGCAGCATCAGAAGCGGTAGCTGAGACCACAATGGTGTACTTCATGGCATCTGAGAAAAACACAGATTTGTTTTACAAGGTTGTTAATATTTTGATTTCTAAAGTAGAGGCTACTGTAATAAAAATTATCTAAATGCTTTACTGAGTGATTTACTACTAAGATTAATCTGAGTCTAACAGCTTCTACTTTAAAGAAAGTAATAAAACCTTAAAATTTATTGTTTTGTGCAAATTTTTACTTTTATTTTTCTTTTATTGATTATATTAGTATAGAGTTCATTAGAGAGTAATTAACATGAGCCTTCATTAAGTAGTCACTATCCTAAGACTGGCAGCTATAGGACTCCCAGGTAACAACAATGGGACTAGGACTAAAGTTCTTTAATACCTGCATCTGTAAGTCTCTTCACCAACTGGGCAACAGTGGACCTCTTCTGACCAATAGCAACATAGATACAGTACAGCTTCTTCTTTTCATCAGTTCCATCATTGAAACGTTTCTGGTTAATGATTGTGTCAATAGCAATTGATGTTTTGCTTTAAAAAGCAAAAGTAAACAGAAATATTAGCTAAACGTTTCAAAAAATTTCCCAATTAAAATTTCACAACTACAACTAATCCACACATCAAATTTTATTCTCCCTGTTATATCCAAAGCATTTACCATTCCAACTCTATACAGTAATCTTTTCATAGAGCCAATTTTAGTTAGATCTGTTAACAAGTTACTGAGTCTTTACCCAGTCTGTCGGTCACCAATAATCAGTTCACGCTGACCACGACCAATGGGCACCAAGCTATCCACAGCCTTAATGCCAGTCTGCATTGGTTCCCGCACAGAGATTCGAGGAATGATCCCAGGGGCTTTCAGGCCAACTCGCCTACGGATCTTGGAACCAATTGGACCCTGATGATAAAAAGGAACCCCAGAACAATCAGTCTTGATATTTGTTTGAAACTACAACCACATCAAAAAGGAATTACATCTAATGAATGAGAAACCTACCTTCCCATCAATGGCATTACCCAGGGCATCTACTACACGACCCAACAGCTCCTCGCCAACAGGCACATCCACAATGGCTCCTGTTCGCTTCACAATATCTCCTTCCTTAATTAGTTTATCATTTCCAAACACGACAACACCAACATTGTCAGGTTCCAAGTTCAGAGACATACCCTACATGAAAGACAATTGAACACCAATGAACCCGAGTGACTCCTCTCCCCACATACCAAACACTACAAGATATGAAAATAGCTATAGGGGGGGAAAGCAGTATTGTTCTTTAGATTTGGATTACTCTTAAGTATTTTTCCAATAAACAATCTTCTTTGGTGAAGACTTTTAAAATAGCACCTTGGCCAGATAGCTCAGTTGGTTAAGAGCCTCATCCCAATATGTCAAGGTAGCAGGTTCAATCCCTGGACAATATATAGGAGTCCACAATGAATGCATAAATAAGTGAACAACAAATTAATGTTTCTCTCTCTAAAAATCAATAAATAAATTTTTTAAATAAGGACTTGCTTCTTATTACATCCTTAAAGAGCACATGGAAGGAAAGACATTGAACATGGTAGATTTTTCTACTGCATTTCCTTTGACCATAGTTTTTGAGCTGGGTGATCAATATGAAACAGTGATCAAGTGCAATTGGAAATTTTAAGACTTAGTTGATTTACATCTTTTGACCTTTAAGAAGCTCTATAAACAGTTTAATTATCTAACGAAAACCTCTAATTGTCAGGTTAATGGAAAGTGAAATTAAAAGCTACCCAATCAAGATAAAATTTTCCTAATAGAACTGGTCATTTGTCATTACAACCATATTTCAAAATGTTAAGATTTTACAGTCCCTGAATCAAAACAAAAAGGCTATTCCAGGAACTCAGTCTGGTCAGTAATGTAAGATCTGGTGTAGCTATCATAAGCTCTCTGATGATATACGTCCACTTCTTTCTACTAGGTCGAGCCTAGAATACAGAGGAATATTGTAGATTATTGGTGGTATTGGATCTTTAGTCTAAATCTGATTTCAATATTAAGTCACTAACCATATGTGGCTTCTCAAATTTAAACTTAGTCAAATTTACAAATGTGGTCCCTTAGGTCACACCAGCTACCTTTTACATGCTCAACAGTCTCAAACATACACTCGTTACCACATTAAACAGCGCAGACACCAAATATTTCCGTCATTGCAGAACGTTCTATTGGACGGTATGGGTTAAGACTCTTCTTAAAAGCTAAAAGGAGAGCCGAAACCGGTTTGGCTCAGTGGTAGAGCGTCGGTCTGCGGACTGAAAGATCCCGGGTTCGATTCCGGTCCAGGGGCATGTACCGTGGTTGCGGGCACATCCCCGGTGGGGGGGGTGCAGGAGGCAGCTGGTAGATGTTCCTCTCTCATCGACATTTCTAGCTCTCTATCTCTCTCCCTTCCTCTCTGTAAAAATATCAATAAAATATATTTAAAAAAAAAAAAGGAGATTCGAGAGCTCATTAATTTCAGCCTAAGCTTTCAAAGACATATAAGATACACACACTGAAGATAAATGAGGTTAAATTTTTAGACACTGATAAAACTTTTGACTCTACAATTCGTCTTGCACATTAGGTGGCTCTTTTTCCATACTAGCAAGTGGACCAAGATCCCTATTTGTGTACTACTGCCCCTGGTCTATCTAGACATCAGGCTCTGCTTTCCTCAGAGAACTATGATTCCTACAACTTTTAATTCTCACGGGACTGGCCACCTAGGCTTAACCTAGTAGAGAGTGGGCTTATATAATCAGAGAACTTATGATAGCGACACCAGCAACTCACCTCTCACCAATAGATCTACTCTTACCAGAAATACAAAGTCAGTGACTTTGAACTTTCCACCTGAAATTAATTTATTAATTTAATTAAATGAGTTTAAAGTTAGCAAATGCTTTTATATAAAATGATCTTCACAGCTACAAAGAACAGACTTGAACTTCTTAGAATTTGGATTTTACTAAACTATATATTTAGGAGCTAATGGCTACAGTTTATGTGTAAATCAGTTTCTAAAGTAAAACCCTTATATTTATTTTCACAATTTATGACGTTGACGCCCTAGCTGGCTTGGCTCAGTGGATAGAGCATTAGCCTGCGGACTGAAGGGTCGCAGGTTCGATTCTGGTAAAGGGCATGTACAATACATTGGTTGCGGGCATCCCCAGTGGGGAGTGGAGTTTACAAGAGGCAGCTGATCAATGATTCTCTCTCATCATTGATGTTTCTCTCTTTCTCCCTGTCCCTTCCTCTCTGAAATCAATAAATATATATTAAAAATAAAATAAAATAAATTCATGACATTGACCACAAAAACCCTGAGGTAGATTGAGATTTAAAGTAAAAAAAATAAATTAATTAAAAATTAAGGGGGGAGGAATGACATAATCTGATTTACGAAATGAATAACTAAACAAAGACAACAACCCTAAAACAGCAAAATACTATTTTATAATTTACCTTTAAGCCTGAAGAAAACTCTACCATTTCTTCTGCTTGAACATTCCTCAGCCCATGTACTCTGGCAATACCATCACCAATACTTAACACTCGCCCAGTCTCTTCAAGGTCAACAGTGGTATCAGCTCCAAGAATTCGCTCTTCAAGAATAGAGGACATCTCGGCAGTGCCTATTGAGAGCAATTCCATTACAAATACTAATCTGGCCCCAGTTTCTTTTCAAAGCCTATTTTCATAACAACATGAATAATATAGCTTTGTGATCATAATGATCAAATTATACTCCAAAATGCAATATTTATATAGCTCTATTCAAAAAAGCTTGAGACCTAAGAAAAAGAACCCAAGTGATTCAGAGAAAACTTCACAAGACAGATAAAAAAAACTAATAAAATTAAAATATCCTTAAAATAAACTTGCAAGGGCAAATTCATAGATTAGCAGCTATTTGCCTTTGAGAAACATAGAGGTAAAACTGCTATTTTTTGTAATTCTTTTTAGGAGAGGAAAAAAATCTTTCATAGATTAGAAAGTGTGTCCACCACCTGACATGTGCACATTCTGTTTCCACCCAAGGAGACATTATCAGAAGCTGTACTAACATCAAAAGAGAACTATATAAAACTGTAGTTCATTTCACTAGAACAAGCAAACCTACCAACATGGTAAATGGCACATTGTGGGTTAAGAATCTGAGGTTCTGCCGGGCAGGTGTGGCTGACCTATGAATCAGGAGGTCACAGTTCAATCCATCCATATCAGGGCACATGCACAGGTTTCAGCTTGATCCCCGGTAGGGGGTGTGCAGGAGGCAGCCGATAAATGATTCTAACTGACGTTTCTCTCTCTTTCTCCCTTCCTCTTTGAAATCAATAAAAAATATATTTAGAAAAAGAAGAAAAAAAATCTGGGGTTCCGCAGTAACTAAAATTGAGAGAGAAAAATTAACAAGTAGGGGAAAATGCCTGCAACAACTATGCAGCTAGTAACTTATCTTTCATTTAATGAGAAGGTAGTAAGTGTGGTGTAGATTTAGAAATAATGACTCACCAGTCTTCTGAAGAAGAGTGTTAGAGGCATGGAGATTCCTTGTAGCAATGAAGGATGATCCCAAAGCATTTTTGGAGACCTAGGGCAAAAAAATATGTTTTTTAAATCTGGTTTTTAAAAGGGCCTTTATAAAACTGGCTAGCTTGAATGCAAGCTTAGTTTAATCAAGTTATCTATTAAGATATGAATTATACTGGCCAGCGTGGCCTAATGGTTGTGCATCGACCTAAAAACCAGGAGGTCACAGCTGGATTCCTGATCAGGGCCCCACACTTGGGTTGTGGGCTTGGTTCCCAGTGTGGAGAGTGCAGGAGGCAGCCGATCAATGCTTCTCTCTCATCATTGATGTTTCTATCTCTCTCTCCCTTCCGCTATGAAATCAATAAAATAAAAAAATACTTGTTTTTAATCAAGAAAACAAAAAACTGCCAATGTTGAAATTTGATTAGAAACTAATGCTACCAGCGGTTGTGTTAGGGCAGTGTCTATTTCATCCTTCAAGTTGAGACTACTTTTAAGACGGAAAAAAAATAAGTAGATGTAAAAGCGCTTACATGGGATTTAAGCAAGGGTTATGCTCTTCACTGAATGAGAGAGAAGTAATGAAGGTCACTGACCTTTACAGGTATTTCCCAACCTATGTTCTATTTTCCTCGAGTCCTCAAATCACTGCCTCACAATTCCCCAAGGACGGAATCTTACAACCTGTCCAGGTAGCACAAAGCCAGCTCTCCTGCTGGCCTAGGCCAGGGCAGAAGCCGGCTTCCCTGCAGTCAGGGCACGGGCCACAAGAAATGCACACCCGACCCGCGTCTGTGCTGGATTCTCAGCATCGTTTCAGCAATCAGCACTGAGAGGTCGCCCACCCACGTATCCAGAAAACCCCCTTCATTCACCGCTCCCCTCTGCACTGACCTCCGGGCAGCGTGACCTTCACAGGCCGGGCGCTCGCGGCTCGCTCTGACCTTCAGCGAGGGGGGCCCCGGAGAACCAGCGGGGCCCGGCCACCCCGTTTCCGCCCCGGCTCCGGACAGCTAGCGCCCAGGCCCTGACCTTTCCCCAGGCCCTTCGCGAGCTGCTCTCAACCCAAGAAGGGAATCCTCCTGGGGCCCCATCGCTGCACAGCATCAAGGTCACTGTCTCCCCTGCACCTCCCTGCACCATCTCGCACGGATGGCGAACACAAAGGCCTTTCCGCCGTCCTCCTAGTCCAGCCGGGCCCGGCCGAGCAGCCAGCGGTGCAAGATGGCGGCGCCTGCCACAGCCCCTCGCCCTCCTTTGCAGAAGAGCTCCCGAGCCAGCAGCGCCCGCCAGCGCCCGCCGCCGCCCGCACGGGCCGCCCCCTCCCGCCGGTGCCCGGCGCTCACCAGGCCGGCCCGCCGAGGGAGGGCGCGGGCTACGGCCGCGGCGACGCGCACGGACAGCATCTTGGCAGCTCCTGGAAGTTCCTCTGCAGCCGCAGCCTCGGACGGACTGGGACAAAATGGCCGAGCGGCGAGGAAGGTCAAGGCAGCCAGCCCACCTGACCCGGAAGTACCGCCCCTCGCCGTCACCTCCCGGATGCAAATCTGCCTTGCGCGAGGTGGGAGTGGTTACTTTTTTTTTTTTTTTTTTTTTTTTTAGGTATTATTTTTAGAGATGTAAAGTTCAAAATGAATGATTAGACCTTTGCCAGCGTCCGCGCAGGCATGGCTTACACGTTTACTTTGGTCTTTGCAGCTGACCTTGTGCCTGCCCAGGGCGACCACGTGGGCAGCGGAGCCGGCCAGGAAGCAGCTCCCGGGCCACGTGACAGGTGACAGGTGCTGTGGATGCTGGGTCCGAGGGCGCGGCAGGCAGGCTGTCCACGAGGCCGGGTGGAGGTGTCAGGTCGGAGGCTGTCACCACGAAACAGTTTTCTGCAGAAAGAGGCGATTCTCAGATCCACGGGGCCCCTCCCCAAGCCCTCTGTGTCAGAAACGTTGGGCTCTGGATTTTGACAAGCACCCGTGGACGTGGACGAAAGACGGGCCACATACTAAACTCGACAAGCTCAGGGGAGGCCTCTATGTGTGTGTGGTTTTAATGTGGAAATACGTAACATAGTGTGTGTCTAATTTACAGGGTTCCTGTAACAATGAAATCGCATGGAAAAGTATGCATTGCAGTAGCAGTGTCAAGAATCACGCACAGTGTTATTAGCTACTATCATGAAGAGGGGAGAGAACTTTCCATGGAAGAGTAGCCGAGTGGCGGCGCTAGCAGTTGAATGCCTTCAACAATTTTATTTTATCTTATTTATTTTTTTAATTCTCACCCAAGAACATGTTTCCATTGATTTAAAAAAAAAAAAGGGGGGGGGGGGGAGAAACATCGATTGGCTGCCTTTTGTATGTGCCCCAAGGGTACTAGTATATGCCCTGACCTGAATGGAACCTGCCATCTTCTGGTATAAAGAAGGAAGCTCCAAACAATTGAGCCACACCAGCCAGGGCTGTCAGCTATTTATTTTAAAAGTCTCCAGCACATTTAGCTCTTTGGTAGTGGAGACTAACGGATAAAACTAAGGTTGCTACAGTTTATAATGCCGAGGTAAAATAAAAATTAAAGCTAATGCACACAAACATCTGCTATCCAAAAAACAAGTTTCAGGTGTTTTTTTTTTAAGACAAGCAATTTAAGTTAGTAATCCTATATAATAAAGAGGTAATATGCAAATTAGCCCTCATGCCATCACAAGGTGGCTGCCTACAATCAGGCTAGCAGGGGGGTTAGTGAGGGATGGCCAAACAACTGAACAGTAGGCTGTAAGGGGCGACCATGCTGGCAGGGGGAGCAGTTGGGGGTGACCAGGCTGGTGTGGGGGCATTAGTAGTGACCAGGCCAGCAGGAAGGGGACAGTTAGGTGCAATCAGGCCAGCACGCAGAGGCAATGAGGGGCAATCAGGTCAGCAGGGGAGGGGGAGGAGAGTTAGGGGCGACCAGGCAGACAGGCGGGTGAGTGATTAGGAGCCAGCGGTCCAGGATTGTGAGAGGGGTGTCCGACTGCCAGTTTTCTAGATTGGAGAGGGTTCAGGCTGAGCTGAGGGACCTCCCTCCTATGCAGAAATTCCGTGCACCGGGCCTCTATATAAGAAAACACAGCCTGGCTTTATGCGATTCTATTCTCATCCTGTAGATTATGCCATGGAGGGCAGAAGGCGAGACAAGGTGGCCAGCAGGGAGAGACTTGCAGTGCTGGCCTTGCAGCAGCCTGGAGTCCTAGTGAAAACTACAACTCCCAGAAGTCCCGGGCCCCTAAGAGGCTGGACCCACGGGGTGTGGGCGGGACCTTCAGAGCGAGCCCAGCAATTCTCAGGCGGGAGCTGCTCCTGAAGTGGCGGGAGCAGCCGCTATGGAAGAGCCGGAGGAGAAAGAGGCGCAGGTAAGGGGCAGGAGCCGGCATTTGCCAGCGGAGTCTTTGACACACCCGCCCGCAGGGCGGATCTCCTGCTAGGTTTACTAGCCTAGTCCAGAGGCCCATGTTTAGTCCGCTTCGCGCTCTTTGATTCCCCTTTCTACTTGGACCGCCCTGGAAAGGGCTTTTCCCTTCCTTCCCCTGCTTAGTCTTGCGCTCGGAGGGGAGTTGAGGAGCCCCCTGGTACAAAAATCCCTCCCAGCGACTGAAGGGGGACTTCTGAAGGGGGATGCATGCAAGAATGTAGCCTTGAGAGTAGCTAATCTTGTCCCACAGTTTGAACCGAGGCGCTGTTTGAATCAGAGGAGCCAACAATCTTGGGGTTTAATCACCAGGTACTCTCATAAATTGTGGAAGGCCATAGCAAAGAAAAGGAAAGATCTGTTTTTTGTCCTTACACACTCCTGACCTGCATCCGTGGCCCACATCCCAGCCCCACGAGCCTCTGTGGGGCTTGTGTATTGTGGACAACCCCCTTTTTCAGAGTTTGCATGGGTAACTAATGCTTTAGTTAGCACATGCAGTTTGATCTTTTAAATTATTTGAGTGGTGCAAGTTACTGGCCTATGTGCCGCTTTTGTTCCCTTTGGAAAAGGATGGATTGTTTTCTGGTCATTTTGTTCCTTGTGATTCCTCACTTATTTCCTGACATCTGGTATGTATCTTCTTAAAGACACTTTAGGATGTGAAGTCAGTAGGACTTCAGGATATTCTTAGAAAGCATTTTGTTTGCTTCTGATTGCTTATTTGTAATACTTCCTTTGTGCTGTTACAGTAAACAAGACTTAAAGTATTTGCCTTCCTTTTTATGGTTAGGTTGCTGCGTGGTTGAAAAAGATGTTTGGAGATCATCCTATTCCACAATATGAGGTCAATGACCGGACCACAGAGATTTTACATCACCTTTCAGAACGCAACAGGGTCCGGGACAGGGATGGCCACCTGGTAATAGAGGACCTGAAACAGAAAGCAAGTGAATATGAATCAGAAGGTGAGATTAATTCCAGAGTTTTTGAATGAGATGATAATCAGAAGGAACCAAATTTTATAACACTAAAGTATACAAGAGTCATTTAGTGTAGAAAAGTTTTTGGGGTTTTCTTGTTTGTTTTTAGAGAGGAAGGGAGAGGGGGAAAGAAAGAAACATCTATGTGAGAGAGAAACATCTCACACCTTGTCCCATACACACCTTGACTGGGGATGGAGCCTATAACCTGGGCATGTGCCCTGACCCGGAATTAAACCCGAGACTTTTCGGTGTATATGAGGATGCTCCACACTGGCCAGGGCTGATGTACCATGTACATGAAATGTCCATAATAGACAAATGAGTGGAGACAAAATGCATATTAGCGGTTGCTAGGGCTTCACGGGTTGGGAACTGGAAAATGATTACTAAGGATTGGGGTTTCTTTTGGGGGTGATGAAAATGTTCTAAAATTGACTGTATTGATGGGTATGCCACTCTTAATATACTAAAAGCCATGGAATTACAGGTATGTATACTTGAGGCGGGTGAATTGTATGATATGTGAAAGATTTCAATTAAACTGTTAAAAATTAAAAGTAAAACAAAACAAACATCTAGAACTATTTTATCTTTTCAGCCAAGCATCTTCAAGACCTTCTCATGGAGAGTGTGAATTTTTCCCCTGCCAGTCTCTCCAGCATTGGTTCTAGGTATCTGAATGCTTTGGTTGACAGTGCAGTGGCCCTTGAGGTAAAGGATACCTCAGTATCTAGGTAATTTTTACAATAGTTTTTATTTCTGTAATCATATATGTTATAAGGTCTTGACCTAAGAGACTGTTTAAACACTCAGTGTAATTCTATGTGGGAAATGAACAATAAGTGCCCAAACACTGAATTTAATTAACTCTTTATCATTGCCAGTGAGTATGTGTAATTCATTCAGGTAAACTTGGTATTGGTTAAATTTTAGTGTTTTCTCCTTCTAGGATCAGGTTTTTTGAAGTTTGATTCACATGTATATTTGGAAAGATATTAGGTACCACTTACATTGTTCCTTATAAGTATACCATGAGAAAAGTCGTAGCTTAAATCATCTGGTTGAGCATACTGAATTTTGGTTATGTTCCTACCCTACGAGGTAGAGTAGTTTAAGGACCTTTATTCTTTGTGACAGGCATTTCACCTGTATAAAGACATTATTCTTCCATTAACCCAAGAGGAAACTGACGTTCAGGAGGGGTGTTAAATAACTTCTCTGAGCTAGTAAACGGCAGAGTTGAGGTTCAAACCCTGTCTGACTCCCAAGTCTATATGAATATCATTGGTGGCCATATCTTAGCTAGGATGACAATTATAACTTACAGAGAACTGTACAGCTCTTCTGCTTCGTTGTCAATATAAGGGCTTGGAATTTATATATATGCTCAAGAGTAGTGTTTCAGGAATAAAAACGCATATTGTATGGCAGCAGACATCTAGACTTAAGTCCATTTTGTAGATGCTAAATACTGGTTACATGCCACCTATATATACACATATACATAGCATTGGAGAAGTGAGATGAATAGGATAGTAATTGCAGTCAAGAACAATCTCTGCTCGTGGTCAAATAAGGGAGGCGCATGTAAAAGTATAGCACCAAGTGTGACAGTTGTAACATAACAGGAATGTGCAAGCTATAGCTTGGGCACAGAGAAAAAGGAAGTGAATTTCAGGATGGGAGTCCATCTTATTTGCGTTTTGAAAGACAAGGAAATTTGCCAGGTGAAGAAAGGCTTTGGCCCCGGCCAGTTTGGCTCAGTGGATAGAGCGTCAGCTTGCGGACTGAAGGGTCCCAGGTTCGATTCCAGTCAGGGGCATGTGCCTTGGTTGTGGGCACATCTCCAATAGGAGGTGTGCAGGAAGCAGCTGTTCGAAGTTTCACTCTCATTGATGTTTCTAACTCTGTCCTTCTCCCTTCCTCTCTGTAAAAAAATCAATAATAATAATAATAATTATTATTATTATTATTTTTAAGAAAGGCTCTGCAGGCAATGAGAACAGCAGGTACAAAATCCATAGAGGTACCAAATAGCGTGGTTATGGAAGAATCTACATAGAGATCAAGTCATTGTTAGAAATGAGGAACAATTGTAATTCTTGTCCTTGATGTCCATTTATGTGACCAGATTCTTATTCTTTCTTTTTTTTAGTTTTCTCTCTGCAGTGAATGATTTGACCTCTGACCTTTTTCGTACCAAATCCAAAAATGAAGAACTCAAGCTTGAATTGTCAAAACTTGAAAAAAAATTAACTGCAAGTTTAGTATTAGAAAAATGTCTACGAGAGTAAGTAACTGAATTGGAAATGGTGACAACTTTTATTAAAAGGCAATAATAGGACTTTATCATATTTAGTTTTTAAGAAATGGGGTCCATAAAATGTTTTTTAAAGCAGAAAATTACTTGAATGAAGGTTGGGAATAGACTTTCACCTTTTAATACAGTTTTTCCTTCTTTTTTACAAATAATCTGGGTTTGTTCATTTTTTAAGTGTATGTGAACTTTCTTTTCTTTTTTATAAACTATAGGGAAACTTGAAGTGCATTTTATTTTGTTGCTCTTTTTTTTTTTACACTAGTTCTCTACTATCTCTCTTGATGCTCTGGGCCTTTTGGGACCTCCATAATTCAAATTGGCTTTAGGGTATTTTTTAAAATATATTTTTATTTACTTAAGAGAGGAAAAGAGAGGGAGAGGGGGAGAGATAGAAACATCAATGATGAGAGAGAATCATTGATCATTAATCCCCACTGGAGATCACGCCTGCAACCTGGGCATTGAGCCCTAAACCCAGGAATCAAACCATGACTACTGGTTCATAGATCAATGTCAACCACTGAGCTATGCCAGTTGGGCAGTTTTATGGTATTTTTCAGTCACTTTTTTAAGCAGTGATTTACTTTCTCTAAGAATAATTGGCATAAGTTAACCTTAAAATTATTTCATATTTGTTGAGAAAAACCCAGATGTCAACATTGAGGGGAGGATGACCTAAAAGAATGACTATTGCCCTGACAGGTTTGGCTCAGTAGATAGAACATTGGCCTGCAGACTGAAAGGTCCCAGGTTCGATTCCGGTCAAGGGCATGTATCTTGGTTGCGGGCACATCCCCAGTGGGAGGTGTACAGGAGGCGGCTGACCAATGTTTCTCTTTCATCTACGTTTCTAACTCTCTATCCTTCTCCCTTCCTCTCTGTAAAAAATCAATAAAATACAATTTTTAAAAAGAATGCCTGTTAATTAGTCTGAGATATAAATTTTATGGTAGAAAACCCAGCAACTATGTTATGTATTCTTGTCTAATTCAGAGTTGAATCCAAAAAGTAATAGTGCTTTTTTAAAGTATATATTTTTTTATTGATTTTTTACAGAGAGGAAGGGAGAGAGATAGAGAGCTAAAAACATCGATGAGAGAGAAACATCGACCAGCTGCTTCTTGCACACCCCTTATCAGGTATGTGCCCGCAACCAATGTACATGCCCTTGACCGGAATCGAACCTGGGACCTTTCAGTCTGCAGACCGATGCTCTACCACTGAGCCAAACTGGTTTTGGCTAATAGTGCTTTTTTAAAAATGATAATTTCACTGAGGAGAAAGAAAATGTTTCAATTTTACTTTCTAAAGGGATCTCAAGAAGACGGAGTTGCAGCTGTCTACAGAAAGGGCCAAAGTTAACCATCGTCTTCAGAACATGGACTTCCTAAAAGCAAAGTCAGAGGAGTCCAGGTTTGGAATCAGAGCTTTAGAGGTATGTATGAAGGACTGAAAAATGTTAGGTCTCTTCATACTGCTTTTTGACCATCTTCACAACTAGGCAGTATTACCAATCCTTTTTTACAGACCAGGGAACTACAGAGAAAGTCACTGCCCAAGGTTTCATAGCTGCTTGGTAGATCCAGATTCCCATGCAGGCAGCCAGGCCCCGCAGCTCAGGCTCTTAAGAAGCACTGTGCCGCCGGGACCAGTTTGGCTCAGTGGTAGAGCGTCGGGCTTGGGGACTGAAAGGTCCCGGGTTCGATTCCGGTCAAGGGCATGTACCTTGGTTGCGGGCATATCCCCAGTAGGGGGTGTGCAGGAGGCAGCTGATCGATGACTCTCTCATCGATGTTTTTAACTATCTCTCTCCCTTCTTCTCTGTACAAAATCAATAAAATATATTTAAAAAAAAAAAAAGAAGAAGAAGAAAAAGCACTGTGCCCATGCTGTCACACATCTGTGGCTCTGGGAAGATTGACATGCAACATAAAAGTGTTTAGATACGTGTTTCATCTGTGATTTGTAGCTCCCCGTTACTGGGTTATATGTTGAAACATTTACTAATGATCATTTAGAAAATAATTTCCTTAACCGAACCCCCCTTCTTTGTATCCGCAGGAGAAACTTGCAGCCAGAGGCATGGAGGCTTCTCTGTCTCATCAGTCACTAGTGGAGCTTTCAGAGGTGAGCTTAGTTTAACCCAGTTTAACTTTCTTTAAAATCTTAGTGCACAATCTGCTTTTTCACTTGTTTCTTTTTATAGAGCTTTATTCACTGTTAACCTGATTTCTTTTCCTTTGTCTCTGTACTTTATGTTCATCGGTATTGATAGCTTTATTCCTTGTCTAGCTGTCTATCCTCACATCTGTTTAATTTTCTTTATTACTGTTTGCTAGAAACTCTTTGCTGGAGTCAGTTATACACTATTGATTTATTTATTAAACAAATTTATTGAGGAACTCTGCTAGCCATCTAGGTCTTCCTCCTCCTTCTCTTTCAAAGTACAGTAAAAACGCAGGCCCCAAAACTGCAGAATGTAATTCTGGGTTTTTAGATTTTATAAAGATTTTAACTGTTTTGATGGGAAAAGGCAATAATAAGGACTTTGTGTTATTTTTTTACTCTGTGTGTTTTGTTTGTTTGTTTGTTAATTCTCACCTAGGATATTTTTTCCAATTGATTTTTTTTTTTTAGAGAAAATGGAAGGGAGGGGGACAGACAGAGAGAAAAACATTGCTGTGAGAGAGACACATCGACTGGTTGCCTCTTGAACATGCCCTGACTGGCTGGGAATTGAGCCTGCAACTGAGGTACATGCCCTCAACCAGACTTGAACCCAAGATTCATCAGTCTTCAGCCAACACTCTAACCACTGGGCAAAACCAGCTAGGACCTATACATACGTATATATGTATATATATACACACACACATATTTGTATATAATTTTTTTTTTAAGAGCCCTAGCCCTAGAGGTCCAATGTAAATTAGAGCACTCAGGGGTGGGGTGTCCCTCCGCTCTGCCTGTACCCTCTCTCCATCTGGGACCCCCTCGGGTAGGGTCCGTAGGCCTGGCCTGAGATCAGGGCCTATTGGGGCTTTCCTTCCACCAGCTGCAGGCAGCTGACCCCACCCCCGAAGCTGCCACTGCTTGCCATCTGTGCAACACTGCTCCCCCTCCCCTGCCCACTGGTGGCCTCCCGCTGTAGGTGGCAGGTATGGGGTGCAATGGCTTAGCTGGCCTGGACTTCACTCTGTGGGGCAATCACTGGCCGGCCACACACCTGCCACAGAGTCACAGCCAGTGGCCTGGGCCTCCCTCTTTCTTTGCTGGGGGATGGGGCCAGCTCTGCAAGGGGTTGTCTGCCTACCTGATCGCCCCTAACCACTTGCCTGCCTACTTGATCACTCCTAATCGCTGGTCTGCATACTTGATTGCCCCTAATTACTTGCCTGCCAATTACTTGATCACCCCTAATTACTCTGTCTGCCTGGCTGATCACTCCTAACTGCTTGCTTGGGGCCAGGGCCAGCCAGCTGAGGGATCATGGTGGTTCTGGTCTCTGGTCATTCCAGTCATTACGCTTATGGTGGCTGGCCTTTTATTATACAGGATTATTTCATTGTTTTTCCATCACCATTTATCTCCCCTATATATTTTATTATTCTTAAGATTTTTTTTAAAACCTTACATTTTCTAGGTTTTTTAAAAATATATATGTATATTTTATTGAATTTTTTTTTTTTTTTTAGAGAGAGGGATAAAGAGTTAGAAACATTAATGAGAGAGAATCATTGATCAGCTGCCTCCTGCACACCCCCTACTGCGGATGCACCTGCAACCAACGTACATTACCTTGACCAGAATCGAACCTGGGACCTTTTGGCTCTATACACTGAGCCAAACCGTTTTCGGCTTAAGATTTTTTTTATACATACTTTAATTTTTGAAATCTAAAGTTGACAATTCATAAAATATGTATTTGAGATTCTAATTGTTCCCTTACATTTCAGTTCCTCTTAATCACATTATTTTGGGTTCCTAGACAGCATACTTAAATCCTATTTTTAGTAAATGGGAGTAAAACTTTTCTACTTTAAGCGTCTTATAAAGACTGTTTCCATTGTAAGTGAGTTTATCTGTTATCTTGAAACTCTTTATTTGACCCATTATTTTAAATTCCTAGTGTTAATGCTTTACTATGTTTTACTTCAGAAATGAGCAGTATTTAATTGTGAATATCTCTATTACTCTATGACTGTTTTTTTTTCATCCCCAGAAACTGGAAGAACTAAAACAACAGACTATACCTTTGAAGAAAAAATTGGAATCCTATTTAGATTTAATGCCGGTAATCATTTTTATGAATTAAAAAAAAGCAGATGTCTTTTTTAGTATGCACTAAATGACCATGAAAATAGTGAATCCATGCTTAAGGATTTAAAATTCAAGCTGAATTTCAATGGGTATACCCTCTGTAAGATTTTTTTACTTTTGAAAGCATCATTGCAATTTTTTCCCCTCAAGCCCTAATTGAGGTAATATCATATAACCTTTCCTTATTTTGTTTTTCACTAAAAGGATCCATCTCTTGCTCAAGTGAAAATTGAAGAAGCAAAGCGAGAATTAGTAAGTTTTGCTGTTTTCTTCAGCTTTTAAAAAAGAAGTAAAATAAATGCTGATATAGCTAAAGCTCCCTTCATCTTTCTTTCTTCCTGCTCAAGAGCCAAAAATGGAGGGCTTTCCAAGCTTAGGGAAACAATGAGGTCCAGCTGCTTGGGAGTATTCAGTGGAAGATGGGACTGCAGAAGGCCAATTGGTTTAAGATGTAAAGGGCCTTTGGTGTAAAGAGGGTGGATTCTGTAGGAGACCAGGGAAAGTTGCAATTACAGAAGTACATTGTTTAAGGAATAAAGGTCAGGAAAATCTACTCCTGTATCATTCATTATACTAAATCATCTCTCTAAGGCTTTTCCCCTTTAGATGTTGATTACAATCAGGAGTCTGAAAACTTCTGGGGTTTGGAAAAAGGGAGAGATGTAAAAGGGAATGTCTAAAAGCATATTTCATATTTATAATGTTTTTTAATTTTTGTTTTCATGTGTTTTTGTTTTTGTTTTGAATTTCCCTTATTTTAAATAGGGGTAGAAGTTAGAGAACCTATTTTATGTCCTTCTTTATAGTATTTTCTTTGTTTCCTTCTTCCTTTAGGCTACCATTGAAGCTGAACTCACAAAGGAAGTAGAAATGATGGAACTGTGACCAGAGCCAAATAAACTTGGTGCTCCCAAAGAAAGCAAATTAAATAGGACTTTCATCTTAAGATGAAAAACACCTTAAGAGTAATAAAATATATAGGGGGGAATACATGATGATGGAAAAAATAAAATAAAAAAATATATATTTAAAAGGACTTTGTTTCCTCTTAGCATTCCTTGATAACTTAATGTGTGTGTTCTTAGCTGAAATAATGTCACAATTGATAGGATAGTGGTTTCGGCTATGTATTGCATTTTTGTGCCCAAATACATAGTTTTCAGAATAAAAATGTTGGTTCCTTATATTATTGGTGGTTCAGTGTCCTTCAGTGGTCCTATTAGGTGAATACGATGATAGTTGTCATGTGGTCACTCATTAGGTCAGTTAAGCGAGAAGGAAAGGTTCTCTAATTCCATTTATTTTTCTTCCCTCTCCAGGGGTTTGCTTTCTGATCAGCTCACCTGCCTACCTCCAAATGTTAATATATGCAGGAATTTAATTTATGAAAAAGATGGCCTTTAAAGTCAGTGGTAGAGACAAGCAAAATAGAGACAGACTTATAGATAGAGGAAAGTCAGACAACTCTGGAGGGATAGAGCTAAAAAAGAACTATGGACATGGACAACAGTGGTGGTTGTGGGGGAAGAGGAGGGTGCGTGGACGTGGAAGAGGGCATAGAAGGGATAAATGGTGATGGAAAGAATGAAATCAGTGGAGGACAAATGGGTAATTGAACACATGGTGTTAAATCCATAGTCATATCATATATCGGGATAGTTACAAAGGGTCAGAGATTTAAATATTTTTAAAAGTACAAGAAATCATGGAGGAGTTTTAATGTTTTGACTTTGAAATAATCATAGAGTCAGAAACATGACAAAAATCCAGGAACCACAAATGAAATTTTTGAAATATTTAAAATTCCTTCATGGGGAGGGGAGGGCAATGTTAAAATATGTACACAGATAATTTAATAAGAATATATTTTTTTTAAATTTCTGTATGGCAGAATCTCATGGATATGACAAATGTGCAGGGAAGAAGGAAGAGAATTTTCCACTGCACATTTTTGTATATTTAAAAGTTTCATACCATGTGATTAGGAAGCAATTTGTTTTTTGAAAATTATCTAAATGACCTTCAAAATTTTCGCCCAAGCCAATTTTGCTCAATGGTTAGAGCATTGGCCTGTGGACTGAGGATTCCTGGGTTCGATTCTGGTCAAGGACACATGCCCGGGTTGCGGGCTTAATTCCCAGTAGGGGGCATGCAGGAGGCAGCTGATCAATTATTCTCATCGTTGATGTTTCTATCCTGCTCCCTTCTTTCTGAAATCAAAGTATATTTCTAAAAAATTTCCTTCCTTCCCTTTTCCACAAATATGTGGCTAAATATAATACAAAAAAAAATTGCATTTCCATTTTTTGAAACTGTCCATATTCTTTAGTCATTTAGGTACCGTGGTTTGGTCTTTTAATTTATAAGAGTTCCTTAGATAATAGCTAAACTAATATTTTATTCCACCAGACTATATTCAGGATCCCAAATTTTCATCTAGGCCTGTTTGTGCCCTTCCTTGTCAAACCCACTTTTAGCTAGAACTGCATAAGCAGGTAATATGTGGTGAATACTGAATTACCTTCTGGGGGAAACTAAGTCAGTAATTTCTGGCCAGACAATTCATATACGTAAATTAAGTTCTGTAGGGTTCAAAGATTCAAACTCAACAGATGAGATAATAAGTATATTAGAAAAGCCACTGGAAAATTTTTGAATCTTAAAGAAGTGGCATAATGAGTAGGTTTAAGAAATACATGTCTAAAAGGCTTCAGAAATAAGACAGATAAACCAAACAAATAAGACTGAAAAGAAAACTACAAGTACTTTGCATAAAAATAAGACATCAAATTTAAGGACAGGGTGTCCACAGAGCAGGATTAGTTTAATTGCTACTGGTTTTCACAAGATAAAATGAGCAGTGTTTCTTGCCCTTCTCTAGTTTTGATCACGGATTTTTTTTCTTCCTAACCCATTGAGACAAATTGGCAACCAATTTTCACTCAGCTTTCCAGCTGCTCTATCCCATGCCATTTATGACTCAGCACATTCCTAATGGGAAGACCCTGCTCAGCTCCTAGAATTTCCCTTCTCTCTGGAATATTGGATCCTCAAATTCTAACTGCCTGGCAGTTTTCTGATGCCTTCAGACAGATTTTTTTTCTCATTTATCTAGCTTTTCTAGTAATAAGCAAAAGGGTTAATGCACCACATACATTAATTACCGTTTTTTTTAAATATATTTTTTATTGATTTTTTCAGAGGAGGAGAGAGGGATAGAGAGCTAGAAACGTCGATGAGAGAGAAACATCGACCAGCTGCCTCTTGCACAACCCCTACCGGGGATGTGCCCGCAACCAATGTACATGCCCTTGACCAGAATCGATCCTGGGACCTTTCAGGCTGCAGACCAACGCTCTACCACTGAGCCAAACCGGTTTCAGCATTAATTACCGTTTCAGTTTACATCCTTTCATAGGAAGCAAATATCATTTCACAGACATCTATATTATAAACCAATCAGACATCTATATTATAAAAGCCTAAGCAGCCGAAGCCAGCGTGGCTCAGTGGATAGAACATCAGCCTGTGGACTGAAGGGTCCCAGGTTTGATTCCCGGTCAAGGGCATGTATCTTGGTTGCAGGCACATCCCCAGTAGGAGGTGTGCAGGAGGCAGCTGATAGATGTTTCTCATTGATGTTTCTAACTCGATGCCTCTCCCTTCCTCTCTGTAAAAAGTCAATAAAATATATTTATAAAAAGAAAATAATAATTAAGCCTAAGCAACCGTCACGGCGGAATGGCCAGGACAATCGGTCGCTATGATGCTCACTGACTACCAGGGGGCAGATGCTCAAAGCAGGAGCTGCCCCCTGGTGATCAGTGCACTCCCACAGGGGCAGCATCGCTTAGCCAGAAGCCAGGCTCACGCTGATGAGCGCAGTGGCAGTGGCAGGAGCCTCTCCCACCTCCACAGCAGCACTAAGGAGCAGCGAGCGAGCCAAGCAGTAAGGAGCGAACAGGTGGGCAGTAAGGAGCAAGGGATCCCAGATTTCGAAAGGAATGTCCGCCTGCTGGCTTACATTATTGTTGTGTAAACCCGCAGGCAGATATCCCCCGAGGGGTCCCAGAGTATGAGAGGGCACAGGCCTGGCTGAGGGACAACCCCCCCACCAGTGCCCAAATTTTGTGCACCATGCCTCTAGTATATTTATAACTGACTTACAAACCTCAGCAACTCGCTGGACATATAAAGTGCAAACACTAATTCATTTTTTTATCTCCTTTATCATTCACTTGGGAAGCAGGTAACAACATAGCAACATTAGGTACCAGATGAAAACCCTCCACACGTTTGGCTCATCTTAATAAAATCATTGTCCAAGGGAGAAAATGCCTGAAGGAAAATATCCAGTCTCGCTCTGAGCAACAGTATCTATTTGGAATAAAACGGATTTCTCGGGAAAGTTATGAAGGGGGTATGGCTGGGGACCTCAAAGATGGCCTCCAATGACCTCTGCTTTCTGGTATCTTCTTCTTCGTCTAAACCCCTCACCTTAAGTGTGGGCTGAGCTTACTGACTTCCTGTGACAAAGAGAACTCATTCTGCGGCCGGAGAACACAGAGGCCCATGGGGAGCAGCCTAGCTTTCCTCCTCCCTGGAGCAGCAGGATCGGGCCTGTGATTCCTGGCTTGTGATGGGGGACCCAAGTTCCAGAGACAGAACAGGACTTGTCTGGGGCCAGGCAGCAGTTATGCCATCATCTGAAGGCCTTTTTTTTCCTGCAGCTTCTGGGCGGGATCAGGCTTGGCTCAGGGATGTCCCACCCAGTCTTGCCCACCTGGACAGCAAGGATGCTGCCGGCTACCAGCACCCTCAAATCTCAGCATCCTCTCACCATCCTGTGTAAGCATAAGGGGAGCCACATGGAGTAAGGCTTCGCCTTAGGCAACCAAGAGCGTTTTAAACTTGCTCTGATCAGGTGCATGTGAATTAAATGTACTAGCTGAGAAAAAAAGAGAGAGAGAGAGAGAGAGAGAGAGAGAGAGAGAGAGAGAGAGAGAGAGAGAGAGAGAGAGAACTCATGGGAAATAGTTATGCTAAACCTTTGTTGTTTTTCTGAAATTCAAATTTAATTAAGTATCTTGTATTATTATTTGCAAAACTGGCAACCAGTTTGCATTCTCAACACTGATAGTTTCTCTAAACTAGAATCCCAGTTGTGAACAGCCAATGTTATAGAAATCTTGACAATGGGAGTCAACTTTGATTGGTCATTCATGCAGCTAAAAAGTGGAAAGAGACTGGATTTTGAACCCAGCTGCTTATTGAATTCTCTTGATGTTCTAATACTTTTTTTTCCATCTGATTCTCTTAGCTTTTCCAGGTATGTAATGATTCCAGATGCAAATAATGATACATTTACTTCCTCATCAGTTTTGGTCCTTTTAGTATTTCCTTGGGAGGTATTATCTTGTTATGGTGACACCAATGTGGTAATTACCGTAACAGTAAATGTTTTAGTCATTATTGTTGTGTAACCAACTATCCCCAAACTGGCATAAAACAGTCGCAGATTCTGTATGTGAGGAATCTGGACAGGACACAGGCGACATGGCTTCCTTTTGCTCCTTACTATCTGGAGCCTCCAGTTTGGAAAATGTAAAGGCTGAAGATGAGTCAGTACCTGAAGGACAGAATCATCAGATGTCTTCACGCGCATGTCAGACAGTTTTCGTTGGCTGTTGTCCAGAGTCTATGGTTAAAGCACTTACACGTGGCCCCTCCGAGTGGTCTCTCCATGGTCGCTAATTTGGGTTTCTTCCCAACAGGGTGGCTGGTTTTTAACAGTGAACATCTCAACAGAGGAAGGCAGAAGTGTATAGCATTTTTATGATCTAACCTTAAAAGTCACAAAGTATCCATCATACTGTATCATTCGAAGCAGTCACAAAAGTCCACCCACAGAGTCAGGGGAAAGGGACATGGACTGTCCACACGGGGGTGGATTGTCAGGATTACACCCTAGGAAGAGTTTGGGATGGGAGACACCATTGTGGCCAACTTTGGAAATTGCATTCTGCCCAGAACAGCTTGTTGTGTTCCTGAGTTGAGTGGAAATTCTTCCACTAACGGGGCTTTACCTTTAAGCCCGGGTTCAGATTTATTTATTTCTCATGTCAAGTAAGTCATTCTGTTCTGATTTTATTGAGTTTTTTTTTTTTTAAGTAATAATAGATGGTGAATTTTTCAAATGCCTTTTCAGCAGCTATGACGATGCAGCAAAATAAGATAAAAATGAAGGAGGTTGTGGTTGCTCTCTCTGAGGCATGCCTACAATTCTTCCATTCTTTCCATACATACTTCTGAGCATTTATTTACCTTGTGCCAGACAGTCTGCTGAGCGCTAGGAGGGACAGCGCTGGGCCCAAAGCGAGGTGAATCCCAGCCCTCATGAAGCTTATAGCCAGAATGATCCTGATCGAATGAACTACCTAAAGTCTGTTTTTAGGTGCCAACAAACACAGAAAAGAGGTATTACCTCCCACTCCTTCACCCTAATCTCAAACAAACTCTGTAATCTGATCCAGCAACTCATTTCCTGTGACACCAAATCACTTACCTGGGTCTTGTTTGAAGTGCACGGGGCATTCACACATGTAATTTTAGCCACCAGAGGGCAGTCACATTTAAAAAATGCTTTCAAAGGGGAAGAAAAAGGGCAAACCCATTTTGTGAAAGGCCATACCTGGGGTTCTGGAGCCAGAGAGAAATCACATGGTGGGATTCGCTCCAACAGGGGGTGAACACCAGCCAAACTCTCCTACCTCAGGCCTGGCTACTGCACCAATGCATCACGAGGCTCCGGTACCTTGAGCGGAGGAGGATGTGATGACACTTGACCAGGCCGTAATGAAATAGATCAGAAGGGTCTCCCAAACCAAACCCTCCAGGGGAAGTGAGCTGCCCAGGAGCCACCTTCCAGTTCTCTCTGAAGGGAGTCGGAGCACCTGTGCTGTGTACTGCCTCCTCCATTCAACACCCAGCTCTGTATCGGGCAACGGGCAGGCTTGTGCTGGCCACAAAGAGAGGTCTCGCTGGCACAACATTCCGAGAAAGCAGGAAGGACTGCCCAAGCCAAACAGTGCCCAGTCAGGCTGCCCCTCGCCGTTGAGAAGCCACCCAAGACTCCAGCTTCTCTGGATGCAGCGTGCAGCCCTGACCCGTGAGGTCTGGCCAGCGGAGGTGTGCTTCCAGGGGACCCAGCCCATCTGGCTCCTCTCTTGGCCTAGGATGAGGGACTTATAGCCAGCTTTTATTTTGTTATTATTTACTTATTTATTTTTGCTTGTCAATGCCCTGCATTCCCTTCCCTGTCTGGCTGGGGCTTGAGCAGCTGTGGGAACCCATCAACAAGACTTTCAGGTTCTTTCATTCCCCAACCTCCCCCAACCTCACATCAACGACTGCAGAGCTCACATCGATGTGAAGAAGGAAAGGGGGAGAAAATAGTTAACATCTCAAAAACATTTTCCTTCCCATGCCTTGTGAGAATGCATAAGACTTATGCCATGTCTGGCTCAGGGCAGAACTCAATAAGTGGTAGGTAGACATCCACAATCCTTTCCTGGAATTTCTGAAGCTCCCAGAGTTCTAAAAAGCCAAAGGTCTTCCATAATTTATTTGGCAAAACCTAATTTGACCTGTCCTGACCGGTTTGGCTCAGTGGATAGAGCATCGGCCTGTGGACTGAAGGGTCTCAGGTTCGATTCCAGTCAAGGGCATGTACCTTGGTTGTGGGGACCAGTAAGGGGTGTGCAGGAGGCAGCTGATTGATGTTTCTTCCCCATCGATGTTTCTAACTCTCTATCCTTCTCCCTTTCTATAAAAAAATCAATAAAATATTTTTTTAAAAAAATAAACAAAACACACACACACATCAAAAAAACTAATCTGACCTGAATTCATTTGTTGGCAAAACCTCACCTGCACCACCATGTAGTTAACTGCTTGGCATGATTGCTCATATATTTCACTGATTACAGAATGCTGTCCAGACTTCACTGCAGGCATTGTGAGTCTATAGCATAAGCACCTGTTTGTCCTCTAAAATCTGAAATATTCTTGCTGTGGCCGGTGTTCTCAGTGGTTAGAGCATGGGCCCTCACATGGAAGGGTCTTGGATTCAATTCCCAGCCAAGGGTATATACCTGGGTTGCAGGTTTGATCCCTAGCCCTGTTTGGGGCATGTGCAGGAGGCAACAATCAGTGTGTCTCTCTCACATCGATGTTTCTCTCTATATCTATCTCTCCCTCCCTTCTACTTTCCCTAAAAATTAATGGATAAAAATATCCTTAGGTGAGGATTAACAATAACAACAAAAATCTGGAACATTCTGAATTCTGAAACTTAATTGGTCCCTGAGACCTATTTCTATGTGAAATCTAGGTTCCATATCTTACCTCTGCTGCTATCTAGATGAATGACATTAATGTGATGGACAGACCCTTTGGTGGCCCTAGGATTCATGCATTATTCTTCCGTTGGATTGTAAGTGGGACCTGTGACTTGCTTCTAACTAACAGAATATGACAGAGGTGAAGAGATTTTGAAGATGTAAGATCGCAACTCAATTGTTTTATTTTTATTTTATTTACTTAATGAGGGGATTATCCTGGGTAGACACACCAAGCAAAAGCTTTTAAAAGGGAGAATAGGCCTTTCCTATGGCCAACGACTTCCAGTTGTTGGCTCTGAATAAGTGCCATGCTGAGAGAAGGCTGTGGAGGGAGCTATTTGGCAAGGAACTGTGGGTAGCCTAGAGTTGCTGAGGGCATCCAGCTGACCACCAGCAAGAAAATGGGGCCCTCAGTCCTACAACTGTGAGAGGATGAATTCTGCCAATACGTGAGGAAGATTGGAAGAAGACCTTTCCCCACTTGAGCCTCTGATGAGATGGCAGCCCCAGCAGATACCTTGACTTCACCTGGCGAAACCCTGGAGATGGGGACCCAGCTAAGCCAGGCTCAGACTCCTAACCCATAGAAACTGAGCTAATAAGTGTGTGCTGTTTTAATCCACTAGACTAGGGTCATTGGTTATACAGCACAGAGAACTAGTGCATTAGACACCCCTCACCCTCCCTGGGCTCCAATTGCTCATCTGTAAATTGGGGAGAAGGTTGGACTAGGTCACACCAAAGAGTCTAGCTTCCGGAGACAGTTTGGATGATGCAGATACTGGGCATTCTGGTGTTGGAAGAAGGGAGAATGCTCCTGTAGGGAGTGAATAGAGGTGGGACTGGAAGTCAGGGGTGCCAAGATGGTGTGCTACTGAGGCAGATGGTGCACCATCAGAGAAAAGTGCAGACAGCTGAGGACTCACCCTGTGTTCCCACTGACCCATCTGCCAGGCTGGATGCTGACCACAACTGGTGCCGCTCCTGGCTGCAGAGACAATCAGTTTCCCAAAACAGAGGAGGGAGGGGGGAGAGAGCATCCTCTTTTCCCTGCTCTGTAAGGGAAACTATAAGAGAAGCTCCGTCAGGCTCCGCTCGGCACCCACCCCCTTGTCTGCCAGTTCAGGGGGTGAAGGGCCCGTTCTCAGCAGTCTTCATCTTGAGACTCCTAAAGCTGGTGACCACAGGAACTGACCTGGGGGATTCGCAGGATGCTGAGTCAGGGAGGGCATCAGATTTCCTGTGAGCTCTTGTTAAACTCCTGCAGAAGGTGAGATTGTGCTTCTTTAGTTTCCCACCAGGTGGATCTGCCATGTCTCCTGCTTTCCACATCCCTCTGTCTGCCGCAGCGGGTCCCAAAGGTGGAGCATCAAATTGCTGTCTTCCTCTCCCAAATGCTCCCTCAGACACAGAGGACAATCTACTGGCTGGCGGTATTGTCCTTTATTCAACTCCTTGGGGGAATGATCTCATTAAGCCTGTTATGGGTCACTTCTATTTCAGGGAGAATACATTTGTGAGACTCTTTCTATGGGTACCGAGTGAACTGAAACCTGAAGTAAGGATCAGGGGGAGGGGAAGCTTGGGTGGGATGGCAGAGAAAGCCTGAAAGGTTGGGGAATGGGGCTGGCTGAGTAAGGATCTGGGAGCTGGTTGAAAGGAGGAGCTACAGGGTCCATATGAGGAGAGCCGATAAAGGAGGAAACACAGGCTATGGAGGGGGAGGGGAGACAGAACAAGCATCCACTGCAGCCTGATCTGCTGAGCTAGCCTCCTAGCTGCCTCCAAACCCTGCCCAGTCACCTGAGTCCAGACCAGCATGACGTGAGTAAGGGCCTAGGCCAGAACATTGCAATAGAGATGGAAAAGAAGGAGATAGGAAAGAACTTGGAAACAAATTTGATATAGAGATGGAGGAGAGGAAAGATCCCAAGATGACCTTAAAAGATCCCTGGAGAAAATGGAGAGGTGCCAGAGTACAAGCCCAGCAGTGGCCTAGGATTAGTGCCAGGTTCACAGCACCTTTGAAGAATCCCTCTTCATCCACTTCTGAAAACATGGCATTTCTTGTCTCCAGTCTTCTGGCTCTTCAATTACTTGTTCATTCATGGGTGTATGCATATATACATGCAGCTAACATGAATTGAGCACCTACTGTGGACCAGATGCTATGCTGAACACTAGGAAGTACAAATATAAACAAAGACATTTCTTTAAAAAAAATTTTAAAACATCTTTTAGTGGTTGATTTTAGAGAGGGAGAGGGAGGAAAGGAGAAAGAGAAATTTCAATTTATTGTTCTACTTATTTATGAATTCATTGGTTGATTTTTGTATGTGCCCTGACTGGGGATTGAACCCACAACCTTGGTGTATCTGGACGACACTCTAACCTACTGGTCAGGACCTTAAAAATACACTTCTTAAGCCAAGGGACTTGAGTCCCTTCAGAACAGTTAGCTGCTCTCAGAAGTTCTTTTGCTAAAATTACCTTTCAGTTGTGCTGAGCTTTAGGACAGGCGCTACAGAGAAGATATAAAGATAGTTTTGTGTTGAGGAACTTAAATTAAATGAACTTGTGACCTTTGGTAATGTTGGAAGACAGGTGACCACTAACCAGTCGGGTGGCTCTTAACAGCTCTCTTAAACTTCTAGGACTGAATTCTTTCATCTGTAATAGGAGGGAGGAAGGTTGGGTGATTTTTTATAACTCTTGTATCTTTCTTTCTATGCTCTGTTTTATGGATGTGAAAGTGCTTTGAAAAGTTTGATCTGTGCTTAAGTGAAAAATAGTCGTGCATTTCAGAAAACAGTAATAACTAATGCGAGTACACACAGAGTAGGTGTGGGGTGTGCCATGGAACCTCCATTTGTACTCCTGTGTTTCCATGTGGAGGGGGCTCCTAGAGTCTCTGTCTTCTTTCCTGGGAAGACCTCTCTGATTGGAAAGTCTGAGGGAAGGAACTGAGCATGCTCTGCTAACACCTGCTGGGTACTTGCTATGGGCTGAATTGTATTTCCCAAAAATGTATAGATTGAACCCTTCTCTCCTCAGTACCTCAGAATGTGACTTTATTTGGAGATAAGGCAATTACCTTAAAATAGGGTTGTTAGCGTGGGCCCTAATCCACAATGGCTGGTATTTTTATAAGAGCAGATTAGGACACAGACTGATGGGCGACCACATGAAGACACAGAGGGAAGGAGGCCATCTGTGAGCCCAAGGAGAGAGGCCACAGAAGAAATCAAACCTATGGACACATTGATCTTGGATGTCCAGCCTCTAGAACTGTGAGAATAAATTTCTGTTTAAACCACCCAGTCTGTGGGACTTGGTTATGGAAAAGCTAGCAAACTAATACAATACTCTCCATGCCTTTGGAATGAATACACACTACTCTTTTTAGGATTTGCCTGCCTACAGGGGGTGGAGGGTGGGGATATTCTGGGCTGTTCATAATGTAGCAAACCTGCTTTTGGGGGGAAAGGCGGAGGTTGTCCCCGTCTCCCTGAAGCTGGCTGAGTGTCTATCTGCAATGGCCATATTAGGACATCCATAAGGACTGTACCACGTCCATGGGGACATGTTTGCATCATGTCCTCCACTCTAGCTTTTATCTGCCGTAAAGTTGACTTTTAAATGTTCAGCTATTTCCTATGTTTTATTTCTCAATTGTTTCCAAACTTGAGGAGAGGAAGAAAGTGGGCTGTTTATTGCATTTCTACTTCCACCCCAGCAAGAAAGAAAAGGAAGTCTTGGGGATTTTGTCCCCACCCTCCTTTCTTTTTTTTCTTTTTTTCTTTTTTTAAAATATATTTTATTGATTTTGTACAGAGAGGAAGGGAGAGAGACAGAGAGTTAGAAACATCGATGAGAGAGAGTCATTGATCAGCTGCCTCTTGCACACCCCCCACTGGGGATATGCCCGCAACCAAGGTACATGCCCTTGACTGGAATCGAACCCAGGTCCCTCCAGTCCCCAAGCCAACACTCTATCCATTGAGCCAAACCAGTTTCGGCCTCACCCTCCTTTCTTACTATTACCCTCACCACTCCCAAATGAGCAGTCTTCCTCCAAGCTCACCTGTCCCCTGGAGAATGGCTTAGCTCTTTGATTCTACAATCACATCTGCCTACAATGCCTTTCCTTATCTTCTCTTGACTGCAAAATTCTCTTCATTCTCAAGGTCTTGGCTCAGATGTCTCCTCCTAGGTGAGTACACCCTGGGCCACAGGCCAAGCCTTCAGCTTCCTTGTCTCAGCTCCCATGACTCTGGGCACAGATTTCCATTATGTTGTCATATAGTCCTAATATTAGATGACCTCCTATCTGTCTTCCCCACTAGGACAGACTAGTGTGAGTGTGGAAGAGATTCCTCTGGTTCCATCTGTGTTCCCAGTGCCTGCATGGCGCTTGGCTCCAAAGTAGGTGTGCATGAAGTGCTAGAGAATGAATGAGTGGCAGAATCACAGTTTGACATGTTAATTTGTGTGTTTCTCAGAGTATTTTGCCCACTCTTCTATTTCAAGTGGACTGCCCGGTTGGTAATTTCTTGTCTCAGAAGAATTTTTAAAAAATATATTTTATTGATTTTTCACAGAAAGGAAGGGAGAGGGATAGAGAGCTAGAAACATCGACGAGAGAGAAACATCGGCCAGCTGCCTCCTGCACACCCCCTACTGGGGATGTGCCTGCAACCAATGTACATGCCCTTTACCGGAATCAAACATGGGACCTTTCAGTCCACAGACCAACGCTCTATCCTCTGAGCCAAACTGGTTTCGGCTTGTCTCAGAAATTTGAACTTGGTGCAAAGTGGAAGGAGTCTGAGGTCAATGACTCCTCCAGCCATGGCAAAGATTTCTGCTCCCCACATTTAAGATGAACACAGAGCCCAGCTACTCTTTCTTTCAGTGAGCTTTGGAAAATGTCCTATCTGCATGGATGGAAGACTATATACTACTCTAACTTTTCAGGCATTTGGGTCCTGGGCTTCCCAAATGGGGACAGGAAATGAGGCTTCAGGAATGACTGATGTGGACTTTCCTGGCAGGTGGGGGCTTTAGCATAGAAATGAACTTGATGTACAGTATACCAAGAAAGTGATGTTTTTTTGCATACTTACTTGAGTTGGAGAGAGGCAGGGTATGTGGCTAAACAAAATTGCTATAACCAATAAAGGCTACAGGGATTATCAAGGAGATAGTAAGACTAACCCCCAATGGATTTATGTCTTAGAACGAGCAGAATCCAACAGGGTGACTAATGGCACCTAACAGTAACCCCTAGTCTCATTATTCGCTCATTGTAATACATTAGCATACAAAATGACACACTTTGTGCCCACCAAGATCCTAAAGAGAAAGCCCACAAAAGGTCACCCCTGCCGAAAGCAGCTTGGCTCAATGGATAGAACATCAGTCTGCGGACTGAAAGGTCCCAGGTTCTATTCTGGTCAAGGGCATGTACATTGGTTGTGGGCACATCCCCAGTAGAGGGTGTGCAGGAGGCAGCTGGTCGATGTTTCTCTCTCATCGATGTTTCTATTGCTCTGTCCCTCTCCCTTCCTCTCTGTAAAAAATAAATAAAATATATATTTAAAAAAAAGGTTACCCTTTTCCCAGAAAAATCTTGAATATTCCTCCCTCTTATTGATGCCCCATCTCACCTCCTCGATTCAATGAGCTTCAATAAAAAAAAGTAAATTTCATTAGGGAGGGACTGATCTGCCTGTGGAGTAACCTTCTCTGTCCCACTGCTTCACTAGTAAACTCTCTTTCACTTTAAACACTGTGCTGGCTCTTATTTGAATCCTTTCCTGTGCGAAGCCAAGAACCCGCAGTGGGTCACCGACACTCGGGTGCCCAGACCCTCAGAATGCCTGCATTCTGGATTATTTTTTTTTACATCTGATATGTTGCTCCCTCTCCCCCTCTGTCATCCCAGAAATTTTGTCAAGGCCTAAACTGTCCCAGGAATTTACTCCATCCTCTCTCTCTCTCTTTTATAATATATATTTTTATTGATTTCAGAGAGGAAGAGAGAAGGAGAGAGAGATAGAAACATCAATGATGAGAGAGAATCGTTGATCAACTGCCTCTTACACACCCCACACTGGGGATCAATCCTGCAACCCAGGCATGTGCTCTGACCGGGGATAGAACTGTGACCTTCTAGCTCATAGGTCAATGCTCAACCACTGAGCCACACCGGCTGGGCACTCTATCCTTCTCTTTACCCATTGCCTAAAATGTGGCAGTTTGGGGAGTGTTTTATCATTTTCTAGACTTATGTATCCTCAGCATCCTGGGGCAGGCCCAGAAGGGGAACCCTTCAGCTGATGGGTATTTCCTGCCAGAGTCCAAAGGCTCCAGTAAAGGAAGTTTTATTGTTACCTCAGTGAGGAGGAAGGGTGGAAGGGCTGCTCAAAGTCAAGCTGCACTCACTGGAGAGGCTAAAGAAGAAGTTTCCAAAGAAATGAGCCCAGGTGAGATGGGGTGGGTGCTGGTGGGGGAGGTTGTGCGGAATGGGAGGGTTCCCTCCAGCCAGCACCAGAGAATAAGGTGTTCCAAAGAACAGGAGATCAATAGATCTCTCTCTCAGACCCAACCAGTGTGAGGGATCAGAATGAGTCACCCCAAGGTGTGCTGGTCTGGCATGCAGGTTATTTCAAACTGAAAACAGTCAAGGCACTGAAGGCTCAGGAGGAAACTTTGACTGCCTGAAAGAATTTAGACAAAGGGCTTGCTCCAGGAAGGGATTTATCGTCATAGATGACTATGTTTTAGTAAGAACTAGGTGTGATTGACAGGGAGGAACCTAACAAGAACCATTTGACCAAAGTCCTCTCTATGTCCACTGTTTCAAGAGGGCCCAATATACATTTGTCTATTAAACAACAATTCCTCTAATCTCCTATCAATTACTTCTCCTTCCATAGTTCTGAATGGCATGCAGAACTCATCTTGACTTACTGTCTTTGGAATCTTCATGCTCATGTGAAATCCCTATGTGCAGGTATCCAAGCTTAATTTTCTCCTATCGATGTTTTAAAAAATATATATTTTTATTAATTTCAGATAGAAAAGGAGAGGAAGAGAGAGATAGGAACATCAATGATGAGAGAGAATTATTGATCGGCTGCTTCCTGCACGCTCCTCACTGGGGACTGAGCCCACAACCCAGGCATGTGCCCTGACCAGGAATCACACTGTGACCTCTTCGTTCATAGGTGGACTCTCAAACACTGAGCTATGCTGGCCGGGCTTAATTTTCTTCTATTAATCTGTTGTATGTCATTCAATCAGCCAGAAGAACAAAGAGGGGAGGCGAAAGTTCCCTCATTCCTGATACTAATCACCTCTATCCCAATTAAGACTTCTTAGCAAAGCCACAGGTCTGTTGACCACAGAAACAGAGTTCCAGTCACGCTAAAGAAAACATCTTGACTTCAGTTGTGTTTCAACCCAGGCCGACAAAAGTGGGTAGTGACGAGGAGGGGAGGACAGGACAAACATGAACAGTCTTGTTTTGTGGAAAGATGCAAGCAGGAAAGCTGGAGACCCTTTGCAAAGTTCCTGGGACTGGCTGGGGTAAGAAATAGTCTTTCTGATGGGCATTTCCTCTCCCAAATGCTCCTTCAGACACAGCGGACTATCTACTAGCCTCATGCAGGCAGGCCTATGTGCAGGGACAGAGCAGCTTTGGCAGTGACTGTCCAGCTCCACCCACATGTAGTCAGGGGCGATCTCTTTTGGGCCTCCCAGGAAGATAAGCTGTCTCCTTTGTGTTCTGCCTCTTCCAGTTCAACAATGTTGAAGTTAGGGTTTCTGATTATTATATAAGGGATGATTATATTAAGGGGTCATGACCCATCAGAATGAAAGCAAGTGTCCTACAGTCCTTGTGGCAATGGGCAATCCTGTTTGAGTTATGGCTGTCCTCCCCCAACTGCTGATGATGGGTGGATTTGAGGATATAGACTTTGAAGCTTCTGAGGTTCAAGTGGAAATCTTGGGAAAAGAAGAGCCTTTTGCCCTTCTAGTGACTTGAAGGCCTCATGGCAGAAACCACAGCAGAATTAAAAGGCTGAACATCTCTACTAAGGACTTTATGTGACACATTTCTCCAAAAAGTAAAAGTAGTAAGAAAAGATACAATTTTTCTGCAAAATAAGAGGGTGATTTCTAAGGCCCCCTTCTTCTTCTTCTTCTTCTTCTTCTTCTTCTTCTTCTTCTTCTTCTTAATTTTTATTGATTTTTTACAGAGAGGAAGAGAGAGGGATAGAGAGTTAGAAACACTGATGAGAGAGAATCATCGATCAGCTGCATCTTGCACACTTCCTACTGGGGATGTGCCTGCAACCAAGGTGCGTGTCCTTGACCGGAATTGAACCCGGAACCTTCCAGTCTGCAGGCTCTATCCACTGAGCCAAACCGGTTTCGGCATAAGGCCCCCTTCTTGACCTGATGGTTAGTCATGGCTGCCAGTAAATGACAATTACTCAAGAGGAGGAGGCCTCTGGAAGTTGGTTGAGGTTCTACTGTCCTGGGGGCTTTCTTGCCTGTCTGGTAGGACCCTCCCTGCCAGCTGGCTCTACACCGATTCTGTAAATCTCTGCTTTGTCTTTCTCCTAGGGAGCCCCGCTCTGTACTCTGTACCCCAAAGCCTGGTGCTTTTGCACTGACTCCTCAGAGAAGTCACAAGAAATACTTTGCTTCTTTAATTTGAGGTATTGCTGCCATTATCAGTTTATTGAAGTCCTTTGATGAAAGCTTGTATTGTTCTTGTACCCAGAACCTTTTTCAAATGATCACCATATTAAAAAACACAATAAGTCCAACCCCCCTTCCCCAACATACATGATCAATGTTCCCCAGACATATAGGTACATTAGTGAGGAGAGTCTGGAATTGGTGGCAGTGTTGCAGAATTTGCCAGGCGACCAGAAAACACACAACGAGTACTCAGAAGATTCAGGAAAAAAACCCTTTATTTGCAGATGTACCAGTACGGTGACTCAGGAGAGTCAGTTTCCAAAGCCTGAGTACTGAATGTGGAGGGTCTCTCCCACTTATCCTCTTGGTTTCTTTGTCTCCCCAAATTTCCCCCCTCAGATTGCCCCCTATATTCCTCCTCAACAACAGAGCAAGATTTGGTCCTGATTTTCCCATTTAGGGCTGATGGCCTTGGGCAAATTATTTATTCATTTATTCATTCAGAATTTATTCATAATCTCCTTGAGTCAGTCATTCATATAATCTCTGTAAAATGCTAACAATACCCTCACTACTACCTTTAGGACTGTTTAGAGAAGCTAATAAAATCATGCTCTGAAGTGTTCAAGGTAAACTCTACACAAATGGATGTTGGTATTAATCAGGCAAACAGATAAAAACAGAATTGGAGGGGTGAGGGATGAGAACCCAAACCATAGCACTTGATATACCACTTCTATGAGAAAGACACCTCTTCTGGGCTCTTGGGTTGTGCCCTGCACTCAAAGTATCTTTTCGTCTCTGTCCTTGGACACCCTGCTCTTCCTCCAAGGCCCCGGTCAAAAGCCTCCTTTTCCCATAAAGTCCTTCTTGCACCTGGGGATTAATTTCTCCCTCCTACAAGTCCCTCCTCTGCCTCAGTGATCACCATGTTCCACCCGTGAACTATTGCACTTTGTTTCCATATTGATCCCTGTTACTAGACAGACAATGTTATTCTTGAGGGAGGTAACTGTGTTCTCTTCCAGGAACCCTCCCTCTGCCCCTTTAGCTCACATGACCTTGATCTTATGTGCTGTCTTCTCCAAGCTTCAGTTTCTGCCTCTGTAAAACTTGACCACCTTTTAAAATATATATATTTTTTCTTGCCGAAACCGGTTTGGCTCAGTGGATAGATCGCCGATCTGGGGACTGAAAGGTCCCAAGTTTAATTCCAGTCAAGGGCATGTATCTTGGTTGCGGGCACACCCCCAGTGGGGGGCGTGCAGGAGGCAGCTGGTTGATGTTTCTCTCTCATCGATGTTTCTAACTCTCTATTCCGCTTTCTTCCTCTCTCTTCCGAAGGCTGACGCTCTATCCACTGAGCCAAACCAGTTTCGGTGAGAAACATCGATGTGAGAGAGACACATTCATTAATTTCCTCCTGCCTGCCCCCTGACCTGGGTAGGGGATCAAGTTCGTAACCAAGGTTCGTGCTCTTGACTGGGAATCGAACCCGAGACCCTTCGGTCTGTGAGCCAACGGTCTAACAACTGAGCCGCCAGCCAGTCTGTGGGCCCTTAAAAAAAAAAAAAAAAAAAAAAAATATATATATATATATATATACACACACACACACACACACACACACACACACACACACACATTGATTTCAGAGAGGGAAGAAGAGGGAGAGAGAGATAGAAGCATCAATGATGAGAGAGAATCATTGATTGGTTGTCTCCTGCACGACCTCCACTGTGGATCAAGCCCGAAACCTGGGCATGTGCCCTTGGCTGTAATCAAACTTGGGACCCTTCAGTCCGCAGGCCAATGCTCTTTCCACGGAGCCAAACCAGCTAAGGTCAACCCTCCCATCTTGAGGTTGGTTCCTCTGGCAACCAGGCCCCATCCTGAAGTTATCTAGGGGTCCACCAAGAATCACCTCATTACCATCAATTCGGGTTGAAAGGAGTCTCTTAATAACTGAAGCACCTCCTATCACTCAGGACATTCTAAGGGTTGTCCTCCGGGCCAGGAACTGAGGACAAAGACCCCCTGGTGTTCTTACTTAAATACCGGAGTTTTCAGAGCTGAGGAGGGGAAGGAAGAGGTCAGCGGATGTTCTCTATAAACTTGGTGTTTCAACTGCTCTGAAGCTTTTACAAGTCCTTGAGTCCTTTCTTCCAAATGACAGTCTTCCTTTGGACTGTGTCCAACCTGCCACCCAAAAGGAAGGTCCCTGGGGCTGCAGGCACTGCCCTTCTTTCCCAATGCTTCTCCTTCTCTCTTCTCTTTGAGCAGTCCTCAGTTTTAGCCCCTCCCCCTCCCAGAGCCCCCCCTGCCTCCGGGTGTGGTCTGCCTGGGGTTTGTCACTCCCTTTCCTCTCCCAGGTGTCAGTGGGCCATTAGGAGCCTAGGTGAGCATGTCAGACCTGTTTGCCCCTTAGTGCCTAAAAAATGAAGCCCACACTCCTGACACTCACATTTGGCTTTCCCTGTCTTTCCCCTCTGCTGCCCCGCCTTGCCCCTCAGTTGTCACCCTCCAAACATCTCAGGGCTTTTCCACCTCGTTCCCTTTTCTCCAGTGTCAACTCCTCTGCACACGTGTTCTTTCAGTCACACCTGTTTACCCAACGTGTCCTGTCTGCCAGGCCCCGTGCCGGACGCCAAGAGGACCACGAGGAAAGATGGCATAACTCTTCCTCCTCATAAACAACTGTCGTCAGGTTTCAGGTCCTCCCCGAGGCACACCCCAATTGCCCTCCCCGAGGCACTCCCCAATTGTCCTCTTCCCAACCTCTTGTCTGCTTGGCAGCCGGCACCACTTCCTTGTTTTGACATCCTTCCAGGTGTGTATGTCTCCCCAGCTAGAGGTCTAGATGTCCTTCCTCCATTACTTCCCTGTGCGGAGGGCCTGCCCCAGAGCAGAACAACACAGTCCAGCCCCTCCCCTACGGTCTGGTGTGTCAGATGGATAGGAAAGAAGAACGTGCATGGCAGGTGTTGTGAAGGAACAAACTGGCATGATGGGCAGTGGGCCTGCTGGTGCAGATGGCATATCTGAGGGGCCCTTTGCCCCTCCCGCCCTGGAGGTCCCACAAGGTGGGTGTTGTGTCATACAGACTGCTCTTTTCATTGAAAACAAAAAACAAAAAACAAACGACCAACCAATCCATTCTTGTTGAAAATTTTAAAACTGTCTTGCCAAAACCGGTTTGGCTCAGTGGATAGAGCATCAGCCTGCAGACTGAAGGATCTCAGGTTCAATTCCGGTCAAGGGCATGTACCTTGGTTGCAGGCACATCCCCTGTAGGGTGTGTGCAGGAGGCATCTGGTCAATGTCTCTCTCTCTCATTGATGTTTCTAGCTCTCTATCTCTCTCCCTTCCTCTCTGTAAAAAAATCAATAAAATATATTTTAAAAAATAATAAAATAATAAAACTGTCTTTTGCTTTTATTTCCAGTTTTTATTAGAGGTTGGACTTTTAATATAGAAGCAGTATTAGTAGGATCATCTGATTGAAAGAGGGACTTGGAGCCCAAGATAGGGGAGCCTCAATTATCCATCCCAGAGGATGGAGGGAGCTGAGGGAGGCGCCTCTCCCCTCCCCTTCGGCCACCAAATGGCTCCACGTTCATGACATCCTTCTGCTCTGTTCTGTTCTGGTTCCACATGAACTTGTTGCTCTGGGAAAATGAATCCACTGAGATGGCAATGCCCCTGTACTTGACAGGTATGTCTGTGTCTGTGGGAAGTGCTGGCCTGGAGTGTCACCATCAGAATAATGGACCTGTTTCTAGAGCATTCTCTCTGAGCCCAGAATTGCACCGAGAGCTTTACACACATGACTCATTTCACCCTCAGCTCTCACGAGAGCCTGCGAGGTCAGCTGCAATTGACAGGCCAGGACGCTGAGGCTCGGTGAGGTTATGGAACTGAGGGAGAACTGGATCCAAATTCAGACCGGTCAGATTCCAGAGCCGACGAGCATGCCGCCTCAGAATACTTCTGGATGGCCTTCCATATGAGGATGTAACTGAATCCTGTGGACTAATGCTCTGAGCAGAGCAAGTAATGTTAACTCTGGAAGTGGTGACGTGTCTAAGGTTACAAGGCCATCTCAGTGTAGAGGTTCATTCCTGTCCCCAACCCCAATTCCATTGCCCGGTTGAGGTGCTGGGAGATCTAGTGAGTGCTGGTGATGCTGGGAGGGGGTGGTTATGCCAAGAAAGGGCTAGCCCAGTTTTGACCAATTTGATATGGAAAAGAAGAGGTGGCTCAGAGCCCAAAGATGAGGGTCTGCCTCTCGGACACCCTTCTTCCCCATTTTCCTCATTTAAAGAGTGATTCTAATAACAGTGCCTTCCTTATAGGGGCCACTGGTGGGAATAACCTGCTTGGTCAGGAGGGAACAGACTACAGAAAGAGACAAAGCAAGGCCAGTGCCATTCTGATGCTACTGCTCAGGTCACCATTTCTAACAGGCACCTGCTGCAGGCTCAGACCCATTTCAGGTGGTGCATCACGAGCCAACAATAATGCCGACAGGCCTGGCCTTGGCCTCCAGGGCTTAGAGCAGCAGTTGAGAGGAGAACGACCAATATGATCCAGTCGTAACACTGCAGAGAGGCTAATGGGTGGACATATCTGTAGGATAGTGTCTGTGAGGAGAGGAAACTTAATAGAAATTTCTATAGAGGCAGCGGGATGGAGGGGGATGGTGAGGGTGGTGGTGATGTGGGTGGTGTCAGGCCTGGGCTGATTTTATGGAGGTGGGGTTTCAGGAGCAGGGAGAGATGCACAGGAGATTCTAGGAGACAAATCCAAGGCAACAGAAGGAACTGCCCAGCCCTTCTACTCCTACAGGGGGTAGAGGAAAGCAATTGCCCTTTTTAGCAATCTAAATATGGCAGTAATAGGGGTAATAATTAGGATATCAAATGCACCATCCTCTAGCAATATCTACAGTGCATTCACTATAGGGAATTGACTTATTGGCATTAAACAGGAACAGTCAAGATGGTACATCAGTAGTCAGGGTCCTATATCAGTATCTCCATAGCATTGACAAAATAAGACTGACAGGAATTGTTTTAAAATTTAATGTATTAGTCCACATTCATTTATTCATTTCAAGACCCACAGCTATGATCTGAATAGTTATTTTCTTTTCTTTTCTGTTTACCCTGAAAGAGCCTGGGCTCTTGTGACCACTCACAAGCTCTCAAATGCCTTGAGGACTAAAGTAGCAGGGAAATAAATCCTATATAACAAAAGACTAATATGCAAGTTAACCGAACGACCAGTGCTATGACCAGCACTGACCACCAGGGGGCAGTGCTCAACACAGGAGCTGCCCCCTGGTGGTCAGTGCACTCCCACAGGGGGAGCACTTCACAGCCACAGAAGCTGGGCTCAGGGCTGGTGGATGCAGCAGCAGCTGTGGGAGCCTCTCCCGCCTCCGTGGCAGTGCTAAGGATGTCTGACTGCTGGCTTAGGAAGCAGGTCTACACTCCTACGCCTTCAGTCAGACATCCCCTCGAGGGCTCCTATACTGTCAGAGGGTGAATCTTGGGCACTGGGCCTCTAGTAAATAAATAAATTAACAAATGAGTGAGATAATCTACATAGACAAAATGTTTATCTGGCACCCAGTATGTTCTCAGTTAATTTCAAGGAGGCAGTTGGTGACAGTGGTTGAGACAGCAGGTTCTGGAGTTGGGCTGTGTGAGAGTCCAGTCTTGCCACTTATGTGTGACCTTGGGCAAGTCCCTTTACCACTCTGTGCTGCAGTTTCCATCTTTGTCACCATTGGCTAGTCATAACACCACATTCATAAGGTTGTGAAGATTAAATGAATGAATCCATTGAAATGCATAGTTCAGTGCCTGGCATATAGTAGGCATTCAATGAAAATTAGCTATTATTATAAAATTATTTTATCAATTTATTCATTTAGTTCGTGATGGAAAACTCTTCGGTGTACAGGCAGTCGGAATAAATAAGTGATCTGGGGGAGCTTAAGGGCTTGGTCTAAAGGGGAGACTGATACTAATGGTAATATGGGGCCAGAACTGTGTTTTCATAATCTCCTCCTAGGGATTGTCACACTAGGTCCCAGCACAGCTCCATTTTTCTTCTCAAATCCTTGTTTATTTATTTCTCAAAATCCTGCTTTTAGGGAGCTCAGCCTCTTGGCCATATCTTGGGTAATGTGGTTTGTTCTCAGCACCTCTTCTAGCTTCCAGGTGGCCTGTGCCCACTACACCTTCCCTCCGGGTCCCGGGTCCCTCACGTTTCTTCCATCTCAGATCTCGACAATTCCTATTGTGCGCCAGTGCGTCACCCTTCCCTGGGAGAACTGCAAGTCAGAGGAGTGACTCTGGGCTCTGCAGAGGAGCGCAGAGGTGGAATTTGGGGTGTCTGCACCGCGCCTAGGGGTGGGCGGAGCGGATCTCCCTGGCGCACCCTGTATCGCCGGCAGGTGGCGCTCTATCTGTGAGGCCTGCGAGGTTCCCGTCCAGAAACTTGAACGGGATGTTGACGGCTCTGCGTGAGCAGAGTATATAGCCGAGTATCCCCAAGCCGACGTGGGCATCCTCGAAAAAGTGGGGGGAGAAAGCTGCTTCCTGTTGGAGTTACTCAAGCTTTCAGACACCACGAGCTTCACTCAGGAAGGCTTCAGAAGCGGTGAGTACGGAGCCGCGCTCGGGAAAGGTAGCGCTGCCCTTTTCTTAGGGTATTGCCCATCGTTTGTACTGGCTGGTTTTCCGAACCTCCAAGAAAAGATTTCTGGAACGGAGCTGCCTAATCAGGTGGAGGGAATTGCGGGGGGGAAAATCCCGGGAAGCCGCCGCCTGCGCACCCGCCCGGCTCTCTGCAGCGGGAGGAGCGCGCGCTCCTGCCCGCCAGATGGCGCTGTCTGGCTCTCCTTCGGCTTTCCGCTCCGGCCCCTGGAGATTCCCGCCGGAGCGGCCGCTCTAGCCGACCCCGCGGGCTCTGTGGTTCCGGGCGGAAGTGAGGCGCCGAGCCCAACGGCCTCTGGTGACATTTTCTCCGGGCGGCGCGGACGAGTGCTGGGGCTAGGTGGCGGCGGACCCTGCGGAGGCGGCGAGGTTCCCTGTGGCCCCGGCGGGGCTCTGACTGCAACTCTCCGCTCGCCGCCGGGGCCTGTGCTGAGGAGCAGAAGGCGGCGGCGGCCGTCGCGGCCCGAGTCACCGCGGCCCGGAGAGCCCCGGCCGGGTCGGTGCGTGCCCCGACGGGGCGCGCGGGGCGGGCGAGGAGGTGCGGCGCCGCCGCGGAGCGCAGGTGAGGCGGGAAGGGGCGCAGGGCGGCGGCCGGGCAGGGGGCCGCGCGGGTGCGGGCTCTGCGGCGCCCGCCGGGCTGGTGACGGGCCCGCAGGCGGACGCCGGGTGTTCGCGCCTGGACTCGGCGGCGGACTCGGCCCGGGTAGGAAGACAGACGCGAGGGCTTGCTCGCTCGTTCGCCCGTCGCTGGTGACCCTCTTGTCCTCCGGATCGACCGAGTTGGCGGGACGAGCCTCCCTCCCGTTGCCGGGACCGCTCGGGGCCCGGCCGAGGCGCATCCCTTCCCCGGGGGCTGATCGGAGGCTGGGGGCGCCGCGGTCCGGGGCCCGCGCGGCGGAGCGACTTTACGGCCCTTGGAGTTGCCTTCACGCAACTTTCCGGCGCCCCGGCGGGCGGGCGGGCGGGGGAGCGGCGGCGGCTCTGCCGGCTCTGCGGCCCCGGCCCCGGCCCCGGCCCCGGAGAACCCGCAGCCCGCGCGCCGCGGCTGCGGCGGCCTCGGAGGGAGGGAGGGCTCCCGGGCTCGGCGCCGCCTGCCTCCGGGCGCTTGCTTTCTGTCGGCAGACGCCTCCGGTCCGCGGGAGGGATGCGTCAGCCTCCCCCAAATGGATTTCTTCTGGTGAGTTTGTCGGCGTTATATTTAGAAAACCGGCGACGATGTAAAGCGACGAGCCCCAAGTTAAAGATCGCCGTCTTCTCTGACTTCCCAGGGCGTTCTCTTCTTTCCCCCCAGTAACGCTGCGTCCGTTATTTCTCATGACACCGACCGGCCTCAGTGCATGGTCGGAGCAGCAGCCCTCCCTGTCCCCCCAAAGAACCAGCTGCCCGTCCTTCGCCCTCTCCGCGGTCACAGGATGCATGCTCTCTGGTCGGAGGAGTGAACGCCTGTGCTTGTCCTCCCAGATGGAACAGCTTGAGCAGTTTATCCTTGGATGTGCTTTTTGCTCTCTTGCTTGAACTTTTCTCTTTCTGAATGCTTCCATCCAGTCGGATGAAAATTCCACTGACGATGCTGTGTCAAGGTTGGCCCACTTAATTACAAGTACCTCTGGCAGCTTTGCTCAGGCTGTTATTGCGTGGTGTCATGAGGCACATGCTAACAGTTTGAATCACTCCCTTCTCCTGGGATATTTAAGGATGGTTATTAACTTTCTAATGTAGTTTTGCTGATCCTGGCAATCTGGATTCTCCCAGTGAAGAGCATTTTGCCTTTTGGCTTAACGGTCATTAGTAGAGGCTTACAATTGATAACGGTAGTTGTTACCCGAAGTCCCGAGAAGTCACAACACGAACTTTTTGTTGTTGTTTTTATAGGAAGTGTTAATATTTTGGCAGAGTGACCTGGCCAATACGATGTCTAGTTGAGTGCTTTATGCTCAGTAAATATAAAATTACGAACTAAGTTTGAGTTCAGGAAACCAATGAAATTTACTGTGATAATCTGTATGTTACTTTAAAAAGAGCTTAAGTGAAATTTCTTGTAGTTCCATGAAATGAGAAATAAAAATATTTTTAGACATTTCAAAGTTAGATTCCTTTTCACTACTATAATCTTAAAACTTAAAATCGCACCCTTTTCATAATGTAAATATTATAGATGTAAACTTCAAAATAGGTGTTTACAATTAGAAAGGAAAGGGACATGGTAATTATACCTAGAGCATCAGCTAAATACGATTTCTTAGTGGGAAAAATATTTTTTTCCTGACTTTTTTTTTTAAAATATATATTTTATTGATTTTTTACAGAGAGGAAGGGAGAGAGATAGAGAGCTAGAAACGTCGATGAGAGAGAAACATCGACCAGCTGCCTCCTGCACACCCCCTACTGGGGATGTGCCCACAACCCAGGTACATGCCCTTGACGGGAATCGAACCTGGGATCTTTCAGTCCGCAGACCGACGCTCTACCACTGAGCCAAACCGGTTTCGGCTTTTCCTGACATCTTTTAGTGAAAAATGGGAAGAACTGGATTTTGGAGCTGGAAACTTTCTCAATATTAATTAGCTTCAAATTCACAGTGTAGCTCTTAATATTACTAATTCATATTAATCTTAAATGCATTTATTTTGTCACATGTTGTTTTATATGATGATTTATCCAAGACTGATATATTAAAGATAAACTAAACCCTAAACTAAGCTTTAGGGTTGTTTTTTTTTTTAAAATATATTTTTTATTGATCTCAGAGAGGAAGAGAGAGATAGAAACATCAGTGATGAGAGAGAATCATTGATCGGCTACCTCCTGCCCCCACACTGGGGATCAAGCCCACAACCTGGACATGTGCCCTGACCAGGAATTGAACTGTAACCTGGTTCATACATAGGTCAACACTCAACCACTGAGCTACACCAGAGTGCTAAGCTTCAAGTTTTCATTTAATGCAGTTTTCTTAGAACTGAGTGCACGTATATCCTTTAAAGGTTTCTTTCTTTTTCTTTTTTTGGTTAATCCTCACCCGAGGATACTTTTTTGTTGATTTTTAGGGAAAGTGGAAGAGAGAGGGAAAGACAGAGAAGTATTGATATGAAACACATCAATTGGTTGCCTCCTGCACTGGGTGGGCTGGGAGGAGCCTGCAACCAAGGTACTTGCACTTGACCATAATGAAACCAAGGAAGTTTGGTCCGCAGGCCAACGCTCTATCCACTGAGCCAAATCTGCTAAGGCAAAGGTTTCTATTTTCATAAGTGACATTGGTAGCTTAAGTCTCCCAACTATATGACTAGTAACTTCTGGGAGGTTGTGTAGTCATTATTCAGGGAGATGTTTTGCTGGGATCTTCGATTTTATGGTTTTGAATAGACTTGATATATGGGCAATTAAGATGTTTTTGCTTTTTGTCTTTAAAGTTTGGAATTGGTATATGCCAGAGATCTAAACCCTATGTTTGTAACTTTGGTAAACCACTTTAGAATTTTCTAATTTTTCTGCATCTAACTAGGGACACGTTTACTGAATTGACAATACTTGAGAAAACCTGCAACAGATGAAAAAATGTACAATGGTATATTTTCTTTTGAACCATACTGATTTCAGTATTCTCTTATTTAGGAAAGAGTTGGGGGCCAAATTAGTTTCTTGGGTAGCTATAATTAAACAGTAAAAATGGAATAGGTACATTAATAACCGAGGAGAAAGCTATGAGACTATAGAAAATGGAAAGAGCTATTGAGAAAACTTTGAGAAAATACAGACGACAAGACATTCAGATGGCACCTCTTTATTCTTACAGTACTAACTTATTAACTATTTACTGTGTGCCAGTAGTACTCTAGTTACCAGAACTATAGTGATGAATAAGACTGATAGGATCCTGTTGTTATAGGAACTTACATATTTAAACCTGAGGTTTGAAGTAGATTTCACGTGTGCATTCCAGGCTAAAGAACAGCAGTCATGTTGAGTATTAATGATCTTGAATGGTTAAGTGTGTCCAAGTGCCATGAGTTTACCGAAGGATAGGTAGGGTAAAAGGAGATAGGGCCAGGTTGTGAAAATAACAGTACCTTCGTCTGCTAATGAGTTATTATTTCTTTGGGGGGGGGGGGGCTACCGAACTCAGGTGGAACATAAAAGATGAGATAGGCATTCCTGTTGAAAGATTTTTTTTTCTTTTTTTTAAAAAAATATATTTTATTGGTTTTGTACAGAGAGGAAGGGAGAGAGATAGTTAGAAACATGGATGAGAGAGAGTCATCGATCAGCCGCCTCTTGCACACCCCCTACTAAGGATATGCCCGCAACCAAGGTACATGCCCTTGACCGGAATCGAACCCGGGACCCTTCAATCCCCAAGCCGACGCTTGATCCATTGAGCCAAACCGGTTTCGGCAAAGATTTTTCTTTTTTAGTGAATTTCTTAAAAAAAAAAAAAAAAAAAAATATATATATATATATATATATATATATATATATATATTAAGTTGATTTTTTACAGAGAGGAAAAGAGAGAGGGACAGAGCTCTATCCGCCGAGCCAAACCAGTTAGAGCAAAAGGCTTTTTCTTTAGCCTTCATTTCAGTGAGTAGACATTTTATGGTTTTATTTTCTTATTTTGGGTTGATTCTTTCATAGTTATTTTTTAGTTGTCAAATATCTGTCAAATTAAAATTTGACTGTTGTCACAACTTTTTTTTTAATATATATTTTATTGATTTTTTACAGAGAGGAAGGGAGAAAGGTAGAGAGCTAGAAACATCAATGAGAGAGAAACATCGATCAGCTGCCTCCTGCATACCCCTTACCGGTGATGTACCCGCAACCAATGTACATGCCCTTGACCAGAATTGAACCCGGGACCTTTCAGTCTGCAGTCCACTGAGGCAAACCAGTTTTGGCAACACAGAACTTTCCTAAATCCTTAGCCATTATCTTTAATTTTGCCTACTTTCCCCTACTCTTTAAGGACTCATGATTGTATTTAAGGGAAGTACAATAACCAGTGTTCCAGCTTCTGTGTGGGCTGTTTTTCTCAGTACAAGTGGGATTGATGTTCATTTAGTCAGTTTTCACACTCGGCCTACATGTCCTGTGGTAAAAGAAGGAGCAGGGTGAAACTAAAAAGTATCTTGCTTTTCCTGGCCAGTGTGGTTCAATTGGTTGGAGTATCTTCCCATACACCAAAAAAGGTTGTAGATTGGATTATCAGTCAGGGCACATACCTAGGTTGTAGGTTTGAACAACTCCTCCTCCTTCCTCCATCCTTCTCCTCCTTTTCCTCCTCTTCCTCCTCCTCTTCCTCTTCCCTTCTTCCTCCTCCCTCCTCCCTCCTCTTTCCTTTCTCCTCCTCCTTTCTCCTTCCCCTCCTCCCTCCTCCTCCTCCTCCTCCTCCTCCTCCTCCTCCTCTTCCATCTCCACCTCCACGAATGGATACAAAGCCGAAAGCTGTTTGGCTCAGTGGATGCGTTGGCCTGCGGAGTGAAAGGTCCCGGGTTCGACTCCGGTCAAGGACATGTACCTTGGTTGTGGGCACATCCCCAGTAGGGGGTATGCAGGAGGCAGCTGATTGATGACTCTCATTGATGTTTCTAACTCTATCCCTCTCTCTTCCTCTCTGTAAAAAGTCAATAAAACATATTTAAAAAAAAGATAAAAGAAATAATTTCTTTTCAGGGAACTCAAATGTGGTGATCTAGATGATTTTTAAGTTTCTTTCCTGCTCTAAAATGTAGAGAAGAAGAGTAGGAGAAAAAAGTACTGTATAATAAAAGAGCTATAGTATGGAGTTAGTCTTTTCCTTTATAAAGTCATTTTAAATAAGGTATTGGAAGATAGTTCTTTTCTTTTTTTCTTTTCTTTTTTTTAAAGGTCCCATTAGTTTTATTCTTTTTATTTTTGTTGTTGTTAATCCATACCCAAGGATATTTTTTCCCATATATTTTTAAATATATTTTATTGATTTTTTACAGAGAGGAAGAGAGAGGGATAGAGAGTTAGAAACATCCATGAGAGAGAAACATTGATCAGCGCCTCTTGCACACCCCCTACTGGGGATGTGCCCGCAACCAACGTACATGCCCTTCACCGGAATTGAACCTGGGACCTTTCAGTCCGCAGACCGACGCTCTACCGCTGAGCCAAACCGGTTTCGGCAGATAGTTCTTTTCTTAAATGGGTCTCTAAGCTTGAAATGATTGGAGTCTTTTTAAAAAAAATTAATTAATTTTTTTATTGTTTAAAGTATTACATGTTTCTTCCCCCCCCCCCTCCCATTACCACCCCCCAGGACCACAAGCCCCCACTGCCCCAGTGTCCATGTCCTAATTGGAGTCTTGAATGTTCTTTTTGACTGCCAGGTCATTTACAAAATACTTTTTACTTTGCCTGGAATTCTTGTCAATGTATTAGTAAATCAGTGCTGATGATTGTTCAGAGAGGAATAAAATTAAATCTGTTAAAACTGATACCAAAAAACCGCCCAAACACTTACACAATCATTCCCATGAACCTGGATGAACTAGGATTGTGTTTAGGTAATATAGAAATTAAAGTTTTCATTAGCATGGTTAGCATTAGGGAAACAAGATATCAAAGCAATCAATAGAAGTTTTTTTTTTTACTGAGTTGTCTGGTTAAAAAACAACAGCACTTTTGTGATGTCCAGAGTTAGCATTTTGTTAGTGCCTTATAATTAGAGAAAGGTATTGTTGGGGAGAGGGAAGTTGGGTGTGGACTAAAACTCTAGGAAAACAGGACTATTTTCGTTTCTGTATTAAGATAAAAAAAACCTCATGTGGGTAAGATTTTAAGTAGTATCCTGTCTGCCTTAGTTTTAACCCAGTATATGAAAGTATAGTGTATTCTTCAATCAACATTTATCATCAAAGGTATCCTATTTTTCTGCACTACAATCCACTAAATAATTTGCCATGAGCCTGAGGGCATGTATAGTGGATAGGTTTTCAGCAACATATATTTTGGGGACCTCACGTCCCAGCGTGTGGTGATCCATCTTTATGTGTACTGTCTTCTGAGAGAGAGAGAAAATGGCCTGAACACGCCAACACCGGTTTGGCTCAGTGGATAGAGCGTGGGCCTGCGGACTGAAAGGTCCCAGGTTTGATTCCAGTCAAGGGCATGTACCTTGGTTGCAGGCACATCCCCAGGAGGAGTGTGGAAGAGGCAGCTGATCGATGATTCTCTCTCATCAATGTTTCTAACTCTCTATCCCTCTCTCTTCCTCTCTGTAAAAAATCAATAAAAATATATTTAAAAAAAGAAAAAAGAAAACGGCCTGAACAGTATTCTAGGAAGAAACCTAGAACCTGTGTTTTAAATTATTCTTGATTTACACTGTTGGTGCTTTTGAGTTTTTAGAGTGCCTTTCGTTAGCCACTGTGCATTTTTTGCATTTGATAACTTCCTCGCCTTTTTATTTGATGCTATTTTATATGCAGTCCTGGTACTGGGCCAGATACATGTCAGTAGTAGTATATCTGCCACATGAAGTGATTTGAGCAACCATTATCACTCTTGACCTATTTATAGAGCTTATATCAGTGAAGAAAAGTTGGTTCGCAAGCAAGCAAAACTCTCTTCCTATGGTTTCAATCTCAGAATTTATATTTCAGTTCTGCTTAAACCAGATAATTGAGCTGCATTAATTTTTAATGATTCCTTTCTGTACACTAACCTTTTAGCACTCCAGTTTCTTAACTACACTCTTGAAGGAAGAAATACCAAATAACTATTATCACACTGAAAAATAATTGGCAATGATTTCTTAATATCATGATATTTGGGGTTCAGATTTCTCTATTTTATAAATGTGTTTTTACAGTCATTCAGATCACAAGTCAAATAAGGTCTGTGTGTTGTTTTATAATCTATAGGTTCCTTTCCGTTTCTTATTCCTGGCAAATTATTTGTTGAAGAAACAAGAGTTTTCCCAGTTTGAATTTGCCACTTACATTCCTGTAGTGTTATTAAACACATTCCTCTACCCCCTGGGCTTGTTGTTAATTGGTATTAGGTTTAGAGGCTTGATCAAATTCGGTTTCTATGAGGTATATTCTCTCTCATTTTCTCCTTTGAGGGAAAAAATGCTCTATAGATGATGTTGAGTATTTGTATCAGGAAGTACATAATGTTTGGTTCTCTGTGTTGTTAGCAGCTGTTGATGCTTATTACCTAGCTCCATTAATTTATTACTCATAATTTCTCACTCTGAATACTTTTTATCATTCTTAGTTATAAGTTTTTTAAACTGTATCTTATTTATAATAAGCCTATTCAACCTCTTTTGAGAGCTAAGTGAAGGGAAAAGTTGCTGTGGAGAAAAGAGCATTTTCTGTATTGTAATTCTGTAGTGTTTTTAATTTAGTCCTGATCTTTGGTTCCTGCACTGTTCCACATTATCCAGGCTACAACTTCTCACTGGAAAAACTAACCCCAAATCCTGACTCATACTGGGAAGATGTCCTTCGAAAGCAGAATTTGTTTTGTAATATTGGTGTTTAAGATAAGAGTACTGTTGTCATTAAGTTATAATTTATAGTAAGAATTAAAAAAAGGTTAATTTTAATATTTCAAAAGATTTGGGAACATCACTGTTATAGATGCAATATAATCTTCTAGACCTAAATATCTGGGGAGGTGGGGCTTAATATTGTTTCTTAGTAAGATACTGCTCTTTACTTTTTCATTTTTGTGGTGTCTGTTTTTTGCATCTTTATGCATAAGTACCAATCATTTTATAATACATACTAGTGGCCCAGCGTGAAATTGCATGAGACCCCAGACTGCGTTGCACCGTGGGATTCCCCCAGTCCCACTCCGCCTTGAGACCCAGAGTCAAGTCCTGATGTTCCTCAGGACCTGGAGTCAAGTCCCTGCCCACCTGTGCTGCACATGCAGTCCTGCCCACCCGTACGTGCACCTCGCTGCACATGCAGCCTCCTGGTGACTGGTCTTTGGTCATTAAGGTGTTAAGGCCATTGGGTTTTTATAATAGAGACTAGAGGCCCGGTGCACAAAATTTGTGCGGTGGGGGTGGGGTGGGGGGTGGTCTCTTAGCCCAGCCTGCATCCTCTACAATCTGGGATATCCCTCTCACAATTCAGGACTGCTGGCTCCCAACTGCTCCTCTGCCTGCCTTCCTAATTGCCCCTAACAGCTTCTGCCTGCCAGCCTGATCACTCCCTAACCACTCTGCTGTCAGCTTGATTGATACTTAACTGCTCCCCTGTCAGCCTGTTTGCCCCCAACTGCCTTCCCCTTCAGTCCTGGTCACCCCTAACTGCCCTCCCCTGCAGGTCTGGTCACTCCTAACTGCTCTCCTTTGCAGGCCTGGGTCCCGCCAATTGCCCTTCCCTGCAAGCCTGATCATCCACAACTGCCTTCCCTTGTAGGCCTGGTTCCTTGCAAATGCCCTACCCTGCTGGCCATCTTGTGGTGGCCATCTTGTGTCCACATGGGGGCAGGATCTTTGACCACATGGGGGTAGTCATTTTGTATGTTGGAGTGACGGTCAATCTGCATATTATTTTTTTATTAGATAGTATTGAGGCCTAGTGCATGGGTGGGGGCCAGCTGGTTTGCCCTGACGGGTGTTCCAGATCAGTGTGGGGGTTCCCTTGGTGTATGGGGTGGCCTGGCTGAGGGGCCTGTGATGGTTTGCAGCCAGCCACAACCCCTGGCGACCCAAGCAGAGGCCCTGGTATCTGTGATTTATGTATCTTCTACAATTGAAACTTTGTAGCCTGGAGCAGGCAAGCCTCCTGCTTGCTCTGTGGCTGCAGCCATTTCTGTTTGGATTTGTTTACCTTCTATAATTGAAAATTTGTAGCATTGAGTGGAGTCCTAAGCCTGCAAGGGCAGTTGGAAAGCTTGGCTTCCTCTGTTGCCAGGGAAACCCAAACCTCTCTCCTGCTCTATGTGGCTGTAGCCATCTTGGTTGGGTTTATTTGCATACTTACTCTGATTGGCTGGTGGGTGCAGCAGAGGCATGGTCAATTTGCATATTATTCTTATTAGATAGGATAAATGTAAAGAAACAGCTTTATTAGACTATTAGCAGTGTGTCAATTTTGCCTTATGTTTTTATTTGGAAAGAAAAGTTACTGTCAGAAATTATGTTGATTCTTTGTAATGGAAAAACATATTTTTATATTTAATACATTTTTATTGACTTCAGAAAGAGGGTGGGGGAGGGGGGAGAGATACATCAATGAGAAACATGGATTGGCTGCCTCTTCTACATGCCCCTCCACAGGGGATCAAACGAAAAACCTGGGCATGTGCTCTGATCAGGAATCTAACAGTTGACTTCTTGGTGCATGGGCCGGCCATCAACCAGTGAGCCACACTGGCAGGGCTGGAATATATTTTTATATGCAAGTCAGTAGTATTTAGTTTTAAGCAAATGAAATATTTCATTAATGGTCTTGGTGATTTTTAAAAGTGATTGAGTTCATCACTTCAAATACTTATTAAATATTGTGTGCTAGAAACTGTGAGTGAATTGAAGATGATTAACATAATCCCTGTTTTAACCCACTTAATCTCCCTCTAAGGAAATAGTAATATAATGGGGCTAAGGGGCATGAGTGAAAACATTTGCATAATTAACTTGGAGGCAGAAATTCTAAGGTTAGTTATATTCCTGTAGGCAGTTTCATTACTTTCTTTTGTTTTAAAAGTCCAATTCATTTAAGAAGTAAATGGCTTTTTTTTTTTGTTTTGTTTTTATTAATCCTCACCTGAGGAGATATATATTTCCCCCCTTGATTTTTAGAGAGAATGGAAGGGAGGAAAAGAAACCCAGAAAGAAACATGTGAGAGAGACACATCAATTGGTTGCCTCCCGCATGCCCAACCAGCACGGACCAGACCAGACCAGCTAGTGCAAGAACTAATTGTCTTTACAGTAGTTTAAAAATAGTTCAATTGTTTTGATTTTTAGTGCTAGGAATGCATCAGACTCAGATTCAGTAGTAAACATGCATAGTTGAGTAAACTGTAAGTCAGCTAAGGGGTTTTGAAGCTAAGCCTTTTAAAAAATAACTTTTAAAAATGTGTTTATACTTGATTGTTGGAGGCTATTTAAACTGCAACTCTATTGCTGAATAACTACTTTCCTCTTTATTTTTATTTATTTATTTTTTTAAACAATCTTTTTAAAATTTATTTTTATTTATTAATTTATTTATTTTTATTGATTTTTTGTACTGAGAGGAAGGGAGAGAGATAGAGAGTTAGAAACATCGATGAGAGAGAGTAATCGAATAGCTGCCTCTTGCACATTCCCTACTGGGGATATGCCCGCAACCAAGGTACATGCCCTTGACTGGAATCGAACCCGGGACCCCCCAGTCCCCAAGCCGACACTCTGTCCATTGAGCCAAACCGGTCTTGGCTCCTCTTTATTTTTTAATTGAACTTTAGAGAGAAACTTTATGTGAGAGCAAAATGTCAATTGGTTTGCTCCCACACACCCTCTACTGGGGATTGAGCCCACAACCAGACCATGTGCCCTGTCCAGAATTGAACAGGCAACCTTTCCGTGCACAGGTTGAACACCCACCCAACTGAACCACATTGGCCAGGGCAACTCTTTTTCACTTTTTATTGCATAGTTTTTATTTTTATTGATTAATCATTTGGTGTGCCTTGGGCATAATTTAAAATAAGCACATGGGAAACTACAGTTTTCTTCCAATATAAAGAACAAAAAATGGTGGTTGTGTAGTTTGTATAAAATTAATCAAAACAAAGGATGTTTTGTTGTAGTAAAAAATTTCAAAGAATACTGTTTACTTTCTAAAGTATAAAATGTAGGTATGCCTTAATTTATATACAAGATGTATTCTTGTATATTTTTGGGAAAGCGAAACTTTAAATAAACTTTAAACACATTAGGAAAAAATGTTTTAAAGGGATCTGTATTAAAACCTTACCTTTTAAATATGTAACCTAATTTAACTTCTGTAAAGATTCAGAGGTTCAGAACTTTTATTTTGGTTAGAGGAAGCTACTTATGTAGCGTGATCTAGTCTTAACTTAAGAAGCAGGTTGGAAATTCAAAAACTGTTCTAAATATACCTGTTAAATTTATCTAAATATATCTTGGCCGTTGACCTACATATTCTTTTCTTAGAAATGAGGATTATACATTTCAGGTTAACTATGAGCCATAATTAATAAAAACAATTAAAATGTTCCCAGCCCTAGCCTGTTTAGATCAGTAGAATGTCAGGGGGCCTGCAGACTAAAGGGTCTCAGGTTTGATTTTGGCCAAGGGCACATGTCCAGATTGTGGGCTCACATCCCCCCTCCCCCCCCTAATTAGGGCGTGTGTAGGAGGCAGCCAATCAGTGATTCTCACCATTGATTGATGTTTCTATCTCTGTCCCTCTCCCTTCCTCTCTGAAAACAATAATAATAATAAAAAAAGTTCCCCAAACCTAAATAGAATTGTTTAGATAATGTTAGTATGGATAGACCACTTTTAAAATTACAATTAAAAAAAATCCCACAAATATGCAATAAAACATTAATTAAAAAAATATATATCTTTTTTATTAATTTGAGAGAGAGAGAGAGAGAGAGAGAGAGAGAGAGAGAGAGAGAGAGAGAAAGAAAGAAACAAACATCAGTGATGAGAAAGAATCATTGATTGACTGCCTCCTGCACACCCCACACTGAGGATTGAGCCCACAACCTGTTCCTGAGTGGGCATGTGCCCTGACCAGGAATCGAATCATGACCTCCTGGTTCATAGGTTGACGCTCAACCAGAGCCATGCTGGCTGGATTGATTTTTATCTTTTTTAATGACTAGTGACTGAAGCAGTCTTTCAGTGGGTTTTATTTTAAACTGAAATTGCCTTATCTTTCTGCTTTTTAAAATATCACTTGAAACTTTTTGAAAACTTTGAAGTCTTGGATAATTAATTCATGGTTAAGTATTTATGCTGTATCTAAAATTGATCAACAGCACCAGTAGTGCCACTTAGAAGCACTGGTTTTCCATTGCTGAGAAGTAAAGGCCCAGGTAATGCAAATTGTTCTTAGGTTGCCTTTTTCATAAAATCTACAAGTAGAGCCATTAATGCAGTTTTTCTGTATGATATGACCTAGCTCCTATGAAAATGTTTATGCAGAAGATAACTGTTGTGTATGCACAGACACATACATAGTAGCTTTACATGCCTTTTTTAAAAAGCAAAAATGAGATTCAGCAGGTTCATTTAACTAATAAGTCCAATATGCAACTAGCTTCTTGCCTAGTTGGATGTAGGAACTCATTTGATAACTGGGCTCTATTTTTCTCCCTTTGTACTGGCTCTCTACTCTTTTTTTTTATTTTTTATTTTTTTATTATTATTCTCATCTGAGGCTATGTCTTTATTGATTTTTGGTCCGGCAGTTGTGGCTTAGTGGTTGAGTGTTGACCTGGGAACCAAGAGGTTACTACCGTTTAATTCCTGGTCAGAACACATGCCTGGGTTGTGGGCCTGATCCCCATAGGATTGTGCAGGATGGATGATTCTGCTTGATGTTTCTTTCTATCCTCCCTTTTTCTAAAATCAATAGAAACTTTTTTTTTTTTTTTAAGGTATGTGTCTACATTAATCTTTTTCCATGTGGATGTTCAATTGTCCTAGCATCGTTTATTGAGACTTTTTCCATTGAACTACTTTGGCTCTTTTGGGTCTATTTTTGGGCTCTCTATATTCACTTCCATTGATCTAATATTTGTTCTTTGGCTGGAATTATACTGTCTTGATTACTGTAATTTTATTTTTAAATATATTTTACTGATTTTTTTTTTTTTTTTTTTTTTTTAACAGAGAGGAAGAGAGAGGGATGGAGAGTTAGAAACATAGATGAGAGAGAAAAGAAACATAGATGAGAGAGAATCATCGATCAGCTGCCTCTTGCACACTGCCCACTGGGGATGTGCCTGCAACCAAGGTACAAGCCCTTGACCGGAATTGAACCTGGGATCTTTAAGTCTGCAGGCCGACGCTCTATCCACTGAGCCAAACTGGTTTCGGCTACTGTAATTTTATAAGTCTTGAAGTTGTGTAGTGTCAGTCCTCCAACATTCAGTATTCTGTTGACTATCTGGGTCTTTTGCCTTTCTACATAAATGTAGAACCTATGAAATTTGTCATTACCTATGAAATTTTTTGTTGGAATTTTGATTGGGAATACATTGAATTTATTGATCAAATTGGGAAGAATTGCCATCTCAGCAATAATGAGTCTTTCAATCCATGAACACAGAATATCTTCCCATTTATTTACATCATCTTGAAGGTTAAGAACCGGAAGAATTGGTTTGTGATAAAGGTCAGAATAATGATTACTTTTGAGGGGCAGGTAATGATCAGAGGGTAGAGGAAGGCTTTAGGATTTTGGAAATATTTTGAATCTGTATGCTCACTAAATAGATATATTAACTTAACAAAAATCCATAAATTTATACACTTTTTAAAATTTTTATTTATTTGTTTGTTTGTTTATATATTTTTAAGGTGTTTCTTACATGCCAGGCATGGGCTTAACCTCTTTATTTTTTATTTAAAAAATATATATATATTTTATTGTGTTTTTTACAGAGAGGAAGAGAGAGAGATAGAGAGTTAGAAACATCGATGAGAGAGAAACATCGATCAGCTGCCTCCTGCACACCCCCCACCGGGGATGTGCCCGCAATCAAGGTACATGCCCTTGACCAGAATCGAACCCGGGACCCTTGAGTCCACAAGTCGACGCTCTATCTACTGAGCCAAACCAACCGGTTTCAGCGTCTTTTTAAAAAAAACATGGTTTTAGAGAGAGAGAGAGAGGAGGTGAGAGAAGTAGTCATTTATTGTTCCACTTATTTATGCATTAATTGGTTTGCTTCTTGTAAGTGCTGTTACCAGGGAGTCAAGCTTGCTATATTGGGATGATGCTCTATCCAACTGAGCTACCAGGATAAGTTGCATACTTATGATGTGTGTAGACTTTTCTATGCTAATATTTTAATAAAATGTTTCTTAAAGAAGAAGAAAACTTAGAGGACAGAATCAGTTTTGATTTAAAGAGCAGAGAACTTTATAATTTGTCACATTATATCCCAAGTTTGTTTTATAGTGGCCTAATACCCACTTACTGGTACTTTTGAAAATTTGTGGGCATAGATTTTTTTTTTTTTTTTTTTTTTGAGGGGAGGAGGTGGCGGGAAGTGGGTAAATATTGAAAATAAGCCGACTCATCTGAAAGGTAGATCTTTAGTGTGTTTCTTGTGGACTGTTTTCATGTTGGATATTTTTGTTGGTCACAGATATAGACCGAATTTTTATTATAAATTTTAGATAAAATGAAGGACTACAGTAGACTTACTCTTGGAAAATACTATGCCATAAATTCAATTTGAAACAAAGTTCTCAAGGGTAGTTGGTATATGTAAGCCCTATCACTTGGTATTTGAAACTAGATTAGATAAAATAGGTATTTGGTTTGGATTATCTTGAATTGCTTATCCTGAATTGCTAGGGAATAGATAGGATCACTTATAAGTTGTTGTTTTTTTAACTTAAATTTCTTTGTCGAGGAAGTGTTATAGCCTCTACTTTAGTGAGAAAAATCATTCTTGTTTGGTAGTAAAACACTGACCCTCCAAAGTTGCTTTTTTGTCTAAATATTAGGTTAGAATATTGTTCTGTGCAAGAGAGCAAAGTAGGAATTCATGAATTTAATATTACATGTGGAGAATCAGTATAAGTTAACTGGCTCATATATATTGTATTTGAGGTATTAGCTCTTTGTATTTCTTATGAGTTCTAGGGTGGTGATATGAAATAAACAGATGCAGGAGTGTTAGCAATTAGAGTGTACCATTTTACATGACTGTAGAGCAAAATCTTGCCTAGAAGCAATTTAATTTAATGGGCTGTGCTGTGTCAGCTTGTGGTTTCAACAGAAAGTGCCTGTAGCAACATACACTTGTAACAGAAATGACTTCAGTTTGCATTTGTCACATCAGGAAGGACAATACAGTTTTAGTTTATTCATTCATGTTTGTGTTAGGGTAGTGATATTAAAGAAGGGTTAATGATGGTTGTCGCTCACAAGGGGTATAATTGAAAGTGGTAAAATTGAAAGGCAAGGCTTTCTTATGTTGAATGCTCAATGATTTTATACATTGCTATGTCAAAACCCTCAGGAGGGTTTCCTGTATGGTTGCTCTTAGATAAGATCCCATTAATTATGGTCCTATTTATTTATTTATTTATTTATTTACAGTTCTGAGTCTATAGGAAGTTATTAAACATTTGAGAATATATCTGAGAAGTAAGTCTTTCTTCTGTACATGCTTTTTTAAAAAAATAAATATTTTTATTGATTTCAGAGAGGAAGGGAGAGGGAGAAACATCGATGAAAGAGAACCATTGATCGGCTGCCTCCTGCACACCCCCCACTGAAGATGGAGCCTGCAACCTGGGCATGTGCCCTTGACCTGGGACCCTTCAGTCCACAGGCCAATGCTCTATCCACTGAGCCAAACCAGCTGGGGGGGCTCTTCTGTGCATGCTTTTAATGGATATCTTTATATTTTTTTCCCTGTAAGATAACAAGATAATTCTTACCTACTACAATTAAGCAACTCATTGGTTTTAAAATTTTTTATTTTATTTTAAAGTCTATTAAAGTATTTTCTCTGTTCATTTGATGCTTTTCCCTAGATGAACTGTTATATAATATTCAGCTGTCATTTCTATTTTTATTAGTAATGTCCAAATCTGTATTTTAATTTATTTTAGTAACTATCCAAGGAATGATGTGTTCGATATACACTGAGGGGCCAGCCTGAACCCTTTCACAGTCCACGACCAAAAGCTCCTTACTGCCTGTCTGTTTGCTTCTTCTTACTGTCAGCTCGCTGCTCCTTAGCACTGCAGTGGAGGTGGGAGAGGCACCTGCCATCACTGCTGCACTCGCCAGCTATGAACCCGGCTGCTGACTGAGTGGTGCTCCCCTGTGGGAGCACACTGACCACCAGGGGGCAGCTCCTGCATTGAGCATCTACCATCTGGTGGTCTGTGTGCATCATAGTGACTGGTCGGTCTGGTTGTTTTGCCTGGTTGTTTTGCCTTAACGGTCACTTAGGCTTGTATTACATAATACTAGTGGCCCAGTGCCTGAAATTTGTGCAGGGGGATGGGAGGATGTCCCTCAGCCTGGCCTGCCTGCACCCTCTCCAATCTGGGACCCCTTGAAGGATATCTTATTGCCGGTTTACAGGGATTGGGCCTAAACCAGCAGTCGGACATCCCTCTCCCAATCCAGGACTGCTGGGACCTAACCACTCACCTGCCTGCCTGCCTGCCTGATTACCCCTAACCACTCTGCCTGCCGGCCTGTTTGCCCCCAACTGCCTTCCCTGCCGGCCTACTCACCCCCAACTGCTGGCCTGCTTACCCCACCTTTCCTCCCCACTGGCCTGCTCGCCCCCAACTGCTCCCTGCTGCTCTGCTCACTCCAAACTGCCCCTCCCCCTCTGCTGTCCTGATCACCTCCAACTGACCCCCACTGATAGCCTGCTCGGCCCCCAACTGGCCCCCATGCTGGTGTAATGGCCCCGCCCCCCACCAGCCTGATCACCCATAACTGCCATCCCATCCTGACCTGATCAAACATAACTGCCCTCCTCTCTTGGCCTCTCACTGCCTCTACCTTGGCCCCGCCACTGAGTTAGAGAGCTAGAAACATCGATGAGAGAGAAACATCGACCAGCTAGCTGCCTCTTGCACACCCCCTACTGGGGATGTGCCCCCAACTAAGGTACATGCCCTTGACCGGAATCGAACCCGGGACCTTTCAGTCCGTAGACCGACGCTCTACCACTGAGCCAAACCAGTTTTGGCTTCAGCACCTCTTTGAGCGGTGGCCAGGGCCAGTATTTTTCATTCTTGGGTGTATTTCATATCTATGAAACATTGATGAGAGAGAAGTATTGATTGGCTGTCCCCTGTATACCCCTACTGGGGATGAGCCCGCAACCTGGGCATGAGCCCTGACCAGGAATCAAACTGGTGAACTCTTGGTGCATGGAATGACACTCAACTAGCTAAGCCATACTGGCTGGCAAATATTTTATTTCCTGTTTGTGTTGCCAGTATCCTTCATTTATGATGCTGGCAGTTTGTTGGTTTAACTTTTATTCTCTCTATTGGCTTCCAGAGATATAATATTCCTTTTGTAATAGTTTTGGGAATAGCATTTGTGCTTATTTTCACTTAATTTAAAAATTAGTAATGATAAAAATATGCTTATGAAGTAGGCTACACATTGGGTTGTTTTAAATTAATAAAAACATTCATAGACAGTATGAACATTTATTTTCATGAACTAATTTAGGAGACTTCCTTCGAATGCCTGTTTTACCGGTAGCTGAGATGAGGGCCATGAAACACAGATAAACAAAAATCCCAGGTATTGCCCACCTGGCGTGGCTCAGTGGTTGAGCATCGACCTAGGAACCAGAAGGTTCAATTCCCGGTCAGGGCATATGCCCAGTTTGTGGGCTTAATCCCCAGTATAGGAGGGCATGCAGGAGGCAACCGATCCATGATTCTCATCATTAATGTTTCTCTCTCTCTCTTCCTGCCTCTCAGAAATTAATAAATACATTAAAAACAAAAAACCCAGGTATATAGAAAATTTGTGTTCATACTAAGCAAAAAGTAGGCTTGGCATGTTAGATTAATAAAAATTCTTTTAAAGATATTTTCTTGTTGCTGCCTACCATATATTTTAACTGTCAAGTAAGTGGAGTCAAGTGATGGGGATATGGAGATGTCTTTTTACTGATTAATGAGAGAGAGAAAGAGAGAAAGAGAGGGAGGGAGGGAGGGAAGGAGGGAGGGAGGGAGGGAGGGAGGGAGGGAGGGAGGGAGGGAGGGAGAGAGAGAGAGAGAGAGAGAGAGAGAGAGAGAGAGAGAGAGAGAGAGAGAGAGAGAGGGGGGGGAGAGGGGCGCGCATTGATTTGTTGTTCCACTTAGTTATGCATTCATTGGTTGATTCTTGTATTTGTCCTGACTAGGGATGGACCCTGCAACCTTGGCATAACAGGAAGATGCTCTAAACAACTGAACTACCCGGCCAGGGCTGATGATGTTTTTCCTTGCACCTGACTAACATACTATCTAGCTTAATATTTTGTCTGTGACCTATGGAACATTATGATAATTGCCTTCTTTAACATCACATATTATAGAGTGAGGTATTTACTTGCTTTGCACATTTTTAGCATTCTTTTAAAAACTGTCAGTTAATAAAGTTTACACTGTATAGGTCCTTACTCTATGGCTAAAGATTATGTCCTGTTTCTCTATGATTAAATGGAATTGAGGCACACACAGTGAATAGAATAATAATGTTAGGTTCTAAAGTTAGCATATACCGGTGAGGTGGAAAATGTGTGTAGAGTATTTTCTTTTAAATCCCTTAAGTCTGTGGTTGGCAAACTTTGGCTCTTTGGCCTCTTGAGTGTGGCTCTTCCACAAAATACCATGGCCTGGGCAAGTCTATTTTGAAGAAGCGGCGTTAGAAGAAGTTTAAGTTTAAAAAATTTGGCTCTCAAAAGAAGTTTTCAATCATTGTACTATTGATATTTTGCTCTGTTGACTAATGACTTTGCCGACCATTGCCTTAAGCCATTCTTGGAATAGAGTGCATTAGGTTTTCTCGGTTCACAAAGTAGTTGATCTGTATTTAGTGGCTATTGTTTATTAAATAAAACATGTTTAAACACTAGACAAATTCAGCATGATAGTACTGTGGGAACTAGGGGGGTACTAAGGAATTGCAGATTCAGGCCTTTCATCTTAAGCTCTCTAGAGCAACTTCTTTGGGAGGAATGGCAGACAGGTCAATGCATATAATTACTTTAGTTGCGCATTTGCCAGATGCACCTAGTTGAAGGTGTTTTTTGTTGTTATTTTTAATATAAGGGTACATTGAATTTGACTGTACTGTAACTTCCCTTTTGCCTTCCTTTGATGATTTGAGTGTAAAACTAATAATTTCATTTAACTTGTTTTCTAGATCAGTTTTTAAGCATACTTTTTCATTTATATTAAACCCAAAATGTACATATTAACTATATCATAATTTTGAAAATATTTCTTAAACACATGAAATTAAGTTTTAAAGTTGAAAAATCCTTATTTGATTGCTTGCTGTTCATGCAAGTTCAGGAACAGAGGATTAATATTGTGCCATTTTTGGTAGCTGTGTTTGATAGTACACAGTCTTTTGAATTTTACTGTTGATGAATATATTAAGGCATGTATATTTTAAAAGCTTGTATGATGATAACTTTTGCTACCCACTTAGAAAGGTAGGCATATTGTGTTAATTAAATAATTTGCCATTTCTCTTTGTTGATTTTGTGTGTTTTTGCCCAGGTGCTTTCCTGTTGCATCTTTGACATAGTTTCCCTGACCCTGCTCCATGATTAATTCAAAAGTGTGAAATGAAAATGGAGGAGGCAGTGGGAAAAGTCGAAGAACTTGAGTCTGAAGTCCCACCAAAAACATCCAAACAAGAGACAACTAAAGAGGAAGATGGATCTGTAGAACTGGAATCTCAAATTCAGAAAGATGGTGTAGTGGATTCTGCAGTTCTTTCTTCAATGCCTTGCTTGTTGATGGAACTGAGAAGGGACTCTTCTGAGTCTCAGTTAGCATCCACAGAGAGTGACAAGCCGACAACTGGCCAAGTTTATGAGAGTGACTCCTCTAACCACTGCATGCTTTCCCCTTCCTCTAGTGGTCACTTGGCTGATTCAGATACATTGTCTTCTGCAGAAGAGAATGAACCCTCCCAGGCAGAAACAGCTGTAGAAGGAGATCCTTCCGGCGTGTCTGGTGCCACAGTTGGGCGCAAGTCTCGACGGTCCCGATCTGAAAGTGAAACGTCTACTATGGCTGCCAAGAAAAACCGGCAATCCAGTGATAAACAGAATGGCCGAGTCACCAAGGTTAAAGGTCACCGGAGCCAAAAGCAAAAGGAGAGAATCAGGCTACTGAGGCAGAAACGGGAGGCTGCTGCGCGTAAGAAATATAACCTGTTGCAGGACAGTAGTACCAGTGATAGTGACCTGACTTGTGACTCAAGCACGAGCTCATCAGATGATGATGAAGAGGTTTCAGGGAGCAGCAAGACAATCACTGCAGAGATACCAGGTAGAGGATGTTTTTTAAACTGACTGTAGAGCACCTGATGGCATTTCTCAGCTTTCAGGCTCAGTTAAATGAGTGACACTTGAAAAAGTCCAAGAGACCTGCAGCTCTGTGTAAATTTGAAGACTGCAGTGTATTAACAAGACATGGCCAATTTAAGAAAGCCTATTCTGAGGTTTTCAGTGCACTTTAGCACATTAGTTAAAAAAAAAAATTTAAATGGTTAATGATAGGGACAAGATTATTTTTAAATAATGGAATTTCTAATGTCTCTTTCTCTGTAACATATTACCTGAACTTTCATCATTGCTTTTTTAGCACTGCTTAGATTTAATACTCACTGCTCAGCATTATTACCAAGTACATTATCCTCAGGAATAGGCACCTTGCTTTATTATATAGCCACACATAAGCTTATGGTGTCTGAAATCACATGTCTTATTGTTCGTTAAAGTTCTCTAATAACGGTTTCTTCTAAAACAGTAGTTTTATGTGCTTTTCCTCATTCAATGCATGATAAGCTAGTTATACCTTGCATATTTTTCTATTCTAAGTTGTCACTCTCATTGAAAAGAATGTTTGTTTTTCCCCCCAAAGTTTCCCCTTTCTTCCTAAAAGTTTGCTAGAAATTTGTTTGTTAAACTCTCGCTGGTATAAGGATCTTATTTATTACATGTTTGACATCCTATTTTCTCCATATTATCACATCAGATAGTGTGCACTGCAAAGACAGTATTGAGAACTCATCGTGGGAGAAAGATGAGGTTTGAATTGTTAGTAATTGGTGGGTTCTTATTATTAAAGAGTCTTATGATTAGGAATTTCTTTAAATTACATGGTACTTAATAGATCACAACAGCATTACTTATTACTACATTAAAGGGGGAAATTTTGGTTTTATGGGTGACGGTTTTTCCTTCTATTTTTCTTAAAGTTTTTTTGTTGTTTTGTTCTTACACATGAAGACAACATATTGCTGATATACAAAGAATATTTGAAGAAAAAATATTGGTTAATTAAACCAATAGCTAACCAAATTTATATAGACTCAATACAAGAATGATTGGTTTTAAAGCTTTACAATTTATAATAAAAAACACATTCATATATTATGTTAAGAGTTTTGCAGTCATTAGAAATGCTTACTGTTTTAATATCTATTGAATTCCTATGGTAGTTCTTTTCCTAAAATTAATAGGGAAAGGGATTTAATTGAAGCTCATCAATTGAATACATGAGCGAAGCAGACTTTGGAGTTCTGAGGCTGATTCTAAGTATATTTCAGTTTTGCATTTAATAATTTTAAAGCTTTTAATACCTATAAAATTGTTTGATCAAGCATTCTTATGTTCTGTACTAATCTGTTAACCAGGTAGAAGAAGTTGGTGAAAAAATTATCTTTGAAAATAGATACTATTGTAGAGGTAGCAAGGTAGCATGAGAAATGTTTTCATGGGCACTCTCCCTGTTTGGCTTATAAGTTAGGTGTGCTTTGTTCATATTTTCCAAATCTCTTTGACTACCTTGACCAGTGTTTAAAACTAAAACACAATTGGTTTGTTTCTTGTCTATTCTGAATTGTATACTAACTAAAACCTCAAAGTAAATTAACTGAATCTATAATTTAGTTTCTGTTGTTCACAACATTTAGTAAGTTTGTGGCTTTTGAAAATATGCAGAGTTTTCTAAGGTAATCATGGAGAATCCAATGTTAAGTAAGGTGCATGGTCGCTGTATATGACTGCCTGTGCTGTGCCTTGCAGTTTCAGGAGGTACTGTTCACACAAGACATGTATGAATGGTATTCCTAGAATTAAGCAAAGCAGCAAAGTTAGAACAGCCTAAGTTTAAATATTAAGTTGACATTTAAACTGTCCATATTGTTATCCCAGAAAAGTTAAGACATTGTGCATTTTTGACATGGTAATTTGTACTTCAGGTTTCTGAGTCACATAATTGGAGAAAGGGGTACACTCAAATTTATAGCAAGGGCAGTTAAAAAGTTATATAAATTGTAAAGATGGGATAAATTGTGAGCTGACTTGAGTGCAACAACATGGACATTCAGGTGAACCTTAAATTGGATGTGCCTATCAGTATCTCTTGGATGTTGAAATTTGAATTCAGCTGTTTACACAGAATGGAAACACAGGAAAAGTAAAAACTGAGATTCTTGCTATAATATTTTATCAGGGTAATAATTCAGAAAATGCTCCATTTAGAAGCTTTTGTTTGGCAGCAGCTTAAATGTTGAAGGACTTATGCTAAATGTTCTCTTACACCAAATAATTTAACAATGTGTTTTTTTATAAGAGTGAAAATAAGTAATGACTAGGCTTATATAGTGCATGATAATGCTTAATTGAGTTTGGTATCTGGGCAACAGGTGTTTATGAAAACTTTTTTAGTTCATAGTTAACTAGCGGGCAGCTTAGTGTGCGTGTATATTAGATAATTCCCTTTGAAATTTTTGAAAATATATTACTGTTTTAGGACTCCTTTTGGAGGTATCATACCAAGACAATTTTGGCAGTTCTTTCATTTGGGGGCTTTGAAAATGAGCAAAAATAGAGTATTTTGTAGTGCATATTAATATAAAAATACTATGTGATGGTCTTGAGTGTTTAGGGCTGTTATCAAATGTCTCATTTATTTTTATAGATTACCTTTTAAAAATATATATTTATTGATTTTAGAGAGGAAGGGAGACGGAAAAAGATAAAAATATCAGTGATGAGAGAGAATCATTGACTGGCTACCTCCTGCATACCCCCTGCTGGGGATCGAGTCCACAAATCCGTGCATGTGCCCTTGACCAGAATCAAACCCAGGCCCCTTCAGTTTATAGGCCAGTGCTCTATCCACTGAACAGAACCGACCAGGGCTATTGGATTATCATCTTATACTATTAATCACCTGGCAGTTTTTTGAGTAGAACATTTTCTCTCGGGATAGGGGTGAGTTCCTCTCTGAAAGTCACTTTAACTTGTGCCTAGATCTGAAAGTCTACTCTTACAGGAAATTTTGACTTGAGTGAATATGAATAATGGATATCAGACTTCATTCAGTTCAAGAAATTCTCTGAATAGACTAACTTATATGCATCAGTGTACATGGCAGTGGGGAAAAGTTTTTTCAATACTTGTTTTTCCATAACTCTATTTAACCTAGAGTAAAACCATAGGGTCGCTTCACCTTGTCTTGACTAAAATGACCTGCTTTTTTGTGTACAACTGTCTGAGATCACCTGAATTGAGAAAAATTGTCTGAGATCACCTGAATTCTCATCTTGGCTTAGAACAACTTAGTCCCATTGAAGCCAAGATCTCACCACCCATTATTCACCATACACATCTGTGCACTGAAATGCATCATGATAAGGTATCATCTTACCTCACAGTTTTTCTGACTTACGCTTGATCAGTTAACTCTTGGAAATTTAGAAATGAAATGTTTGAAGTAGTAAATCCTTTGTAGAAATATTTGAAAGTAGAAAATTGTGAAGTAGAGTAAAATCACTCAAACCCTGCTTTTGTTAACATTGAGTATGTTGCTTTTCATAATATATAACAAAAAATTAAAAAAAATTATCGGATTGTGTATACATACTTCTCTTTTCCTTTCCTCTTAATTGCATTTTGAGCATTTAACCAAAACATAATATTCTCTCTATAAAAAATTAGCTAACTAAGAGAGCTTCCCTAACGATGGTTCTTTGGGCTGTTTTTAGTTTTTACTCTTATTTAGAAGGGTGTGAGCACATTAAGGCTCTGACATGTACCGTCAAACTGCTTTTTAAGAATATTTTAAGTTTATTCCATCTAGGAGCTTGAGTATTTGTTGCTTACATTCTTGCTATTGTTTTTTAAAAGTTGCTGATTTGATGGAAGAATTGTATCTTAGTGTTAATTTGTATTTCTTTGATCACTAGTGAAATTGAAAAATCATGTTTGGCCCATTTGTATTCTTTTGGTAAATAGTCTATTCATGTTCTTTGCACATTTTCCTGCTGCCGCATTTGTTTTTCTTATGATTTGTGAGGGTTCTTCACGTATTAAAAATTGTATTACTTGGAAAAAAATTAATTTTAATTTAAGCAGTGGGGACTCACGTTAAAGGACCACAAACCCATTATGGGAATACCATGACCTTTCCCCTAGATTGAATATGAAGTGCTGAAAGTCCCATATCCTCACTTTAAATCTTTTATAATCTGTTTGTATTTTAGTAGCTATTAAGGAGACACACTAAATACATTGGAAACAAAACACTGAGACAGTAATCTGATGATAAATTCCTATTTTCAATTTAGTAAATGCAGATGAGGCAGGTAAAATCCATGCAGTTTTTAATCTGGCTCTATATTAGAATCACTTGGGGAGCTTTTAAAACTTAGGATGCCCAGACCCCATTCCAGACCAGTTAAATAATAACCTCTGGATCTGACCCAGATATCAGCATTCTCCCCTTCCCCCCAGCTTTTTGGTGATAAAAATTGACACACACACACACACACACACACACACACACACATATATATAGCATATATATAATATATATGTATATTATGATATACATATTATATATAAAGCATTGTGTAAGTTTAAGGTGTACAACATTGAATATTTGATAAATGTTTCTATTGTTAAATGATTACCACAGCCAGGTTAGTTAACACATCTATCAGTTCACATAGTTATGATTTGTGTGTTTGTTTATTGAGAACTTTAAGGTCTGCTCTCATAGCTACTTTCAAATATACAATACAGTAAGTATTGTTAATTATAGTTACCATGCTGTACATTGCATTTCTAGAACTTACTGTCTTATAACTGGGAAGTTAATATCCTTGATCATCTTTATTCTCCCTCCCCCAACCACCAACTGCTCTATCTTTATGAGTTCAGTTTTAAATTCCACATAGAAGAGAAATTAATACAGTATTTGTCTTTTTCTGTCTGACTTATTTCACTTGGCATAAAGGCATCTGCATTTTTAAAGTTCCCCCAGTGATGACAGTCTGCAGTTGTGGCTGAGAACTCAGTTGAGCCAGTCATATTTTAAGTCAGAGCTAAACATCAATTGTGAAACTGGTAATTCTGTCATGGCTAATGGGTATCAAATTCTGAACATTGGAGTCTGGTTTTTAAAAAATCTTACTAGTTATAAAAACCACAGCATAGTTCTATATTAGTTAACAAGCATAAATCCTTTTACTTCATTTGAGTGATAATTTTAAAAGCATGCATTCTTTAAAAGTGGTTTTCTCTATTCTACAATGTCTGGATAATGTTACCTTAAATTTAGAAGCTATCCTTTGGCAATTTCTAATGTTAAAGCACCAAAGTATTCAGTGTGCTTTTTCTAACTTATTTTCTAAAGTGAGTACCTTTATTACCTTTGTATATGCTAAAGCATTAGTTTTATTTTCGATATAATGCTTTTTCCTCAAAGTAGGATGTGTCTTAGTGTCAATAAAAGAATAAATGTGTATTTAAGGTGAGAATATGGTCCCTGGTTTTGTTTTTTTTTAATAGATTTTATTTTTTAGAGCAGTTTTAGGTTTACAGCAAAATTGAGCAGATGGTACAAAGATTTCACATATACTTCCTGTCTCCACTCATGCACAGCCTCACCCCTGATTAACATCCATCACCAAAGTGGTACATTTGTTGCGGTCAATGAATCTACATTGGTACATCATTGTCACTCAGAGTCCATAGTTTACATTAGGTTCACTCTTGGTGTTGTAAGCACTATGAGTTTTGAACCATGTATAATTGATCCCTGTTTTTAAGATTTGAAATTATTTTGCTTATCAATATTTATTGTTGGTAGTCATTTTTATGAGGCTGCATTGAATCCAGCATGAGTATTTTCAGAACATTTTCTGAATTCAACTTTTAAATAACATTTTTTGTTGAAAAATAAGCAATGCCAGAATCTGTAACAGATTCAAATAGCTATCTGATTTTCTGTCCTGTACAATTACCCAGCATTGAAAAGGGGAATAAAATGCTTAAAGAAAGTTTAATATTCTTTAAATTCCACTTTCAATAAGCTAACTATACTACCCTCTGGTGAAAGGTAAGTCCTTCTTAAGGAAGTTTATGTATAGAAAATATTTTTTTTAAACATGAAAAAGGGGCTAGACTAATGAGGGGAAAAGGAATAAAATTAAGTTTTTGGGAAGGTTGGCAACAGACTTGATGAGTTGTTGTTTTTTTTTTTCCTAGGTAGAATGGGGTTAAAAATTTGTCTCTTAGCCGTTTAGGCATTGAAAAGAGGTGGCATAATGGATTAAGCAGCTCTCATTGTTTAAGAGAAACAGTTAATACTGAGAATTGATGTTTTTCTCTTGCATCTTCACAAAAAGTCACTGAGATAAATTGAACCACATTTCCAGAAATATCTGTGGTTAATTACAATAGAGCATTTCATAGAACTATTCTTTAGAAGACTATGGTACAAGTAGATGATATAAGACCAAGATTGATTGATTCCATCATTTATTCAGTAAATATTTGAGCACCTCCTATGCAGTAGTGAATGTAAAGTCCCTGCCCTCATGGAACTTAAATTTCTTTTTTTGAGGAAACAAACAATAAATGAGTTATCATGCTATCAGGTAGGAATATATACTATCATATCCTCCTATATAATAAAGGCTAATATGCATTGACCAAACAGCGGAATGACCAATCGCTATGACTCCCACTGACCACCAAAGGGCAGATGCTCAATGTAGGAGCCTGCCCCCTGGTGGTCACTGCACTTCCCCCATGGGAGCTCTGTTCAGCCAGAAGCCTGGCTCACAGCTGGCAATTGCAGCAGCAGGAGCCTCTCCTGCCCCTGCTGCAGTGCTCAGGAGCAGCGAGCCTGGCTTCTGGCTTAGCGGAGCTCCCACAGAGGGAGCACCAGTGGTGGCAGGAGTGCTATGGACCCCTTGGGGGATATCCAATTGCTGGCTTATACCCGCTCCCCACAGGCGGACATCCCACAAGTGGTCCCGGACTGCGAGAGGATGCAGGCTGGGCTGAGGGATCACCCCTTCCCCAGTGAGCGAATGACATGCACTGGGCCTCTCATTAGTAATAAAGCCAGATAGAAGAGATAAAGATGGACTAAGAAAGATTGCAAAGGCCACTTTAGATAGTGTAGTCAAGAGATCTGAGAAGATGAAAATTTTTAATAGCTCCCTGAAGAAATGAAGAGTTCAGTATAATTAGGTGTTTTTTTTTAAGAGACCCAAATCAAAGATGACCTGGCCTAGTTCAAGATGAAAAACAGTATATGTAGAGGAACATATCCTAAACTGAAATCCTATGAAACTACTGTTCTGTCTACACTATGTGTACATTGGGAAGTGCTGAGTCAGGTTTCTTTCTTTTTTCTTCATATATTTTTATTGATTACAGAGAGAAAGGGAGGGGGGGGAGAGAGAAAAATCAGTGATTAGAGATAATCATTGATCGGCTGCCTCCTGCACACCCCACACTGGGGATTGAGCCCGCAACCCAGCCATGTGCCTTGACTGAGAATTGAACATGACCTCCTGGTTCATAGGTCAACACTCAACCCCTGTGCCGCACTGGCTGGGTGAAACAGGTTTCTTTACTGCAAGACAAACCAGCCATTAATGTGCTCTCCAGAGGGGGAGATGATTTGTAGCAAATCCCAAACTTAACCACAAGACTATTTTTTTGAGACAAACTTTGTAACACATTGCAAAAATTAGAGTTTGTAAAAACTGACTCAGAAATATACATGGGTTGTGTATTATTTTTTACGTGGTATTCCATAATGAATTAAAAAAAATATATATATACACATATTTATTTCAGAGAGGAAGAGAGAGGGAGAGATAGAAACATCAATGATGAGAGAGAATCATTGATTGAGCTGCCTCCTGCACGTCCCCCACTGGGGATCGAGCCCGCAAGTTCGGCGTGTGCCCTTGACCAGAATCAACTCAGGTCCCTTCTGTCCCCAGCCCGATGCTCTATCCACTGAGCAAAACCGGCCAGGGCTCCATAAAGAATTTTTAAAACCTAAAAGGAACATTTGATAAAACTCACATCTGAGAATTATTGTATATTGATTTATTAGGGATCAGCTGCAAAAATGACTTTTAGAATTTTAAAGTCAAAGCAATAAAATATTCAAGGATACAGTGGTTCTCAACCAAAGTTGTGCTTTTAAGTCACCTTAGGCGCTTAAAGCAAAACAACAAATCTGCAATGTCTTGGAGCCCCTCTAGGTTTGGTATTTGTTAAACACCCCCAGTTATTATCTGTTTATTAGCAAAGGGTTGGAAATCAGTTACAGATTAACAGTTGTATAGTTATCGAATGTGTTCCCAACTAGATACATTGAAGCAATGAAGAATGGTAGTGCTATGTTGATATTTTATTTTTCTTGGAAATACTTTTGTTTGGTTAATTTAAGTGCTGCTTAGCAATGCTCTTTATAGCTGTTCTTAGAAATGCTTATGCTATTTTCCTGAATAAACACGTCTTAATAAAAATGCAATTTTATGAATTAATGATGTTTTATCAAATGGCCTCAATGTCTTTAAAACTGACATCAGTCATGCTTGGGGCTCTGAAGGAGTGCTCAGGGAAATTCCAGGATTGCTTGACACGGGTGCTGTGTGTGTTAGGAACCGTATAGGCAGTGTCCTAGAAGAGGCCATGAGCTGTTTTTCCAAGATGCAGAGGCAGACAGAGGAGAAGTTCCGTGTATGGATGGAAAAGTTAACTCATCTTGACACTGACAAAGAGAACAAGCCACTACTGGAATCCAGGGAGCTGAAAAATGCAGCTAGTTGGCCAGAGCATTACCCTGTCAGGTGCTTACATGCAGGTGCCTGGTTCCCAAGAACTGCCACAGCAGCCCTTTAATTCTTACGTGACTGCCCAAATGTTGGCAGTATATTCCCAAAGACTGGTAACAGTGTTTCAGTTAACCTTGCTGAAAATGGGGATATTTCAGAACATCCCTTGATCTATCACAAAATTGTGTTAACTACGTTTTTTGGATTATGTAAGAAAGAATAAGCTTTTGCCCATTATAAGTTTCGTTTGATGATGTTTTAAAAGTTATAGTAAACCATTTCTTTTTTTAAAAATTAGGTGTTCAAAACACAGTAGTCTTGACAAATTTTAGCTTGAGTTACATGTGGTTGGAACATAGAACCATATTTATACAATAATAGCAATGATCTTTATTTTATGACTTTTCATGCCCAAAATATAAATAAATAAAATGGGGAATCTTAGTGAATCCAAATAGGTAAGTATTTAATTTCTTTTAGCATTTTTTTCCCTACAAACACTGCTGACTTGCTTCTGATTCCAATGGGGGGAATCACGTAATTAATTTCATACCAGAGCTTATGAATGGATATACTAAGAGGCCTGGGACACGAAATTTGTGTGTGTGTGTGTGTGTGGGGGGGAGAGGCGGGTGTCCCCTTAGCCCAGCCTGCACCCTCTCCAACCTGGGACCCCTCAGGGGATGTCCAACTGCCAGATCTTGCCTAATCCGGCAGTCGGACATCCCTCTCACAATGTGGGACCATTGGCTCCTAACTGCTCACCTGCATGCCTGCTTGATCGTCCTGTCCCGTGTGTAACATCCCCCCCCTCCCCCCTCCCCCCCGTTCAGCCTGCTGTTTGCGCCTCACGCAGCCTGTTTGGTTGCAATGGACTCTGAAGGCTTTTATTATTATAGATGAGCATTTTTGTGTCATTCTTCCAGATACTACTTAATGAACTATCAATAGTTTGATCCTAGTCTTTTAATGAATTATAATATTAAATTGCATTTGTATGTAAGGAGAATGAATTAATTTGTGACCAAATATATACCCTGTACCTATTATGCAAGATACTATAAGGGAAGTAGATTTAGACTGGTGTTTGGTGTCATGCATGAGAAAAACAGTATTATTCACTGGTACATAGATGCATTTTTATCTTGATCTTTAAAGTTCAGAGCCTTAGTCAGTAGCCTGGCAGACATCATCCAGGGAGGGTTCCAGACAATTTCTGTATTGGAAAGAATATTGTGAGAAACAGCTAAATTAGGATGAAATTTTTCAATAAGAATACATAATTTTGCTAAACTAACACCAGTTGTTTTTTTTAAAAACTGTGCTTTCTACTGAATTATAACAAAATTTTATTAGTCTTTCCCTTCAGATTTATAAGTCATTTCTCATTATGAAAAAGTTATTTTAAAATTTAATGAAGTTGCAACATTGGAAAAATGTAATTTTATGTTTTATAAGCAGAAGAATAGGTAGTTATATTTGGAGTTTCATATACAAACAGTCAAGACCTTTATTTTAATAATTTATCTGTAACTTTACTCATATGTCACCATTTTTTTTATTCAGTTCTATTTCCAAATATTTGCAACTTGTAAACTGTAATAGACATTATTTTTCTTTTTCTAATTTTGACTGAAAAATAACTGTCATTTGGTGTTTCCTTTTTAGAACTTAGTGTTTGAGAATTGGGAGTTAACTCTGGCAAAGGCTTGCTAATGTGCTCAGTTCTCATTTAAGAATATGTATGAATTGATGAAAAAGACTAGTCATTGTATAATTAGTGTCTGATTTTCTTTATGCAAAATTTGACAAATAGGGTTAAGGTTTGAACACCAATGCAACTTAGGATAAGTTTCCTAATATTTGTACCAAGTCCTTGCAGAATGTTTGTATGAATTTTCAACAAATATATAATTTATTATAACTAATAGGTTTCCCCCCCCTCTGAAATGATAGTACAGGATTTATAAACTACATCAGCTAATTTTTTAAAGTTGTTGTATATTATTGGGAAGAGCATATTGGTTTTGTATGACTGACCAGATTTTAACTAATTTTATAACCTTTACTTGAAGTTGAGATGTTTTCAGGGACGTTTGATCTGTCTTCAAGTTTTTCTGGTGTCACAGATTTTTTAGATATGGGATTTTAGCTAAAAGAAAATATTAATTTTAGCATGTTAACATGACTACTTTTCTATGCATGTATCAGGTTTAGTAATAATTAATGTCGTTTTTAAACATTCGTTTAAAATCTTGCTTGGCGTTGACTTGAATTGACATAACCTTCAAACACGTGGTATCTACAGAACGTGTGAAGTGCAATTAACAAGTTTTGCTTGAAAAAGTTTGTGTTTGGTTTGGTTTTTGTTGCAAAACTAGGGCTAAGAAGTTGGCGGATGAAGAGTACATTCGGCACTCCATGCTTTACGAGTTCCAATTAGGAAGAAAAGCAAGTGAGGCTGCAAAAAACATCTGTAGTCCTCTTGGTCAAGATGCAGTTAGCACCAGAAAATGCCAGCGTTGGTTTGAGAAATTTCGCAAGGGAAATTTTTCGTTAGATGACAAGAGTGGTCGAGGCCGTGTGTCCAATTTTGATCAAGAAGCTCTTCAAGCTCTTTTGGTGCAAAATCCTCAAATTACCCAACAAGAGCTTGCGACAACTTTAAATTGTTCACAAAAAACAATTTCCAATCAATTGCGTGCACTTGGCAAAGTCCAAAAGTTTGGAAAATGGGTTCCTCATGAGTTGACCGACTACAACCGTAATCTAAGAGTCACAATTTGCAGTTCGCTCCTCTCTCATCAAAACCGTTTGCCGTTTTTAGAGCAAATTGTTACCGGAGATGAACAATGGGTGCTGTATGTTAATTTGAAAAGGCGGCCTCAATGGTTGGACAAAAATGAGGCTCCGCAGCCCACGCCAAAACCTGACTTGCATGTGAAAAAAGTGATGTTGTGTGTTTGGTGGAATTTTAAAGGAATTCTTCATTATGAACTTTTACCATCTACCCAAACCATTACAAGTGCAGTGTATAGTGTCCAATTGGAAAGGTTAGCCCAAGCTTTAAGAGAAAAAGAACCCGCGCTGATTAATCGGAAGGGCGTAATTCTTCACCACGATAACGCACGACCGCATACTGCAAGAATCACTGCTGAAAAACTGCGCCAGTTGGAATGGGAAGTTCTCCCTCAACCTGCATATTCTCCTGATATTGCCCCTTCCGATTACCATTTGTTTCATTCTTTGCAAAACTTTCTTCTTGGAAAAAAATTTAATAATGAAGAATGCCTCAAAAATGCATTGACTGAATTTTTCGCATCAAAATCACAAGAATTTTACAACAGAGGGATTAAAATGCTTCCTGAGCATTGGGCACAAGTAGTAGAAAACAACGGCAACTATATTGTTGATTAAATTTTGTTGTATTGTTTAAATAAATTCGATTTAAAAAGTATTAGGAAACGACATTAATTATTACTAGACCTAATATAAACTGCTTCAGGCATTTAACAGGTTTCTTTTTTGTTTTATGATTTAATAGTTGACGTGTTAAGCATGTTCTACAATGCTTTTTATTTTTAAAATAGAAAATATGAGTTTATATTTTAAGACTAACATATAGACAGATTATTCCTAATATTGACTTGATATACTCTAATTTTTGTTAGTAGATAATTATTTTTGAGTGTGTCATTAAGAGAAAAATGAGCCCTAGCTGGTTTGGCTCAGTGGATAGAGCATCAGCCTGTGGAGTGAAGGGTCCTGGATTGATTCCAGTCAAGGGCACACGTCCAGGTTGTGGGCTCGATCCCCACTGGGGCATGTGCAGGAGGCAGTGAATCAGTGATTTTCATCATGGATGTTTCTACTTTTCTCTCCCTTCCTCTCTGAAATCAATAAAAATACATTTTAAAAAGGAGAAAAATTAAATGAAAGTTTACAGCGGAAAATTACAAAGGTTATATTTTATTTTATTGAGGTAAAATTGATATACACTTTATATTTAAGGCGAACAACATATGATTCAATGTTTGTATGTAGTTAACATCTGTCAAAACACATAGTTAGCCGAAACCAGTTTGGCTCAGTGGTAGAGCGTCGATCTGCGGACTGAAGGGTCCCAGGTTCGATTCCGGTCAAGGGCATGTACATTGGTTGCAGGCACCCCTAGTGGGGGGTGTGCAAGAGGCAGCTGGTCGATGTTTATCTCTCATTGACGTTTCTAGCTCTCTATCTCTCTCCCTCCCTCTGTAAAAAATCAATAAAATATATATTTAAAAAAACACAGAAAAACCCCACACATAGTTAAATTATTTTGTGTGATGAGAACTCTTTAAGATTTGCTTTTTCGGCAACATTCAAATATACAGTACAGCATTATTAACTATAGTCACCATACTGTATATTATATCCTCATGACTTATTTATTACTGGAAGCTTATAATTTTTTACTCTATCCATATACCCTATTCCATCTATCTGCCCTTACTCCTCCCCCTGTGTCTGGCAACTACCTATCTATGAGCTTGGTTTTGATTTTAATTTCTTTTTTAGATTCCACATAGAGTAAAATCTTGATATAATGGACTAATTTGGGCTTGGGGAGGAGGGGTATTTGTTAGTTTGTTAAAGCCCAAATTTTGTTATATAATCTGTTATATAATAAAGTAGGTTTTCCGAATGCATAGTTAAAAAATTGACAAGTTTACTTGCTTTTATTTATGTAGACACATTTGTGTAAATTATGTATTTATACTAAGTTTAATTTCACAAAAAATTTCCATGTGTATTATAATAATTTTAAATTTATACTGAATAGGTCTAATAAATATGTGCATTCACCAGTCACCAAAAGTAAACAAATGCACATGGTTGGGGCATGGCTTAGCCCATGTCACAATATTGGCAGGCATCTGTTAAAACTGCTGCAGAAAGTCACCCCATGGAACAACCCTAAGAGTAATGGTGTGATCACATGGTAATCATTTACCTAACATTGTTTACGAGAGCTGACTCTTGGATTTAAATATTTAGACTATAGTTGTAGATATGTAATATTTATGTTAGCAAAATTATTGCAGTGTTTTTCCCCAATATGGCCTATTTGCTAAAATTTGTTAAAAATAAGTGAATAACAAAGATAACCTGTTAATATAATTGTGAGCAAATCTTGGTTAAAAGCATAAAAAAATTAATAGGGTGTTAATTTTCACATTTAAATCCAAAGTCCATTGAATTGAGGTCTATAAAATCCAGGTTTTACTGTGTAAATGAGATCATAAGGTGTTTGTCTTTGTCTATTAGCATATTGCCCTCAAGGTTCATCTGTGTTGTTGCAAATGGCAAGAATTCACTCTTGTTTATGGCTGAATGATATTTCATGACAGACATACATATATACATATATATATACATATACATACATATATATATATAATACATATATATATATATCACATTACATTTCATTTATCCAGGGTCACTTTTGTTATTTCGTTGTCTTGGCTATCCTATATAATAAAAGGCTAATATGCAAGTTGACTGAAAGGCAGAATGACTGGTTGCTATGACATGCACTGACCATCAGGGTCAGACGCTCAATGCAAGAGCTTTCCTCTGGTTGTCAGTGCACTCCCCCTGTGGGAGCTCCACTCAGCCAGAAGCTGGGCTCAAGGCCGGTGAGTGCAGTGGCAGTGGCAGGAGCCTCCCCCACCTCTGTGGCAGTGTTCAGGATGTCTGACTGACAGCTTAGACCTACTCCCTGCGGGCTCCAAGACTGCAAGAGGGTGGCAGGCCAGCTAAGGGCCTCCAGCCCCCCAGATGCAAGGATGTTGTGCACCAGGCCTCTAGTTATAAATAATGCAGTGAACATGGGGTGCATATGTCTTCTAGTTAGTGTGTGCATTTTCTTTGGATCTGTACTAGAAGTGGAATTGCTGGGTCATATGGTAATTCTGGCTTTTTTTGTTATCTGTGTGTATGTGTGTGTGTGTTTTGTTATTATTAATTCTCACAGGGCATTTTTCATTGATTTTTAGAGAGAGCGGAAAGAGAGAAGATACATAGAGAGAGACACATTGATGTGAGAGAGACAAGGTTATTCCCACACCCTGACTAGGGCCTGGATCAAGCCTGTAAATGCTCTATTCACTGAGCCAAACCAGTGAGGGACAGTAGTTCTGGTTTTAATTTTTTGAGGAAGCTTTATACTTTTTTCCATAGTGGCTGCACCAGTTTACATTCCCACCAACAGTACACAAGGGTTCAAACAAAGGTTTAAATAATTGATATTCAAGGTAGGGATAACATTTTGAATATTTAGGACTTGTTGAATGTTAATAATTTTGAATAAAGATTTTGTGGAAAGAAGTTTTTGTAAAAAGAATTAAAATACCAGAATACATTGATTTAATTCACAGAATATATGACAAAATATTAAAGTTAATTTTAAAGTACAATTTGATATATGGTGGTTTGGAAAATTTAACCATAAGAATAATATAGCAGAAGCATGTGTATAAATTTTATCTTGATTTTTAGTTTCTTAGGGCCTTGACGTGTTCTTGGATATTCTTTTGAAAACAATGTTTTTATGAGTTGTGCTTTAAAATGATTATACCTTTTCCAGATTGCACAATTTGAAAATTCCTCTTTCAAAAAAAATTGTATTGTAGACATTTAAATAAGCATCAAGTATTTGAAGTAGTTTTAATACTATTTTTTTTTAACATTGCTTTTGAGGATTATTGAATTCTCTTTCACTTAGGCAAAGTATTTGTTCTTAAGATTATAAGTATTTATTAATACTAAGCAATGGGAATTACTTTTGCCTTGTGTGGTGGCATTTTTATGTAGGTGGTGTTTTAGAAGTGCCTAGCGGTCTTCCCTTAATTTCCCTTGAATTCCCTTAAATTTACTGGAACTTTAAGCAGAATAAGGAGTATATCCTTTTTGAACTCTTTTGTAGTCTTATGCAGGGTTAATGCTAGAAAGAATATTTGGAAAATAAAATTTAGTCTGCTTTGTGTAGTAGTTAAAAATCTGGATGAATCTTTAGTAGGATACATCAGACATTTGGATGTGATTAAAAACATGCCTAATTTTTATGTTTTTCATGTATGTAGATGTAGATGTGAATATTTTAGTTTTGTACTCTATAAATCTGAATCCTCAAAACAGCAGGTCATTGATCTGTCCCGAGCATGTGACCTGACTCGGTATTGAACTTGACTGGGTAGTGACTTCTTGGTTCATGTGTCAGTGCTCAACCACTGAGCCACAGTGGCCAAGTTTGAGTTGATCTTTTCATATTATATTAAAGTACAACAGCACAGAATAAAAATACATCCTAATAAAATGAAGGAATAATAATCTAGGACAAAATGTATTCTTTGGCAACAAAGTCTGAAAGATGTTGACCTCTTCCAATGCCATTTTCTTGTGTGTATTTTTTTAAGAATGCTATTTGTTTATTTATTTATAGATATATTAATATTATAAGTATTAAATATTTCAAAGAGGAAGGGAGAGGGAGAGGAAAACATCAATGATAAGAGAGAGTCATTGATCAGCTGCCTCCTGCACACACTTTACCAGGGATTAAGCCTGCAACCTGGGCACAGGCTGATGCTTTATCCACTGAGCCAAACCGGCTAGGGCTTTCTTTTGTTTTTATAAGTTCTCTTGATTATCAGGAAAAATTACCTTATCTTTTTTTAAAATATATTTTTATTGATTTCAGAGAGGAAGGGAGAGGGAGAGAGAGATTAAAACATCAATGAGAGAGAGAATCATTGATCTGCCTTCTGCATGCCCCCTCCTGAGAATTAAATCCACAATCCAGGCATATGTCCTTATCAGAATCAAACTCAGGACCCTTCAGTCCACAGACTGATGTTCTGTTCACTAAGCCAAACCGGCTAGAGTCTGAGTTATCTTTTGAATAACCTCTTGATTTGGTTTTCCTACATATGTAGTTAATGGTAAAGGGTTAAATTTAAATTGTTTTTCTTTCTTATGATTAACTTTTTAAAAAATATATATTTTATTGATTTTTTTACTGAAAGGAAGAGTGAGGGATAGAGAGTTAGAAACATTGATGAGAGAGAATCATCAATCAGCTGCCTCTTGCACACCCCTTACTGGGGATGTGCCCGCAACCAAGGTACATGCCCTTGACCGGAATGGAACCTGGGACCTTTCAGTCCGCAGGCTGACGCTCTGTCCACTGAGCCAAACCGGTCTCGGCTTATGATTAACTTTTTTAACTACCACAATAATCTGAAATATTTGCTTTTTTTTTTTTTAAGTATATTTTATTGATTTCTTTACAGAGAGGAAGAAAGAGGGATAGAGAGTTAGAAACATTGATGAGAAAGAATCATGGATCAGCTGCCTCTTGCACACCCCGTACTGGGGATGTGCCTGCAACTAACGTACATGCCCTTGACCAGAATCGAACCTGGGACGTTTTAGTCCACAGGACCTTTTAGTCCACTGGGACCTTCTATCCACTGAGCCAAACCGATTTCGGCTGAAATATTTGCTTTTATTTTTTCTTTGAGTCTTCCAAAATTAACTCTTCAGAATGACCTGTCATTTACCAGAATGATATAAGGACAGACATAATCCTTAAAATTTTATATTCTGCCTTGGAAATTTTGTATCTAAATTTTTAGTAATTGATGTGAGTATAATGGGAAAACATTGATTGTTTTATTTGGGGAAAAAACCAAACGACTTAATTTCCAAATAAAATTTCAGTGCACATTGATCTATTTCATTTCCATTTAGCCCTATGTTCTTGACATTTTTATTTTTACTAAAATCACTTTATGATTGTTATTGTGAAGAAAATATACACAGTGCAGTTTTTTTGTATTTAAAACTATATTTTCTACGGAGGTGCTTTTCCATACAGATTTTTGTTCCTTCTGGTTGATAAATTATTCATCTTTTCTAAGAGATACTCTAAAAATAACAGCTTTGTATTGTTTCAAATTGTTCTATGTGTATTTTATTTTTTGATTGATAGTGAAAATACAGCATAAATATTCTTATTTTTCTCATCTGAAAATACAAATTTTTATGTTGGTGAATATTTTGATGTGTAATGAAAAAGCTGTTTTTTCTTGGATAAGTTTTCCTAAAATGCAGATTCCCTTCTGCAACTCTTGAGGTTCTTCTGCTGAGAACTCCTCTTTCAGATGTAACCTTTTTTTAAAGTGCATTTAAACAAAATATATATTTTTATTGATTTCAGAGAGGAAGGGAGAAAGAGAAAGAGAAACATCAATGATGAGAGAGAATCATTGATTGGCTGCCTCCTGCACACCCCCCACTGGGGATGAGCCTACAACCCAGGCATATGCCCTTGACTGAAATCAAACCTGGGACTATTCAGTCCTTAGGCTGATGCTCTATTCACTGAGCCAAACCAGCTAGGGCCAGTTGTAACTTTTAAAAATCTCAGTAGATAGAGTGTGATTTCTACCTCCTTCCCCTTCTCTTGATGTTGTAGTAGAGAATGGTACTGTGCGCAGGCCCTTTGGTGACTGGCTGCAGAGCCTATATGGTGTCCTTTAGCAGTAACAAGATAGATCTTTCCTCTTCCAGTGAGGGGTTTTGTGAGGTTGACTGTAGTTGGGAGGAGAGAAAGAATTTTCTTTGGGCTTCATTGTATGTTACTGTAGCCATAGAAATGGAAGTTGTAGAGGGAAGCTATGTATTGGTTCATTATCCCACCTTTTCTTGGGCCTAATTTTCAAGTACCTCAGGGATACTAGAGTAAGTCCTGTTTCCTAGAACTAATTAGACTTCATACTGGGAGACTGACAACACTCATGTTAGTGCAAGGGCTATGTAGGCAAGGATGATGCTAAATATGAAATAATCCAAATTAAGTTGTAGTTGGTTTTGAAATACTTTTATATGAATACATCCAAGCTGACATTTCACTTGAAACAAGTAAAAATAGGAAAGTCACATTTGTGATGATCCCATTAATTTCAGCAAAGCATTTTCTTAACAAGTTGGTTTAATCCTATATAATAAAAGCCTAATATGCAAATTGACTGAACGGTGGAACGACCAGTTGCTATGACTTGCCCTGATCACGAGAGGGCAGATGCTCAACACAGGAGCTTCCCACAGGCTCCAGGCCAGCCAAGGTGGGTTCCAGTGGAGGGCCCCCCTCCCCCCCACCAGTCACCCCACAGAGGGAGGCAACTAGCAGTAGTGGCGGGATGATTGGGGGGTGATGCCGAGGGAGGCAACTGGTGGTGGCAGTGGGGGACCAGGTCAGCGAATTGGTGGCGCCAGACCAGCCACAGTGGTTGTCAACCAGGGGCCCCCAACCGCCCACCAGTCACCCTACAGATTGGCTCCGATCTCCAGCCAGGCCTAGGGACCCTACCTGTGCACGAATTTCGTGCATTGGGCCTCTAGTCTGTAAGACACTAGCCCATGCAGTACAGCTCTCAAAGCTTTCTAGCTTGAATGCCTTGGATAGCAGAGTTTACATGCAAAGATAAGCAAATAATGAATTAGAGTAAGTGCTAATTATAATGGAAAGGTTGGGCAACAGACCGAATTTGAACTCCTATTTTGAACTCATAACGCTTTCTGTGTTATATCTTCTTTAACCCTCACCATAACCCTGTGAAGAAACTGAGTCATATAGCTAGGAAGTACTAGGCAGGACTTCAACTTACGTGTTCGCTGCCAAAAGTCTGGTTGTACTTATATGCTGCTCCCATTCTCATCTTGTATATTTCTCGTTCCCTTGACGAGGAGAACTGTAATCTCTTCTGTTTCCACTTCGCTAGGATTCAAATTTCTCATCTGTAAAATGAGTGGTAAATTATGTAATTACCTTGTATAGATTTAAATTTGTGCTTTTGATTGTTAAATTTGAAAAGGGGGAGGGGTTGTAGGGGATAAATATAATAAAGGATAATAGGTTTTATTTTGCTTTGTTTTTGTGATTCAAATTGTTTTCATGAGATTAAGAAGAACATATTTGAAAGAAAACTAATTCATAAAATTAAATATTTGATGATAATAGTAAAGGAGGTTTAAGGTCATAAAAGGGTAAATCTCACTGTGTTAGGAATGTGTGGTGACACAGATACATCTGCATTTTGGCATTTGGAAAGTTAGAACCTATTTATAGGCTAGGAGGTCAGCAAGAGGGTTCAAACCTATTTCTAGCATAAAATGGATGAGTTGATGTTTTTAAATAAAACAAGTAGCCAGAGGATTGCTCAGCCTTTAATTTTTCTTACCTTGTAATTGTTAACGAGCAGCAGAATTTCAAACTATCAGTAGTAAGAAAAATAGGACTTGGGTTAACCACAGACCAAATAATTTTTAACTGATGGTGTTAAATTTACTCTTATAGAGAGATGCTTTTAATGATTGTAGAAAAACTAGTGAGTTCATTATTGTAAATTTTTGTTTTCAGGTTGTGACAGAGTTAGCAGATAGGAGAATGTGGAGTCTGAATAACATGGAATGTACTTACATTAATGATAACTTGAAATCGGAAATGTTTCCATGTTGAAGGACTATTTTGATGTTTCTGAAAGTCAAAATTTTAGTAGCAGTGCTGTTGTTTTAATAGTATAGAGCAGTAATCAAGTGAGAGGAAGGACAGTATCTCCATGTTTATTTCATCCTGTAATGAATTGATAAGCATCATATTGGAAGTATAGATCACTGCTTCTGATACTAGGCTGAGTTTTCCTAGCTTCTCGGTGCTTTGATTTGTTCTTTTAAAAGGCAAATGATTTCCCTATAGGATCTTTCCAGTTTCTTAATTCTGTGCAGCAAGAGTCATTTTTTAAAAGATTATTATAAACTGTCACCATCAATTAACTAATATTTATTTAGTGCTTTAATGTCCAAACCCTGCTGCTAAGTGCATCAAACATCTCTTAGTTAATCTTGATTTGCTATTGATAAGTGTAAGATGACCTTGGAACACAGGATTTTTAATTGTGGTTTTCTGTTGAAAGACCAAAGTCTCAAAGGCAACTATTCCTTTACTTTTTTTGAAGTTTGTATAGTATTGACTTGTCATAATTTGAATATCCTGGAAATGAGAAAAATGACAGTGATAATCATCTGTTTTAACTGTTAAGTGCAATTAAAATATGAAAACATTACTGTCTTTGTTTGTGATGAATACTAAATTTAAGCTAAGCTATAAGGTGTGCTGTTTGGAAATATGGAAGATGCAAGAATGAAGCCAGATAACAAGTTTATGCTTGTATTTCCTACTGATGAAGACTTTCAGACAAGTTATTTCCTTGGGTAGGTGATATCACTCTGCATGTACATATATACTTAATACTTTTTTGCATGATTATACATGTAGGAGTGGTACAATTTTGACTTGACTGTTGACCTGTTGCCTCAATTTGATTATTGTGGTGGGGGATGTGGGGCAAGTAGTTCTGATTGGTATTAGTGATATAAATTTTAACATAAACAACTATTTTTTGTCAACACAAAACACTTAAAAAATAAAATCCTTTTAAAAATAGAACATTTGGTCAAATAGTCATTATTGTACTTGACCTTCATATCTTCTGCACTCAAGCATTTGGACATTACATAGCATCTTTATTCCATAGTCATTTTGAACTCTGACGAGAACTCCATAAATGATAACCACTTTTATTTATTAGAAAAGAAAAACCTCAAACATGAGCCAACTTTTTTGCTATTGATATTTGAACTAAAATCCATTGCCAACTGATACTGAGGTCACACTTCAATTTTATGAACTTAATTTACTCTTTTGGGAGAATTAGAAATTATTTTTAAGTAGTGAACAAACTGTTAATGATCGTCAGAATTTCATATTGTGACATGTCTGTTCCTTTTACAGTGACACTTTACTCATTTGCATTTATGTTTGGTCATGTGTAATTGTTGTTTTTTAATGTTGCTACATAAACCAATGGTGTAGGAACTTAGTTTTAAGGATAAATACCCGAAGTGTGTTCTGTGTTTTGTTCAGTGACAGTTTACACAATGGATTTTTGTATTATAAAATAGGTGTATTTAATGCTAATTTGTTGGATGATATTAAAAAATCTTTATGGAAATAAATTACTTGCCTGCACTTCATAGATAGTTGTTGGGAGAAAGAGCATTCTGTTATTTCTGCTTTCTTCTAAATTAGAGGTAGTAGAAAGGGATGTATTTCATTCTTGATTGAAAGCTTTTTGCTGTTATGTTAGAAAAAGGGAAACTAGCATTTTTAAAGCATGCATCTATTATACAAGCATGAATATTGAGTTATTTTAGCATGAATTACTGAAGTGTAACTACTTTGTAACTGAGCTGCTTTTTTTTTTTTTTTAGCTAGTTAGGGTGATTTGGAGGTAGAAGGGCTCTCTTATTTTTCTGGTAAGAACTTGAATATCTTCCTCTGAAATAATCTGTAAGATTGATTATCTTTTCCTTGGGGTGTGAATTGCTTGTCTTAGGGAAAAGAAAATATAAATATCCCTCACAAGACATCCAAAGCAAAATTCTGAAGATGGGTTTTGTGATGTCTTTTTGTAGAATGTTGTAAAATGTATAGCATTCCTGATACTTTAAAGGGCTTCCCTGGAAATAAGTCAGTCAGATAGAGCTCTTAGTGTTAATCTTATTTCTTTAGAGAGTAGAAAAATACATATTCGATTTTCTTTGATTCTACTGGGGAGTTTTAGTATTAGCTACTAAGAGAACTAGATTCATTTCTCTTAAAAATACAAATTGAGTTTTAATAGTTTGCATTTGTTTTTTCCTTTAATCTCAGTTTCACTTTCTCTGTGGAGTCTTTTTTCTTAATCTTTTGCTCTTTAAGAGTATGATGTCAGTTCAGTGTAACATTGTTCAGTATAGTCTTGTCTTCTGTTCTTCATAACACACCTTTTCCTCCTTCCCTAATGTGTCCCTTATCTTTGTAAGCTTGGGTTATCTTTTTCACTTTCACATCAAGTACAAAATATTAGATGTAAATATTAGCTTTTCTGATTAGCTCGAATAATAAGATAAAGGTAACTGGCATTTAGAGGGCTCTTAGTTTCAGAAGTATTTTCACCCCACAAGTTAGATACAAGTATACATTTTCTTTCCTCCCTAGATGGACCTCCAGTTATAGCTTATTATGATATGTCTGACACCAGCTCTGACCCAGAAGTGGTAAATGTGGACACTTTATTGGCGGCTGCAGTAGTTCAAGAGCACAGTAATTCTGTAGGAGGCCAGGACACAGGAGCTACCTGGAGGACCTGCGGGCTTCTAGAGGAGCTGAATGCGGAGGCAGGTTGGTCTCCCTCCCCTTCCCCTTCTCTAATACTAATGTAATGTGCATGTGTCCTGGCAGCTGTTTGTCATAGTGGGCCCTGCTGAGGTGTGCAGGCTAACCAGAGGCATCCAGGGTACCATTTATAACTGTCTGTAAAGGAGATTTGGGTAATATGTCATTCATCTAAAGCAAACATGACAATATATAAGACATTAATTGTAGGCATAAATAGATTTTAGTATGCATATTTCTTGAGTTAAAAATACCTGACATGTAAAAACAACCCAGATGACCTAATACTTTCTCATTCCATCCCCACTTCTCAATGGTTTTCCTCACTTAGCTGCACAGCAGTCTTGAAGCTTGGGGGAGGGGGCCTGTTCGTACTTGCCCTGTGGGGCTGTTCCTGTATAGCGCTGCACTGCTTCTTCCACCTCTGGGTGTGAAGTGCCCCTGTTATTTCCTCTATAGTAGTTTTCATATTTGTCTTTTCTAATCCTTTTCCTTCAGTTTCTGCCTCTGTTATCTTGGAAAAATTTCTTTCCTTGTCTTGCGTTATTCATCTTGGTTCTGTGATGATTCTTAAGAGTGATATTTATTCACTAAAAAACCCATTGCTATTACTTTTGAAACCTTGCACAGGTGCCTCCAAGTTTCCTTAAATATGGTTCTCAAAACTCTTTCAATATTCTCATGTAAGCCTCCCTCCCCCCAAAAGTACTAGCACTTAAGTTTAAGAAAGGAGGAGAAAGCTGTTGACAGACTTTATGTAGTGTATTTTCTTTTCATGTTATAGAAAGATAATTTTCTATTTAAATTATGAATTGCTTTGGCTTTTATGGGCGAATCTAGTAACTTAATCACTTCCTAAAAATGTTTATGGGAAACAAGTTTTGTATTACACAAATAATGGATTTTAGTTCAGAACTTTTATATTTAAATTGTTAGGAAATAAAAAAGACAAAACTCCACAGATCATTGTCCTTAATTCTTCCTTTCATACTTTTTGGTGGAAGCAAATAAAAATCTCTTGTTATTGACCTTCTAATTAATTTATTTTGACCAATTTTGGAGCAGAGCAGGACCTGGAATTAATTTTAACTATGTTTTGGCTGCTAACTGCCTTTTTGACCTTAGACAAGCTATTTCTCTTCTGGATGTCAAATACTTGCTTTGCATAAAAGGGTCTTTTAGGGATTTATTAATATGTATAAGTACTTTAAAAAGAATTAAGTAGTAATACTTTTATATCAAAGAAGAGTAGTTTGACATTTTCTGCAATATGTGTTCCTAAATTTTATAATTTGTTCTGTGTACTGGGTAGTTTATCTTCATTTTTCATCCATTGACAATTAAATGGTTCATTCTGCTTCAGTTTTAGTAGTATTTCTCTGTTTTCTTAGTTTGCCAGTAAGCAGACCATTTTATTGTAAATACTCGAGAAAAACACGAATAATTACTTTTTCTTTTCATTTAGAGAATTTTAATACAGTAGGTCCTCAGGTTACATGGGACGTAATGCAATTTTTGCTGTAAGTCAGAACCCACCTATGTCACTCACATGGAGCACATACACAGCAGTAATGAAGTGAAACAGTAAAAAATTTAAAAGAAAGATAACAATTCCTGACCTTTACTTGTGGTAAATAAATAATAAAAAACATAAAGCATATATGTACATACATCAGAATGACAGAACTTTTTTTTTAAACATTTATTTATTTATAAATAAACTAGAGGAATGGTGCATGAAATTTGTGCATGGAGGCAAGTGGGAGGGTTGTCCCTCAGCCCAGCCTGCACCCTCTCCAATCTGGGACCCCTCGAGGGATGTCCAACTGCCTGTTTAGGCCTGATCCCACTGGCATTGGGCCTAAATGGTCAGTCTGACATCCCTTCACAATCCAGGACTGCTGGCTCCCAACTGCTCGCCTGCCTGCCTGCCTTCCCGGTTGCCCCTAACCACTTCTGCCTGCCAGCTTAATCACTCCCATGCCAGCCTGATTGATGTCTAACTGCTCCCCTGCCAGCCCGTTTGCCCCCAACTTCCGTCCTCTGCCAGCCTGGTCACCCCTAACTGCCCTCCCTGCAGGGTTGATAACCTCCAACTGCCCTCTCTTGTAGAGTTGATGACCTTCAACTACCCTCCCTTGCAGGCCTGGTCCCTCCCAACTGCCCTTCCCTGCTGGCCATCTTTTGTTCACATAGGGGCAGGATCTTTGATCACACGGGGGCAGCCATATTGTGTGTTGGAGTGATGGTCAATCTGCATATTACTCTTTTATTAGGATGGGAGATGGCGGCGTACGTCGAGTCCGACGTAACCCCAGGACTGTCTATATTAATTTGACCTAAATTGTTAATATTTGACTTTTGACCTACAACAATCCCAGTAGTTTCTTATGATTCAGACTAATAGTACAAAGTTTGGGGTCTTATATCATTAGAGTTACCAGCTTTGGAGATAGCATCACATTTTCAGATTCAAGTAATTGTTAGCTTGACTGTTCAAAACATTAGTCTTTATGTACTTAATTCTATATTTGATTATCTTTTTGAATTTTAGTCACACAAAGTTATAAAAATAGTACCATGCAGGTGCCTACCACTGATCTTAAGAAATAAAACATGGCAAAAATACCCATGGCTTCAACTTTATTTACCTTATTTTTCCCCTTCCTACTCCAAAGCTGTCATGAATTTGGTACTTGGTGTTTGCTATTACTCTGTATTATTTTATGTTTTTATTGCATTTGTTACATGTCTGTAAACAAGCATGTTTTAATACTAATTGATATTATATTGAAGATAATCACTTGCAAATTGCTTTTTTAGTTGAACCTTTATCACCTTTGTTCTTGGTAATAAATATGGCTCTAGTTCATTCATTTTTACTGATACTTAGTATTCCACTGGATGATTATATCACAATTGACATACCCATTTTCTTATTGGACATTTAAGGTTCTATTCCAAATGATACTGCCACCAACATTTCTTATGTGTGTCTCTTGGTACATGTGTGTGATGATTTCTCTAGGATAAAAACATATGCTTATATCAGGCCCTAAACTATGTGTAGATTTTTGTACATCATAGGACGTGGTCATCACTGTTCAAAAGATTCTCATGACATTTTCTTATGAAGCCATTTATTGACTTATTCAAAGTCTCCCCCCCCCCCCCAAAAAAAATATATATATAGCAATGCAGGTATGTGAGTAATAAAACAAACCAATACACTTGAGGTTTAATGTAATTGTTATTGAAGAAACTCAATTTTGTGAATTTGAATGCACTTAAAATGTGTAAATGTTAAAGAATTTATCCTTAATGGCCAATTTATAGTTTAGAGACTTGAACTATTAGTATCAATTGGATGGTCATTTTTGTGGTTTGAATTTAAGATAAATGTTCTAAAGGTTAATCTTCTCTCCCCACAAAATAAAAACCCAGCCACTGAACAGACCAGTCAGGGGTTAATTAATAGCAGCATCTCAGATCAGGTCAGCAGCCTTACTCCATTTAGGATCACATAAGTAATCATTGGAGATAGAGTAGTTTTTCTCTTTTTCCAAGCATGTCCTTATATGCAAAGTAGTTTTTACTATTTATTTAAAACTTCAACCAAGGCAAAAAGAGTTGAAATTAGAAAAGTCCCCTGGTCAATAAAAGACTTAAACTTTTCATTTCAACTGTTGTCTTGTGTTTACTTTTTCTTACTTGATGCTAGAATTGAAGTATGTAGGAGGTGGCAACAAAACATCCTGGTTTTGAACCAGCAGCCACTTAAAAATTATGGGGACCTCTGGTAACTTATATAAAGCCTCAATTTCCCAATTTATAAAACTAGTATCCACACCTAAAGGTTAGTTACCATTAATGTGAAATAACATATATAATGTACTTAGAACAGCACACAGTAGGCCCAAAGGAGTGCTAACCAGCACAATGTTAATGTATTTATGCTCAAATAGACCGAATAAGGAGGTAATTAATGGACCCAATTAATGGATTGCTAATTTATGCCCTGTCCTTGCAAAAAGTTGCTCTTGTTACACTATTTCCTAAACGTTGAGTATAGAAATTACGTGGGGTGTTTTTAAAAGTTCACTCCTAGGGTTTCTCCCCAAATATTTTGTAAGTAAATCTGAAATGGTGTCTGGGAATCTGTTTTTAATAATCACCCCCAGCTAACTCTTGCACTGGATACGTTTAGGAAACAGTAACAACATAGCTAATTTTTTTGTTTATTGCTAGTAAACACTGTAAACATCTATAGATGAGGCTAAGAGAAGAATAAATCTAAAGTTCTTGTGGTTTGGAAGACTTATAGTTATGGTAAACTAAATTTATTTAGAGTTTTTACCCCCAGGAAATTAAAAATTCTGAACTATGTAAAGCATGGGAGTGATTAGGGGTTGATCAAGCTGGCAGGCAGAAGCGGTTAGGGGCAATCAGGAAGGCAGTTGTGAGCATATCTTCCTTTCTCTCCATCTCCATCTTCCCCTCCCCCCAATCAGCCTTCTTATTAAGAAGGTAAGCATTGAACATTTTCTTACTTTTAAAATAGGAATAGTAATCTTGATTTGTCCATTATGCATGCTTTGTTGTAGTGCAGAGAAACAAATCTTGGGGTTCCTGTCCTTAGTGTAGGGCTTTTTATAATCAGACCAGAATGGCCATGTTTCTATTATTAGCACTTTAAAGTCAATATATCAGTCTTGTGAAGGAGGTCAAGTTTGGTCAGGTTCCTCATGTTTACAAGCTTTATATGGATAATTAAGATTTTATTTTCTAGCCTTTCCCTTTTTTTAAAAAATATATTTTTTATTGATTTTATACAGAGAGGAAGGGAGGGAGATAGTTAGAAACATCGATGAGAGAGAGTCATCGATCAGCTGCCTCTTGCACACCCCCTACTGGGGATATGCCCGCAACCAAGGTACATGCCCTTGACCGGAATCAAACCCGGGTCCCTTCAGTCCCCAAGCCGACGCTCTATCCATTGAGCCAAACCGGTCCCGGCAAGCCTTTCCCTTTTTAAAGTTTTTAATATTCTTGAGCAAACTAAACACAAGCTAATAATTTGTTTGTTTTAAAGCTAAATGAGTAGCACCTTAAGATATTAACCTATTGATATTTTATAGCTAACATGTTGTTGCCATCCAGTATGTAATATTTCCTTTAAGCGCTACAAAGAGGTCCAGGACTAGTTCTTAAAACTAGTGATTTAAAAAGTAGCTACAGCCCTGGCCCCGGTGACTCAGTTGATTGCAGCACCATCCCGTACACCAATAGGTGGTGGGTTTCATTCCTGATCAGGGCATATACCCAGGTTGTGAGTTCGATCCCTGGTCAAGGTGCATGCCAGAGGCAACCGATCAATGTTTCTTTCTCACATGGATTTGTTTCTCCTTTTCCCTTCCTCTCTCTGATACCAATTTAAAAATAAAAAGTAGCTTGGTACATTATTTCTTTTGAAGGCAAAAGAAATATTTCCCATGATAATTTAGTTATCACTTTTTCTATTGCTTCTTTCTGACTTAAGTGTTGAAAATGTCTGTAGTGGGAGGACAAAAAATGTTCAGTTTAACATATGGTAATAGTGCTATTCTATTTACACTTTTTCTACAGGGCTTATTCTTGTCCTGAATGGGAATAGATCATAACCACTAACAGTATTTAAAGAACCTCATATCATCTTTGTGTATTCTTTAGGCAGTGTTCTGCCATTGGATTCCTGTGAGGGCATGGGTTGGGGAGGCAGTGGGGAATGGACCAAAGGCTAGAAAATGTCAGGCTCTGCACAGGAGCTCTCAAAGGAATGTGGCATGCTAGGACTAATTGCCTTGGGTCTGAAATAGACAGAATGGGGAATTCATTCTTGGCTATTGGAGAATGCCTTGGTGTCTCTTGAAGAGCATGGCATCCCACAGACTTGATGTGGATCCCAGCTGACTTGTTATCTGTGAATAGCATACTTTATCTAATGGCTCTGACAGAAAACATGGCAAAACTCTCACACCATTAGTCTAGAGTTAACATTCAACAGGAAATTTGTATTTAGCCCACTCTAATTTAACCTCATGTGCTGTATTTTGTCTTGCATTGATTTTTATTTCATTATTTATTTCATAGAAGAAGGAAGAGGGAGAGGAAGAGAGTGAGAGAGAGAGAGAAACATCAATGATGAGAGAGACTCATTGATCGGCTGCCTCCTTTATGCCCTGTATTGGGGACCAAGTCCACAATCCAGGCATATGTTCTGACCTGGAATTGAGCCATGACCTCCTGGTTCTTAGGTTGATTCTCAACCACTGAGCCAAACTGGCTGATCCCAGCAAACTTTTATACCCTAAAGGATAATATAGTGTTTCTTATGCTGCCACTTCTTACTTGAGCTTACTCCTCCCTGAGAGTTCAGTTTCCTTGATTATCCTCTAGTCTGGGAAATGTTCCTTTTCTATTTGTTTCCAGGGACTCTCTACCTCCTTTTCAGAGAAGTTTTCAAGCCACCTGGCAATGGACTATTTTTTTTTATTATCCCCAGATATAGTGTAAGCTTGTTGAGGGTAGAGAGTACACTTCTCTTGTTCCCCATAGTATTATTAGCACTTAACACAGTGCATAACATGTTATAAACAAGTACTTATTGAAGAACAAATCGATGAAATAAACTTATAGTTGCACAAAGCAAAGCTGCTCAAAATAATTGAAAAAAGAGAGACTTGCCAATTTGTAGTCCTTTCTAAAATTGCTGTAGACCGAATAAGGAGGTAAAAGTTCACTCCTAGGGTTTCTCCCCAAATATTTTGTAAGTAGATCTGAAATGGAGTCTGGGGATCTGTTTTTAATAATCACCCCCAGCTAACTCTTGCACTGGATACGTTTAGGAAACAGTAACAACATACATGACAATAGTGATAACTACAACACTGAAGTAGAAATTGGATAAAAGTCTTGGCTACAAGCAAAAATATTAGAGTCAGAGCAAGAATCGAGGTTTACCAAACCTAGATTTAACCAAAAACTCTATTTAAGCAGCTACCCTAACTTTAACAAAACTGGGTTTTGTCTGGTGAATGCCATCTCTTATAAGTTCATAAGATTCAAAGATGAGTACTCACTGCCACTGATAGAATCCTATCTATACTATGATACTTCAATCACCAGTTGTATCTAGAAGCTGATTTAAGCTTTTTAGTCTGTTTTCTCATTTATCCATCCTTTTCATAGAAAAAATACTAAAGAATTGTAAAAAAAAAAAAAAGAAAAAAAAAAGACCCACAATTATATTCAAACTTGATTACTTTTCACAGCTTTTATCCAGAACCTACATATCTTTATAGCATTATGTGTGATACTTACATATTCATACATTTCCCCAGGTTTTTACATAGCACTGTAGTGTTTATCTTTGGACATCATAACATTTTGTTTAAAGTTTTTTTCATTAGGCTGAATTTTCATGGGTGGGATTACAGAGTCAAAGGGTATAAAAATGAAGTTTTTGCTTTGGGACCACCTATAACTTTAAAAAGAAAAAATCATTTGCAGGAGTATGAAAGTACAAGGTTTCTCAGTGACCTTGAAAAATTGAAATGAGATGAGGGGAAGGGAGAGTTGTATTTGTGTAAACCTTACTAGTTTAATTTATATAAGGTGTCACAAAAGATTTTTTTTTAAATATGGAGAAAATAATTCAGTATTAGGTGACAATATCCTGTATAATAAAAGCTTAATATGATAAGGGTCTAACTGTTAAACCATTCGACCAGTTGCTATGATGCACACTGACCACCAAGGGGCAGATGCTCCAACCAGTAGCAGCTGAGAGAGAAGGGGAGTGATAAGTTAGTTTGCTGCTGGGTGCTGCTGGGGGTCCAGCCAATCGGGACTGGGCAAGATGGACCGGAAACACCCTGGAGCCCTCCCGTGGTCCCTTCCCTGCCCACTCATGCACCGGTGGGGTCCTTTAGCTTGGCCTGCACCCTTTCACAATCCGGGACCCTTTGAGAGATGTTGGAGAGCCAGTTATGGCCCCATTTCCTGCAGGCCAGGCTGAGGGACCTCACTCATGCATGAAACTGTGCACCGGCCCTCTAGTATTTAAATAAAAATCCCTTTCAAGAGTAAATGCAAATTTGTACCTGTTGTAACTGCTTATTCATATTAGCTCCTAGATATTCTAAAATTCATCCTTTTATGTCAGAATATTCAAGACATGGGAAATATGCTGAATTTTAACTTGCTAGAATTTTTTATAGAGCTACGTACTTTAATGCTATGTCATTAGCTTTTCTTGAGAGAGAATTCTGTGATGTTGGAGATTGTTTTTTATTTCACTGTGTAATAGAAGTTTATTAAGACCCTTGTGAAATAATCCTTGTGTGCCCCAGTGCCACAACAGTTGTTTTTCCCGGAGTTGTGTGGTTTGTGTCTGTTTAATGAGAACTGTCAACACCATACAGGTTATGTTTCAGTTGCTCAGAGCAAAAATTGTGGTCTTCATTTTTATATGTGGTTTGGGGCTAGATTTTTTTCACATCTGCATTCCTTTAGAGAAAATAGTTAAATTTGTTTAAAATTTAGAGAAAAGTATTTATTCCATTTATGCATTTGAACTTTTTTGGTGGAATTTTGTTCTATTGAAATGATAAGTAGCAGAGAGCTCCATTGCCCTCTAGGTAGTGGCAGAATTGTTATGTGGGTTATTTAAAGACAGACTAGTTAAATGCAAAAAGCATTATGGAACAAAACATAAAGTATTATTATAGTTACTAGAGGCCCATTTCTACAAAATTTGTGCACTGGGAGGTGGGGCATCCCTCAGACCAGCCTGCACCCTCTTGCCGTCCAGGACTGCTCAGGGGATGTGTGCCCACCTGCTTGCTGCTCCTCCTCCTCGTAGTCTGGAACCCTTGTTCCTTACTGCCCGCCTGCTCGCTGCTCCTTACCACCATGGAGGCAAGAGAGGCTCCCACCATCGCAGCTATGCTCGCCAGCCTTGAATCTGGCTTCTGGCTGAGCAGTGTTCCCCCTGTGGGAGCACACTGATCACCAGGGAGCAGCTCCTGCATTAAGCGTCTCCCCCCTGGTGGTCAGTGCACATCATAGTGACCAGTTCTGGTTGTTCCACAGTAACAGTCTCTTAGGCTTTAAGAAAAAAAAAAAATTATTGATATTTTATAGAGAGGAGGAAGGGAGAGAGGTAGAGAGCTAGAAATGTCGATGAGAGAGAAACATCGACCAGCTGCCTCTTGCACACCCCCTACCGGGGATGTGCCCGCAACCACTGTACATGCCCTTGACGGGAATCAAACCTGGGACCTTTCAGTCCACAGACCGACGCTCTACCACTGAGCCAAACCGGTTTCGGCTAGGCTTTTATTATAGAGAAATTTACCTATATACATACTCACCAAAGTACTCTTAAGTTTTTTCTCCTAAGGAATACAAGTAGAGTGTAAGACTTGGAATTCTTACTTTTATGTATTTCCATGTTGTTTGAATGCTCTTATAACTATGAGCGTGTGGTATGGTCTGTTTAAATTTTTTTTTACTAGAACACAGCTGCTTATTTATTTAACATGGGTAACCGTTTTGTTGTGGCAAGAACTCATAAGACCATTCTCTTTCTGTGATTGAACCTAAATGAGAAGTCTGTCATTGAGTTCTTTCTGCTGTTGTAAGAAATAAAAATGTAGTGCTTATTCCCCCTAACCCCCCTTCTCTCTCAGGTCATTTGGATCCAGGGTTCCTAGCAAGTGACAAGACATCTGCTGGCAGTGCACCACTCAATGAAGAAATTAATATTGCCTCTTCAGATAGTGAAGTGGAGATTGTGGGAGTTCAGGAACATGCAAGGTAGGATATTTTTTGGAGTATTCTGATACTTTAAATTGTGAATTTTAACTAGAAATCAAGGGAGAAGAAAATGGTAGGCATCACAGTATGGCTGGCATGAATGGTGGGAGCTATCTTGGCTTCCTTTGGCTTAAGAAACACTTTTTGATTAGACATGATATGAGCTTCAGAATGTGTTGCATATTATCTCATCAAGAACAGCTTGACCATATGTGTATGTGAACTAGAACTGATGTTTTTCTTGTTTAGAGTACATCACAGATTTTTCTCTTAGGACTTACAGTACTCTCCCCCCCCCCCCTCCCAAAATCATATTTTCTTGCCTTTCACTTTATCTTGAAATATATTGGAGGAAACTGATGAAGTATCTCTTTTGCTTGTTTCTTAGAGTACCTCTCCTTGTCTTTCATTAAAACTTGTAAGTTACTTTGGTCTGTATCCAACAGGATATTTCTAGTGATATTTATGTGACTCAGAGAGTTCTGTTTCTTAGAGTAAAAAAAAAAAAAAAAAGCTACAAGGCAGTCAATTGTGAAAATATTTTATGAAGTTTGGTATTTTTAAAATAGAGGTCAGCAAACTAGCCCAATGGCCAAATCTGGCCTGCTTTCTGTTTTTGTACGGACCTTGAGCTAAGAATGGCTTTCTTGATGGTTGGGAGGAAAATCAAAAGAACAATGTTTTGTGACATGTGAAAATTTCATGAAATTCAAATAAAATGTATTTATGAATTAAGTTTTATTGGGACAGAGCCATGCTTCTTCATTTACATATTATGTATGGGTGTTTTTTGCCACTGGTGGCAGAATTTAGAAGTTTCAGCAGATACCTTATAACCCTCAAAAGCCTGAAATATTTACCATGTAGCCCTTTGCAGAAAAATTTACTGATTTTTGCTTTACGATAAGAATTGGTTGCTGCCCTCAGAGGTATTCTTGGGGAACATTTAACACACGTAGATATAATACAAAAATTTAGACTTCGGAAAATCTGTATAGCAAACAACTTTTCTCCGATGTTATAAGTTAGGTTGTGGTTTTCTGATTTCCTCAACATCTACATTGTCTTGCCCTTAGATCTGATTTTACTCTTTAATTAGCAATAAAATATTCACCAGTATTTCTTCTGTTATCAAAGGTGAATTTAGAAGTGTAGAGTGGGACAAAGTATACATGGCACAGAAGTTTAGGGTGCCTTTTTCTAATGAAAACTGGTTATACTCTGAGAGCACTTTTTAGTTACCGGTAAACAATTGAGACTTTAGGAATACAGAGTTAAGTCATAGTTTAAAGTGCCATCTCTCAAAAGGGCCAGTTATTTTTACTAGAACTAGTATTATACTAGCATTCTCTATCTTTATTTATGCCATAAATATTCCTGCATAGCTGTTTCATTTTCTTAGTGGTTATTTTCCCTATTGTCGTGGGTAAGAATTTTCATTCTTAATCTTTTCTTTATCTCATATTTTTTCTTTTTTCCCCCCTGCCTGTTCTAAAACTGTTTTCCTATTATCTTCTATTTATCTGTTTATTCCCTTCAAGCTGATTTATCTATTAGATGAGGAAGTAGAATTCCTGATTTATTCCTTTACTTCAGCATGTGTCTGCTGTTAGTTTATTTTACCATTGATCCTATAATAGAGTAGACTTTTTCTTTTTAAGCTCCATGTCAGGATCTTTCTAGAATATTATAGTATTTTTTTTTTTTTTTACTTCAGACTCCCTCCTATAAAACTTACCCTGCCTATTGACAGATTGATGTAGGTAAATTATCTTCATTGGTGCCAGGAACACATTATCCATTCACCAACTTCCTCTTGAGTTACATTTCAAATTTTAATTCACTGTTATTATTTATGTGTTCCTACTGAAGTAGGAAAGAGTAGACAGTAACCTTTGTTGTTTATCTAATCTCTTATTCTGCTGAGACTTATCACTTGGTCCAGTTCTCTGGTAACTCCTCCCAAGTATCCCTTCTTGACTCTCTTTATCTCTAAAATGTTGTAGAATGAATCATCTTTCTTTTCAGTTCCTTTGTTCAACTTCTCTTCCATTATGAAAATTTTTGCTCTTTTTTTTTTTAACCAATATTACTGGTATCTGGATTAAATGTAAATTCTAAGTCCCTCATCACCTCCAAAATACACACAAATGATCTCTGGTACACCCTCTTTTAAACTTGTTAGGTCTTTTATCCAGATTGTCATTTTGTTCTATAGATAATGTTTGTTTCACTTTTATTCTGACTTTAGCTACATTTTAAATTACATGCTATATAATATTACTTTCAAGGACTTTTCCTTACAGGATCTGAAGTGTAAAGATAGGTTTTATTCTGACTCTTTGGTTTGAATCCTGGGGAAATCATATCTTGGAGGTGGCAATTCCATTCTGAAATCTCAGTAGTTATATTGTCCGAACAGTGGGATGTAGAGTGAACAGATAGTGTTGGGGCTGTCTTTTGTTTTGGTCTTTGGTTAAAGATAGAGTGGAGTCTCACTGACTCTTCTGTCTTTCTGAAAAGATTTCAGCAGTTTCTTTAGAAAAGAAGCCTGATAAGCTTTTAAACATTGAGATTACTAAGTAGCTGAGAAGCAGGTGGGGGAGAGGCTTTCCTGGTTGCTTCAGAATTGCCCCTGTGGCCGCCTGTATCTCATCTGGAATTTATTTCTTTTACAGGTCTAGGGTTGCAGTTATGAAGTATTGATGGGCTTCTGGCAGGGTTATCGCTTGGAAAAAGGTTTTAGGTTTTGATCAACATCTTTTTGTTCTAATTTGCTTTGCATGCACAGATGTTTTGTTTGGATTTAGTCATCTTGTTCTTATTTTTTCTTATGATATTCTACCTTGTGGGCTTTCCGAGAGGTTTTTAAAAATGCAAACTTGGTCCTTGAGTTTTCTTTCGAATTGGGGTGGTTCTGAATTGCTTTGGGTGCCATTTTTCCATATTTGGAAGCATTTTGTATGACCTTTGTACTTAGTAATTCTGGTTGTGATGTGCTTTTTTTTATTTTTTTTTATTGCTTTTTTTCCTTGCATGTTAACATCTTTCCTGCTCTTTTACTTTCGATTTTGATATGTTCACTTCTGTGTTTCTTCTAGCCATACACTAGAAAGCATGCTTTCTGAACTAATAATTGAATGAATCTTTTATGGCTGCTTTGTATTGTTGTGATGAACTGCTGACCTAAATATTGTAATTTCCAGATGTTTATTGTTGGACAGTCCACTTTCACAAGATATTCTTTGCCAGTGAGAGACTTTTCCAACATCTCTAGTTCTGTGCCACTTCATTTTGCCAGCAGTTTTAGTTTATGATCCCGATGCCAATATTTTTCTTGGTTCTTGTTTCTTTTTCCTTTTCTTCTACCGGCCTCATTGGTAATTGCCCTAGGAAATTAAATCCTTATAGCACAGATCTTTCTGTCATACTGAAGGGTCTCAGATTCGAATCCCTGTCAAGGGTACGTACCTGGGTAGCAGGTTCGATGCCTGTATTGGGGCATGTGTCAGGAGCAACCAATCTCTCTCTCTCTCTCTCTCTCTCTCTTTTCTCTCCCCCTCCTTACCTTTCTCCCTCCCTCTCCCCCTCCCCCCCTTTCATTTAAAAATCAATGGAAATAATATCCTTAGGTGAGGGTTAACAACAAAAAGTTATTTTCCCCATCACCAAAAGTAAGGTCTAAGCATTTTCTTGGTTATAAGACTAGGTACTGTTTTATACCTATTGCCAGTCATATGCAGATCTGAGAAAGCCTGTATCTGCACTAGAATTGTGATTGGACCAATTAAAAAATAGCCAAGTATGATCTCACCCCATGCCTTTCATAATGTAGAGAAAAAGAATATGTGATAATACATGAAAATCTGTGCTTTATGTTAGTTGACTTAGTTTTTGAGACTCTCACATTTTTCTTTATAGGGCTTATAACAATTGTGTTCTATTTCTTCGTGAAATAATGATGATAAATTGAGCTTTCCTCTCATTTGAATCAAAACTTACTCAGTGGTTTAAACTGAACTTCACAGTCCTATCATTTGACCAGAATGTGAAATGATTTGTCAGTGCTTCTGAAACAGTTTTTTCCAGTAAACTCTTAGTGAGGCACATCAGCAAGAGGCAGTTCTGTTCCTCTGATGGAGTACTTTTAGAGAATCTAAACTGAAAGTATTTGTTACTTACACTGAACTAAAGCATAGGAAGTTCTGATGAAGGAGCCAAGTGTTTCTGTTGTCCTTCAGAACAAGGGAAATTGATCTTCTATGCATGACCTAGTACTTACAGACTTTTAGAAATTTAATCCTTAAAGGGAGATTACTATTATTGTCTTTGAAAGTGTTATTACCAAATATGGCACAGAACTTATTTTTAAGAACAAATTTCACTTATATTTCTTACTGTTTCATTTGTTCAAACCAAGATTATTTGGGCATATTCATTTTGTTCTGGATTTATACGGTGCCCTGTCCTGAAGATTCAAAGGTTTAAATGAGTTCAGAGAAATACAGTATCCATTGTCAGTAACAGATCTATACATAATTCAAGAGTTTTTAAAAAAATATTTTTTTGTTTTCAGAGAAGAAGGGAGAAGTAGAGAGACATAGAAACATCAATGATGAGAGAGAATCATTGATTAGCTACCTCTTGCATGCCCCCCCACTGGGGATCAGGCCTGCAACCAGGGCATGTACCCTCACTGGGAATTGAACTGTGACTCCTGGGTGATAGGTGGATGTTCAACCACTGAACCGTGCCAGCCAGGCAACTCAGGAGTTTTGAATGAGATAAAAATTCTGGCTTTTTTAAAGCTAAACTGAGATGAGAGACGGACAGATATGGAGAGAGGGAAGAAAAGGGGAGGGATAATTGGTTGTAGGTTTCATGAACTTGCATAGTAGATTGATCTTAGTAAAAGTATTGATCAGTACGAGTGAAGCTGTATTGCCTTTTATCTTTCCTATAGTACGGTTAGCCATGTTTTTCCTCTTCATCTCAATTGTAGGTGTGTCCATCCTCGAGGAGGTGTGATTCAGAGTGTTTCTTCATGGAAGCATGGGTCGGGCACACCGTATGTTAGCAGCCGGCAGACACAGTCATGGACTGCTGTGACTCCCCAGCAGAACTGGGCTTCACCTGCAGAAGTTGTTGACCTTACCTTGGATGAGGATAGCAGACGTAAATACCTACTGTAATTCAATGTCACTGTGTTCCTCCGCACTGTTCCCTTCCACTCCCTCCTCCTCCTCTTTGTGACATGGAAGTTCATTGTCATAGCTTCAGCCTCAGAAGCTGTGTGTGGCATTTGTATAATCAAAAATCATGGAAAGTTGCTCCCCTCCTTTTTCTTTTTTCTTTTTTTGTAAATCAAAAGAAGTCACTTAGGAAAATAATGTAATCACAGAGAAAAAGAATTTCTTCTTTCCCTCAGTAGGAATATGAGAATGATGACTTTATTAGACAACTTCATTTTACTTGGTGACCTTTTTCTTAGGAAACTTTGCCCTCCTTTTAATTACCAGGTGACATGAATTTCAGTGTTTGAATCTTATATTTATTTTTCTGTGTAATAAAATTAATATCTAGACTTGACCACTGTCAGCCCACCCATTGGCACTCCCACCTTAGGGCATTTGCACACATATTAGTCAGGTCCTTATTGGCACCTACTAGGGCATGTGCATTTGATACTTGTCCTTAGAAATAGAAGACAGAGTATTATTTTCTTTTAGCTTAAGTCTTCTAACTTCTTTCTGACTTCGCTCCTGGCTGACTTCCCACAACACAGATAATTGACATGTCCCTTTGTGTTTATAAATACTGCTAAGGTGACTTAGTATGTCTCTTTATTGCAATAATTCATAACTCTTTGGAAAATGTCTCCTTTTGTGGTTGAGGCATTTCAGATAGATACCCACCACAAGGCTTTTTGGGCATATGAAGAGAATACTGAGAGATCAGTAAGAAAAATCTCTTGCCCTGAACTTTTTCCTGGTTTATTCAAATAACGGGCAAACATGGAAACCTGTTACTTAGGTAGAATATAGAGTTTTGTGGCTTCTAAGGCTTTTGGGCACTTGCAAATCTGAGAGGAAAGTGCCTTTTTCATAGCTGGTCTCTCTATAAAGGATGTACAACTGTTCAAACTTGAGCTGAAATTGACCTGATTCTATCTATATTTGGGTATTTTTCTCCAATACCGTCTAAAATTAGAAAAACCAAAATGCACCATAAGAAATGAGATACAAGCACATTAATGGCACTGTAGGTTTTACAGTATCTAAAAGGTATGGCAAAGAATAGTAGGAGCTTCAGGGAATTCAGGAAATACCAGTGTTGGAGTTTGTAGCATTAGTTACTACCTTTTTCCTCCAACATGTAGTTACTAGTGCAATTAGTTTACAAACAATACCTAGAGTTAAAACACTATGTACTGTGCACAAGGAGGAATGAAGTAATATTGGCTTAGAAGACCTCCTTTTGTTTCTCCACAGTTTTTGTTAGTCTTTTTTTTGTGTGTGTGTGTGGGGGGGCACACTTTGGTTCCATTTTTACTATATAATATTGCTTAAAGCCTTTTGCCTCCCTCCCTAGATACCTTGCTGGCTCTTCTTTATCATAAGAGCATGAGAACTACTGTTTCTTAGTTTCATTCAGTGGACACTTATTTAGTAAGTCCCCATTTCACATAAGGCACTCGCAGGTTGGGTGCTGTGGGGCCGCTGAGATAAATGAGATACCCCCTGTGTGTGCATGCACCCGAAGACCCCACCGGCCTGGCTCCACCTGCCTGTTTTGAAAGACTCAATTGTTCCTTTACCCTTCTTTCTGCTGCCTTACTTCCATGCACCTCTTTCCTGGGAGTGTCTTTAAGCATGTGTTCTTCGAGCTTCTCTGATGTCTCATTTGATCTGGCCTCTGTTCTTCATCAACTTTTTATTTTTCTGTCAATCTTACTCTTAATAGATCAAGCCTTTAAAAGATCACTAACTTCCAGTTTTAGCCTCATATCTCAAGTCTCTCACATGGCTACAGTTCTAGACAAAAACCAAAGACCCAGAGGCCAGAGTGAAATAGGACCTTCTGCAGATTCACTTCACATTTTACTTTAGGATTAATTTATTAAATTTTACTGTTACACGTTGTTTGTGACTTGAATTAAAATACTAGACAAAGCAGAAATGTACAGTTTCTGGCCTGTGTGTTCCAGGAAAATCATTAGAAAAGAATAGAATGGATTATTTGACTTGGAAGTTTTTGCAGCTTATTTTGTCCCCAATATCAGGGCAGAGCTCAGTTTTAAAGAATATTTTGCATTACATACTCATATTAATATGTTTGTCCAGTTCTATACAGCAGGTGATTTTCCATGACATATTTTCTTTAGCTCCTAATAGTCATTCTCTAAAGAGAATTCTTTGAGTGTGCTGTGTGCACTGCAGATTGAGAGCAGAGTGAAGTTGTAACCAAGCTTTTTCTGGCCTTTGCTTTATAGCAGGCTGCACTTTGCCCTCACCTGTGCCTCTTCCAGCACCCGGCCTCCTGAGTTGATGCACCAGAACAGAGATTTAGAAATTAAGATGCAAAAAAGGAGAGGAGAAGGGATGGTAGAGACAGTCATCTTTTCTTCCTCCTAGTTTGGAACTTTCCCACCTATTAACAATAGAGAGACTATGCTTCAACTCCTCTTTCATTGCCAGATCCAGTAGAGCAGGGATGTAGTTTCTGGCAAGATATTAATGACAAAATTCTGTGGTAAACAACAACTGTGACATTTGAAATTTCTTATAAGGTGATCTTTTTTAACCAAAATTTTGCATTTGGTAGCATAAATACTTTTTATGCTTCATAGAACATTGTCCATTCAAAATAATATCTCTGCTAAATGGTGTGCTTGGGTCACAGACTGTTTATGGCACTAATTTGGTTAAGTCTCCTCTCCATCCAGTTTGAAACCACAGAGCAGTAACTAGCTATTTATTACATCATCACGACTGCCTGTAACATGTAATTGCTGCTCACTGTAGTTGTCCTTTCGTTTTGTTGGAAGGAGCCAGACTGAATGGACTCTCCATTATCCTTTACAATTGAGCATCCCATAAACTGTTGTTATTATCAGTTGTGAATATGAACTGTCTGATTTGCTAATTTAGTCAATTGTTCATTGTTACTTTGAGCAGATTAGCACCATAGGTAACTTCAAAATGAATTTGTTGCCTGCTTTTTTGTACTGTGTCACAAAGTTTTTGAAAAAGCTGGGGACACAATTTTGTCTTTTAGTTTAACTTTTTTTTTTTTTTTTTAAGGCAAAAAGCCCTAATCCCTGTTTTCCAGTATGTGTATGATGTGACTTCCATGTATATATAAAAATGATTGCACCCTAACCAAACTTCCTCAGATTGTGCACTGTTTGTTTAAAATAATCACATATTTTAGTCCAATGCTGTTGTATTTTTTCATTTTATTTAAAACACTATGTACCTATTCTTTAACAAACTTTAAAGGGTAGTAATCTTTAAAAAAGTCACTGGATAACTAGGAAATATTTTTGTTGTTGTTTTGTTTTTGTTTTTTTAAAAAGAGTACAAAGGTCATTGAAGCCTTTTGCTCCTCTTACCGTGAAAATGAAATGTTAGCCATTGTATGGCTAGGAATCAATGCACTTGGTGGTTAACAGATCTGCTGTTGCTGGAGTGTGAGTGTGAACTTGATGCAGTGACGACAAATCATTGCTTAGAATTATCTTTTAAAATGTGCAACTCTAGTTTTTAAAACAAAATTTGGTTCTTCTTTACATTCATATTTAGTTTTTGTTTCCATTTAGTATTTAATGGTCTTCGGAGAAAAAAATAATAATAAAACAGAGTGTTATATATATATTTTTTGGTGCAAGATAAGATTTTCTGTTTTTTTTGAAATAAGTCTGTAGCATAAAGGTTAAACTATTTTAAGACAAAAATAAAATAGAGTGTATTTAAACAATGATAATTTCTAAGGATTTTTTTTTCCTATATATGCTTCAGTTAATTAGATGGTGCCTGGAGCAGCTCCCTAATTAGCTTTTGGATGTGAAAGTGGATTATATTTTGTCAACAGAGCTTACTGTTATAAGATGCCTGATATTTCCAAGCAGTAACTGTATCCTGCTTCCAAAATGTTTTGCAAGTGGCCTTTGGTATGTTAGATCTAGATAAAAATAGCTTTGCATTAGCTTTCCTATTCTCCCTGCCCACGAGCTTTCAAAGAGGGCTGAAGACTCCCCAGTGCTAGGCACCTTTGTTCCTGGGAATAAAATTCAGCTGACAGTTACTTCCCAGAGGCCAGAGCACCAGGGTAAGACACGGTTACTGCATGCACTTTCCACGTGCTTGAACATTGAAGCGAATACAGGGTGTTTCAGAAATAGCCTAAATAAAATTACTGCACTAATTTGGTTCTATTTTCAGATTTTTTATTTGGTTATCAAAATTATAGGAGCTACCATATTAACATCTGATTGCTTTTGTAATTTCACGAAAAGGGGAATGAGGAACTTAAATTTATGAAAACATATACTCCTGTATCTCTTAGTGTTCCTAAGAATTTTTAGGATGGGTCTTGGCACCTGCAGCATGAGGGGGATCAGACTCAGAGAGTGGGGTTGTTAATGTATAAGAAGCCTGAACCAGGGAACAGGAGGCTCCAGAAAGGCCTTCTGACCCCTGACAGATTGGATTTCTGTGCCTGTAAAATGAATTATTTCTTCTCTGAGACTAAAATATAGGGCCGTGGATAGGATATAATTGTCTAGGAGATAATTCATTGTTCTGCAGAGCCATCGGGCTTTTTAGGCAGGAATTCAGGAGAATTGCTTATTCCAAAAAGCTGTTCAGAGGACTACAGTTCTATCTTCTCACTTGAGCTTTTGGAAGGCATTGGATGACTAACGCTAACAGAACTTTGAATTTCTACAAACTCTTTATTTTCAAAGTTTTAAAATAATGTTTATTTCAAAATTTCCACATGGGGGTAAGAAGTGGTACAGATTGTTAGCCTAATTGTGCAGATTGGAAGACTGAGAACAGAACAGCTTATTCAGATTTATATAGCAAGACTTCACAAGAGAAGACTTTTTTTCCCCTTGTGGTTCAAATTAGGGCTTTTTAGCTGTAAGAAAAACAAAACCTCTATACCTTTGTTTTCTTCTTTCCCTGCTGATTCTACTCACGCTGGCCTGGAAACAAAGTGTTCCTGAGAAGGTAATGTTTGATTGGCCCCCTTTTCTCCCTGCAGATGAAACACCAGAACCACACACCCGAGTAAGCGTTCCAGCGCAGGCTTTGGAATGGCCATGGAAACTCTCTGTAGGTAGATTCCATTTCTCATAGTTTATGGAAAAAGAAAATATAGATGACCAGTAAACATAGGACTGATGCTTGGGCTCATTATGGAAATGCACTCCATTTCACACAGGCAGAATCAGATGGGGGTATGTTCAAATCCATCCAGGAGGCAGAACAGTGACCATTTGCTTGTCTTTTTGTGAGCATAACTCCCTACAACTATTTTAGGATGGAGTGGAATTATTTAGTGTATACTTCAAGCTATGGACTGAATATTTCACACCCCTCCCCCATTTATATGTTAAAAAGTCCTACTCCCCAATGGAGGTGTGGCCTTGGGAGGAATTACATGTAGGTGAGACCATAAGGGTGAAGCCCCCATGATGGGATTAATGCTAGTACAAGAAGAGGAGTCTTTTTTATTTTTTTTATTTTTAAGGGGGGTGGGCAGTTTTTAATGGGAAGACAAAGTAAGAAGGCCTGTAAGACAGGAAGAGGACTTTCACCTGAACCCAGCCATGCTTAGCACCCTGATCTCTAGCTTTCAGCCTCTAGAACTGGAAAAAAAAAAAAAAAAAAAATATATATATATATATATATATGTCTGTTGCTTAAACCACACGTTCTTAGTGTTTTGTTAGGGCAACCCAAGCTAAGATACTCCATGACCCAGCAGTTCCACTCCTTGGAATGATAATCTTGAGCAGCTTTTAAACTGTGATGATAGCATAGATAAGAGAAGGCATGAAATCAACTCAGTGTCTATAAACCATCTTTATTTTTGTTGTTAATCCTCACCCAAGCATATTTTCCATTGACTTTTAGAGAGGGCAGAAGAGGGATACAGACAGATGTTTGATGTGAGAGAGACACATTGATTAGTTGCCTCCCGCACTCGCCCTGACCAGGGCCAGGGATCTAGTCTGCAACCTAGGTATGTGCCCTTGACCAGAATAGAACCTGGGACCCTTCAGTCCATAGGCTGATGCTCTTATCCACTTAGCCAAAATGGCTAGGGCTATAAAGGATCTTTAGTTTAAACACTTAAGGAACTATAGCAACATAAAACATAGTAGGAGACAATGTCACGTGAAGCTTTTGTTATATACTAAATATACATCTACACACAGACATGTATTATTTACTGTGGGCTTCAATAAAAAATATATGGAAAGCCATGGTTCTAGGGCTTTCCATATATTTTTTTTATGTGCTCAAAAATGTTTAGCATCATTTCCTCAGTTCTTAGCTATGTCAGCATGGGTATCCATTCAGGGGTCCTCAAACTTTTTAAAGTGGGGGCCAGATCACGGTCCCTCAGAGAGCTGGAGGGCCGGACTATATGAACTACTAATTCCTACTGTAACACCTCGGCTGCGCTCACTGCCCAAAAAACCTGGCGGGCCGGATCAGACTCCTCTGCGGGCCGCATGTGGCCCGCGGGCCGTAGTTTGAAGACGCCTGGATAGATAAAACAATGTATTTATACAATGTTCAGCTACTGTGGAAGTTAATGAACATGGACAAATCTCAACAATGTGGAAGAAAGCAGTGGCAGATAATAATTACATGATGCTATTATATGAAATTTATTTCTTGATAAAGAGTAAATACACATGTAGTAAGAATATAAAGAAATACATGAGAATAATAAACACCAATTTTAGGATAAATGCCTGCCTCCAAAGTAGAGATAGGAAGGGGACACAGGGACTTTACTGACAAACTTTTCTTAAGTTGGGTAATGGGGACACAGATGTATGTTGTTCTTTCTACCTTTATGTATATCTTAAATATTTCATAATAAAATTAATTTTTTTCTTTGTCTCGAGCCAAATAACTAAAAGCTCTTTATGACTTTCCAGATGGTATTAGTGGGCATGAATAAGATGTGAAGCTGATTCCTTTTAGGTGCCCTCAACACTTACTGGATGTATCATCAAAGCACAAGTAGCAACAAAAATAAATGTGATAAATTGTACTTTATGAAAATTAATTTTGTGCTTCAAAGGATACTATCCATTAAGAAAGTGAAAATAATTAGGAACCATACCTGATGAGAAACTTGTGTTAAAATATACAAAGAACTCTTAAAATTTAACAACAAAAAAATGGACAAAGATTCTGAATAGACATGTCTCCAAGGAAGATAAACTATATATATATATAAAACCCTAATATACAATGGAACAAACTGGTCACTATGACAGGCGCTGACCACCAGGGGCACACGTGGAACATGGAGGGCGTCAGCAGTAGGTAGCAGAGCCTGGAACATGGTGGGTGTTAGCTGTGGTGGGATGGTTGGGCAAGTGAGCAGGGTACCAGACCAAGGTGGGGTGCTGGTTACTATCATCAGGGTGTTCCTCTGGTGGTTACTGAAAATTATTTGCTCCCATGCGTTGTGGTCCCTCTTGGCACTTGCACTTGCTGCTGCCAGCCCCAATCACTCAGCACAATCACTCAGCACCATCAGCAGGTGCAAGCCATGGCTGCTGGCTCCAGTCACCCCTCAGGGCTTCTCCATCTCTCCCCTGCTCCTGAGGAGCAATCGGGGCTGGCAGCCACCTCTTGCATCTGCTGCCAGCTGTGTGACCCACTGAGGTCCATTACCTCTCTGGATCTCACCTTGTTCACCAGGGTGGGGGCGACACCATCACATAAGGCAGCGTTTTTCAACCGCTGTTCCGCGGCACACTAGTGTGCCGCGAGATGTTGCCTGGTGTGCCGTAGGTGCAGACAAGACAAGAATTTTATAATTTTTCACTATTTTGTTTACTTAATATTTCATAATAAAGTAATTATAAAATACTTTCTTTGTGTTTATTTGATTCCTATTCAAGAGAATTACTTTATATATAGTCAATATAGGCACAGAGTTAAATTTTTTAACATTTTCTAATGGTGGTGTGCCTCGTGATTTTTTTCATGAAACAAGTGTGCCTTTGCCCAAAAAAGGTTGAAAAACACTGACATAAGGTAATAGAATAGTACAGGATTATTCAAAGTTTCTAGAAGTTAGGGACTCAAGTGACTACAGGAGCAAGGCGGGTAATGGAAGTGATGCATTGGGGAGTGCAGCAAACTGGAGAGAGTTTATACTTTGGCCACAGGGGAAAGCTGAGTCCCTTGCCATGAGAGAGTACAGTCTTGATGCTGTCAGATCTATGGATTTTTTAACAGAAATCAGGATTTTAAAATTTAAACAAAATTTCTGACTTGTAGATGTTCTTGTGTGGCCATGGTGAGACCTGAAGAATGTACAGTTTGAATAAACTTGCTATCTATCCCCTCGTCCCTCCTCCCCATCCCCTGGGTCCTCGCATGGATAAAAAGGGCATTCTGGTGTTCCCACCCTCACTCTGTACAGGCTGCTGAGACTTTGGAGTTGCAGGTGAGTCTATGCTCTAAGGGACAGAGTGTACCCCAGGGAGCTGTGGCCACTTGTATCCTTGGTCTGGTGCATTGCCTGAGTACATCTCTCTGGTTTGTCAACCAAAGGGAATGAAGGCCAATTCTGTGCCTTCAGTCTCACCCGCCCTGTAACCTGATCAATCCTACTAGGGCTTGTTCAGCCAGGAGATGTGTGGGCCAAACAAAACCTGTCTGCGGTCCTGATTTAGCCTGCAGGCTGCCGTTGGTTACTTTTATACCATGCAAATTTCACTGGTTTGGCAAACAGTAAACTATGTGGGAGGCACTGAGCCAGACTCCAGGGACAGGAAGGTGACAGGTGACTGGAAGCCAGTCCTCAACCTCAAGTAATTTTCTCTGTCTGGTGTCACAAAGCATTGTCACAAAGCCTGGCAAGCACTGAGAGCTCAGTGCAGGAAAGGGGTGGAAAAAGCACCAAAGCCAATGTTGGGGTGGAATGAGCAAATGGGAGAAGAGTCATTCAGGGGATGATGGTTGCAGGATGGGGAGGTTTGCAGGATGGAGAGGTACTACAGGGTCAAGAGACGTAGAGAGTGGGGGGAGGGGGGTGAGAGCCTCATTCCAGGTACAAAGCTCAGGGAAGCATGCAGATGAGATAGAGCATGTCTCAATAGGCAATCTGGTAGTTGGGTAAAGAGATGAGTAGTGGGGAGTCAATTGGAGTTGTAGCTGGGAGCCATGTGGTAAAGGGCTGTGAATGCCTCACCTACCTCCCCAGACACTGGGTATTGGTCTCCACCAGTAGAACATATTGGATACCCTCAAAAAGTCCATAGTTTGAGACAGAAAATGAACCAAATACATACATACATGCAACAAAGGTGTACCTCTGAAATGATGGGAGCACTGAGTTATTCAATGGAGGAGAGGAATAACAGCAGCTCTTCCTGGCAGGAAAATGGGGGCGTGATTTAGAGGAGAATTGAGGTTGGAAGTGGGGAATTTGGTTAGGAAACTTCTGCAGGAATTGAACAGATACATGAAGGCTGAACCAAGGTGACGGGAAGGAGAGCAGCGAGATCGGAATGAAGAAATAAATGTAAGCGGTATCTTCAGGTCTTTGTGGGCAGAGTGTTGGAGGGCTTCAGAGCATGTGAGTAAGGGTGGATAATTCTTGGAGGCATTCTGTGAACTTCTCGGGAGATCGCAGTGAAATTTAGCCCCCCACTATTCACAGCAGTAATTTTGATAATGGACCTTATATTGGCTTTTCCTCCTCTGCTCTCTCATTCTCTTCCATTCCTTTACTCCTATTTCCTGAGACCACCTCCCATTGAAACCACCTGCAGCTGAGTTCTTACCTCAGGCTCTGCCTCTGAATCCAAACAAAGATGTGAAGCAAGAGGTGGCATTCACTCTGAGCTCAGTAAACACTTGCCATGTGCTAGGCACCGAGCCAGACCCCAGGGACAGGAGGTGACAGGTGACTGCTGAAGAGACAGCGAGTGGAAACAGGAGGCAGACATTGGCCACGTAACTTTAAAAGGTGTAGACCTTATATGTTAGCAAAGTGGCAGAAAAAACATGGGGAACACTTACTTAAGAGGCCAGTGGGAGAGGATCACCCTTCTAAGTCAGCGGTTCTCCCTCAGGGGCCGTCTGACATCTGAGGACAGTTTTAGTTATTAGATGTGGGTGGAGGGGGAGACATTGTTGCCACTGGCATCCAGTGGGTCGAGGTCAAGGATGCTGCTAAACACCCAGCAATGCACAGGTCAGGTCCCTGAAACAAAGAATCATCCACCCCAAATGTCAACAGCAGAGAAACTTTTAAGAAGATTGCAAAGGAGCAGTAAGAGTGGTAGGAGGAAATCCAGGAGAAAGTGGTCCTGTGAAAGCCAGGGGGCCAGCAGGTCAGCACTGCGGAGGGTCAGAGGATGTAGGAACCGCTAACCATTTAGTTTAGCAACAAGGACTTCTGTACAGCAGCAAATGGGGCAGCAATCAGTTTGGAATGGGGGAAGGCATGACTAGAAGACAATGAAGACAAATACCCTTTCCAGGAGCTTTGAGATGAAGGAAAGGAAGGAGTGTTTGGATGCGCTACAAGGAGCTATAGACTGGAAAAAGAGGTTGGAAAGATCCTGTAGAGACACACATCTGTACATGGTGGTGATAATGACGAGTGATGGAAGAGAGAGCCCAGGGACATGTAGGGTATAAAAACCCAGAGCACAGGTTCACTAACTTGGTCAGCTAAGGAAGCCTTCCTTCTGAAGCTGGGAGGAGGCAAGAGTGGGCACAGTTTCACAGACGGTTGAGGGGTTCACCTGGGGCCTTTTTGTCCTTTAGCTCTGCCTGGGGAGATGACACGGTTTAACAAAGTGAAGACTGAGTGTGGGCCTGATGACCAGGGCAGTGTTTATTTTGGAAATTAAAATGAACTAATACTTTGTTAATTAGTAAATTTTTGTATTTTGATCTGGTCTCATGAGACATTTGGTACCACCTCTCCGGACTCTCACCCAGTCCAGGCTGCTGATGGCTCCTGGTGCAGTGCTGGCAGCGCCCAGCAGGGGGCGGCCTCGCTCTTCTCCGTCTGTGGCTCGGAGCTGCTTGGCATTTTGGTGGAGGCTCTTTCCCTAAGCTAGGATTTGGCAGGGTTTTCTGACCATAACCCACAGTTGGACCCGCATTTTACATCAGTGTAGTTTACACACATGTGTATTTTTCTAAACAATACTTACCCTTACTGCATGGATGCACTCTGATCTATTTCCAGTTTGTTCAGCTCTAACATTTGGTGATTTTTAAAAGAGCTGATCACACTCACCAACAGATGGAGACCTGTATTCACAAATCCTCTGGGAGTCTAAGCGGGTGAGTGTGTGTATGAGGGGGAATTTGGGGTCACTGAGGAAAGGGCCTGTCAGTATAGCAGTGAGAAGTGTGAGCTTGGGAGCCAGGCTGCGGCATGGAATCTGGGCTCAGTGTTTTCTCTATCTGTGGCCTGGGCGACTTACTCCCCACTCTGCGCCCAGTAAAAGACAGCACTGGTTATAACAACAGCTCCTTTCCACTCAGAAACAAGATCGCTGCAGAGTGGTCCCAGAGGAAGCCTGCCTGGTATCTCAGATTCAGTGAGCCAACATGTGTTGACACCTGTTATCAAAGATAACTGAGCAGAAAGCTCTGGGGCTAGCTGAAGTGGCTGAGGAGTACACAGACAGTCACCACGGATGTGATTAGAGTGGAGGTGGTGATTGGCACTGGGCGACCTGGGACACGTGGCACCTGGAAGACTCCTTAGCTCAGTGGCTAAACCCTCAATGTACAGGACCAGAAAACCCGGGAATGGGCGTGGCTGTCTTTTTCAATAAGCCTTCCCACTGATGCTGACGCCTATTCTAATTTGAGAATGGTTGCCAGTGGTTACCAGGGTTTTGCTGTACTTTACAGTCTTCTGGGGGCACCCAGTACCAATTTAGTCACAATGTCTAGGACGGAGTGCAGCACCAGTTGTTTTTACAAGAGATTCCAAGATGATTCCAACATGCAGCCAAATAGGGGACCCATGCCTCAACCCAAATCTGGGGTGTAGGGCACTGAGAAAGTGTCCCCAAAGGTGTCATGTAGGCAGAAACCTCACATGCATTGGGGGTTTGCCAGTGAGCATGGGGTGGAGGGGAATATGGAGGGGTGAGGGGCTCCTGGTGGCCATAGGAAGTTCAAAGGAACTGTATAATCTGGTGTTGAAGAAGCCGGGTTCTGGAGACAAGCCTAGTGGGAGCAAGTCCTACTGTGCCCTTATAGCTGGTATGGCCACAGGCAAGTGGCTCAACCCCTCTGTTCCTCTCTACGTGGGTTTCCCATGGAAATGTTTGCCTGGCCAGCGTGGCTCAGGGATTGAGCACCGACCTATGAACCAAGATGTCTTAGCTTGATTCTGAGTTAGGGCACTTGCCCAGTTTGCAGACTATCCCCAGTGGGGAGCATGCAGGGAGCAGCCTGTCATTCATTCTCTTTCATCATTGATGTTTCTCTCTCTCCCTCTCCCTTCTGCTCTGAAATCAAACCTATATAATAAAGAGGTAATATGCAAATTGTCATTACGCCAAGATGCTCAACGACCAACAGCAGGAGGGTGGGGCAGCGAGCTACGTGGGGCAGAGAACTATGAGCGGCTGTGGGCCTGGCCACCAGCTGAGGCAAGCGGCAGCGAGCTACTCACGCACAAATTCGTGCACAGGGCTACTAGTAAAAATATATTTTTGTAAAAAAAGAAGAAATGTTATTTACTACTATTGAGATGGGGTTGTAATTATAAATGGAGCTAAAGGCCCTGAGATGAGCAAGGGAATCGTGGAAACTCAGTGTGACACTGGAGAGAGGGGAACAAAGTCACAGAGGGCTTTATCACCTCCCTCTGGATGTAAAGACTCTACTGGAGAGTCAGATGTGGGCAGCCATGTGCAGATGTGTGTAGAGAATATATTAGAAAGCAACAGGACTGGAGGAGATAGGGAGGGGCTGGTTGCCATAAGACGAGTCAGATGTGTCAGTGGTCCACCTGGCAGAGGGGTGACAGAAGGGTGGAATAGTAGGAGATGGGGAAATGTCATATTTCCGGGCTGCACAAACCCGGTGGCCCTGAGTTGGGGCACACCCCTCTACACCCAGCCCCACGGGTTTCTCTTGGTTCTGTAGACAGAGGCTCAGTCGTAGTCACGAGTGAGTGGGCCCCCACCCCTCCCTGTACACACTCTTCCCGGGGACTGTTTGCATGTGTTTTAGTCACTCCTTGGTTGTAGACAATGAAGGCGCATCACCCAGGCTCACGTCATGTCACTCAAATGTATGATGCATTTTCCTGTCTCCAGGCCTTTGTCCATGCCTCTGCCTTTCCTTCTCATCTCTCAGAAGCCTGCTCTCCAGCCATCTCCTTCTCCTCCTACACTGGAAGCCCTCCTAACCACAGGCATGGGCCTGGAAGGGGCAGCCATAGGAATGTGCCACTCCAGTCCTGTCACCGGTCCTGCATAAGAAATATAAGCACCTGCAGGGCACGGAGGGTCTCCATGCCTCCGCTCCACCCAAGCTGCCGGGCCCAGTATTTTGCAAAACAGATGTGGGGGTAAGGCCCCCTGATTGGGTTGGCAGGAAAACACAGAATTTAATAACCAGCCAGGAAGGCCTGGCTGAGAATTAGATTATCAGAATTATCAGCTGGGGCCTCAGCCTGCAGGGGCGCAGTGTGAGAGAACAGAAGTTGAGAAATTCTCACAGGGTCTCAGGGGGTTGGGTCCATCCCTCTGGCTTCTGCGATGTGGTCTGTCCTTTTTCTGCAGTGAGAGGTGGAGACCCCTGGGCTGGGCCTTCCGTGCACCCTGCCCAGCCCCCTCCAAGGCACTTCTCCCAGTGCCTGCTGTGGAGATGACGCTGCCAGCACACAGCCTGGGGCTGGACCGGGCATTGCTCAAGAAGAGCCATTTGGCTGCTAAGGACCCGCTGACTACACCTATGGCCATGGTAGGTGCTCCCCAGGAGGAATCAGAGATATTCAGATGAAAGCCCCAGAAACAACAGGAGAACGGCACATGAGAGGCTGGATTGTGTGACACATGCTAATACCTGGGGGTAAGGTAACTAGAACTCTACTTGGGACCCAAACAAATCAGGGAGGTTCACCAGCTGAGGGATGGCGAGCAATGCAGGAAAGCGAACTTCTGGATCTCAGTTTCCTCATCTGCTAAATGGGGATGCTAACAGCACCTGCTTTTCAAGTGGTTAAAACTTTAATCCTATATATTCATAAGTATGGTGCAGGGATAATTGGGCAATATGTGTGATAAAGCATGTAAAGCCCTTTAACGAAGTGTCTGGCACACTCACTGTTAATAAGTGGTACCCTGTTACCATTGCTGGTTGTGAGGGATTACTGGAGTTCAGGAAAGGGCGGAGTCACGAATGATCCCGCCCGCCCGGCCCAGGAGGCGGGACCTGTCAGATGGGTTAGAGAAGAGAGGAAGGATTAGCCAGCCAGAGGGAGCAAAATGTTCTGATTTTCAAAAAAGGGAATATGGTGCTGGGATGTGAGCTTAATGTCACTCCATAGCATTCTAGAATTATTAAACAGATGGTCTGGGAGCACGTTACCAAGAGCCATGCTTGTTCCCAAATTAATTCATTAAATCGCGTCAATCCAACTTCCCAGCGTCTTTCATTAGCAAAGGAGTTTTATTTTACTTTATTCATTCAACATGTTTATATCAGCATGGTTGGAAAAGCAGAGGATATCTTGGCAGTGCACCGAGTGAAGTTTCCCTTGCTCTCCATGTGGGCGGGAGAGGGAAACGTGAGCGGTGGGGAGAAGGGGATACAGAGTTAGGTGAGGTCTGTAATAATATGAACAGTTTCCCTCCAAAAGCTGGGTGAGTTAATCGATTTCAAAGAGCTGTCCCCGTTGGCAGGCCACAGGGCTGATCCAATCCTTGTGGAGCCTGGGGAAGTACAGGGTGGGAAGAGATGGCACAACAGAGTCTCAGAATCTGTCACTGGCACTTAAGGCCTCAGCTAATGAAGAGCAAAAAAAATACAGAGGGAAGGGGAGGGCTTCCAGGTATTGTGGGAGAAATGAGGTTGGAAATGATGGAGCCAGAGTTGGTCAGGAACAATCTTCTGACCATTGGGTGTATAAAAGCAGAAACTTTGGTTCTCACCAATTCCCGTTCAAAATGGAAAGGCAATCCTCTAATGGACACAGATTCTGTTATGCACAGATTTCAAGATCCCCAAGGACCACCAGGGAGCCGAGTCTGATGCAAAAGCAAAGAGCCTTTATTAGCCGCCTGGGTGAGAGACTAGCCGGGCAACTGGTCTGCCATTCTCCACACAGGGAGACTAGAGAGTAGCAGCGACCCTTTGTGTAGGACCACTTTTAAGCCCATTAACCACATCCTGTTTTTGCAGAACAAGTAACCCAAGACAAAACAGTTTTTCCCAAGCAACGTCAGAATCATGACCATATTGTTCACAGGGTCATCCTGTTCTTCAGAAAGCTGACAGTGATCTAGGAAAGAAGGCCTACGTACTGAGAAGGGGGCATGAGACCCTATCTCAAGGCCTGGCCTGGTGTCAGCACTAACAACTCTATCTGGGGCATAGTCCATGGCCTCTCCGGAAGCATACTCAAAGATTCCCTCTCTCCAACAATTCTCTCCATGACCAAATTGTAGGCAGGCTGCTCTGAACTGCCTTCTCTGCAAGGCCCTCGCATTTGGGCTTCCACATCCCAAATTTAGCAAGAATCCTGCTAAGTCGTCTGATCACCTGGTCTGCCTTCAGTAAGAAGCCTGTGGGTCAGTTTAGCCAGAACCTCCCTTACTCCTGACATTTCCTCTTAAGAGTTTTCCACCCTTCAACCCCCAGCCCTACTCCTGCAAATTTCCACTTTCCCTTGGATTAAGCCTGATCTCTCTCCTCCACTAAAAACCCCAGTAGCCCCCTTGAATAAAGCCTGTTACCATCTTTTACAAGTGGCATGAATACATTTTAAAACATTATATATATATATATATATATATATATATATATATATATATATATATATATATATATAATATATATTCTGGCTGATTTGAGCAAGAAAATGTGAAATGCCCTTAATTCCAATACAAAGAAACAGATACAGATATCCCCAAGTTTAGCAACAAACCTAAACACTTAGATCAGCGTTTTTCAACCGCTGTTCCGCGGCACACTAGTGTGCCACGAGATGTTGCCTGGTGTGCCGTAGGTGCAGACAAGACAAGAATTTTATAATTTTTCACTATTTTGTTTACTTAATATTTCATAATAAAGTAATTATAAAATACTTTCTTTGTGTTTATTTGATTCCTATTCAAGAGAATTACTTTATATATAGTCAATATAGGCACAGAGTTAAATTTTTTAACATTTTCTAATGGTGGTGTGCCTCGTGATTTTTTTCATGAAAAAGTGTGCCTTTGCCCAAAAAAGGTTGAAAAACACTGACTTAGATGACTATAGTAATACTCATTTGTAAAAATGAACATTTTTTAAAGTAGCCATCATAAATAAAACAAATTTGGATCAACCATGATTGAGGACAGTCTAGCCGCTAGACTATCTTTCTGTTTTCTCTATGGAAAAAAAATTATGAAGGAGATGTAATTAAAAAGGATGCAGCCAAAAATATATAGAAGAAAAGTATAATAAAGGTGGATTGGGCTGTACATCAATAAGCATGTTAGCTTATTTTTGTGGCTTTTGTAGTGTGTCTCTGCTTTTTTAACATTTGTAATTTGCTATGCTTTCTTTTCTCATTCTAGATAAATGTTCATTTTTGTACTAATTTTGTATTTGTAGTTTTGTATTCTTTTTGTAACAGAGGCCTCCTTTCCCGACCCCACCCCCTAGCACCCTCATCCCACAAAAAACAAACAAACACCAAAACACACACACACACACACACACACACACACACACACACAAAATCTACTGCAGAAGTGTCCCTGTTTTTGCCCTAGAGATCTGTGACCTGTGTGGGGAGCAGCTACAGAGTTTGGACAGGTTCAAGCCTCGGACCGATGAGAGGGCACAGTCCTCCCATTGCCACGTGCAAGTCCCAACCTGGAGAACAGGGCCCTCCCAGTACCATGATACGTAGTAGTTGTAAGCGTGAACCTATGGTCCAAACACGTGGCCCCATGTGCCTGAGTGATACAGGCTGCAAGTAAACAAAGCCTGATCGGGTGCATGTAATTGAATGGGACTGAAACACACAAGAATGTTGTAAACATCTTGATCATGCCCTTGTGGCATCTGCTATAAATAAAGACACGGCTTGTGGGTGTGGTTGCTATCTCTCAGAGAAGCAGCATCCCACTGAGACCCAGCTTTCATTCTCTTGTCTGTCTTTTCTAGCTTTTCAGCTGCCCCCACTCAAGCTCACCCTTGGCCTTGCTGGCGCGGAACACACCTCGTCACTCTCTGGGCCTCTGTCCTCCTAGGCAGGGTTGGTGCCCTGACCTTCCACCAGACATTCCTCCTGGGAGAATTAAAGGGAGGAGCCAGTTAATCCTCCATCACCCTTCTTCCAGGCAACGCACATGGCATCCACTATTTCATTTGACCCTTACTGCAAACCATCAGTGGGAAAACAGACCCACTTTTTATTATAGAAACGTTAAAATGCTTGCAAAGTGCGTGGGATAATGCAGCCTGTGCCTCAGGCTGAGTCTGGCGAGGTCCCATGGTGCTGGGCTCAGCAGTGGAGGAGCCAGAGGTAAAGCTCGGTCCCCACCCTCTCTCTGTGTTGCTCCACCTTTTGCGACTCTGGACACACAGGACCTGTGCTCACATCTGCACCTTCCCCGGCTCGGACCTTTCCCCGGTTCGGATTGTGCAGAACCTAGGGGGCAGGGGGGGGTTATGGGGGAGGACAGGAAGCCAGAACAGCCTGGGGGCTCCAGACACCCAGGCCAGGGGTGGTGGGAAGAATCACTGAGGAGCTATTTTTGATGAGGTACTGAGTCCTGAGCCCCAGCCTACTCTGATACAAGCCCAGGGAGCAGAGGGTGGACTCATGTTGGAAAACTTCCCAGGCAAATCTGGTACCCACACAGACACAAGGCCGGAGGGGCTCATGGGAGTAACAGAGAGCTGTGGGTACCCAGACCTGCTCTCCTGCCCCTGGTGGAGGGTGGAGCGGCCAGACCCGCCTGGGCATCCCTGCCCACAGCAGCCATTTGACCCTGGAATCTGTCTGCTCATCTCTAAAGTGAAAATAATGGAAACTCAAAAAACGTCAGCCCCTACTGTCAAATCCTACGTTGCCATCAGCCAAGGGTGAAGAGGAAGTATATTCCCTTTTCTCAGGCCCAAGGGAGACGGGCTTCTCCCTCCTTCACCCGGGGGAGGCGGGAGGCAGAGGCGGAGGCGTGTGCCAAAGGCCAGTGTTGTCTGAAATCCAGCCCAGACGGACAGATCTCTTTTCAGCCCAGCGGGGGCTACCCTGCTTTGTCTGGGGCTGGGAGACCGGTTTGAGGACCCAGTCTCTGGTGTCCCCATCCCCATTCTTTCTGCAGGTAGCTGGGGTCCCCTCCAGACAGTCTCCTTTTCAGCAGGAACAGGTGGGAAGCCTGGAACCAGAGAAGGAAGCTGGGGGAGGGGTGCGCCTGGCGGTGTCTTTGGCTCCGCTGGCTGTGCAGAAGGCCGTGTTTCTCAGGCCCCCACCTCCCCTTTGCCTCCTCCCTGGCAGCCCATCCCCAGGTGCTCAGGCTCTCCCACCACCAAGGTGCCCAGTCGGGAGGAAAGGGGTTTAATAAACTCATCTTCCTGAAGCGGTGAAGGATTGCATTTCACTTGGACAGGAGTGGTTTTCAGGTGCAGCAGGCCCTTTCTTTCAATGCTCACCCCAGTGCTCAGACTGGGGACAGACCGGGGGCTGTATCCTTCCTGAGACGCTATCGCAAGACCCTAGGGCTGGGAAAGCAGTTTGAGAAGCATGGCCATTCTACCAGGTCTCCTCAGCCACACAAGACCACGTCCCCACCCCTCCCCTCCCGAAACCGGTGGGGCAGAGTCAGCAACTGAGTCGGCACCTGCTGGGCCCGGGGCAAGCTGGGTGCTGAGGAGGGGCCTTCTTTGCTGCCCACCCTGCCAGACTGACTCTGGATGCTTGGGCATGGACCCAGGGCCAGGCACACTATGCCCCAAACCCTAGAGTTTTTAGCCCTTGTCTGGATGGTTCTGTCCCCTGCTCCTGGGAGCTGGGGAGAAGGGGCCCAAAATGGAACTCTAACACCAACACTCCTGCCTCTCCTGCCCGGGGGTCAGGGGCAGACAGGAAGTGCCCAGAGCCCAGCTGAGCTGATGACATGAGCCGCCCCTGCCCACCCCCCAAAGTATGTCCCTACCTTCACTCCCTCCTTTCCCCTGCAAGGCCTGCCGGACACTCCCAGTCTCCCCTGTCCCCATCCCCAATAAAGGTCAACACCTCTAAAATTAATCCAAGCATAACTGATGGACATGGACCCGTGGACCCTGCTGAAGATCAGATTAGACAGCTGTAATGTTTGAGGGCCTTGAGGCTGTGCACTTGCCGATAACTCAAACCGTTGGCCCTTGCAGTCCTGCATGCTGGCTGCCAGCCTCCCTGTTCTATCCTTGGATATGTTGGCTGCCTGCTAGTCAGAAGTAGCAGACTTGATGTGCAGACAGCCGGATGGAGGAGCAAAACACCGAGCCCAGGGAAAGGTGTCAGCAAGTGAGATCCATAACACACCCATTCACATTAATTCAAGTGACAAGTGGCCCCAATAAGCATGTTCCCTGCTCCTGGAACAAAATATGAAACGTGATAGGTGCCCTATTGGGTGGGATAGAGAGAGAGAGAGGGAGAGAGAGGGAGAGAGAAGGAGGGGGAGGAGAGGAGAGGGAGGGGAAAGAAAAAAAGGAAAGAAGAAAAAGTCTTTAAAAACCACTTCAGTAAGTTGCACGGGGCTCCTCAGAAGATATGCTCAACATCGGAGCTTGTGAATATGACCTTATTTGAAAAAGAGGTCTTTGAAGATGTAATTAAGTTAAGGACCCTGAGATGAGCTCATCCTGGGTTACCCAGGTGGGCCCTAAACCCAATGGAAGGGATCCTTAGAGAGATAGAAGACAGGGGGATCCAGGGGCTCAGAGGAGGCCAGGTGAGGACACAGGCAGAGACTGGAGTGATGTGGCCAAAAGCCAAGGAATGCCTGGAGCCACCAGAAGTTGGAAGAGGCAAGGAAGGATTTTCTCCTAGATCTTTTGGAGGGAGTACCAAGTGTTGACACCGTGATCTTGGACTTCTAGCATCTAGCAATGTGAGAGAATTAAATGGCTCTGTTTTAAGGCACTAGATTGACATAATTTATTACAACAGTCCTAGGAAACACCGAGCGGGGCAGGAGGCTTTAAGGACGCTTCTCTCCAGAAGCCCTGCCCCTCCCAGTGGCTGCCTCCAAACTGCATTGTTCTCATGCAACAGAGGTCTCCCTCCACCTCCACCTCCCGGGTCCCCTTGTGGGTGTCAGCCCTAAGCAGGGAGAAGGTAGGGCTCCAGGCTTGAAAGGGTCTCTCCGGGAGCTCTGAGCCACTGGAGCCCTGGCCCCAGCTGTGAGGAGGAGCAGCTGTGTAAGCAGCTGAGGCTCTGAGGATGGCCCTGGGAGCTGGAGAGAGAGGCCTAATCCGCTCTGCTCTGTGGGGCATCTGGCCAGGGGCTGGCCAGCACCAGAGAAGGGGTGGAAGCAGGATCAGCAGGACTGGTCAGGAGCCCAAAAGAGGGAGCAGGGGAGGTGAAGTCAGACCACCTCTAACCTCCCCATGTGGGGCCTTGTCTCTCCTGACCACAGGCATCCGTTTCCTCAGAGGACCTTCCCTTCCTCCCCCCAAGCCTTCACTCAGCCTGGCCCTGTCCCTTTCATCACTTTTAAGAGGATCTCGTAAACTTGTTCTTTCCTGGGCTTAATTACAAAGTTCCCCTCCCAGGGCACTTACAGTTTTAACTGGGGCTAGGGGAAGGCTGCCTCTAGTGTAGGGTGGAATTTCACATATGATACCCAGTTCCTGGGGACTCATCTTAGGGCAGCCCCTCACACCCTTCCCCACTGGAGGAGCAGTGGTCCTCCATCATGCTCATCACACTCTTAACCTCTGAGGTTCCTGCATAGATATGCATAAGATTTGTGATGCCCCACAGTAGCTTTTACTAGGCAACTTTCTGTGATTGAAGCCACTGAGAGTCCCTGAGAGTCTGGATTCACTGATGGGGGAAGTAGACCCCTGGAAGCAGGGAAAGAAGAAAGGAAGGGAGAGAGGAAGCAGGGCAAGGAGGAAGAGAAGAGTCCCAAATAAACGTCATTTTCTTTTCCATCTCAACTGGGCTAGGACTGGTACCAAGAAAACAGAACTTTAGAGATGGCTGGGAAGTGTTTGCACTCACATTTCCAGGGGCGGGCTTCTTTCTCCACACATTTCCAGCCATGCTCTTCTGATTTACTTCCTGCGTTTGCCAGAGCTTGAGCTCTGGTGCTGGCCTGCCTGCATGCCCTAGGGCCTCACATCCAGCACCTGTGTGGCCACAGGAGATATGCAAGCTCACTGAGCCTCCATGCCTTATCTATAAAATGGGGGCAAGAGTCCCCCCCTCAGAGGATCACGGTATTAAACATGATAATGCACGCTGAATGCTGAGAAGGGCACTAAGAGGCTAGTGAAAGCTCAAGAGGTGCAGGTTTTCACTGTGATCAGACGCCAGAGGTTTATCAATTTTATCAATCTGTTCAGATCTTCTCTCTCTCTTTATCTGGATGAAGGCATGTGACTAGTTCTAGACAATGGCACTGAATAGAAGTGGTGGCTCACTTCCCAGATAAGGGTTGGCTGTTAAGAAGCAGGTATGTCTACTCCTTGCTCTCCTTGCCATCTGCCAAGAGGAGGTTGGCAGGTTGGCAGAAGACTGGGACCCGAAATCACCAGATGGGAAGGGCTAGCTAGAAACTCCCCCTGCTGTGTACGGACTGAGTACCTGTGCCCCCAATTCATATGTTAAAGTCTTAACCACATTGTGATGGTGTTGGGAGGTGGGACCTTTGGGAGGTAATTAGATTGTAAGGGTGCACCCCTGGTGAATGAGATTAGTGCCCTTATAAAAGGAGACATGAGAGAGATGATCTCTGCTGTGTGAGCACAGTGAGAAGACAATTGACTACAAACCAGGATGTGTGTTCTCATCAGACACGGGACCTGCCAGCACTAGATCACAGGGCTTCCCAGCTTCCAGAATTGTGGGAAGTAAATGCTTGTTTAAGCTACCCAGTCTGTGGTATTTGGTCTGATCTAAGACCCCTATGACAAGGAGGGATACAGTCTAAAACACTTGAGGCAGCTAACATTACTCTAACTGACATGGAGGAAGATGGGGTTAGGAAGGCTTCACAGAGAACTTAAAACCTGAGCCAGGTTTGAAGGATGAGTAGAAATTTCAGGGGTGGAGTCAGGGTGGGAGGAAGATGAGGGCAGATTTCAGCTCAATATGAGAAAGAATTGTTGGCCCTACATACTTTCTGTTTGTGAAGCTTCTTGGTCTTGGGAGCATGTAAAAGAGACTGTCAGGGGTGTCACCCTGGGTGGCCATCAGATCCGTCCCTTAAAGAAGGAACCGTGGGGTACTGCACAAGGTTGCCCAGAGCATCCCACACCTTTCTTCTGGCCTCTCCATGCCTGGAGGGAGAGCCCACTATTAACTACCCACAATGACCACATTAATTGGGTGTACCGAGCAGCCACCTACAGTTCCCAACGTTGTGACCAGGCAGTGTTCCAGAGATCTCTATGTGAACCAGTTGTTTGGAACAGGATGCATTTCCCCATAGAAACCAAGTTATAAATGGTGGTTGGTTTCTCAGGCCAGCCCACAAATTTCTGTTTAACTCATAATGTTCCTGAAATTTATCATTAACAGTGCAATGTTAACTGCACTTGGTCAACATTTAAAGGGGGTGTTTATGGGAACCTGGCTCTGGAGTTCAGGTATGCATCTCACTTCTAAGTGGCATCAAGAGGCTGGGGGCTCCTTGAGGAGCTGGGGGGTGGGGCAACTATTTTGCAGGCCAGGAACTCGTTACTTCTCCTCCCCATGGTGAGTGGACAGAGGGCTCCAGACCCCAGAGGTTCTGAATTGGGGAACAATGGGCCAAGTCCCCACAGTGAGATAGGGCAGAGGTAGGAATTCAGACACAAATACCTCTCCTCACCTCGTTGGAGCAGATCAGTCAGGGTGCCTGCACAAACTCAATGGCCCTGCTCAGGGAAGTAACTGAACGCTGAATGGTCCAGGCAGGTCCCAGACTGCAGGTGGCCTATGTGCAGGCCACTGGGTGACCATCTGGCTGAAAGAGCTCAGCCCATCAGGAGTGATGGAGGTATGGCAAGCCATCCACTTGGCTGCCTTCAGAATTTGAAGTGTGGACTAGAGAGGGGGCAGGAAGGACTGGAATGGAGATATACACTCGTCAGTTAGAGTTCCAGGGTGCAAGACACTTTCTGGCTGATTAAACAGGAAAGATGTGTCTAAAAACAAAAACACTGTAGGAGGCTCTGTCAGTGCCCCGGACAAAACCCCTTGCCTTCTGTTTAATGGGACAATGAACAGAGATCTGGCCACAGGGACAGGCGTGGCCTGTGTGCAGGACAAAGCAGAAGTGCTAGGAAGTTCATGCCCCTGAAAGCAGCTCTCAAACTATGATGGATGGAGAGTTGGTGAATAAATACCCTAGCTCTCTGTGGCATGTCCTGCAGTCTCCCAGAGCTCCCCACAGGGTTGAGCTCCAGTTGCCCCAAGTGGCAACTACTGGTAGCTTGATATAACAGCTCTGTATTGCTATGGAACAAACCATCCAAAAATTGTGTGGTGTGAAACAGCAATGTTTGATTAGTTCTCATGATTCTGTGGGTTGGCTGGCAGTTCTTCTGCTTTCTCACCTAGCTCCCTCACGCACCTGCATTCAATGGAGGTTGGCCAAGATAGAAGATCCACAACAGCCCTGCTCATGTGTTTGGCAGTTGGCTGGTGGCTCAGTCCCACTTAATGTGACCTCTCATTCTCCAGTTGTCTAGACCAGCTTTCTTATGAGGAAATTGCCTCCCCGTCTGTCCTATCTTATGCCTCACATTTCCTGATCATCATGTCACTTTTCTTAAGTGGCTTAGGTGAGTCTTGGTTTCTTTCTACCAGAGGAGACCAGCTAATAAGCCCAAGCTCTTATGTGCATGGCACCCATTCTATGGGGTCAGTTGTCCCACGTAGGTTTGGAATTGGGACCAAAAGACCTCCTATAGAGAGGGGGCTATCCTGGGTCCCAACCATCCCTCACCATGAGGCAGCCTGCTCTTGTGCAGTCATCTTTGCCTTGGCCCTAATGGATGGCTTCTGTGAAACACTACCAGCATCCATTGGGTTCTTATGAGTATGTTACGCTTTACTTCGGGTGGCTACCTGGCTTTTCGGTTCATTCACTCCCTCCACAAATGCTTGTTGTATATGTTGGAAACACTCACTCTCTTAGGGAGAACCACAGACCCAAAGCTATTAAATAAGAACAAATTTGTGAGTCTTCACAGTGTTTGCAATCCAGTCAGTCAAATCAAACATTGGAACAATTCCCAAGCCATAGCCTTACATATTGCTATGCTTGTATTTGTTTAACTCGTTTAAAAAGTACAGATGATATACACACACATTTTTAAAAATTAAAGAGTACTAAAAGGCTTATGACATAATGTGGTGGTTAATTCCCCGCTCTATCCAGTTCTCTTCCTATGAGGCAACCACTAGACTCTATTACCGATTTCTTCTGGAATTTAATGATTTCTATATATCTAAGGGTATACCTATGCTGTTTGCCATCTTTTGGTTGCTTAATTATAGGCCTTCTTGATTAATGTCTTATTGTGATAGATGAGGCTTAGTACTCTTACACCAATATTCTCTCTCCTTCCCCTCACCCATCCTTCCAATATGTTTATTTTATAACTTTTGTTTAGATCAACATTCAGAGCCTAGTTATTATGCCAATTATGCTTAAAATTATTCACAGCTGAGTATTGTAATGCATGCTATTGTTTTTTGTTTTTTTTCTTTTGTTTTTCCTGTAGTTAATAATTGTTTTGTTGTTTTCATCTTCTCAACTTTCTTTGCACACATTGCATATTCTTTCCATAGCAGACCTTTCTTTCTTTCTTTCTTTCTTTCTTTCTTTCTTTCTTTCTTTCTTTCTTTCTTTCTTTCTTTCTTTCTTTCTTTCTCTCTCTCTCTCTTCCTTCCTTCCTTCCTTCCTTCCTTCCTTCCTTCCTTCCTTCCTTCCTTCCTTCCTTCCTTTCTTTCTTTCTTTCTTTCTTTCTTTCTTTCTTTCTTTCTTTCTTTCTTTCTTTCTTAATATATTTTATTGATTTTTTACAGAGAGGAAGAGAGAGGGATAGAGAGTTAGAAACATCCATGAGAGAGAATCACCGATCAGCTGCCTCTTGCACACCCTCTACTGGGGATGCGCCCTCAACCAAGGTACATGCCCTTGACCGGAATCAAACCGGGATCTTTCAGTCTGCAGGCTGTCGCTCTATCCATTGAGCCAAACCGGTCTCGGACATAGCAGACTTTTCCATAAGGTCAATCCTAGGGGGGTAATCTGCCATTTCCAGTTGTTTTTTTCCCCCGGAGGTGTCCCTCCTGGAGACTTTCATGTTCCTCCAATCTTGACTTGCTGTTCTCTTTGCCATTGAGTTGTCATCCTGGGACTTCACTTAGTTGTCATCTTTAAAATTCCCATTCCCTTTCTTTTGGGTCAGGGGTCTGTGTGTCCTAGATCTCATAGCTTTCTCTTCCTTGGTTTACTCCCTTGCTTTGGTAAAGCATATTCAGGCAAACAGTGTGGTCTAACAGCAGAGGGCATGATTATGATCCCTCCAGTCTGGACTGACTGCCCTCCGAGGCTTCGCTCCATCCTCTGCCACAAAATTCATTTGGCTTTTCTCTTGATTGGATCTCCTGCTTCCTGAATCTCTCTTCCTTGGTTTTAGTGGTGAACAATTTGTAGTTTCTTAAAAAAAGGGTCTGGAGTGGTAATTGGAGACTTTGCACAGGTTAAAACAAACAAAAAAACAAAAAAAACAAATAAAACACCCAACTTTTTTTTTATATAATATATTTTTGTTGATTTCAGAGAGGAAGGGAAAGGGAGAGAGAGATAGAAACATCAGTGGTGAGAGAGAATCATTTATAAGCTGCCTCCTGCACACCCCACAGTGGGGATTGATCCCACAACCCAGGCATGACCAGGAATCGAATCATGACCTCCTGGTCAAAGCTCAGCCACCGAATCATGCCAGGTGGGCCCAACTTTAATGGATAATAAATAATTTATATTAATAAAAATAAAAATATATTATATTATATTAAAATATAATAAATAATTTGTCTGGATAGAGAATTCTGGGTTATCTGTTCTTTTAGAATGAGGAGGGTCTTGCTTCATCTTCTTCTCTACTACTATGGATGCTGAGAAGTTCAAGTCCATTGGGACCCCTCATATGGGACCCGTGCTTTTCTCCCTGGAAGTCTGAAAGGTTTCCCCTTGTCCTCAGTGTCCTGAAAATTTCCAGTGATGTGCGTTGGAATGGAACTGTGTTTAGCCACTAGGCTGTAGGCTCAGTGGGCTATTCAGTCTGCATGGTGCAGAATTATTATTATTATTTTTTAAATATATTTTATTGATTTTGTACAGAGAGGGAGGGAGATAGAGAGTTAGAAACATCGATGAGAGAGAGTCATCGATCAGCTGCCTCTTGCACACCCCCTACTGGGGATATGCCCGCAACCAAGGTACATGTCCTTGACCGGAATCGAACCCGGGTCCCTTCAGTCCCCAAGCCGACGCTCTATCCATTGAGCCAAACCGGTCTCAGCACAATGGTGCAGAATTATTAAAAAGACCCTGGGTTACCTAGACACAAGCCAACTAGACCTCAGGGAACTACACATAAGCTTAGCTTTCTATAGTGGCACCAGCTTCCTCTCTCCCACCCTTCCTGAGTGGAGCCATGAGGTATATCTACACTTTCCCACAGACTTCAAGGTCATCAAGTGCTGGGCAGTTAGCATTACCCAGCAACGCAAAAGTCAGGTACCCTGAATCCAATCTGCCTGGTGCCCAGGAGCTTGCTATTTCCTCCTTGACAAGACTGCTTCCTTACAGTTGCCTATAAAAGGGAGACCCTTAGTGAGGGCGGGGGTACTTCCACTGGAACCAGACTCACACTGTGGCCCAGCAATGCTCTGTCCCCAACACGCTTCTCCAGGGCATGATTGAGAGTCAGGGATTCTCAGCCCTTGTCTTTATGTCTCTTCTTATATGTGTGTGTTTTTCTTTATCTTTTTCCAGTAAAGACTCTTCCTCACCACTTACTGGGAGATGTTGTGTAATTCTCCTTGAACCCTGGTGCATGTCAGAGGTGAAGACCCAGAAGGACCCATGTTTACAACAACCCTATAACTCATGTTCTTCCGGGTGGGGAAATAGCCTTAAGTTATTTCGAGAATGTTTAATCATCTCCATTTGCTCTGTGTGTCTCCAACCAACACACACACACACACACACACACACACACACACACCCAATGCTAGAGCTCCTAGGTTTTTCTTGTATTTGTCTCTGTCTCCTTTCTGGGAGATTTCTTCAACTTGATCTTCCAACTCTTCCCTGTTTCACATGTCTGCTCTCATGGTTTTTTTTTGTGTGTGTGTGTTGTTGTTTTTTTAATTTCCAAGAACTCTTTTTTTTTTTTTTTTCCTCGTTGTTCTCTAAATGTTTCTTTTTAAAATAACATTCTGTTCTTAGTGTGCAGCATTTTCACTTATTTCTCTGGGGATATTAATGATCTTAAAATTTGTTTTTTCTTCTTCCTGCACAGTGTCTGCTGCCTCCAGGTCATTTGGTCTCTGTATTAGGGAGGCTTTTCTGGGAAGCCTGGTAACCTTTGGGTGTCTGTTTAGGATTGAGGGTGGTGATGGGGAGGAGGGACCAAAATGATGATGGGAGACCGAGTGGTGCGTGGGGCTCTTTGACTTTAAGCTTCACTATAGGATGATTTTGGTGGGCTCTTTGCTAGGAAACGTCAGGGTCAACGCCCTTTTTAAAATTATTTTAAAGAGAGGAAGTTGGGGAAGAGAGAGAGAGAAAGAGAGAGAACACATCAATTTGTTGTTCCATTTAATTATGCATTCATTGTATGTGCGTGGGACAACTCTCTAACCAACTGAGCTACCCTGCCAGGACTAAGTCAATGCTGTTATTTAGGCCATTTCTTTTGGGTGATCAAATGCCCAGAGGGTTCTTTTCTGATCTCTTGTCGGGAGGGCAAATGTCGGGTGCCAGTGTTGTGGAGGCCGTGTTGGAGAGAATTTGGGGTGAGGGCACTAATGAATTCTCTGCCCAAAGATTCTGTTTTATCTTCCATAGAGGATAAACCTACAGACTCCCTGCGCTGATGGAGAAAGGGGCTGGATGCCCAGCACGGTGGAGTGCTGTTCAAATCTCCTAATTTTCAGCAGCTCCTTACTCCAGTTCTAAGGATACCCACCTTAGCAGGCAGCTCTTGAGCCCTCTGAGGATTCGGCAGTAGAATCTAATCCTTTGTCGGTTTTCTCTCATTGACTTAGGATTCAGCTCCCTTGGGCCGCACTTTCCAGTTACCTCTTGTTCATTTGCTTTCCAGCCCCCAACCCTCAAGCTCCCCAATTTGTTGCTGCAATATCATCTCCTGTCTTCCCTGGCCTTGTAGGTTTATGTCTTTAAAAAAGTTTTTTTTCAAATTAGTTTTGAATTGTGGAAGGCAACAAACTCAGGTGTGTGACTCAATCTGTCACTTTTGCCTGACCTCCCACTATGCTCTGATTATCCCACTGAGTGGTCAGATCCTTTTAGAGGCCTCTGTCCTGTTCACTTCACCTCAGTGGCCTGGCAGTTAGTTAGGCCCCCGCTGGGCTGCTTCTCAAATTGTGGCAGCTGGGAGGCAGGAACTGGTTCCCCAGGGACAGAGCCCCTCACCCCCACTCTTCCCAGGCCTCTCAGAGCCTCAAACCTGTGGTTCCTTCACAGGGAGCTAAGATGGATCAGTTAGTTCTTTGTGTGAGAGGGGACGGAGTCTAGCCAGATAAGGCCAAGGACAACCCAATCCAGCAGTTGGTGGGCCTTCATGTCCATGTGGCCAGATGCTGTGATGGCAGAGAGGATGGACCACCCCCTGGAAAGGAGCTGACATTGTTCTTTCTTGTCTTTATTCAAATGCTTGCCTTTTGAAGCCTGATCATTTTGGGGCCCAGGTTCTTTCTTTTCAGAACTAAGGCTCACTCTTATCTGTCAGGTCAACTCCTTCTTGATGACAATGTCCTCACGTATGTTAGAGGCTATGGTCTGCTTGCCTATGTCCCTCCCAATTCATGGGACACTGTTGGTACCCACTCAACAGCCCTCTCTTCCTGTTTAACAGAATATTGATTGTTGGGCCAACCCTAGATGGTCATGAGCAGTCAAAGCCAGTCACAGCAATCCCATTGCCCTGTGTCAAAAACAAGCCAGAAAGATATAGGAGGCATCAAGCAGAAAGAGACTATGAGGGATTCTCCTGATGCTGCCACTGAGTACATCAGGCCATGTACGGGCATTGTACTAAGGATGTTATATTCAACTAGAGATATATTCTTATATTCATAAGAACCCTTGGCTGGTTTAGCCTCATGCTGGGGCAGGTGAGGAGAGGACCAGCAGGGGTAGGTGTCAAGCTCGGAGGGCATCTTGGCAGAAGAATGAACCAGGAATGGCAAATTCAAGCACCCTCAGAGGCAGGCAGGTAGTGAAATGAGATGTGTGAGTCTAGGTAGGGAGTAAGACCATAGGAAGTGGGATTCTGTGGTGGTGTGAAATGCTTTGACACAAAAATCAAACACCACCACAGCTCTGTTAGCTAAACAGCCATACACAGGAGGCCCCCACCTCTGCTGCCCTGGCCGTCCTCTGTGACCAGGCAGGAAGCGGCTCAGGCCCCTTGCTCTCATCTCAGGTGGTTTCCAGGTGTCTCACTGCACCCTCCCCGCCTCGGGCTGTGTAGGAAGCTGGGACTCACTCTTCAGCCTTGTTTGGAAGCCCCTAGGAGGAACATGTTGCAGACCTCTGGCTAGACACTTCAGAACTCCCTGACCTGTAGCCTCATTTAAGGGCAGCCTCTGGGTCAGATGCCCGCAAAGTTTAAGGATCTGAGGGTGGAGCGTGTTAGGACAGGCAGGGTCTCTGGAGAGCATTTGGATGACCTCCTCAATGTGCAGATGGGTAGATGGGACCCGGAAAGACAGACACACATGTAGGGAGGAGCCCTATGTCACCTTGAGTATTTTTGCAAAGGCTGAGTGACTACTCGTGGGTGATGCTACAATGAAGATTCCCTTCCCGAGTCGGGGATGAACCGTGTCTTCTGGTTCTGAGAGTATCTGTCTGACCCAAGGCCCCCCATGAAGCCATTCTCCCTGTGGATGGCAGCTCATTTCCTTTCTCATTCAGTTTGAACACTCCCCATCTGGCTTTGCTTTGGAGCAGTTATTATTGCTAATCAACCATCAATCCAGCCCTAATGATGCTGCCTGAAACAGTGTGCAGTGAGGGCTGGACCACATCTGCCATGGCCGTCCTGGGGCTGCCAGATTGTGACCTGCCAGGAAGTGGCAGGGGACATCCCCAGGACAACTCTGACCTCTTCCGACCTCCCTCCAGGCCCTTTAGAGGGTAGAGACCAGGCCTCTGCCCTAAGCCTCTCCCTCCCCTTTCCTTATCTTAAGGACAAGTGGGCCTCTCAAATCCACCTCTCGGCCTGGCTAACACTTGAAACTGACTTTGGAGTCTGACCCACGGCATGGAGATCACCCAGAGAAGTGGGGAGAAGAGACTCAGGAGAGGGGGAAGGGAGACAAAGGCTCTGGAGGTCAAGTCAGCTGACATGGTTAATAAGGAGGGATGCCCATGCTCATCTTGAGCTGTGGGAAGACTGAGCTCCTGGTTGTGTGTGTGGGGGCCAGGGAGGGGAGGCATTCATGCATAACTGTACTTGAACCACCATGAGCTGGGTCCTATGGTGGAATGATCAGGGTTAGGAGGCATGCTGAGTGTGAATTTTTGCCCTTGACTTAGATAAAATGACCTACGCTTTCAAAGCCTCAGTTTCCCCAGCCGTGAAATGAGGACAAGCACAGTCACTATGCCCACAGCAAGGAGGGGTGAGGAGCCCCATGGGGAAGGCCAGTGGACACTACAGGAAGCTCTGCACACGTGAGGCCTTGGCTCTGACTCTGCCTCCCCGCTACACCCTATCTCTTCCCTCCAGGTCTTCTCAGGCCTTGTCTCCAAAGGATGAATCACCTAATACCGACCAAGAGTTCATTGCAGGCCAATGAGACACTGGCTACAAAGGGAGAAAGTAGGCTGAGGATCAAAGTGTTGTCCTGAGAATTTTTTTTAAAGCAACTCCTCAGTTCCTGTTGGATTAGACGTTTCTTTTGGTTCACCCTCAGCAGGCTCAGGGCAGCAGAGCCAGTAGGAGTGGGTGTGTTTTTGAAGTCACTCTCCTGCTCAAGACTGCACGGCGGCTCCCCATTGCCAACAGATAGGCATTGAGCAGCCACCAGGGCCACCAGTGTGCCAGGTGCTGGGTAATGGGCATATGGTGGAGTGCAAGTCACAGTGTAACAGTAAAGATCTTCCAGCTGGATCTTCCTCACCATCTAGAGGAGATTTACTTGGGTGGAGGCAGGACTTGAATCAGCATCATTAGGGCTGTGACCTGGGGATCTACCTTTTAAGCAAATTCCCCATGTGATTCTCTGCACACTGACGTATGAGAACCAGCCCTTAGGGATCGTGAATCTAGGGGTTGCCCTTTGCCCCCGTGTGGATTTTCACCCCTCACACACCCCCAATACCAAGTAAGAAGAATGAGAGAACTAAGGAGCCGAGATAAAGTCACGATGGCCCAATTGCCGACAAGGACAGGCTCTCATTCATCTGTCACCTCCAATTTGTTCGATCTCCCCAAACATTTGTTGACTACATTTGGGCCACTTCCTCCCTGCTTTCCCTTTCTGGTTGCCTCTTGATGCACACGAAAGTAGTGCCCCTACTTAGGAACTTACAACGGACACATATCCTCATAGCCCAAACATGTCACATTGTCTCAAACCCACATAGGCAGAAATCAGGGTTTGTGTGGTAATTTTACACCTGATGGCACGTGGAAAAAGTGGGAGAAAGTTGCAAAATAACAATGATTTCAGTGAGATAGACATTTAATTCTTTTCTACTTTAAAGAAGCCATGGAGAGGTGTCGGGAGGTGTAGGATGGCTTTATGAAATCACCCAATATGCAGGCACTTTCCAACTTGCTTCTCAACCTTCTGCATAGGTTTGCTATGAACTTTCCACTTATGGTCCTCTGTGTCTGCTCCAGCTCCTGCCCTTATAACCACCTTCCCGTTAGTACAAAAAATAAAGAGGGGAAGAAAAGCATACCTCCTTGCCTTCAAGACACCTTTTGGGAATGACACATTCCTTTTGCTTACATCCCTTTGGTTATATCTTTGTCATGGCTCAAAGGAATCTGGGAGATGTAGTCTTTATTTCAGGTGGCTGTGTGTACAATTAAAAGTCAGAGGTTGTATAATCAAAGAAGGGGAGAACAGAAAATGGGGGTCGCTAGCACTCTGTGGCACCATTATAGTTCTTCAAGCCGACTCGTGTTTGCTGTGGTGACAGCTACATTGGAGTTGATTTATAAATATATATGATTATCTTACCTCTATTAAGAGCAAAACTGGAGAAAATATGGAGACGTTAGTAAGAGTTAGAGTGAGATTATTACAAAGTGAATAAGAGTAACTTGTAACTTTTCAAATGAGCATGTATAATCACTTTGGATTTCGGAACAATTGGGTGTGGAGACCACCTTTGGAATACTATATCCTCCTAAGGGGAGCAATGCCCACAGAATATTCTTTTCCGTGAAAAATGTCAGGCATGTCCTCTGTTCCTCCTTCACACCCATACAATCAGGATCAATGTGCCTTTCCTAGTCTGACTTTCAACCCCACACCATGATGTATCCCTGATTTCCCCACCCCTGGAGTCTACCCTCACCCCATTCATTTTGTGCATAGATTACTCTTTCTGATCAGTCCACTCCTTTGCTCAGAATGCTCCAGTGCTCCACACATGATTTCCATCAAATAAAACCACTCACTGTTTCCTTAACTCACCCTGGGCCTTGGCTTCTCCAGGCTTCTGCCTAAGCTGCTGTCACTGGCTTGCTTTAGCAAGTTTCCACTGGCCCTGCTGGAGAGGAGCATGTGCTGGCCGGCCCGAGGAGGATGACGGACATGTGGAGCAGAGCCGCCAGCCGCCCACAGACCAGCCTGAGAAGCAGCACCACCAGCTGCCTTTGTGCAGGGAGGAGCTGGCCCGCACAGGTCTGTGAGAATACATGCCTATTGGGTGCCTCTGCGATTCTATAACTATTTCTTATGTATAATACTATCTTTGCAGCAAGAGCTAACCTATACACCTAACTAGATACACACTTCCCACAGTGGTTCAGCCAAGATAGGAGTTTATTTCTCTCTCATGGTAAAGCTGTGGCTGGAGCAGTCTGGTTCCGAGCCCTCCACGCAGCAGAGTAGAGACAATCAGAGGGGTGGGTGGGAGTGGAAATTCAGCCGAACTCCCAGCCCAGGGCTGTGGGGAATATGAGGAAGAAGCACAGTTTTCTAACTTCCCCAACCTGAGGAAATAGCTTTCTGTGTTCCTACAGAGAGCAAGGATGCATGCCGGCTGTCTTGCTGTGTTTTTGTTTTAACTTTTTTTTAATTCTTTTAAAAGAATATCAAATGTAAACTATATTAGTCAAGGTTCTCCAGAGATACAGAACCAACAGGGCATGTGTATAGATATATAGAGGAGATTCTTTATAAGGGATTAGCTTACATGATTATGGAAACTGAGAAATCCCAAGGTCTGCCGTCTGCACGCAGACGAGGAGAGCTGACCATGGAACCCCAGTCCACGGAAGGCCCCAGGACCAGGAAGCCATAGTCTAAGTCCCAGCCTGAGTGTGAAGGCCCAAGAACCAGGAGCACCATGTCCAAGGGCAGAAAGTGGATGTCCCAGCTCAAGCAGAGAGAGTGAATTCAGCCTTCCTCTGTCTTTTTAAAAGAAATATATTTTTATGGATTTTAGAGAGAAATGAAGCAGGAGAGAGAGATAGAAACATCAATGATGAGAGAGAACCATTGATGGGCTGCTTCCTGCATGGCCCTCACTGGGGATCAAGCCCAAAACCTAGGAATGTGCCCTGACTGGTAATCAAACCATGACCTCCTGGTTTATAGGAGGTCAATCACTGAGCCACGCTGGCCGGGCTCCTCTGCCTTTTTGTTCAACACCGGTCCTCAGTGGATTGGATGACACCAACCCACATGGTGAGATGTTTCTTTATTCAGTCTATATTCATTTGCTCACTGCTTCCAGAAGCATCCTCATAAACATCCCCAGAAATAATGTTTTACCAGCTTTCTGGGCATCCCTTAGCCCAATCAAGTTGACATATAAGACGAATCATTACAAAAACAAAAGTAGAAAGAATAATATAATGAACCCTCATGTATCCTTCATCTAATGTCAACAATTATAAACTCAATACCAATCTAGTTTCATCTATACCCCCTCACCCTGAGAGAAGTAAGAAACTTCTAGACATCATCCTATCTAATAAAGAGATAATATGCTAATTGACCGTCACACCCTCACAAAGATGGAGGTGCCCACAGCCAATAAGAAGGGAATATGCTAATTGACCGCCATACCCTCAAAGATGGTGGTGCCCACAGCCACAAGATGGTGACACCCAGTTCCCTTAGCCCCGCCAGGGTGGCAGGTGCATGGCATGACTAGACACTCCCTGCCCACCCCCAACCCCACCCCCCACCCTGCCATCACCACCATATTTAGCAGAGGGCTGTTGTGACACCAATCACACTGATTGTAGCATGGCTGTTTTGCACAGATTTTGAAAGTTGTATCTACCTGATGCCAACACAACCTGGAGAAAAGCAAGAATTTTGTCCTCAGTCTTGGAAAAAATTTTTGATGTCTACATGACTGGTATGCTTGATTTATTTCCATTTGTTGAGTAAAGGGTCTTACCCCAGATCTGATGTTTAGCTCCAAAGTAGTTATTAGAAATATATATTATTAATTTCAGAGAGGAAGGAAGAGGGAGAGAGAGATAGAAACATTAATGATAAGAGAGAATCATTGATTGGCTGCCTCCTGCATGTGCCACACTGGGGATTGAGCCTGCAACCTGGGAATGTGCCCTTGGCTGGAATGGAAACCAGGAACCCTTCAGTCTACAGGCTGAAGCTCTACCCACTGAGCCAAACTGGCTAGGGCCAAAGTAGCTCTTGAAACAAATGCTTCTGGGCTCCATAAACACGATGCTCTGCAGCAGCGTTTTTCAACCGCTGTTCCGCGGCACCTGGTGTGCCGTAGGTGCAGACAAGACAAGAATTTTATAATTTTTCACTATTTTGTTTACTTAATATTTCATAATAAAGTAATTATAAAATACTTTCTTTGTGTTTATTTGATTCCTATTCAAGAGAATTACTTTATATATAGTCAATATAGGCACAGAGTTAAATTTTTTAACATTTTCTAATGGTGGTGTGCCTCGTGATTTTTTTCATGAAACAAGTGTGCCTTTGCCCAAAAAAGGTTGAAAAACACTGCTCTACAGGACGGTTTCTGCAGGTGGTCGGGGTGGAGACAGAGGTGACAATGCTATTTCTACCCTACAGGGTCATGGTCTCCATTTTGGATTGGGAATTATAGATTGCCTTCACCTTTCTTTTCTTTTCTTTTCTTTTCTTTTTTTTTTTTTTTAATGCTTTTTACTGAGTTTTACATGCTAAGCCAGCAAATATGCCCTAGGTGTTGGTTTTGGCAGGAAGAATATACAAAGAAAATACCCCGATGGATGGAGTATTCCTACAAATCTTTCTGTCCTCAAGAATCTGCTTTGCTGTACTTCTGTGGACTTTAATGGGGGTAGGGGGAGTAAAAAACAGTTATCTCAGCCTGATGGAAGAATATCGAAAGTAAGAGCAATACTGGGCCATGTGCTGGGAAATGTGGATTCCAGTTCTAACTCAGCCAAGAATGGTTGTGACCTTGTGGATAACCCCATTTCTAAGCCCCCAGTCTCCTCATTTGTGAAATAAGGGGTGGGTAAGAGAGTAATCATTTCATTCTTGGAGACAGCACTGCATTTATGTTTTTTGAATTCTCTGTACTGCTTACAGCCTTCATAGCTATCTCCTCATTTGATCCACACAATGAGCCTTTAGGAAGGTTTGACAGGGATCAGCATTATCCCCATTAGACAGATCAGTGCATTGAGGCTTAAGAATGATAGGTGTTTACCCAATATTTCCTTAAAAATGCAACTCCCCTTCCTAATCCACAATAATTCCTTCCTAGCAGGAGGCTCGTGCCTGTTGATATACTGGTGAATGTGGGCATCTGTCCTGAGTTTCTCTGACATGTGAATATGAAGGATACATTTAGCAGGTGGATTTCCCTAGGTTTACAGTGCTGATCTGTTCCTTGACGATTGCTTTTGTCTGATGGAAAACTGGGAGCAAATTAAATGTCTAAGAATAGAGTATAATTAAGTAATTTCATGGTACACTCACTTGTTGGAATACTATGAAAACATTTAAAATGGAAATTATGAAGATAATCATGTAGAAGGACAGGAACATTTCTGATAGAATTTTAAGTTTAAAAAGCAGGATAAAAATATGCAGATTATGGCGATGAATTTGATATATATGCATATTGACAAAGCCTGAAATAGAACAGGAAACAGTTCCTAGTAGCTAGGTATTCAGTCTTTTCATTTTTAAGATTCTTTTTTAGTGGTGGCATCGTGTTTACTTGACAGGTAATGGAAAAAGGAAAGAGTTGCTGGCAGGACTTGGTTGAAATGACCTGGCGTGTGGCTTGGGAGGTCTCCCCTGACTGCCTTCCTCCCTGAGTTCTCTGGGGGCCGCGGGGGTGTTTAGGGTGCGGAAGAGGATGCATGGGTTTGTGAGAAGAAGGTGTGCACTGGGATCTTGCCCTGCTGTCACTGCTGGGAACATGGTTATTGTCTTTTTTCCTTTGCCTCACCTCACTTCTCCTGTTCTTCATTCTTCAAGTCTCAACCTACAAGTCACTTTCCTGGAGTCAACCCCACCTGCCCTCCCTACTTCCCACCCACTAGGCTATGGGCCCTCCTACGGGTCCCTTCCCCAGCACCTCAAGCTGTCACCCATCTCTGCACCTGGCAGGCATGGTGATTGTATTTGCATTTTAGAGGCCCCTTCTAGGCTGCAAGGGATGGGGTCCTAGAAGCATCTGCATCAGTTCTTCGCCCTGACACAGCACAGATATATTCAGTGAATGGTCCTCCTTCTCATCTTTAAAAGGGGGCCTGATTGGGACAAAAGAAATTTCTTCTTCCAGTTCCACATTCTGTAATTTTACCATCCAGTTTGTACCAGATTCATTATATCAAGGAGCCCCTGGGATTTGAAGACAAACCCCAAATTGGAAAATGGCCTCTGTCTGTCTGCCTGTGAACACAGCATACCTTGGTGTGGACTGCAGTCTGATCTGAAGGTCATGTTGGGAGTTTTCATGGCAGGTGGGCTGGGTGCGGGAACAGTCTTAGCAGTCTTCTGGACAACCGGGCTGCAGGGTGAGGGCATTTTGCGTTTCTCTTGCTTGTGCCTGGAAGGCCAGCCACAGACCACATGTGACAGTGTGGCTGTGCCTCCGAGTGTGAATCTGAAGAGCCAAGAAGAGCTGAGTTCCCCCGATGTCCTGTGTGCACCTGCCTGCTGTGGAAGTGGGCGTGTCTGTGCACATGGCTGGCTGTGTCTGTGTCAGAGCGGGGCGAATGCTGGTGGAATGGCTGGGTTTTCCGGGCAGTGTTTCTGTGTAGAATGTTTGCACATGGCTTGGTGGATGAGTGGGCTTCAATTCAACACGTGATTACTGCCCGCTTTGTGCGGCAGGCAGGGCGCATACGTATCCGCACTGTGCACATAGCTGCATTGTGCTCGCCTCTGTGTGTCTTTGGGAATGTGTTCTTGGCATGCACACCTCCTGCACGAACAAGGCTTTGGGTGTGCACATGCCTGGGCTCTGTGTGCGGCTACTGGCTCGCGCACCAGCTCCGCTCGTGTCCGCAGTCAGGCGCGGCACGTGCGTCGGCCTCCACGCGCGCAAGTCCCCGGGTGACCCGCGTGTGCAAGGCCCTCCCGGGCGTGTGCATTTGGTGCGCTCCTGCCTGTCTCCTCGCACGCAGGCACGGACACACCTCCACATGTCTGAGTGCACGTTCCCCTCTGTGCTAAGTGCGGGGCGCTTCACGCGCGTGTGCTCCGGGCTGCGGGCGCCCGGGCATCCGCGCTGGGTTCCCTGCGTCCCCCGGGGCTGACCCCCGCCCCACCCCTCCGCTCCGGGCCGCGGGCCGCCGCGATTGGCCGCCCGCTCCCCCTCCGTCGTCATCCCTCCCTCTCCTCTCCCTCCTTTCCCCCCTCTCCTCCCCCCTCCCCCCCTCGCCACCCGCGCGCCCGCGGTCCCCGCTGTCCCCCGCGGTTCCGGCGAGGCCGCGCCGCGCCGCGCTCCGTTCCCATTGGCTGCGCGCGCCTTTGTGTGGCGGCAGCTGCGGCCCCAGCGCCTTTGAATGTCGAGAGGAGCCGGGAAGGGAGCCTTTCCATGGGCCATCTGTCTCCCCGCCAGCCGCCGCCCCGCCGCCGCCCGCGCCCCGCGCTCCGCCTCCCGCCCCGGCGGCTCCCGCAGCCCCGCCGCCCGCGCCCGCGCCCGGGAGCCGCGCCACAAAGGGCCCGCGCGCTGCCGCCGCCGCCGCGCGAGGAGCCAGGATGGTCCTGGTCCACGTCGGCTATCTCGTGCTTCCCGTGTTCGGCTCTGTGCGAAACAGAGGTATCGCTTTCTCCTTTCGGGGGCCGCCTCGGAGCGGGGGTCGCCGCGGGCACCGGGGCGGGGGCGGGCGCCGGGGCGGCGGGGGGCTCGGGCACACCCGCGGGGCGCAGGGCGAGCCGCGGCTTCTCCCCTCTCCCTTTTTTGGGGGGGACCCCTGAATGAGGGGGCGGCCGCCCTCGTGGGAGCTTTTGTAGTGAAGTTAGGGTTTGGCGGATTGAGTCCCTCCCTCCCCAGCCCCATTTTTCATTCTTTGCAGCGATCGCAATGCCCCCAGTCAAGGCCCCTTCCTCTGATCCCAGCCCCGTGTGATCGGCAAACGGAGATACATGCCTGTGCGCGCGCGTGTGCGTGGGGTCGTGTGTGTGTGTGTGTGTGTGTGTGTGTGTGTGTAAACATACTTCGTTTTCTGTGATGTGCTTTTTTTTTTTTTAAAGGTACATGTGTGTTTTGTGTGTGTTTTTTTGTGTGTGTTTGTGTTTCATTTTTTGGCCATGGATACGGATGGCTGGGTAGCTGGGATCTGGTCTTGGCCCCATCCCATGCCCTAGCCCCCAGCCCTCTCTTGGGCATTTGCATGATTTCCCGTCCCATCCTTTTCTCCCTTGAATCCTTTCTGTATTTTGCCCTTGTGCCACCCCCTTTACTCCCTATTGCCTTTGTATGACAGTTGCATTCACGGGTTCAAAATGCTTGGGTGTGTGCATGTGCGTGTGTGCGTGTGTGCGCAAGAGTGTGCGCGCCTCGGAGAGTCAGGCATGCACTGCTGGGCACCTCTGGGCCCAGCTCGAGCCGGTGCCCGGCCCTTGGGTATTGCTGTGAGGACGAGGTGGGGAGCTGCCCTGCCTGGCCGATGCCGGGGCAGGCGTGGACCCCGCAGCAGGCCAGCGCCGGCTTTGTTTTTAACTGTGATAGATGGGGTGTGTTTGCACGGTCCCCTTCCTCACATCCCTTTCCCTAACATTCTGCTACCGTAGCTTGATTTCCCTCTCCCCGCATTTCTTCCATCCTCTTTTAATAATAATAATTTTAAAAATCCCCACTTCCCAAAGCAAATCCGGGATGCATTTGGATTCATTTTTTATTCTTTTTGTATTCTGCTTCTGGACTCACATTTTTCCTCTTGGAATTGTTTCTTCTGTCCTCTCCCACTCCCCTTCTGCTTCAATCCCTGCTGGCGAAGCCCTCCCCTCCCCTCCTGCAGGCAACGATGATGTCTTCCCTTAGCTACCCTACCGGGCTGCTCCACCAAGACCGAGGGGGGTGGGTGGGGGTGGGGGGTCGAGGGGCCAGAGCCTCAGTGCGCCCCAGGGGCCCGATTGGGCGAGAAAAGGAAAGCCCAGCCCCCTTTCTCCCAGCCCAGCTGTCCCCAATCCCACGCCTCTCCCCAGAACCCAAATGGCAAGGTTGACCCTCTTAGGCCTGTTTGAACCGCAGTTTTTTTTGTGTGTGATGATAGAACGATGACATTCTGCATTTATCAAATCTTTTTTTTTTCTTCATTGTGTAGCTCAGTGAATGGTCAACTCGCTGCTGTGTGCGCTGTGACCCTCTGCCTCCGCATTTAGCTGTATTGTGACACCCCTCTTAACCATCTCCTGTCTCCATCTGAGGAAGCATTGCTATTTAAGCGGCAGTATCCCCTATCTCAGGCCAGCCTAGCACTGGAGAGGGGTGGGGGGAAGTGGGTGTGTGAGGAATTGGAATGGGGGGGGGGGGCTGGATGAGGTCTCCCTTGATATGCCAATGCCCCCTCCCCCAAATCACAGTTATGTTTTATTACTTGGCATTTCCTCTGAAAACGAATGTGGGACATTACACGAGGCAGAAATTAAAAAATGATTAAGAAGGATGTTGAGCCTGAAAGTATAATTATCCTGATTAAATCATTATCATCCTCATTAATACCACCGATCTCTAAATACCATTGCAGGATGCCGAGTCCATGTTTTGAAATTCAAATTGCTCAGCTGTCTTTAAATTTTATTTTTAATTACCCCCTCCCCTCACTCACTCCCCCCCCCAAAAAAAAATCCAACAGAAAATATCCTGCTCTTAGGTCAAAGTTTACTTTCAAACACGCCCACAAGAAATTCAAGGGCTGAGGATGACTGGGCTGTGGGTAAAAATGAGCACAGTGTGATAAGAATTCATGACCTTCTGATAGAGGATACTAATGCTTAACCCAACGAGGTCCTAAACCACAATCTTCTTGTAAAACTATTAGACAGCCTGCAAGCTTAAATCTGTTCTTTTTAGTTTCCATTGTAGTAATATAGGATGTAGGCCATTTCAGAATAGATGTAGAGAAATAACCATTTTTGTATCTTCATCTTGTTTAGCCGAGTACATTGCACTGTAAATCCCTGTTAAGTGGATTCCTTTTGCCTTGCCTTGGCGTGGAGGCCATAGCACCCCATTTCCCACTTATCTGGGTGACCATCAGCTACCTTTCCGGCAGCACCCAGGCATAAGTGAACAGATCACATTTAGTCGGAGGCAAAAAATAATTACACCTCTGAAAACCTTTGATAAAATGAGAGTTGCTGCTACTCCGTGGCCTCTGAAAATTTGGTGCAGCAAGGTTCCTGGCTTAAGGGGGAGCCATGGCCCATGGTGTCTTAATTGTTTAATTGTAAAATGTCAAGTGCATCTTTGGACATCTGCCTTGGCCCTCAGAGCTGCCCCTTTAATGGCCGGCTCTCCTCTGCAGCCTCACTGGCCAGACCTGCTTGAGACAAAACAGAACAATAATGAAAGAATAAGGCCCCTCCTTCAAGGGCCCTTCCAAAATAAAGTCACATGTGGCCTCCCTAGATTGCCGTGTGGCAATCTGAAAAGAAAAGGGGGCGGGGGATGGGGGAAAAGAAAAAAAAAAAGAACCAAAAAGGAATCAATCCCCAGCAAAACGGTGCTCCATTAAACAGGGATAACGTGTTCTGCTGTGCTGAATTACTTCCTGTTCTTATTTTGTGGGTAATTTTTTTCTGTACCAAATATCCTTTTGGTTGTGTATCTTTTTTCACCTTTTCTTGTACTAAAACTAAAGCATGATCTGTATTTTTTTCCATCCCCCAGTTGACAATGTACAGCGCTCGGTTAGAGATGTTACCCTGCTGAACCGCACTGTGGTCGTGTAGCCCCGGCCATCTGCTCATTGTACGCTGCTTTTGTTCTGTTGCCCTTCGAAGCATGGTGGACCCAGCCCTTTTCTTTTCTTTTCTTTTTTTTCCTTCTTTTTTCTTTTTTTTTTTTTTTTGTATCGTGTGCATGACAACATTGTTACACACAGAATCCACTAATACTAATATACAATCTCTCAATAAAGAACTAGTTTCCTATATTAACCTAGTGTGCTTTTTCTCTTGCTGTTTCCCCATTTATTGTCGTATCCCGCTGTTTAGATATCCCCCTCGCTTTTCTACCCCCACCCTCACCCACCCACCACTCCCACCTCCCATTGTAAGACTTGAGTGAATGCCTTTCCCCCCCCCCCCCTTTTGTTTTGTGGCACAGATATGGTGACCTTAATCTCATCCAGTCCATATCTTTTCACATTAGACCTCTGAGGTGATGGGAGGGGCGGTGGTCCTGTCACACCCAAACGGCTCAACTGCGTAGAGAGAACCCCTATCTTTGGCCACCGGTGCAGCTAGGAGCCTCCACATTTCATCCTGGTTTCCAAGTTACACGGCACTCGGGTTGTGATGCTGGTGACGAGAAGGGGCTATAACACTCACGTTGAGAAAAGGGATACTGTTCTTAACTAGCAATCTTGCAGCATTTCAGACTTGCCTGAAAAACTCATTTTTCTCAGTTGTGTTTTAACTTTTCCTTTTACTGTCTCATTGATTGACTGTCCTTCAGAACCATTCTGGGGGTCGGGGGGTGGGGCTGACATGTCCCATGAGGTTGAAGTCATGATCTGGAATCTTAAAGTACCCTCTTCTGTGTGCATATTTACATTTTGGGGACTGGCGATGTGAGGTGTGCATGCAGATCTTGCAGAAGGAGGATGCGTGAAACAGAAGCCAATCGGATCGCCCCTGCATTCACCCCAGGGCCAGCCGCCTGACTGTTAGCATAGGAATAAGGGGTCTGTGCCCTCTGCAGGCTGGGAGCCAGTTAAAGCTGATTATAGCCTGGTCCCTGACAGCTGTCTCATCGGTGACCCTAGTGCCTCTCCTGAGAAAGAAAGCCAGAGCTCTTGGCCTTGTGTGTGTGTGTGTGTGTGTGTGTGTGTCTGTTGGGGAAAGGGGGTGGGGGGGGATCAAGAAGGAAGCCAGCACCTACCTGGAAATTGAATTGGAAGAAGAGGCCTTAAAAATGCATCTTTCTCCATAATTTCATTGGAGAGGTATTCCCTCCCCCACCCCCACCCCCACCCCCACCCCTCTCAGTGGAACCCAAATTCAAGCATTTGTCAATTACAGCTATTCAGTGTCAGCCCAGAAACAAGCCTTGCTCAATGAGGTGTTTTAGACACCAAGGAAATCAGTGGATTGAAGAAATCCACGGTGCCTTCAAAGGGTCATCATTTTGGAGCCACTTTTCCTTGGGCTGACATGACGCCTCCTCTCTCCTCTGGGCTGTCTCTCTGGCTTGCCTCTGCCCTTCTGTCGGCCTTCCTTCCTGGGCAGGCGCATCCCTGTCTGACCACAATGCTTCCTGGCCCCTCTATGGCCAAGGGGGTAGGGGGACTCTCCTCTCCCTCACCGCTGCCCTTGTGGCTCCAGCCCTTTGTTCTCCTGCTCTCGCAGCCCGAGTGGGAAAGCTGAGCTGATTTACTGCGACACATGGACACACACGGAAGTCCCCAGTGGAGCTCATGCTGTAGTTGCACAAGGAGAGAGATGCAGGTCTTCCAGGATTTTTCTTCCTTTTCTCCTCCTCCTCCTTTCATTTTGCTTTACATGAAACTTTACATTTTGTAACCAGTTTAAGAAATAAAACAACCCACCCCTCAACAATAATAAAACGACTGCAAATCAGAGGTTCCCCCCGAATTCTTGTCCTAAGGAGCTGTGGCTCGTTAGATCATTATTGACCAACTCCAAAATTTTTTTCCTTCTACATTAGTGTTCTGTGTGTCAGAATTATTCGACCAAGACATTTCAAAAGTGGTTTAGCAACCTAGACATAATACGGAAAGTTAGAGTGTTAACGGGAAGTCATGTTTTAGCATCTTATCAAATGCATCCTGTGTTTTCACCCAGATTGTCGGAATAAACACATTTATGTGAAGTAGCCTCCCACCTAACCTCCCCAACTGGATGATCCAATCATTACAAAGCCAGTGCACTTCATATCTACCCTCTCAACCATCTGACATAGATCTGTCTTAACAACTTTTGACTCCAGGGTTTTGGAAAAGCCATCTGTTATGTAGATCCGACACCGCACTTTCTAACAAGAGGGAGCACAGCTCTTGTTCACAGCTCCCCTTTCTGAACAAGAGAACTTCTCTCTAAAACCAGAATCAGATAAGGCCCACTTAACTGATGAGTTGTCTTAAATGATAGTTTCCCATCAACTAGCCAGTACTGGTGAGAGCATTCAAAGTTAGGGGGAAAGGCCACCAAGAGTCTCCATGCCCTAATACGCAGATGACAGAGACTGGGCCACTTCTCTTTCTTTTGCAGTTTGCTCACCTCTTGGTCCTTTCCCCACCCCCGCATCGAACCAGCCTCCCCCAACATCTTTCCCATCATTACATAAGCAGGCAGCAGTGCCACGCTGGAAAACCCAATGGTTTCCTGGGCTAGGGAAGCAACAGCTTGTGCAGGACCCAGGTGCAGTGTGGGGCCCCTTTCCTGCACAGGAGACACAGGCCCTGGACTCCAGTCCAGGGGTGACCGTGGATGGCTCAGTCCTCCTCAACCACTGTTGCACAATGTACAAGACCCGGTGCCTTAGTTTTTCTATAGATCTAAACCGCTCTTTAAAAATTCCTGGGTTAACATAATCGGAATGTGAATGAGTATTTATTGGTTTCTGGCATGGCTTAGCCACAGGTGAACTGATATATTTCCAAGAGAACTGGGAGAGAGGGCAGCTAGGGGCAGGGGGGCTTATCTTGAGAGACTCAGATTTTCTAGATGACTTCAGAGGGAAAAGCAAACATTCATAACCCCACATCTGAACCACTCGCATAGCCTGCACCTTCATGCGTTCAGTTCAGTCATTCATTCACTCACTTGTTTGTTCACTTAGTTAATGAGTGTTTATTGAATACCTACTTGGGGCCAACTGAAAGGGGATATGAGAACAAGGTAAGATCTGGGTGCCTGGCCTCCTGAGGCTCATGCTGAGGCTGGGAGATGAATGCTAAAATGTTATGTGCCTAAGTGCCCAAATGAGGGCAGAAGATTTGGGCACTTGACTGGTGAGATGCAAAGAGCTTGGAACAATTCAGGTTTGAGTAGTAGCCCCGTCTTGACCTGAAAGGGTGAACTGAGGCACTGCTCTGAGCGTCAACTGAATGACCATCATAATACCTACCTGATAGGGTTGGTCAATATTTGAAGGCCCGACACACAGCAGGGGCCCCCATTCCCCACAAGTGTAGGCGTTGACTAGCCTCAGGGATCAAATAAAGTCAGAGATGACCTTGCTGAGGAGGTGAGGTTGAGATGTGCATCAAAGAGTGGTGTGTATATAGGAGGGAGGAGCTCCATGTGGGTGATGGGGAAGGAGTGAGACCTTGGCCAAGGCCAGTGGTTCTGGTTGGCAAGAACAGATAGTGTATATGAGGAGGGAGGTGTGTGTATGCATGTGTGTGTGTGTAGGGGTGCGTGTTCAGCCCTGTTACATTGCACAGCTACAAGAGGCTCTGAGACCATTGGCATGTCTTTAAATGAGCACAACTCCAGGAATTAAGCAGCAGAAGTCTGGAGAATGGGGGAGAAAAGCCTGAAGGAGACATTGTCTCTGAAAGCCCTGGTAGAGTGTGGATTTGCTCCGTTAGCCATTGGAAGCCCTCTGGGAAGAGTTCTGTTTCAACCACTTATTTTGGCAGCTGATGACACCAGGGTGATCCCAGAGGGTGGAGGCCAGGGAGGAGGCCACGACACACTTCCAATGGTGACAGAGCCCAAATCAGAGATGTGAAGGATGGGAAGAAAGACACAGGGGCCTTATGAAAGAAGAAGTAAGCGGAACTGAGTAAGCATAAGCCTTTTTTTTCATGTTTTGCTAGGCTATTTTCATAAGCATCATATATCCTATCTAATAAAGAGGTAATATGCCAATTGACCATCACACCCTTTCAAATATGGTAGCACCCACAGACAGTAAGGAGGGAATATGCTAATTGACCGCCACACCCTCAAAGATGGCGGCACCCACAGCCACAAGATGGCGGCACCCAGTCCCCTCAGCCCTGCTGGGGCGGCAGTACAGGTGCATGGCACCTGCCTCGGGAGTCCCCAATCCCTTCAGCCCCCCAGCTGCCCAGGGTCTGCCTGAGGAATGATCAAATGACTGAACAAGCAGGCTGCATGGGGTGACCGGGCCAGCGGAGCTGGGGGGAGAGGGGCATGAGAAGCAACCAGGCTGGCAGAAGGACAGTTAGGGGTGACCAGGTCAGTGAGGAGGAGCAGATAGGAGTAACCAGGCAGGCAAGGAGGGGGCAGTTGGGAGGTATGTGTATGGCCGGCAGCGGGGTGCAGTTAGGGGCAACCAAGCAGGCAGGCAGGTGAGCGATTAGGAGCCAGCAGTCCAGGATTGTGAAAGGGATGTCCAACTGCCTGGCTTGTCCAATTGCCAATCTAGACTGGCAGTCGGACATCCCCTGAGGGGTCTTGGATTGGAGAGGGTGCAAGCTTGGCTGAAGGGACCCTCCCCTCCATGCACGAATTTCATGCACCAGGCCTCTAGCGTTTGTGTGTGTGTGTGTGTGTGTGTGTGTGTGTGTGTGTGTGTGTGTGTATGAGATATATATATCTCAGCATAATATTCCACTTGATGGTGGCTCTGCCCTCAGGCTCCATGGCTTCTGAGGTACTTAAATGGCCCGGATTGCAGAGCCACTCCATGCTGGTCTGCCTACACCTTCCTTGGGCTGTTTGGGAGGAGGTGGTTAGTGGAACAGGTCTGACAGCACCCATGCCTTTCTGCCCACCATCAGCCCCTTCCAGACAGGCCAGATAGGTGGAGGGGAGGGCCGATAAGAGAGAGCTTAGGGAGGGAAGAAGATCTCGATAAATTCTTCTGAGATCTGGGTGCTGGTCTTTGTTCTGCCACAAATTTCCTCTGTGATCTTGAGCAAGTCAACTTCCTCCACCGGGCCTCAGTTTCCCCATCAGTGAAAGGGCATTCTGTGCCCTGGGCAAATGAAACAAAGCGAGAAGCCAACCACAGGCCCCAGTAACAATAATGAGGCACATTATCACAGTGGCAGCCCTCCAACAGACCACCCAGCACAGCAGGAACAGCCCCTCTTCTAGCCCCACTCTCCTCTAACCCATGGCCCAGCTCGGTGCCTGTGCTTCCTCTCTGCCAAGGGACAGCATTGGCCTCATTGTCCCTTCCTGCTCCAAAAGGCTGTGATCTCCTTTTGACGAGAAGAACATTTCCATTCTTTTCGCCTCCTCTTCTCCCCTACCCACCCGCTCGTTAGCGCTCAGTGGACAGGCACGCACCTTCCGCACCTTCCGCACCTTCCACGGTGGCTGTGCCCTGGGAGGGAAGGGGAGCAGCAGTTACTCTGGTGGCCTGTGCAGAGCCCTGAGTACAGGCCCCATGGGGCCCAGGCTTAGGGTCAGTCCTGCTTCCTGGCCCTGCCGCTCTGGTCCGGCCTCTGAGCAAGAAGCTCCCTGAGAATCACTGCTCCCTGATGCGGCCCTGGCCTTAGAGGTTGTTCCGAGGGCTGAGGACTGCGGGGCCGAGGCTGGGCTGGGGGAGACTGTCAGCCCACCAGGAAGTCACCACGCGGTGGCTGGTCCCCAGGCGGTGGTGGCAGTGCTGCACTGGCCTCCGGGAGCCCGGGAGGGAAGTGAGTGTGCTGCTGACTCAGCACCAGGCTGCGGGTGGAGGGGGTGGAGGAGCTCTCGGGCTGGGAGGAAGTGAGAATTCAGCCAACACCTGTCTCAAGGAAGGGCAGGAAGCTTGGAACAGCTGCTGCTCCCCCTCTGGGGCTGTGAGTGGGTGGGAGCGGGGAGGCTCTCTCAGACAACCCCCTCCCAGGGTGGCTTGCCTTGCTCATGCTCTCCTCTCCTCTCCTCTCCTCTCCTCTCCTCTCCTCTCCTCTCCTCTCCTCTCCTCTCGCAGCTGCCAGGCCTCCATGCTACCCCCTCCTCGCCGCTGAGGGGCTCACAGTGCACCTGTTCCCCAGGCCACCCCACTCCTAGAACAATTGCTTTTGCTCCCAAACCCTGTGGGCATTAATGGGTTAATGTGCCCCCCTCCACCTCATTCCCCATTCCCTCAAGTCCCCCAGCGCTGGAGACACTGGCTTTCCTTAAGTCAAAGGGTGGCCCTTCCAGGGGGTCCTTAGCCTCCATGGCACTCCTGGGAGAGGGCAGGAATGCACTGAGGGGGATGCGCAGGGCCTGTCAGAGCTACACCCCCACCTATGAGGCCCCCACCTGTGAGGCCCCCACCTATGAGGCCTGCTGCTGCTGACCAGAGCTGAGAAATCTGCCTGGCAAAGGTGAGGCTGTCACAGGGGAAGACCGGGGCACACAGGCTGGCTCCCTTTTTCAAGGCTCCCTGCACAGGTCACCCACTGCCCAGCAGTATGGGTGCCCAAATCTGTGCCAGGGAGAGTGACAAAATGAGCTGGTCAGGGCCCGATTCGGTTGGCATGCACCGGAGCCCCTTTGGACACCAGGGTGGGTAGGTCCTGGCCTTGGCCTCACCTTTGGTGGACTCCCCTCCGCCCCTCCCAACTCCCCACCCTCCCCACATCCCTGGTCATAGATGGAGGTCAGGCCTGAAGGTGGGGGAAGTGGGTGGGGGGTGCGGGCAGTGCTCAGCTGCTCTGAGAGAGGCAGGGCCCAGGAGGCAGCTCCTGCCTGACATCCTTTGGCTGAGGAGATACTGAGGCTGCCCAGGTGGGCTTGCCCAGGGACAGAGCTGTCGGCCCAGAGCAGCATGGGAAGGGCAGCAAGAGGCAATGGGAGAGAGCCTTGGCCCCACCAGGATCCAGGAATCCAGCTGTCTCCTCACAAAGAGGATCAGGACAAGGGGAAGGAGGAGGGGAAGAGAGGCCATCTGGGGGAAGAGAACACCAGCCGACTGCCCCCCGCCTGGGAGTGAGCCGGGAGTATCATGTGGAAGGTAAAAGAGAAGCCCAGATGTGAACCTGAGGTGGCGTTTTCCTGTTCTGCCCCTTCCCATCCCATCTTATAGAGTCCCTGACCAGTGCAAGCTTCCTCTGGAGTTGCGGGTGGGGCCGAGAAGGAGCAGAAAGCGTGGGAAGGTGGGAGGAGGAAGTTAGAAACCTGCTCTGCTGTCTCGCTCCTCAACAGGTGCCACTCATCACATGGGTGCCCACCAGGTCTGTGCCCATACCTGCCAAGCCCTGCCTGGTGCTGACATGGGTGGGTGGGCGCATCCAGACCAGAGGGGAGCCTGGCCAGAGGGGTGTGACAGACCGTGAGCAGAACTTCTGCTCAGCACTAAAAAGAGCTTCACCACCCTACAGGGTAAACACAGCCTGGCTTCCTGCTTTGCTACTAAATTTGGGGAAAAGGTGATTTTTATATTAAACTAAACAAGGAACTCTTACGTCACCAGTTGCAAATTTTGCATGAACTTTTGATAAAAACATGGAACTTTGATGACATATTCATTTGGGGTCCCTCAGCTTGGCCTGCCCCCTCTCACATGCGGGAGCCCTCAGGGATGGGAGGCAATCTGGCGATCAGGGGAAGGTGATTCCTCATCACACCTCTTTTGCTGCCATTGCTCGCAGGGCAAGCCTCGGCTAACCCTGGTTACCTGAGCCTCGGGTGGCCCTGGGCAGTTGGGCAGCCACCATCCGAGGCTTGCCTGTGCCTCCAGCCTGCCCTGGGTGACTGGGAGGCTGAAGGGACTGGGGACTCTGGAGGTAGGTGTACAGAGTGGGGGCAGGCCCAGCCTTTCCATGCACCTGCTGCTCCCGTGAGGCTGAGGAAGCTGGGCACTGCCATCTTGTGGCTATATGCACCGCCATCTTTGAGGGTGTGGCAGTCAATTAGCATGTTCCCTCCTATTGGATGTGGGAGTTGCCACCTTTTGTGATGGCGTGAGGGTCAATTAGCATATTCCCTCTTTATTAGATATGATTATTATGCCTCCTCATTGTTTCATAGGGGTCTGTCAAGACTCCAGCCTTGTTTTCTAGGTCTTAAAGGGCAATGCCCAAGTCTCATCCTTAGCCCTTTGCTCAGAACACTTGGAGCTCTGGGTAGAGGGTGTGCACTTTGTTTTTGACAAAAGCCAATCAACCAGCAGCAATGCTGATCAACAGGCAACACTGCTGTGCTGACAATGAGGAGTGACAAAGCCCAGCTCCCTCACAAGACATCAGCCTCCTCCCACACCCCCTCTGCAGTACTCTGCTTCTCAGTCCACCCTGTGTCCCCACAGCCCCTCTGCCTGCAACACCCTGGTCAACCTCACACATCTTTGAAGGCTCAGCTCAGCATCAGGCACTCCGGGCACGCCCTTCCCAGGACAACTCCCCAGGATGGCTGAGAGAGCACCAGCACACACTTGAAGCATACTTTCTGATGGTTCATGTGTCTGGTTCTCAACAGACTGAGTCTCTTTAGGGCAGACAAAGCGCTTAGGAGAGTGCCAAGCACAGAGCAAGTGTGACAGGGGTGTTTGCTGTTGCCATTATCATCCCTAGGTCTCCAGTGCCTGGCACGGTGTCTGGTCCAGTACAGGTACTCAGTGCATATCAGTTTAATGAGCTGAACAAATCCATGATCAAACCTGAGCCTCATTATAACCCTGTTGGGGCTACAAGGATTGTTCCCATGGAGCATAGTTTGGAAAATGCTGGCTTGGGACCTGGGTCATCTAGGCTCAAGACTGGCCCAGGGCAATTCCCTTATGCTGAGAGGAAATGGAGACTGAGAGGAAGACCAGCAAAGGTGGCTCATCAGGTAGTGACTGCCTGCATTGAAGGCCCCCTCATCTAGTCTTCCAACCACAAGTGCCATCCCTCGCTGCTCCAGAGAAGACTCTTAGGTTAGAAGTCAGTGGAGAGCCGGTCACTCTCAGTGACACACTTGCTGGCCAGCGAGGCTAGGCCAGCAAGTGTGCCTTTTATTCTTGACCTTACCCAGATTTCTTGGGGGTGGGGTTTCTCCCTACCAGCTGGGAGCCCCTATGGCCTTTAACCCCCAGCTACATTTGACATACTGCACACGATCCAGGTAGCACTCCATGTTCACAGAATAGTGCATCCAGCTGCCCATCCCTGACACACACCCATCTCCACACAACCCCCATGTAATCCATATCCTTATACTACTACCCCAGACATTTAGCACATCAGCATATACACTCATTACTATCTTTACACAGTAGACCAGAACACAATATATACACACACTCACATTCTCAGATGGAAATACATACACACCCTTAATCACATGCTGCTCACACAGAGATGTGCACACAGGTACATGCCATAGTTCCTATGCACATTATCTCAGGAAGTACAAATTTAAGGGGCCCAGGCCTGCTGGAGAGCCCAGGCCAGTGGCATCCAATTGTCACTGCCCCAATTGTCACTGCCCCAATTGTCTCTGCTGTCTGCACAGGCCCATGTTGGGGCCCAGGAGGGGCAGTGTCTCTCTGGGCTCCTGAGGGAGCACAGCTGATTTATCACCTTCTCCACTGTAACCACCTGGTGATGGATGAAGCAAACATTGCAAAGTCCCTTTGGGATGCTGTGGTTTGGAGGGCTTGGTGGAGGAGGTGGGTCTCAAGTTGGGGTTGAAGAGTGAGTTCCATGTTAGTAGAAAGTGAGAGAGAGGAGGACAGTGAGGTGGGGGGAGGCTGCCTGAGAGGCATGGGGAGGAGTGAGCTTGGCTTGTGTCCCCCCAACCCTGAGAATCCTGCATTAATTACAGGGTCAGTTTGGGCTGAGTTGAAAGAAGAGGAGATGAGGCTGGGAAATGGTCAGCAGCCCTGCTTGACTGGGATCGCTGAGCAGCGACCCTGCTGCCTGGGAGACTCCTCAGCCAGTGCTCAGCCTCTGCACCAGGTGGCCGGAGGAATTAAAGAGATGGTGCATTAATATTAATGTTGCTGCCCGCTTTATAAAGTGTCCTAACAAGCTGTTGAGCCAGGCACACTCAGTCTTATTTACAGCTGCTATTATTTCTCTGACATTGAGATTAATTTGACGATAGCTGTTTATAAGCTCTTCTATCATCAGATGGGCCCATTACCTGGGAGGCGAGGAGGGCTGGATTTAATTTGTGTTCAGCGCACTGGGTTCTCCTGCTCGCGGAGTATGTGTGGGAGGAACAGCCATAAATCACGCAAGGCACCAGTGGTGCTGAAACCGGAGGCCTAGAGCGCCAGGCACTAGCACACTGTGCGAGAGAGGGCATCTTGGCAGGTGGGTGTGTCTGCAGACCCAGACAGTTGATGGCAGGTGCTCATCAATAGCCATGCCGGGAGAGAGACCCTGGGACGTCACCTGGCCAAGGAGCTTCAAACTCTAGAGTCTACACCAAGTAAGAATCACCTGGAAGCCTGTTAAAACCCAGATTCTCTCAGCCTTCCAGACCATCGTCACCTCTGGGGGTGGGGCTTGGGACACCTGCCTGATACACTCCTGCCTCAATGAGTCTTTAATACACACAAACATACACACACACACACACACACACAACTTTTAAAAATGTGATTTGTTTGTTTGTTTATTTATTTATTTATTTATTTTCTTGTTGACACTATTACAGTCTTGCTCTATGAGGGCAGGGAGAGCTGTGCACAGGCCTGAGCTGTACCCTCCAGGTTCCCTTGCTGTAAGCACAGGCTCCCTTCCCCAGATGCCAGAAGAGAAAGGAACGGGGAGAAGGGCTGGCAAAGAATGAGGTTGCGTCTTGAGCAAATGGTCAAGTTTGCAAAAGCCGTCTCTTTACACCCACAGCGTCCCCTCCACCAGTTGTGAGCCCTCCCGCCAAGTAGGAAAGAAGCCTCAGTTCCTGACTGTAACACTGGGCACCTTATAAGCATCATCTCTGTCATATTATGTTGATCTCCAATGACCTTTTTAAAAATCTGATTGAAGGATAAGAAAATGGAGGAGTTGCAAGAGGCAGTTTTCAGTTACTGCGATGGGGTTTAACTCCAGCTCACACATCACAAAGTCCTTTCTATAACCTGGGGGAAGGACCCAGCTGTGAATTGCACGCACAGATAATGCATCCTCAGCTGTCAGTGAAACTACCCGTGTGTGCTGGAATGGGGTCCACAAGAATTCGAGGTGGCAAAGAAAGGGATCCTCCTGCTCCATGCATCTAAGGAGTCTTCTTCCGAGGGCTGGGTATGTTTTCCCGGGTGCCTCTGGAGCAGAAGGCAGTGGATCCTTCTCCACTCGTGCTTGGCTGACCCTGTCACTGCAGACCAGTGGTCGAGATAGTTGTGGGGCAGGAGGGCTCAATGCCCATCATCCAGGAAACAGAGGCTCAGAAAGAGGAAGGGACTTGGCCAAAGGCACTAAGCTGAGATAAAGACCATGACCCCCCTCTTCGCCATTCTCCATTCTCATTCCTGGACCAGGAGGGCAGGAGCCACAAAGTCTCCATGTCTGGGGAAGGCCCAGGGAGGGGCGTGCAGGTTAGCAGAGGCACCTGCAAGAGGTGAGGATGGACGTCTTAGGGAAGCAGCTGTGATGGGAGAAAGCATTGCAGGGTCCGGACTTGGGGGCTGGGCTCAGATGCCAGCTCCCAGACTCACTGGTGTGTTGAAGGGTCAGGGTGGACATTAACTGACATAAGTTTGTAAACTATCAGGGGTCCCTGAGATGTGAGGGCTTCTGTCCATTTGAGCTGTAAAGATGAATTTTCTCATGCATGAGACACAGTGTGATCAGGATGTGTGGTGCTGAAATCTAACAGTGCTACGGGAACACGGGGCCCCTTATATCTTAGAGGTCAAGCAGGAGGAATCTATACAAGAGTCTCAATAGCTGGTTAGGACATCTCTAGGGTCTCTGCTTGATACTCTTCAGGGCTTTCAAAGAAGCTCTCTACTGTCTGCCACAGCGTTGTGAGCTTCTGAGATGCACACACTTTCACATTTCTCAACTGAAACTGGGATGTACCTTATAAATACCTGTGTGTCCTAGTTTTAATTGTCTTTTAAAAATTCTTTAACTGGTTCATATAGTGATGGTGCACTGTGCAACTGATGGCCTCTTAAGCTGGAAATTTGTCACTTTTTTTTTTATACCCTATTCACAAAATTTGGGGGACCAGGGGTAGGTCTGTAGAGGTCACATTTCCCTTCATCTTGTTTTAACATTTCTCAACTCCTCACATCCAAGGTCTCAAGAGAATGAACACACCCAAGAGGACTGGAAGTCAGGAAAAGGGAGATGAGAGTTCAATGGTCCTCTGATGGGGACCATCCTTGTTAACCCTGTTAGCCTCCAGCTGGTCCAGTGGGAGGAGTACCCTCTTTCTGCTCACTTTTCAGGGCCTGGTGAGGATCTCAGGGTATACTTGCTGTTGAAAAAGCTTCAGACATGCCCCAACTAGAACAAATGCTAACTTCCTTAACTTTCTCTTTCTTCTCAAACCAAGCTGTTCTAGCCTCCTTTCTATACCCATCTGAGGACCATCAATCTTCCAGACACTCAGGCGACCTTCTGGAATGCTGATCCCTCCCTCTCCTCTAGCAGCCATGGTATCCTAGTCCTCTGGGACAGCCCTTCCCGGGGCCTCTGCTGCCCTGCATTTAGTGCCTGCTTGGCCTCCTGGTACCTCCCCACCCCTTGTGTACTCAGATGTCCCCCTAAGACTTTCCCTAAACCCAACATTGCACTGTGATCCAGGGCTTTCCATGGCCTCACTGTGCCTGCAGGACCCCAGCACCTAAATACCCAGTTCAAGCCATGACAGGAGTAGGGGAGGTATCCAACTTACATAGATGATGATGATGACATGGAAAGGTCTCCATGGTGGGTGGACTCATGGGCAGTTGCTGGGCTTAGGCTTCAGGGCTCATCCTTGGCAGGGTTGTCATGGCCCTTGGCTCTAAGTTAGGATGAGGTTGGCTCAATGCAAAGCCAGGTCTATATCTCCACCATTCTTCCTCATTTACTCCTTTATTATTTAAATAATTACAAAGTTCCTACTCTGTGCGAGGAACTGTGCCGAAGCTAACAAAGAGATTGCCTAATCTTCCTTGCATTCATACATTCATTCATTCATTCCACAAATGCTGATTGACTGACCCTGTTTCAGGTGTGTTCTAGACACTGACAAGCAGCAGTGAACAAGACACAGACAACTGAGAGCCGGGAGAGTCATGGGGTATCACTCCCAGGGCTTTGCCTCCCCAGACCCCTCTCAATAGCATTGTACTGGCTCTTCTCATAGTGTCACCTTTCCCCCACTGACCCTGTGCCTTCATTCTATACCTTGGTTGCATCTGATCATGGTGCACATGCAGAGGTTTTGCACTCAGGAGAAACTGATAATCCAAAGACTAGAGCAACTGCCTACCAGGCCAGACAGAGCCTGGGTTGGATAGACAATATTCTGTACCTTGAGCTGCAGCATTGACTTCAGGTGAGGACACCTGGCTTGGTCCAGTTCTTACCCCATCATTGGATTACCTGGGAAGCTTGCAAAACTCATTCCCATGTCCCACAGCAGAGCTATCTTTCTGGGGTATAAATCTGTATTTTTATTTATTTTAAGTACAAGCTAGTTGTTTTGTAATTAAACATGAAGGAAAATGTAAGCAGCATGGAAGACTCATCGCTGAACAGTTTAACTCCTGCTCCCCTACCCACGTCACCTTCGCCCCTAGGTCCCTCCCCAGAGGTGACCACTGGTCATGCTCTTCCTGTGCCAAGCACAGTGCTAGACATTGTGCATGTTGGCGTGAACATAACCCATATGTTCCTGCCTCATGGAGCTCACAGTCTAGTGGAGATGACTGGGCAGGACCAAATGACCCACAAATACATGCATAATGTGACAAAGGTCAGGCACAAGCAGAACAGAATGTCAGGAGAGAGAGTATCAGTGACAGTCATCTTGGTGGGCTGTGCTGCAGGAAATGGGTGTGGATGGGATAAAGACTTCACAACTACCTGTCAGAATCTGGATGATTCTGAAGGAATTCTTGGGGGGGGGGCGGGTCTCCCCTCTCCATCAGGACCCTCTCCATCATTTCTCACTTGGTACCTGGGGTACAGAGGGGAGTAAGACTCCCCTGATGTTTGGGCATCACCATCCAGTTAGGTAGACAAGACATTATCTGTAATTAGGTTTCCTAAGGCTGCCATAACACATTACCACAAGCTGGGTGGCTTCACACAATAGAGATCTGTTCTCTCACAGTCTGGAGGCTGGGGTTTGGAATTAAGGTGCTAACAGGGCCGTGCTCCCTCTGAAGTCTCTAGGAAAGGCTCCTTCCCGCCTCTTCTAGCTTCCAGTGGTGGCTGGCAATCCTTGGAGTTCCTTGACTTGTAGACATATCACCCAAGTCTCTGCCTCTGTCATCACATGGCACCCTCCCTGCTGTCACATGGCCTTCTCATAAGAACACCAGTCACTGCATGAGGACTCCCTCTAACCCACTCATCTTAACTTGATGACATTTACAAAGAATCCCGCTTCCAAATAAGGTCACATTCACAGGTACGGGGGTTAGGACTTTAGGGTATCTTTATTTTTGGGGGGAGGGAACAGAACTCAACACACAACAAGGATGAGACCTGTAGTCCCAGAGACCAGGACAGCCTGTGAGGGCTGTGAGGATTCAGGGAAGGCACATGGTCCCTGTAGGCTGGGTGGGCAGGGCAGGGCAGGCTTTAGGAAGAGGAAAAAGCTCAGTCCACGGGGTGGACCGGCACCTGGGGAGGAGGGCAGAGCGTGTGCCAGTGAGTGAGCGGAAGACGGCAGAGGCAGGAATGCACAAAGCACACACTGCATAGGAAAGAGGCTCTGCTGCCTCCTCAGAGCCCCTTCCAGAACGCAGGCCAATAAAACGAGGCCACAGCGATTCTGAGGGTAATGCGTCCGTCAGGGCGTCCTGAAGGTAGCTCCTCACTCCTGAAGGAAGCTGCTATGGGACTGTGGAGTGTTCTCAGCCTTCCTCTGTGACCTTTCCCAGCTCCCACTGGCTGTGGCCTTCAGGTATGGTGACTATCACCTGGGCCCCTGCGACGAGCTCACACATGACCTTTTAGTCCAGAATTTCTGGCCCTCAATGAGGTGTTCCAAACACCCACAATAATCCTTCTTCTCCTTCTATGCCCACACCAACCAGCTCCCTTTTCTATCCTCTTCCGGGTCCCACACAGGGAGAAACGTGTAGTTGGGATGAATGACATCCGCCTTCTCATCACTGTGTCCCCAGTGCCTAGAGAGGGTCTGCTCAGAGGATGCAAGAAATATGTTTTTCTTTTTAAAAAATGTATTATTGACAGTATTACAGATGTTCCCCATTTCCCCCTCCTTTGCCCCCCTTCACCTCACCCCTGCCCCACTCCAGGCCTCCCCCACACTATTTTCTGTATCCATGGGCTATGCCTATATGCATAGATGTTCTTTTGACTTAAAGCATCCACAGCAAGAGGAGAGACACCTGACAGTCAGCCCCTCAGATCTTGTCCCTGCAGGGCCCAGATTCCCCAGCCCTTCACACACAACCTCGGGATGCCCGGGACCACAGAGCTGTGGGGGAGGCAGAGCCCAGGGCCAAGGCTTCAGTCCATAGCAGGTAACTTCTCATCTGCTTTCAAAGTGGGCTACCATGGGATATTGCATTTCAAGGAAAGTCTAGGCAACTAGAGAAAGTTGAAGACTAGCCTGTCCCTCAGGGAGCAGCTGGTGGGAAATAGCTGGGAAGGGGAGAGGACTGGTTCTGATTCACACCACTGGCTGGTGGCAAAGCCCGGGTGTGAGCGTGTTTCCCAGATGCCTGGCAGAGAGGGTCTTACCCCTGCACCCCACCCTGCTGCAGTCCCCTTGGATTAGATAATAGCTTCTTGATCTCCCGAGAGAAGTGCTCAGCAGCTCTGAGCTGGCCCTCCCCAGCTCCTGATGGGATAATGAAAGCAAAAGATGAACTCTCACCCTTGCTCTCCAACGTGAAATTTCAATTCCACGCCTGTAGCCTAGCTGTTCTAAAAAAAGAAGAAAAATATTAATTGCCTACATTGATAATGATAAATCATATGTATGTAGGTATATGTGTATGTAATAGATATATAGGGTATTCCCCAAAATGCATACACCCTTCAACAGCTGATGGCTCAATTTTGAAAATGAAATGTATTTTAATAAACACTGCCTTTACATATTTTGGGGGACACTATATATATGTGCATATGTTAATATCTGACTGGGCATTACAGGTACACGATAAACCATTGAAAGGCAGAGGGTGCACACAGTAAAAACAGGGTCCCCTCCCCTGTGCCAGTCACCTGTTGGCCCTCCACAGTCTCCTCTGGACCCTGTGGAGGATTGTCATGCTTATTCCACTTGATCCTCCTGATGCCTGTTAATGTGATTCTCAAGATCATTATTAAGTATACATGATTACGGAAGGAGGAAGAAGCAGGCTGACTGGGGAAGAGTCTGCCTCACCGTAGGGTGGTGGTCCAGGTGCAAAGGCCCACCCCTCCCCAGGTGCAGCTGGGAGGCCCAGGAGGCTTCCATCCCCTGCCTGTGCTGGCTCCTGGGTGAATGAATCTCTAACCCTCCACAGCTTTTGTCTCCTACACAAGCAAATGAGGGGGTTGGGTGAGATGCTCTCAAAGATCCCTGTTAGCTTAAATTTCCATGATCCTATTATCTATTACATGCCCCGTTTCCCCACTTAAAGAAATTAAGAAATAGGGCAGCTTTGAAGATAGTAGCTCATTTATGTCCCCGGAGGATTTCAAAGGCGTTTACAGATTGCAAGCAAAATGGAGCTCACATTCTGCTGCAATTGGCTTGCCAAAGGCACCTCCTTCCACTTACTTCCCACTGAAAAGTAGGGGGTGTAGTCAGTGGGCCCTAGGCTCTAGGCTTGGGAGCAGGTCCAAAATGAGAAGGGTTCAGGGGCAGTGCCTTCCCTCTCTGATATCAGTCTTTTATCCACTGGGCCAAGGGGTGTGCCCCACGGGCCTTTGGGATGTATTCCTAAGGAAGCCAGGTTTTCCCATGTTTCTACCTGAGATTTCTTAAGCCCGGGTTTACCATTTCAGAGCCAGCCTTGGGGTGCTCCTAAAAGGGATTTCCCTCAGATGCTTGCCTTCAGGAGTGGGTTGGGGGTGGGGGTGGATATGGAGAGGTCCTACAGGCCCTGGGAATTTGGCCCACCCATCAGCAGTGTCACAGCTCTATCCTGAACATCCTCCTTGTGACTCATGCTCTGTTTTTGAAAACCCTGAAGAGCAGCATGGAAGCCACCCAAATAGATAGATGGTGGCTCAGCCACGCCTAACTCGACTGAACCATTGAGAGCCTCAAAGCTTTGTTACTTACAGACTCAGGGTAACTCGGCCTTGGTCCACGAAATCATGGTAACCTGCTTGGGTGAACAAATAAAAGAGATCTGTGATAACCACACCAAGCTCAGTTGTACTTAGGTGTGTTCAAAGTGCTTGGCAAGTTTCCCTTCTCGACAGTCCCCAACTGGTTCTTTTCTTTAAGTCACCGAAGCACAGCGTACAGGAGTCTGGAGGACTATAGAGATGTGTTCCCTCAGCCCCTCCCTTTAGCAGAGATGGAGACTGAGTGGTGAAGGGGGAAATCATAGGATGAGACAGTGGCAAAGGGCAAGCTAGACCCTAGGGTATGAAGTCTATAGAGATCTTTCCACGCCTCAGTATAGAGTTAAACCAAGGCCAGCCTCTGCTGCCACCGGAATGGAAGGTCACAGGGTATAGGTTTTGCCTGATTTGCTGGCTACTGAATCACCAGCACCTGGCCCAGGGCTGACACATGGTAAATGCTCAATAAATATTAGCCTACCAAATGAATGGGGGTTACAACACATTCTAAATCAGAGGAGTCTGAGTAAGTGTGGCTTTGCTGTGCTGTCAGCCAAGGAAACACCTTTTCTGGGCTTGGAACATGGCCCTGAGGTGAGCGTTCTTAAATTCCTCCACCTCCTTTGGCTGCAGAGGAAGCAAAGGCCAAGTCTATCCTGGCAGAATAGATGGCTCTATTTTAGGTGTTAAAAAATATTGAAAGAAACATGCCACAGTGTCCTCAGCCAGGTCTGCCTTTGTTTGCAAAGCTCTGACTTTCATAGGAGCTGCACCACCTGCAAGAGATGCCTAGACCTGGCTTCTCCCAGGGCCTTTGCTGGTCCTGGACTTAAGGTGTCCACGAATCAGGATTTACCCTATTCATCCCGGCAAGCCCCCTCCTGTGTGTGGTTGAAGCCTTCTCTGTATGCAGCCCTGTCATGGGCCCAGGGAAGGGGACATGGGGAAGAGCAGGTGGTCAAGTCGCAGTCCAGCCCATGGGTGCTGCTGGGCTGGTAGAGGTGCCATGACTAGCATTGTCATAGTGAGCTGGCCTTGTCCCTCAGCCTGGTTGCAAGGTCCTTGATGGCAGGGACATGCCTCTTTGTCATGAGTCTCTTTGGGCTTTTTGAGTGGAATTGAAGAGGTCACAGAAAGTAGTTGGGCTCACCAATGAGAATGTGATTTCCAGGCTTACTTCTCAGAGGGCCTGAGGCCCAGGCACTGCTCCCTGAGCCACACTTTCTTAGGGACAAAAGATCTCCCAGGATCATGCGCTCTCCATCACTTCCCCATACACTTCCCCCAACCAGGAGAAGTTTGCTTAGGTCAAAAAACCCTCCACAGGTAGCCAAGATGTGCTAACGAAGCTTTAAAGAAAGGTTCCCAGGACACAGAACACATTTTTTCAGTAACCACTGAGAGGCTCAGTTTGTGGGGCCTCGAGAGGACTTTACTAGGTGATGTCTGCCTTGTACAAAGTTTGAGGTGACTCCTGGGCTTCAGGCCACTCCCCAAACCTCCTTGTAAGAAACCCTCCTTAATTCATGGCTTGATGCCTAAATTTTAGGACTGGTTTACAATGAGATTTCTTTTCCCTAGAGGTGGCCAAAGAGAGGCTGGAGGTTACCCTTAGGTCTGCTCTGAAGTGTACTGGTTGAGAATGGCCTTTGCTGAGGACACATGGCCTCTGGCAGCATAGCAGCACCAGGAGAACCGGACCCCCTGGACTCCTCCCAGTTCCGCTATGTGCTATAGGCTGGAGGCTTCTGGAAGCAGCTGATTGGCCAGGATTCCTGGAACTTCAGGGAAATTCAGATGGTAGAGGAGCCTGGCCCAGGATGCAGGAGAGTTCCAGCTGAGTCCCTCCCAGGTTCTCTGGGATCTCTCTGTGACAACAGGGAGTGTGTGGGCTGGGGTTCTCTGGGACTCCCCTTGCTTCTAACACCCTATGAGCCTCTGGTTTTTCTGAGATATCCCGACTGTCTCCTTCCCTGCTCCTCCAGCCATGTCCTCTGCAGGCAGCTTCTTGTTCGAGGAGGGGGAGTGGAGTTGGAACCAGACTTGGGTGGGATGTGAGAAGGTTTTGAGCAGCAGGAGTTTGGATGGCAGGTGGTCCCAGCCTAGGCCTTAAGGCTCCAATATGGGCTCTTTAGAAACCCAAGTTCTATGTCAATCACCCCTTACCTCTGATTCAGGGTCACATAGGGTCAAGGGCCCAAGGATTCTGGTTTGGGATGACCTATGTCTGTGTCCAGAAGTCCTTGGAGAAGCCTTTTCTATGCTGAGTGAACACATGTCATTATTTCTTCACAAGGATCCTGGCTTTAAAAAAAAAAAAATTTAATTTTAAAATTGATTTTTAGAGAGGAAGGGAGAGGGAGAGAGAGAAACATCAATGTGAGAGTGAAACACTGGATAACTCCTGCACCACCACCCCCTGCCAGGGATTGAGCCTACAACCTGAGCATGTGCCCTGACCAGTAATCAAACAGGCAACATTTTAGTGCACAGGACGATGCCCAACCTACTAAGCCGACCAGGGCAGGATGCTGGCTCTTGGTATGCAGGATCCCAAGTATGATATCTGGCCAGGGCACCTTCTCATTTTGTGACCGTGGATATCTCACTTAACTTTTGGGTTTTCACTTAGTAACGGGGGCCTCTAACTTTGTGGCTAGATTTTCCTGAGAGTGCAGGATGTGGGCAAAGGAGAGGAGTGACTGACTGCAAAGGAGAGGAGTGACTGACTCCAGCAAGGTGGTCACCGTGAAGGAAGTTAAAATCATTTGTGAACAAGTGATGGAGATCAGTACAAGTTGGGATCTAATTAAGAACTAACGCCTGTGACACAGGCATATGCTCTCTGGAGCATTAGAGAGAGATGGATTGGCAACAACTGGCAGTGTTATGCCGGCCTCCATCCCAAGCCTTGCCCAGTCCCAGAGGGCATCATGTTTTTCCCAAATGCCCCATCAGGCCCTGTAGTTCACTTTATAATAAACCCCTGAGAACGTGGTGCAGGTCATGGAGAATTGCTTCCTGATTTCCTTATGCTCTTTACGTGGGAGAGCCCATTGATACCTTCTGGAAGATTCCAGAACTTTCTTAATAGCACAGTAGTTATTAAATGCTAGATAGTAGGATTTCTGAAACTTCTAAACTGGAAGAAAGTTTTCCTTTCTGGAATGGCTCAAACGTAGTTTTGTCTTGAGACCTTTCTCTACCCTTCCTAGTCCTGAGATTAGGTGAATTCATTCATTCATGCATGCATTCATTCACACCTATGAATTGTCCACTATATGTCAGGTGCTGTGCTAGGGGTTAGGGAAATGAGAGGAAGTGAAACAGTCTTAGAGAGCAAAAATGCAAGTCTAGCAAATGGCCTTCTGTGTCCTGATAGAAAGAATGGATTTTCTGAAACTGGCTTAAGGCCCAGTCCTCTCCTGTTGGGCTTCTGGGATTCACACCAAGAGGAAATTCATCATATACTTAATTTCTAAGAAAAAGGAAATAAATCACCAAAGCAAAACAACACTGTGGACCTTATAAAGCAAACACAACAGGAAGACACCGGGGTTGGGCGGATGAAAGGCTCCTTCCAGGCTGCCCATCTGCTGGGGGATGTGGGATCTCTTCTTACAGGCGCCGAGTTTTGGGACTTTTCCAAGGACCTTTAGGGATTTAGCTTCCTATTCATCTGGTTCAACCATCTCCAGATGTTGGCCAGATGACCCCTGAGGTCTCCTTCTGCTTTAAAATTCTGCAATTCAAGGGGTTTTCTGGATCTAAGCTCAAATTAGAGGATTGTATTAATGTTTAGCACAATTGGCGGAGGACAATTTGTCCATAGTAGCAACCTGGAAGGGAAATGAGCTCCCACTTGGAGGAAGAGTGCTCTCCGTTCCATGCAGTGATGCCAGCCTTGTACGGACACTCTACGAGGCAGAGGAGAATTGGTCTTTGAATGACAGGTGGGCCTGTTGGACCCATTGCCTGGTGTCCTCATAATCAGGCAGTTGCAGTGAAAACGTAGCCCCCAACCTGGGCCGTAACACCCACTTTTCCCAAAGCCTGGAGCAAACTGTGTTAGCAAAACTTCTGGCCACGCACTTCACCAAATAGGCCTTAATTTCCCCATCAGCCTTCTGTGACTGTGCTCAGTTAAGACCAGATTCAGCACCCTTGACTATCAGGTTAGAGGTTTGGTTGTCAAGCCTTCTTAAGCGTCGTCGGCATCACTTCAATGCTTTATTCAGATCACTGGGCTCTACTCCTTGATATTTACTGGAGTTGGTCAGGGATGGGGGCAGGCATCTATATTTTTTTATCACTTCCCTGTGGGATTTTGATGACTAGCCTGGATGAGAGCCACCTGAGGCCAGTGTGGTCCCCTTGGCACTGCCCTTACCTGGGGAGCTTAGTAAACATGAAGATTTGTAGGCCCCTCCCCAGATCTACAAAGTGAGAGCCTCTGTAGGTAATTATGATACAGTCTGATAGTGGAAAACGACCATGCTAGGCTTTGTCTGTTTCCCCAGTCCTCCATGAGCCCAGGTGCTTGTGCAAAGAAATCCTGCCCAATCACTATCCTAAACTTGGGCCATGGGATGGGAAGCTAAGACTGCAGGACAGGGCTTAGTCATGGGGTTGAGGAGCAGAAAGAAGCTCACCCATATGAAGGTTTGTCACGGGTGTTGTCCTCATCGGCAGAAGCCAGTGGGCCCTCCTCCGGAGGTGCTCATTTGTGCAGTTGTCTTCAGGACAGCCCCATGGACTTCAGTCTTCTCAGTCACACAGTAGGTCCAGAAGCACTTACTGCACACCAGGTCCTGGCTGTGAATGAAGAAGTGGGGCGAGCTGTGTTGAGTCCAGCATGGTGGCTGAAATTACAGCCTGGAGCCATAACGCTTGCACTGACACCCTGCTCTGCCCTTCACTCCTGTGTGACATTGGACAAGCCACTTAACCTTTTTGAACCTCTATGTCCTTATGTTTGGCAACTCATATCATTAAACCAACAGCTGTTTATTAAATTCTGATGCACAATGAGCTGGACTTGACCATATGTCATTTCGAAGAGCTGGGTACAGAGTCCTGGACGGGCCATATCAGGCATCCTGAGGACAAGGCAGAGTTCCTTGAGGGTGGAACAAAGGAACTGGTATCTACACAGGAGTGCATCCCCAGGGCAGTGCTGGAGGGCTGTGGGTTGGCTGGCAGGCCCTCGAAGCCTGGTCTGTCTGCCATGCTTCAGCAATGCCAAATCCAGGTGCACTCCAGAAGCTACCAGCTATCAATGAGGCCCTGGTGAGGAGCTCTGGCTGGAGAGGGAGGGGAGCCCATTGTAGTGCTGACCCTGCCATTCACTCATGGGCATCCTTAGTCAAGCCACTTTATTTCTTTCTGCCTCAGTGCTGAAAGAAAACACACACACACACACACACACACACACACACACACACACACAAAAACACGCCCCTGTTCTGCCCAGAGGTTCAGTGCACAGCACAGCTTGGGTTCCGTGGCATCAGGACAACATTGTCACTCCATTATCCCCTGGGTGGGCATCTCAGGCTCACTCCCAGCTCATTTGGCATTCTAGCTTGTTTGGGTCCTAGGAGAGAGGGCCACCATCTGTAGAACTAGTTGATGTTACCCTGGCAACAGGCAGGTATAGTCCTGGGAAGGGCTGGCCTGAAGGGTTAGGGTTCTCCTGTTGGGACAGTGGAGGGGAGGCAGGGCGAGGGAGCCAGCCTTCTCTTGTTCTGGCTACAGGAACAAAGGTTCTGTTGCCTGTGCAGGGCTGTTTTAGCCATCCTTGTTAAACCCTGCACATCAGGAGAGGGACAGAATCCGCATGCTCCCTTTATCTGACCACACTGCAGTGCCGTTATGTAAGGGCTGTGTGCTGTCCAGGAGGCCTCCTGAGGCCCGTGGAAAATGAGATTTCTCCCCCTGGCGCCTCTCCACTCTCCCTTCTCTTCCCACAGCCTCCCAATGGCTCCATCAGCCCCACTGAGGGGGGGGGGGGGCGCTTCCTGCTCTGAAAGGAAGCCGTGTGTGTGTGTGTGTGTGTGTGTGTGTGTGTGTGTGTGTGTGTGTGTACTTAAAACTCCAAAAGTGATGAGTGGACAGAGGGCCCACTCATCCTTCTCATTACTTGCCCCAAGCCCCCTGCCCACTCACTAGGCCCCGCCAGAGTGTAGTCTCCTGTAGAACGTGAGCTTCACACTGCGGTGCTTGGTCTAGCACAGCCAGTGCTCAGCCTCTGGGGAAAGACGATGCTAGCCAAAGGCCAGGCAGGCCTAGTCACAACGCACGTTCCCACAGAGCATCATGCAGGCTTTCTTGCATCCTGACAACCACTGCCTTCACAGGCAGATGAGGAAAGTGAGGCTGGGAGGGAGGGGGGAAATAGGTTGGATTGGCCCAGCCAGTAGTGGGCTCCGTCTAGGCCTCTGACTCCCAGTGGCCCCCCGTGTCCTGCCTGAGAGGACTGGCCTGGTTGATGCCTCCCCAAGAGTAGGTCACCTAGTGGTGTCTCTTGCCTTTGATGACCCAATCCCAGGAGATACAGTGATAAGCGAGAGCATAGTGTTGTGGCTGGGCTTGGTAAAGCCCTGTGATGCCAAGGCCGCGGCCAAGCATCCCAATAGGCTCCATGGGCTCCATGATTGCCTGTCAATCACCCCAGAGCAGACACGTGTGTGAACAGCCCTCTCTGATTCTTGCCAGGACTGGACCCTCTCCAGCACCCAAGGGGTGGGGGGAATTGTCATCTGCATCAGGCCTTGGGGAAACTCTGAGGTAGGCCTGCTCCTGCCACCTTAGCCCCAGCCCCAGCTCCCAGCCCCCAGCCCCCAACCCAGACTCCAGCCTCCAGCCCCTAGCCTCCAGCCTCCAGCCCCCAGCCCCCAACCCAGCCTCCAACCCAGCCCCCAGCCCAGCCTTCAGCCCAGCCCCCAGCCCCCAGCCCTCAACCCAGCCCCCAGCCCCCAACCCAGCCTTCAGCCTCCAGCCCCTAGCCCCCAGGACCCATCCCCTATCCTCCAGCCCCCAACCCCCAGCCCCTAGTCCCTAGCCCACCCCCAGTCTCAGCCCCCAGCCCAGCCCTCAGCCCCCAACCCAGCCCCCAGCCCCTAGCCCCCAGCCCCCAGCCCCCACCCCAGCTCCCAGCCCCTATCCCCCAGCCCCAGTTCCCAGCCTCAGCCCCTAACTAGCCCTAGCCCCCAACCCAGCCCCAGCCCCCAGCCCCAGCTCTAACCCCCAGCCCCCGGCCCCCAGTCCCCAGCCCCCAGCCCCCAGCCCAGCCCCCAACCCAGCCCCAGCTCCAACCCCCAGCAACCAGCCCAGCCCCCAGTCCCATGCCCCCAGCCCTGTGTCCCCGAGCGTCCCAGCAGCTGCCCGCCTTCCCAGAGCAGATGGACAGTAGCTCCCACAAAGGGATATGGCCCCCGTGCTGCGGTTCCCATGGCAAACTCAAGCCCCTCGTGTTTCTAATTATCCTGGGGTTCTTTTCTTCCCTGCATGAGCAGGGTGAGCAGGCCAGGCAGGGCACTCTTGTCATCCTGGTACCCCGCCCCCCACCAAGGGGCTCCCTGAGGAGGCCTTCTCACATCAAGAAAACTGGGGCTCTGGCAGCTTGCACACCAGCAAGAGAGCTTTTGTTTCTTTTAAAGTTAATTTATTTAATAAATAACTAAATTGCTCTGTACCTGCCGTTAGGCCACTGGCTTTTAAACAGCAAAGCCATCGCCCATCCTTCCTGTCCACTTTAAGTCCTTTCTAAAATCAACATACAAGAGGGAGGAAAGGACATTAGCCGGCTGGCTTCTCTGTGTCCAGAATCTCTGTGAGGTAAGTGTTAGTGTGCCCCTTTCCTGGACAAGGAAACTGAGGCTCAGGGTGGCTAAGAAGCATGCCCAGGACAACATGGGCGGAATGTGGGAGAGACCACAGCCCAGTCCAGGCAGGACCAACCCTGAACTTTGCTCCTGGTGAGAGAAGAGGCAGAGCAGAGGTACAGGAGATAGTTTTGTCGGGGGGGGGAGGGGGGGGGAGGGTGTCTTTTGAAACTTCCCAGATGGGATCTCCTCACCTGTATGCTGAAATATTAGATGAGAATTTGCAGGGTGTTGCAAAATTATGGCCTGTGACTTGGGAAAGAAATTCTTTTGGGGCCTCAGTTCAGTTTATTTGAAGTTAAGTCAGTGAACATCAGTTCAAGAGGTTTTTTGTTTGTTTGTTTGTTTGTTTGTTTTAAATTTTATGTGGAGGGTGGGGAGGACCTCAAAGATGCAACACCAAGGCCCTGCCCCTTGAGAGCCCAGGCTTCTGGGAGGAGGTGACAGCGCATGAGACAAGCACTGGGCTGTGGCCACTGCAGCCCCAAGTCAGTGCACAGACTGCCAATGCTAATTTACATTGTGGATACATTTCTATGAAAAATCTTAACAGAGGTATAAATGCATCCCATTTAATTACATCTTTAGTAAACAGACCTTAATGAAAAGAATAAAGTTTCATAAAACTGAGATGGAAATTTGAGACAGAGAATGCCAGCCCTCCCTCCCTCCTCTCCAGCATTTATTGGAACCTGCTATGTGGGAGACACACGCTGAATGAGGAGCTTTCAGTGCGGTGAGGGAGGCAGACAGATAAAAGGCAATATCGAACCAAAAAGTGCTCAAAAATGAAGTCTGTTTTTTAAAGAGGAAAGCTGTATCAACAGTGCTCCAAAATGGCTGTGCCTGGAGGTGTCACAGGAGCTCACAAGAGGGCTGCTCGCTCAGATCTGGGGCTAGGAGAGGTGACTGGAAGGACAGAAGTATTTTGCCAGGAGGTTGAGGTGGGGAGTTGGCCAGAGGGTATTGAGAAGAAAGGAGAACATGTATGAAGGTTCTGTGACCCACGTGTATGCCAGGCTGGAGGGTCTTCCCTCTCAGCTCTGCTGTTTTTGACGTGGTGACCCCTAAGGAAAGGGAGAAGGGACAGGCTACTGCTGGGAAGTATGGGGACCACAAAGGAAGCCTGAGTCACTGTGCGTGTTCTCAAGTGGCCAGTCTGATGCTGCCTGGGCTGGGGACCCGGCAGAGGGTGTCCCTGGGGCTGTCTCTCTTTCTCCCCCATTGGCTTGGGTTGGGTGTGCAGAGGCATCGCCTGAAGGAGGACAGAAGAAAACATGCAAGGAATGTGACTCCAGCAGGGCTTAGGCTTCTTTCCCTCAGAAATGAATCCATCGTAGAGAACCTCTTTGACTCTTGGGCTCCTCTGGCCGCATGTGAGAGGGGTGGTGTGAGTGTGGTGCAGCCTTGGGCTCTACTGTTTCCTGGGTCTCAGTCTCCCATCTGTAAAATGGGGCACCACTATCACCCTGCCCTCCCCTGAAGTGAGGAGGGCCGCTGTTACTGCTAGCCCATCTCGGGGACAAGACCAGGCACATCCTGTCATCCACACTGACGCCAGCTTTCCACCACGCTTGTCTCTGGGGAACCAGGCTCTCCCTCTCAGGTCCAAGGGCAAGTCCAGCCCCAGGAAAGAGGGACCTGGGCCCAGGCAGTGCTGTGCTCTCTGCCCATCGCTGGGCCTAAGTTCTCGCATCGCTGCTCAAGTTGCCCCTGGCCCAGTGCTCCTTGGGCTCCCAGCTGCATCAATGTTGGCCCTTCTCAAGGTCCTCCTATTTCCAGAGAGGCCTCCTGGAGGGAAAGCATCCTTTAAGATTCCCAGGAACAAAATAAACACTGGGGGCAGTGGCGGTGGCGGTGGCGGTGGTGGGATTCCAGGGACCACCCATGGGAAGGTATTTTTGGGGAGATGCATTTCTCCGTGGCTCTCTGTCCCAGGACTCAGCTGTAGCACCTGTCATACCTGTCCTTCCCACCAACCCTCTCTTTGCTCCGTCCCAGCAGACCTCACAGGCAAGGTGCTCCTCAAGGCCCCGTCAGAGCTTCCAGAGGAGCTGGGCGAGAGCTGTGGCCAGGGCAGCTCTCCTGAGCACCGCCTTACTCTGCAGAGCCAGGCGGCTTTGGGAGGATTGGTTGTTAAATGAGAGGCTGCCAGGATTTCAAACACAATTTTTTTGCAGCTGAGCAGCTGGGTCCCTGGTGGCACAGATCTCTCCTGGACCACTGTTTGCCCTCCTCCTGAGAAGGCAGGCCCCGTGGTGGGAGAACCTCCAGATCTGCAGCTGGGAAGACAGGGAGCAGGGCAGGAGGACATCCTGGACCGATGCCACCAGGGCCCCAGGGCCCCAGGACCCCATCGCAGGCTCTGGCTCCAGACTGCCTGCAGAGCTCAGACTCCCTGCTGAGTTTGGTTTCTGCAAATCTGTGGATTCCAGAGATGAAAATTCTTTTTTGTTTTGTTTTGATTAGAATCCTTCCCCTTATGTATCATTTAATATTTGCAAATTAATTAATGATTACACTCATCTAGTGTCATCTCTTTCTTTCCCATTGTTTATTTTACCTACAGCTGAAGGTAAAATTTCGCCCACTCCACGAATGCGGCAGGCTCTCTTGACACTTGCACATCCTCCTCCATTTCCAGCTTTTCCAACCACCCTCCATCCATTGTCCATCTCCTTTGATGTCACCACAGCCCAGGCATGGCCCCAGTGTGACCTGTGACCTGTGACTTGTGACCACAGGGACAGAAAGTCTGAGACTTCCTCCTGGTGAAGTGCAAAGCCTGAGGTGTCTCCATCCCCAGTCCCCAGCTCTGGAACCTCACCCACACCTAGCCGGCCAGGCCAGTGTGGCCAGGTCAGGGAACCCAGCTTGTGTCCTCCTTCCTATCACCAAGGTGGGCCAGGTGCCAGCCGAGGGCCCAGCCCAGGCAGGGACAGGAGCTGCCTGGGTGAGACAGCCTCAGGCCAGACAGTGGCTACCCAAGAGGGAGAAACACTCAGGCCCCATCCACTGCGGGAGATGGTCAGTTTTGGGGGCTGAAGACAGCGTCACATTTTCAAAATGCTAAAAACACAATTCTCCTACAAATATATAGTGAGCATGAGTCAAATATTTATCTAAGTCGTTAATGAGGGAACCAGCAGGATGTTAGTCAAGAGGAATTTCAAGATTATATATATATATATATATATATATATATATATATATATATATACACACAGACACATTAATGGAGGGAAAAGAAGAATGCTGAGATAAGATTGCTAAATTAGACTTAAAGCTAGTTAATGTCCAGCAGATAATAAGGCCATACCCTTTGGTGTTATATTCTCCACTGGACAGAAATCATTTGCGCCTTATCGATTTTCCACGGGTAATGTCTAACTTTGCAGAGACGGGGCTGTCTGTACCAGTAGTCAGGAGTAAGGCAAACAGTCACATTGCCCTAGAAAGCCAGATGGCTCTGCGGCAGGACTCACAGACAGCGCTCTAGTGTGACTTTGAAAGGATGCCCAGTCTTCTTCGTGCCTTATGTCAAAGTTTTGGATTTTGTTCTTAACAGCAGCCAGAAGTAGTCAGAAAACCGAGGGATTCCAGCCAGAGAGAGCCCAGGACCAATGGCACAGCAGGATTTTAAGTCCAAGGCCACTGCCCACTCTGGCCCTGCCTTCACCTACTTGGTTGACCCTTCCTCCCAGCTAGAACTCCACTGTGGTTATTAGAACAACCTGGGCCGTTTATGATGGACATGAATCCCAGAGGGTGGGAGTGCCCAAGACCTCATCCTGGGCTCCCTGCAGGCTGATGCATGTGTGCATGTGTGTGGGATTCTGTTTCCTTTCCTCACAGGCACTCTCCTTCAGGGCGCTGCCCAGAGCTGGGGCTTGAGAGCCTTTTCCTTCCTGAAACACCTATGGCCCTGTTTCCTATCGTCTCCCAAATCCGTGGCTGTTTCCTTGCATTTCTCCCATGTTACATTACCCCACCGCACACATTATAACACCTCCCATAAGCAAACCCACTCCTGAGAGGCTTCGTGAAACAGCATGGCCACAGTGGAAAGGGGCCATCCTTACCGACCACTCCTCACGTGGGACCAAGGGTAGCCCACCCCGCACCACTGCACTAATTAGAAGATGGCTCTGCCTACCCCTGGCAGATGCAGCCAGAGCCAGTGCACACCCACAGCTGCTTCAGCCCCAGGGACAGCTTTGAGCCCGCACAGACTGCTCATGCACAGGTAGATTTCCAGAGTGGCTTCCAGGGCTCTCTTCAACCTCTTGGTTGGCAAACCTTTTACAGTCCCAATGGGACATAGTCCAGCCAACACTGGCATATGTTCTCCGGGGTCCTGCTCACCACGCTGGTGCCAGCTCGTATCTCTTAAGTTAGAGGCTGCAGTTGCCAGGACGATGTGATGTCAGGGGCTAGCAGAAGCCCATTCTACCCCAGCAATTACAGGGTTGCTTCCTGGGCCTTAAATCAAATGGCACAGAAATGAGAGGGACATGGTGTGCTCTCTGGGGATGTGAAAGTGGTGGCATACCTTCCCAATTGGGTATAAATGACTATGATAGAGTGTCTTGGCTGGAGGCCCTGGACACCGGGAAGACACTGTGTGTGTGTGTGTGTGTGTGTGTGTGTGTGTGTGTGTGTGTGTACAGGGTGTTGAGGCTGAAACTGGAGCTTTCTGTTTTGGTTCTGCTGATCCTTGTGGACAGAGAACTGCCCCTGGAGCCTCTAAATCCCCCAGATTCGGCTCCTCTCTGCTGATACGTGGAAGGAGAAACAAGCTTCATTTAAAAAATGCACAGAGAAAAATCTAAGTGCAAGCCACAGGCCCTCCTCTGAAGGTGTCTGCTCTCACCCTCGGCAGTGTGAGCTGAGCACCCACCACCTCTTTCCAGAGCTCTCTGCCATTCACTCCCCATCCTCTTGATCCACTTTTGCAGTGTTGGCAGGGCCCCCTGGAGGTAATTAATTATTAAATTAGTGTTTGCCTTCTTAGAAGAGTGATTTTTATCCCATCTGTAAGTGATAAGTATTTCAGCTGAGCCCGTGAGGTGTCTGGGCTGGAGGAGTTGCCTTTATAATACTTGCCAAGTAAACGGTGATATTGTCTCCTTAAATGAGGGGATGGGGCCAAATGGCTCCTGGTGGTGTCTGCCAGCTCTGACATGGGCTCCGCTCCATGAACCCATGTCCACAGGGGGCGCTGTCAGGTCATTGGGGCCTCCCTCTCAGTTGCTTTGCCTCATGGAGCCTTGGCAGCACATGCTTGACCCATCAGTTCAGAGGGAATGCTCTCACGGGTGAGAAGGGAGTGCTGCCGGGTACCCACAATACCAGGGTCTCTCCTCCTCCTGACTGCCCCAGTGGCCACACTGGCAAGGCAGGCTGCGTGACAGGCTTCTCCCTCCATGTTCAAGGATCTGTAGGCTCTGACACCCCTGGGTCTCTTTACTCATCCTCGTTGTCATCATTATCACCATTGTCTCTGACATTTATACAATCTGATGGTTTACCAAGTACCACCATATGTATCGTCACCCTATTTGAGACACAAACTCCCACTCTGATAGAGTTGGGGCAGGTATAACCGTCACTGTTGGATAGGAAACAGTGACTCAGAGGGTTTAATATCAATTGTCTTCTAAGGCCAGTAAGTACTGAGGCCAGAACTAGAATTCATGTCTATTCTCATGTCTTGACCCTTAGATTATTTAAAAAATATATATTTTTTTATTGATTTGAGAGAGAGAGAGAGATAGAAACGTCAGTGATGAGAAAGAATCATTGATTGGCTGCCTCCTGCATGCCTCCTACTGGGGATCGAGCCTGCAACCTGGGCATGTGCCCTTGACTGGAATCAAACCCAGGACCCTTCAGTCTGTAGGCCAACACTCTATCCACTAAGTCAAACTAGCTAGGCGACCCTTAGATTTTTCCTTCCTTCCTTCCAGTTGCCCAAAAGCAGACTCTTGAGGCAGAAGGTGATTTCAGAGACAGCCAATGTAGGCTGTGCAGGCTGCCAGCCCAGCTCCTGGGATGCAATTTGAAGAACCTGAAAGTCCAGAAAATGGCTCTTGCCCAGCTGGGCTCTGGAGTCAGATCTGAGTTCAAAACCTGTCTCTGCCCTTGAATGTTGGCTGATGGGAGGTAAGGTGTGCACTGCATGGCTGGGCTCTAAGCGGCTCCACTGGGGCTGGCTCCTGCCTTCACAGAAAGCTCACAAAGGCTGCTCCAACCTTTCCCTTCAGCTTCCTGCTGCCCCAGAAGATGAACACCTTGCTGCCAACCAGACTCTCACTAATTTCCGAGTTCCCAGAACTTCCTTTCACTTAGGTGCAAGTGACTAGGGATCATGAGCATGACCTCTTGCAGAGGGATAGGCTTGTAACAGGGAGGAAACAGGAACCCAGAGTGGGCAGGTGTGTGCCTTGATTTCACCACAGAAGGTCTTCTTTCAGAGATACACACAAGAGCCTTGGCCAGGGCATCTGGAGTTGTGTTCCCCCCCACCCCCTCTTACATCAGCTTACAACCAAGACCTAGACAGCTCCATCCTCACCTGCCAGATATCCGTGACATTGGATTGTCCCCAATGAATCAAAGCTCGGGCATGGTGGATGGGGGATGGGGATCAGAGCTCCTGACAACGTGACAGTGCTGGCCTTGCACACCACATCCAGTTGTGGCATCCTGGACCATCCAAGGAAGGGCACTTCAGCTTCTGGGAACTTTCCAAGTTCTTGGCACCAGGTGGGCTGGGTCATTTTCTGCTGATTTTTCAATGGGCTGAACCAATCCAGTGGGTGTCTTCGCAGCCGGCCGACTTCCCTTTCCCTTTGAAAACCCAAGAGCTGAGGGGAAATCTGAGACCGAGCTTGAGAGTCTCCACAATGCTCTCTGTGTAAGGCAGCCAGAATGGGAGAAGCCCTTCAAAGCCCCGGATTCTTAGAAACAGGAAGCTGACTGCTGCCTTCTGCCAGGAGTCAGTGAGGTTCGCCTTCCTGGGCCAGGCCTGGAGTCTAGGCTTCGAGTTGGCTGAGGGGGCCAGGCATCCCTTCATCCTGCCCTCCAGCTTGGGGGAGGAGGGCAGGGACCTTAATTAGATGTCATTCTCCTCTCACATCTTCCTTCAGCCTTTCCCAGGGTCAGGAGTGGGGTCCCGGGTGGGCAGGAAAGTGGGATTCCTTCCAGATCAAAAAATATTCGACAGTGTCCATGGCTTCTCAATGGTACAGAGAGCAGGGATTACTGTGTCATCACTGAGGGCAGGGTAGACTGTGTGTGCTTGTGTGCATGTGGTCAGAGAGGTGGCAGGTGGGAGGAAGGAGGCAGGTAGAAGGAAGAGCCAATACCAGGAGACCAGGTGTTAAATGTCAGGTGAACATCAGGTGGCCTGAACCCTTGCCAGGAGCTGTGGCTGGTCCAGGAGAAGAAACTCAGCCCCTTGCTCCTAAGATGCCCACGGCCAATTGGGATAAGAATCTGGCACAGGTGAGACCATTGGCCAGTAATGCCAGGCTATATCCTATGAAAGGTCAGGTGGTATGGCCATGACTGCAAGGTCAGAGGAACACACAGAAGGAAGTCAGGGAAAGCTTAAAGAAGAGGAGAGCGAGCTGGAGTGATGCCATGGGGCTGTGGGTCTTGAATTGCAGGGGACTCGGCATGGCTGCCTGCTGTTGACTGAAGCATGAAGTCCATTACCAAGGCCTCTATGGAGACTAGGCCTAAAGCTGTTACCATCAAGGGATCTGGTCCCGGTGACAGGAGAGGTCAAATATCCTAAGGGCAATGACCGCTTCCCCTTGGCGCAGCACTGCTAGGTGGGGTGGGTGCTCACTGTCTTTTTCTCCCTGGTTGATCTGACCTTAGGCTTTTGGGATGCTAGGAACTCTGACTTTTAGGGCACCCCCCAGCTCAGCTTGGGACTCCCATCTCTTAGCCTTCACTGGCTCCATTTCTCCTGGTCTCCCTCTTTAGCTCTGACTTTAAGGCACATGTGTCAAACACAAGGCCCGCGGGCCAAATCTGTCCCGCCAGGCCTTGCAATGTGGCCCGCACCGCGCTGTCATCACTGCACTCCGCTGCATTTCCATCACAATGACAGTTTATGACTGTTCAGTAAACCATTCGGCCCGCGATTTAGGCTGGATTTTAGATTTTGGCCCCTTCTCTGATTGAGTTCGACACCCCTACTAAGGAATGGGCTGGCTGTTTCTGACCTTCATCTTTGTATCTCCTATCCTCTAAGCCTTGTACTCTGACCATGTGGGCAGTCCCTGGTGCAGTCTTTGTACTTGGGCTCGACCCGTTTTTGCCCACGGGCAGGGACCTGAGTGTCCATTTCTTTGTCCCCAGAAGAGGGACTGGGCAGCCAGCAGGTCACCAGTGACTAGCTGTGGCTTTCTTAAGGATGATGGCTTTTCCTGGCCCATGAGAAGAGTGCTGTTGGGACCTTGTCTCCTCTCTGACAGATCAAACAGGGAGCCTCAGTCTGTTAATGAGCAATTTGTAAGATCCCATGTCACATGCTTTGGGGAAATGAGGAAGAGGAGAGATGGGAGCAGCATTACCTATATGATGTCTCTGTGCAGGCTGAGAATCCAGGGCCATGGGCTAGGAACCTAAGGGGAGGCAAGGGCACAGGAAGCCTGGCCCGGGAGCCCGGAACTTGCTTGGTCCTGCTGGGAGGTGAGGACAAAGCTGCTCCACCAGACCCTGTCTGAGGGTGAGGACCTGGGGGCATGGTCCATTTCCCAGGGAGCCCTTTCCCTGTTGCACTAGCCCAGGCAGGCCCGGAGCCTTCCAGGCTCCCAGCCATGTGGGCCACACCAGACTCTGGGTTAGCAGACCGAATTCCAGCCCAGTCAGAGGGCGTCATGCAGCACTTCGCCTCATGCTCTGCTTTGCCAACCACAGGTGCCACTGAGGACATCTTGTTCTTATTGTGGAATTTTTCACATGTCTCTGTGTCACTCAATTAAGAATGAAGTTTCCTTGTATTTAAATTCTATAATGGATACAAGAAATGAGAGCACAAAAGGACCTGAGCAAATCTCATGCTCTTCTGGACAGGCAGTGATTTGCTCATGGCCACCTGCTACTCAGGGCTGTGCTGTGCCTGGACCACACCCGAGTGAGAGGACAGGGTGGGGGCACAAATGAAGGGAGCTGGGGCTCATTCCATATGCCATCTTCCCACCAAATCTCTTCAACCAATGAGCCACCTTCAGGGCTGCCAGTTAAGCTAGTACCAACCATTTCGGCAGCCTTGGTGCACTCAATTGTCTCTGTGGACCTTCCTGGCACCATGGGATGATAGAGGTGAGGGGACCTCGGGCATTTCTTCCGGTGGTTCCCAACAGAGCAGGAAGGTACATTCGGTGTCCAGGAGTCCATCTAACAATATGCACCTCCTGCCAGAGTCGGGGGATGCCAGAGTGGGGAAGGACTACAGTGCTTAGCCCCTCTATATGGTGGGGCTCTTACTAAGACCTAGTCACACAGAAGATAAATAGAAAACCACAGATCTGATGCAAACTCAGAAAACCTCTCTTTGCTACCCCACCCCCAGAAGCCTTGCTTGGCCTGAACTGTCCTAGGGAGAGACCTCACATGTTGCGAGTCATCCTTTCTTCCCTCCTCCTTTTAAAGAGACTTACCGAGGTTTAGCTGATGCGCAATAAACTGCACCTGTTTAAAGTGTCCACTTGGATGGGTTTTCACATATGTATGTTCCTGTGACATGTTCATACTAAAAAGTATTCAGTATTTACCTGAAATTGAAATTTAACTGGCATACTTTACTTTTACTTTCTAACCGGCAACTCTGAGCTCCATCCCCTGAGCTGTAGAGAACGCATGCGTCCCTCTGCCCAGGGATAGCCTTCTGGTGTGTAAAGACACACCCCAGTGCTCCCACGGATATGAGCCTTCCTGGTGTTTCCCCTGGGCTCAATGCCATGAGTTAATTAATGGTGTTAAGATTGTGTTGGTCTTTTTGAGTCTTGTCCCATGGCTTCTGTTGAGCTTGTTCCGCTCAAAACCCATAGCTCACGTTCACTAGAGGGCCATCAGGCAGGCCTCTCCTCCAGCCCTTAGGCAGAGGTTCCGCAACTAAATCTTTGCTTCTCCGTCTGTGGCAGTGATATATCATCTTGTTGGTTTGTAGGCCATTGGAATCTCATGGCAGCCAGAGTCTGTCACCTTGTCAAACACCTGTCCTTCCCAGATTAGAATCTATTTAAATCTGATAAGCCAGGCAGGCCCATACATCTTCATTCAAGTAACTGGTGGAAATGTGGACCAGTCCAAAGCTAAGCACAGAGGCCATTAATGTGCCCTGAAGAGGGCCCTGCTCCCCACCTCCCTCCCCTATTCCTTCCTCCCCCTCCTCCCTTTCTGTAAGTTGACATTAATCAACAGTCATTGGGCCAATTCACCCACGTGTAGTATCTATTACCTAGACTATCTCTTCCTCCCCCTCCTCCCTTTCTGTAGGTTGGCATTAATCAACAGTCATTGGGCCAATTCACCCATGTGTAGTATCTATTACCTAGACACTTCTCATTTCTATCTATAAACAGTTCATGACAGTCCTCTTCAATGTTCAGATGCATTTGTTTCAGTGAATATTTATTGAATGCGCCCTGGTGCAAGGTGCCAGTTGCCTGTGAACATCAGCTCCATTACTCGCTGGTGTTCCTCATGTCCCCACCTGGGTCTCCCAGCCACGGAGCTCATTCTTCAGGGAACTCCACTGGCCCTGAGCAATGATCAGCCTCCTCTCGCTCCCCATCCCCATTAAGGGGTTACAAGCCATTTTAAAAGCCATTAGAAATGAGTCAAGGTGTTTTATATTCCAATCTAAAATTCCTGATGTCATCTTCTTTCTTCATGGGAAAATTTAAACACAGTGAGGTCTGAAGTGTCTGGCCTCTGCTGAGCCCCTTGGTTCCTGGAGACCTGCTCCCCTGCCCTCAGCTCACATCTGTGGTCGTCCCCTGTGCGCACAGTGATATAACCTGGCTGGAAGAGGCAGGCTCAGTGAGCGTGCTGGGTGGCTCCCCTACTCTTTTTTAACTTAACCTAATGGATTCTCACTGAGTAATTTGATGCATGTAGGTCAAGGACTGGAGAGAGGGTGACAGAGGGAAACGAACAGGTATTGAGCACTTATGTTGTATCAGACTTACAATGCATTTAGTGCTCATCATATCCTTTCTCCCTGACCAAACTTGGGTTGCCCTGTTTTCAAATTGGAGAAACGGAGGTTGAGAAGTTAAGCGAGGAGCCCAAGATCACACAGCTAGGATGGCTCTGGGATCCATGCAGAATTCGAGTCCAGCTCTGTGCAGCTTCAAAGTCTGTGTTCTTTCTACTGCCCTTGGAGCTGAGCTGAACTATAAGTATAATATGGCAAATCCCATTTTGGAGGGAGAATGAGGTTCATCATAGAATTCCTTTTAATGTCGGATCTGATTCATATAAAGAGTCTACTGTTTTTGAACACATCTATTGTGTACAGTATGGCAGACTGGGTTGCTGCTCTCGGGACCCAGAGAAATTGAATGACTTGTGAAGTGTCTGAGCTGAGAGTCAGCAGTTCTTCAGCTCTGAGGGCTCCCCGTGACAGCAGCACCTGTGGGAGGTGCCTGTGGCCAGAGGTAGTCAGCATAGCTGCTGGGAGCCATGGAACTCTATAAGCCAATGGGCTGGCGCCTGGAAGGTGGCTGGCCAGAGTGTGCAGGGCAGTGTGGGACCAGAAGGGAGGTGGGGCCAGAGAGGGGTTCAGCCATGACCCAGGCTGGGACAGTGAAGGCCGTAGACTCACCAGAGACAGTAGGATGCAGTGGTGGCAGCGAGGAGTGGTTGTGGGAAGTGGTAGAAACAACACAAGTGGGAAAAGGATTGAACAGAGAGGGTGGAAGAGAGAGACAGTAAGAGGGAAGTGCTAGGAAGGTTCCTAGGATCCTGCCTGGACTTGGGTCCAGGTGAACTCTGTACACCCAGGGGTAGGACCGGTGGAGGAGCAGGTGGGAGGGGAAATGAATTTGATTTGGGTGGGTTGGGTCTGAAATGTATATAGGAGAGCTAGGTATAGAGCTTCCTAAGGTGTGGGGCTGGCTTGAGAGATTTGGGGTTATAGCTGTGAGTGTAGCCAATGACAGGGCCCACCTTGCCCAGGGTCTCCTGCCAGGCAGAGGCACGTTAGGGACTAGAGCACCAGTATCTGGACCCAGAGAGCTCTGAGTGTCCGGAGCACAAGTGTAGCCACAGGGGGTTGGGCACAGGACCCACCTATAGCAATGAGGCCAGACCTTGAGGTCCCTTATCTCATCCTGTCCCACACAGGGCTGCCTGACCTGAGGCAGGGCCTGGCTGGCACCTAGGGGTAGGCAGTGAGGGCAGTTGGCAGCTCCAGCACTAGCCTGTTTGTTTCCAAATCCTGATGCTGATGGGGATGCCCAGGAACAGGGGAGGCAAAGGCAGTTGTCTTTCCTCACATCACCCTCATTCTGTCCCTGAGCAGCCCAGCTCCCCTCTAAAAATGACTATTTATGGAGTTCTTATTTAAGTTTTCTAAAACCTTCTGGAACCTGACTTTTGCCCCTGCCTCTCCCACCTCCTGGGTGGAGATGAGACTATAAATTGCATCCTAGCGCATGCAGTTGGGCTTCCTCTGTCTGGCCTTGAATTCCCTGTGTTTGTGATCTATTTGAGGTCCTGGGATCAGTGACAGGCATACTGCCTCCCTCTGCAGGGAGTGAGCAGCCTTTGCCCCTGAGGGTGGGTAGGAGAGCAGCTCTGACCTAGGCACTCGGCTTCAGACCCACCCAGCCCTCTGGAGGAAGCGCTTTCCCTTCCTTGCAGGGCCCTGACGTTCCCTCTGGCACCTCGGCCGCTGGCTGATCACTGTGCTTCTTTGTACCTACTGTGTTTATGAATCATTGCTGCTCCCAACAGGACCTTGTAAACCCCTTGGTATTTCCTTCTAGATGGTCTCCCTAGGGTTTTGTTTAGTTTAGTTTTTTTGAAGTGGAAGGTTAATCCTTTCTAATGCAGAGGCCATTTCCAGACCTGTGGCTCCAGCAGAGGCTGGCATGGAAACAAATGACTCACAGCTGTTCTTCATGCCTGGCTTTTAAAGGTCAAGGGCAGGCAAGCACTGACTGGGAGCTGGCCTTGAGACATATCGGTAACTCCTGCCTGGGAGGAGCAAACATCCTGGTAAGGGTGACAGGGAAGACATGTGACATCACAGGCATTACATCATTACAAATGTCACAGGTTCCCAGGGAAAACCTTGTTCATGGAGAAGCATGGGGACTGGTGGCACCTTCAGGAACTAAGGGAGGCAGTGAAGGGGCTAGGGAGCCTTCCTGGGAGAGGTGGGACGGTGACTGAGCTTATCTTGTGAAAGCCCACCTGCCAAGACCATTAGGAACACACCTGCAGCCAAACACAGCAAGCGAGAGCACACATCGAGGGAAACTGCGGGCACACCAGAGGAGTTATTAAAAAGGGCACTTAGGGAGTCTGGGCTGGTGCTCTTATAGTGTGATCTTAGAGTTGGTAAACTACTGGCTGCTGGAACAGTTGAAAGTCATATTGTTAGAACACACAAGCCTATTTGGAATAATTGCTGTCAGACCAATTTGTCTGTGGTCTTATCTGGAACCTGTGGGTGTGAGTGAGCTGGTGTCAAAAGAATGTGAGTTTAGATAGTCTGTGCTGTGCCCTTCATCTGTTTTAGGAGTCACTGCACAGACCTCTTTGCAAGTTGTGGCTTCTAATTCAAGTCTCAAGTCTCAAACCAGTGCCTAGTGGCCCGCAGGGCCATTTCCTACTTCAAGTTTGTTTGTGGGCAGGGTGCTTGCCCTCTCTGTGCCTTGGTTTCCTCATCAGTAAATGAGGATAATAACCATAGCTACACCACAAGTCCAGAGGATTATATGAGGTAACATATGGGAAGCACCTAACCGTGCTTGGCACACAGTGGGTTCAGTATAAATGCCAGCCATCTTTATTACTACAAGTCTTTAAGACTGGGAGAAAGAATGTTAATGACTCCACTGCCCCAAGAGAAAGGATTGTCTGCAAGTTTATTTCCCACTTCCAGGAAAGGAAAGGATGTACTGTGATAGGAGAAACTGTGACCGAAGAATGAATGGCAATGAATGAATGAGAGAGAGTTCCAGGTGTTCAGTGTCTTACCAGTGATGTGCCAGCAGCTGTCATCATTCCCACTTCTGTGTACACACACCTGGCTTCCCACAGTTAGGAGGAGAAGGAGGAAGAAGAGGAGGAGGAGGAGAAGGAGGAGGAGGAGGAAAAGGAGGAGGAGGAGGAGGAGGAGGAGGAAGAGGAAGAGCCAGCCAGTTGTGTGTTGTGTGACAAAGGTCAGAACTGCTCAGGCAGTGAAACTGAAAGGCAAACTCACCATTGAGGGCTCTGCTTATGGCCTTCAGTTGAAGGATCCTCATGCTCAGTTTAACAAGGCTCCCTGTGCTAATGGCAGTTTCACCCCAGGAAGGTGCTGATAGAGCTTACATCTTGGCAGAGAGCTGGAGCCAAGCCTGGAAACACTCAGAGCTATCACCAGGAGCCATCCATGGGCTTTGCCGCAGGGAGGGCCTCCCAGGCAAGCGAATGGAAATCTGTCACAAAGGAATTGTAAACAGTGCCCAGTGAATGGAAGTGCTGCTTGTTCCTCCCACTCTCGTCATTGGCATGGCACATGGTGAACTCACTTTATGCCTCATTTCCTCAATTGTCCAGGTTAATGGAAATGGTCAGTAAGAGCAATCCCTGGATCCTTTACACATGTCTTTGTAATGTTTACAGGACCTTACACACACACACACACACACACACACACACACACACACACACTCATTAATCAAACATCTCCTAGGCACCAGGGTGTGTCAGGTGTGGGCTGTGTGTGGGTGGCAGCTGACCAAGACCCTGCCTCCACCCTGGGGAAGTGGCTAAGTCAAGGCTCCTGGTGACAAGCACTGGGTGGAAAGTGACAAGTGTCATAGACAAGACAGTCAAAACATGCCCAGTGGATTCAGGCACCCTCTGCTCCCTGCCTCTCCCCACCCCATGACAGCTCTCTTAGTTTGTGTTCCCTGAGCATCCAATCATTGTGAGAGTTTAAGAAAGGAGTGGACAGCTGCCTAGAGCAGGTGGGCTGCGGCCTTGCAGGAGATGACTTCAGCCCTAGCATTTGCTGGTGTAATGGGGTTACTGGCAAATCGCTTTGGGGTGGGCGAGTTTGCAGAACAATAACTGCTGTGGCGTTGGGTGGAGAAAGGAAAGAGACAAGGGCCTCTGAGCTTGGTCTTTGTCGATGAGATCTGCCATGTGCCACCATCAATAGGACGCATGCTTCTGGGTCAGCTGCTTCTTTCTCACTCTTGTCATGGGCATCTTCTTGCCAAGTCCCCTTTATTACGAATCTATTCATTTCAACGCACATTTGGTAAGTACCTACTGTGTGTCGGCAGTGAGCCAGAAAGCAGAGGGCCCACCTCATGGAGTTGACATTCTATTGTGTCCCCAACTATGATTAAGTATCATCCCAGGGAGGGTTACTTGCATGTTAGTGGGGAATCTTGAAAAAGTCTTTACATTCCAAAGGGGTGAAGCCCTACTGGTGGAATCCCAGGCATGGGTCAGACACGCAGGGCGTGCACCCAATGTGAACAAGAGGGGTGGGGGTATGGTTCAAGGAAACCAGATCCAGCCAAGTAGCTAGACATGTCTGAGTTATGGCCTGGGCTGGGCCATGGCCTTTCTGTTCCTTTCTCCCAGGTCCTTGGATGCCCACTGGGAGAAGAAGGGGCTGGGGGACCACAGTGTCCAGTCCCCCTGGAATGACATCTGGGATGCCAGGCTCCCTGGGCTAAGAGCCTCTTGTCAGCAGAGTAATTGGATATGACTTGCAGCAGCCTGGGAGCAGAGATATTCAAGCCAGTTATGCTATTTTTAAACGCCCTCTCTTTCCCAAGTGCAGATCTTGAGCTCAGCAGGAGAGAATGGCTCATCTCTGAGCCTGGGGAATCAAAAAGCAGTCCCCCTACCCCCCAGGGCTTAAATCTCCCCACCCTCATCCTTCAAAAATCAGATTTCACATTGGACAGCTGCCCATGAATCTTGTCACAACCACAGGCCCTAGTTTGGGGAAGGGTAGACTCCAGGGACTGTGGGGTCGAAGGGACATATGCTGGTTTGTGCTGGCTGCCCAGTTGGCCAGAAGTGGGCCCACAGCCCTGGTCCCTTGGTTGCCTGGTAGCACCAGAGGCTCACCACTAAGCCTGCAGGCAAACATGTCCCTGCCTGTATGCTGTCTGCCACAGTCTCTGACTCTTCCTAGCAGCTCACAGCTGCCTGTCAGGCTCTGAAGACAGTGGGAGTCCGGGCAGAGAGCAGGCTCCCTCCTGTCATATGTCTCTCTGGGAGCTGAGCCCCAGGCTGAGCGCAGCCTGGGAGGGTGGGGAGAGCTCCTGGGAGGTCAGCACTCTGTCAGTGCTAATGAGGCTGCCTCCTTGTTTCTTCTCACTTGCTGCGCTTCCTCTTCCCTGTCCGGTTTCTCCCCCCCCCCCCCCCCACCCCTCCTCCTTTCCTTGTCCCTCCCCCTCCCCCCCCCCCCCCCCCCCCCCCGTGGCTGCAGCCTCTGGCTGAGGGTCCTCTAAGCCACAGTTTGACTGTGAAATAGTCCCTCTCTAAGAGACCCTGGGAAGACAGGAAGGGCAATTGCTACTGGTGCTGACTACCCCCCACTCTTGGAGAAGGGCAAGGCCACCTCGGGCTGGAGCTGGCCTGGAAATGGAGGTGCTATGAGCCGCCAGTGCAGTGAACGTCTCCTGCTCCAAATGTCACACCTGTGGGCTAATCACTTGCCTTGTCAGAGAGGAGCACACAGAGGCTCAAAGGGAGCTTTTGGCCAAGTTCACTGGCAGATCCTCCCAGTCTCCCTGACGAGAATCTTCAAAATACCCCAGAAGTCCCAAGGCCTTGGGTGCAAAGAATGAGGGATGCTTCAACTGCAAGCAACACAGCCCCCTCTCTCCCCACCCCCAAGAAGCTGGAGGTGTTCTGGGTGTCTTCCTGCCTTGGCCAGAAGACCTGGGCTCCGTGGCATGCTCTTATGTTTGTTGCTTCTGATGACAAGCCTTGAACTCAGTTTTCAAAATTGTTTGGTTCAAACATTGCCAGCTGGGCAGTCTGCCAGGATCTCTTCTCTCTGGAGTGGGGTTAGAATAAGGTGGCTGCCCGACCCTTTCCAAGGTTGAACTGTTGCTCAAGTTCAACCCAGAGCATCTTCTATAAAAGCAGCATCACTCAAGCCCAGACTTAGCCAGATATGGTGACATCTGAGGGGCCCTGGGGGGACCCTCTTCACCCCAAAGTATGCCTGTCCCATGGAGCCTGAGTTCCCCCCCCATGTCAGGGGCCTCCCTCTGGCCTTCTGAGTAGTCCTGAGTGATGGACACTAAGGGGAGCAGAGGCCACACTCCAGCTTTGGACTCTACAGAGCTCTGGAGCTGACCCCAGATTCATCTTGTGTTAGCCAGGGCCTTGGATGGGTGATAGCAGGTTGTGTACTTTCTTTGCATTTCAGTTAATTTACCTTCTAATGGGGAAAGAAGGAGAGTTGAAATTTGGGGAGAGGAGGTGAAGACAGCTGTGGGAGACCCTGGGAACCTTGGAGGTGGGAGGATGAGGAAGGAACAGAACAGCACTGGAAATTGACCAGTTTCTACTTTGCTATACTTACATTTTTTTATTATTTTATTTTTAAGCTACTAAATGTATTTTAAAAACCATATAATATATGCACATGGTACAAAAAGATGTAACTATGTGGAGAAAACCATATTTCTCTTCCTCTGCTGCCCCAGCCACCAGGTTCCCTCGTTAAGGGGAACTGTTATCAGGTATCAGGGACCTTGGATGAGAGAGTCAGGGTGCCCAGGGTGACACCAGCTGGCTATGCAAGGCTGGGGATTATCCTCAGCCCTTTTGACTTTGCTGTTGGCATTTTCTCTGCTAATTAACATGTCATGAGGGCGGAGAGGAGGAAAAGCTCAAAACAATAGATTTATCTATTTGCCAGCACATCTGGGGAAAGGCTGTGTGTGCGAGGACAAAATAGGCCAAAAATCAGTGCTTCGCGTTCTCAAGGAAACATCTAACTATGGGTTTAAATTCTCTGTCTCTATTGCTGATGAAAGCTCTGAGAAATCGAGGTGCAACTGCAAACCCTCATGGAATAAGAGTCAGAGAGAGAGAAGAGGCATTTAAAGCTCTCTGGCTTTGTGGGGGGAAGGGTGACTAAGAGATATGGCTGTGCTTAGGGATTCATCCATCCATCTGCCTAGTAACTGTGCAGTGAGCACCCCAATCCCATCCAGCCCTCTCCTGAGGGTGCTCTGGAGGCTGCAGGGAGAAAAGACAAGGATTTTGCTCTCCAGACATCCAGACTCACATTCAAAACAATAAGAACATGACTCAAAATTGAGTCTGTACCTCAATAAATGGCAGTTAGCTTTTTCATAGCAATCACTCCAAAGCTTGGCTTTAAGACAACAACCATTTATTCAGCTCACAATTCAGTGGTTGATAATTTGAGTTGGGCTCAAAGAATGCAGTTGGAAAGTTGGCCTTTTTTTTTAAAAAAAATATATTTTATTGATTTTTTTTTTTTGCAGAGAGGAAGGGAGAGGGATAGAAAGTTAGAAACATTGATGAGAGAGCAACATCGATCAGCCGCCTCCTGCACACCCCCTACTGGGTGTGTGCCCGCAACCAAAGTACATGCCCTTGACCAGAATCGAACCTGGGACCCTTGAGTGTGCAGGCCGACGCTCTATCCATTGTGCCAAAAACAGTTTCGGCAGGGAAGTTGGTCTTATTTAGTTTTATCTGGACTGATATATCTATATCCTTGATGATCATCTGGGACAATTTATCTCTGTTGCACATGGTCTCATTCTCCAGGAAGTTAGCCTGGGCTTGTTTATATCGTAGAGCCAGAGGAAGAGAGAGAGAGAGAGAGAGAGAGAGAGAGAGAGAGAGAGAGAGAGAGAGAGAGAGAGAGAGAGAGATGCTTAATCCAAACCACTGACTTTCTCCTGAACAATTTCTGGTTCCAGAATTCTGTTACTGGACCATGTATCTCTGTTGTCTCTGGGTTCATCCCAGGAATAGGAAGCCAGCCAGGGTGCTTCTCTTGGCAAGGAACCCTGGGGTGGCTCATTGCAGGGTGCCCTGGGCACTCTCCCCTGCGTGGCTTGATGGGGACAGAGGGAACATGTGAGGAGTGGGTATTCTCTTTGCCCCATCTCTGCAGCCAGCCCTGAGCTGGGCCCAGAAGAGGATGAGAAACATCTGTCCCCTGTGAGGCACCTCCACAGATGTCTTACAGTGTCCCCTGCAGGTGGGCAAGTGAGGCCAGTTCTGAGACACCTCTACTCTGCCTTTCCCAGGCAGCTTCTCTTTCCTCCCTCTCTTTCTCTCTCCCTCTTGTTATTTCCTTTCTGCTCTCTCTCCTCTCGCCTGCCTTTCTGTTTCCTCTCTCAGTATTTCATTCGATGTCCTACCTCACTCCCTTCTCTGTCACACACACATACACACACACACACACACACACACACACACACACACACACCAGGGTGTTAGACTGAGGTGGCCATGAGCAATAACGGTTGGGAATCTAATTTAATTGCCTCTGGCTTCCTCTGAGAGCAAATGGATACCCTCCCACTGATGTGATTTGATTTCAGGGGCCTGGGGAGGCCAGGACTCCCACAGTGGCCAGACTCACTGGCTGCTGTCTGAAATCCCACCATCAGAACTTCATGATGTCTTCTTGCAAAAACATTACAGCTCCCAAGAAAAGCCACTGTCTAAATGTTTTTCCATGGCAGTTCAGAGTGGCCCTGAGAGCCAGGCTGGAGCAGGGCAGAGGCACACACAAGAACTTGTAGTTCTCATGGGGAAACAGGAGGTGGACGATGATGTTACCCTCGGTCCTGTCCAGTGTTCACAGGGCCTTTGCATAAGTGAAACATGTCTTGCAAACCTCAGGAGCAAGAGGCACAGTTCAAGTGGTTTTCTGAACTCGGTCTGCCCATTTGGGGCACCAAGCAATGTTATTGTGAGTGCCCCGCCACTTCATGAGCATTGTTGGGGTTTGGGGATTGGCTTTTTAAAAAAAATGCACTTGAGTTTTTATAGAGAATACTAGAGGCACAGTGCACAAAATTCATGCACGGTGTGGGGGGTGGTCTCCTCAGTCCAGCCTGTACCCTCTCCAATCCGGGACCCCTCAAGGGATGTCAGACTGCTGGTTTAGGCTCAATCCTGGGGATCAAGCCTGCACATGCTCAAACTGGAGGGTTAGGCCCAACAGACTGATAGCTGGAGAATGAGTAGGACAGGAGTGGGAAGAAATCATAGGGCTTCCCTGCAGGGAAGGAAAGGGAGAGGCCCAGGGCTTTGGGCAGGTGGGTGGAGATGACAGTGACGAGGTCCCGAGTCTCTGGAAGGTTCACTGACAGAGGGGAGATTTGAGTCTATGCCTTCCCTAAAAGCCAATTGTCCATGGGAGGGAGAGGGCAGAGCCAGGGAACTAGGGCACTTAATGAAGCGAGGGGACCTCCCAAGGAGGAGGGTGGTGCAGAAAGGGTCCAGGACACCCAGAGGACACAGGCCCATCTGGGGTTTCCTCTGGACTGAGGATGAGGGGAACGGAGTCAAGGGGTGCAGAGGAGCCTCAAGGGGGAGGAGCAGAGGGGGCCAGGCCAAGAAGTGAGAATGTCAGAGACGGTGACCCAGGCAGAGCCATGAGGCTTAACCGAGGCCTCTCCAGAGCAGGGAGCCTCCTCAGCAGTGGGAATAATCTAGCTGTCTTCTCATCTGAACAGTGCAGTCACTCCAAAGTAAAGTGGCTTCCTTCTCAAGACTCCAGGGCTGAGAGCAACCACTTTGAAGCCCTTGGGTAAAGAGAAAAGAGAAGAATGGGATGCATTGTGGGGCAAGGACCAGGGTCCCTGTGGCAGACCCACCCATCAACCAGGGCCAAATCGCTCCCTTACTCCCAGGGATGTGGGATCCTGGGAGAGGAAGGTGGGAACCAAACCCTTGAGGAATCCAGGAAGGCAGTCTGGCATGTCCCATCCTCCCCAGGCCAGTTCTCAGGGTGTCAGGTTCCCCGCTGTCACTCAGCTCACTGACCCAGTATCACTCTCCCTCCCAGGTGGAGGCAGAACAGGCCTTGAGAAGGGGTAAGGGGATGGGGGAGGACAAAGGCCCCGGGATGGTGTGGGAGAGAGGATGGTGGGGGGCAGCTAGCTGGCAGGGACACATTTTATGGCAGGCGCTATGGTCAAAAGACCTCACTCAGTGAAGGCGAGAACTGGCTCTGCCTCATCCACCTATAACCCTGGTGTCCAGCACAGACCTTAATGCATAGCCAAAACATGCTGGCTGAGTGAATGAATGGATGGGTGAGTGAATGAAATGAACAGTTGGACATGTAGGAAGTAGCATCTTGCTAAGCCTTGGCAGTATGCAAAACAGCTGCCTCCCAGTGTTCAGCACTGGTTTGCGTGATGGCAGAGGAGCAAATGCAACCAAAGGAGCTGGAAACACTCCTGACAGAGAAGGGAATTCTTTCAATAAGTGTCGGGGCCCAGTTTCAAGTCCAACATAGACCGGGGTGGCCCAGTCCACGAGATGGTCAATGCAAATCACAACCCACTACCCCAGAAGTTTAAGTGGTTTCAGAGCCAGAACAAAACCCCCTAACCAAGGAAGGCGGGGGGAGGGGGGGGGTGTCTGCCCTGCTGAGGGCCTTGGTTATAAACCATGCATAGTTTCTCCCAGCTCATGAGTCAGACATTCTCCTAATCCTAATATATAGGATTAGGCTCAGTTTCCCCACAAAATGCCAGGGTGAGGAGCCCCAGACTGCTTCTCATGACTTGTTCTCAGCTTCACCCTCTCTCCTGCCTTCCGCAGTAGCCACCACCTCCAATCCCTGACCCTTCCAGCAAGATCCCCACTCACCTTCCTGCTGAACACCCCTTTGGTTAGAACTTAGTTTCTGGTTTCTCATCTCTGCTAATTCCCCATCTGCTTTCTAGCTTCCAAAAATCTGTAAACACCTGTTGCCTGCTCATGTCACCTCTCTTATTCCCTCTGTTCTTTGTCCTTTTACCTGCTCTTTGCCTCTTTGCTCTCATTTCAGCAGGGTTTGGGGAGGAACTGAAGCTGCAGTTTAGCAGGAAGCCTTCCTGACAGGCCGAGTCCCCTTCCCGGCCTCCCCGAGGCCTGCAGTGCCGGGAACTACATACATGTCTGCTCCTGGGGAATTTACAAGGCCTGCTTGTCATGGAGCTCAATTTTATTTAGCAAGTGACGGAGACCCTGTTAGATGTTGCCTGAGCCCAGCTTATTCCTAGAAATGGTTGCTTTAAATAAATTATAATATTAGAACATACTATTTAATTATATTTGAATGGTTAGTTGTTCCCCCCCCCCCAAAAAAAAACTGCATAGAAAACAACTTCTGGTTGTTTTCTCTTTGGAAACGAGGGTCCCATGGGCTAGCCAAGGCTTCAGGGGAGCTCAGAGCTTGGCGAGGCCGGACACACTGTTCTCCATGTGGCATCTATTAGAAAAGGCGGTGAGGTCAGAGGTTGCGTGGGAGGTGTCTAATTCAAGAAAGCCAGTCTGCTTCAGGGACCTTAAAACCTCTTTCACCAGTGTGTTAATTTTTTTACAGGATGCTTAAAGAAAGCACCTCTTTCTCCTCCAACATGGAAGGCACGGGGTCTTTCCTTGGTGTATTCAAAATGACCATGTGGACATAAACGCAATGACCTTGCTGTGTCCTAATGAAGGTCTGGAGTGTCAGCAGCTGCAGGAAGTCCTCAGGGTGGTGGCAGCATCTGCAGGGGAGGGACGCAGCGCTGGTCCTCACCAGGTCTTCTCTCTGTCCTTGCCTCTCCAGGTGCCCCCTTTCAAAGGTCTCAGCATCCGCACGCTACCTCCTGCCGCCACTTCCACCTGGGCCCCCTGCAGCCGCAGCAGCTCACGCCCGACTTCTCCCTGGCCCACCCCGTGCAGTCACAGCCGGGCCTCAGCGCCCACATGGCCCCGGCCCACCAGCACAGCGGCGCCCTGCACCAGTCCCTGACCCCGCTGCCCACCCTGCCATTCCAGGATGTCACAGGTCCCTCCTTCCTACCTCAGGCCCTGCACCAGCAATACCTCCTGCAGCAGCAGCTCCTGGAAGCCCAGCACCGCAGGCTCGTCTCACACCCCAGGTGGGTGCTTCCTGGTGGCCAGTGGGGCTGGGGTGGGATCAAGGGCAGTCACTATGCAGCCCCTAAGTGGGTCTGTGCCTGGGCAGCGTTTGCTCAGTTAGATGAGAGGGATTTGTTTAGGCTGTGGGAGCTCTCTTGACTCCACACATGGTCAGTGTGCATCCCTGTTACATTGCCCAGGTAGGGACGGGAGCAGGGCAGCCGGTGGTCACTGATGCCTGCAGTGGAAGTTTGCACCTGGGAGGCGATTTGACAGGGCATCCTCCATGTCCTCACTAGCGTCCTGATCACCTGGTTCTAAGACCCAAGATCCCGAAGGAATACCCAAAGGACATGCTGCTCCGTCCTGCCTTCCACGAGCGCCTGGTCTGTTGGCGAGAGCAGCTATGAACAAAATGGAGAGAAAAGTCAGACGTCACTAATCTAAAGGTCTGAAGGAGCCAGAGAATTCTTCCTTCAGGAGCCTCAACTGTCAAGAGAAAGAGTTGGGGTAGCTCAGTGGCTCTCAAGCTTCTGTGTTGATGGTTATGACTATTGATACTTATTCAAAATTAAAACAGAAATTTAAAAAGTACTTATTAATTCATTTGAAAATAACCACAGGACTCATTATATGTTAACACCAATAATATATTTTTTCAAAATAGTTATATATTAATGTGGTAAGAAGAGTGACCCTTTTTCTTTTTTTTTTTTTAGAACATACTTGTAAATCTCTTCAATGCCTGGCTTAATAGAGGACAACTGTGTTCTCATGTGTTGCAAATCACATGTCACATAGCTACTGGAAATCTCTAGTGCTCACCTATGAGGGAATGAAAAAGGAAAGAACATCATAGAATGATTATGAACATAGTTTTGAGCTCATAGCTATGGAGGATTCCCAGGGGGCTGCGGCACACTTTAATAATCTTTTGGCTAGATGATCTCTAAGGCCATAAGCATCCATAGCTGTAGGGGTGAGTGCTGTATGGGATCAGAGGGAGGAGGGGTCACCATGACTAGACTGTTCAGGGAGGCCTTCCTGTAGGAGGTGGCTTTGACCTGGGCTGTCAAAGCTGGGAAGAGTGTGAAGAAAGGTCAAGGAGAGAAGAGCCTGGGGGAGCCGAGGGTGCACAAAGGTGGGCGAGACTACAGGAGGCAGATCTGAGTGTCCTGAAGACAGCCCACCAAGGACCATGGAAGTGGAGAGGGAGCAGAAGAGCCTGGGAGCCTGGGAGGGGCAGGTGACCTGCAGCAGACAAACCCAGGAAGAGGCCTCAGTACAGTGGGCAGCCGGAGAGAACAGGAATGTCTGAGTTACTGGCTGCTGTCCAGCTGGGAAGCTTCCTCAGAGTTTGGGAGGAGGGGCAAAGCTCCTGCTCAGAAGGCTGGCTGGGACTGCTCAGAGCTGCTGGGAGCTGGGCTGGCCCGGGCAGCCCTGACACCAGGGCCTCCTTCCCTTCCGGTGCAGGCGGAGTCAGGAGCGCGTGTCTGTCCACCCCCACCGACTCTACCCCAGCTTCGACTTCGGCCACCAACTCCAGACACCTCAGCCCAGGTATTTGGCTGAGGGCACTGACTGGTGAGTCTTTCCGATCCCTGGGAGAGGGATGGAGGGTAAATGGCCTTGCCCAACCCATGGAGTTTCTGTTTCCTTCCCTTGACTGGTACAGGAGACCTAGTTCTCAAGCCCCAGGCTGTGCCCCTGTCCTCAGCCACTCTCAGGGCCAAATGGTCCCCAGGGTTCCTGGTCCTGACAGTTAGCTCAGATGTGGTTGGGTGCCCATGTGCCCATATAAGGCTCAGGGCTCCTGCTCCTGCAGGGGAGATGGGGGCAGAGATACAAAACATTTCCTAAGCTCAATGAGGGCTAGGAAGCAGTGGCGCTTGGGAGAAGGGCAGAAAGAAGAGTCAGAGAAAGCTTCATGAAGAGGGTGAACCTCAAGGGACCCACAGAGAAGAGCCAGAGCATACCAGCAAGGAGATAGCCAACCAGATCGGAGACAAGGACTCGGGGAGAAGCTGGGGAGAGGGGTTGAGGTGGTGTAGGCACTGGGCCTCTGTGAAGGCTTCCTGCTATCCTGCATGCGGGATGGAGGTCTTCGTTGCCCTGGGATGCAGTGTTGCTTGGTTTTGGATCCTGGGTCACACCATATGTTCTGTTCTAGCTAGGAGAGGGCTGATCTAAACTCAGGTTGGATGTGAACTCCCAAACACTTGAAAAACTCATGCAGTTTCCTGAAGTAGTTAGAGGTAAAGGGCTTCATGCCTGAAACTTATTTTTAAATCGTTCAGGAAAAAATTCATAGAGAAGTGTAAGGAAGGGGGTGGTAGAGGGAGGGAAAAAGGGAGGGAGAGAGATAGAAAGGAGAGAGAGAGAGAGAGAGAGAGAGAGAGAGAGAGAGAGAGAGAGAGAGAGAGAGTAAAATAGTAAACCATTACCACTTGGGGAATCTGGGTGAAGGGTATCCAGGGATTTTTTTTGGGCTATTCTTAGGGGCAAAAAACTTTTTTTTAAAGAACGTAGAAATATACAAAATAACAGAAAAGCCTCAATGGGAAGGATAGACTAAACAAAAAGATGTGCAGTTGTGCCATTTCTCAGCCAGTTAGTCACACAGATTGGCTTAGTCCAGGATTGCTTTGGGAGCAACCTAGGCCTGGCACCTAGGAATGATTCCAAAGGATAGCTCTGGTTGATTGACGGCCAACAGTGCTCCCAAGACAGGAAATAGTTGTTTCAACCTGCTCTGTTACCCCCAGCCCCTGCTGGCTCTCAGGTACACTCTGTCACATTGAACGCTCCCCGGAAAGACAGATTGCTCGGCAGCCGAATTCAGCTCAGCCTTTTCTAATTAGCAAATTCAAATCAGGGAGATTTAATTGCAGTTTGGATTGAATTCTGTCCCTCAGCATCCAGTCAATCCAATCTAATTCAATCCAGCCACATGGGCACCCAGAGCCCTTGCACGCCCTGAGCGATCCGAGCAAACACACGGGGGCCAATGTGGCGAGTGGGACTGGACAGGTGACACAGGTGAGAGTCCCGGAGAGAAGGCAGGAGGAGCATCCGGGCACTGCCCTTGGCCACTCTGATTATTTAGCCAAATCTCCTCTCCTTCCTCCCTCCTTTCAATCCCTCTGCATTCCTGACCCCTGCTGGTCTGGGGAAGCATGGAGGCTGAGGCCCAGAGGCTGGTCCGTGCCCCAGCAGGGGATACTGGGAGGCTCCTGTCCTGAGCCCACCTGAGCCCACTCCTGGGTTTTTCCTCCCTGCTCAGCCCCCACTTCCCAAGTAGGCAGCCCTTTCTCCTCCCTTTAATTAGCTCTGCTCCACGAGGGCCGGCCTCCTGTGAGTGACAGAGGCGTTTAGTACTTGTGATCATGCTGATGGCATCCTGCCCCCTTTTCCAGGGAGGCCTCTCCTGCCAGGAGAAGCACGGTCTGGAAATGAGATGGCAGGAAATGAATTCTAGGAGTGTTACTACCACCTCTGCAAGGAGCCCTGGAGGGGGAGGTGGGGAGAGAGTGTCTGTAACCCCTTTTAGCATCAGAAACCACTGAATTCTGCCCTAAATTCTTTCAGGAATTAAGACACCTCACCTGCCCTTGTCTAGCCCCAGCCTTTTCCTCTTCCTTGAGGATATTTTAGTTCCACTCAAGCAGCTTCAGTCAACCCTTTCTGGCCCTGGCCTGATAACCTGACCCTGACCTTGAGCCACCACTCCCGGGTCTCCATCCTTATCACGCTCCCACTTTTATTTACTAGTTTTCAAAATGAGGAGTTGGCTCCTTAGCATTCTTCAAAGGGATCAGTCTTCTTTAGGGTCGCCTTGTGGATTTGTACCTGTCAGATGTGTTTCAATCTATTGCAGTTATGCTCATTGATATGCAAATTGTCCAAACTCTGGCCAGTTCCCACCTCCTCAGGATGGTTTTAATATGACCCTGGTAGTGTGTTCAGTTACTATAAAATGTTTCCCTCAAACTCATTTTGCACATTTCATGCTCCAGACCTGAAATTAACCATTTCCCCAAGGAGCCCTGGTTCCTTTTCAGAAGCATGAATGGATCGATTTTTAAGGAATTATAAGTTTTCCTATGCTTTTAGGAGTGGGGTGGGGGTGGGGTCCAGGGTAACAGGTCCCGATACACAGAAGCTGAGGCCCTCTTCTCTTGTTTGCTCCAAGTGGTTAAAGTATGGCCTCTACCCCCCCAGTCTATTTGGACCTTGTCTTTGCTTTGAATCCCTGACTAGCTCTATTTGGATTTTTCTTTTAGCATTTCTCTTGGGGGGCGGGCTGTGTGTCCTGGAAGGGTGCTTAGGTGCACTCATTTCAAAAAGTTCTACGGGGTCTTGACTATTCTAGCCCCTTCAGACCTTACAGAGCCCTTTCTTATCTGAGTCTCATTTATGTCTGTTAAGAGAGGGGACGGGTGACGGAGGTCCAGTTTCTTGCAGTTCTGGCAGTTTGTGACTCTGGCTCTCCACCATGGGCTGGATGTCTGAGGTCCCTTCTGTAACCTGATGGCTGAGTACCCCCTGCGGCTCACTGTGGCCATGTCCCCGCAGGGATCTCAGTGTGGACGCCAGCTTGAGCCCTGCTCAGTTCCAGGTGCGGCCCATCCTTCAGCACTATCAGCATTACCTAGCGACGCCTCGAATGCACCACTTTCCCAGAAACTCCTCCTCTACGCAGATGGTGAGTGGGGGGCTCTGCCAGAAATGGACTCCTATTGTCCTTTGGGGGACATGATGGGCTGAGGCCTGCAGCTCCTTGTGTCCCGCTCCCTGTGTCCGGTTCCTCTGTGTGTATTGCTCCCAGGCAGGCCAACTGCTCCCCTCCCCTCCCAACTCTTACTCCCACTCTGACTTGAGAGCACCTGTTGCACTAGAAGCTCAGCTGCAAGGACTGGCTGGGGCAATGGAGGGTGGAACGGGGTAGTTTCAGGTGTGGGGAAAGGCTCGGGGCTAATAGCAAGCAGGATGGTCTCTGGACCCTGTATGACTTGCACTTAGTTAATTTCTCAGGTTCAGTACCTGCGTGGTTGTTAATTTACTTATCTGTGAAATGGGATGAAGACATCTGTCTGGCCTACCTCACAGGACTGGTGTGAGGAACATAAGAGACCCAAGGGGTGGCCTGGCTGCTGATCCAGTCAGCTTCCTGCAGGAGGCTGGCTTCTCCTCACTGCAGGGCACTGAGTCTGCCAAAGGACCAGGTTCCCTTTGGGGGCATTACAAGCTGCATGGAATGAAGGTGAAGATGTTTCATTAAACTAACAACAACAATAATAATAATGTAACAAAAGACTGAAAATCTTCTTATTCCCAGGCAGCTTCTTCACGTTGCTACCCCAAAGCACAATTCCAGCCTGCCAGTCCTTGCCTCTGTCTTTAACCACTCAATACCTCAGTCTCCTTATCAGTAAAATGAGGGGCGTGGGGGCAGTAATCTCAGCAGTCTCTCAGCCCTCAGGCCCTCCGGTTCCTGTTATGAAGCACCATTTTCTGAGAATAAAAGCTAACATTTATTTAGCACTTACTACATACCAGGTACAGCTCTAAGCAATTTAAATGAATTATTTAAACCTCTCGATAACGCCACATGAAGAGGCAACATCCCTATTTTATAGATGAGCAAACAGAGGCTTAGATAGGTTAAGTAGCAGGCCAGGGGCATGTAGTGAATGAGACGAGGAGCTATGCTGGACACCTGGCCCTCTGACTCACACCTGGGTCGGGGGGAGGTGAGTGAGGCAGCTCCAAACAAGTACAGGGGCAGATCCTCTCTGTATTGAAAAATTTGACATTTTGTTCATTACAGATATTTTATATTAATTTTGATTTTCTTAAAAAAATGTTGCAATAAAATACTACTTGTCTCAATCACAGTGCCCTCTTAAATGTTGTGTCCTCACTTGCCCCACCTGGCTCAGACAGTGTGGAGTTAAGAGGGAGGGAACTGACTCTGCCCCCCACTTCCCCAACTGCCTGGGTTTGAAATGGTGGCTCTGCCGCTTGGTTGCATAAGTTGGGCCACTTACTAAATGTGCCCGTGTCTCATTAACCCTATCAGTAAAATGAGGATAGCAACTGCACCTACATTGCAAATCTGATGAGATCATTAAATTCGTTAGCTATCTGAAAGGCCTACAACAGTACCTGCTGGCATGAAATAAATGACCCATCAGGCCAGGTGTTACCTCATTGATTTTGTTATTCTTTCTGGGGCTGGTCCAGCATAAGCTTGGTTCTTGAGGGGGTGAGGGAGACCAGGAGCAGGAAAAATTACACTTCTGCCCACAGTTTCTCAGAGTATGCAGATTGGCAGTTATGGGAAGAGGAGTCGGATGCTGAGATCATGGAGCCTTGAATCCTATCTGAGGCATTTTCTCCCCAACAGGTTGTCCATGAAATCCGAAACTACCCTTACCCGCAGCTTCACTTCCTTGCTCTCCAGGGACTGAACCCCAGCAGACACATCTCTGCTGTGCGGGAGAGCTATGAGGTACGCCTGCCCCTCTGTCTGGGAATCCTCTGGCCAGCTTGACTCCAGTGGGATTGGTAGAGAAGCTATTATTATTTATCATGTCCTCTCTCCTTTCCCTTCCTGGTGGGTAGGGCATGAGGTCGGCAGGAGGAGCCTTGGGGTTGAGAGGAAGAGAAAGAAACTGAGAGCAAGTAGAGATATTTCATTCTTTCAGACAAGTTCTTCTGAATGGCTGTGTGAATGCTTCCTGCTAACATCTGTCAGTGCCTCTCCCTCTCATCACATGTGTACATGTGCCTTTGCACACGAGTGCACACGTCCACATTTTTCCCTTTGCAGGAGCTACTACAGCTTGAGGACAGGTTGGGAAATGTGACTCGAGGAGCTGTGCAGAACACCATCGAGAGGTTCACCTTCCCCCACAAGTACAAGAAGGTGAGTCAGCCAGCAGACCAACATGCATAGTAAGGGTGAGGGTGGGGAGGATGTAGGTTGTCTAGTTGACTTCGGCCTGGCTGTCCACAGAAGGGCACAGTCCAAAATCTAGAAGCCTTTGCTCTGATTAGATGCTCTGAAGCAGCAATGCCTTCCCAGGTTTTCTCCTTGGCCTCTGTCAGGTGTAACCAGGAGGGGAGATGGTGGCCTCTCATTAGTAAGGGAGGAGGCTGGGTAAGTGTGTGCATGTGGACTTGTGAGTTGGTATATTAGGAAGGTGTACAGGGAAATGAATGTTAGTATCTGAGTGAGGGGAGCAGGGGGAGTGTCTGCACAGAAGGCTAAGACTTGCCTTAGAAAACAATTCCAACTCCAGTCTCACATGTAGACAAATGGGCAACTAAGGCATCAGAGCAGCAATTTTTATGTAAACTAAACTGCTCTAAACATATAGTCTGATATGAAGACAAATAAATAAAATTTTAAAAATCTAAGAATTAAAAGCTTGACAAGCACTGAGAATCTCAGAGCAGGAACATACTCATTGTGGTCAATCCAGAGCCCATCTTTAGCTCCTCAGGATAGACATGTGTAAGTAGAAGAAATAAAGGAAGGAAGGAATGGAGAGAAGGAGAAGGGAAAGAAGAAAAGATGGGAGGGAAGGAGGGAGAAAGGGAGGGAGAGAGAAAAAGAGGGGGTAGAGAGAGGAAGGGAGGAGGAAAGAAAGGAAGAAGGAAGGAAGGAAGGAAGGAAGGAAGGAAGGAAGGAAGGAAGGAAGGAAGGAAGGAAGGAAGGAAGGAAGAGGGAAGAGAAGGAGGGAGAGAGGAAAGAAGAAAAGAAAATTAGATGAATGAATGCATGGATGGATGGATGAAGCATGCTGCATCTGAAAGTGGAGGAGAAAGCTGGAGACAGGGAAAGGGTGTAAGGAGAAGTAAACAGGATAAGGGTAACAGAAAAGATGAAGCTGTTTATGCACAGCCACCATTTTGCAAAGGATTGATTCATTGGTATCCAGTTCCTTTCCAAACTCCTAGGGCAGTGTAAAGTTTGTGCCTGGGACATGAATTGCCAGGAACAACAATAATAAAGTTCATTTGGCTTTAACCTCTGTATTCTGCAGCAAGGAGGAGGGGTGGAGATTAGGCAAGAAGAAAGGCCTGGGAAGAGTGTAGAAGTCTGGGTATAATTTAGGAGCTTAAAAAGAGACTGCCTCCCTGGAGGACGGAGGTGGGGGAAGAGGTTGCAAGGGCCAAGACCACCAGTTGAATCTGCTCTAGATAACATGCTCCCCCTTTGTATTTCGTAGAGAAGACCCCAAAATGGCAAAGGCAAGAAGGAAGAGGGGGAGGAGTCAGACACTGATGAGAAATGCACAATTTGTCTGTCTATGCTGGAGGATGGAGAAGATGTGAGGTAGGAGGCCAGCCTTTTGGATTCGTCTTCTTTCCCTCGAGGGTATTGGTAATCAGTCATGTGCTGTTTGTCGGGTGGGGTTTTCTTGTGTGTGTATGTGTGCGCACGCAAGCCACGTATGCCACAGTGTGCTTTATGGTTGTTCTAGGACGATAGAGTGTTGAACATTCTAGATGTGTGGTGCCTATGGGTATGGACTTATAGATAATAAGTTTCAGAGAACAGCCTGCTATTTGGCCTGGATGGTCTAAGACATTGGTTGGCAAACGCATTAGTCAACAGAGCCAAATTTCAACAATACAACGATTGAAGTTTCTTTTGAAAGTCAAATTTTTTAACTTTTTCTAGCATCACTTCTTTAAAATAGACTCGCCCAGGCTGTGGTATTTTGTGGAAGAGCCATACTCAAGGGGCCAAAGAACTGCATGTGGCTCACGAGCCGCAATTGGTTGACCACAGGTCTAAGACAAAGTCATGGTTTTGTTTCAGGCTGCACTGAGAGGCTGCATGCAGAAGGAGAATTTGGGTGTTCTCCCTCCTATAGTGATTTCCCATCCCAGCCACAGCCTCACTCAGTGGCAGAGCTCCCATGACCCTCTTTGGCCTGCCCCCCAGTAGTCCTGGGTGTGAGTAAGTCTCCTGGTCCCTTGAGTAACCGTTATCCCTCAACTCCTGGAACAGCCCTGGGGTTCTTCCCCTCAGGCATTCCTCTGACTCTCCCCCTCTCTTCCAGACGCCTACCCTGTATGCATCTTTTTCACCAACTCTGTGTGGACCAGTGGCTCGCCATGAGCAAGAAATGCCCCATCTGCCGGGTGGACATTGAGACACAACTGGGAGCTGACAGCTGAGGAAGGAATTAGCCAGTGGATGCCCCATTTTCCTTCACCAGGTCCCCCCACGGCCATAGCCCTTGCAGCCAAACTTTGCCTTCTGAGCCATTTGACGTAGAGGAAAAGCCTGCAAGCACATTTTGTGGAGAGAGGAGTTGGTGGTATCAGTGTCCGAGGGAAAGGAAGGGTCGGGGAGGACCCACCCATCCATAATGGTGACTGTCCCCATCTGCCTCGCTGCGCGGGAGGGAGGGAGCTGGCCGTGCCCAGAGCAGGGGTGGGAAGGGGGGGCCCATGCTGCTGAGAGTCTAGAGGTGATCCTGAAGGTCCTAGCTGATAGGCCGGCCCCTCAATCCTGCCCTTTGAAGGATTGTATATATACCTCTCGACCACGTAGAAACCATGTAGGGGTCTCTAGCTATTTCTGTGGATGGCAACCAGAGCATGTTAGCTTAAGAAAAATGTTGTGTGTGGTGCTCTAGTCATCTTGTGGTGGACATGTCGCTATTATCGAATTCGCACCAAATATTTCTCATTGAGTTTCTTGTTTTGGTGCCTGACCAAACCAACCAATGACAGCCCAAATCTTCCTATCTTTAAGAGAGAAAAGGGAAAAGAATCAGAAGTGGAAAAAAAAAAAAAAAAAAAGCCAAATCTTGTTTACGATGAAAAAAGGATTTTTTTTTTTCACCCAGGTTGGGAAGCAGGGAGGTGGATAGGGGTGTCCTTGTTTTGTTTTCCATTTTGTTTTTTCCCTTTGCTTTGGTTTTTCTCATGTTTACAATGCATGGAGCATGGAAGGGGCCATCTGAGAATGGGGAGGACTGGAGAAGGAGCAGATGGGGGTCTTAGATGGGCCTCTGAGGGGCTCAGCCAGGGTTGGGAAGGCAGAGGTTGAGTAGGTAAGAGAAGAATTTTGTCTTGAAGGAGGGAGCCCCAGTACCAGAGCCCATCCACTTAGCCCCAGCCATTCTTCCCCCCTCCTTCAACCTTCCCCCCATTCCACATTGAATCAGGGAGGGGCCAGCCTTTAACTAAAGTAGCCACCAGGTTCCTCAGAGCCAGGATACCCCTGCTCAGACCAACTTCTTCCTTTCAGCCTGCTTATGCCCTGTCCCAAATAGGCAATTTGGCCACTGCCTCCATATGCAAAAAAATTAACCAGATGATGAAGCTAAGATAGCATAGAGGATGGATACTTGGTCCTGGCCAAAGTGCTCTCAGCTAGCACTCAAGGGCTGAGGCCAAATACTGTGGACCTTGAGGAGAACTTGGAACTTCCTTTGGGATGGCTCAAATCTTGATGGAGACTCTTGGAGATGGCCCTGGCCCTGAAACCCTGTTGGCTGGGTTTGGGAGGCATTGTGTCCCTAGCCTCTGGCTCTTTCTCTGACTCTTTGATAACATTGGGTAAGCCCCTTTCTTTCTCTGTGCCTCAGTTTCCTTCTCCTTGGAGTGGGGAGAAGAACAGTGCATCTCCATTTCCACTTCTCTACCTCACCTAGCTGTTGTGAGGATTAATACTACCTGCCCACATATTGACAGTCTCTCTTGGGAACCTCCTTGGGGTGTAGGGGTGGGGGCAGTAGGAGAGGCAGACCTGAAGTTCCAGGTGAAACCATATTGTGTTTCTTACTGCACCACCCCACAGTTTTTCTGAACCTTAAGGAGAGCAGAGAGATGGAAGAACAGAGGGATGGAGATGGGAAAATCTACCAAATCCCACCAAATCCACCAATCCCAACCCAACTTTCTTTATCTATAAGAGGAAACCCCCGGCTCAGCTGGGATTCTGCTCTCTTCCTTTACCCCTCCCCTCCATTTGCACTTCCCTCAAAGGCCTGTCCCTCACCCAAGTCTCAATGCCCTTGTATCAATAAGAGAAGACTAGGGGATCCAGAATATTTATCACATATATGAAGGAATTCCATAAGGTTAAGGAAATTGAGTCTGCATTGCTGCTACAGAGGGTAAAACGAGGGCCAATGGGTAAAAATGACTGGGAGGCAGATTATGGCTTGAGGCAGAACCTTCTAGCACAATGGGAACTGTCAGGTGGAGGGATGGCTACTCTGGACACCTACAGGCAGAGTGGAGGAGGTGGCTCCTGGTGGGAGGTTGCACAAATGTGTTCCTAAGCCATCCTTCCTGAGCACCTGCCAGTGCAGGTGTTGGGACAGGTGATAGCAAAGAAGAAATCCCTCCTCTGGGAGCTTACACTGTAGCTGAGGAGCAAAGACACAAAGAATAGTGCAAAAATGGTGAATAGTCTAATTCTGGGTTAATGGCAATAAGCCTGACCTCGCCCCCTTCCCTGATTCCAGTGAGTGAACAGTGTCTCTAGGGCTAAAGGTGGAGACCCCAACAAGGTGGAAAGTACCTCTGAGTCAGAATTTTTGGGAAAGTTGTCCCTGTATGTTGGGAATTCTTCCCACCCTGGTTTGACCCACAGGGAGCCAGGATTGTCTAGGGAAGGTCACTCCCCTCTTAGTCTTGGGCTCTTGTTCTCTCTAAGGCCAGTGGGTAGATGGAGTGAGAGCTGGAGTCTTGGCTCTTCCCTGACAAAGTGGATAGTGCTAGAAACCTGCTTTCCCCTCTCTGGGCCTCAGTTTTCTCTGCTGCCACACGAGGAGGTTGGATTAGATGCTTGCTAAATTTCCTTCCAACACTCACATTCTCTGATCCTCCCTGACATCAATACATCATTCACGTCATTAGAGCGGTGTGCCAACTGAGCTGTTGAAATGACTTGCTGTGGGCACCGATGTCTGTTTCAGAGGCTGAGAGTGGGCTGTAGTCTCCTCCTCCTCCCAGTTGTCTGCAGGCTCCCGGAGTGCCCCAGGCTAACTTTAGGCACTGCCTGGGGTGGTGGGAATCACCTGGAAGGAAGAGGTCAGCACTAGCTTTGGGGATAGAGCCTAACGCCCCATTCCCCTCATCTCTTTGGGGCCCTCTTCCCTGCAGGGGGGCACAGGAGGTGACAGAGTTCCAGGCACCTCCAAGCTCCTTTATCAGGGCATCTGTCTGGCCAACAAGAGAGGACAGGGTGTCCGTGCTTTTGCTCCCTCGAGGCCCCTTCCCCCTTTGTCCGGGAGCCGGGAAAAGGGGAGAAGAGGCAGGCTCAGGCCTCAGCATCTCACACCCACCACCTCCAGGAGGAGAGTCCCCCTGTTCTCCTCCTCCTGCTCAACTCAAGGGACTCAGACCCCTTCTTGACTGAGACGCATGAGTGCCTTCTGGGACAAGAGCTGCCCCAGGACCAAGTTGGGCCTCCTAGCCACAGTGCAGCCCTGGCCACAGTGGGTCCACCAGGGACACCAATCTAAAAAACCAACACCACAGCCTGGCCTGTGAGGACAAAGGGTGGGGCTCGGGGCTCCTCCACTTGCCAGGACCCCCTTGGGCCCTGCAGCCCTCGCCTACCACCTGTGGCAGGACACTAGCTCCTCTTCTGCAAAAGTTCCCGGCCTCTGTGCAAGTATTCTTAACCCTTTACGCCTAACGAACAAGCACAGTTTTTTCAATGGTGAAGAAAAAGCACCAGATTTTTTTTTTCTTGAAGAAATCCCCCAAGCCACCCCCCTTCCCCGCCGGTCGGCGGGACACACACTCCCCGCGTGGGGCTGTAGCAACGTCTGTCAGGTCCCCTACCCTCGTGTTTCATCTCCTGCGCGCGTAGAGCAAATGCTAGAGCGATTTCAGCTGATAGAAAAAACAAAAAACAAAAAACAAAAAACATGGCACGTTGCTAGTTTACAGGGTTTTGTGAGTTTAAATGCCTTATATTTAACAATCATAATTTATGACTAACTTGTAGATATCGTGGGTTCTTATTTAATTATTTTTATAGTTATTTTGCATTTTTAATTATAATTTATTTATTTAGAAAGGATACTAATTTTTTTTATTACTCCTATTACCTCATTTTGCCGTTGTTTCTGGGAGTGGAATGCTTTGCATGCATTGGTACGATGACAAACAACTACGAATACAAAAAAAAATTTTTTTTAAATAAAATTCCGCGAACTTTATTTCGTCCAAATATCAGGGTGTGTGATTGCAAGCTGTCCTACTGTGGTGCTGGCCTCTTTGGATACATTCCATATGAAATGCAAACCTTTGATTCTGTATGCTGTGATCTAGTGAAAAACTCCAATATAGTGACTGTATTTAGCACATATATTAATATAATTTGCACTCGTCAGCAGACTGGGATAATCCTTTCACTTGCTACCCTCTTCCCCCCTAACTCCTGTCTTCCCTTGCCCTTCCCACACCTCAGCCCACCCTGCCTCCATCGTCTGAGGAAGCTCTGGGGGCACTGGAAGTCACTCTCTCCACCTGGGCAACAAATCCCTCTGGTTCCAGAATGTTCCCTTCAGACATGACCAGCAGGATCCTGGCTTATGAGAATGAACCCTGGACCGGAGATTAGGAGGCTCAGGTTTTCAGACCAGCTCTATTGTAACCTTCTCTGTGACCTTGAACAAATCCATTGGCCCCGCTGTGTCTCAGTTTTCTGGGTTTTGGGGTGGGGGCCAGGAGGTGAGCTGGAGGGTCTCCAGGGTCCCTGGGGTTCAGAGAAAATGACATGGATTTGATGGGAGACAACCATGCTGTGCTAAGTCACCCTCCCAGAAGAGAAGAAAGGAAGGAAGGAAAGAAGAGGAAGGAAAAGAGCAGACTGTGAATGTGTCCGGTGGATTTGCTCCAAGGAGCTATCCGGAGGGCTTCTGTCCTTTCATATGCAGCGTCCTGGAGGGACAGGGAGGCAGGACATGTGGTCTCATCCCCGGATACAGGCCATGTGCTTTCACAAGGCTTGGCGGTCACTTGGAAAGTGAGCTGAAACCCATGTCTTGTTAGTTATGGGGATGGGATGAGCCCCAAACTATGGTGTTTAGAATTGGCACCCCATCCTAGCATTTCTTGGAGACTTTCTTATTGAGGAATCACCCTTGATAACAGATTGGGACACAGATTTTAGACTCATGGCTTCTCCGCCCCAGTGTCTCCTCTTTACTCTCTGCCATTGCTCCAGGGGGCTCTGGGCAGGGGGTGCTGCTGTGGGTGTGGGTGGGCTCCAGTCTCACCAGCCCCGGAGGAGTGCTAGGGGAGGGTTTGGGGAAGTGGCGGCCTCAAAGCCTGCACAGCTGTGAGCTGCGATGCCTTTGAGCTGAAGGAGAGAGAGGAGGTCCATGCCCCCAGAGGAAGCCTGGCAGGGAGTGGGAGAGCCACTCCTGTGCTTCCCGCATGTCTGCTCTTCCCTCCTCTCCTTCCCCTCCTTTCCAGCCCGCCTTGCCTCTTGCCTCTTGACATCACTGCCTTTGCCTAATGGAGCAGCTCACCCACCACGTGCGGCCCCCTGGGATGGTGCTGATGGGGGAGGAAGTGGATGCCCAATTCGCAGCACTGCCTGGCCAGCCTTGGAGAAGTGGCTGGGCCGTGCACGGTCCCTAAGCCCCAACTTTGCTCCGGCTGGACCATGGGTCCCGTTCCCTGGGCTTCCTGCCTGCTGCTTGCCCGGCTTCCCTTCCTGCCTCCGCCCTGGAGCCTTGCTCTCCTGCTTTCCTCGGAGAGGGCTTGTGGAGTGGCCCACCGGGCACAGACCACCGCTGCCAGGCCTGGCAGACACTGCCCTCTTGGCAAGGCTCCTGGACGGACATGCCTTACGCTGCTCTGCAGGGTCAGAGTGGGAAGGGGCCCTTTGCCCTGGCTGGGCTGTGCCCCCCACTCCTCACCGCAGCCTTCCCTTCCCCTCCCCCAGCCCCACCCCTGGCCTTGGCTGCAGCTCATTTCTCAGCTGTGGAGCCAGCCACACTGGGCCCTCCAGGGGGTAATTTGGTTGCCCCTGGTAAGTGAAAGGATTATCCTCAGTGTTGATTGTCCTTTTTTTGTAATCCTCCTGCTGTTCTGTTCTGTTGTGCTGTGCAACATTTTGCTACATAGACTATTTTATAGCAGAAAGCTAGAAGAATATTTATTATGAATATTAAAGCAATAGTGCATCAATGAAAAGGCGGAGACATTAGGAATCGTGTAAATGCTTAGATTCACTTTTGGTGGATTTTTTGTACTTTATTTATAACTAATAAAAATGACCTGCATTGCTAACTACACCTCATTGGTTCAGGGTGCTTATTTCTGTGCAGACCAGGTGTGTGTGTGTGTGTGTGTGTGTGTGTGTGTGTGTGTGGCGGAGGTGGGGAGGAGAGTGTCTGGAAAAAGCCTCTCATAGACCTTGTCTTTATCCACTATCTTTCTCCACACCCACCTGTTCCTCCTCCACCCTCCCTGCCTTTCATCTGCCTCCCTCCCCCCCTCCTTTCCTCCCTTCTTCCTCTGCTTCCCCTCTGCACCGCCTCCTCCTTCTCCTCCTGTCTCAGGCATTATTTTCTTCACCCTCTTTATCTCTCAAAGAATCTGTTCCATGCTGTGAATCAAACATCTAATTCACCTGTTTCCTGAACTTTAGTTTATGGTTTTTAAAGGGGAAAGTACCAATTCTTGATCAATCTACAAATGTAACCTCTTGTGTTTTGACCTGGAGGGCACCTCAGTGGCTCTGTAGGGGAGATGGGATGTGATTTTGACAGTTGGCATGGATTTCTTTTTCCTTTGGAAAAGCCCAGTTCAGACCCTCAGCATTTCTAGACTAGAGCCTGGTCTCCATGTGCGGGTGAGTGAACCGAAAGATGGCTTTCGTTTGTAAACTGCAAACAGAACCCATAGTAAGGAACTGTTTGTTAAAGTAATAGCCTTCCCTTTTTAGAGTGGTTTTAGGCTTACAGAAAAGTGAGCAGGATGTTCCGAGTTCTGTTACCTTCTCTGCTCCACCATGGCTCAGTTACTTCATTATTCACATCTTACCTCGGTGTGGTACATGGTTACAATTGATGAGCCAACATATATACATTATTATTAACTAAAGTCCACAGTTTACATTAGGTTAATGAATGTTTAAATCCCTCATTTTTGTTCAAGGCAGATGATCCCAGATGCTGTCGCTTTCCACATTTTCCATCTATGTCTCTCCATCCATGAATCAGGGATCGCTAGTCCTGGCCCCACCGCTCACCTGTGTGTGGATGGGAAAGACACCGCCCTTCCTCGGTTTCCAGCTGTATACATGTGGACGGGTAGACTAGGCTCCCGGTTTCCACATGCCCCAGGTCTTTATTTATAGACACCGCCTCCTCGGTAATCCTTGTCCAGGTCATCTCTGTTTACACAGCCGAGGTTCCCCTAGGAGGAAAGGCCTGAGCAATTTGGGGGGAAATGGTTCTCTTTCCTTAGATTTTGTCCTACCCCTTTACATGGGCATATGTACCCTTCCTAGTCGCTACTCCCTTCCCGCACTTTCCATTGCAGTGCCCGGGAGGAAAGGGACTTCTCAGAAAGCATGCAGGTTCATCCTCTGTGCAGGCGGAGACTCTCATCACCACGAAGATCCCAGGAGGTTAAAGAGGAAGAGCATCTGTCTGTATTGTCAGGGCTCTCAGAGAAACAGAACCAATAGAAGATGACAATATATGATTGATAGATAGATAGATAGATAGATAGATAGATAGATAGATAGATGAATGATGGTTGAATGGATGGGTGGGTGCATATAGATCTCTCTGTATATCTGGAGATCCGGAAGAGTCCCATGACCTGTCATCTGCCAGCTGGGACCCAGGAAAGCCATGTTTGAGCCTGAAGGCCTGAGGACCGGGAGAACCAATGGTGTCAGCCTCAGTGCAGGGGCAGAAGAAGAGCGATGTCCCATGCAAGCAGGCAAGCGGGAGGTGGACAAAGTTTCCCTTCCCCTCCATTTTGTTCTATTCAGGCCTCAGTGGATGGGATGAGAGGCCCCCTCCCACACATCAGGGAGAGTGATCCACGTGACCAAGTCCACTGATTCAAACGCTATTCTCACTCAGAAACACTCACAGACACACCTGGGCCCCCAGGGGCCAGAGTGACACATAAAATTAACCATCACACACTATCTCACCTCACCCAGGCCTTATTGAGACCTCCAGGCTGGAAGTGCAAACCCATCTTCCCTCCGGCTCATAATCACACCACCTCCTCACCCCTCCTTCGCCCCCCTCCCCCACCCCCAGCCAAGTGCCACTACCCAACCTCCCATTAAACTTGGGGCTAACGTGCTCTTTCCTCCTTTAAAGGGCATTCACTCTCAAAGCCCATCTGTTCGGAACTTCCTTTTCCTTTCCTGAGGCCAAACTTCCCACCTGTTCCTGAAGCCCCTTACCTTGTCCTCGCTCAGGGCGTTTGGGTGCCCACCAGTCCGTGCTCTGCCAAGGGGCTGGGAGTAATGTGGGTGCCATTTAGGATGGACACACAGCACAGGGGTCCATAGTAAGAGGAGCACCCACAGTGCTTCTGACCTCACCGGGGTGACCCCACCTCATCAGATTCATAACGTGTCTGAACTGGCTGAGTTGACTTCTTTCAAAACCTTGGAAGAAAAGGATTGTTCAGCCAGAGCTGAGGAAATAATAACGCAGGCTTTTGTTTAACCTACTTAAGAGTAAAAGTGTTTTTTAGACTGTGGTGCAACCGTTTGTATGTAAATAGCTCCTGCTAATTGCAAACTGAGTTTTAATCTTTTCTTTGATGTAGACCCCTGGAGACACTTATTTGGAAATACTTGGTTAGCAGTTACTCGAAAGCAATACAATCAAGGTTCTTTCCAAACCCTCTTTCATGTAGGCTTGTCTCTAAATCCGGTGAGGGAAAACGGAGCTGATATAAAACCTGTCGCTCAGAAGTCACCCTTACAGAGAAGGCCTTTCTGCTGAGGGCAGCAGCTGTCAGTGGGGGGCGATTGGTGGTGAGGAGCGGCAGGCAGAGGGAACAGCCCCAGCAGCCGCACAGCAGCGGACAGTGTGCAGCAGAGCTGGGCGTGGAGCTGTGGGCAACCTGCCTCAATGGAAACGGCCCAGGTCCCAGGAACTTGGGAACCAGCTGGGGGTGGGGAGGGGGTTGTCTCAGATCTGAAACAGGGAGACTGAGTGGAGGAGAGACGGGACTGAGAAAGAACCCACACAAATGAAGTGAGAGGAAGGGTCCAAACACCTTCCAGTTCAGAAAGAGACACCGCCCATAGCGCACCCAGGGGTCTAAGTGTGACATTTTGGAATTTATATTGGAGCCAGGGATTCAAATTGCAGAATTGAGATGGACTTTGTGGACTTTTTACGACCAAAGGGAGTCCAGAAGAGTTTGAGGCTTGCCTGAGTTTTCATCCAGGGACAGACAAGGAACCCGCTCACAGAAAAAGGTACAATAAAGCTGTTTAACGGCGACTTCTCCCCAGTCCAGCACAGCCCTCTGGATTCCTACTTGTTTAACACTATGGACGTACTCACCCCTCGGTGCAAGTGCTGGGTTAAACCTGATTGCATAACAACTCATTTAGCCCTCAGAGTAGCCTACCAGGGAAGTGCTATCACTCTCCCCATTTCACAGATGAGGAAACTGAGGCCTGAGAGAGAACATAACGGGCCCAAACTCTCCCTGCAGGTGAGAGGTGCAGCTGGGGCCTGCCTACTGGCCTGTGCTTCCAACCCTGGCTGCTCTCCAGAGCCCCTAGCCTTCCCGGAACCTGCCTGGAGCCAGTTAGCCTTGCTAAGAATTTATACCTGCATGGGGGAGGGCACAGGGGACGCAGCAGGGCAGCAGAAACCCTTACTGGGTGCCCTCCTAGCCAAAGGCTTCGGCTCAGGCCCCGGACTGCAGGAAAATCAGAAGTGGGGCTCTCAGTTCTGGTGCACTCCTGCTGTGTGATGTCCAGCCCCTTTGTGGCTATCAGTCAGGGAGTGTGTGTGTGTGTGGAGTGGGGAGGGTGCACATGTACTTGAGTGTGCAGTTCTCCTGCTGCCTCTTCAAGGTCAGGACCCCCTGGAGGGCAGCTCTCAGTTCAGATTGCGCACACAGAGCCCCAGGCAGTAGGCGCTAAATAACCCGAGGCCCCTCCCACACCCCTCCCAGTGGAATGCAGCAGCCACAGGCTGTCCCAGGCTCCGACCCCTTAGGCCTCAGCTGTGTCACCACAGCCGGGGCAGCCAGCGGGCGCTCGGCAATGGTTCTCTGGGAAGTGATGGAAAGAATCACATACCTTTCACAGGCCCATAAGTCGCCCCCACCCCTGGCCCGCCGGTAAAAATACTTCCTCCTGACGGTGTTCTCCATTTGTACGGGGTTTATTGAACCTGGGAAAAGGGTCCATTTTTAGAGAGCAGATGTCAAGATGCATTCTTTGTGGGGTGTGGTTGGTAATAATTTCATTAGCCCAGCTTTGGCGGCGGGAGGGGGGTGGTGGTGGTGTTAATTAGTTTTTTTTTATTAAAATACACCATCTCCTTCCCCATGTCTGTCCCCTGGGTGAAGCCCAGTTTCCCATCTGCACCCCAGCAGCCTTGGCGCTATTATTGGAAAAGAAGATGCAGAGTTATTTCAAGCAGCCGTGGCTTGGGACACATGTTGATGGTTCCTGTAGGCCCCAGAGCCTGGGGAGGGGCAGGCCTCCCCAAGAACTCACCCAGCGTGTCCCCCGAAGGACCACGATGTTCTGGCCCACAGAGGCACAAATCACCTTCTGGGCCCCAGTCCCAGCTCCAGGAGGCTTCGGGGAAAGTCTGCCGGAAGCCAAGCGGAGGGGTGTGACGGTGTGGTGGGGAGCAGCTGGGGGAGAAGCTGGGAGGAAGGGCCTCCGGCCCCTCAGACAGAAGGGAAGAGGTCTCGCCAGGTGAGTCCGTCTCCTCGCTTCTTGTCCAGCCACCGGCCGCAGCCGAAGATGGTGGCCACGCCCGAGCTGGTGTTGGTGACCTCCACCTTGTCCAGCAGCCAGCCCGAGCTGTAGCCGCTGCTGTCGTGCTCCACGCGCACCTTGCGCAGCTCGCCCAGGTCCAGCGTCTCCAGGAAGAAGTGGTCGGTGCTGCCGCGCTCGAAGAGGTTGCGCATCTTCTGCTTCAGCTCCCGCTTGCCCGTGTCCCCGTTCGACCCGAAGACGGTCACGAAGACGTTGGCGTCCGTGCCGGCCCCGGGCTCGTAGCCCGTCGTCACGATGACCTCGTACTTGACCGGCACCAGGCTCTGGACCTTGCTGGCAAAGCTCTCGGTCGTCTTGGTGACTTCGAATACTTTGAAGTACTTCCTCTTCCTCTTGAGGGGGATGAGGGTGTCACAGTTAAAGAAGTACCTGGGGGCGGGAGGGGAAGCTCAGTGAACACCAGCCGGGCCCACACCCTCCCAGGACCCCTGTTCCTCCATAGACCCTCCTTCCCAAGGGACAGGATACAGAGCCAGAAATGTCTGCATTAAAGCATGAGGATTACGTCTTGCTTACCCTAACATCCAGAGTGCTCTCCACCCATCCAGCTGCCTTTTTTGCATTTTTATTCTCCTTTTACGTTCTCCTTTTGCTGTTCTGAATTTTCATCTAAAATGGGTTTGGTGAAAATGCTGCAGCCAACTGAGTAGGGCGGAAATCCTTACACTCCCTATCTGATCCACCAGCTAGTTCCAATGAGCTGCTCTGTAACAGAACCGGAACCAGCCCCCCCCCCCCCCCCCCGGAAAAATAGGCAGGGTTCACTCTCTGCCCTGCTGCCCATTGGTGCAAGTCACCACTGCCTGCCACCTGGACACATCAGCCTCCAGCCCATCTCCCTGCTTCTCATTCCCCACGGTCAGTTCTCTACGCAGCAGCCTGGTGATCCCGTGGAGATATAATCCCAAGAATGCCATTCCCCTGCTCAGAAGACCCCAGTGCTTTCCATAGTTTTGCAAAAATCACCACCTTTCAAAGGCCTGCAGGACCCTCTTGATCTGACCCTCCTCCCACTGTTGACCTTCCCAACCCATCACCTGCTCTTCTCTTCTAAAATCACTCTATGCCAGCCACGCTGATCCCCTCACTCCCTCAAAGGGGATGAATATTTCACCCGACGTTCTTGTCAGAGGCAGTTGCAGGGTTCGAAGTGACAATCCCAGCCAAAGCCAAAGCCAAATGGAATCATGGCTATAGAATGTGCTCAAGTTGGCTGACTTGAAATGTGTGTGTGTGTGTGTGTGTGTGTGTGTGTACATGCTCTTGGCTGCAGGGTTTATGGGTTAAGAGAAAGTCCCTCACTGAAGAAACCACCATACTTAGAAGCAAGATCAGGGCCAAGAGCACCAAAAAGTCCCTTCCCTAATGCCATTCCTACCCCACATCTCCCCAGTTTTGGCAATGACTCCAATAATTACCAAAAAAGAAGTCAGAGAGCACAGCAGAAAAACAGTGCATAGGCGTAACGAGGCTAGAGTCTGCCACCTGCGTGACCTTGGGCAAGTCAGACCCCCTACCCAGCCAGACTTTGATTTTCCCATTGGCAATGCTAGAGGCTTTGATTGAACTGCTATGTATTCTTCCCACTCCAAACTACTTTTTAAATTATTATTATTATTTTAGGTTAACTCTTATTTTTTTTATTCATTTTTACTTAAAAAAATATTTTTACTGGAGAGAGAGGGAGAAAGAGAGAGAGAAAGAAAGAGAGAGAGAGAGAAAGAGAGAGAGAGAGAGAGAGAGAGAGAGAGATCACTTGCTTCCCACCCATACACGCCCCAAGCTGGGATTGAACTTACAACCAAGGTATTGTGTTCATAATGGGAATCAAACTTGCAACCTTTTGGTGTCAGGGACGATGCTGCAGCCAACTGAGCCACTCGGGTAGGGCAAAAATCAAACCCATTTTAGATGAAAATCCAGAACAGCAAAAAGGCTTGGTTTTCTGCAAACTTACTAAATGCCAGGGTTTTGCATTCTTGCATCTCATTAACTCCCATAACAGCCCTGAGTTGTAGGCATCATCCCCTCATTTCACAGAAGGGGAAACTAAGGCTTTAGGAAGAGAAGTCACTGCTCAAGGGTGACCCATAACCGGGGCCCAGAGCCAGCCTGCCTGGCTGATGAAGGGCCCACTATTTAAAGATACTTCGAAGGACATCCTTATTCTGCTTGGAGTCCTGTCCTCCCCCAATTTGTCTTGATAAATCTGGATTGTTATAAAGCGCACTTTCTTAGTGGGGGAGACATTTGCATTCTTTGTTTGAAAATTTCTTTAAAATGTATTTCTTTATGCATATGCTCACTAATATACATAATTCTACATAAACGCACAGATCGTGTGATCATATGCATGTTTTTCTAAATTCACTCCTTTTCTTTTCCTTTTTGCTTGGTGTTAGCTCCTTTTTTCTCCCTCATTTCCATGTCAGCATCCCACGGTTGCCTCAGATAACCCATCACAATGACAAGTGGATCTTACCCAATTCCCTTCCATTTCACCAACCCTGCCCAGACACACACACACACACACACACACACACACACACGCGCATAACATCAGTGTTCCATGTATAAAATGGCATCAGTCAATACATGTTTTTCCATATCTTGCTTTCTTCACTCAACAGTCCTTCCTGGGACTTGCTCCAAGTCATCTGGTACATATTTAATTCATAGTTTTTAATGGCTGAAAACTCTTCCCTGGTGTAGCTATAAGGAGATGTTTTCTAATAGACATAATTGTAAGATCACCAAGCTGCAGGACCTCAGGGCTTCGTGGGATTAAGACTAGCTGGAGAAGGACACGAGCCAGGTTGTTCCCCCTGGAAGTAGGTGGGGCGGGGGGAGGTCATCAATAAGAGTCAAGGCTAAAGCAGAGAATAACAAACACAAATGTAACTGAATACACGAAAAAATACGTGGAATAGGATCACACTTCTGGGAACAGTGTGTCTGTGAGTTGTTAGAAAAATGCCAGAGAGAACCAGCCACCAAAGGCTCATGATGGCCTCCTCAGATAGGTAAGGCTCTAGGGAACCTTTGCTTTCTTTTATACACTTTCTTTGTATTATTTGGATTTTTACAATGATTATGTATCACATATGATATTGGGATAGAAGAATGAGGCTATTTCTGGTCTTAAAAATAAAAGGAAAGAAAAAAGTAACACAAGCCTCTCTGTGTGTCCTTCCTCCGGAATCCTGAGGACGTTAGTGACAAAGAAAAGCTGGTCTCAAAGGAACACGTGTTGCCGCAGAGGAGCCAGAATTGGGAAAGGTTGGGAGATGGAAATTTGACATTATCACGTTCAAAAGAGCTTGAGATTAAATTCACATGCAATTCATGGGAAACCAAATATTCCTGTGATGGTGGTGGTTGGGGAGGTACGTGGAAGCACATTGGGGCTAGGTAGTGGCTTTTATAATGGCAGCATGCCAGCACATGCTAGACCAGTGGCATGCCAATCGTCACAATGACTAAACATGCCTGCACAGTCCCCCTTCTGAATGGGGAGACATTTGTCTTCCAGCAGCAACCACAGGCCTGAGACCTGCACAGGCCCTGGGCTGGAGCCAGACTTCTGAGAGCCCCAGGCCGCACCCTGGCTCTAGAGAGCATCAGCTCGCCTGCATCCTCCCTGCCTCCAGAAGAGGCTGAGGCACAGAGAGCTGATGACTTATTGCCCAAGGCCACACAGCTGACCCACGGTAGCTCTGACATCTGGGGGTCTAGACACTCTGCTCCCTCTTCCCTTGGGGAAGAGCCCTGCCCTGAGGACCTACCTTCCTCCTCATCCAACCTGAGGACCAACGGACAAAAGGCCAACCTCCTTAGGGTGAAGGAAAAGAGGCTTCCCTGGGAGTGGAGGCAAAGAAATCCCACAGCTTGGCCCCAGGACAGTGGGACTGGAAGTTCCCGGGCTGGGCCTTCCCTTCCTCTCCTCCCAAGACCGGAAGGTGTGGGTGGTGCTGAGGTCTCTGGCTGTCTCTCGTTCACAGTATCCAATTAGAGCAAACTCAAGTGATGACTGTTTTATTTCATTATTGTATCGAGAAGCAGCATTTTGTGTTGTTTATGTTGGGGGTTTGCGGAGGAGCAGAGCAGCAGCTGTGTTCCCTGTGGCGGGTGAGAGGGGAGGTGGGGGAGGCAGACACTGGCTGCAGGAGGAGCTCTGAGCTGACCCTGGCTTGTTGGTGAGTCAGGGTTCCTTCGGAGAACTCTGCCCCACCTCCAAGTCCTTCCTGTGCTGCTCCCAGCAGCCATGCCCCACTTCTCCTCCAGGACCTACTACTCCCCAGCTGTCCTTCTCTAGAGCAACAAGAGCATGGTAGCCCCAAGCGGAGCTGCGATGGCCTGAACTGTGTCCCCTCAAACTCGCATGCTGAAGCCTGAATCCCCAGTGTGGTGGTGTTTGAAGACAGGGCCTTCAGGAGATAATTAGGCTTAGATAAGTTCATGAGGGTGGGGGACCCTGGATGGAATTAGCACCCTTAAAAGAAGAGAAAGAGACACCAGGGCTCACTCTCTTTCTCTGCCAAGTGAGGACACAGCAAGCCAGGAGGAAAGGCCTCATCAGAACACAACCCACGCTGGCACCCTGGCCTCTTACTTCCGGCCTCCAGACGGGGAACAGCCGCCCAGTCCTAAGTACATGGGTAAGGCAGCCTGAGCTGGGTAAGACAGAAGCCCAATGGTCAGACCCCTCCCTGCCAGTTCCCAAAGGGGGGCTTGTCAGAGGGGGCTGATGCCTGGGGGCCTGCAGGCTGCAGGTTGAGCATGGACAGACATTATTTGAGGAGCTTGGGCTCCTGAAGGCTGGATCCTGTAGTTGAGGGGCCTGCCTCGGTCCCGCAGGCCTGCACCTAGCTGCTTCTGTCTGGTGTGCTTACCGTGAATGGTGTGGCCTGGGCAGGGCCAGCCCCCAAAACCTGCACAAAGTCCTGAGGGGCCAGCAGCAGTTTTGTGGGAATGCCCCAGCCCGAGCCGTGACCTCAGCTCTCACTCACTCCTCAGGCCCACCCTCCCTAAGGCAAGCATGGCTCTTAGCTTCTTCTCCCACCTCCCCTGGATCCTTGGCAGTGTCTTTCCTGCCTTCCAGAACCTCAGGCTCTTTTCTGGCTTCCAGCGTGGTTCCCAAGTGGTTTTAATTAGACAATCTGATAACTGTGGACGGTTACCCAGGAAACTAAGACTCTTAATCCTCCAAAAATGCCTGAGTCCCCAGGAAGGCCCTGGTGGGGGGAAGGCAAAGCTCTTTATTGAAGGTGGGCGTGGTGTTACCCCAGCTGTCTCTGGCCCCGGCCCTGCCCACATGGATGGCGGCCTTTCACTATGACCGGGGAAGGAGCAGGCTTCAAAGCTGTATTTCTTTGTCATTATACAGTGACAGGAGGGAGGGGAAGGAATGTCTCTGCTGTCTGGCACTGTCTGGCTTGCTCAGTGTTACTTCTTCCAAAGCACCAATGGCATAAAAGGCTGAGCATCTAAGGGAGTCTGGCCTTGTCCCCAGTCCCTAGGGTACGCCTATGGTTCAGATAGCTCCAGTTCAGTACACCTGCCTCTCCCCTTCCTGCCTCCTGACTGAGATGACTCCTTCCTGGACTGTGCTGTCTTACCCATAGCCCAGCCTCAGGCTCTGGCTAGGGGGCGGGGTGGGCAGAACACACTTACACATTGCCGTACTCCATCTCAGTGATGGTGATGGTCTTGACGTGCCAGAGCAGCTCTCTCTTGGGGATGAACCGCTCCTCCCTGGCAAGGTGGCCCACGCAGATGGCAGCAAGGTCCCCCAGGTAGACGCTGTCAAACTCAAATGTGTCTGTGGTCCCCCTGCAGGACATAAAGGTGTGGCCAATGAGAGCTACCCGTGCCCACTGACAGAGGAAGCATTTATTGAGTACCTACTGTATTCTAGGCTCTGGTCTGAGGAACAGGAACAGAATGGCAAGAGCTGATGTAAGGTCTCCATTCCTTGAGGGGTTCAGACTACGTTTGGAAGAAGATAATCACCACCATTAAAAAGTACTGCCTGCTGCCTGGCCCCCGCACCAATGGATGGCAACAACGCATGGGGTTGAGAGCAGGTGAGGCCCTAGGCCCTGGGTGTTGGCCAGAGAATGTGATGGAGTGAGAGTGGTAGGGAAGAGTTCTCTAATGTGGACCCAAATTGGCAAAGCCATGAGATAGAAAGAGTCGGGTGAGGAGGTGCAGACATTTCTGGGGGTAGTGCTAGCTTGGCTGCAGGCTGGATCCAGTGGGGAAATGCAATAGAAAGGAGGTGAGAGACACCTAGCCAGCATGGCTCAGTGATTGAGAGTGGTTCAATTCCCGGTCAGGGCACATGCCCAGGTTTCGGGATCAATCCCCATTGTTGGGTGTACAGGAGGCAGCTGATCAATGATTCTCTCTCATCATTGATGTTTTTTTCTCTCTCTCCTTCTCTGAAATCAATAAAAAATACACAAAAGAAAGAAAGAAAGAAAGAAAGAAAGAAAGAAAGAAAGAAAGAAAGAAAGAAGGTGAAATGCAATAGTCTGTGGTATGTAATTGCCAATCAGAGTTCAAACTTTGTCCTGACGTAGAGAGAGTTTAAATAAAAGGCAGGTGAGTTATGGGAGGGAGAGATTTTATTGAAGTAATTTTGAAGAGAGTGGGGAGATGAAGTGGGCATATGAGCAGCTCAGAGGCGACTCTGAATGGGGGCGGAGGTGAGATTCTCCAGGATGTGTCTGCCAACAGGGAGCTGTGAGTGGAGGCCCCTTTATAGGAGACCCAATTTTGGCTTTCCTATAAAGAACCTTAGAGGCTGTCTCTTCCCTTCCTCCTTCTAACCAGAACTTAATGACTCGATGCTGTCTTCCATGCTTCTGCGATTGTACGGGCAGAAGTCCTCCTTTTCAACTAAACCATGAGTTCCCTGTCTGTGTGGACAGGGGATGAAAAAGTCTGCAGTGATGAAAGGTCTTGTTGCACAGTGGGGCTCTTTAATTAATTAACGAGCTGTTGCTGTAGCTGTTAACTTAAAAAAAAAAGGCATGTCTTTGATATATAACATTGTGCAACACATTAATTTGATAACATATATTGTACTATGATTGCCAATACAGTGATAATTAGCATCTCACTCGCATTATGTAATCATCCTTTCTTTGTAGTGGCTGGAATAATTAAGTTCTAGTCTCTTATGGTGGACTCTATTTTTTAAATAATTTTTTTTATTGATTTCAGAGAGGGAGAGAGATATAGAAACATCAATGATGAGAGGGAATCATTGATAGGCTGCCTCTGCAAGGCCCACTATGGGGATCGAGCTTGCAACTCGGCATATGCCCTAATCTGGAACTGAACTGAGACCTCCTGGTTCAGAGGCTGATGTTCAACCACTGAGCAACACCAGCCAGGCTGGTGGACTCTTCTTAAATGGCAGTCCCCTTTTAGCTTTTCCTTTATAAACTTCCTGTTCATCCCCAGGAGATCCCATAGAATCATCACACAGTAGGTACTCAATAAGCACTTGCAGTTTAAACCCATTAATATGTTTATGACCCCCCCCCCCCCAAGGGGCTTCATCCTTGGGGTTCCTCTCTTACCCACTCCACCCCCAAACCCCTGTGGGCACCCCTTTTCTTACTTCCTAAAGGCCCGCTGTCTAGAAGAATTTTCCACGAGAAACTCTTTGGATCTGTTCTTCCTGCCCTCCAGGATGAGCCAGACGTTCTCCCTGGTTTCGCCTCCATCGCCCGTTTCTATGACGATCTCGTAGGCTGCAGCAAAGGAGGGAGAGGTCAGTGGAGGGGAAACAGCGCCCACCATCAGGGCAGGAATTTGATGGCTGCTCCCTCCAGGTCCTACATTTGATCTTAGACCAAGTCTGCGGTGGGAGGGGGGGAGTTAAAATGGCCACAATTGAGGCACTAAAAATAGAACCTGCTCTGATTTGGGGGGCTAGAATGGTGCTCCCATTTTATTTATAGTAGCAGCCTCTTTGCATGGGGAACATGGTAGCTGCTGGGCTTGGCTCTCTGACACACAAAGCGAGATCATAGGCAAATAATAGGGGGGAGTAGTGGGACCCCACTACTGGAAGGGTCTGGAAAGCCCCAGGCAGGCAAGACTCTAGAATAGCCTCAATTCTGCAGCAAGCAGTCCCACTCCCATCTTGTCTCAGTTTTCACGCTGGTTTCGGCTCAGTGTCAGTCACAACCTCCCACTCACTTCCCTCAAGCTCATCTGGATTCATGCCATTTGTCAGTGCTGGGCTGGACTCTGAGTGACACTGGAACTCGATCTCTAGCCCCAGACACACACACACACACACACACAGATTATACCATAGGATAGAACATGGGAACCCTGTGACAAAGGGCCCAAGTACCATGAGGCAAGAGGAAAAACCTGGCTCCCTGTTAGTTAAACTTTCTCCCTTGCTCACTCCAACCACTTTGCCTCCCTCTGAGCTGTCCCCAGTGGGTTTTTCCTCTACCTAATTAGTCCCTGAGATTCAGAGCCATGATCTGGTACCAGTATCTTGGCTGCTTCGGGTCCACCAAACAACATTCACCAAACAATACCTCCCCAACAGTATTTCCCACTGGGCAGCTGATTCCCCTCCAGCTGTAAGAGTCTCTTCTTTAGATTTGTCAACACCATTTCCCACCTCCCTCCTAAGCTTATTCTCATTTAGCTGAAGATTCGGCCCAAGCATCACAGCCAGGCTGAGCCCACTGGTAACCCCACGTACTGGTCTCTTCCAGCTCATCGTGGATCTCATTGTTGGCACAGGCCAAGTCGCGAACTGTCTGTCCATCCCCCTCAGTCTTGGAGAGCCACGAGTCACATTGGAAGCGGAAGACCTCATCGCGGGCCATGTCCTTCACATCCACGTAGCTGAGGTGCCAGCCTGGAAATATCCCTGAGGGAAAGAGATCATGGGGATGGGAGGTGAATGTGCTTTCCCTCTCCTCTGACTGTGTGGTCCTAGACAATTTCTCTTATCTTCTCTGGGCCTTGGTCTCCTTGTTGATGAAATGAGGGGTTGGGTTAGATGATCTCTGAAGGCTTCTGTGGCCCAAAGAGTATAATTCTCTTAAAAGAATCCTTAACTTGGGGTTCATGAACACTGAGAGGATTTGTGTAGGGGACTGAAGCAGTCTATGGGCTCAGAAAAAAATGTGCTATAATTATACAGAAACTTTTTGCCAGGGATAGGCTCATTGTTTTGTCAGATTCACAATGAGGTCTCTGACCCAAGAACTAGACCTCTTGGAGTTCATAAAGCTGAAGGATGAATCCTATGACTTCTGGACACCAGTGTTCACCTCACTCACACCCATTATCCTTATAGAGTCCATTCAGACAACATCTCCTCCAGCAAATCTTCCCTACTTTTTCCCCATTGCCTACTCAGCCTGTATCAGATGTCCTCCTTGTGCCCCTAGCACCCTGAAAACAAGCCCTGATCACCCTGTTTACATGTGTCTCTTCCCACAGATCATGAGCTTTTGAGGACAGGGACCAGGTTTATTTGTTGTTGTTTCTCCAATGCCAGCATAGAAAATGGCATGTAGTAGTTGCTTAATTAATGGCAAATGAATATTTTGTGATTTTGAGAACATTCACTGTTTGACAATCAGGGGGGGGGGGGGGTCATAAACAGGTATTTCTGTAGGGTACATTGCTAAATCTGATACATCTTTCCCTAATATTAAACAATCAGCTGTTTCTGTTGTAATTGGCAGGCATTCCTTTAGAAGTGTTCCTCAAATTATAGCCATCACGTATTAATCTATGTGTATTTGCTCTGTGAGCTGCATGCTATCCACACTGTGCATTGGTTCAGTTACTCTCAACCCTTCAGTGTCCTTGAGAACTCAAAAGCTGAAGGACCACATGTGGGGAGAAATTCCAGTGGTGTAACAGGTTATGATGATAATGATTTCTGAGGTCCTTTATATGTCTATGAATTCATATTATTCAAAAGAAAACATCTAAAGTCATTTTGTGGTTAAAAAATTCCTCCTTTCAGGAGAGTTTTCATTTCAGAGGAAGCAATACAGAGCAAGATGAATTATAAAACCAACACTCTTGTGTTGTAATTTGTTCTGTATTATAAGAGCTATCTGGTAACTGGAATTAAGGAGAAGTCATCGTTTATCTTGATTTCCCTCTATAAACTATATTTCATAGTAACCAAATAGCCTGAGAGACAATTTTTATTAACAGAATTCTAGCTGATAAGTGGATAAGAAGTGACAATTAGAAAATCATCATTTATAACCCTAATAGATCATCACTGGATGAAGCCATGAGATGAAAACTTATGGGGGAAATTTACAATGGAGTAATCAGGCTGACAGTCTCTGGGTCCTATTGCATGTGGGTGTCAATAAGAGTGGGACTGCTGTGATGTAACATAAAGTACACAGGTCCTATTTTAAAGTCATTCTGATATTACCTATAAAGTATTCTTGCCAAAGAAAGTTGAATCTGAATCTAATCAAGACTCGAGAGCTGGCTTCCAGGTTTTAGGAAATATGGGGAATAAAGAGGCAGCAACACCTCCAAGAAGCAAACAGATAGGGTCCAGGATGTGGAAATTCTATAGCTCATTGGACCCCATTCCTTCAACAAGTTAATGGTATAGAAAAATAAAGGGAGTAGATGCTGCTCTACAGTAAAAGAGATTAAGGAGATAACAACTAACGGTAGTGTGTAGACCTTGTTTGCATAAAGATTCAAATAAAATTAAAACTGCAGATACATTTTTATGTTATTAAGAAAATTTGCATATGGAATGAAAATTGGATATCACAAAAATCATTGTTAAGTGTAATAACAGCATGGTGATTTCATAAGAAAATATGAAACATACTAAAAAGAGAGACATATTAAATATGTTTGGGATGAAATGACAGGTTTTGAATTTTATTTTATATTAGAGGCCTGGTGCATGAAATTTGGGCATGGAGGGAAGGTTGTCCCTCAACTTAGCCTGTACTGCCTTCAATCTGGGATCTCTCTTGAAATCTGGTACTACTGGCTCCTAACCACTCACCTGCCTGCCTGCCTGACCACCCCTAACCACTCTGCCTAACTGCCTGATCCCCCCTAACTGCTCTTCCCTGCCAGCCTAACAGCCTCTGCCTTGGCCCTGACACTATGGCTTTGTCCAGAAGGATGTCTGGTCTAATTAGCATGTTACCCTTTTATTAGTAAAGATCTTTCAGCAACCAAAAAGAAACAAAGAAAAAAATAAAAAGGGTAAAACATGCATGACAAATTATAATTGTTGAATCTATGTGATGGGTATGTGGAAGTTCATTAATATATTTCCTTCACTTTTGTACACATTTAAAAATTTTCATTAAAAAAGAACAATTAAATAAACAAAAAAGATAGAAAGGTAGATTCAGGGAAAGAAGATTGATATGATATTGTTAACTAAATATTTGTAACCTGACTTGCACAGTAATTTTTCAGTATCCTCATCTTTTTGTGTGTGTGGAAAACTCTCAAACAAAATATATTTGTCCTCATAAATTTCTGTGCAAGGGAAGCATAATGTAGCTTGAGTATTTTTAAACGATATATGAAAAAAAATGCGACATGGAGAGCACTTAAGGACATGTTTAGCTGCCTTAGCTTATATTTAACATTTAAACTTCCATTCCTGGAGGAGAAAGTTACTATAAAGAGAAAGTTAGGCACAGAACTTGGACCTCCTGACTCTAATAACACAACCACCTGGGTTTAATAAGGATACAGAAATATTCTTTTCCCTGCCAGTGACATGGTCCAGCTTTCAGATCCAGAGTCTGGGTAAAGGGGAGAAGGCCCCTTTCTCTGCCTACAAAAGGAAGAAGATAATATCAATGACTCAGGATTTTTTTTTTTTAACGTCAAAGAGCCATGATGAGGCCAAGGCAATCCCAAAGTCTTGGGTTATTCAAAGGAGGAATCAAGGTCTTTGAAAAGCCTGGCACCTAAAAACACTGTTTATAGCTGTCCATGGTGCTGAACGACCTCTTTCCGTTCAGGATTTTGACAGTCAGTGATGAGATAGAAGAATTGACAGTCCGGATTTTTGCACAGAAGAAGAAAAAAAATCAAGAAAACTGAGAAAGTCTAATATGCACACAATCAATGTCCCTGACTGGAAGCCAGTATTAGAGGGCTTCATCAGGACCCTGAAGTTCATGGCCAGTATAATCCTTTATAGGAAATCCACAGGAAGTGAATCTAGTAACATAGCCTTTTTCTTAATTTTTATGTCTGAACTAGGAAGGCAGTGCTCCAATGTCACAGAAAATTGATAACCATTCATCCTTCTGGAAGAGAGTAGGAGGGACTAAGCCTCTCCTCTAAAATTTGTCCAGAAACACTGGCTCTTTTAACCAATGGATGCATTTACACGGTGGCCACCAGCCTTTCTTAGTTGTCTGCCACCCCGGGGAGGGGCTCCGGTGGAGTGCTGAAGCCTACCTTCACCAACCACCCTGACTTTGAGTGGAAGGTACCTTTGCTGTCATGCCAGACCCTCAGCTTGCAGAGGTGGCCCAGGCTCAGCATGTCAGGGAAGTTGAACGTGTCTGTGTTGTTCCGTTCAAACTTGTTCCAGTTGGCCGACTGCTTCAGGGCAAGGGTCCCACTGTCCCCATTCTCTCCAAAGATGGTGATGAACACGTTGGCATCAGTGCCAGCACCTGGGAAGATACAAGACAAGGGCTCTGGGTGCTGGTCTTTCTGACACACACCTCTCTTGCTCTGCCCTCCTTGAAGGAGCCAGGCATGCAGATGGGCGAGTTCAGAGTCAGTTAGGCCAGGGTAATGTTGTAATGGGCTGGTTACTGTCCTGCAACTCTTGTGTCTCCTACTCTATCCTTCATTTATCTCTGTGCTTTGTACATGGTGGTGGGCTCACTGGGGTCCTGTTTAGCATGTATGAATGGTTTAGTACAAGAACTCACCTGGTTCTGGGGAATACGCCCACACTTACATGAAATGCCATTAGACTGGCTTTATAGTTTAGAAATACAGGTTCCATCCTACACACTGTAGGTTCAGAGGAAATAGGAAAATCTCTTGTTTCCCAGATCTGCCTCTGGTTGTCATACTACACCAGAGTTCATATTGTTTGCTTAGGCCAAATAGAGATATTGACCCCAATTAAAAAGAAAATGCTTCTGGAAGAGGTGATCCTGTAAAGCTTTTTTGATACAGACCTTGGGGTCATCAATAAATTTACCAATTATTTTCTGAGGATGCAACATGAGGGGATGATGGGGCTTGAAAATATGTGGAACTTTAAACAAAAAGAATGAAAGCTCTACTGTGAGGACAAAAGGAAGAAAGGAGGAGCCTAAAACAAACTTTACCAATTATACTGGCCTATCAGTTGTGCCTGAGATTTTGCCATGAGTGCTTTTCTTTGGCTAAATGTTTCTCTCTTGAAAATGTAAACTACCAGGGCCAACAAGCTAATCCTAAAGTAGCCATTTTTAATCAGTGTAAATGAGTTTTCCAGGTTCCTTGCCACAGCCCCTGGAGAACAGGATTGATATGGGGAGTGAGGTAGGTAGGAAGCACCGCCTCCTAAGAAGAGTGTTCCCTCTCAGCTCCAGGCCTTTGCACACACTAGTGCTTTGTTTGGTCTCCCCTCTGCCTCAGTGGCTTCTGTTTGACTTTCTGGACTAGACTTTAGCACCACCTCTGGGAAGCCCTCCATGACCCTTGTCTTTGGTCCCCATCTAGGTAAAGTGCCTTCCTCTGTGTTTCCCAGCACGTGTGCTGACAGAACCTCACTGGCATTGCTCTATGATAATATTAAGCCCCCAAAGGCTCAGGGACATATCTCCATCCTAAGACCCTAGGCCAAAGCCGGCACACAGATGATGGTTGCAAAGCGCAGGGATGTGGGAAGTAACCAATGGGTGTCAGGTGTGCATGGCACCTGGGAGAGGGGCATTAGGAAGAAGCAGGAATACAGAGGTGCTAACCATACTGTTCAATAATGTTCTCCATCCACTTCTCTGAGGGAGGAGGAACAGAGCCAATTCAGTCCCTGGGAGGAGGTCCAGTCCTTCTGTCCAGACAGAAAGTAACACTCTGAGGAAAGGACTTAAGTTGACCTAGTTTTGGAAGGCCATCTAAAAAAAATGTCCTTGAAGAGTCCAGGACCTGAGCCAGAACTTGAAGAGGGGCAAGAGTAGTAGGAAGTGGGAGGTGGGAGTAGGAGATGGGGGGACCCCTGACTCACCCAGGATGTCACTTGTCTTAACCGAGACCAAGTAGGAAGTGTACTCCATCATCTCCTCCCCATTAATGACAGCACACATTTCACACACCAGGGTCTTCTTGCCCTTCCGCAGGGACAGCCAGTCTCCATAGTAGAACATGGTCAGGTCTCCAGAGTTCATGTTCTTCAGGAGGATCTGGGTGAGAAGACCCGGCATGGGAACGCTCTTCCCACCCACTGGCCCCCACCTGCTAATGCAGCCCCTTTGGCTGAACCCCAAGGACCCAGAACCCCCATCTTGAGACAAGTTCTTCTGACTTGGACTCAAAACGAGTGGAAAAGGTCCTCCCTGAGATGAAGACCCTGCCCCGTGTGCCTTGCACGGGTTCTGAAATCCCCACCATGACGACTCTAGTCTAGGGATTTGGAAATGGGCCCTTTGTCCAAACATGTTTCCAAGGTTAGGCACAAGAAACATTTGCTGAGTGAAAGATGGAAAGTGGACCAACCATTGTCATCCAACTATCTAATAGGTAAGGTTCTTACCTCTGGGTCCCCTAACACGTCTGCTGAAAGAACCTCACTGTCATTTACTGAAGTTGGCCAGATTGCCCTTGGTATGGGCACCATATTGTTGGCTCAAAAAAAAAAAAAATCTGCTAATGGATAAGAAGGTGTAGGAGCCTGAGGGATTTGGGATAGAGGGCCTTTGGTTGAGGTGAAGGAGAGACTTATTCAGGGGGAATAGAGGTCCAAGACAGAAAAAGAGATACCACTAACTGAGTGATTACCGGGACACCAATAGCATCTTTGCTGGGCTGCTTCAAGTTCCCACCACAGTCTCTTGCTGTCCCAGCCTCTGCTGCTCCCCTCACTCCTCCCAGCTCACTTTCTCAGGAAGCCCACACTAAGCCTCTGCTTGCTGCAGTGCACACTATGTTCTCTGGCAGCTGATTCAATTTTGACTGAGCATAAATAAATAAAGCTGTGTTCTTTGATTAATTCATGTCAAAGGGGGTCTATAGGATTATATACTGGTTTGTGTAATAACCCTCTCAGGTGACATTTGCACTTTATTAAGTCACTGACAACCCAAAAGAGCAGGAAGATGGTGTGGGCCATGGTGGAAGGGAGAGCGAGAGTACAGTCACTTTACCCTCTCTAGGAACCACTCGGGCCGGCTGCCCAGGCCATCAATTCGGATCCGCATCTTGGTGAATGGAGCGATGTCCAGGATCTCCATGAGGAAAGTGTCATTCTGCTCCCGCTCAAATCTGGGGGTGCAGAGCAGGGGCATGAAAAAGGGAAGCTGGCTGTGGTGTGAAGCCCAGGTTGTGCCACAGACCAGTTCAGGGTAAGGAGAGAACAGACTTTTACTCAGCCTCCCTCTCACCTCCCACTGATTCCCCAACAGCCTGTCTCTTACACCCCAGATGTGTTTCCGAAATACTGGGTTAAGTGAGTTTGCCTGGTAGAAATGGTCCTGAATCAAGACCTATCAGTTCTGGGTCTTAATCTCATTCTGCTAGCCACCTAAGTCACCCAGCTTCCCTCGGGGATCTGGATTCCCCATCTGTGGTCTGGGGGGAATGATGTGAGCCCTGCAATCTCAGCAGGGCTCCCATACTGAGGGGTTGCCTTGGAGAAATGGTCAGCCTTTGACCCATGTCTCCCAAGGCCTAAGCCATTCTGTGAAATAGTTGCCCTCCCAGTCTAAGACTTTGGCCTGGTCAGCCTCAGGCTGTTCCCAGGCACAGATACTAACGTGTGAGTGGGTGGTGGGTACTTTCCCCAGGATAGCCTTTAGCAGGGGTGGGAGCCAGGAAAAAACTGGCATAGAAAGGGAATAAAGGGCAGCCAGTGGCCATGCTCCCCAGTTGTCACCTCTTCAGCTGCCAAGTAGAGAGGCTTCTCTGAGATACACAGGGCAAACCCGGGATCACTTCAGCAGCCTGTCCTGAGCCTGAGGCCCAGGAAATTCACACTAACACAATACTCTCAACTAGTCTACAGACCTTACAGTAAACATTTCCTAGTGACAGGTGGAAAAAAAGGAGGGAGGGAGAGAAGGAAAGGGGGAGAGAAGGAGGGAGGAAGGAAGGGAGAGAAGGAAAGGGAGAGAAGGAGGGAGAGGAGAAAGGAGGGAGAGAGATGGGGAGGGAGAGAGGGAGGAAGGGAGAGAAGGAAGGAGAGAAGGAGGGAGGGAGGAAGGGAAAGAGTGAAGAAGGGAGAGAGAAAGAGAGGGAGGGAGGGAGGGAGGGAGGGAAAGAAAGAAAATTAAGGAAGAACAGGTGGGTTATGGAATGAGGTAATCAAGGAAGGCTTTCCTGAAAGAGGTAGATTTGAGCTTGACCTTGAAAGAGAAAGATCTTGAAATACAAAAGAGTGGGTGAAGAGCACTCCAGGAGGGGAGAATCATAGGGACAAAGGTGTGGAGGCTGGAAGGCCCCAAGGTATGAGGGAGTGTGAGGGAAGCAACCTGGCTGAAGGCAGGGTCGGTCGGGCTAGAAAGTGGAGAACTAGATGTGTGAGGGGCATGGGGCAGAGGTGGCCCCTGGATACCTGGCCTTCTTTTTGTCCAGCTTCATTTCCTCTGTGCTACCGTTGATGCCATAGAGGGTCATAAAGATGTTGGAGTCCGTGCCACCGCCAACATAATCGCCCGTCCACACAGTCATCTCATACAGCTCCTGCCATGAGAGGGAGGCAGGTCCTGAGCTTTGGCCTCACCCACCAACCCCACTGACTTGCCTCATTCTCACCTAAGCTCTGTGGCTCTGAAGAGAGGTCCCTCACCCCCACTAACTATGAAAGACTGGAGAGCAAGAGTCAGACCTTTTACTCTATGTCCCCCACTGTGCCCAGGTTAGTACTAGAGAGAATTCCATTTCACATAGAGAATGTGTGTGCAGCAGATACATGACTGAATCCCAGCGTTGACCGATTCCTCAGTGAATCGAATCCCAGCCTAAGTTCACGCAGCACGTGGTGGCAGGACAGTGGCTTTGGGAGCCTCCAGAGTTCCACTGGAGTCCCAGACCCCCCACCTGCAAGCTGTTGAAAGTGGGCAGATGCCCCCCCTTGCCAGCCTCTTCTTTGTCCTCGTGAAATGGGGACAAATACTTGGCAGAGTTGTGAGAGCTCCAGACACCAGGCCTGCCATGTGGTTTGGCCTCAAGAAGTGGCACCAGTTCGGGTTGCCATCTCCTTTGCACACACCTGGCCTCTTCCTTCCCCTGCGGCTGCCACATGATAGGTATTCTCACCTGTGCAGGTGCTTGGTACCCACACACCAGAAGCTTTAGAACTCAGAACCCACGTTATCCATCACAATGATCACGCCACCACTGCTGGACCTGCTGGATGCTATGTGCTTGTCAAGCGGTGGCTAGGATCTTTGCCATAGATACCAAGATCAGAAGGAGTGTTTTCAGGCCTGGCCCAGGCCATAGGTTTGTTGAGGGAGTAATTGAAGACCCTCTTGCTTTACCAGGAAACTCCAAGTAGACCAACTAACAAGGGCATCTGATGGGCACAAAGCTAGTGAGAATAAAAGCAGGAGCCTGATGCCTTTTTGCTCTTATCCAGAAAGACATGGAACATAAAGGGTCAAAATGGGCACCTCGTGGTCTTAAGGAGACTGGCTCCCTCCAGACTCCTGTGTTCTCTGTGTCCATAGCTCTTTCCTCTTCTCTCTCTCTCTCTCTCTCTCTCTCTCTCTCTCTCTCTCTCTCTCTCTCTCTCTTAAATATATTTTATTGATATTTTACAGAGAGGAGGAAGGGAGAAAGATAGGGAGCTAGAAACGTCGCCTCTTGCACACCCCCCACCGGGGATGTGCCTGCAACCAATGTACATGCCCTTTACCGGAATCGAACCCTGGGCCCTTCAGTCCGCAGACCAACGCCCTACCACTGAGCCAAACTGGTTTCGGCTTATATGTCTCTTTTTATATCACAGTTGTGTTTCCAGAAAGAAACACCAAAACGGGGCTTTTGTAATTCCAGTCTGATATCAGGTGTCCTGGGGAGACAGCCAGCCCAAAGAATCCTGTAGCTCTTTGTAAAGCGACAAACCTGTGTTCTTTTGTCACATAGATAACAGGGATGTGGGTCCGGATTTCCATGGACTGAAGAGCTCAGAAGGAGATGCAGCCGCGCCGTGGGCTGTACATGTGCTGGGGGGCTGGTGCACATACTAGTACAGGCACACCCACCCACCTGCACGCGGGGAACTGGGTCAGGACAGAGGTCCCGGGAGAAATTGTGTGCTCACCCACACAGACCGTCTGGCCACAGATGGAGTCGTCTGGGGAAGGGAGGAGGGGCTGTCTATGTTGTAGAAAGTTCTGTCCTCTGTCTTCATGCAGGGGAGGGGCAGACATCCACCCTCCTGCCTGTCAGGTTTTTACAGTCCGTGACTCAGCCCTTCCTTCTGTTTCCATAGACAACACGGCAGCGCACGCTCAGGCCAGGGTGGTTTCTTCTGACCTTTGTGGGACAGCTTCTGACTTAAATCTAGTCTCCCATTGGTTTGGACTCAGAAACCGAGATGAGGGCTAAAGCCTTCTGTTGACCTCACCCACGGCTTTCCCAAGAGAAAGAGAAGCCTGTGGGATCACGTGAGCTAGAGGCCTCTGGGCTGCCAACCAGCCATGTTCCCTGGACATTAGCCCCCAGCCATCCTGCCTGCTGCCCAGCACTGACCTGTGAGTTTATATTAACTCATCCCAGGTCATTTGGTCAGTTAGAGATGGAGCCAGGGCAGGTGGTCAAAGGGTCTTATGTAGACAGCTCTCACTGAGACCCAGAGGCTCACAGAACCCCAGTGCCACCTGTCCCCATCATGTCCTAGAGGGGCTGATGGAGCAGACTTGGAGAATACTGACTCTGAGCATCTATGTAGAGCTGCTACTTTTCAAGGCTCATCATGATTACATTAGTTAAGATCTTAACATGAAACAGAATGGCAAGCATGATTTCTGAGTGCTATAAGGAGAAGACCAAGGCCCAGAGAGGCTAACTGACTTACCCAAGGTCACACAGCAGCAGACCAAAAGAGACCTGAGTCTCCTGGCTCTGGGCAAAGCGCATCTGGCTGGTAGACCAGGATGCAGCTTTGGCCAACACCCCAGTGAAGAGTTTCCTGCTTCCCTCACATCCATCCCCCTACCCCTTCCCCACACTACCTTGAATTGCCCTTGCTGTGAAATGCACACACTCAGGGCCCATCTATACCTTCACCCCAATGTTCACCACCGTGGCATCCAGGAGGTCAAAGACTCGGGAAGTGACACCATCTCCTCGGTCCTTGGCAAGCCAGCAATTGCAGCGCAATGTGTACTTGGTGCCCAGGGTGGGCACAGCCAAACTCAGCTCCTCCACCAGCCAGCAACTCTCGGGGGCGGCCCCATCATGGCCCAGCTATGTGGGGACACAAGGGGCTTTGAGGATCTGGGGACCACTGGGAAGGAAGCCCTCCCTGCCCTGCTCATCATCCCCTTCAGCCTCCTCCCTCAGTGCTTCCTTCCAATGTGCTCTGGATTCACTGACCCAAGTCCCTCCTTGGAGGGGAAAAGATTTTGCAGATACAATTAAGGTCTCTAATCAGATGACTTTGAGTTAATAAAAAGATTATTCTGGGTGGGCCTGGCTTAATCAGGTGAGCCCTTTTAAAAGAGGGTCTAAACATCAGAGATGGAAGAAGTCAGAGAGATATGAAGCAGAAGACATTTTCTATTGGCCTTGAAGAAATGATCTGCCATATTTTGGAAGGGGTCCCATGGTGGGGAATGCAGGAGGCCTTTGGGTTGGAAGCCTCAGTCCTACAACCACAAGGAAATAGATTTTGCCGATAACCAGTGAGCTCAGAACAGGATCCCAAGCATCAGCTGAGACCACAGCCCCAGCAACAATTTGATTTCAGTGCAGTGGCATATTGGGAAGAGAACCAGCTAACTCACCTCCACTAGTAGAATCCTGACCCAGGAAAATGTGAGATGATACATTTGTGTGCCCTTAAGTTACTAAGTTTATGACCATGGGTTACACAGCAATAGAAAGCAAATACACAAGGCATTCCCATTGGGTGGAAAACTGGGACCTGGAGGGGTGGGCAACTCACCCAAGGTGAGGGCAGAGGCCAGGGAATCTTCCCCTGCTACCTGCTCTGAGCTGGGGCTCAGGTCAGTTCCTCTGCCTGCCCTCCATGCCCCTCCCACTCATGTACAGGTCAGCACCTTCCTTCCTGGGGGTGGTCACTATCCCCAGGCCCCAGGGGCCAGCACCTCTATTTTCTTGATTTCGCCGACATCCAAGCCTCCAACGTAGAACTCCTCCACGGAGCCGCAGCTGAAGCCCTTCTTCCCTCGGGGATAGTCCAGCCAGATGCGGTTACTGACCTCATCGTCCTCTCCGAAGAGGATGATGAAGGCCCGGCTGTCCGTGGCTGCCTCCACGTGCTTTGCAGTGGTGACTGACACATAGTAGGGAATGACTGCAAAAGATCAGGGGCCCCAACTCATGACAAGCCAGGTAGACCTGGGCAGGCTCAATGTGAACTTGGAAATGGGACTTGGAGACTTTGCCTCCTGGCCTCCGAGACAAAGTGCAAGGGAGCTTTCCAGACTGGTGAGTGTCTACCCTTCAAGGAATGAGGGAGCTGTTGACTTCTAAGTGAAGATCAAAGAGAGCGTCCTTGCCACATGAAAACTTAGTTGACCCTAGCACTCCCAGGTGGAGTAAGAACCACCACCTTTCCCCAAGTACAGGGGCTGCCAGAGAAGCTTCCTATATCAGCAAAAATGAGGTCGGCAAAACCAAGGTCTCGCAGATAGTAAGAATGTAGAGAAGAAGAATAAAAGAGTATTGGTAAATGAAAATTCTAGTAAGTATCCATTTCCATCCACTAAACCAGATGGAACAGCATAAAAACTTGCTCAGGTCATGTGACAGAGAGTTCTAGTTACCCACTAAGTATTTGTTCTGTTTGCAGCTAGGGGCAGTCGTGATATGTAAGCAGATATTGGAAATTTTTATTTTATTTTTTAAATAGGTTTTTATTGATTTTAGAGAGAGGAAGGGAGAGAAAAAGAGAAGGGAGGAGAGAGAATCATTGCTCTGCTGCCTCATGCACGCCCCCTACTGAGGATACAGCCCACAACTCGGGCATGTGGCCCAACCAGGAATCAAACTGTGACCTCTTGGTTCATAGGTCAACACACTCAACCACTGAGCCACACAAGCCTGGCAGGGAAATTTATTTTAAAGGGTCTGACTCAACAGGGAGGAGCACCTTTTTGCCCCTTCCCCTTCCATTTATTCTGCTTGGGGTGTGGATGTGAAGGCTGAAGCTCCAACAGTGGAACCATGGGCAACCTTTAGGATGTAAGCCACTTGGGAGGTTGCCAGAGTGATTCAGTTGAAAGAGCCTAACTCCCTGCCTTCCCTGGAGCTGCTATCTCAGTACCAACTGTCTACCCTTGAACTTCTATGTGAGAGAAAAGAAAAATCCCTCCATTGTTTAAGTCACTGGCAGTTTCTATTGATACAAGTTGAAAACCCTTCTCCTGGCTCATCTTCCTCACTAGCTTGGGAGACACTGCCCTGGTGTAGTGGGTTATAGCTTATGCAGTCCATATCTCTTTGAAAAGTTTCCAAGCTAGACCTTCCTGACTGCAGTTACCTGCATTGTTTTCTGTACCTGCCCATGACCTTGTTTCATCTTTATAAAAAGAGCCCTGTTGGCCTTTCCATGGTTGATCACAATGGCTTAATCAAGGAGAGGCACTTTCTCGTGGTTCCTGTCATTTAGTCACACAGTGAGAAGGTAGAATATAAAATGATCAATACTCTCTGCCCAACTCCACAGACCCACCATGTGGTCTCCTGGAGAGGAATAGAGTGGTGTCATGGTCTATACTCAAGAGAACTGAGCAGAAAGGCAGTGCTCATTTAAATGTCCAATAGACAACCTGGCCGGTTTGGCTCAGTGGACAAAGCGTCAGCCTGCAGATTCAAGGGTCCCAGGTTCAATTCTTGTCAAGGGCATGTACTTTGGTTTCGGGCACATAGCCAGTAGGGAGCGTGCAGAAGGAAAATCAATAAAATATTAAAAATTAAATGTCTAATAGACAAATATAGTACTGCCTTATCTCAAAAATCTAGTTGGAAAAAGGGAATTTGTCAGGGGGTTATAATATTGTTATAATGAAGGAAGGAAAAACAGAAGCCAAAGAGTAACTTGTCCAGGGCCCCATGTATTATTGTCAGAACCAGAAGTGGAAGCTAAATCTAAAAAAAACAAAAACAAAAATAAAAACCCAGTTCAAGAATTCTTCCCCCTTCCCTCCCAGCCCCCAACACATCACTCCTTAAATTTGAGTAGCCGAGTCCTCCACTAGCAGGAAGGGATTCTCACTGCTGCAGTTCAGCTCTGTTGGATGAGACTTGTCCCAGGTGCCCTGGGCAGAATCTATAGCATGAGAGTCTGGGTATGGGCAGGATGACCTCTGCTGGTGGTGGATCAATGGATTAAGAACATCGTCACTCTAACTTCTCTTAGCCTTTGTTTTCCTGTCTGTACAGTGGCTAATCCTGCCCTGTCACTTCTTGGGGTTGTAGGGGTGGAAATAGACAGTAGGTGTGAAAACTATGTGTAAATTATAAGACATTAGACACCATCAGCAAGGCTACCATCAGCACCAAGTCTGCCCACCACTTGGTGTCATCATGGCACAGCTCAGAGTGAGTCAGACAGACAATGGTGGAGCTATGGCAGGGCCTGTCTGAGAACATCTTAAACACATTTCCATGTCCTGTTCTTGCTTGGCTTACCCCGGCCCTCCTGGACGTAGTTGGCCATGGGGCCCGTCACCGAGGCGATGTCCACACCTTCCATCTTGGAGCTCAGGGCAATCTCCCAGAAGTCTGCAGGGCTGCTGCAGTTGCTGCTCCGGTCCCCCGTGTACTCCTGTGGGGAGAGCACGACCAGGTCCCCTCCACCTGCTGCACCTGCTGCCCTTGGGCCTCCCCCAGGTGTGAGGATGGGGTCAGGCCTGGCTGAGCCCAGACCCCCTTCCATTGCCCCCCCTCCCTGCTGCCTTTCCCTCACCTTCTCATAAAACAGCCTCTCCAGTCGCCCGTCCTCCTTCTTCAGGGACAGCCACCGCCCACACAGGAACAAGAACTCGTCTTCGTTGGTGTCGTTCCAGATATCCACCTTCTCCACATACCAGTCCGCGCACCACTTGGTGTTGTCATGGCGGAGCTTAATCTTGTAGATGACGCCCAAATCAGCTGCCTCGATGATGAAGGTGTCGGCCTGGGGAGTCCAGATGTGGGGGCTTGGGTGGGAGCTCCCCACCTCCATCACTCCAACCCCATCCAACCAGCTCCTTCCACATCCCCCAGTGGCTAAGCAGACCTTCCTAGCTGGGGAGCCCTCCAGGCCCAAATCTCTAACCCAGAGAGTTTGGTATTCCAAGGCCTCGCTTGCACATGGCCCTGTTTACAATCTAGGTCTTTTGGGAAAATCTCTGTGGGTGTTTGAAAGTTGGACCCGATGAGCTGTGTGAGTGGGGGTGGTACAGACCAGGGGCTCTGCCCTGTCCTGTAACTGGGCATCCTTATTTGAGTATCAGCAAGAGTTCAGGTTGGAGGCTGGAGGGTTCCAAGAAGGCTGGAGGGTAAGATTCCTTCTGGATGATGGGAGCCACTTGAAATTTCCATGGGGAAGCTCGGAGGCAATTGGAGGGCCAATCTTCGGGATACAGGCTCTGGTGGAGGCAAGGCTGAGGAAAGTGCAGGGGACAACATTTCGAGTGTGGATTCAGGAGGATTTATGTAGGGTGTGACATAAAGCCCTCCTCTGGGTGCCTGATAATGCCTTCAGTAATGTGACATTACACTCTGGTAATTGGATTCTTTGGGGACTGTTCAGTGAGATGTGGAGTTCTAGGCCTTAAGTAAAGTGCAGTCAAAACACAAATTGAATGTGGCAGTTAGGAGCCTGAGGAGGAGGAGGAGGGACTGGTAACCTCGAGTGACTCGCGCTTTTCTTCTGAAAAATGCACTGAGTCATTGTGCTGAGCATGATTGGGAGCCCAGAGCTAAATACTACAGGATTCCTCCCTGGGACAGCCCAGGTGGTGGAAGGGCTGCCTGGGTAGACTCTCCAGGTGGAGGCATTAAGCTGAAGATGGGGAGCTGGGCCTTCCAGGCAGCTGGGGCAGTCCAGTCTTCCGGCTGAGGAATTGCAGGTGAATGTGCATGGCTGAGTGCAGGCCTTGGGGCACTGAGTTCATTAGCGCAGCAATGAGCACACCTTATGACATAGTAATTCCACTTCCTGCATCTGTCCTGGGGGGATACTTTCTCAGGTGAGCAAGGAAGTCTGTTGCAGGATAATGGTTACAATGGAAAATTTGGAGCCATCTAGTGTTTAGGACTTGAGGAACAGGGAAATAACTATAACACTTTCATGTATGGGATGTTATCTGGCCCCAGGGAGGAGAAGGGAAGAGGATCAACTCTGTGTGCCCTCCTACCGTTCCTCTCTCGAACTTGTTGGTGCGGTTCTCCGACTTGCCGAGGTACCGCTCCCCAGTATCCCCCAGATCTCCATAGATGGTTATGTAGACCTTGGCGTCTGTTCCTGCCCCTGGAACATTTCCTGTGAAGATCTGCACCGAGTACAGTATAACTGGATCGGCACATGGACAGACAAACAGAGGGACGGACAAAGAGGAAAAAAAGATGGTATCACTTTAGGTTCGGGGGAACTGGATTGGTAGGAGGTTCAGGGATCTGGCCCAGGGCTCAGGAAGGAGTTAGTGTTTTCCTATTATTTGTTCAACTCCACATGGATTCACCAGTGGGAAGATGCCCATCTGATCTGACAAAGTTGGTCTCAAAGACTCAAAAGATGGCCCTACCCGGTTTGACTCAGTGGATAGAGTATCAGCCTGAGTTGGTCAAGGGCATGTACCTCAGTTGCAGGCTCCTCCTTCGCAGGCACCCTGGTGAAAATGTTAAAGCTATTTTATATCCCTCTGGTTCCATATAGGGTCTGTTATTGGTGCAAGTGCAGAAGCAACCAATCAATGTGTTTCTCTCACATTGATATTTCTCTCTGTCTTTCCCTCTCCAACTCTCTCTGAAAATCAATGAAAAAATATCCTCAGGTTAGGATTAAAAAAAAAAAAAAGACTTAAAGGATGGAGTATTCTCCCAGCATCCCCTGAACCATCCACCCCCTATGGCTTCTGGGGAAAAGACTTGGGAATTGCTTGCCTGTGTTCACTTCGTAGTCTGTAGCTCCAGGATCCTTTAAGACCCTAGGAAGGTTATCCCCCTCATGCAGGGACTGAGATGGACTTTCTTAGCAACCTTGCAAATGGGCTCAGAGCCACATTTAATTACATTTAGAAAAGTAAGGTGATGTGTATTGCTCATATGGAATGCATACATGCCCACGCATAGCTCCTAGTCTTTCCTTCATTTTCCCAAGATTCCATGGCATTTTCTCCCCTGCTCTCCTCTGACCTCTCTGGCTGCTCCCTCTTAAGCAGCATTATGGCTCCTGATCTTCTGCCCCCAACCCTATGCCACTGTTTCCTGGTTCTATCCGCTGCCCTTGGCTCTCACTCTGCAAGTCCCGGGTGCTAACTTCCATGAGTTCCATGAGTCTATATCTCTAACCTAGTGTCCTCCTGTGCTCTGAATTCACACCTCTGTCACCTAGGGCAGCCATAGCCAACCTTTTGGACCACTAGTTGTCCACTTCATGGACCACTAGTTGTCCACTGACCGCTGGTTGGCAACCGCTGACCTAGGGGACACACTCACTTAGACTAGACCACAGTCACAATCTCACATCCAAACCTGAGAGCCATCCCCCTCACACTCCCTATTCCCACTTCTCCCCACCCACCCACCCTGGCTGCATTGCCTCGCCCAACACTCTGCTCTTCAAACCTCGCAGGTGCACTGTGAGAACAGCTCTCCAAGGCCTGCCTCCCTCATGGGCAGGAACCAGGACTCATCACCCTGCCCCTGCCCACCCCACTCAGCTCAGTGCAGAACCTACTCGTCATTTCATGTGTGGCATTCTCTTTGGTGTTTAAAAGTCAACATTACCCAAGCCTGTCTGTTTGATTCTGACATGAATCACACCAGGGGTTTTGTCACAGTTTAAACATAACAGTTGATGTCCTCCCCTCCCCCTACTCCACCTCAATTTTTCTCTCCATTTACTTACTGGATGTGCCTTCAGTCCTGCTCCACACCTGGGCAGGACATTTTCTAGGAGCCCTTGCCTTTGAGGTGTGGGGGGTGCCATGTCACCAGGAACTGGGATTAAATGCCCTCCTACTCTTCTCTTCCACCCCCCACTGCTCTCGACAGTCTTTTGGGAATTAGGAAAATGGATTCTGCTTCTGAGTGTTGAGCAATGTGGTTATGCAGTCAAATCTGGCTATTTCTGGATCCTCCTCCCTCCCATTCCCACCCAGGCGGCACAGCTCTCAGTGGAAAGAAGTTTCCCTAGAAACACAAGCAAGCACAGAGTAGGCTTGCTCCATGCTATTAAAACAGAGCAGCCCAAGGGGCCAATGCCACAGCTCCCCAGGGTGTCCTCTGGGTGCAAGTACAAAAGAGAATTATCCTCTAGATGTAATAGCAAAGAAAAGTCAGAGGAAATAATATGAATATGGAGAGGCACATTATTGAGGCAACACTTGTTTTTTATCACTAGGCAGTGGCAACTCAGATGAAAGGAAATGTTAGAGCTATTTTATATCCCTCTGGTTCTATACGGGGTCTGTTATCTTGAATTTTACTCCAGTTTTGTGGGTTGGTTTTTGTTTTGTTTTGTTTTGTTTTGTTTTGTTTTGTTGTGTGTGTGTGTGTGTGTGTGTGTGTGTGTGTGTTTTCAAGAAGGCCATGCAACAAACATAAGCTGGATTTCCAAGGTTTAGGAGCATCTCTGATCTTGTATCAAAGATAAAATACAGAAGTATTCTTTTGTATGTGATCAGTGATAGAAGGACTGTTTTTGGTTTTTTTGCAGGTGAAGTTGATTTTTGACACAGCTTACCAGTGGTGAATAATATGGGAGTGGACATGGACAATGGCATCACTGGTTCAAACAGAGGTATGACTCCACCCATGTGGTCCAGGAAGAATGGTGTGTGTGAGCCTGTGTGTGTGTGTGTGTGTGTGTGTGTGTTCACTCACACAGTGTAAAAAGAAAGGAGAATACAGGGCTGAGGACTGAGTCTGAAGTAATGCTACATGGCACGAAAAAGGGAACTAGCATTCAGAAAGGTAGGAAGAGAACAAGAAAATGGTGGTACTACAGCAACAGAAGAAGTACAGCGTGTGTTCTGGCTAGTGCAGATCCTACAGAGAAAACCACAGCCACAAGGAATGGGACAAGTTAACTGGCACAGCAGAAGAGAAACCCATGACCTTGGACACTCTGAAGCTGCACCCTGTCCCTGAGAACAAATACACAACAGCCCCAGTTACAGCTGACTCCAAGATGTTCAGGATTCATCCTAGGTTGGAACACCTGGATCCAGCAAGAACAGAGGGGACCAGCCTTGTGGATTATAGCCAAATAAACCAAGAGAAAAGAGAAAACAAGACCCGGATAATGCAGGCACAGGAGAACACACATTTGGATGTATCATCCCACTGTCAGGCCAGGAAAAGATTTGAGTACAAACCCTGCAGTGAGACTTTGAAGAATAGCCCTGCCATTTATTAGCTGTGGGAACTTTGACAGTTATGGTGCCTCTGTGAGCCTCAGTTGCCCCCTCCACTGAATGAAAGTAATAATAGACTCTTCCTCCTGGGTGCAAAGGCTCTGCTTGGCACAGGGCAGGTGCCCTATAAGGGAGGTGATAAGGGTGATGGCATCACACTTACTGTCCAATGGTTCCTCCACTTCCTTGTAGATTTGCCTTAAGGACCCATCTGACATGTATTTCTCAGTGAAGATGTCAAAAGGAACCAGTTCTCGAATAGTCTTCTTGTCATCCTCTGAGGTGGCAAGCCATCGATCACAAGCAAAAGTCACGGTCTCTGTACCCTGGGGTGAGGAAGAAAGAGAAAAATTAGCACTTAATGAGGAAACTGCCCACTTCAGGGGTTCATCAGCATGTCAACACTCATGGGGACCAAAGACAAGGGTCATGGAGGCCCATAAATAATGCAAAAGCTACAGCCCTGCCCAATTCTAGCAGATCGAATCTTACACAGCCACATCAGTGGTTGGTTCTTGAAGGCCAGAGCTCCCAGAGTCACTTAAAAATAAATATCTAATAAAAAAAATTAAAAAATAAAAAATAAAATAAAAAATAACAAATAACTGACAATAAAAAATAAAAAAATAAAAAATAAAATAAAATGCTTCTCATGTAAAAATAATAATAATAAATAAATAAATATCTGAACCCCATCCTGGAGACTCAGATTCAAAGGGTAAGGGGAGAGATGTGTATTTTTAAATTTCTACCAAGTCACTCATATCCACAGCTATGACTGCCTCCTGGGTTTAGAATTCTATAGTTTCAGAATGTTTTCCAAGTTGTTCAGGTGGGTTTCTGCCTGCTGGTGGACCTTGAGTAGCAGAAAGGGCAGGCTTGGTCACTCAGCAGTAGCATGGCTTTGGGGTGGCTAGCAGAGACCTGGCTGCCCAGACCCTCCGTCTTGACCCCTAAAGCAAGACCTGGGACTTGAGCTCGTTTCTGCACTCAGAGCGAACGGGTGTGTGTGTATGGTGTGTGTGTGTCTGTCTGTGTGTGTGTGTGTGTGTGTGTGTGTGTGTGTGTGGAATTTTTCTCAGAATAGTTTATCTTAACTTACTGAGGCTGCAGGTTCTTATAATGAATCTACCTGGAGTCTCTTCTGGTAAAGGGAAAAACAACAACAAACAGCAAGACAGATCAATCAGAAACTCACATCTTTCTCTGGGAGGAGCCTGCGAATTTCCACGTAGGAGCAGTGCCACCCAGGATTTATGCCCGTATTATCATGGCCAATCCGGATTTTTTCAATGACTTCCCCCACATCTTCTAGCTTTGGAAAGGAGAAAATGCACCAGATGTTGACTGACAGGCTAAGAAAATACAACCAAAGCAAAAACCTGCCTCCCAGGGCATCAGCCTTGAATTCTTTTGAATTTCCAGGACTCACTTTCTTCCGGTACATCCCCACTGTTCCCCCCAAGCCAGCCCTCACTTTCCTCTACACATGCCTTGTTCATGCTCCCCTTACCCTCACCCCACTTAAAAGTTAAATCACCTCCATTCAGTCAACATCTGGAATGCTGCCTTCCCTTTTGATGGTGGAACCCATCTCTTTGCCTATCGTTTCTTATCACTGTAGCAGCTCATTTCTTGCCTGAGAAGTTGACTTGGATATCAGAAAGTGAGTTCTGGTTCTACCCATGCCATGTTTTGCCAACCTGACCTTCTCCTTGGCTCCCCAAGAGTCCCCTTCACTTCTAGTCATTCATCTTCTATATCCCTCAAATTCTAGTCCCTTAGATTTTACATTTTCTTGCCACAGGGCCCTTGCGCATTCTTTCCCTGCCCATCCCTTTCCTCTTCTTTACATAAACCAGTGTCTGCTCTACCTCATCATTCAGTTCTTAGCTTAAGGATCACTTCCTCAGGGAAGCCCCCTGACCACCTCCAGAAAGTCAGATGCCTTCATGATAGGTTCTTACAGCATCCTACAGACACCCCATCCCCACCCCTGCTGCCCCAACCCAAAGCCTTTGATCCTGATACCAGTTCTGAAGGACAGGACAAGGCTCACCCTCCTCCCAGTTTCTTGGATGTACTGAGGCCCAGAGAGGTTGATGAGCTGCCCACCTTCCTCTCTAACAGCAGCCCATCAGACTTGCCTACCTCTGAGTGCAGGGCTCCTTCAACTCACTGGTCTTCTGGGTCCACTTCACCCCCCAGGCCTGGCTCCCAGAAGCCTGATGAGTCCACATACCTCCATAATGAAGCGGGAGGCTGACTTCCTCTCAAAGAACATCTTCTGCTCCCGTTTGTTGGTGCACAGGTTCTTCTGCTCAGTGCAAATACCATCGCAGCCATAAATGACAAGGAAGACGCTGGCATTTGTACCAGCGGCAAAGACATCGCTGGTGTAGATGGTGATCTCATAAGGAACAACTAGGCGGGAAGCCAAAAGGATGTGAAAATAGAAAACAAACACAGGTAAGATGCAAGAATCCATGCACTGGGCCTCTAGTTTGTATATAAATATGTATATTTACCATGGGTCACACTGAAGACCCAGAGAAGAGTTCAAGAAGAAATGTACCCTATCCTATGATCTTGACCTTGAAAGGAGTCGCTTTAGAAATCACCTCCTCACAGCCTTCTCCAGAGGGGAAATTTGCTTTTCATTTATTGCCATGGTTACCTTGCTGTGCAACTATAGTAATAATACTTGTAATAGTAATCGTTATCGTTCACTGAGTAATTATTAAGCATTTTATATTTCTTATCTCGTGTCACCTTCAGAGTGACCTTATGGAGTAGGTATTGTTGTACTGAATTTTACAAATGAGAAAACCCAGGGAGGTGAAGCAACTACCCATAGGTCACCATATGACCAGACAGTGGTGGAACTTGAACTTGAACCCAGACATGTCCAACCCCAAATCCTGTGCAGCCAACCTCTATGGGTGTTGTTGTCATGAACTGGAATGAGTACTGATGCCTACCCACAAGCCACGGGAGGAGCAGCCTAAGCAGGAGACCACTGGTCCCATGAGGGCCTGGACAGTGGGGTAAGGGGAAATACGTCCCCACTCTTCCAGGATCCCAGGCAATAATGGAAGTGTTCTCTCTGCATTGTGGGGTCCCCTTCTTAGTCCTCTTGGGTTTCACCATGGCCTATAGCTTATAAGGCCTTGAACAGAGAAGCTGGCAATGGGTTTGAGCTTCCCCAAGACTAGTTGGCTGTGGGAAAAACTCTGGAAATGTCTGGCAGGAACAGCCCACCTTCCACCCATTTTCCTGGGCCTGGGCTCCAATTTGCTTCCTGGTTTCTAGCTCTGCCACTGTCACTGAGTTGCTGTGTGTCCTTTGGCAAGAGGTTATGCTTCTTTGGGCCTCAGTTTCCTTGCCTAGAAAATGAGGAGGTTTAACGAGACAGATCTGTGGCTTTCAGTTTCTTTAACTGCAGATTTTGTATAAATACATTTATCAAGAATATTCAGGGGGGAAAAAACTTGACTTTTTAGAGCTAAGGTGCTTCTCTAGATGGCATGAATTGGGGGACAGAGGACTGTCCTTTCTTATCTCTCTCCTCCCACCAGCTGCCCTCAGACACCCCTTCAACACCTGGGATCCTCAGAACATAGGTTGAAAACTGAGGTTTCTCCCAGCCCTGGCATGACGTGATGCTGACATTTGGAGCTCCAGGCTGTGTTCTGCCTCCCCTCTGAAGCCTATCAGGTCAGACATGACAACAGCTCCCTTCCTCATTGATATGCCTCTACCGTGTGGTTCACGTGTATTGGCAGCCTTGATGAACTGCCCTGGGTCCTTCTAGGCCCCAATGAGGATGCCTGGGCCCACTTCCCACCATTCCCGAGCTGGGGCCCTGCAGCCCCTGGAGCTCCTGGCTTGGGCCCTAGGACATTCCCTATCAGGGCAGTGGGTTCTGGGCAGCAGATTCCTTCCTGTGTGCCCTTCAAAAGGGGTGTCCATCGCTCATCAGTCTGCAAGTCAAGTCTTTCCTGACCTTTTTTTCCCCTTTTTTGACAAATGTGAATGCAGGACAAAGGGCAGATGGATCAATTTTAATATTAGGCTTGAACTGAATGTAATTAAGGTCAGGCCTTTTCTTCTCCTTTTTCTTTTTCTGTAAAGAGCAAGGCCTGACCTAGGCTCAAAGGAAGAAATGAGCTCTTCTGTCCTGAAGATTCCCACCCAATGCTGCCACCAGCTGTGTGCATCTGCAGGGTGGGGTTGTGTGTCTGTCTAGGCTGCAGGCCAGACCAGGGGCAGAGGCTGGACCTAGAATTTGCTTTGTATATGCAAAGACTTTACTAGAATAAAGTGTCACTTATTTTAGACTTTAAACTGGAAAGTATTTTGACTCTCTGACCATTGCCAGTTTAATTGCTGTAGGCCAGTGGTCGGCAAACTGCGGCTCGTGGGCCACAGTTTGCCACTCTGTTGACTAATGAGTTTGCCGAATAACTGATTTATACTAAGAATGAGTTGCGTGGGGGAAATATTTTAATACAGCTAATTATTTGGATTTGAAAAATTGTACTCTCTGAGTTTAGTTCAGATTTTAGAATATTCAGACAGTTTTTTAATAGTTTGACTTCAGTTTGAGTTCTAGTACCTAGTATTTACCTATATGTATAGAAACATTTGATATATACTTTCTGATGATGATAGAAGATGGAAGTGTCAAAAATTCACCCAGTTATTCCCCTTCTTTTTGATTTGTCCCCAATCAAGATAAAATCTTACAGTGGTGACTCTTCAGCATGTAATGACTGGAATGGGGACAGGTGATGGGGTTGATGACCATACCTCACAGTTAGACCTTTATCACTCTTCCTTTTGGGGTCTTACAACCATCCTTTTCTAATATCTCTGTTTTGGCAGATGGGGAAACTGAACCCCAAAGAGGTGCAACTCTCCGCCTGTTCTCACCAGCTAATTTGGGGTGGAGTTTGGAATAAATGCCATATTTTCTTTCCTGGGTCCAGGGCTAAGCCCACAGCCTTCACAGGACCCAGAGAGTTTGGAAAAGGAGCAAAAGACTCAGTCTCCTAGGTCAGCCTGGCCCAGAGTGGACACTGGAAGAGGGATTAGAACTGAGTTGCAAGGGTGGGTGATGGGATCTGGAAACAGGGCCAGTCTTGATGTGTGTGTTTCTTACATGGTGTGTACAGCCTCGTCTGAAGCTCCTCGTGGAAGAGGTCCCTGACGATGGCCCCGTCATCTTCATTCTTGCTTAGCCAGCGGCCACAGGGGAACGTCATGCTCTTTCCAAGAGATGGGGCGTCCACCTCTACCCACTCTACAAACCAGCTTGGATTCCTGCCTGGAGGGAGGGAGAGGAGACACAGAACCCATGAAGGATTTTGATATGGTGGTCTCCTATCCATAATGTCAGGGACTCCAACCATCCTTCTCTACTCAATGTCTGATGCCTACAGCTCCACCATGAATGTGTCATCCCTTTTGCACACAGCATTGCACAAATGATGCCTATAAAAACACTGGGTCACATGCCAGGCTGCTGTCAGTGACATTAGCAAGAGCAAAGGAGCATGGAGAAGAGATGACAGGAGGGCAGAGTCTGAGGGGAGGGAAGCAAGGACGCTGTCCAGGGTGGAAGGCACTCTAAACAGGGAACCCAGAGGTGCCAGAAAGAGACTGTGTTAATAAGGACTTCATCATTTCACCCCATGGCAGCTCACTGGCCTCAGTTTGTGATTCATGATGGGAAGGGAAATCAGTGAAGGATCAATGTTTCTTCCTGGGAAAAGGAGAGCTCAGGCTTAATAAAAGCCATTGCAGCCAAACAGAGAACCCAGTCTCTTAGCCCCAGGTGCTAAGAGGAAGGCCTCCTTCTGTGGGCATAGAAGACATGATTTGAAGACCAAGTAAATGAGTCCAATTTTATGGAGAAAGAACAAAGTTGGGCACATCCTTTAGCAGTGGTGTTAGTGGCTTCTGGAAAGGATTGGCTAGATCAGTGGTTCTCAGAGTGGGATCCCCAGACCAGCAGCCTCAGTATCACATGTGAGAAATATGAACTCTTGGGCCCCACACAGAACTGCCAAATCAAAGACTCTGGGGATGGGACCTAGAAATCTGTGTTTTAATAAGTCCTCCAGGTGGTTCTGATACCAACTCAAATTTCAGAGCCACGGAGCCAGATCAGGGATTCTCAAATCTGATGGCACATTAAAATTACTGAGGGTGGGGGTTTAAGGAAAGTATTTAAATCATCAGTATCCAGACCCCATCCCAGACCAATTAGATCAGAATCCTGCATGCAGCCAGGGCTCTACCGGGCTGCAGGGATTTAGGAAGTGGTGTAACTATGAAAGGCAGGTAACATCCAAATTTCCCCCGGATTCTTTCCTAGACACCCACGGGGACCTGTCTGTGGTCACTAAGTTCTTAGCAGGGAACAGAGGAAGGGAAGTCAGACCTGAGTTGTCATGGCCGATCCTGATTCTCCATAGATCTCCCAGGTCCAGTGCCTCCACTGTGAAGACATCGATATTGCCCCTCTCAAATGGGGTGCTGTTGGTCTTGGAAGCTTTCAGGAGGCTCATTCCTGCCAATCAAATGACCTCAACATGACTGGCTGGCCCTGAGACCTTTCAAACCTAATCTGCCCAACCCTTTTAGTCTTTCCTCATAATGACCAACATTTGAGTTTTCATCAATTTTAGACTGTGCAATTACCACCGACTGGGCACCTTTGGAATATTTTATTTTGGTGTGTATCTTTTTATTGAGCTTCCCAATAACCCTCTGAGGTATGTATGTTTGCTTCCAGTTTGTATTTGAAGAAAAGGAGACACACCCAGAGGCCAGATGCCTTGTCTGAGACCATCCAAGAGAAAGTGATGGGGCCCTAAGTCAATGCTGCTCTCCTTCCATACCCCTCACATCTCTATACCTGGGGAGAATCCAGTGACAAAGCCACCCTCCCCATGTTCCCTGGGAAAACAAGGGCTCCCCTGAAGGGTGGGAAATGTGGAAGGAATGGCTTCCAATGCTCCCCACCAGCCATCTCACATATACAATCTATCCTGGGATCTGGGCTGTGGCATCAGTCTGAAATCTGAGGTGGTCTCAATATCATCGCCATCCCCTCCTGCCTCAGCACGTACTACATTGTCTTCAAGTTCCTTTACCCCTGTAAGTCCCAACTCTGAGCCCTCTCCAGGTAAGAAGTCTTCTGATATTCACAGACTCCTAACAGACAGACCTTGGTCCAATGCCTGGTTTTGCCACTTAACATCTGGGCAGCCTTGGGCAAATTGTTTAATTTTCTGAGGCTTGGTTTCCTCAAATGCCAAAAGGGGTGGGCGGGGAATTATTAATCAACTGGGATAAAGTTTCAGATTAGTGAGATTAATAAGCCCTAGAGATCTGCCGTATAACACATACTTATAGCCAACAATAATTATTGCATATACAATATTTAAGAGGATAGATCACATGCTAAGTGCTCTTCCCATAATAAAATACAATAAAACAATAAAGGGGAATTCTTAAAGTGATTTAAAAAAAAGGGGGGGTGGGTGGGAATGAAGGACCATTCTGGAACATTCTGCTGAGTCTTCCAGTCTCTCTGGGGATAATGTGGGTGAACCTCAGACCTGCATTGTTTTCTTACCAGTGTCGTCTTGTGTACCAAAGAGCGTGATGAAGACATTGGCTTTTGTGTCTGCCTGCTTCTTGTCCCCAGTCTTTATGGTCACTTGGAATGTGGTAGATTTATCTGCAGGAGAGGAGTGTGGAGAAGTGAGTGGCAGATTGCTCCTCCCCTGCAGGAAGGAGAGAGAAACATATTGAGTGTGTTTCTATGTTCATGTTGACCATTCCTATGAATCGCTGTGCTTGCAGGATGTGTTCCTTTACTCTGGAAACATCCTGAAGGCAAAGATGAGGTCTCCCTTATCTCCAACTCACACTGGAAGCCCTCAACCAATAAAGCTGTAGGATGCTTAGGGGAGACTTGGGTGACTGTGAGGGTCAGAGGCTCATCAACCAGAAACCTCAGTCTGACTACTCCAGGTTTAGAAGACTTTTGGGGATTTGAGTTGCAAGGAATGGAGCACAAACATCATAGAACTCTTAAAAATTCATTCTTTTTCTTGACAAAAGTGTATTGAGGGCCTCAGATGTGCTTGGCTTAGTCTGAACCAGCTATTCTATCTATCCTATCCTATGCTATCCTATGCTATCCTATGCTAACCTATGCTATCCTATCCTATCCTATTTCATTCCATACCTGTTCTGTACATACCCAGCCTTACACTGGACATGTATGAATATGCTCACCCACTCCTCATTCTTGCCATGAAAGAATGAGAGGGAAGTACAGATAGAAAGCCAGAGGAAGACGTATCCAGAGTTCACAGGGGAAGGAGGGGAGATGGAGACTTCAGATGGGGCAGAGGTAAAGGGGAGGGTTGCTGGAGGGAAGAAATAAGTCCTAGTTGAGGAAACCTTTCTGCTCCAAGCCCATGTTGTCGAGGGCGTTGTTTTCACCGCCACCCCCACCCGCCTCGTCCTCGTCGCTCGGCGGCAGCACAACGGACTCATCCACTGACAACAGCTCTCTGGACAGCTGGCCATCATCCTCCTCCAGTGCCAGCCAGCGTTGGCATGGGAAGTAGTACCTGTGGGGATGGGGAATGAGGAGAGGTTGGGAATATCTCCGTGGAAAGGTCTCATGAAGGAGTAGTCATGGGCTGAGAAATGAGAGGCCCTTCGTGGGGATCCCCAATGCTCTCGTCTGCCTTCCATGGCATTGCCCCCATCCTACCTAGCCTGGTAATCACCCCAGCAGTGTCACTCACCCTTTGCAGAGAGCAAATGTGGAGACAAGTCTCCAGACAACCAATTGAAAATGCTGTGTTGAACCTGGGACACAGCTGACCCTCAATCAGGCTCATATTGGAGGCATCTAGAGAAGAGAGGCTCCTGGGGACTGCTCCAACCCTTTCTCAAGCTAGTCTGTTAGCCAGGCTACTTTAGCAGAGAGGGTTGCACACTGAACCCTTATTGTTGCTTCAATACAAGGAAACAAAGACATGTAAACACACAACAAGAAAGGAGGGTAAGAAAGAGGAGGCGATGAGGGGAGCAAGGAGTGGAGAACGGAAGGAAAAAAGAAAAAGGATGGGGAGGAAGAAAGATGAGTAATGAGGGGGTTCCATTCCAAAGAGTGATAAAACTAAAATACTTGGTTGTAAACTTAACAGAAATGTGTAGCAGCAGTGTGTAGAAAATTGTAAAGCATTACTGAGATACCTCAAGGAACTCTTGGGTTAATGGAAATGTAGCACTTAATATTCTAAATATGCAGTTCCTCATACATACATTTAATGGCATAACAATCAAAATTCCAATAGTTTTATTCAAATCACATGACTTGATGTGAAAAGGTAAGACTAGCTAATATTTTTGAAGAATGATGAAAGAGGCCAAGTAGTGACAGATATTAAAAAGAGATTATAAAGCTACAATAATTTAAAGATTGCTGGGCTGGCCCAGAAATGCTAAATCAATGGAACAGATTTAACTGCCCCTAACAGAGCTGCAAGAGGAAGCAGCAATGCTCAGTTTGTCCCTGTCCCTATGTTTTTTTGTTTTTGATTTTTTTTTTTTTTTGCAACACTTTATCCTTTCCAGCTTAAATTGATCAGGACAATTAGATTTTCAGAACATCTGGAGAAGTAAGCTGGGCTGGCATCAATGAGCCCATTTATCCGAAGAGCAAATGAAAGGCCACGAGGATGGAGCAACTTGTTCAGGGCAACCTGGCCAGTTCCTGGAAGAGAGCCTACCCCAGGTCAGGACTCTGGATCTCAGCATGGGGTTGTCTAATGGCTCTTTGGCACCATCATGATGACCTCATAGAAACCTACATGTCAGGCCATGTAGGAGATGTGCCTTAGTGTTCCCATCTGGAGCAAGCTCTTGAGCTTGTGGGGCAGGAAGGAGGTAAGAAGAGGGGTGAGCCTCCTCACCCCCTACCCTGCATAGAGGGGAGCCAGGAAGAGGGCATGCTCCCTGAGACACCAGGCTAAAGGCCAAGAAGTTGTTTACATATCAACAAATGTGTTTTTATTGAATGTCCATTACATCCCAGGCACTGGCAGGCACTGGGCAGCAACAACACTCACGTAGGACCTTCCTTGCTTTCCCCACTGCCTCCAGCACATCCCAAGAGGGAATGTGGTCTATTGCTAGAAATACTGCATAGCACATTCATCACTGATGGTCTGAAGTTCTGGTCCTGGTTCTGGCACAATTTGATTCTGGGGCTATAGTTTTACTTCCCTTGGGGGTGATTCCTTCACCTGTTGGGAGGAAAGATCCCCCTTTCCAACCTAGCTCTCAGTGGGCCTGTGGGCCAAAGTTGCCCACCACCTGCTCATGTACATTCTACATATGAAGCATGGATTTTACATTTTTAAATGGTTGGGGGGAAATCTAAAGAACAATGATATTTTGCAATATGTGAATATTACATGACATTCATTTTCGGTGACCATAAGCTTTACTGAAACACAGCCATGGCCCCTCATTTAGGAATCATCCACAGCTGCTTTCCTCCTGCAAAGGTCAGGCAGGTGTGACAGAGACCAAGTGGCCCCCAAGCCTAAAATATTTACTACCTGGCTGTTACAGGTGACCTAGAACATTAGAACAATGTACCTGGAGAGACATATAGGTGTCCAAGTCTGGCCATGGAGAGTGGGCCAGTGATGGTCTGGCAGGGAAGGAAAACCCAACTTTCTGGGTTGATCTCAAGAACTGGATTGGTTCTATCAGACTGTTACCTGAGATGGCAAGGAATGCCAGGGGCTGCCCAATGAGAGGGAAGGGAGGAATGCAATGCCCATCTAGCAGTTACATGGATTAAACCTACATTACAGCCCCCACTACCTCCACCCTCAGGCATCACATCCACCCCACCCCCACCCTCAGGCATCACAGCCACCCCACCCTTACCTTCAGGCATCACAGCCACCCCACCTTCAGCCCTCATTCCAAGACTATCTTAGTGGCAGGCATGACCTGTCCTCCTTCCCCTCCAGCCCCACTCACGTGCTCTCAGTGTTCATGTCAGTTATGTCTACTCTATCCAGGAACCATCCTTTGTTGCCCGCATTGTCATGACGAATCCGAATCTTGGTCAGGGCCCCCAGGTCAATGGCAGAGACGGTGAAAGTGTCTGTCTGGGAAGGGCCAGGGTAGCACTCAGAGGGTGGTACCCACCCCACCTTGCATCAGCTTCACTGTCCCAGGATCTGAGGCTGCTGTGAGACCCAAACCGGCAAGAGGCACATGGATTTATGTTGCAGGATGTGTGTTTGGTGGGGAGGTGCGGGGAGGAGGGAGTGTGAACTGCTGCTTGGATATGTGCTGTGTGTGTACATGTGTGCATAAACTCCTTCAGCAACACATTTTAATTAAGTACCTGCTAGGAGCCAAAGTGTAAATCCAAAGTGATTTACAGAAACAGAAGTATTAGTGATTACAGAAACAATTGCTCCCTATTGAGGTGGGAAGATTGAATGTGGATGAGTGTATGTATATGCTGGAGGAAGCAGGAGACAGACAACACTAAGTGAATGGGGTCTTCTTAACTATCATTTTTAAAAACTCTTTAAACCCAGATCATAATGGCCATAATTTCTTCAAGAAAAGTACTGAAACAGAAATAAGCCATGACCCTTAAGTCATGGGAAGGGAGAAAAACCAGGAATCTCTGAAATAAATCAGTGATGAGGCTGAAAGTATTTTTAAATAATTTGATTTCTTTCTATCTTTCTCTGTGTGGATGAGGAAACCTGAGGATGAGGTCTCCTCAAAGGCTTAGAATGGGGACAGGAATGAGAAAGGAGGAATGAGAGACAGTCTTCTCAACAGAGGATATTGTGAGATTTCTAAGGACAAAGGTGGCAGCTGTATTTTTCATGCTTTCCACTATACAAGGAACTTGTACTCCTCAATCACTTCCTGCATCCCAGGCCCAAGATACATTTATTTTAATGCTAAAAGTTTTTGTAACTTCAGGATACAGTTCTCAGTGTGTCTTTCAAAATCCTCATTTCTCCACCCCTAGGTTGGTTTCATCAAGCTTCCCAGAGGCAGTGCTCACCATGGCTCAGCCTTAAGCACAGCCCTGCAGGAAGACTCTTTCTGAGTATCCTCAAACTGGCCTTCCACATCTCTACCTCACATCTTTGTCATGAGGTCCTATCTCCAGAGAGCACCTCTCACTGACATCTTTGGACATCTATGTCATACTCATCATCAAGGCCGTTTACATCTCTCCTTCCCACCAAGTGTCCCTCAAAGTGCCATATTATGGTCACACTTCCTTCCTGAACCTCTGCTCCACCCACTTAGCACTGAGTGTCTGCTACCCTCCGGTAGTTCCTGTGGGGTCATGGAACTGGACCCCCACCTCTGCCTTTCTTATAGAAAGCGTTGGTTCTTACAAAGGAGGCACCACCAGAACACCTTGTTGGACTGAACAAAGCTCACTCCTGGACCCAGCAGTCACTGTGGGTAGAGGGGCTTGGGAATCACCAGAGGGCTCCTTCTGTCTGAGTCCCAATCACCCGCCCAATGGCCAGAAAGCCCATACCCTACCTGCCCCGGCTGGAACTTGCTGGACTTGTCTGAATACCTCAGGGGACGCTCCCCTGTGTCCCCGTACTCCTCTCCATAGATGGTCAGGAAGACGTTGGCACTGGTGCCAGCCTTGGGAACAGTCCCTGTGATAACCTGGACCTGGTAGGTATTGACTGGAGACAGAGAAAGACACAGCATTGAGGACACACGGGCCTCTGAGTGGGCCTAAGGCTCAGTCTCTTGTATCCAGGTAGATGGTGGAAGCTAGAAGTGACTACAGATACCTCCACATCTACACTAACTTGTAACAGAATTTGCCCTTCCTCTCCACCCAAGACTCCCTCCCCTCCCTCCCCCCCATAAATCTCAAGAAGTCATAGTTTTGGGAAAACTCACCCTGTGCAGCCCTCCTACTTTATATCCCCAACACTGAGTTATATCAAGGCTCCTCTAAGTCAACCACTCCTGAGAGCCCTGGGACAAATGCAATGCTAACCCCAGATGGGAACTGTCCATGGTGGCATTTAAGACACATGTCAGGAGAGTTATTTGGGTGCCCACCTATGGGGCTTCCATGTGAGAGGAGAGCTAGGCGCCTCCCTGGGCTCCCTTGTGTGTGTGTGTGGTGGTGGTGGGGGGGGGCTGTTTGACCCTTGCTCAGGCTTACGCGTAGGACCTGACCGGCCAGAGGGTGCCAGCTCCAAGACAATTTCATTGTCCTCCTTGCCCCTGGCCAGCCAGCGGTTGACATCGAACTTGTACTCCTCAATCACCTCCTGCATCCCCGGCCCAAACTCCTCCTCTTCCTCCTCCTCCTCAGACGACTCCTCCTCCTCCTCTTCAGAGGAGGACTCCTCCGATGAGGACTCTTCCTCGCTCCCCTCACCCTCCTCATCACTGCCCTTCTTCTTCTTCATCTTCTTCTGCAGCTTGGCTTTCAACCGCTCCTTCTTGAGCAGCCTTTGCAGCTTGTCCTCCTCTTTCTTCTTCTGCTCCTCCTCCTCGGGGGTGAGCTCCACCTCCTGCACCAGCAGGTGCCGCAGCCACAGCATGTCCACGAACCAGCCCGGCGAGAAGCCCTCGCCCGTGTGCCCCAGTCGGATCTTGAAGACCTCCCCCACGTCAACTGCCTCCAGCTGTGCAAAGAGGGGAGCGGTGGCTGGGGTGGTCCCTGGTGCCCTCCCACCTCCCATGCAGAGCCAGGCACAGGCTTGGTGCAGAGTCACAGATGGAAAGTCCCAGGCCTCAAAGCTCAGAGTTTCCACCAGCTCCCTCTCTCTTACACACCCAGTCTTGTTTCTCAGCCCACCTTCCAGGACCTCTCGCAAGTCCCACCCTCCACCCAAATGTATTTCCATCTAAACCCCTGTGATGGTCAAGATGATCTGATCTCCCTGCTTTTTCTCTTCTCTTTTCTTTTCTCTCTCTCTCTCTCTCTCTCTCTCTCTCTCTCTCTCTCTCTCTCTCTCTCTCTCTCTCCTTTCTCTCTCTCTCCTACTTAAGGGATGGGCTCTGGACCTGCTTAGTTCCTTCCTCAGCACCTTGGATTTCCTCTCCAGTGTTTCCCAGGTCACAGTGTCCATGTTATCAACCTCCCCAGGGAGGCCCACTTCTGTTCCCCTCTTCCCACCTATCTGCCAGCTGTGATGCATCTGCCTCACCCAGCCAGTCGGTCTGTATCCATGTTATCAACCTCCCCAGGGAGGCCCACTTCTGTTCCCCTCTTCCCACCTATCTGCCAGCTGTGATGCATCTGCCTCACCCAGCCAGTCGGTCTGTATCCAGACAATGTACCGCTCTGACATATCTCCATGACTGGTCAGTTTCCCAAACACTTTCCCTGACATTGACTATTTTGATCCTTCCAAGAACTGTGAAGCAGGCCAGGCAGGCATTATAAAGCTAGATTTGAATTGGTGGGAAATCTGAGGCTCAGAGCAGTGCATGGAGGGGCTGGACACAGTGAGGCTTGTGTCACACAAACACACACAAAACACCAGCCTGATCATGCTCCCTACACACACACACACACACACACACACACACACACACACACACACATCTCATATCAAAATTATAAATGTCCCCCAATGAGCACCATCCTTGCATATTTCTCTCCTGCTAACAATATGCCCATATCCTCATCTCTTTTCTCCTCTACTCAAAGGGGAGACCAAGGGCACTAAAGCACAACGAGGAGACCCCCAGGCCTCCCAGTATCCTGCCTGGGAAGCATAGCCCTGCCTTCAGGCCAACAGAGCTGTGGAATCAGAGGCCACCGGGCTGGGAAATGACGGGACTAGTGCCATATTTTGCTAAATTAGATTTATCTACTCCCATGGTTCTCAGAATTGGCAGCACACTAGTATCACTGGTTGAGCTTTTCAAAGAATCCCCATAAATTTCTCATTTAACTGATCGGGTATGGACCAGTTTTTCCTTAAAGCTCCCCAAGTGATTCTAATAAGAAGCCAGAGAACCACTGATCTAGTCCAATCCCTTCATTTCTAGGCATCCCCTGGGCTTCCGCTGCCTTCTCCACACACACCTGGAACGTGTCCTTGGATGCCCGCTCAAAGACTTTCGAGCGGCTGGAGAGGAAGAGCACCTCCGTCTTGCCTTTCTCGCCATAGATCTGTATGTAGACTCGGGCAGTGGTGGCTGCACCACCCACATCTCCTGTCCAAACTTCAACCTCGTAGTGGACCACTGGATGGGCATGCGGGGGAGAAATGGGACATTAGGTAATTGCAACAATAGCAGTGATGGTAACAAAAATATTTCCCAGGCCTGTGCCATGTGTCTGGTGCTTCACAGGCATTATCTCATCTAATCTCATCAATATCTTGTGTAGATACTATCATCCCCATCTTATAGGTGGACAAACTGAGGCAGATAGGAATTGAGTAGGTATCTGGAGTGGCAAAGCCAATCAATCAGACTCCAAAACCCAGTTGCCCACTGCACCACATGCGTCCTCCGGCACCAGGAATGTGGAGTAGTCAGTACAGGAATGTGGAGTAGTCAGGCACTCTCTGCTGTGCCTCCCCCTGGGCGCACACCATGAGGCAGAAGCAGCAAGGCTGTTTGTTTCTTTTTTTCAGTAAAGGACAAAGAGTTGAAATTACAATTTTTGTTTAAATATATGTATCTCTCAGGTGATAACAACATATACATTTAAGGAGAGAAAGTTATCTATCTTTTAAAAGTTAAAAGAGTAATTCATCGAGCTATTTGAGGGTGGAAATTTGTTACAGGTCTACACCACTAGAGGGCGCTTCCCAATGGAGAGCCAAATGCCTTCAGAACTATGAGGCCATATTTTTTCAGTGACTATTTTAAGACTTGCCCTTTCAGCAATGCTGTAAGACAATATCATGATTTTTTTTTTTAAGTAAAGACTTATTTTCAACAAGACGAGGATCTTTCATTACCATGGCAATGTGAGAAATTGGAGGCTGAAAGCAAGAGGACTCGCTGCAAGTCTGAAGAAGTTGAACTAGAAATACCAGGCTCAGCTGGGAGTGAGGGTGGGCTAGCACATGGATAACAGGGGATGCAGTAAAAGCTGGCATTCTGAATGAAGGGGACTCCCAACCCCATTCTGACCCTCGGTTTTCAGAACAATAAGCAGCCAGGTTGATACAAAATTAGGTCAGATAAAAATGAGCAATCGAAGAACAAGCTATTGGAAATTAGCATGTGATAGCTGGAATAAAGTATTCCACAGAAAGGATATAGTCAAGAACAGCTCTGAAGAACAAAAAGGAAATTTCCAAAGAACAAAATGACAAATGATATAAGGGTAAGAAAATCAGAGGAAGTCCAATATCTTACTAAGAGTTCAGTTCCAATGAAAACAGAGGAAACAGAGAGTTGGCAGTTGTCAAAGAACTAATACAAAAAGTCTCCAAAGTAAAAAATGCTTCTGGATGGAAGGAGCCCATGAGTTCTAAGAACCATGGATGAAACTAAATCACAAAAGGCAGTGATGACATCATAAAGTTTCAGAATGCAGGATATAAAAATAGGATCCTAGAAGCTTTTAGAGAAAAAAAAAAATAACCCTAAGGGGTTGGATCACAGAATGGCATCAGACTTTTCAGTTGGAACACAGGGAGCTAGAAAATGGTAGAAAAATTCCTTCTAAACTCAGAATTTTGTAGCAAGCCAAACTATTGATCAACTATGAGAATAGATGAAATACATTTGTAGACATGCAAGGTCTCACCATTTCTCTTCCATGCACCTTTTCTCCAGGAGCTACTAGTAGAGAATGTGTTCTACTGAAATGAGGAAATAAATCAAAGAAGAAGAAAACGTGAAATCCAGGAAATGGGACAACCAAAAAAAAAGAGGAATTTACAAAAAGATGGCAAAAAGGGAAGCTAAAGTAATTGAAAAGTTATCTCTAAAGAAGGGGGCTGGGACAGGGGGAAGGGAACCACTGAGTTTTTATCTTTCTGTTGTTAACTAGTATCGGTATTACTCTATTGGAAATCAAGTTCTAATAAAAAGAGGGGAGGAGCTGATTCTTCACACTGGCGGGTACCATTACAAAACGTGTGTATGTGACACTGCCCTCAAGGAACCTATAGGCTAGTTGGGGACAGAAATTGCACACACGGAAAGACACAAAGGGTTCTGGAAAAGAGAGGTGAGTTCGTTTTGGGGCTCCTCTCAGGAAAGCTTCCTGTGGTGTGAGCCTTGTGCACTTGTTTCAGGGTAGAGGTAGAAACACAGAGCTAAGGAAAGTGAGGAAACACAGGTTCTGGTCCCACTGTCTTCCTAACCCTCTCGATAATCTCTTGCTTCTCTGAGCCCCACCATGACCTATGGCTCTTGCATTATGTGCAATGGTTGGCTAGGTCACCTTGAACTTCACCTTCATTTACAGATGTTACTACCCTGTCCATAAAGGCCCTACCCCCATGCCATTTTTCATCACAACTCTTACTTGGCCATATATATTTATTGTTTGTCTCTCCTGGTGGAATATGAAATCCACGAGGATATAATTTCATCTGTTTTGCTCATGGCTGCCCTCACAGAACCTAGGGCAGTGCTGGCTCAGAGAAACATCCTGTATACTAAAATGGTAATATGCAAATTGTACCTAACAGCAGAACTACTGGAATGACCCGTAGCTATGATGCACACTGACTACCAAGAGGCAGATGCTCAATGCAAGTGCTGCGCCTTGGTGGTCAGTACACTCCCACAGGGGGAGCTCCGCTCAGCCACAAGCCAGTCTGACAGCTGCGAGCACAGTGGTGGAATGGTGGGAGCCTCTCCCACCTCCTCAGCAGTGCTAAGGTTGTCCCACTGCAGCTTAGGCTCATTCTCCTTAAGCCATCTGTTGAACATCCCTAGAGGGCTCCTGGGCTACCAGAGGGATGTCTGACTGCTAGCTTAGGCCCGATCCCCCAGGGAGTGGATATCCTCCAAGGTTATTCTGGACTGTGAGAGTACCGGCAGAGAAACCTCCCTGAATGCATGAATTTTCGTGCATCGGGCCTCTAGTTACATATTATAAATGAATGAACAAACAGCTTTATCTCCTCAGCCAGTCTTCCCAGGAGAAGACATGGACTGCATCCTCCTATCCACAGGGCTGAAAGTGTACATTTCTTATAAAGTCATGTGCTAACTTTGGCCCAGAACTAATTGCTTCATCCTTTGACTCCTCAGTTTCCCCATCTGTACAATGAGCCCTCCTCCCTTCTGGAGACATGGTACCAGGGGAAGCTCCCGTTTTCTCCCCTCAATCTTCCCCTTGGAGATAAGACCTAAGTGGCCCCATGGTCGGTCCTCTAACCACCCCACAGGGGAATGATGTTGCCATCCCACTCTTAGCCCCTCCATACATTTCTGGATCTCCACGACCTCACTGGGATAGAGTTCCACCTGCAGGCGCCCATCAGCATGGTTCTTGTCCAGCCAGCGATTGGCAGGGAAGGTGTACTGCTTGCCTTGGCGGGGCACGCGGATCTGCACACTGGCCAGGAACCAGCTGGCACCCCTGCCCGTGCCATCGTGCCCAATCAGCAGCCTGTTGATCTGGAAGGAAACCCAGGCTGCAGGTGAGCAAGGAGCCAGTGCCCAGAAACCTCCATGCCTCCATCCCTACCTCCCCAAACACCTGCACAAACTGTGACTCACCCCAGTTCCTCAGGAGAGGGAGGCTAAGCAGGAGGAGGCTGGGCCCTGGGCCTGTCCGTCAGTGGCCAGCTGGGGGCAAGGGCACCACTTCTCCCGCCCGGAATCTCTGCTCCCTCTTTAGTCCAGCTCACCTCCATGGGGTGTTATGAGAAGCAAGTGGGGGAACAGGTGTGGCATGAACTTTGAAAGCTCTGGTGTGTAGTTAGTAATGTTAGGCAGGTACTTAATACACACTTAAAAATAATGTCGTGACTTTGCAAGGAAGAAAACAGTCACAGTAGCCATGTTACTGATGGGGCTTTGACTTGTTTTAAACATGCACTGTTATATGTGCATCTGCATTTCCTTTCTGACATATCCATCCTGTGGGTGACAGACTATGTGGACAGCCTCTCAGGAGGCTGTCATCTCTGTCCAATTCCTCCTGCCCTCTTGTTCTGGGAACGTTTCCTCTTTCCAGTAGCACTCAGTACTTCCCTGGCTTTGCTATTTTATGTTGTAATTGTAACATCTTTGCCAACAGGCAACATAGATGATCATGTTACCATCCTTATATGCACATGGCTCTTCAGTGTTCAAATTGCTTTTACGTTTTTTTTGAAATGTTGTTTACTGGGCAATTCTAACATTACATGGAATTATAAGACAGCCTTTGAGGTCCCTTCCAGCCCCCCAGATTCTTTCTGTGATGGTTTGGAGGGGTGATGTTAGCTAGGAGTCTGGTGCCAAAACACCAGATTTAGAACATTGCCCAGGTCAGCTCTGACCTCACTGTTATGGGTACTCGGTGTCTCTTTGCAGCTGATGTACAGACACTAAATACATGCATTCCATCCCCAAAGAGATGCTGAAAGCTTCACCACTGTTCACAACTCTGCTGCTGTTCTAGGTCATAGCAGGAAAACAGTATACCTCATCAACCCCCACGTGAGCATTTTTTCCCTTCAAAATAACTTCATCCTTGTGTACATGAATGGCATGTGTGTGTGTGTGTGTACCCACAATCAGATAGATATATATAGGGGGGTGGGTGAGATGATGTCATGTGGTCCTGGGAAGGAGACTTACAGTTCCAATGTTCAGGGTCTCGAGGGTAAACTCATCCACACGGCTACGTTCAAAATAGTCCTTCAGGTTGTTGTCAGAGACAAGGAGGTCTTGCTTGATGGTGTCAGATTTATCGCCATAGAGCTTGATGAAGACTGTGGAATCGGTGCTGGCCCCAGGGAGATCCCCCGTCTTCAAGCTGATGTGATAGCGGTAGTCTGAACAGTCCGAGGCAGGAAGAAAGGGGGTTAGTGCAGGGCCGGCAGGAGGCAGCATGGAGCAGGAGAGTGGCCTGCAACCAGGGGTGGGCTCTTGCTCTCTCTAAGTAGTGCTGTGACTTGGGACAGGGCTCCCTTCATCCCTGTGGGGTCTCCTCATCTATAACAGCTGAATTCTACTGCCTGCTCGACCTGCCCCACCAAGTGTGAATGTGCAAGGAACAGCAACGCAGGCAACACTAACGTGTAAGAGGCAAAGGATGGAAAGCAACTTCTCATCTGACGGATGAGGAATCTGAGGCCAAAGGAGCATCGACCCCTTCGTACGTTATATGCACAGCATTACTGCTAAGTATTCTGACCTCGGCTTTATAAGTGAGGATCTGGAGCCTCGGAAGCTTATGTGTTTGGCTCAAGAAGTCAACAGCTGGCCAGTAGCCAGCCAGGAGTGAAATCCTAATGTGGACTTAATGTGGACATGAAGCCCCCTGTTCTCAAGTGGACACGATGCTAAGTTACTCTATTTTATCACCCAGAAAGGTTTGCATCATCTGTGCACAAGGGAGGACAACGCGTCTAGGAAAAGGAGAAAGAACCTTTTTTAGCTTTAATGCTATTGTTTCTTAGTGTTGCTCTAATAAAGAGAGGTTCAAATGCACTCAGGCCTCACCCCCAAGGCCACAAAGAGCCTGTGTGCACAGCACAGACAGAGAGATTTTCAGATCCTCCCTTGGAGCCCCTTCCTCTCCACCCTCCGGTGCCTCTCCATGGGATGAAGTGAGGAGCGTGTGCTTTCTCCGGGTTTGCTTCTGTGTAGCCAGAGGAGGGTGCCTGTTGCACCCACGGCCCAGCCAGCATCTGGTCATCAGGACAACTTACTCTTCAGTGTTGCATTGCTATCACTGGGCAGAAGCTCTCGGACCAACTGCCCATCATCCTTATCTTTGTCCAGCCACCTGATGGGCAAATGAGGGGCTGTTAGCATTTTGAGGGGATCAGGCAGACAACCAACCATCACACAATTTATGCAGAGTCACCAGGGAGGCCAGCACTTTGAACTCAAGCAAAGGAAAATGGTTCCACTAGAGCTAGAACAAAGGAAAAGACAGAGGAAATAACTGAGGCACAGCCCAGCCCTTTGAGGACCTACAGTCTGGTTAAGAAGACAGTGTAGACTGGCGGAGGCACTGAAGACAGGGAGGGATGTTAGATCAAAGTAATTGCAACAGGAGTTCAGGGAAAGGAGAAAAGGGAGCTGAAGGGGCTTTGATCTGAGTCCTCAAGGGTGGGCGAGATTTGCCAACAAGGAGAACTGAGGGCTGGGGCTGGATAACTGTGACTCATCTAGCAGCTACCATGGGGTGTGGACCCAGCTCTCTGCTGGTCCTCGGCCAGCAAAGACCCTGGGCGAGTTCATCCAAAAAGACTGTTCCCTCTGAGCACAGAGACCCACCTGAGAATTCAGACAATCTGCAAGCACAGGTTGTCTTAGCCCCAGTGCTCAAGATGGTGTATGGTATGGGACGATGGGCAGAAGAGACATCCTTGTTGTTCTCCAGGGCAACAAAAAACCAAGATACTTGAGTCTTGATCAAGTGTGTCTCCATGTGCCTAAGTCAGCGGTTTTCAACCGCTGTTCCGCGGCACACTAGAGATGTTGCCTGGTGTGCCATAGGTGCAGACAAGACAAGAATTTTATAATTTTTCACTATTTTGTTTACTTAATATTTCATAATAAAGTAATTATAAAATACTTTCTTTGTGTTTATTTGATTCCTATTCAAGAGAATTACTTTATATATAGTCAATATAGGCACAGAGTTAAATTTTTTAACATTTTTTAATGGTGGTGTGCCTCGTGATTTTTTTCATGAAACAAGTGTGCCTTTGCCCAAAAAAGGTTGAAAAACACTGGCCTAAGTAATCTCTTGTAATAGTAATAGCGGCTACATTTTGAAGACTCTAGAGACCTTTGTGATGGACACAAAGGTTTCAGTGACCTGCCATGGCTAGGAAACTGCTATTCCTAGGCTTCTGGAGTGTGTGTGTGCGTGTGTGTGTGTGTGTGTGTGTGTGCGCGCACGTGAGTGCATGGACAGGGAAAGAGTAGTGCATTCATAGCTGGGCTCTCCCAGTGCAGCCCCAGAAGCCTGAGCCAGCCCCAATGAAGTGAGCTCGGGCATGCAGCACCTCATCCACAGGTGCAAGACTAGCCTGGACCTGGGACTTCCAAAGACCAGCAATCCTAAGCCTCAAATTAAGCTCACTATGTACACCTCCCAGAAGTTGCTACTGGTGAATGTCAGGGGCCAACTTGACAGCACAAATGAGACCCATGAATATTGCTCTTTGTTTTTAAAATGTCTCTGACAGGAACTTCTAGAAGCCAGGGGGAACCCAAATTGGCTATGAAAAAAATCCGAATACTTAAGGAAAAAAAGAAAAGAAACTTTACCTCATTGGTAAGCTGGGGAAAGGAAATTAAAACAAAGTAAGGTGTCCTGAAAGATATTAACAGGTAAGAGATGTGTTGGAAGGCTATCCAAATAAAAAATAAACACCTTTGATTCAAAAGTTTGATTTAGCATGTAACTCTCTGAGTTAACTCTCAATTGAATTCTGAAATTGTCACATTTCAACATGAAAAAAGTGCTGAAATCTTAGAACTTAAGTACATATGCTAGCACCACACAGGAACACTGTTGTGTCATCCATCACCTGTGGGGTGGGGATGGGCCTAGCACCATCAACAGGGGCCTCTCTTTCTGCACCAACTACTTCCCTACGCCACTGCTTTGCTCCCTGGTCCTGCTCGTAGGGCTGGGTCTTCCCAGAACTGGGGCCCATAACATAAGCTGGGAAAGTAAAAGCAGGCAAAACCCATACCTGAGACACGGGAACTCCACATTGTCGCTCTCAGGCTGTCCCTCTTCTCTCACCAGCACCCGGTCCAGGAACCAGCCTTTGCCCCCACCTATGCCTGTGTGTCTGATCCTCACCCGCCTCACCTTCCGCATGGTGACCGACTCAATGGTGAACTCATCGGCCTTCAGAGGGGGAGGACAGGGAGGACAGTGAGGCCAGTGAAACAGTGTTCCCCTGGGACCCAATACCAAAGCCAGAGCCCCAGCTGGATAGTCCTTGAGCCCGTGGGTGTCAGGCATGTTAGGTCCCCACTCCCTTCACCCAGAGCAAGCCTCTTAGATGGCTCAGTACCAGCCGTCAGCTATACTTAGCAGAGCAGATCAGAACAAATCAGAGCAGGGAGTGGGAATGGGGGTGATGAGGGTGAGGGCAGGGAGGAGTGGTGGCTCATTGTTGCAACTCACGTTGCCTTTCTGAAACATCACATCGTTATTCTTGCAGGTGTACAGCAGCCGCTCCCCCGTGTCCCCCTCGTCACCATAAAGGCAGAGGTAGACGCTGGCATCTGTCCCGGCATCTTTGATGTCCCCCGTGCATACGGTCACACGGTGCCGGGCCACTATGGGCAGAGAGAAGGGACATCATTGGCTGACAGTTCCTGTACCCCACCCCCCCACCTCCGTGCACCAGCCCTGCTGCTTCCCGCCTCTAAGCATGGCCTCTTCCTCTCCTCCCAGCTCTTCTCTGCGCTGACCTTGCTCCTCCCCCAGCTATTAAATCCCATCTCATACCAACCCAGTCCCTGCAAACCTGCAAATCCCTGTCCCAGACAGATCAGAGGTTCCCACTTTCAAGCCATCATCAGAATGGGAAACATATAAATTCAGGTTATTGAGCCATAGTCCAGGCCTCCTAGGTCTTAGTTTTCAGAGGTGGGACCCTTAAGACTGCATTGTTTGCAAGCTCCCTGGGGCTGGCATTGCAGTATTTGAGGACCACAGGTCTCATGCCAACGTTTTGGCATTTAATTCCATCCAACCCAAGTCCTCCTCCTTCATGCCTCATTCACGATCTCACTGCACACCACAGCCTCACTTTTCACTCAAAACAGTATTTGTTTCCTGAATCTGGTAGGTGTGAGGTGCCATAATTAGTACAAGAATTCAGCAGTGAGCAAGACAGACAACTCCTGCTCCCATGGGTGAAAGTGGAGGGGTGGAGTAAAATCATAAACAAATTATGAGCAGGAAAATGCCTGAGTTACATCTGTAACAAAGATTACATAATGGAGTGATGCCACAGAGTGCAATGGAGAAATAATTGCCTTATTTTCAAAGAAAATACTACTGAATGTGAGCAGACAGGGTATAGTCACTGAGCCAGGAGGCAAGAGACCTTGTTATCGAACTCTGTCTACGCAACGGAGAATCAGGGCAAGGACTTCCTCACTTCCCTTATCTGCATGAGGCTATTTTAAGGGCTCTTGAACATAAATATTCTATAGCCACACATTTTATTTAAAAGCGAAGAACTACAAAATAGTGTTACTTTTGCGTAAGGGCTACTAGAACTATGAGTGACATCATTGTCTATATATTCTTCTTCTTTTTTAAAAAAAATAAATTTTTATTGATTTTTTACCGAGAGTAAGGGAAAAAGAGAGGAATAGAGAGTTAGAAACATTGATGAGAGAGAAACATCGATCAGCTGCCTACTGCACATCTCCTACTGGGGATATGCCTGCAACCAAGGTGGTACATGCCCTTGACCGGAATAGAACCTGGGACCCTTCAGTCCACAGGCTGATGCTCTATCCATTGAACTAAACCAGCTAGGGCTGTCTATATATTATTAACTTTATAATTTTGCAATGCTACTTTACTACTAACAAATTAAGGTCTACCATGAGTGTACCAAATATGTTAATTATATTAAGTGCCAATTCTGATCAGTTGCTAATGTATGCTTGGATGCTATTTGAGGGCTATGAAGATCATTTCAGATTCAATAGCATAGAATGCTGTGATCACTCAGTAATGTCTGCCAAGGAAAAGGACAGGAAATGTTCTGTGTGTTTGCCAATATGCTGCTACAATAACCCAGAGGCAAAATGGTATCCCTTTACCCCTTTGAATGTGGATATTGGATTAAAAGCTTTGTCCCTCCCCTATTAGCCTTAAATAGAAATAGAGGACCCATCAGAAGCAGCATAGTCTGGGATGCTTCCATTTTTTGGAGCATCTTGTACATAATTTGAAGAAAATGTTTCCTTTCATTACAGGGATGCTCTAGAGCAAGCATATCAAACTCACATGCCTCATTTATTTAGAGAAATATTGTTCAGTGCAGATTCTTCTCAACCCCTCACAACCAACTAAAAGGCCCATGAATCTCCCCTCCGTCCCCTACAACCATCACTCCAGAGCTCTGGCACATGGACTTGAAGAGGGCTCCTTCAAGATGGTCTTGAGGATGGACCTCTAAATCCTCCCTGGCATTCACAGGGAGCCTGATGATGGACAGTGGACAAGACTACTAGCTCATTGGCCAGACCCTCATCAGCATACCAAGCAGAGGCTCCACTGCCTCCCCCAGGTGAACAGCTGATGAGCACTTACTGCCCATTATCCTCCGCACAGCTGGGCCCTCTGCAGTCATCTCCCTCACAGTCTCATTGTCATCCTCAAAGGCATCTAGCCAGCGATTGCAGTTGAAGTTATATTTGTCCTTGGTCAGAGTGTTCATCAAGGTCATCTGGAATGAAATCTTGGGGTGAGCAAGTGGGTGTACCAAAGATATTTATCCATGCCCTGTGGTCCTTGTGCTGCTATCTGATCTCAAGGAGGCCAAGGCCATTACCTAGAGGTGACTCTTGTGGAAGGTGAAGTGCCAGTTTAATACATACCCTTTGGGTCCTCTGAGACTTACATTTGCCTAGCAGCCAGGTGCTGGGGCAGAATGCAAGGTAAGACTGCACACCTGAGCATTTTTTAGTCTACTTTGTAAGTCCACGCCACATCAGGAAGTCCCTGTGTGCTGTGTCCAAATTCATGTCTCACTGTAACTCTTTCCCACACTCACTACAAACATAACACACAAAGCAAATGTGTATGTGATGTGACAGGTTCATCAGAAAGGGACTATTCTGGCTCCTCTCCCAACCCCCTCCCAACTTCCAAGATGGTGCATCTCACCCTTTCTAAATGCCATCCAGAGCCAGGAGTCATTCCATCATGCCATGCCCGAACCTTGTAAAACCTGCCGAGATTCGGGAGCTCAAACTACAGTGAGAAATAATAAGGTTTGAGTGGGCACAACCAAGTGAAATGTGTAATCCTCATAGCTGCCCCCCTGCCAAGAGAGAACCTGCTTTGGGCTGTTTCTTTAGCAACAAGGATGGGTTTGCTTCAACCCATCCTCATATACTGTATCCTGTCATGCCCTTGTAACCAGAGGGTGAGGTAGCCGTGTACAGATAGGGTTCAGTCTGATCTGGTAAAATTTAACAAAAATAACTGACCCACAGTAGGATCCAGACTAAAGAAAATCTTCCAAGCAGTGAACTTCCAGGAACAAAATCCAGATGGCAGCCCTGCAAATTAGTACAAGCCCACAGCCCCCGAGCTCTGCTGGGCATTGAAACAGACAAAAAGATCAATACAGCAGCCATGCCCTTTCCCTAGGGGCTTGCAGTCTAGCCAGGAAGGCAAACACAGAAAGAGCAATAAACTGAGTGGTATAATAGCGGCACCGGTAGGGTGCTCTGAGAAGAGAGCAGCAAATTACAAAGTATTCTTACCTAAAGGTCAGAGCTGCATGTCTGCTGGCAAAACAAGCCTTGCTCTAGTTATATATGTATCTATACGGGAAATTTAAAGGTGAATTTCTTTGAAAATGTTCTAAAATTGTCACTCCCTTAAATTTGCTCCTCACTCTCTAATTCAATCCAAATCAGGTGGCTTGACACTAACTGGCTTCAGGATCTCGGGGTTTCTGGATGTTCACAACCATTCCACAATTGACTCTTCCCCCAGGCTTGGTTCTAGACTGTCTGATTCAGATAAGGGCCAAAGCTAAACCACACCTCATTTAATCCATAGGTCAAATTTGGCACTCTTCATGGGGACCTCAAGTCTCCATTGAACCTTTGTGTCTTCACACTTCACCCAACCCTGCCTCATAAAACCAGAATCCCATGACAAATGCCTCTTATGCCCCTTCCTCCTTCCTCCCTCCCACCCTGTCACACTTCTCTCCTACCCTAAACTTCTCAATTATGCCTGGTCTTAACCACTTGTTGTTGGGGTTCAGGAGAAGCGCATCCGTCCGCCCCTTCTTCCCATAAAGCTGGATGTAGATGGGAGTGCTGGTACCAGCTTTCTTTAAGTCAGTCGTCCAGACCCACAGGGACCAAGCAAATTCTGCAGAGACAGGTCAAGTTGCACCAAAAACCTTAATAAGCAAAGAGATTTCGATGGTACCGGTGGGGAAGAGGAGCAAATCAAAGGTGATCAGGACTGAAGCACAGGTTATGCATAGATGTGTCCCACTCTCACAAAGCCCATTGTAACAAGTGCCAATTTTAGGCAGCTGGGGATTCCTTGATATTTGAAAGACGGTACCTAATGAAGGAAGCGTAGCAGTGTGTTTACATAGGAAGAAGGATTGACTCCACCCACCTATGTCCAGTGCATTCAGAATGCACAGTGTTGAGTCATTCATTTAGCCCACATGGCAGCTTATTCAACTTGGGGACACCAGAGTACCAGCCTTGGTGGCAGGTGTGTGACCTAGACCCCGAAGACCTAAGCTTTCTGGGGGGACCCTTATCTTCCTTTCCAGAGTAAAATTGAGAAGTAGAGTGGACCCCCTTGAAGCTTTTGCCCAGTGGCTGATGTCCTGGCCTTTCCTGCCCCTTCCTGGGGTGATGCCCAGCTCTGGGCCCTTCCACCTACTTTTCAGCCTCTTTTTCCTGAGAGACACCATCTCATAGAGCTGCCTCTCGATCAGCCCATCCATCTTCTTCTCATCCAGCCAGTTGCTGCAAGGGAAGGTCTGCTGGATGCCGGTGAAGGGGCACAGAATCACCACCTGGGGGAGCAGACCACACATTTGGACTGGCTTGCAACGCTCAGCAGCCTCCTCAGCCCCACCTTTAGGGTCATCTGCATTAGGACCTTCAAGGAATGTATTTTCTTCCCATTGCTTGTCTAATTTTAGATCAAGAAATACCTCTTCCAAGAAGTTTTCCCAAATAGGTATCATCCATCCTCCAATTTACCAGCCCAAATCTCAAACCTTTTCCTCTATACTCAATAACCTCTTTACATACTGTATTTCCTTAAGCACATTGTGAAACCTCAATCTGAATCAAAGTAACTTGGATACTAAATTAATTCCCAGTATTTGTCTTGTAAAAAAAAATAAAAGATCTATTGCATGAAAGGTAATTAATATCTGGAATTTAATACAAAAGCTAACTGCCCTTTTCTGGACTTGAGCTTCATTCAACCTTTTTTCCTGCACCCTCTCTCCATCTAAAACTGCATTCAAAACTCATGTTTTAGAACATGGAAGTCTATGTAACCCAGGCCACTCACACTATAGATTTCAACGGAAAGTTCCTGGAACACTCCAAAAATCTTCTATCAACATACACTGAGACAAAACTCATAATACTCTATGCTTTTTGTGGGGAGAGAAAGAATTATATGCCTGGGAAAGGACACAGAGGAGTTTCAAAAGCACTGAGACTACTCTATTTCTTAAGTTGGGTGGTAGACAAAATTGAGTTTAGTTTTATCTCACTTTTGTTATATATATTCTTTAAAGCATGAGTATCCACAATACTTATATTTATATATTTAAAAATAGGTGTTGATTGAGAGATTTATAAACTGAAGCAAAATGCCACACCAGGAATCAGGATAGTCTACAACCACCGACTGAGCACATTTGGATCACCTACTCTGGGTCTGGCCCTTGGATGCATGTACAAAACAATCCCATTCCCGACCATCCTCAAGACAAGGTGAATGGGCAAGTTACCATCCAAAATGCTCAGTGAAAGGCATTGCCCCTGTTGCTCTGTTACTGACCCAAAGAAAGTAGAAAGCAGGAAGCATGTTAGAGTTAGTTCATATTTAAAAGTTAAAGAAGAGAAGGAGCATCGCTTACCTTCTCACAGTACCAGCCTCTGTTGGAGCCAACATTGCAGTGCCCAATGGAAACCCGGCTAAGGGGGCTGAGGAGGACGGCCATCTCGATGTGGAAGATGTCTGTGCGGTCACGGTCAAACACACCACCCTCCAAGAAGATTTTCCCACTGTTCTTATTCCCTTTGGCCCCGTACATGACCAAATAGATTTTGGATTTGGTCCCAGCCCCCCGTAAATCCCCAGTGAAGATGGTGACGATGTATGAAATAGCTGGTGTGGAAACAAGAAGGAGAAAAAGAGGGTTCAGTGCCTGCTGGTTACAATATCATGCCCACCTTACCCCTTCCTGGCCAGCATCTCCCCAGGTATCCCTCTTCAATACATCCTTAATCCCCTGGTCCATTCCCCAGATGACACCCAGTGCAGCTCACAACCTCACTTCCTCTCTTTCAGTGTATCTGCGTCTAGGAATAAATGGCCAGTATTATGACAGGAAACTGCCAGCCCTAATCACAGGAAACTAACAGAGAAGGAGGAACTTGGGCTAGCTAAGAATAGTACTTCTTATTAATGCTAATTATCATGTGCAGATTCTTAATAGCTGCCGGATGAGTTCTGCTATGTCTAATTTAATTGTAATAGTCAACTCCATTAATAGAGATTTATGTTCAGGGCTATCTTACTCATTTAGTTTGCTCTCTTGTTCATCACTTAAAAATACAACTTTTAATAGAGGGCACTTGTTGACATGGTGGGATGAGTCAGGAAGAGAACATTGTGGGGTTCTGGTCAGTCAGGAGGCAGTCTAAGGACTTGGAGTTCTGGGGGAGAGCCAGCAAGGGAAGATTAAACTCTAAAATGGGGCATAGTAAGAAAAAACACTGAAATGGACAACTGGACAGGTCTAGTCTTCTTCATTCATTCTGTCCTAGAATCTAAGGCAATGGCATATTAGTCCTTGTTAATTCCCTCACCTACCCTGGCCCCACCTTATCCCCAGCTTCACCGCTTAGCCCCAGAGAAATAAAAATCCCTAACTTATTTGGGAGCTAGCACATGCAACTACATAGATGAATTATTCATTCATTCATTTACACTTTTTTGCTCAACAGACATTTATTGAGTGTTTATTATATGCCATGTATTGGGAGAATATGAAGATAAAAAAGGGTGGCCACTGCTCTAAAATAGTGAGTCTCCAGCTTTATTATCCAAAATACACACACGGATGCTGTTCTCACATGAGACATACTCCCTTGGCTTGGGTTGCCAGCAGTTCCCAGCCTCTGAGGGCCATTTCTCCCTTTCCTCTACTACTGAAGGCAAATAATGGCATCATGGTTACAGAGGTTATGTTAAGTCTGTTCTAATGTATGTTTTTAGGTAAATAATTTGTGAACTCCAGTTACAAATGATTTGTGCAACAAAGGTCAGGCCAGGCCAAGGTGACAGAGGGCTGGAGCAGAGAACCTCATGGTGCCCTGAACAAAGACAGGAGGAATTGTCCTGTGTCGAGGAGGTGGGGAGGGTTCAGAAGAAGTGACTGGAAGCAGGAACTTGGGAAGCACAAAGTAGAGAAATGGCATTACAGGCTGAGAAGAAGGCATGCTCCAAAGGTAAAGAGAGAGGAAGAATAAGGGAGGGAAGAGAGAAACTGTGGGGGAAGTGGGGAGAATGGGGAAAGGGTACAGGTACAGGAAAGAGTGAAAGGTATGCAAAGGATGTGGAGGAGATAGAGGGTATGTGGAAGTGGTGGGAGAAGCTGTTGAAAGATCCTGCTAATATGGTGAACTGGAGCCAGTTTGTGGAGCAATTCAAATACCACACTCCAGAACCTGGACTTATCTTCTATGCAGTGGGAGCCATGCAAGGTTCTGCAACAGAGTGCATCCTCACGCATGCATTCATTAACATAGATTTTCTGGAACTTCCAGACTTTCATGCTTGGCATTTTATGTTTTCCATGGAATTCACACAGTGTAGAGATTTAGGAGGTAGACCTAATCCTGGATTTGTCAGTTATCAGCTTGAGATCTTGATCAGGTCTTTTAACTTATATGTAATTCCATTTCCTCATCTGTGAAATGGGAACAATAGCAGTTCCTATATCACAAGGTCATTGTGAGGATTAAAGGAGATGAAATGGGTCAGGCACCTAACAGAGGGTTGGCATATAGTAAGCACTCAATATTAGGAGTTAAAACAATGTCCTTATACACGCCCATATGAATCGGGAGTTCTGGCTTCATCCCATGGATGACTTCTTTTGCCCTGGGCAGTCAGTGTCTACTCAGGGGCATCTCTCCATTGCCTCTGGCATCAGCAGAGCCCCAGACTGCAGCTCAGAGAAACAGAACACTTTTTAGAGCAAGAGGAATGTTCTTGGAAGACCCAGTTGGCTCCCACTTGATTGCAGTCCACAGATGAGAACACTGAGCCTCAGGCAAAAAACAAACTATTAGCCAATGAAGCCTCCTCTTTCTTGGTTTCTACCTGTGGTCTCAGCTCCACCCACTAAGATATCCCTTTGGATTTTGCCATCATCTTCATCCAAGGCCAGCCAACGGTTAAGAGGAAAGTCATATTTTCTTTTGTTTGCAATATCTTCAATGTTGATCTAAGAAGAAGAGAAGGAAGGAATGTTAAGTGTCATTGGATGCATCTGCTGATCCAATCCAAATCCCCCATCCCTGTGTGTTCTCTAAGAATATACTTCCATCTTCCTAGTGGCCCACAGAAAACTCATCACAAGGACACAACTGTGGCTCGAAAAGCTTTGCAAATTGTTGAGAGTCACATAGGAGTGCCTGGCAAAGTGACCCTACTTGAATTACTGAGACACTGTTCCTTCCTCTGCTGCATATAATTTTTTTTAAATTGAATGCAAGACACTTGAAAGGATGAGCAATGGGTGTGAGATGGGTGTGAGAGCTGAAAGCCTGGAATTGCAGACAGCAAGGTCATCACCTTCCTTACCTGAGAAAGGTTGGTTGGGATTCTAACCTTGGTGAGAAGCAGAGTCTATGCAGAGGGAACTGCAATCTTCAAATCAGTCACCCAAAAGCCCAATCTCTGTTGATCAGGTTAGAAAATGCCAGCCAGGGAGAGTGAGGCTGGTGGAATTGACCACTGATGAGGCTTCCTATGGGGGACTCACCTGTGAGCTGTGTTGGCTAGGTGAAATAAGGTGACTTCTAGAGATTACCAAGGAGCTGAGGGGCCCTTCCCAAATGTCCTGAGAAGACCCAGCTGAAAACTCCCTCTAACATAAGTGGAATCGTCAATAACTGTAATGTGTCCTCCAGTCATAGCACTGTGCAGGCAGATCTGGTGACAGACCTGCCTGGAAAGTAACAATGTCTGCCCGGGTATTCTCAAGACTGCCCGAGAGAGGGGGGCTCTGATTTTCAATGAAAACTTACTTCCTAAGATCCAAGTGTCCGCAGGGCAGAAACAGGGCACACCTGGGGCTGCCTGAAGGCGTCTCACCTTGCTTTAATCCAGTGTCCATCAGAGAACCTTTGAGTCTAAGTGCTGGCCTCCTGAGGACTCCGCCCACCAGACAGGAACCGGGGCCTGAGTCAGTGACTGGAACCAGCCATCCCACCAGGCTTCTCTCCCCAGACAAGCCAGCTTTCAGGCCTCAGTTTATAATTAGTCCCTTGTGAGTTTGGTTGGTGTGAGTCATCCTCAGAGCCTGCTGATTTGATTGAAGGTCTGTACTTTTAAAGCTGAGTGGCTGTGGCACGGCCCAGAGGGGTTCTGCCACGAGAGTCCAGCCTCTCCCAACTCATCAATTTGCACACTTTTGTGGCTTTCATCTCCCAGGGTTGGGGTAAATGGGGGGGGGGGGGGGAGAGTCACTGACAAGGGTCTGATCCAGGTTGGGAAAGCAAAGTAAAGAAAGACAGGACTTAATTTATCAGTTAAGTTGTCAAGTCTACTAATAAACCTAGACATATAGATGCATCGTCTCTGCCTTCAAATGTTCACAGACCAGTGCCAGCCAAGGTTTAAAGGGCTAGGGCAACACCCTCACAGTTCACAGAGATGTCATCAACCAAGGTCCTTGAATGCTCTGGTTTCTGTTGGAAATTCCTGACTTGAGAAGTTTAGCTAATCTGAGAAATAAAATGTGCACCACTTAATACCCCTATGGGACAAAACTAGCTTGCATAGCTGAACCCAAAGGAAAGTGACATTTGAATGAGTATTCAAATAACAATCAATGTATAGAAGGAGGAGGAGGAGGAGGAAGAAGAGGAGAAGAAGAAAAAGAACAGCCAAAAGAGAACATAGCAGCTTCAATACTGGTGCAGCAAGTATATAAGTCCATGAGCAGTTTAGAAATTTTCCAGATGCATACTGAAATATGGGGACAATTTTTATGATGACTTGGGTCCCAAAGTCTGCAAGGTGAGGCCAGAGGAAACTGGCACTTGGGGGTGGAAAATTTTGGAACATATCTAGCAGCAAATGGTGATGGGCAAGGTGGGAAGGTGCAGAGAAGTGAGATGAGGAGGGAACTGACACAGGCACTCAGGTATAGAAATTGTACAGGGCACAGAGGGTTCTCCCAAGGGCATTCTGGCCTCTGCTGATATAGGTCCTGGCTGAGTCCTGACCCCAGCTGCTTAAAGGGCCATTACCAAGGCCCTCTTCCAAGAGAGTCGTAAACAGCTTTCTCACAAGTTGCCCAGGCACCTCTGGATTTTTATGGAGTTCCTTTTAAGAATTCAGAACATGCATTTGTTAACACAATGAAATGGTGGTATTCCCTCCAGACCACTGCTCCATGGATTCTGCTGTTATGGCAGAGATCATTGCAAAATAAGGTGGGAGAGTTAGAAGCACCCTTCACCATGAACAGTAGAAGTGCATACCTGGAAAGAGAGAGAGAGAGAGAGAGTGTGTGTGTGTGTGTGTGTGTGTGTGTGTGTGTGTGTGCCAGACAGACAGACAGAACCAGAAGCAATGATCTAATAAAAAAATAAAAATAAAAATAAAAATAAAAATAAACAAGAGCTATTTCCTCTGCGGAGGAATATTCTCCACGTGCAGACTGCAGACCAGCCCACTGATTATGCTGGCCTTCCATGAAGTGACAGAGACCAGGAGTCATGCATATAGCAGAGTCACAAGGCAAGACCACCAGGTTAAAAAAGCGAAGATGATAAACGACCCCCACACCAAAGAAACAAAAGATGAAGCTGCTTAGTGAGGATCACTTCTTTGTCACTACTTTCCAGACAGTTCACAAATACATCAAACAGATCCAGGGCCTCGGGGTCTTTGTGTCCATCCTGACAGGGTAAACATGTCTCCAATACATGGAGTTGGTCTTGAAGTCAATACGTTTTCAATTGATGTGGAATGTCAACTATGATTCATAGCAGCTCTCTTTCCTCAATATTGGAATAACTTTCACCAATTTTACATAAATAAGCTGATTGGGACAGATGCCCATTCTGTGCATAGCAGCTGGGTGGTTCAAGGGTCTCCTGCCTCCCCACCCCATGCTGAAGCACCTGAGATGTGGATAACTTGAGTGACCCACAGTGCACCCTCCATGCACCAGCATGCGGGCAGTAAAGCAACAAAAGCCAGTCTCTGTTTTCAAGGTGTTTTCACTCCTTCTTTAAAAGCACAGATACCATCTCCAGTAAGCAACCATCGCCACATTCCAAGAACCAATTGTGGTTACCTTTTAGAGCTCTAAGAACAGGTGAGTTTTTACACAGGAGGAAAAGGGAGGGAAGTCTTAAGCTGATCAACCCACTTTGGAATAAAGCTCAGCATCCAAGAGTTAGCAGGACAGACCTGGGTTCCTGGAAGGGTGAAGGAATGTTCTATGATGGTAACTGAGACCAGCAAAGAAAGGTGGGATCTTCTCCTCCTCCCTGTCACAAGGCTGCCCTTCCCCCACATGCTCTGCAGCTGATCTATTGCACTGAAACACTCTCACATGTATGTAACATACCATAAATACAAGTAACTGTGACAGCTTTTGGTGACATACCTAACACTCTCGCTCCTTCCTCTCTACACTGTCTTCCTCTCCTCTAAACCACCCCCACACACACTCCCTCATTACCACCGCAGGCCACCTCACTCAATAAAGACCTGCCCTCGCCCACCTCCTAACACCACTTCTCAGTTCTCTGAGCCCAGTGCCCAGCGCAGGTGTATTCAACATCCCTGTCCCTGCTACTGATCTTCATGGCCCAGGTCCCACAGGCCCTCCCTGATGTCTCTCAGATCCCCGGTCAGACATGGCACACCCTCACAACACCTGTTTGTACTCAAGACTTTTATCTCATCCTGCTTTGCCTTAAAGCCCGGAGATTCTGTATTCTGACCTTCAAACTGGGAAACGGTCTGATCAGCACTTGTGGGACCCTTGGGACAGAATGTTTGCTCACTGAAAGCTGGACTTTGTATCAAATTTTGGAACATAAGGTACAGTAAGTAATCTGCCTTACAGCGAGTAAGCAATGATTTAAGGATTTGTTCTATCTCTCTTAGAAGCAAGATCATGTTTATTATAACAGCCACAGTTGGTAGCGTGGGGCCAAGGATGTAACAGTCACTCAGTAAATGTTTATTGAATATTGAGTATTAATAGGTCACATGAGGGCACATGGGGCTTCTCAAGGCCCCTGCAATCCAACTCCCTGAGCTTCTATCTCTCTTCCTATCAGAGACAGTGGTGCTGGTTGAACTGATATTCCCCACAGCATGCAGCAGGCCATCTGCTCAATTCTGGAGTTTCTAACACATGGAGCAATGGGTGGAACAGACTGGGAGTCCAGAGAATTTCGGAGAGTACCAGTCCTGCCACTGAACAGCTGTGGGGCCCTGAGCAAATCTCTTTACTGAAGCAGATGGACCAAGGACAGGCCCACTAGCTGAATAATGTTCCATCTTGTGACTGCCGATCTTTTGAAGTGGTTGTTAAACTGAACATTTGAATCGATCACAGTTGTGAGGCAAACCAAATGTGGGGGGGTCAAAGCCACATGCAAAGCCTGGGGAAGGGAGGATGTCAGTCCGGGAAGGGGCAAGAGCAGGGGAAGGGATGTGTTGGTCACACCAAGGCCTGTCAGCCCATCAGCTCAGGCTGAGCAACACACACACGAGATTGACTAGACAGAAAAGGAGGGAGATGACCTATGAAGGAAATAATGATACTGGCTTTTGGACTTATCCCACCAAAGCCTTAAATACAAAGGCCACCGGAATGGTTGTCATGTGAAGTCCAGCCAGCAACCTCTGGAATGGGAGTGCTATCTGTGCGCGTGTCAAACCTGGTGATGCAATCAACATAACAGCCCCTTTAATTGCTGTCTCTGGGGAGCTGAGAGCAAGCAGATCAATCAGAGTGAACCAAGAGAGGGGCAGTCTGGAGACCAGGTGGGGGAGGCAGGAGCATAGAGCTGCTTTCCCTGGCACATGGGAAAGTGGCCAGAAATGGCCCCAAGTCTCCCCCTGCCCTGAGTTTTCAGCTTGCACCCACCTTGCCTGGGACCTCCAACCCTCATTCCTCCTTTCTCATTACACTTCATTCCTCAGGAAAATGTCTAGTAAATCCAGGCATGCTGACCTACAAAATGCTTGAATTGTTTGTATGTCTTATCCCCAGGGATCATTTTGGTTTGCTTAAGATAAAGGAACACAGGCTATTAGGGTAGTTTCAGAAAAGCCAGAGAACCTTTGAGAGGAACAACCCCTCTTGGCTTTGGTAGGAGAGGTGGGGCCCTGCCTACCAGGCCCTGAATTCACCCCTGTAGATAATACAGCCCTAAATCAAATAACTAGTCTCACACTGTCAATAGCCTGCTTGGCCTTTGGGTTTAAGAATTTATATGTAAATATGCATAACCCATGGACACAGATAATAGTGTGGTGAAGGCCTAGGGGGACAGAAGGAGTAGAGTGAAGGGGGTCAATGGGGGGGAATAAGGAAGGACACATGTAATACTTTCAACAATAAAGATAAATTAAAAATAAAACAATGGCCAAAACCGGTTTGGCTCAGTGTATAGAGTGTTGGTCTGCAGACTGAAGGGTCCCAGGTTCAATTCTGGTCAGGGGTATGTACATTGGTTGCGGGCACATCCCCGGTGGGGTGTGTGCGGGAGACAGCTAGTCAATGATTCTCTCATCGATGTTTCTGACTATCTATCCCTCTCCCTTCCTCTCTGTGAAAAATCAATAAAATATATTAAAAAAAACAAAAAACAAAAAAAACAAACAATGTCTGAACAGCAAATAATAATAAGAGGGAAAGAAAGGAAAAAGGGAGGGAGGAAGAAAACATCATTCCAAAGAATGAGAAGAGCAGAACTCTATGGGGGGAAGATAATGAACCAACATAGGCCCTGCTCCTAGATGTTTTCTGGCAAGACTTTAGAATGATAAATATGAAGAAACAATTCTGCAAGCCTCCTGGCTGGGGTAGCGGGGGGTGGGAAACCCCACACAACAGGTTGTCCAAAAAGAAACAAAAGTCTGCTTGGCCTCAATGTTAGATTTCAGAAGGCAGTGGGACAAGATTTATGACATTGCAGAGGACAAAACTGTCCTCATGCTTTGCCAAGCTGCCCTTGCCTTGAGCATGAAGATAGCAGAGTGGCCCTACTTTGCGGTGTGAACTTGCCTCCTTCGTGAGCTCACTGGTGAGTGGTCCATGCGACCATGAAGGAACCCAACCTCATGAAGTGCAGCTGCAACAACGGTGTCAAGGTCACACCTGGACTTCAGGTGCACTTCGCTGCTCCTTTCACTAAGCCTCCGGAGGATGAAGGAACTGGGCTTCCAGGTACTGCTCTGAGCCCCATCCTGACTGAGGTCACAAAACACACCTGCCTCCTCTCCCACCTCTGCCCAGCGGAACAAAAACCTCCCTGAAGACACACCTCCTTCTGTGCATTGGCTGTTTGGGATCTAGACTCCTGCCCCATTTCTTCTCTCATCCAATCAGCATTTGGCCTCCTGGTACCCTGTACAGCACCAGGATGACTGCTCTAAGGGCCAGACAGGCCCTCTCTTTTCCAAAGGAAACCTGGCCATTCTTCGCTTCGCTAATTTAGCACCCTGCCCCATACCAAGGGCTGGGGAGGCGCCCTCAAGGAATTTTCAGGCTAGAGAAAAATGCAGCAGACACTCTAGGATGTTCATTCAACACCTATGCCAATAACCTTTTTCTTAGCCTATTTCTACTATAAAGCCTGGAAAACAAGGCCCTTGATGTCCCAGTTTTCATAGCAGTCATATAGCATTTCTGGCCAATAAAATGCAGGCAGGAGTTCCAAGGCTAGTGTTACTTCTTTCACAAAAAGAAAAGGCTTGCCAGAAAGGAAAAAAAAATCTTTTCCCCCTTTGGTCCCTCCTTCCTGCCTGGAACACAGAGCTAGAATCCCCCTCCCAGTGCACAAGGACCACAGACACTGAACCTACCTTGGATAGGAACCAACCTGCAGACGCCCCCTTGTTGTTGTGGCCCACAGAGATCTTCATCAGCTGCCCCAGATCAGGGGCATCCAGTGTGAACTTGTCTTCAGCTCCCTTTTCAAAGTTTTTTTTTTCACTCTCCAGCCTCCGCTCCCCTGCATGCACAACATGCAAGAAAATTACAGTGAAGACCAGAGGAAGAGAGAGATCCCACTCCAAATCCTAATGGTCTACCCACTGAAGGATGGTCTCCAAGGTCAACTAGCGGAGGAGGTTTTGTAGGGGGTGACAGGTGCATTTTCTGTTTTTCCACTCAATTTTGCTATGAACCTAAAACTGCTATAAAAATAGTTAAGCCTGGTGGGTGTGGCTCTGTGGTTAAGGTCCATCTCTGAACCAGGAGGTCATGGTTTGGTTTGACCTCTATTCTCAGTCAGGGCACATGCCCAGGTTATAGGCTTGATCCTCAGTAGGGGCCTTGCAGGAGGCAGCTAATCAATGATTCTCTCTCATCACTGATGTTTCTATCTCTCTTCCTCTTCCTTCCTCCCTGATATCAATAAAAATATATTTTAAAAAATAAAATAAAATAAATTTTTTAAAGTCAACAAGGGTAATTTGAACATATACCGTATATGTGTGTGAAGTTTATATTTATATATATATATATATTTATATATATATATATATATATATATATATATATATATATATCCTATCTAATAAAAAAGTAATATGCAAATTTATCATACCTCCACTACATCCACAAGCCATGCCCACAAGCCAAGCAGGAGCAAGTATGCAAATTAACCCAACCAATGGGTTGCAGCCATGGAGAGAGCAGGAGGCTTGGGTTTCCCTGGCAATGGAGGAAGCCAAGCTTTCCGCCTGCCCTGGTCTGCCTTAGCCTCTGCTTAAGGCTACAAGGTTTCAATTTAGAAGATAAATAAATCCCAACAAAAATGGTAGCAGCCATGGAGCTGGAGAGAGCAGGAGGCTTGAGTTGCCCCTGGCCACGGAGGAAGCCTAGATACTAGGGCCTCCACTTGGGTCACCCGGGGGTATGGCAAGCCTGCAAACCACCACAGGCCCCTCGCCCAGACTGCCCCAAGCCCAAAGGAAACCCCCACCCTGATCTGGGGAAAACCAGCTAGCCCCCACCCCTGCACCAGGCCTCTATCCTATCTAATCCTCCTATCTAATAAAAGAATAATATGCAGCCAAGACCGTTTGGCTCAGTGGATAGAGTGTCAGCCTGTGGACTGAAGGGTCCCAGGTTAGATTCCGGTCAAGGGCATATATCCTGGTTGTGGGCACATCCCCAGTAGGGGGTGTGCAAGAGGCAGCTAATTGATGTTTCTCATCCATGTTTCTAACTCTCTATCCCTCTCTCTTCCTTTCTGTAAAAAATCAATAAAATATTTTTTTTAAAAAGAGAGAGAATAATATGCAAATTGACTGTCACTCCAACACACAAGATGGCTTCCCCCATGTGGTCAAAAATCACTGACCACCACAAGAAGGCCAGCAGGGGAGGGCAGTTGGGAGAGAACAGGTCTGCAAGGGAGGGCAGTGGGAGCGATCAAGCCTGCAGAGGAGGGCAGTTAGGGGTGACCAGGCCAGCAGAGGAGGGAAGTTGGGAGTGATTGGGCCTGCAGGGAAGGGCAGTTGGGGGGACCTAGGCCTGCAGGGAAGAGCAGTTGGGGGTGGCAGATCCAGACCTGCAGGGGAGGGCATTTATGGGTGGTCAGGCCTGCAGGGGAGGGCAGTTAGGGGCAAACAGGCTGGCAAGGGAGCAGTTAGGCATCAGTCATGCTGGCAGGGGAGTGGTGATCAGGCTGACAGGCAGAAGCAGTTAGAGTCAATCAGGAAGGCAGGCGGGTGAGCAGTAGTCCTAGATTGTGAGAGGGATGTCCAACTCCCATTTACACCAGATCCTACCTGGATTGGGCCTAAACAGGCAGTCAGACATCCCTTGAGGAGTGCCAGATTGGAGACGGTGCAGGCTGAGCTGAGGGACATCTTCCCCCCATGCAAGAATTTTGTGCACCAGGCCTCTCTAGTATATTACATATATATATATATATATATATATATATATATATATATATATATATATATATATATATACACACACACACACACACACACACACACACATAATTTAGATCTTGCTCTTCTAAAATTTTTTATTTATATACTTTATTGTCTTTCCTTTGTCTATGGTGTCTTTTATAATGCAAACTTCTTTTGTTGTAATGGAATTTATCAATACTTTCTTTTATTATTTTTGCTTTTAGTGAATATTTGAAGAAACCTCATTCTAAAAAAAGACACTCTCTTAAAGTTTCTCCTAAAATTTTTATAGAGTTGTTGTTTCATGTGTAAGTCTTTAGCCCATCTGGAAGTTATTTTTGTATATGGTGAAAGGTAAAAAAAAAAAAAAAAAAAAAATCTAGTTTTACCTTTTCTCATATGGTTCACACACCAGTAATTGACTGTTTCATCCTTTTTTATAATGCTGATTTATAATGCTGCCTCTATGTGTGTTTCTAGACCCCTTATTCTGTTCCATTGGCTTGTTTATTCTCCATCCATATGATGCTGCTGCAGTTTTTAGAGATCTGCAATGTTTTAATATCTGGCAGGGTAAATATCCCCCTATTGTAAATATTGTTAATATACTTCTCAACATTCAAAATTGTCTTGGCAATACATAGTTCTTTATGAACATGAATTTTATTAGTGGCTTAAGCTGTAGGATACTGTCCTTTGAAAGTATGATTAAAATTGCACTGCATTTTTAAAGTAATATGAGAACATTTGACTTCTTAATAAATTTAAGTGTTTTTTTTTTCTCATCCATGAACATAATATATTTCTCCATTTGTTTAGGTATTCTTATATATCCTTAAATAAAATTTTATATACTTCCAGAAAACTTTTTTGTTAGAGTTATTCTTAACTACCTTATAATTACTATTAGAAGTCACATATTTTAAATGAAAGTTTATTGTTTTTATTAATTTTTGTATATTAATCTGGTATCCAGCAACTTTATTAAACTTTCTCTCTTATTGGTTCGAATGACTTGTAAATTCTCCTAAATTTTGTAAATGTGAATTATTTTTTATGAAAATTAAAGTTTGCTTCTAAATGGAGTGCAAGGTTATAGTTTCTTCTAATTTTATTGACTTACAATCAGATGATTGTCTCAATGATATTGACTTATTTGAGTTTGTTAAGGCTTGCTTTGTGGTTTAGTATATTATCATTATCTACTTGGAAAAAAATGTGTATTCTCCACCATTTGGATGCCTACTTCCATAAAATTAAGCTTATGAACTGGGTAGTTAAAATCTTGTGTAGCCATACTAAAATTTTATCCATTTAACGTATTATTGATGTGTGTTAAAATATTCCATTATGATTATTTATCAAGTTTCTCCAAGAATTTTGTTAATTTTTACTTCACATATTTTTGGAATAAGTTACTAAGTTTATGTAAGTCCAGAATTATCATATCTTCCATGTTTATTTTTGGTTTTTTTATTGGTGCCTAATATACTTCTATATTTAACAAGACATTTTCCCTTCAATATTAATTTGATGGATACTAATATAGCTATACCCACTTCTTTCTTGTTGCTGATATGTTCCTGGAATACTTTATCACATCTTATTTATTCTCAGCCCTTTTGTATCATTTAAGCTGAGTTATATTTATTTTCATTTAATATGAGAAGATATATCTTTTTACTGGTGAGTTTCATTTATTTCTACTTATTATGATTATTTATATATTTATCTTACTTTTTGTTTTTAATTATGCCTTTTCATTATTTCTCTTTTCTCCTGTCCTGTATTCTATTGGATTGATTGAATTTTCATTATTTTTACTTCCTCTATTTGTTTAGAAATTATACATTTTTATTTTCAGTGATTAATTTTATATATGCATACTTGACATTAAAGCCTAAATTTAATGTTTCTACTCTCCTAGGATAGGAGAATGGAGTGGGACCAAGAACTTTATTATGTTTTAACAATCATTATCTACTTTCCTTCTCAAATATTATTGTTTTTTAGTGTTTTGGGTCCACAGTTTTTCATATCCTGATAACAGCCATTATTGTTATCGCTTTGTATATCAATGCTTGCTTAAATTTGTCACATAATTATCATTTTTTTAGCTCACTTTTGTTTCTTACATCCTACCCTTCTTTGGGGTACAATTTCCCTTTTCTTTAAGTATATTCTTTTAGGGGTTGTTTAAGTATAGGTCTATGAGTGGTAAAGCCCATTTTTCTTTGTTTGCATGGAAATTCTTTAACTATGCCCTTATTCTGGAATTATAACCTACCTGGGTACAGAATTCCAGATTGATATATAGTCTTGCTCAGAATATTATAGATATTATTCAATGAACTTATACCCTCGATAGGTTGATAGGAATTTGCAATAAATTTAAATTTTTTATAGAAGGTAACCTGACAAATCTGGTTACTTTTAAGATCTTTCTCTTTGACTCTGGCTTCACCATAATGTATCTAAATGTGGATGTTTTTATTTATCCTGTTTAATGACTCATTTTCTTACTTTAACTTGAAGATTCATATCTTTGCTCAGTTTTGAACTTTCAACCATTATCTCTTCAAATATTTTCTCTCACCTGTTATATAATCTCTGTTTCTGGAATTCCTGCTTAACATATATCAGAACTTATTCTCTCCTTCATGCCTCATGACTTCTCATTTATATTTTCCAACCCCTTTTCTCTCTGCTACATCTGAATATTTTGCTCATATTTATCTTATAGTTTGCAAATGCTCTACTCGATAGTTTCTAATGGTGTGGATTAAGTCATTTCTTAAGCATTTATATTTATTCACTATATTGTTTCCTATATTTATATTTATATTATTTTATTTTATTTTATTTTATTTTATTTTATTTTATTTTATTGATGTTAGAGAGAGAGAAACCTTGAAATGTTGTTTCACTTATTTATGTATTCATTGTATGTGCCCTGTCCAGCCTTGGTATATTGAGTCAACACACTAACCAACTGAACTACCTGTCCTGTATTTTTGTTTGCTATATTTTTTTACGGTACCTGTTATTTTCTTCAATTGCATATTTCATGTTGATAGTTTAAAATACTTAAATTATAGCCTTTTTCGGGTTACTCTATAATCTGAATTCAGCAGGGGGGTGGCAGAGGGTGTGTGTGTGAGTGTGTTAATCTCATTGTTTGTTGTATCTATTGGTGCTTAGCCATGTTGAATTGTGTCCATAAGTGTTTTGTGGTTTTGGAAACTGAATACATCTTCAGTACTTCATCTATAGGAATCGCAATTCTTCTGCTAAGCACCCAAGGGTATTACTACCATGGAACCAATTTTCTGTATTTGTGGGAAAGGAAGTCGCCCAATTCTTCTGCTAAGTACCCAAGGGTATTATTAGCATGGAACCAATTTTCTGTATTTGGGGGAAAGAAAGTCCCCAAAGCACACTTGTAGTGTAAAATCAAACCTCAAGCTCACGTGTGGTACAAGCTTAAGGTAACAATTTACCAGCAATTGTCTTTTAAATCTGGAGTTTTTGCAGAGATAAGTTTACAATACTGATGAGCAAATGTTTTCCTGTTCTATTTTTTTTTCACTGAAAATGTTCCTGTGAACCTTCAAGATTCCTGGCTTTATGTGTGGTTCTAATTTTGCATATTTTGCCTCATGAAGAGCCAATAGCTCATTTTATTACCTCAAATGGAATAAAATCCACCCTGTAGATTGCTGAGTGTGAAAGCTCCCTCTTTTCAAAAGCCACAGCATCAATTCATAGCTAATATTTTGGTTTTGAGTTCCCTCTTCATTTCCAGCACCTGGAGACCTTTTTTATTCTTTTAAGCTCAGCAATGCATTTTGAGTTTTAAAATATATTGTGTCCAAAATTAACATGTCTCGGTAGCTATACTGTCTCCTATGTTCTCCCATTAAATTGGCAGAAGCAGGAGAGAAACATCTGCCTTACTTCCTCTGGCCTGAATTTCCTTTTAACACCTGTAGCTGTGTCTGTGTCCTCCGTTCCTGCTCCATCTATGAGGCCAACTCTAATTCTATCCCTGGCCCCATTCTGATCTGCCCCAAACCACTTCATTGTATCAGGCCAGGCCACATCCCAAAATATAACTCAAGATGGACATGCAGCTTAGAGAGACAAAGAGGGTAAGTGAGAATGAGCCCCCTGGGGATTGGAACTTGGATACGCTCTGGGGTGCAGGACAACATTAAGTCAAGTCAAAGCCTAAGCACATCCTTTCCTGAAAACACATTACACACATAAATTTTTCAAGATGAACATCCTATTGCTCAGGGGAGTCCTTGACAAACCACATCGTAAGAAGAGAGATCCTCAACAGAGAAGCCTAGAGAAGACTGGGGCTGCAAGAAGCGAAGAAAACAGCCCACCTAAGAAGCAGTTTCTGGGCATGGTTTGTGAAAAAAAGAATTTCAAACCCATTACCTGTGTCTCCATATTCTCCAAAGATATTGATGAAGACTTCAGCATCTGTTCCTGCACCAAAGACATCACCAGTGTACACCTTAATTTCATACCTGTTACCTGAGAATGAGGACAGAGAAAGCCTAAGTTCATTAGGATCCTAAGGAGAGAAGAACAGAGGCCCCAAAGTAACTACCGTGTTTCCCCGAAAATAAGACATCCTCCGAAAATAAGACCTAGCGCATGGAAAGATAAGACATCCCCTGAAAATAAGACCTAGTGCAACTTTGGGACAAAAAACTAATATAAGACACTGTCTTATTTTCGGGGAAACAGGGTACCACACCATCCACCCTTCCCTCTATTAGTGCATGAATTGTCATGATCACTGTCAGTACCTGAGCAAAAAAACATGTTGTCTGACATTGGTTCCAAGCAATGACAGTTCATTGCTAATACATAAGCATATTAGATGAACACATTGTACACCTTAAACTTATACAATGTTATGTGCCAGTTATAGCTCAGTAAAGCTGAAAATAGTCAAATTGTCATTTTTAAATTGATTGCATAGCATAAATCAGATGTAGAGTGGACTTCAGTTTTTATCTACTAGCATGTCGCCTTGTGATGCATGAATCAGCCCACACTGAACCACCCCAGCACATTTCCCCTGGATATTGAAATGCCTCATACTAGACCCCCTTTATCTACTCTGCCTTCTCCAATCTGTTCTCCATACTTCATCACAGTGTAAAAATTCATTGGGGAAAATGGATTCTGCAAATGAAAATTATCAAGACTATAATCAATGCAAAGACTAGAGGCACCAATAGTAGCCAGCAAATGCACACTTAGAAATTACCATTTAAAGACCTGTATCTGCTTCTTGTATTTTCGCTCTATTCATTGAACACTCAAATGTCTCTGCCTTGGCCTTGACCTCAAGGTGGGCTAGAACTCAATGTAAATTTGACAACATGCAGAGCCCTGTCCAGGTCTCCTTGACCATGTCCAATTGATCCTGCTCTTGATCATCTTCCAAGTTGCAGAGGCCTTCCACTCAGTGGGAGGGGAGAGATTGATTTTTTTTTTCCCCTCCCCTTGCTGGCAGGGCCTCTTAGAGCCTTTTCTTTGGTTCACATTCTTTCTCAGCACCAATCTAGGGCTTCCTTCACAGAAGCAGGGTGGCAAGATGATCAGTGATGCCACAATGGGGTGGGGACCAGGGGTGTCCCCAAAGGCCACTGCTGAACATCGATCAATCAGAAGGGGCATCAGAACTCCAGAGGACACTGGGCACAGGGAAGCAGGAGAAAAGATGGGGGATTGGTGGGGAGCGGGCTAGAGAGCATTTTTTGAAGGAGTAGCAGAGATTCTGAATCATTCCAGAAAGTGGAATTCAAATTATTGAGTTGAATTATAAAGAAAGATATTTTAGCTCAAAAAAAGCAATATTTCTAGTGGCCAAGGCTATCCAACAAGCAATGAGATGCCCCTAGGGAAGTGAGTTTCTCATCCCTAAAGACATGTAGGCAGTTACCAGGTGCCAAGCACATGGGTGAACAGCCATCTGTCAGAGATGCTGTGAAGAACACACCAGAGGTGAGAGAATGTGAGAACACTAAGGGTTTTTTCCCCTCTGCAATTCCACATCATTTGACCAGGAAAGGGAACCCTGCAGACTGTGGAGGGAAGCCAGGAGATGAAGGAGGCATCTCAGAAGATGGTGGAACTACCCACAGCCATGCTAGATGAGGCCTGGGAAGCAGGAGCCCATGCAGGATTTGGGGAACACACAGCATCCCTGTGCTGGGCAAGTACCCACAAGCTGAGCATCAGAGCTGAAGTGAGGCAACGAGGAGACAGCCAAGGGTCAGGGATCCAGAGAACAGACAGCACTGGGGTGGGAGGAGCTTCCAGGCTTTTCTGTCTGAGGCCATGCCCAGGGATTGGGAAGCCAGGGGAACACAGTGCAGGAGGAGGTTGAGTCAGGCACAAGGGCGGTCAGCCTTCTAACCTCTGAGAACTTTCTATGGCAAAATGTGGTCCTGGAGATTCTGAACCATTCAGAATTGCACCCCTCAGTTGGCTGAATACAGAGCAGAATCCTGAATGTCAGATGCCCTTCACACCAAGGGGAAAGGGGTGCCACACCTCACAGCTGCTCTTTAAAGCAACAAGGAGGCTGATGAGATTACAGCTCTCCCTCCTTTTTATTTTTTTACATTTCCTCTTCAAGTAGAACCCCAGTCTATCTTACTATCTGATTTGTCATTTTCCCAACTAGGCCTAGGGCCCTGTGCCAACACTAAATTATAATTAAATGCATATATCGATGAAAGAGCAAGCTGAATAAAAGTAGAGCTCCCTTCTCTCCGTTGGCAAACTGTCAGCAGTGTGTCAAACCCTGCTCCCCAAGGGTCCTGTGAGCCTCAGGATTTCCTGTGAGCAGCATCTCCCTGAGCACAATCCAGTTGCAAGTGGATTTTGACAAGTTGAGTCCACCCCTTAGATCTGATGGTCAGTGAGAGGGCAAAATGCCCACCTATGAAACCTGGCTGCCCTCCTGGTAACAGGATCTTGTAATAACACTGGAAGAGGGGAAGGGATTATGAAAATCTCTGCCCTGCCCTGAGGTCAGAAAGGAGAAAGATGATAAGGAACCAAGGTTGAAAGAGAATGGGCAAGGCTGACCCCCCTTCTAGGGCAAATCATACTGAACATTCACACAGGCCTGATAGCTCTCGGGGCATTAGCATATCCTTGTAAGTCATCGGATCCCCACAATGGCCACATGACACAGGAGGGGCAGGTCCTGTTGATATCCTCATTTACAGATGAGGAAAACCGAGCCTCAGAGGGCAGGTTGCATGCCTGAGGTCACACAACAGTGAAATGATGCAAGAGGGGATCAAGGCCAGGTCTCTCGTCTCCACGTCCAGGGCTCTTTCTGGAATACTCCTGGCCTCTTGTGCTCTCTGTCAGGGACCAGCAAACTTTTCCTGGAAAGTGCCAGGTCGTCAATACTGTAGGTTGTATGGGCCATGTGGTCTCTGCCTCAACTATTCAACTCTACCACTGTATCACTAAAGCAACCATGCATGATCTACGTAAAGGCACACAAGCATGGCTGTATCCCAATAAAACCTTATGGACACAAACATTTAAATTTCATATAACTTTCCTGTGTTGTGAAATATTATTCTTGTGTTGATTTTTTTTTTCCAACCTCTTAAAAATGTAAAAATCTTTCTTAGCTCAAGGGCCACACAGACAGGTGGCAGGCAGTGCTTGGCCCGCAGGCCATTGTTGGCAGCCCCTGCCTGGAGCTCCATGTGCTCTCAGCATGGGTCTGTGTGTCTCTAGGCAGAGGGCTGTGTGCAACTCAGCGCTCCAGGGCCTGGAGAGGGAGCAAGGCTGCCTGGTGCTGGCATGGCCAGCTGCTGGTTGCAGGGCAATCATGGCACATCCTAACCACGAGCTAAGCAGTTCAAGGCTCCAAATGTTAGAGAACTGTTGCCCTTTCTCAGAGGTGGAAGAGGTGAGAAGGAGCATGTCCCAGGCATAGTGTGGGCAGGAAGGGCTAGCTGTCCCTGCCTCCACAATGCTGTGTGCCTGAGCTAAGCCTGAAGTTCCCTGAGTCCAGTGAGAAGCCAGCATGGGCTGGACTTTCCTGAAGGCGGGGACAGATAGAAGCACCAGTTCTTCAATGTTAGGCTTTGTGCCTTTAACTCATTGCCTAACTGAGGGCAAGCAAGGAGCAGAGCTGGGAAGAGGGGAGAGGTCAAGTTGAAGGAGGAGCTAGCACGGTGTTCCTCACCCTGAGCAAGCTGGCGAGGAACAAGGCCTAGTGATGGAGCATGGGAACTGCTGCCTGAGCCAAGGCTGGCCCATGGCTTACACATCTGGCATATCATCTGGCATGAAACTCCCAGCACTGTGTTTTCTCTGGCCTTTCGGCAAGACCAGCAGCCCACACAGTGCCTCTGTACAAATGAGAAAACCTTTTTTGTCCCTTCCTCAAGACACATTGCTGCCATCTGTTGGATAATTGTCATAAGAAATGCAAAAATCTACAACTGTGTCCTCACAGAGAAGCACTTGTGCAGAGCTCAGCCTGCACAACCCAACCACAACCCTACCTTCCAGGCAGGAGCCTTCTTCCACTAAAGCCAGTGTGAGCTCTGAGAGGCCAAGCTAAGTTGGCATTGATCTGAAAAGGGGACAGCAAGGAATATAGACTGGGGATTCAGTTAATCACGTGGTGCCTCCCAAAAATCAGAGCTGGGCTGAGCTGACAGAGGTAGTTGCAGCCTAAAGATAGGTTGCTTGGGGAGGGTATGCGGGGGGTGGGGGGGGGGCGCGAGGGAGGATCGTATATGTACACAGATAATAATTTAATTAAAAAAAAAAATTTTTTTAAAGATAAGTTGCTTGCCTCAAGGCCACAGCAGAGGGTGGTCTGTCCTTCTTGCCCTGCCCGGGGGACACACATGCCCAGTGTTGCCCTCTTTCTTTTTTTTTCTCTGCTGGCCCCATGACAGAGGCCCAGGCTGCTCCCATCAAATGGGAAATCTGTCTCCTGTAGGCCGGCCGGAAGCTGCCTGCATGGGCTTCCAGAAAAGGCAGGCAACGAAAGGCTCGAGCTGCCTCCTCCGTCTGGTACGCCAGCCGCCCCCACGGCCTCCCCTGCACTGTCTGGAACAGTCGGCACATGGCAATGACAAGATACATCTCCATAGAGCCACTGTGGGCGCGGGGGAGGCACAGTCACGCGGAGCTGGAACCCCCCATTCTGGTACCGCATGCACGCTGAGCCAGCCAAGCTGCTCATCGTGTTCATGACAACAGAAATCAAGCAAATGCTCTGTAACGAAGCCTCCATCCTGCCTGCCCAGGAAGGGACCCTCCCACGCCCACCAGCACTTGAGCCTCAGAGAAAGCTTTTTTTAGGAAGCAGAGAATCATGAATGAACTGGTGGTGAACTGACTCACAGAGTGTCTTTCCCTTGCCTTTCACCTGTTCTCAGACCCCGTGTGATTAGACCAGGGCCTTATTTCTTTGGGCAGGTGAGGAGTAGGGAGGGCATTGGGAGGAGGATGACAGGACTTTATTTTACACTCCCTCAAATCTGCGATGGCTCACACCCTGACACCCCTCACTTCCACTCACTGAGAGCCAGATGTAGAGAAGTGAGATATGACAGGTGCTAACCTGAAGGAGAGAAATTCAGTGGGGAGACTACCCAGGCATGGAGAAGGCATGGTCAACACACCCAAGGATGAGCAGCAATGCTGCATGCCAGGAGCTGGGTCACAGCCACTGAACAACGGCCATGCTGCCCCCAAAGGTTTCCTCTGTCTTCCCTCAGGCCAGAGGCCCAATCTCTCAGGCAGATTCTCCCCATTCTTCAAATAGTACTGGAACTTTTCTGCTCTCTCAACCTGGCTGCTCTTGCACACACACCAACTTATCAAAATAATAATAGGAGCCTCTGATGGTTGCTGAGGACCTACTATGGGCTAGTCACACCTATCATCTCATTTAATCCTCAGCATGACAGATCCAAATGCTGCTGATGTCACCATTTACTGATGAGGCAATAAAAGCAGAAGGTTAAGAAAGTTAACCAAGTCCCCATAGTTAGAAGGGGTGAAGCTCGGATTTGGACTCAAGGGACTGGACATGAAGGTGCTCTCTTAGCTGTCATTTCACCTTACCCCCACTTTCCAAGCCTGCGGTAGCCCAAACAGGTGGGAACCCCTTCTGTGACTCTCACTGTGCTCACTCTGGCTAATACTCTGTGGTCAAATCCTGACTCTGCCACTCCACCAGTTATGTGAGCATGAGCAGATGCCTTAAGCTTTTTGCCTCCATTTCCTCATCTGTAAAATGGGGATAACATTAATTCACTCATAAACTGGTTGAGTTGATTAACTGGAGCAATAAATATAAAGGACTTAGTGCACTGTGGGCATGGAGTAAGTGCTCAGTAAATCATGGTGGTTGTTACTCTTGTTGCTATTCTGATGTTTCTCTGACTTCTTCTCCTGCTCTCAGGCTTGCTTTGACTTTGAGAAGCATAGACTCAGGATTCTGTTCTCTCAGAATGGGAAAGGACTTTGGAGCCACTCAGTGCCAGGACCTGCCTCTAGAATCTGGCAAGCTTGTCTAGACAACTGGGAATGGACTCGTGACCTTGATTGCAGTTGAAACTCGTGGGAAGCACCTTTCTTCCCAATCTTCTTCCCTTCCTTGATATTTCCCCTTAGCATAACTCATGTTCTCCAGGCCTTCTGTGCTCTGGTTGCTGTAGATGCTGTTAGGAGTCATTATTTCTTAGAACCCTACAAACGTTGTTCTGGGCCCATGGGCTCACAGTGGTGAGAACTTCCGGGTGGGAAGAGCTGGGCCAGCCGTGCATCACTCTCCTCTGAATTTCACAGCAGCTTCCCGCCCACCCCATCTGCTCCCACGTAGCAATGCAGAAAATCATCTCCGGAAAGAGTGGGAAGAAGAGAACTGCTTTGAATGAGGCCCTAGGGGAGAGTAGCAGAGAATTTCAGGACCAAAAGGGATTTATCTACTCTGCCTCCATTTTACAGAGGAGGAAACAGAAGTCCCAGGAAGTTAAGTGACCTGCTCTTGGTCACCCTGGCTCAAGATGCCAGATCATGCTCCTCCAATGACATTTATTGGGAATTGTCTATGCACCAGACCCTGTGCTCAGAGTAAATATGTAGGAGCCTAGATTATGAAGGGGAGAAAGTTAGGCTAATAAGTAATCACAGTGCAAAGGAATAGAATGTTCTAAATGGAAGCCAATAGAAGCATAAAGGAAGGGGGCATCAGGAGGTCTTTATAGAGGAGGTGAGGCCCAAGCTAAGACTTCAAAGTTGAAAAGGAGTTTGCTAGGCTAACCCTAATCTAACCCTAAAACCAACCCTACCCCTAAGCCTAACTCTCACCCTAACCCTACCCCTAAGCCTAACCCTAACCCTAACCTTAACCCTAACCCCAATGCTAATTCATAACCCTAACCATAACCATAACCATAACCATAACTATAACCTAACCCTAACCCTGAAAAGTGGAGATAGTAATAAACCTCACCTCCTAGTGGTGCTCTGAATTTTAAATTAATAGTAATTGCAAAATGTACACACATGAGACACAGGCTACAGAAGTATTCTGTCCACAGGTCATGTAGCTAGTAAATTGGGATTTGAACTTAGGACTCTATGACTTGTGATTTGGAGCTCTGGACCATGATGCCCTCTACCCTCTTTATGGGTTCTGGGTCATCAAGAGGGTGACAACATTCCACACAAGCTGGAAGAAATCCTGCAGAACAAAGCCAGGCATTCAAGGTAATGGAGGGAATGTCAAGAGGCAATGGCAGGAAGAAAATCTCACTACACTTCTGTAAATTTCACTACACAATTTGATAGCCTAGGATAACGGTTATGCTGGGAAAAGTGCCTACCAACCTTCCCTGGGCCCCATGAAATGCCAGGACCACTGATGCCCACTCTAAGAGGGAGACAAGCACAGGGATGGCTGCTGACTCCCTGTGAGTGCACACGTGTCTGAGATTCTTAATCAGAAAGTGTGATTCCTGTACTAGCCCATTGAAATGTGGGGAGGAAGCCAGCCAGCCAAGATTGGGACACCCACTCCTGCTGACTCACTGCAGATAAGTCAGGAGAATCCAGGAGTTTTCTCCAGCAGCCTGAAGTCCTTGGCAAGAACTGAGAAATTGGGGTGCAGGCAGCATATTCCTCTTTTCTTATGGGTAAATAAGAGCCCTTTGATTGCGAAGTCAATATAGTATATTGTCACTGTTACAAACAGTTAATGAAAATTTAGGATGCATTAAAAGAAGGAAGACATCAAGGAATCCTGAATAGACAAAACAATCTTTGAAAAGAAAACCAAAGTTAAAGATCTCACACATCTTTATTTTGAAACTTCCTACAAAGCTACAATAATCAAAACAGCATGGGACTGGCATAAGGGCAGACATTTAGACCAATGGAACAAAACAGAGAGCCCAGAAACAAAACCTCATGTATATGATCAAATGATATTCAACAAGGGTGTCTCTATTTTCTAATTTTTCTGTCATGATCAAGTTTCATTTTTATAATAAAAAATCAATAATATATCTTTTTTTTAAAAAGATACATTTGAAAGTTGTTATGATAGGGGTCAGGGGAACAAGTCAAATGTTCAAGGTCAGATGGGAGATGGGAGATCAGAGGCAGACAGAGAAACTGAGGGCTGAAGCCCATTGGGACAGAGGATATGTCTGTTTTTGCCCAGCTGGTTGCAAGAGAAGGCAGCACTTGGAGACCAAGGGTACATGCTGGAAGGCAGAATCTAAGGGTATGTCAGCCTTCTGTTGTGACCACGGGTAAGTCACTTCTGGCTGCCACATGCCTTTGCCTCTGATGGCCCATGACTCTGTGACCAGGATATTATGATGAATGTACCCACATGTGCTAGTCTCTTTTTGGAAAAATATGTTAATAATGGGGCGAGGTGAAGAGGTCAGAACTTTAAGGAACAAAAAGGAGATAATATGGGACATAGAATACAGTGTGTGTTTTTACATGCTTTGTTCCCCTGAGTCCTGTTGAGCTAATATGATTGAATTTAAGGCCGTTGGCCAGACATGCACTTGAAATAAGTTGTTTCACTCATGAAAATCAGGAGCCAGGGGCAGCATGATGGAACGCTGGAAGGAGCCAGTTCTGATTCTCACCCACCACGCCCTGACTGTAACCTGCCTTCCTTGGCATCAGAAGGGAGGTAATGGAATAGGAGAGCAGTAAATGCTGACGTTAAACTCAGAGGGACTCTTGGTAGATACCCGTTAACAAGAGTTGTTGAAACACAGGATGTGTTCATGGCTGCTCTCACCCACACCTCCATCAAATGTCCACTGACATTTCCCCACTTCCCATATGCCAGTAAGCTTGTTCTTGGGAAGGCCACAAGGAAGAGATGGGGCTTCACCAAGGCCCTAGACAGCAGGAAGACCCTGGAAGGTGGCAAGCAGAGGTGGGACTGCCCAGATGCAAGACAGAGGCCTGGTTGAGCCCAGCCCCAGCAGGGCAGGACAGTGGGTAAATCAGCTTGGAACTCACCTGTGGGTATGTCCATGGGATTAAAGCTAGCCAACAGGTCTCGGCACCACTGGCGGTCGCCTTCCACCTTGCTCAGCCAGCTGCTGCAGTTGAAGTAGTAACGGAGGTGAGGCCGCTTCGTGTCAGTCAGAATCACACGGTCTAGGTACCAGCTGGAGTTGGAGCCTGTGTTGTCATGCTCAATCCTGGGCAGAAGCAGACATCCACACTGTCAGTGGAAGCACAGAGATGACTCCCCTTTCATGCTGTAATTCCCAATTGTTTACTCTAAGGAAAGGCTCCATCATTGTTGTTGGTACTTTACCTCTGGAACTCCAGATGGGTATAACTTGCAAGATGGATATGCTTATTAATGATGTTAATAAGTCTAGACTGTCTCAGTCTGCCTCTAACCACTGTACTACTGTCTCTCAGAGCACATTTCCCAAGTTTGTGAAAAATTGCCTTAACTTGCCTTAACCCAGAGAATTGCATCTCTAATGGGAAAGTTTAGAAAACTGTGACTCAGGGTGGGAGGAAAAGATTCAAGCCTTTGGCCTCTCCACAAATGACACCAGAAGAGTAGTAACATGTCAATTGTGAAGTGGGTTCCTAATCTACCTGCCTCCATCTCATCTACCTGCCTCCATCTCACCCCAGCCAGGGTCCAGATTCTCACCTGATTTTGTAGATGAGGCCCACGTTGTTGGTTCTCACCCGGAACACATCGACGTTGGCTTTCGCAAAGGCAGATTTGCTCCTGCAGTGAACATGCACATAGCTTAGAACATGCACATAGTTTAGAACAGGCGTGCTCACAGGCCCGGGAAGAAAGCCAAGGGCTGGCATCCCCTTCTTCCTCCACCGTCCCATTCCTGGATGTGCTGCAAGCAACCGATCCCATTCTGAGATTCCTTTCTGACGTGATTTGAAGAGGCAGGGGCAAGGCCGGTGAGTATTCATTCCTTGCTTTCACACCCAGCTTCTCAGGATCCTTGTTATGTACCACTAAGGCAAGCACAGCAGGCAATAATTAGTTCCATGCTATACTCAAGTAAACTGCTAGTTGATTGCAGAATTGGGACCAGAACCTGGCTCTCCAAAGCCATGATCGAACGCCTTCTGGTAGCTCTGGGTTGGGACAGTGGGGGAGGAAGGAAGGCGTGATGGATGCCATGGTGCTCTCGGGTCTGCAGGCCTCCTGGTCTCTCCTTTCTTGCCTTGCTCTTGCTGGGGAGAATTACAATGGCAGCCCCAAGTGGATGCAGACCTTGGGTGGGAGTCCATGGTCCTGCCATTCCAACAAGAAAGGAAACACTCAACCAAATCAGCAACCAGGGAAGTGGGGCAGTGAGGAAAGGCATGTCTGGCATCCTGCAGATGGTGCAACAGAAGCAGGTAAACCTGAGATGTTACACAGTGAGGTGCCAGGCAAGTTCAGCCCAGGAGCATCCTAGATCCCATCAGCTTAGACACCAGAGGGCTGGAGCAGCTGCACCATGGAGTCCTCCAGGAGTGAAAGCCTGAATCGCATGTGAATATCTGCTCTGTCTTCTGTGTGGGCCAGGATCCTGCCATTCCAGCTCAGCCTGCTTGCAGCTCTTCCTGCCCCACGGTGATGCCTCTGTGGGGCTGAGAGCTGTAGACCTCCCTCAGAGCTCCTACAGCCCATGGGAAAAGAAAGGCCCAGACACTTATGCCCATTTATTGCCATCAATATGTTTCCAAATAAAGAATGAGGTTAAGGGTCTTCTCCCCAAGGCAACAAGGGGAGAAGCTCTCTCAGTAGCAAAAGGCTTTTAAGGTTCTACAGACTCGAAAGCTGTGACTCTGAAAATAGAACCCCTTTGGCAAGCACTCTGCCCTGGTGAAGTCTCCTTCTGGTGGTGGGCACAGCATGAGACCTGGGCCCACGGCCCCCCTAAAGCAATGCAGAGCTCATGAAACCAGTTGACTGTGGACACTGAGGCAACTTGTCAGGGAAAAGAGGCCCCAGAGGTGTCTCTGGGCACAGAGGGGAGGAGGGGAGAGTGGCCGACCTTCTTAGTTTTGAGGTAGAACAAGGGCCCACTCCCAGGCCTGCTGAATGTCCCTGTCAGGTCCCCACATCCTAGGGAAAATAACAGCACACCCATGCTTTGTTTCAGAGTCAAAGTGGTGGTGATTAAATGACTTGGAAAACAGTGAACATCAACCCTGTGCCAGAAGAACGTGAATGGAAACATAGAAAGGAATAAGAGGCATTTTATGTTTCTACAAATGAGACTCCCTTCCCCCTCAAAAAAAGGGATTTTAGAATAGATAAGAGTCTTTACCTCAGATAAATACCCTACAAACCAGTCATCCTGGGGAGCAATCGGATGGGGTATTATGCAGCCACTGAAAATTCTGTTATAAAAGAAGATTTCATGAAACAGAGACAAGTTTATGATAGAGGCTTTAAAAAGGGAGGCAGGTTAAAACCCAACGTACAAACAGAACAACAATACGCAGGACACTAATTTCATTTAAAAACAATGAAGACTGGGAGATTCCTACAGAAAAATGTCTACATGGAAAGACTGTTCTGAAGTGTTGGTTATTTATTTAATTATTATTTATTCTGGTCTGTATATGTTTTTTAGTTTTCTGAAGGGAGTGGGTCTTGGGTTTGCAATTATGAGGAAAGCACAGCCCCGTCTCAGCAGCCCCCTCTCCCTGGCCCACAGCTGCCTGTGGCAAAGCCTTTGGAATGAGCATGAGGATTGCTGACTTCACGTACTCAGGGCCCATGGATTTTGGAAACGGCCAAGGCCAATGTTTAGAAGAGGAGGCTGACTTGGAAAGGAAAAGAGAAGGTGTGGGTTTGGAAGAAAAGCAGCAGGCTTTCTGGGGTGCCTCTGACAAGCATTCCAGAAGAGGGGCTTTCACAGCTGCACTCTGTAAGGGGGTTCTGCGCCTTCAGAAAGACCCTGTACACTGACCCCGAGGAATGTGGATTTGTACATCCCAGCATGTTAAATGCTTGGTCGTGGTGCTTTCTAGTCACTCAGCAAACAAATTTTAGAAAACAAGATGGAAGAAGGGAGACTGGGACAGAAAGATCGAAGATGAGCCTCTCAGGACCATGCTGCAGCCGTCCAGGGGATCATGGAAACAAAGCAATGGTCCACGGTGTCTATGAGATGGAGACCATCATCTTGGCAGACAAGAGGAAGGCCTTCGGCATCGCTGACATCTCTCTCCTTCAAGGAGGAAGAGGAAAGGACCCAGGCAGGGCCACACAGACTCCCTTCTCTCAGGAAGGGGCCTGCATAATCCCCAATGAGGCCCAATCTCAATCCACTGAGGGTCAGATTCCGGGATCCACACTTCTGGTGAATCAGAATGCTAGTGCCTCTGGGTTTCAGAAAACCAACTGGAGTTAGGGTGGAGACAGCAAAGGACAGGGTTCCCTAGTCAAAGGAAACATGAAACAGACTTCTTCACGCCTCCTGTTGGAGACTGCAGCTTCTCTGTGGCTCCTGGTCCATCTGCAAATGAAGGCTAATGCAGAACACACATCCCTGCCCAGGGCCCCCACCCAGAGGAGCCTTTACAGGCCCACAAGGCATTTTAGCCACCAATCAGGCAGAGCCAGCGGGCTGAAATGCCAGGCATTCTCTGACACTCTCAAGGGGTGAATTCTCAACAGGAGAACAGTGTTCCAGAAGACACATGAGATCCCATCCTTTTGCCATACTCTGAACACGTGACCCAGTGTTGGGGTGGTTCTGGGTCATGGTGAAAAGAACTCCCAGGCCATGGCTGTTGGCACTTAACTGGTGTGGGGGTCGGGATGGAGGTCAGCTTATGGGGGAATCTAAATGAACAAGTCACAGCCTTTGCCAGCAATAGGCATGAAAGTTCTTGCAACAGGAATCATTTTGTGTTGAGAAAAAAAATCCTGATAAGCCATTTGGGAGTTGGAAGGTGAAAATCTTGGGGCCTAGGACAAAAGGCACAGAGAGAACAGGAATTGAGGGGAGAGAAGGACATGGAAGAAGCTGGAGAAAAAGACAGAGTGGGTCACATGGCTGGAGCTGTGGAGAAAGGGGTCAGGGAGGAATTCTCAGAAAGGTGGTGGCTTACTTTCAAGACTAAGGGGCCTGCTATCCCGTTTTAAGATATTTACCACTAGGCTTTGTTTTGGGATGGCACTGTGCAATGAGGAGGGAGCAACACAGACAGTGAGATGAGAGATTTGGGCACCGGTGGGCATTCTGAGCAGGCCACAGGGACTGGTGGGGGTGAGGGTGGGCTGAGATAACTGCATCTACACCTCATGGAGCACGGTGACCCCGTGGCCTCTGCAGCTGGGTTACACGGGGACCTGGAATTCCCCGGAAAGCAATGCTCCCTCCCAGACCCAAATGGAAGGGGTCCTGGTGAGGACTGTGTCTATATGATTCTCTTTGTAGACATTGTCTCGGGTCCTGCAGCGGCCAGCCTACAGTGTCCTCCTTCCCCATGTACCTGCTCATCAGGGTCAGATTAATCTTTCTTGGACAAAGAGTAAGTTGAACCTCCGTTGATCAACTTTCAAGTAAGACCTTCGAAGTCTGGTCCTCCCTGCCTTTCTGACCTGCCTCCTCTCTGCCCTCATGTAGCCAGAAGGCTCCCTCCCAGCTCCCATGGTCCTGTGGTGCTCCTAAAGTACCTATATGTTTGCAAGCTGTACCCCTTCTAAGTACCCTCTCTCCATTAGTACACTCTCTCAGATAAGTACCCCCTCTCTTATCTGAGTCCTTTCCACCATGTGAGGCCCAGAGGACCTATTCTCCCCTATAAATTCTTGCTCTAGTCACTCTGATCCCACCTCATTCTCTGAGCTTTGACTATTTGCAAATAACTGAGATAGACATGGGATGCACAAGGAGACCTCTCCTCATCCTCTTGCTCTACCTGGCATTTCTCTACACACACCTCCTGCCTCTCCAGGGCATACAGCTGACAGTGTAAAACATGCCCACAGCCCTGAAGCCTCCACTCCCCATGGGTCCAGCAGAACCCTCAGGACCAGCCAGACTGGAGTCTTGGCCAGACCTGTGTTCCTGCTTCCCTCCCTGGAGTGTGATACAAACACAGAAGGAACCTGTCAGCAGACTTTGGGGTGAATGGGGGTGGAGTGGGTTGTTGCTTCCTATTGTGGGGCGAGCGGGAAAGCCTGGTGACTCCATGTGGTATCAGCAGAGCCTGGAGACTCCTGGCCCTGCTGGCTCATTCGTGCTCTAGACCCCTTTCCCGGATGTGGGTTCCCCTTCCCCGCTGAGAAGGAAGGCCCAGGGACAGAGCTTCACACCTGGTTATAGAAGGTTTCCTGGGGGCCCTTCCTGAGAGGATATTTTGACAAATGAAAAAGGTGAGGAGGAAGAGTCTGAGGAGGCTGGATGCACGAAAGAAGGAAAGACAGTGAGAAGCCACCACGAAAAAAAAAAAAAAAAAGTGGTTGTTTTTGGTTAAAAAAGACAGGCTGGGGACTCTAAAACCAAGTTGGCCAACTCCCCAAGGTCTAGTCACTTCTCCCTAGAGGAGTGGCTTCTGGGAGGTCACATGGCAAAGAGGATGGGCATTTCATGTCTTCTCTTTACCGTGCCCACGACACTGAAGGGAAAGGCTCCACAAGCGAGTCACTCTGCAGTGTAAACAGTGCAAGGAGGCAGGTACCCTGTTCTGCAGAAACAAAGTAGGATGTTATGCCAGCCTCGACGCTGCAGCCTTCACACCACAACCCACATTCAGGGCAAACATGTGACCCAGGGCCTCGTCAGCCTGCTAAACCCAGAACTCAGGAATATCCTGGACTGTGGACCCAACCCTTCAACAGCTTGCCCTGTCACCACTGGAGGTGCCACGCCATTAACCCCAGAGATCAAACTTGGAACCCAGGAGGCCTCCCCATTCCTGCCTGGGCCACAAGGCCATGTGCTCAAGGAAAATGTCAACATCAAGACCTGGGTTGGAGGGCCAGCTTTACCACCAACAAGCTCCATGACTTAGAGCTGCTCCCTGTTCCTCTCTAGGCTTCAGTTTTCCCATGAATGGTTGAATTAGATTTGGTGGTTTTAAAATTCCCCTTGGCTATGGAGCTCTTGGCGCAAATAGAATCTGACTCAGATTCTCAGGAAAACAACCATAAGTTGAGCTGCTCCAGCAGAAAGAAGGATGGACAGGGTGGGCCCAGGAACAGATGATCAGTCCCCTGTGCCACTCAGCACAGATTGAATGCCAGATGCCCAAGCCATCCGTAAGGCCCCTAGACATCTCTGGAATTCAGTCATTCTGCTAAGTGTTACTGCATATATCTGTGTGTGCACGTGTGTGGTAGGGGGAAAGGATCGAAGAGAAGAGAGAGCACCCACTGGTTACAATGGGTTACAATGAAATGGGAGAAACTGGTGTGTACACACACAGACACACACGAACACATCTGCACAAACACACACACGAGTGATGCAGGTAGGTTTAATATGCTGTGGGTGCATAGCATTGAATCTCATGGCTTTCTCCTGTGCATGGTCTTGCCTCCTCTTCCCAAAAATCCTATGAGTTTTATAAAAGGGAGATTATTAATTCCAGATGTTGTGTGAGGAAGCCAAGTCCTTGGATGCAAGAGATTTGGCCAAAGTTAAATGGCAACTGGGGGTAAAGCTCGACCTAGACCCAGGCTACTTGACCCTGAGTATTATTCTCCCACATCAAGGAACAGCTAATATGAATTCATGGGAATTCTCAGATTCAAAATGGGCATAATTTGAACATAAAAACCAGGAGAGGAGCTGAGGAAGGTTGATAGAAAATCACTGGGAGAGATCTGGCTGACACCTGCTCTGTGGTTAGCAGAGGCCCCTATCACTTACTATGCCTGTGGACACCCGTCTTCTCCCCTGGGTTCCAACTGGCCCAGGACCCAGACTGAGTTGGTACTTACTTGCTGGTGAGATGGAGCTTGGGAGAGAGCCCATTCTCTCCGAAAATGGTGATGAAGACATTGGCGTCTGTCCCTGCACCACGAACATCCCCCGTGGCTGTGACCACCTCATACACTGGAGGAGGAAAGGAGAAGACAGATGGCAGACTCAGAAAAACACCCTGATTCTTACTTGGGCTAAGAGAAGCCATCGGTCCTGCCAGCCCTGCAGGGCATGCTCAGACGCAAAGGACTCTATGAACTCCTGCTACAACCTGCAATCTCCTGAGCCACAATCAGACCCACAGCAAGTGCTACTGTGAGACACTCATTTGACAGGAAAGGCTGGGCAAGCCCAGGTCACACACTACACAGTGTCAGTACCAGAGTCCAGTGCAAGGCCTCCAGATGCCCAGCCTGTGCTCTTTCCAGCCCAGCACATGGATGTCCTCCTAGGCATGACCCACAGAGCCTATATCTAGTTTTCACCTTCCTCTTTGCCCTCTGGGCATTGATATTAATCTCAGGATACTACCCTGTGGCAGAATGGCTACAATGAAAAAGGCTGACCATGCCAAAACCTGTTTGGCTCAGTGAATAAAGCATAAGCCTGCAGACTGAAAGGTCCCGGGTTCTATTCTGTCAAAGGCATGTACCTTGGTTGCTGGCACATCCCCAGTAGGAGGCGTGCAAGAGGCAGCTGATCGATGACTCTCTCATCGATGTTTCTAACTCTCTATCTCCCTTCCTCTCTGTTAAAAAAAAAAAAAAATCAATAAAATATACTTTTAAAATAATAATAATTAAAAAAAAGAAATAAAGAAAAAGACTGATCATGCTAAGTATCAGTAAGAATATGAGGCCATTGCACTCTCAGACATTTCTAGTGAGAGTGTAAATTGTTACAAGCCCTGCTAACTACACACAATGTCCGTCTTATGACCCACTAATTCTACTTTCAGTGATAATTATAAGAGAAATTAGTTCATGTGTTCATCAAAAGATATGTACAAGATCTGTAGCAACTTTGTTCATAATAGCTAAAAACTGGAAATAACCCAAGAATCCATCAATAGTAGAAAGGTTAAATCAAAGGTGATGCATTTATAAAATGTGATAGTACACAACAACAAAAACACAAACTATATAACATGTCACAACATGGATAAGTCTCTGAGATATAATATTGAGTGAAAGTGAAGCTAGACACCAAAAAAGTATACTGCATGATCTCATTTATATAAAGTTCAAGAACAGAAAAAGCTAATCTGTGGTGATAGGATCAGGAAAGCTGCTACCTCGGGGAAGGAGCATGAAGGAGCTTTCTAGAGGTTGGCTGTGCTCTGTGTCCTGTTCTGAATGTTGGTTACACAAGCATGCACGGATGTAAAAGTGTGTCACATTGTACCTTTATGAATTTTGTGCTGCATATATATTATTTCTCAATTTTAAAAATTTAATCAAAACATTAAAAATTTAGGTAGCTGAAGAACTATCTTGTGGAAGACAAATATATTATGGAAAACATAAAATTCTGTTTGACCCCAGAGGAATGACCCCAACTCATGAAGTCCCCTCATCCACATAAAGACCTGTCAGAGTCAGTTGCTCTTAGCAGGCGGCCAGGTAAGTGGGAGATGCTCAATAAGTAATTGCCTGGGTGGATGAATGAGAAAGCAATCAATGAAATGGATATGAACTATGAAACTAAATGGACCAGTATTTAAATCCTATTCTATTACTGGCTCTGTGGTTTCAACCAACTTTCTTAGCCTCAACTTCCTCATCTCTGAAATAGGGATAATTTCTCCCTTGAAAGGTTATGGTAAGGATTAAATCAAAATAAAGTTTTCAATAGTCATTTTCATTGATGCAGCATTTCCATTTCTGGGAACTTATCTTGCAGACACTCTTCCATAGTTGGATGAAGAACATGCATTCCATAAAGAGTTGGATTTGGCATCATCACAATCATCACCACCATCATCTCCATTGTTGTCATCATCAACAGCAATCACCTCCTCATCATCACTGCATCAGCTCATTAACCACAGTTTCAAGGAGGCTGCCTTGGGAGATTGTATCTCAACATTTCCTGGGCAACCCCTGTCTGGTTGTAGGAGAGGAGAGGCCCAGGGCTGGAGGCTTGTGTAGGATGGCCTCTTGAGTCCCTTTGGCTCTCACATTCTGCTGAGTCATTCCCTTCATAGGCCCTGTCTCAGTCAGGAGATACATTGAGGTGCCTTCTCTGGTTTACCTGGCAAGAAGGTGGAGCATTTCAAAGCAGCTCTCATGCACCCCATGAGACTAAAAGGATAAAGCCCTGGGTCCAGAGCAACTACCTTTTCCACCTAGACCATAGCCTCTTTCTGGAAAAGCCAGAGATCTCTGTCTCCATTGGCCACAGTGGACAGGAATCCCCAAGCCCCACTGGGCATGTGATGAGAGGTCAGGCCTCCTCCCCACAACATCCCTTCACAGCCTGGTCAGGTCAGGCCCTGCCTGAAGCAGCCCACACCGTGTAGACCAGGCTAGAACATGGCTCTGGGGATGTGTACAACCTGAAGAGTTGGGCACTGTGGTTCCAGTGCATTCTGTGCCACTAAGGCCGTGACCAAGGGCAGGTCGCCTTGCCTCTCGAGCAGTGGGGGCCTAACGTAACACCTGCCCCATCTATGCTAAGGGTTGCAGCATAGATGCAGCGGATAATTCATGAGAAAGGGGCTGGTCTGGGACCTCCCATTCCTCCCTCAAAGCACCGGCTGAGCTCCCAGGCACCGCATTGCCCACCCACCATTGGCCTGCACCCTCACCTCGGGCCTTGTAGTACTCATGCTCCAGTTCGTCCTCATTGTCCTCTGAGTCGTAGTTCCGCAGCTCCTCCTCGTACAGTGCGATGAAGTCAATGTCTTTCTTCCTCCTCTTTTTCTTCTGGGGCATCATTTTGCCAGCTGCCCTTTTCTGGCACTTGCTAGCTCACTGTGCCCAACCCCCTGCACCTCCTTGGAGCCTCAACCCTCTCTCCCTGAGCTCCTGTGCCCACGTCTGGTGGGGCCAGAGCCCACACTGAAGTACCCTGTGCCCCCAGTGCTGCTCCTGATCCCTTCACTTCTTTGGCCTCTGAGCCCTTCCTATCCCTGGCCCCTCTCTCTGCCACCCTCTCTGGCTGGCCACCTCTTCCTGCCCCTGCCCTGGGGTTTCTCCTTGGTCCTCATCTCTTATTCATGGGGACTGAAAGCAGGCCGTCCTCCTTCCTCCCAGCCCCTCCCATCAGCCCCCACTCTCCCCTTTATGGAGAATCAGGTGAAATCAAATCCTTGGCATCAGCTTCCTACCTGGCCTCCCAGCAAGGAGTCCCAGGGACTCTTCCAGAATCGCGCCCCCCACCCCCCGCCAAAGGCAAGTGGTGGCCTCCCCCCCCCCCTCCCCCGTGAAGATCCCCCTGGCCTCCCAGGTCTCAAAGGCCATGAATGACGTCTTTGGGCCTGAAACCTTCCTGAGGAGGGCAAGGCCCCAGATCAGCCGAGCTGCCAGGACTCAGAGGCATCCATGTCTCTCCATTATTCATGACCTCTGATCATCTTACAGAGCAGGTGAGGTTCTCACTGGCTCCTTCTTATCTTTCTCTCTGCTTCCACCTCAAGACTGATGCCTCTCAAAGTGGCCATTCAGCCAGGGGACACCTGCTGCCCTTCAGAGATGTTGCTCAGACCAGCACTCAGACCACCCACAAAGCACACACTGAGTTGTGAGTAATAGCATCACTAAACCCAAGTCAAGTTCACTGGGGAAACCCACTGCCTCCTCGGTGACCCACAGTGCCAGACGGGATGGGCAAGACTAACCATCATCTGTTTAACAAGAGTTCGCCATATGTCCTATTTATTGCCCCTTGCATTCTCTCTCATGAAACAGGAAAAAACCCTGGAGCCCACGGCAGACACCAAACCCACTCCGCAGCCCCATGTGGGGGATTCTAAGTCAGAGCAAGACAACTGGTGCCCAGAGGCCCCTCTCTACCCTGATCAGCAAGGAAAGTTTCCTTTAGGGTCACTAGATTCCTCTCCCTTGCTTATTTTACATTATTAAGACTTTGTGAAGACACTTAATTAGGATTTTATTAAGATTTCTTACAACCTGAGTTGTAAGGTTTCTATGGAAATCCTGAAATACTAGAAATGTTCAATCCACTTGCAACTCTCACCCCTCTGCCCTGACCATATGAGGCCATCGGGGAGAATTGGGCCTGACCACCACCTCTTAGCCGTGTGGCTTGGACAAGGCCTGCCTCCTATCCATAAGGGGCAGTAAAGCATACTGAGTGACCCAGTAGGCATACTGAGCCCTCAGGAAATGCTCAAGAAGTGGAAGCCTCTGGGACACAGTCAGGGCTTCACAAATGCTTATGACTCTAATGGGTAGTTCTTTCTTACATCATATGGCCATGTTTCTCTCTCATGAATGTTTCTGTCTCTCTATCCCTCTCTCATCCTCTTTCTAAAATCAATAAAAATATATATATTTAAATTATTAAAAGGAAAAAATTATCAAACTCAACTCAAACTACAATAGATAGTTATGGGATACACAACACAAACCAACCTAAAATATGACATTAATAACATAAAAAAGGAGAAGGGAGAAAAATGTAGTCCTCATAGAATATATTCAAATTAAACAACATTCAGCTTAAAATAGACTGCTATCAATAATGATGTACATAAGCCCCAAGGTAACCATAAACCAAGAACCTACAAAAGATATACAAATAATAAAGAGAAAGGAACCCAAACAAAACACTAAAGAAAAACAACAAACCACAAAGGAAGAGAGAGGAACAGCCACAAGAACTATTTATTTATTTATTTATTTATTATTGACTTTTTTTTTTTTTTTTTAAGAGAGAGGGATAGAGAGTTAGAAACATCAATGAGAGAGAAACATCGATCAGCTGCCTCTTGCACATCCGCTACTGAGGATGTGCCCCCAACCAAGGTACATGCCCTTGACCAGAATCAAACCCGGGACCTTTCAGTCCGCAGGCCAGACGCTCTGTCCACTGAGCCAAACCAGTTTTGGCAAGAACAATTTCAAAATGGCTGTACATACATATTAATCAATAATTACATTAAATGTAAATGAATTTAATGCTGCAATAAAGAGACAAGGGGTGGCTTAATAGGATACAGAAAAAAGGAAGCCCTCTTACACTGTTGATGGGATTGTAAAATTAGTGCAACCACAATTAAAACAGTATGGAGATTCCTTAAAAAATTAAAAATAGACCTGCCATATAGTTCAGCAATTCCACATCCAGAGATTCATCCCAAGAAAACAAAAACACTAATTCAAAGAGCAGCAGTACTAATAATAGATAAAATATGAAAACAACACAGGTGTTCGCCAATAGATGACTGGATAAAGAAGATGTGGTTCATGGATACAATGGAATATTATTCAGCAATTTAAAAAAATAATGAAGGCTGGCCAGTGTGGCTCAGTTGCTTGGAGTGTCACTCCATGCACTGAAGGGTTGTAAGCTTGATTCCCAGTCAGGGCACATACCTAGGTTTCAGGTTCCATCCCCATTCAGGGTGCTTACAGGAAGACAACCTGACCAATGTCTCTCTCTCACATTGATGTTTCTCTCTTCCTTTTTCTTCTTTTCTCTCTAGATCAATAAAAAAACATATTCTTGCCCTAGCCGGTTTTGCTCAGTGGATAGAACGTTGGCCTGTGGACTGAAGGGTCCCAGGTTCTATTCTGGTCAAGGGAAGATGCCTCGGTTGCAGGCTTGATCCTCAGTGATTCTCTCTCATCATTGATGCTTCTATTTTTTTTCCTCCCTCTTCCTGCCTCTCTGAAATCAATAAAAATATACTTAAAAAGAAAAAAAAAACATTCTTGGATGAGCATTTTTTTAAAAAAACAAATGAAGTTTTGGCATTTGTGGCAACATGGGTGAATCTAGAGGTATTATGGGAAGTAAAATAAGTCAGAGAAAGATGAATATTATATGATTTAATTAATAATATGTGGAATCTGAAAAAAATGAATAAATAAAACAAAACTGAAGCATACCCATAGATATAGAGAACAAGCTGATGGTTGCCAAAGGATAGGGTTTGGGAAATGAAATTTTTTTTTAAATGTTTCCACTCAATACACATAAAAAATGCATATAAAAAGTATTAAAATAGCCAGGTTAAAAGGAAAGTTCACATAATGCAAAAAATAAAAAATAAAAGAAATAAGTATTAAGACTATTAAGATATTCCCTACCCTCCATTTCCCCAAAATGCTGATGTCTGAGTCTCACCCCAAGTCCCACCCTGGGTCCCACCCTGAGATTCTTATCTCTTGGTCTCTGATGGAACACCGGCACAGGGACTTTTCAAGGCTTCCAGCAGATAGGGGCCATCTGAGCCGCAGTCGGCACTCACATCCCTGTTCCCACCAGGAGCAGCACTCTTCCCTTAAACAACTCACCCCCAAAAGATCAGCTTCACCTCCTCCCCTGTTCTGCAGAGGGACAGGCTTAAAGTCGGCTCCAAGTCGAAAGAGGGATACCGGCAGGAGTAAAGTTTAATTGTGGGTGACACACGCCCCCTGCTGGCATCATGAGGTTTGACCTCTGTGGTTAATTAAACATTTAGGTTTTCAGACTTTAATTATTGGGAAATACTAGGGAAATAAGCATTTTGTAAGGGGATCCCTTCAGATAAAAAATAAAATAAAGTGTTCATTTTGTATGAGGGCCCATTCAGGGAAAAAACACTATAAAATGTTCATTAGTATGTTTTTTCAAAAAATGAAATAAAAATATTTGTGCCTGGCAGGTATTGTTCAGTTTGATGAGCTTCATGCCTTGTACAAAGAAGTCACCAGTTTGATTTCTGGTCAGAAAACATGTTCAGATTTTGGGCTCCCTCCCCAGTAGGGGGCTTGCAGGAGGCAGCTAGCAATGCTCCTCTCTCTGACTCTCTCTCTCTCTCTCTCTTTCTCTCTTTCTCCTTTCCTCTCTCAAAATGATCAATAAAAATAACTTTAAACTATATTTACTAGAGACCCTCATGGCATTAGAAGATGATGATTAAGAGAATTGGGTCTCAAACAATAGCAGGTGTACCAGGGACATGGGCACCTAGAACTCTCCTACAGTGGCAGTGTAACCTGGTACTGTCACTTTGGAAAAGAGTTTGGCACTTTCTTATAAAGCTAACCAAGCACTTCCCACACGACCCAGAAATTCCACTCCTGGGTATTGACCTGTGAGAAATGAAAACATATGTCCACACAAAATCTGCATGTGAGTGTTCAGAGAAGCTTTATTCATAATGGGCAAAAACTAGAAATAACGCAGGTGACCATCAACGGGCCAATAGTACTCGGCCACAAGAGGAATGAAGTATTGCTACATGCTACCATGTGGATGAATGATGTAGACAGTGTTCGCTTGTTACCCATCTCCTAAAAGCAAATTACAAGTCCCCCCAAAATATGGGGCTATCTACTACTCCAGTCGGGTCCCAGTCCCCAGCATCCTAATCCCACCCCTCCTGAGCACCCTCCCCAAACACTTTTGTTTCCTGCTGACCTTCATATTCGGGTCCATATCCCCTCCTCTGACTGGCAAACTCCAATGTGCAATCCAAGACCTGGGCACTGGTCATTCTATAAAACTCACCTCCCGTTTGCTCTGACCTGGCTCCAGGCACACAGCTCGCTGTTTTGTAGTCCCTTCTGTACCTGGCACATTGAGCAAGCAAACCTGTGACTGTGACACTTACTGGGTACGGTTGAGCCTTCCACTGGTAAAATCTCCCACGGACCCCTGACTTTGCCGATCACTATAAGGTCCCTCTAAGTGACAAACACTGTCTCATCTCAGCAGCTAGAACTACAAAGTCCATGAGGCGGCCCACATCCAGTGTGTGTGAACTCCGGCTTTTTTGTCCTCTCTCCAGCCAGGCTGAGTTGTCACCTTAGAAGAGGCTGTCACCTTCTGTCTTGCTCACCTCCTCCCTCTCTTAGAAGCTGGTCTGACCCAGCCACAATGCAGGGTTGGACCTCATGGATGGGTAATGCGAGTCTTCATGGACACCTCTGCAGGTTTGCTCCCAGGCTTCCCTCTGACCCTGTGCCCTGGCAAGGCCGTGGCCCTCCTTTGGGTAGACAGTCCCCAATCCCACCTCAGCTTCTGCCCAGCAGTGCACCCTACAGACCCCCACCACCAAAAGGCCCTCGCTCTGGCAGGCCACCCTCACCAAAGAAAAATCCCTTCTTATTTTGTTGTTACTATTTTTAATCCTCACATAAAGATATGTTGTTGTTGTTGTTGTTTTGTTTTGTTTTGTTTTGTTTTGTTTTGTTTTTAGAGAAAGAAAGGGGGGGAGAGAGAGAAAGAGAGAGAGAGAGAGAGAGAGAGAGAGAGAGAGAGAGAGAGAGAGAGATGAGAAACTGATCAGAGATCAAACTTGAAACCTGGGTATATGCCCTCACTGGGAATGGAATCTGAGTCCTTTTGGTGTATAGAATGATGCCCCAACCAACCGAGCCACGCCAGCCAATGTGAAAATCTCTTTTTAAATGACCTCTGGCTGACACATCCCTACCAGCAGGACTCTATGGGAACTTTCCCAACTCAGCCAACTCTTCTACTCAGGCCTTTTGAACTTCCCCAGGCAAGAATGGGGCGCCAGTGCTCAGTGTCTCAACTACATGCTCTTTGAGTGGTTCCATGGAAGACCCTCCCACTAAGCCTGGGGTTGGAGAGGCAGCAATAAGCACCCCTTCACCCTCTATCTTAAGGTTGGTTCTTTACATTGAACTTGCTTCCCCACAGCTTGACCCCTTCCTCACCCTTCAGCTGTCACCTCCATTGCCACTTCCCCAGGGGAATGCTCTTCAACCTCAGGTCAGCTACCCTTGCATGCTCCTTTCAGTCTATAATTAAACATTGAGCTGTGATATTCTTCTATTACCTCTGTTCCTCTGGCCAGATTCTATGTCCCATGAATGCAGAGATGGCATGTGTATTCCCAAAAAATAGACTGGCCCAAAGTAGGGGCTCAAGAAATACTTGTAGAGAAGAGGATCTGTAGCAATGGGATTATCACAGTGATGTACAAAAAAGAAATATTGCCATTTGTGACAACATGGATAGACCTAGAGGATATTATGCTAAGTGAAATAAGTCAGACAGAGAAACCCAAATGCCACATGGTTTCACTTAAATGTGGAATCTAAAAACAAAACAAACAAAGAAACAGATTCATAGAAACATAGACCAAAGGGATGCCAGAAGAGAGGGGGTAGAAGGATGGGAGGGAAAGGGAAAGGGGAAAGGGAATATACTCTATAATATTGTGATAAGTTTACAGGGTAATGTAAGATTACTAAACTTAGTGAGGTGATCAGACGGTAGGGTCTAAAAGTGTCAAATACTATATTGTGCACCTGAAACAAATGCTGTATAACTAATATAATATTGTACACCAACTATATTTAAATTTAAAAATAAATAGTTGAATGAAGTGACAAGTGGTGTGCATCTAAGTGTTTATTAAGTAAATAAATGGACTACATTAAACTCCTGTCCCTCTGCTCATTGATTCATTCACTCAAAAATAGGTATTGAAGTCCTATTCCATGACCCTCAGCCCTTTTTCTTACTATGACAGACTAGAATACAGAGCCCAGGTCCCAGGGCTGACCCTCGAACAGTATCCTTAAGTTTCACAATTGCTTGATCAAGTGTTTGGCATTTTATAAACTGTAATAAGGATAAACTGTTTAAAGGCCTTGTATCTGGCACTGAAATTCCTGGAGGCAGAAAGTGAGCTGAGCTCCAGGCTCAGAGGAGACCAAGTGCACAGAGAATGCCAAAGCTGCTCTCAAGAGAAAGTGCAGACCCGACCCGTATCTCCGCTGAAACAGTGCTGGAGAGCTGAGAACTGGGAGGCGATGAAGGAAGAGGAAGAGGAGGAGGCAGAGACGGGCTGAGGCGGGGGCCACATGGAATGTCTGAGTTGGGAGGTTGGCCAGTGGATGGGCAGTCCAAGGACGTGTGAACCGGAGACTCCCCGTGTTCCCTTTGGGGCTGCCCGTTTGGAAGTGGTTTCTATGTCTTTCCCATCTCCTCTCACACACTCTGGCCCACATTCCAAAATTATTCATATCCAACGGCTGTGCTGAGGCAGGGGATCATGAAAACGTCCCTGGGAATTTGCAGAAATTACAGGGAAGGCTTTGGACTTCCCCAAACTGTAGATATAAGGAAGCTAAGCCATCTTATCTATTATACATCTCCTAGGCCAGGCAGGCCCCAGCTATGAGAATTTTGTGCATGAATTCAAATTCAAAAATATAGTCCTATTTTAAATAGGAGGTTGGCATTGAAAGAACTTAAAAAAAAAAAAAAAGTGGATAATCAGTGCTCAGATGCATTTGATGTGATTTTGGACCCAAGAGAGGCAGGGCTGCATAGATAAGGTGGGTGGGGGTGAGGGCCTATTTCCAGGAAGGAGCACGTTTCCAAGCCCCACCTGCTCTGCAGCCTCTAGCTCTGAGGGACCAGGGGCCCTTCCTCATCCCACGGCAGGCTGTGGTCCTCGGTCATGGCCTCCTGTTCCCGTGTACTGACAATTCAGCGCTTCTTCCCCCCGCCCCTCCAGCTTGGTCTGGATCTGGCCCCTAAGCCCTTCTGTGAGCTCACCTATATCTCTGCTTCCATTGCCACCCCTGCCCAGAGTGGCTGTGCATGCTTCCCAAGACCAGGCCACCTCCCACACTGACTGTGCTGTCTGTGTCAGGCCTCCTGTCCAGCCCAGTCTTCCAACATGTACACACACACACACGCACACATACACGGCAACAGCCAGAACCCTTTTTAGATGAATCATTTGCCTGGTTTTATTGGGTGGAAATTGAGGGCTTTTCAAACACAGTGACAGATACAAAGGACCCTGGTTATGTTCTGAGGCACAAGTCACAGACGTCACTTAGAATCACTCAAGGACAACCACACACAAGCTGGGGTTATGCTGCAGGAGTTGGTAGGAGCCCCTGTCCCCAGGACAGCATTTGCATAAAAACAAATAATGCTGCCAGGGCAGGGGAGGAGCAAGTCCACGGGGCAGAGGGATTTTAAAGCATCGTCACTGCTCCAGGCGCAGGTCGCAGGTCGAGTTTCTCCACATCCCAGCGAACCCAGCATCTGTCTTTCTCATCTCTGGTGGGAAAGGGTGTGGGACAGATGAGGCTGAGGAGCACATGAAGGTCATGGCCATGTGGCCACTTGCTCTTTAGACACAGGAGGCCACTCAGGGATGAGTTGGTGCCACACCTCTCAGGGACAAACTCCCCTGGCTGCCTTCACCTGAGCCCCAAGACAGGGAACTAACATCAGGTCTGGCTGAAGTCACGTGATGGCAGTGGACACATGGCTGCAGCGAAAGCCCCCCACCCATAACCCCACCCCATTTCTCTGCTGACCTCATCATCTGTCCCGGCTTCATTTGGGGAATGAGGTGGCAGGAGATCGACTCCTCTGTGTCATTGAATAACCCATTGGATGCTCATTGAGTTAAATGTTCGTTTAAAAACAAACAAACACCTGTACATCTGTTTCATAGCACAAGCAATATGGCTTGAAGAAGAGGGCTTTCTGAATGGGGGTGTAGACAGGTTCAGAAAAGGAATCTGTAAGCCACCGAGCCTAGCTGCACCCCTACAATGTGTGTGCAGAGGGTGGGAGTCCCGGGGAGGAACAGCTGTCTCCCAAAGCAACCTTGAGTGGAGGAGCTTGCTTAGAAGCCAGTTAGAGTGGGGGCCAAGGGTCCTGCTGGCTCCTTGGGGGGCAGGCAGGAGCTGTGGCTTGGGACCCACCAGCCTCCTCCCAGTGGCCACATCATAATGCCAACTCGCTTCACAGCCCCCCATTGCTCAGGCCTGTGGCCTTCAGGGACTCTCCAGTATCTGTCTCCCTTCCCACTCCCCCACCCCCAGTAAGGGCCACCCCATGCTGCTGGCTCTAGGTGCCCTGGGTGCCCAGGCTTTGGGAACTAGAGAGAAATGAATGCTGAGTCACTGCAGAGCCAGTTCTGGCCCCAGAAGAGGTCCTGACTCCCTCCCACATACAACAAGGACACGGGTGGAAGCAGAGGCAGAAAGAGGCTGCCCTGGCCACGGCCACAGACCGTGGACAGGCCCCTCCACACAGATGCTGGGTAGGGCCTGAGGCCTGGACCAGACTCCAGATCAGCCTAACAACACCACGGGGAAGAAAGCAGAAGGGCCATGGGAGCTATAGCAGGACAAGGCCACCTCCTCCTGCCCCTTGGGAGCTTGGGAACAATACCTGCACTCCATCGCCAGACCCGTGTGACCTGGGCACACCCCTATCATGGTTCTGGGCCTGTCACCTTCTTCTCAGGAATTCAGGGAGGCCCCATGAGAAAAGGGATAGCGAAGGTGTTTAAAAAGTAGAAGGTCTTAGTTTGCCTCAATGGATAGATCGACCCAGGCCTAAGTCACTGCAGAGCCAGCTCTGGCCCCAGCAGAGGTCCTGACCCCCTCCCACGTACAACAAGGACACAGGTGGAAGCAGAAGCAGAAAGAGACTGCCCTGGCCACAGCCACAGACCGTGGACCGGGTACCACATTGCAGGCTCCCCTGGAGGGAACGTGCAGGAGCATGTCTCCCCGCTCCTATTTCTCTGTCTTGGGGGGTGGGGGAGCAGAGAGCATGGCAATGTCAGAGGGAACATGTAGGTCCCAAAGAGTTTGCACCGTGGATAACGGCCTGCTTCACCTACTGGAACTTCAAGATGGCAGAGGGCTAAGCTCTTAAGCACCAAGATTGCTACGACTGTGTTTTAAGTGTTTGGGGATGGAAATAATTATAAAGAGTACAAGAGGCTCCTTTCCCTTCTTAGCCACAGTGTGCTGAACCTTGTTGGAGCGTTTTCATGTCTTAGCTTGACGTGGACATCACAGGGTGAACAGATCTGAAATGCTTTGCTGCTCTTGGAGTTATTATGACACTAGAGGCCCAGAGCACAAATTTATGTGCCAGTGGGGTCCCTTAGCCTGGCCTACAAAATCTGGCTGAAACCCTGACATCTCCTGAAGGGTCCCGGTTTGCAAAATGGTGCAGACCAGGCCGAGGGATCCCATCAGTGTGTGATTGGGGCCTAAGGAGGGATGTGGGAGGTTGGCCAACCAGAGAGGGGCCATGGGATGGCCCCAGGGCTTGTCCAGCCTGTCTGGCTCAGTCGCTGTGAGCCGGACCCCAGCAGCAAGTTAACCTACCCATCGAAGCATCTTCCCCCTGGTGGTCAGTGCACATCTTAGCGAGCGGTTGAGTGGCCTTAGCATATCAATTGCATATTATGCTTTGATTGGTTGAATGGCCGACCAGACACTTAGCATATTAGGGTTTATTATCTAAGATATTTGCCCCTCCCTGAACTATTTTCCCCTCCACTAAGTGGCCTCAGATCGTTTGGTAGTTTCTGAGATACAGAGTTTTGGTCGTCTATGCCGTTGCTGTCCAGCTACTAGGTGCCACCTCTGCCATATCTAGCACCTCTTGCCACTGTCTTCGTTTGCTTGATCATGAACCACAAGAACCAAGGTCACTGGAACTGAAGCGAAGATTAAAGTGGACACCAAGGGATTTTCTGTCAGCAAAACATCTGGTCTTTGATGCAGAGCTTTACAGTGTGGATTCAGGGACTCCTGATTAATTTTCCTTCAGAGTCCCCAGCTCCTTGCGGGCTGAGAGAACCTAAAGGATCCGTGGTCCTGGGAAGCAAGGTGTGCTTGGACTTTGTTTCAATATAATAGAAACCATTTCCTTCTCTTACAACTGTGTGGCTCGGGCTGTCCCAGGGATAGAGTTCACACTGGGACCGCACTGCTGGGCATCCTCCCAGGCAGGGGAGACTCGCCTCCCGTTGGAGGGAGGAGAGATCGAAGCAGAAACCAGGTACCAACCAGCTGTTTTCACCTCTGAGCCTTTTCCAAAGGAAGCTGGGAAAGGCAGGAAGAGCATGATGCCAAGGAGTGTGAACCCCAGCCCGTTTCTTTGGGACCCACGTTTCCTCATCACCACCTTCCATCTTTGTTTTCCATGGCGGGGGCGGGCTTTGACCCCAGTGGGCCAGGGCCCCCGTTGATTCTATTATGCACACAGGTTGAGAACCACAGTTCTAGAACAAATGAAACGTTTACCCCAAAGCTGAGCAAGTCATTTAGTTGAAGGAAATAAGTTACTTGGTTGCCAAAGGAACCCTCCCCAAAACAAAAGTGTACCCATCATCACTGATTTCTAGCTTTCATGCCAAGAGCTATGTTGTGGTAATATATCTTTCTCTCTCTCTCTCTTTTCTTTCTTTCTTTCTTTCTTCCTTTTTTTTTTTTTTTTTTTTTTTAATGAAAAGACTACGCAAGGGAAATATCTAAGGACTTAGAAAAGATGAGCAGGGCTGCCTCAGGATGCTGGCTGCCAGGACAGCTGAGACCAGCTGGCAAAGCAAGAGCAGGTCTGCTCTGACCTTCAGCAAAAGTGCCCAAGCGCCAGAAGCCAGGGACCCACCGAGGACCCAGGACAACTGCTCTAGGCAAAAACAAACCATAATGCTATCACAGGGGCACTGAGAACAGGCCCCGTCATTTGAGAATAGCTTGTGATTCTGCAGGACGCAAGCCAGCCACAAAAAAATGGATGCTATGTGATTCCACTTACATGAGAAACCTACAGGGGTCAAAGCACAGAGACAGAAGGCGGATGGTGGTTACTGGGGCTGGGGGAGAGGGGAAGGGGACTTGACTTTTAAGAGGTGTCCATTTTGGGGTTTGCAAGATGAAAAGCGCTCTGGATATGGGATGCACAACACTCTGAATATACTGAACACTACTGACTGCACACTTAAAAATGATTAATTTTTAAAATGATAAATTTTTGTGATGTGTGTTTTACCACAATTAAAACCAAGAAACACACACACACACACACACACCATACCACACACACCATACCACACAAATCTCTGATAGTGTCAAGGCCAAAACAGATTTCATAAATGTTACAGATCCCTGAGCAGTTACTTTTTGTTGCTATAATAGTTTAATAGCGGGCTCTATATTGTTTATATTTCTAGAAAATGCAGAGGTTGGGCTGTGTGCCAGATTTTGTTTGCTCTCTTTTCCTCACTTACAACTCCAGTCTGAATGTCAAGCCACACACCAGCCCTCACCTTTCAGCAGCCGTGGAACCTCAGGCGGTGCAGAGCATGGTTCTCTAGCAATCATGGTGCCAGGGCCTCCTGGGATGTCACACAAGCTGATTCCCCACCCTCACCCCCACCCTCCCAGGCTCTGAATACAGGGTTTTCATACAAGCGACCTCAGGCCACCCTTTGAAGTACGCACTGCTTTCTCAGGACACCTTACAGGATGTGATCCACCTCCACAGAACAACAGAAGGCACGCCCCAGCCACCGGCACAGCCCTGGCTTGGCCTCGCCTGACCCTGAGCTACAAGCAGCCTCCTTGAGGAGGGTGCCCTGGTGGCAGGGAGAGGCAGGATGAGTGCTGAGCTCGGAGTAGCACCATCCCCTCCCGCCAAGGACAGAGCCTCTGCAGCAGACATTTGCAAAGCTCAGCTCAGCTGTTTCTCAGTCCACTGGTTTTGGCGACACTCTTGATAAATCCCTCATTACCAGCCATCACCTCAGCACAGTGATACAAGATCCTGACAACTCTATACGGTTTTGAGGAGGGAAGAAAAAGGAAAAAAGAGGGGGGAAATGCCTTTCCCATTTTTAATTTAAACTAGAGAAAGAGGGTTGGTTAGCAGGCAAGAGGCAGATGAGCAGGATTATAATGGAAACAAAGAAAGGAGCAGAGACTGGGTGATGAGCCCACAAGCCACCACATCACAAATGTCCCGGCCTCCTGGGCCCCGGCTCTGAAGACAGACGAGGGTGTCTAGGCAGCTCAGTGCTTCCCACATAGATGATACTAGGCAAAACACAACCAACAGTTACTCAGCTTATTAACTGGGTCTCCTGACCCCTGGAGGGCACTAAGTAACCAGACGCCCCATTGCTGTGGTAAACACCCGGCTCTGTGCCCGTGCAGAGGCAGCAAGATGAGCCAGATTGGGAGGCTGCCCCTGGGGAAGGACAGACCCTGGGCCAAGGACACAGGATGCCCATGCCATGTACTATGAGGGTGTCCTAACCAAAGTCAGTGATGACTGGGGCAGAAGCACAGAGGGGAGGACGCAGGGACCACAACCTAACATCATCTGCAAAAGTGACAGAGTAAAGGAGAAGACAGAGGGAGGCGGGGTGTGGGTCAATCCAGGCATTTCCAACAGCTATACAAAGCACAGCGCCTGAGGAGTAGTAGGGGGGTGGGGAGCAGTGGCAAGAGGGTCTCTGGGAAGGGAGTGAGCCACCTGGGAACACACCCTGCATGTCTGGGTAAGGAATCTGTACTATATGGTCCAGGAAGGCAATAGACTCCACCAAAGCTATTTCCAGAAGATAATTCCCTGGAAGCAGAAGATCGGCGAGATGGGCCTGCATTTAGGGCAGAAGGAATGCAAGTAGGGAATAAATTTAAGGATTATTTATGAGTCAGAATTGACTTGCTTTGGAGAATAGACATAGGAGGTAAGGGAGAATGAAGAGCAAAGGGTGACCCAGGTTTGAGGTAGAGTGGCCATTAGTGAGGAAGAGCCGTTCACTGGGGAATGACTGGGGAATCTGTGCTCACTGGTGTCTAGTTTGTGCCAGAACCATGCTAGGCTTCGTGCAACGCTATTTCACTTGACCCTTGCCACTGTTGAAGCTAGTGACCTGGCCTCGTTCATCTGAGCTTCCAAGGGCTTCAGCAGCTCCTGCAAAGTCACCCAGCTAGTCAATGGTAGGAGGTGATATGGGTTTCTATTTGTCCTTTTAACTACACCAGTTGAGGACATATTGAGGTTTAGATGCCATACAGGTACAGACATTCAGGAGGCCACAGTGAGCATGTTTCTGATGCTCAGAAAGATGACCAGCCTACAGGGAAGGGGGTTAAGATGCAAGGACAGAAGAGATGTGAGGCTGTGAACAGATGCGATTTCTGAAGGAATGTTCCCCCAAAGAGAAGGAATGTTCCCCCAAAGATGAAGTGGCATCACAGAAGACGAATCACCAAAGGGTCTGAGTGGGAGCATTTAGCGAAACAGGAGGCAAGTTGGAGGGGAGGGGTGGTTTGTGAGAAAACAAAGACCAGAGGCCACGCCTCTCACATGTCACATGGATATTGACAATGAGGCCTCAGAAGTAGTCACTGCTTCAGCAATTATCAACTTTCTCCTGCCAACCTTTAGAATTCAGGATGGACTTGTGCATACCCTTCTCTCTTGATAACTGTCTGCAAGCCAGGATATGCAGCACTTAGCACAGCTCTTGTGTGTGCATGTAGGACTCTTGGTTCAGTGTCTGGACACATCCATCAGACCACCACCTCCAGGAGGGCAGGGGTTATGTTGTGCTCATCACTACCACAGTTCCCCAGCACCTGGCACCATGCCTGGCACAAAGTGAGTGCTCAATAAATATTGGTTGAATGCCTGGCTGAAGCCAGTTCTGTGCTTGCCCTCCATTGTCAGAAAGCACTGTCCCTGCCTCCTCCCCATGCTCAGCAAAGTCAAGGGCGACAGGCTCTCTGCGGCCCCAGGCGACAAGCGGGCAGAGCTGCCGTGACAGCATTGCTGACGGGTCTCAGAGGCTGCATTTGACCCTGAGCCACCTTCCTGTTGGCTTGGCTAGGCACCAAGTCATGTACTTGTTTTTGCTGCCTTTCAACCCTGGGGCAGTGGATTTAGCACAAAGGAAGATGTGATTATGTTTTGTCTGTGGAGCATCAATTTGCCCTAAATAAGAATTTAACTGGTAGTCTACACCGCAGGGTGTGAGAGGGACAAGGCTGAGAGGAACATGTTAAGAGTTCCAAATCTATGCCCAGATCTCTCTGAGCCTTTAAAAAACGTTTTCTTACAAATATTGGCTGCAGGGAAAAAAAAGCGTGACCTGGAAGTCAGGAAATGGGGTGAATCCCAGTTGAGGCACTACCTGGCCATGTGGCCTTGGGCAAGTCATTCGCCATGGTGTCATATAATGTGTACCCTTCCTGACCATCTCTGCTTACCTGCAAAATGTGGAGATGGCTTCAGATCCCCTCCAGTGCCAGAGGGAGGGTGTGGGGAGGGAGGCCCCTATAAGCATATACTGTCTTCCAGACCCATGACAGCATGTGTCCCTAGAGCAGGGTCCAGTACATGCAGTGACATTTCCATCAGGATCCCTCTGGATGGGAAGTAGTTAAGACAGAGATTTGGAGCACAGACTTCGGGGTTCTACAGACCTGGGTGCAGTTTCCTCCATTGGGTATCTGACCATGGGCCAGTCACTGAGTTGCTCTGAGCCTCAACCTCCTCATCTTTCTAATGGGAATCTTCTAACCTAAAAGGGTCCAGCGATGACTATAGGAAATAATGCAAATGAAGTGTTCAGTGAATCTTAGATAATACAATCATAAATATTTATGGCTTAGACCCCATACATCATGAATTTCGCAAAAAAAATTTAGAGATTACACAGACCCTAGAGTAGGGGTGTCGAACTCAATCAGAGAAGGGGCCAAAATCTAAAATCCAGCCTAAATCGCGGGCCGAATGGTTTACTGAACAGTCATAAACTGTCATTGTGATGGAAACGCAGTGGAGTGCAGTGATGACAGCGCGGTGCGGGCCACATTGCAAGGCCTGGCGGGACGGATTTGGCCCAAGGGCCCTGTGTTTGACACATGTGCCCTAGAGGATCAAAGCCTCTAGTTGTTTATGAGGACACTGAGACCATAAGGGAGAGAAAGAGACTTGCCTTGAGACCTATGGGCAGGAATAGGGCCATGAGCCATGAAACCCAGCTCCTACATGGGGTGACTCCCCATGCTCCATCCCTGGCTCCTACAAGGGCTTTGGCTGGGCCAAGATCAGCTCCCCACACCCTCAGTGTGAGAATCCTGGTGTGTGACTCCCTCAGGCTTCAGCTCCCCAACACTGGAACATGCTTCAGGTGGAGGGTCTGTCCACAGCAGGCATCGATAGAGCCTCAGGCCTGACTTGACCCAGGTCACCTCTCCATGCTGGACCTGTTTCGTGAAGTTGGACATTATGATCATTAGGAGCCTTCCAGTTCCAGCATGCCATGGTTTCCAAAAAGGGCTCAATGAACCACAGTCACGTGGCTGGAAACCTCAGGAAACCAGAATCTTTCCCAGAAGCTCCTTCCTTGGGAGGCACGGGCAGAACCTAAGAAAGCATAGCATGCGCTGTCCTTGTGCAGTTTTCCCCATTACCGAGGGTGGGCCTGCCTTCCCTCCTTGGCTATGTCCCTGCTGTGCCAAAAAGCAGACCGAGCCTCAGACCAGCCTGAAGCTTTTTCAGAACACAGAACGAAGGGGTAGGTCAGCGTGTGCCTGGAACACGCTCTCTGGAATGACTTTGCAACACGAAGCACAGCCAGGGCTACGAGAGCCCTGTACTGAGCCTGGAGGCCAGGACGGCACCTGCGCTCTCCGTCTCTCGCTGGCTGGGCCTGTTGCTCTGCTGTAAATGAAGTGATCCCTACTCCCAGCTGTGCTCCCCCAGCTCCTTCCCCTCCTCCTCAGGGCACCCAGCAGGTGGGACTGGGATTTGCTTATGGTCTGCCCTCCAGCCCCAGAGTCAGAGATATCACCCTTAAAGGTATGCCTCAGATACTGAATACTGCTGAGGGATACAACAGCAATAAATGTTAAGTCATAATCTTTTTGCTGGTGGAGGGCCTTGCCTTCAATTTGTAAAAAAAAATAAAAAATAAAAAATCTTTCCCTGGCTGATTTGGCTCAGTTGGTAGAGCATCAGTCTGCAGACTGAGGGTTCCGGTTTTGATTCTGGTCAAGAGCACATGCCCGGATTGCAGGCTTGATCCCCAGTAGGGGGTGTGCAGAGGGCAGCCGATCAATGATTCTCTCTCATCATTGATGCTTCTATCTCTCTCCCTCTCCCTTCCTCTCTGACATCAATAATATATATATATATATATATATATATATATATATATATATATATATATATATATATTTTATAAAGACACAACATGTATGAAGTGCAATAAAATGATGTGTCCATATTCACCATCATGTCCAAGCCCAAGCCCAGATCAAAACAGAAAAAAAAACTATAGGCATGTTTACAGAAGGGAGGGAAGAAAAGGAGAGAGGGAAGGAGGGGGAAAGGGAGTGGAGAGACAGGAGAGAAGAAGGAGGGGAAAAGGAGAAAGGGAGGGAGGGGGCTGAAGTCCTCCCCAGAACTAACATTTTAAGATTCTACAAAGCTAAGTTCTAAGGCAATTTATCAATGGTGTCCATCCGGCACAGCTGCATTAATGTTGGAATCATCACGCCGGAAGCAAAAGGAATGAATTTCAGCTGTGAAATGACATGTTGATCCCTTTCAGCTAGACACAGCTAACTTCCCACAGTGCAGGCCCTACAGGCACATGTGTGTGAAGGCTGCCTGGCTGACCACGTGGGTGGTCCCGCCTCTGCAGTAGGTCTCTCAGTGATGCTGGTGTCCGGGGTCATGACTGGCTTCTGGCTGCCAAGCTCACCGTTTATTCAGTTCATCCCCGAGCCTTATAGTTCCTTTTCAGGAACACGACATAGCGGCATCCAGTATTCAGGAACATAAAGAGGAACGGGTCTTATTTAACTCCTGGTTAAAACAGAGCTGGAAATAAGGAGCCAGAAGAGGAAGCAAATCACTGAGTGCTTATGATTCGGCAACATTGGCTTGAAAACCTTAGTGCAAATGGCTGGTCTGGTTTTTGTTCTTCTCATCAAAAGATCAGATGCAGGATTGAACCCGGAGGCACCAAGACAGTGTGTGAAGATATGTATGAAACGGTGTGGCTTTCCTCAGCTGCTGGGGTCTCTGCGGAGATCTTTACACAGGCCTCGCATTAGCTCTCACCAAGTCACTTAATGGGCTCAGTCAGTAGGTGTAACCTTGGCTGGTAAGTCTCTGGACTTCTCTGGGACATTCTGTCTTCACGGGAAGGTCTGGCAGCTGAGCTGGCCACTAAGCTCTGAGATTCTAGACAGCAAATCAGGGCTGAGGCTTTGGAATAAAACTCAGGAGCACAAAAGTCTGAATTAAATCTGCCATCTCTCTCCTCCATTCTCTGTGGGGCCTTCCTTTAGCTGTGACAAAGCCAATACAGTGTGCTCTCTTTCTTGGATGCTAACATTGAGTGGAAATGTGCTTTATTCACAGGCAGACCCCAGCAGCATGCCACCATGGGCCCAGCAGAGACACGGAGCCCAGACAGAGACCCAGGATGCCCAGCACAGAGCTGGCTCTGCCCCGCACCCGACCCCTGTCTCCGGGCCCACAGGTGGGTCCCAAGCATGAAGCTGAACTACCAGGGAGTGACAGACAGCCTTCTAGCCAGACCTTCACCCTACCCTGACCAGCGCAGGAGGCAAAGGAGGAGCAAGGGTCTGGGGGCCGGGCGGGCGGGGCGGCGGGCAGGGCAGGCAGCCAGAGCCCTCAGCAGCAGCTGCAGGTGCCCGTGTGCACGCGGAGGATGCCGCGGCTGTGCAGGTGCAGGAAATTGAAAATCTCGGAGGGCATGGCGTGAAAGCCGGGCCGGGGCTTGACGTTGTCATAGTAGTGGTGCGTGATGTAGAGGCCTGCGGGGTTCATGGGGAAGGCCCAGAAGCCGAACAGGTGCACCTCCTCGCAGAGCTCCAGCGCGGCCGTGGCCAGGATGAGGCCGGTGCTGATGCGCTTGGCGCGCACGCCCAGGCCGAGCCAGTAGCGCGACACGTTGACCAGGTACTGCGGGTGGAAGTAGTAGACGGCCTGCGGCGCCTGGAAGTCGTCCAGCACGTACTTGACCCGGATGGACACGTCGGTGTTGCGCGTGTTGTAGAAGGCGGGCAGCAGCACGGACGCGTTCTCGTAGCCCTGCAGCACGCGGTAGAAGGGCCGCCGCCACTTCTCCAGCTTGTGGAACCTGGGCGGGGCGCAAGCGAGAGGGTCGGCCCTGGCGCCCCCAGCCCCCAGCCCCCAGCCCCCAGGCCCCGCGCCCTGGCTCCCCCAGCCCTGCACCCTTTTCAAAGGAGGGAGAGAGGGGCTCTTGGGCCATCCCTGCCTCCTTTCATCTGTCACCTCAGCGAGGACTGTCTGGGCGTCCCTGGGACAGGTATATGTTTGGAAGTGGATGTAGGAGAGGACAGCCCAGACCCAAAGGGCAGATATCTAGTGTGTGGCTGCCAGAGGGTGGCAATGCTGACCTCATGTGGCTGAGGCTGGCCGGGGTGGGCTCAGCTGGATGGTGAGGGAGTGGAGGCTTTCCTTGGAGCCTGGGGGCATTCACCTGTCCCGGCTTCCCTAAGATCCTAAGCAGGGGTCCTCAAACTTTTTAAAGTGGGGGCCAGATCACGGTCCCTCAGAGAGCTGGAGGGCCGAACTATATGAACTACTAATTCCTACTGTAACACCTCGGCTGCGCTCACTGCCCAAAAAACCTGGCGGGCCGGATCAGAATCCTCTGCAGGCCGCATGTGGCCCGCAGGCCGTAGTTTGAAGACGCCTGTACCAGCTGCCTGATCTCTCCGCCTGCCCCTCTCCCCACCAGCAGCCCGGCACTCGTCTTTCTTTTACATTAAACAGCCCTCAGGTTGGCTCACCTCACAGGTGTCAAATGCTCCTTCACTCTGCTGGCTGTCCCTGTTCCCAGGCCTCTGACCCAATTTAACGACTCCCCCTCCTCTTACCCTTCACCTGACCAGGATAGTGTCACACAGGTTGGAGTTTTAACACATGAACCCCTTCCCCCGAGGCCTCCCAGACAGACAGATCCCAGGAGGGAGTGGGGGGGGGGGGGATCTTTGGAGGGGGGCTCCTCCCATGCAGCTTGAACACACTACATAGGGAGCCGCCCTCCCCTCACACCCTGGGAGCTCTGACCCAGCGCTAGGTGAGGACAGTCTAGACAGCACTAGGCTGTCTAGAAATATAATGCAGGCCACATATAATGTTAAATGTTCTAGAAAGCACATTTAAACAAGGAGGAAATTGGGTGCAATTAATTTTTATATTTTATTTAACCTGATATACTCAAAATGCTATCATTTCAACATTATAATCGATATAAAAATTTCTTGAGATAGGGCCCATCCTCTTTTTCAGGTTACATCTTGGAAATGGGGGCGGGGAGGGGGGGTAGTTCCACTTATAGATGGCACATCTCACTCTAGTCTGGCCACAATTCAGTGCCAGTTGCCACATGTGGCCAGTGGCTACCATACTGGACCCCACAGGCCTAGACAGAGGGCCACTGACCTCTCTGTGATGATGCTGGGGTTCACGGTGACCACGTCCGTCTTCACCCCCACATCCATGGTGTACTTCTCTGAGATGGGGGGTAGGTTGCACCTGTGGAAGAGACGAGGCAGCCCGACGGCCTGTGGTCAGTCATTCCCGATGGAGCGGGGAGTGGGCAAGGGCAGGTGGCAGGGGAGGGATGATCTCATGAGAGAAGGATGCAGAGGCAGCCAGCTGGGTAGAATCTCTGTGGCCTGGGCATGGCCAGGGGCCAACCTGGAGCATGAGGGTCTGTAGGAGTGCGGAGTGGGGGATTAACCAAGTAAAGGGCAGCATTGGGGGGGAGAGACCAAGGGGAAGGGCCTAAAGGGGGAGAGGGGTGGAGGCCGAAGTAGCAGTGCAGGCCAGGATGGTTCTTTTACCGGAAGACAAAGTCGGCGCTGTTGATCTCCCTCCCGCAGCGGCTGTTCTTTAGGATGCCTCCGTTGCCCACCACTGCGCACTTCTTAAACTGGGACCGGTAGTAGGGCATGTCCTGGGGAGACAGGGTCACAGCCTTCATCGGGTGCTCTCACCTCCGTACCCACCTCCACCTCTACTCATCCTGGTCCCTTGAGGCAGCCTTGTAGGGAACGTTAGAGAAAAGTGGTTATTCCACTCTGCAGGTGAGAAAAGAGGTCACAAGGTTTGTTCTCAGTTCCAAGGGCAACTACAAATGAGCTGGGGCCAGAAAGCAGGTCTCCATGGCTGTTTTCAATAAGCTCTGGGATGCATTAGGTTTCCATTGCACATCGGTTTCCCCGTGTTTGGAAGCTCAGCTTTTAATGACTGCTAGTGTACATATTTTAATGATGAAAGCAGATGTTCTGGGGATGACGGCAGCAGAAATGAGGGCAGGGCCACCCTGGGACCAGAGCCCTAAACCTCAGCCCTTTCAGCTCAGCGCGAGGTGCAGAGCCGCCCTCTGTCCATGAGGAGGACACAGGCCTGGATAGAAAGGTCATAGAGGCTGGGACAGATGCCAGGACTTGGCAGCAGTGGGGATAAGAGGCTAGAGGTGACCAAACAAAGCCACATCAGGGGAACAGTTAGAGACTGGGGCACCCAGGGAGCCTAGGACTTACCCTGAGCTATGATGACAGTCACAGGGGCACTGGGAGTGAGTGTCTCACGGTGCTTTGACCTCGTCACACCTCAACTGGGGGTTACCTTGGTCTGGGTACTGGCTGCCCACAAAGGCATTCTAGGCATGCCCTCCAAGGGACCACAGGCAAATTGGCAGAAAAAAGCAAATACTGGCCTGACGCTTAAGAGACCTGCTTCTGTCACATTTCCCCGTGGGCCACCTGAAGCAGGGGCCACTGGGCAGGCACAGGGCAGACACATAGACCTGGAGGCAAGGGCAGGGTGACCAAACATCCCTGATGCCAGGACTATCGGACTTTGCCCGGGATGCAGGACTTACATTTGGTCAAACTGGAAAAATATGGGCAAACCAGGATTGGGCCCCCTCATCATAAGCCCCAAATTCAATCTTGGTTTTGTCCTATAATGAGTGAGGGCAAGTTTTTTGAGCTCCTAGTGTTTTGGTTTTGTGAATTTTATGAAATATGTTATAAATTACAATGCTGTAATTTGTGTATTTTGTGCTGCTCAATAGGATGTAACTCTGGGTTTCTCGCCTTGGCACTGACATTGCCTTGTTGTTGGGGTTGACCTGTACACTGCAGCTTCCCTGGCTTCACCCCACTAATGCCAAGAGTGCTCCCAAGTCACAACAACTAAAATGTCTCCGGGCATTGCCAAATGTCCCAAACCATCCCCCTGTGGAGAACCACTGGTGTCAATGAAAAGCCTTCCACTGCAGGGCCCCAGCCCAGAGGGGACTCAGCAAGGGACCAGGTTGTTATTGGATGGCCCGAAAGTCCCCTCCATCTCTGACAGCAGGAGGCTGCTGGGCAGCTGTCCTCCCAGCACACACCAGCTGGCCAGCCTGCAGGAGAGCGGCCCCGTCAGCAGCTTGGGCTTCTGTTGGGACCAACTTCCAGGGAGGCGTCGTGGAAAAATCACACAACAGGCTCATTGGGAATGTGGCAAAAGCTAAGGAGATGCCGCAGCGTCTATGGGAGAATGTCTTTCCTCGTGGCCCATTCTCACTAGAGGGACAGGCCCAGGGGGCCAAGGCGGGGAAACAAGGGTATCTCATGACCAGTGGAGGGAGATGCACTGCTTGATTTTTATCAGAGAAACAGAAAACACCAATCATCTTTGGAGAGACCGTCGGAGGCTTTTTCTTATGTTGTCTGTCAGTGTTTCCCAAACTTCTGTAAATCAAAAACTACCTGAGTGCCTGGGCTCCTTCCCAGAACCATGGAACCAGAATCTTCAGGGTGGAGGTAGGAGGCAAGAAGCTCTATTTTTTACAAACTCAAAGAGATATGCACTTTTAGGGAGTGTGGGAAATACTTCTGTGTCACATGCTCTAATTCAGGGGGTCGCAAAGTACAGCCCTGCAGGCCACATCTGACCCATCACCTACTTCTGCATGGCCTGCAAGCTAAAAATGGATTTTACATTTTGTAATTGTTGGAGAAAAATCCAAAGGAAAATATTTTGTGACATGTAAAAGGTATATAAACAAATGTCAGCGTGTAAGAGGAACTGAAGAGCCATTGGAGCTGGGCCACACTCACGGGTGTACTCACAGCCAGGCGCTTTGTACACGAACGACGTAGGTGAGTAGCTGTGAGAGAGACCAGATGGCCGGCAGAGCCTAAAATATTTATTTTCTGGCCCTTTCCAAAGAACCCTTGGCAATCCCTTCTCTAATTCCTGGGCCTCAGCAGCCCATGCCCATGGCCCTCCTTGGACCCTCATGTCATAACTGAGCTGTGTGTCACCCACTGGCAAGTTCACTTGCTGTCAACCTCATGTTCCAAGCCTTGCAAGACCCACCTCGCCAAGATGGCTCACACCCCATGTCCTCCAGCACTAGGACCTGGGAGAGGAAGTCTGGCACCTCCAGCTCCTCCCAGTGCCCCCACAATGCCCAGTCTTAACAGGATACTCTGCCTGAGTAACAGAATGCAGAGAAGCCCTGAGCTCTCTTTCATTAGCACTCAGCCCAGGCCCCTGGATGTCATCCCGAAAGACCCAAACAACCAGTTTTTCTGTAAACTGGGCTCAAGTCCTGCCCGGAGCCCAGCACTCTCCAGGAGGTGCTATTGTCCCTTGAAGCCTTCCTCCTCTTTGTCCCTTGGAGCCTTCCTCCTCTCTCAGTGATAATCATCAGAATCAGCTGAAAATGCAGGAAGGCTTGGGGCCCCTTCTCTGAGAGTCTGAGGCGGCAGCCAGGCCAGAAGTGAGTGCATGTACCTAAGCCTCAGTGACCTGAGCAGTTCGCACACGTGGATACTCCTCTGTGGTCCCCATGACCATGGAGCGATGGTGCTGGCCCTGGATGGATGGCCACCTCCAGATCTTTTGTATGTGAAATGAAAAAATAAATATGCATCTTCTTTAAGACTCTGATGTTTTAGATTTTCTGTTATAAGCAGCCAAACCTTTTCCAGTCAAAACCCCATGCTACAAATGGGCAGACTGAGTCTTTGAAAAACAAAACGACCACCTAAGGTCATCCACTTTAGACCCCTCTTTCTGCACCGTGCTTTATATTGGTTGATTTCTTGTGCATGCACAGCTTTTGCATGGATGTTTTTGCTCTTGTGCCTCCCATGGGTGGGGGACAAATGCTTATCTTCAGGATGTCCTCTACCAGCAATGCAACAGCCAAAACTTTATAACTACATTCTTGCCAAAAGTCACCCAAATAATAGCCAGTTGCCATTCATCATGCCCGACAGAACCCAGAGGACATTCTACTGAGCCTCAGAGCATAGCCAACCACGGCCAGGACTGGGTGCAGAGGGCATAGCCGAGCAGTGCCAAACCACTGGGCATGGCCACAGAAGGCGCGGCTGGGTCAGCTCCACTGCCCTGCCAAGACCGCCCTACCCAAAGCAGCACCTTGGGAAACATGTGGAAGATCTCCTGGTTGATGTAGAAGATGCCGCTGGTGTCCACCTCGTACTTGAGCTTTGTCCCCAGGGGCGTGTTCTTCTGGGTGGTGAAGAGGAAGGAGGGGGCATTGCAGCATCTGGACAGAGTGGACCTGCGGGCAGGAGACAGACCAGAGAGACTGAGGACATGGGACAGAGCATAGCCTCTTGAAGAACAGAAGCATCAGGACATGGAGGCCCTTCAGGGAGCCCCGCGAGCCCCCATTTCTTCCTCCTCCCCTTCCCATAGCACACCTCTGCACATGCCACCCTTTCCATATCCTCCCAATGCTTGGGCTTTTCTGGTGGGAGCTAGGTTTCTCTCTGTCCCCATTGACCACACTGGCCTCCAAGGGTTCCACCCACTTCCTCGTCCGCCACCTCCCTCTCCCATTTGAACGAAAGCCCCCAATGACAGGGACCCTACTTCTCAGGATCTCACATGTCAGTCACACAGGTGCTTGACAACCAGGTGCCTGCCAATTGCAGGACAAATCATTCCTCATCTGAGCTCCCATTAAGATCTGCTGAGCTTTCTGCTACTTCCTGGAAACAGGCCAATGAACATGGAAACTGAGTCCTCATGGAAACCTAGGGATGCAGAGCCCTTCCTCCGGCCATTGGCCCCTTTATCAGACTCTAGGCAAAGCATGTTCCCTGTATGATGGGGCCCAAAAGCCAAGACACACACAGTCAACAGAAATGTACTATTTCAATCATTTAGAAAGTGGTTTAGGAACTGGGCGGGGGTGGGGGGTGCAATTGGGACTGAGTTGATACTGGATGACTTCCTGCAGAATGGAACCTGGCTGCCAAAACAAGTTTCCAGGAGTTCATTATTTAATTTTAAAAATAATTAAAACCTGTGGTTTTTCACTCACAAAAACACTCAAATATGAGCTCCCAGAAGGGTGGACACTGAGACGAGGTAAGCAGGCTCAAAACACCATCGGAGGGAGAATGTGGCTGCTGAGGCCGGCCTGGGAGTCAGCCAGCCTCAGAGCCTGGTTTTTCTCTTCCCTGGGGCTGGCATCCTACTGGCGGGGCATTCTCTCAGGCCTGCTGGTGAGGCTTGATGCTGGGTCAGATCCTAGGCACGCCCTTCTCTCACTCCCTTTCCTCCCCTCTCCCCCTCTGGCTCTGGCTGCAGAGGGGCCAGACTTGACAAAGGATACAAATTGCTACCCACTCCATTAGGGACTGTGGGCCCAGGAGAACATGCTTTCTCCTAAAGCAGCAGCAGTGGGCTGAGTCCACCTGGCCTTCTTCCCCTGACACTGGCTCCAAGCACAGTCACATCCGGTGCCCAGGCAGCCACAGGAGGAACGGAATGCCTCCTCCTTGGAGCCTAGATGTTGACCATTAACTAAAATTGAGAAGGAGCTCTCTGGAAAGTTCACACTCAAGGTCCTGGGTGGACACTTGACTTGCCAACCTGGTGTCAAAAAGCCTGGGTTCTAGTTTCTGCTCTGCTCCCACCAGCTGTGGGGCTTTGGGCCGGCCTCTTGCCCTCCCTGGGCCTCAGTTTCCTTATCTGTACAACACAGGGCTGGCTCTTCTGACCCTCTGTAATTCCATGACTCCAGGTTGCCAAAGCCAGGGAGGTTATACAAATACTTTCTATGACTTGATTCTGGCAGGGACTTCACTGAGGAGTTCAGCTGGCTACTGGTTGTGGAGAGCATTCTTTCCTGTGGAGGGGTGGGTTTCCCCAAGGGAAGGCCAGAGGCCTGGCCAGGCAGGGGCCCTGGACCAGCATGACAAACCAGCATCTGGGCTGTTTATCTTTGTTGGTCCGGAAACTCGATCTTGTCAGCCCGCTGGAGGAGACTGACTCATACTAACCAAACTCAGCAGCGCTGATATATAAACCAGAATGCCAATGTGGTTCCCTTTGTAAGCAGTAGGGTGAGGGAAGGCCTCCATTACAGGATTCCTTTCTAGAATGCTCATGCCTGTCTCCTAGTACAATCCTCCTACCCACCACACACACCTCACTGTACCAGATTCCTGCAGACCTGAATTGAGAATCTTATTGTTCCATGAGCTTGTGATAAGAGCAAAGGGAAACAATGACTAAACTTGAAGGTTTTTCCTCTTAAAGTATGGCCTGACCTGATGTCATCCCCATTTCCAACACCTGAAACCACCCCCCATTCCCATCCCAGAAGGATCTCAGTTACCCCCAAGTCTCTCCCCCACAAGCTGCTGGCTGATCCCTACCAAAGGGCCCTACGCCTCTCTCTGTCTTCCTCCTGCCACATGATCTTCCTGATGCTCATTATTATTATTATTTCTTTATATTGTGAATCCCATCGATGAGGCTTCTGTCCACTCATCCTTGTGCATCTCCCTGACCTGGTCCCGCCACTCCCTCAGGGTTCTAGGGCCACACCCACCCTGAGGGGTTATCTGCCTGCCCAGTCCCCACTGTAATCTCTCTTTGTAAGGGTGGATTGGGAAGCACTTAAGCCCAGACCTTGAACCTCCCCGCTTCTTCCTGTACTTGACTCAAGTTCATGTTCTGCTTCTATAGTAGGCGACTCTCAAAGGCTGGAGAACTTTAAGCTCTGGGAGCTTAGGATCTATAAATTTTGTTCGAGAGCCACGAGAAAATCACCTACAGCAGCACTCAAGCATTCAGGGTAGGGTGTAACAGCAGTCGCCAGCCAATCGGTGATCCGTGTGGTCTGAAAGATTGGTGACCACTGAGCTATAAGAACTCTAGAGTTCGGAGGAGGGGCTGCTGGGCTAGATGTGAGGAGGGGAACGGGATGGGGCTGTGGATGGTGCTTACTGTGCCTTCAGGCACAGGCCTGCTAGAGACCTCCTGAAAATCGCTTCACCTCGGTGAGTCTCAGTGAACCTCGGCTTTACTGGAGACAACACCACTGACCTTCCAGGGATGCTGCAGGGTGAGAATGTGGAGGACAGCACCCAGCAGGTACTGTCTAAGCCTGCATGCTGAGTCAGAACCTCCCCCCAGCACAGACTCCAGAGCCCTGTCAGGACCAGCTCCAAGGGGATGCCTGGGGCTGGGCCTTGCAGGACCGGGAGGATGTGCAGAGGAGGCAGGAAGAGAACCCCGGGCAGGACAGAAGCATCGTAGGTACTTGAACTGGTTGGCTTCGGAGATGTTCAGCGCCCATTTGCACATCTGCAGGCTCCTCCACCTGTCGAACAGCTCCGACTGCTTCACCCTTGGGGAGTGGAGGACAGAAGAGTCCATGAAGGCCCAGGCTGGCAGAGCGTCGTCATTCCCAAACATGCTTCCTCCTGCTCCCCCCTCTGCCAAATCCTGGCTGGTCCTTTGCATTAACTGTATTTTCTTAGTTTCTGTATTCTTGATGCTCTGGCCCTGGGGGGTGTGGGGGGAGGCTTGCTAATTCCTAGAGATGGCAGACAATCATCTCCTGCAAGCACACCTTTCATATCATACCGGCCAATCCAGAGCCCATACCTGCAACCACCTCCTTTATCAACCCAACCAGTGGCTCACCGCCCTAATCATGCTGGGGCCAGGTCTCAGGCCACTAGGAGCAGTCCCTATGCCACAGAGCCCATAGAAAGCGTTCAAACTGGCCAGTCCTACACCTGTCCGCCCCACCTTGCCATTCCTCCCTGTGAGACCGCATGAAGTTTCTCACCCAGGTTTCCCCTCCCCTCTTCTGCTCCCCCAGGTGGCCCTGCAAGGCGAGCCGTGCCTCCTCTTTCTAGAGATCTAGGAGTATCAGAACTTCTTCCTTCACAATGTCATGTCTGTGTCTGGGTGTCTTCCAATATCTGATTTTTTAAAAGCCAGGCTACATTGTAAAGCATTCTTCCTCACATACTCCCCTCCCCCCACTCCAGGACCTGCCTGGATGCCCCAGGAACATCTACCTATAGGGGGCAAAGGAATGTCTGTGCATCCCTCACACCATGCTTAGCACACAGTAGGGCTCAGTCCACACTATGTCCTTCACACAATTTCCAGATGACTCATAGGAAGAGCTGAGAAACCTGCAGCATGTTCCTTTCACCTGAACACCCATCTGCAAGGCTTTCTTTATGCTTGTCGGGTTTTGAACATCTTGGCTTATGGTGCCTAATGTGCTCTCTGGGAAGGGAACATCTAAATCAGGTGGGACTCGCGCTTTGACTGAAACCAGCGGAAAGCATTAGATCATTGGACCGTCTTCCCACCGAGCGGTGCACAGACTGGAGTTTCTCAGGAATGCTGCATGGACCATAATCTCCTGCCCACCACAGTCCCCGCCCTGCGCCTGTACCCTGCACTGTCCAGAGTCCCCTGGTGGTGGCGGTTCAGAAGCTGGCTGGCTTGGGCATGGTACAGACAGCAGCCCTATAAATAAGGTCATTCTGGTTTGCTCAAGAATGGGGCGGTGGCCAGCCCTCAGGAGCTGGGTGTTAGCAGAAAACTACTGTAACTGTGGCTCTTACCCTGGGGTCCACTGAAGGGCTCACGGGAACCCTTGAGCCCCCTGAATCATAGTGACAATCTCATGTTTGTCCACTGGGTACAGATCTTGGGGAAAACTGGAAGCTTTCATCAGGTTCCCAAAGGGGTCCATGATTTCTTTTTTTAAGGCAAATATCGCCCTCACCAGTTTTGCTCAGTGGATAGAGCGTCACCCTGAGGACTGAAGGTCCCAGGTTTGATTCTGGTCAAGGGCACATACCTGGGTTGCAGGCTCAGTTCCAAGTCCTGGTTATGGCACGTGCAGGAAGCAACCAATGGATGTGTTTCTCTCCCATCGATATTTCTCTCTGTCTTTCCCTTTTTCTTCCACTCTCTCTAAAAAAATCAATGAAAAAATAATCTTGGGTGAGGATTTTTAAAAAAATAATAATAAAACAACATAAAAAGGGCAAATAATCACTTAACCATAAGATTGAAGAAATAAACTAAATAAGACAGGTTCATTCTACAGAGCTGTTTCCCTGTGATTAACTGCAGGAGGATATAGTTGTTCCCAAACAGGGCAAGCCTTGCCTACAAGAGACACATGACAGTGGGTGGAGGGGTGGTTTCAGGAGAAGTTGGGATAGCAACAAAGTCCATGAATTTGGGAAGCAGAGTGGGACATGGGCCTCAGACCCAGTTCACACACCTGCTTGGCAGCTTTAAAGAGCTGGAAGGAGCACCCCTCTCATCCTGACCCTTCCTCTGGCTTTCCCAAACCCCCACAGCAGCTCTCATCTCTCAAGCTCCTGTGACACCAGAGTAGAAGTGTCATTGCACAGTGGCACCCTGGCTCACACACTGATTCCCTCCCCCAGTTCCTGCAACCCAGGCCCCAGAGCAGCCCCCTCCATGCCAATGCCTCCCAGAAACACAGCCGGGGTTTCAAGTTCAACTGTTACCATCATCTGAGCCCCATTCTTTGAGCCTCCAATGCCTTCATCACACATGGACCAAGGATGGGGCCTAAACACCAGCCTTGAATCCTGGCTCCATCCCCAACTTGCAATGTGACCTCGGCTAAGTCACTTAATCCCTCTGAGACTCAGCTGCTTTATCTGTAAGATGGATACAATAACCTTTGTCCTGCCCATCTCAAAGGGTGTCAGAAAGATCCAGTGAGATAATGTTTGTAAAAATATTTTATAAATTGCTTTACTGATGCACAGATCACCTTTAAGATGAATAGTGATCCCAGGCCCTTACCTCCTTTCTCCCAAGACACCACGTTCCCGAAGAATAAAAAAGGTATAAGCTACCAGGTGAACAGAATAATGGGAGTGGGTGGAAGGTCTCAGTGGAAGAGAGATTTCAACAAGTGTGTGGAAGGAGAAGGGGTGACATAAGGAGGAAGGGCACAGCCCAGAGACAGAGCTGATTTGCACAGAAAATTTTAAAGGGGGTGGAGGACAGAGCAGGGACAGTGTTAAAATGAGGATGAGTTGTGAGTCCATATCCGATACAATCAAGCCCACCCCCACGGTGGCCAGATATTTAATGTCAAGCAGAGGAGGGAAGAGGGAATGAATCAGACTTTCAGTTCCGGCTTCTTAAAAAATAATAATAATAAATAAATAAATAAATAAATAAATAAAAAATTATCACTTCCAGTGAAAAGATCTCGATGTTCTAACAGAAAAAGGGCCAGCAGCAATCTCGAAGACCTACCCTCCATGAAAGCTGCTCTCAGACTCATGCATTGTTTAAATAGGAACTGATAACCCAGGGCCACCTGGTCAACCTGAGAAAATAGACCATGATAAACCATCAGATAAGATGACCACAGAGAATTCATTGCAAAGAAATTAAAAACATTAATTAGAAAAGATATATGCAGCCCTATGTTCATTGCAGCATCATTTACAATAGCCAATTTATGGAGCAGCCTAAATGCCCATCCATAGACAAATGCATAAAGAAGCTGCGGTACATATATACAATGGGGTCGGACTCAGCCATAAAAAGGATGGAATCTTACCATTTATGACAACATGGATGGACCTAGAGGGTATTATGCTAAATGAAATGAGTCAGACAGGAAAAGACACAAACCATATGGTTTCATTTATATGTGGAATTTTTAAAAATGACCAAACGAAACAGTAACAAATGTATAGATTCAGAGAACAAATTGGTGGTCCATAGATGGGAGGGGGGTTGGAGGATGGGTGGAAAGGTAAAAGGGATTAAGAAGCACAAATTGCCAGTTATTAAAATAGTCACAGGGATGTAAAGGACAGCTTAGGGAATATAGTCAGTAACACTGTAATAACTATGCAAGGTGTCATATGGGTGTCATAATTATGTCAGGTGGGTAAGAGACTTATTGGGGTGATCATTTCATAAATCATGATAATGTCTGATCACCATGTTGTACACCTGAGATTAATATAATACTATATGTCAACTGTAATTGAAAAATACATTTTAAAAGAGAAAATATTTGATTTTTTGGTATGTCATAATTATGGGCATCATTTTTCTATTTTTTGTTTTCATTATTTTTCTTCATAATATAAGCTTGTGTATCTAATTAAACTGTTTCATATTAATCACTATTTATGCCTACACACAAAACTAAATTAAATAAATAAAAATACTGGCTTTAAAAAAAGAATGACTGCAGAGAGAACTATTGGAGTCATGAAACAGAACTCCAAGATATTCTCCTGAGTCCCCAGAGCTATTCAAGAAGTCATGAGGTCCTTAAAATAAGAACAGGCCCCTCTGAGAACAAAGTAAGAGCTCCTGAGGGGGAAAGTTCACTAGATGAAACAGAAGATAAAGTCAAGAACTTTTCTCAGAAAGCAGAAGCAAAGGGCAGGGAGATAACAAGAGATGCGATTAAACTATATGAGTGTTAGAGGAGCCAGTATTCAACTCTTGGATACACTAAAAAGAGGAAACAGAGGAAAATGAAGAAGAGCAAATACAAAGGACTCGAAGAGAACGCTCGAGGGTTGGACATGAGCCCAGTTGAAGAGGTCCCAGTGGTGTGCAGGTCACCATCAGGACGTTTCAGAACGCCATGATCTGAAAAGGCAGGCAGGTCACCTCCAAAGGAACAAGTGTCATGTGCGTGTGGCCCTGGGTGCTAGCAGATGACAGAAGCTCTTCAGCAGCATTCTGGAGGGAAATGACTTCCACCTAAAACACCAACCCCACCAAACCAGAGATCAAGTATAAGGGAAGAACTAAGTCATTTAGACACAGAAGGACTCAAAAGTTTACCTCCCACCCATTCTTTCAGGGACTTTGCTTAAAGAGGGGGTAGAAACAAAAATGAAGGAGTAAACCAAGAAAGAAGTGCCTATGGGTTCTCAGGTGAATCCGACCTAAGCAGGCAGAGAAGGAAGCCCTGGAGAGATGGTGTGTGGCCTATCAGGACACAGCCTGTCCGGGTGAGGCAGGAGGATGAATGGAAACCTGGGGGAATGCCTAGTTGAGGGAGAAGGCGGGTAGGGGTGGAAAATAGGGCATAATAGATATGAGAGTTCTAGGGGGGAAAGATGACTAGAAGCTTGGGGTGGGGGGGGGGAGGGGAGGTGAACTATACAAAAAGAAGATGGAATCACCATTATCTGATCTTCAAATTTTAGAATCAACCTATAGAGAAAAGCCCCCAAAAGGCTGCTATGGTTACACATAGAATGTACATGTTGGCAGCCTTGACATTTTAAAGGTAAACTCATGGATGACCGAAGCCAGCGGCTGGAACTAAAACGTAGGAGTAATTTTAACAGCCTCATATCACAAAGTGCTGGGTGAAGAGATGCTGCCAATGTTTAGTAGAAAAAGAAGCAGGTTATTGGGCAATCTATAGATAGCAGAACTTCAAATAGCAACAGTCCTCACCCAGCATAGTGGGGCGGGGCTGGGTGTAGGCTAAGGGAGCTGAATCCTCACTGGCCAAGGCAGGACGGGAGGGGACGCTGTGCAAACGGGATAAGTCAGGAGACAATGGCATGCAGTGGTGCTGAGAGGTATGAGAGCAGGTACCGCAGAGACAGCCAAGAATTGGAAGCAGCAGGGTGGGGTTAGGGTGTGGGGCAGGGGACTGTTGCTTTTTATTATCATAAACTTTCGTATGTTTCTAGCCATGTGATAGAGATGGCAATAATAATGAGATGATAATGGCCATCTCATTTTCCTCCCCCCCCCCCCCCCCCCACTAACCTCCCTTTTCTTTCATGACCTCCTCATTTCCACTCTGGTCACATTCACTTTTCCATCCATTCATTCACTTAACAAACGCATCCTGAGCCCATGCAGGGCCAGGCTCCAGGACTCAGAGACGCCTGGAGAACCCTGTCAGACCTGGCCCCAGCCCCTCTCCTGTCTCAGTGAGGGCCCCACCCCAGAAAGAGGGGAAGTGGTGGCAGGAGAGGGCAGCTGGTGAGTTGAGATCATCTGGTTGTGAGCACAGGCACAAGCTGATCTATAAGAATAAAAGGACAATATGCTAATTAGACCAGATGTCCTTCCTGACGGGGGTTACAAGGGAAGCCCAGGTCCCGGGTGCCAGCAGCTGGGGGAAGGAAGGCCTACTCTTGTACAAATTTCGTGCATCGGACCTTTAGTTTAAAAATAAAAATAAAGAGGCTCTGGAATGACTAAATTCAGCAATATAGGGACAATGCATTTTCATAACAAATCATCATAGCACAATTCCTCACAATCTGGTATTGTCAGGAGCGAGGCCTGTCCGAGTGGGGTTTTCCAGCTCACTGACTTTCTCCACTGAGAGGAGCAATGCTGGATGAGAATCTCCCCAGATGAATCGCGCAGGTCCCATCTCTTCAGACAGAACTCCAGCTGACCCCATGCGCTGAAGGGCCTCAGAGCGCATCCATCCAAGCCCCTCAGTTCACAGATGAGAATTTATCCTTTTCCCAATGACTCAGAGTCTCCACCACAAGCTCTGGGCTAGAGCAAAGCACGCAAGTGCCCAGGCTCCCCATCGCACCCCACAACATTTGTGATTCGGGCTTGAAACCAAGGGCCCAGGCAATTTCTAATTTAGTCCCTGAATGGAAGGTGTGATAGGGACTACTGGGAGCTGAGTAGTATCTCCCGCAAAATTCATATGTTGAAGCCCTAACCCCCAGCATCTCAAAACGTGACCATCTTTCTGGGACAGAGTCTTTGGGGAGGTGATTAAGTTAAAATGGCATCCCTAGGGTGAGCCCTCGTCCACTGTGACTGGTGTCCTCATTAGAGGAAATGAGGACACAGGCACCCAGAGGGACGACAGTGTGAAGACAGGGAAGGCAGCCATCGCAAAGCCACAGAGAGACCCGGCCCTCCTGGCACCTCCCTCTGACTCCTATTCACAGAACTTGGAGAAAAGGAAGCTCTGGTGTTGAAGCCCCCAGTCTGTGGTCCCTTGTGATGGGAGCCAACAAGCCAGCACAGGGACAAACACCAACATACAAACAATATATGGGTGGAGGAATGGGAAGCAACGCAGAGGGAAGGCAAATATATGGGGCCCCTCAGGTCGTCCTGTGCAGACCTTGAGGTAACCATGGAGAAACTGTCTGTTTTTCATAATTTAAAAAAACGGAAGATTTGCCCTTTGAAATGATACCAAGTGCTCTCCACGAGGGCCCTGGGTTTGCACAGGGTGGCACGGGCAGGCCTGCAGTCTCTGAATTTGGGAGAAAGATAAAGGCTCTCTCTCTGCTTACGAGCTTATGGATGTGGCTCCTAACTGAGGTCCGGGCATCCATCTTCGCCACTAAATCCCCACTCCTCGGTGGAATGTATCAAACACCAAAGTGTTTAATACACCTGCTTCCAACCCTTCCTACTGCCCACCTGTTTCCAACCCTTCCCAGTGCCCTTTCATGACGGCAAAACTAAATCCTGCCCCACAAGGTCCGGCCCTGCCTGCCCCTCTAGCAGCATTGCTTCTGTTTCCCCCTCTCCTGCTGGCATTCAAGCTGCCCTGACCCTGCACAGCCTGGGACACAGCGGGCTCCTTCCTGGCACAGGGCCTTTGCACAAACTGTTCCCTCGGTCAGGAATCCTCTTGGCCTAGTTAACTCCTATCACCCTTCACACCATCGCTTCCTCAGAGAGGCCTGGCCTGACTACCCCTCCTCCCAGCCCAGGTCAAGCTCCCTGTCACCCTCATCTCCCTAAGGTAATCAGTTATTACTGTGCGCTTCCCCACTGGGCTGGGAGCTCCTGGGGGCAGGCACCACGGTGTGTGCTCAACCCAGGGCTGGGTGGGGTTGGCTGGAGGGTGAGCAGCTCACATGTTCCTCTCTAAAGAGGGCATACAGCCCCTGGGTTAGTACGGAGACCATGAGGGACACAACTAATCCCAGCTGGACATTTGCTCTTATCTTGGACATTTCCTGCAGCTACTAAGCTTACGGAGTCTGAATGACAGCCCAGAAAAGCTATTGCTGCTGGTTCCAGAGAGGAAGGAAAGGGGAGAGAAGAAAAGGGAAGAATCAATGAACACTAAGCACCTACTATGTGTGTATGTGGACTGCTGGGTTACTATTTTCACATATGTTAATCCAACTAGTCTTTAGAGCCACCCTGAAAAGTGAGGTGAGAGTGTCCCCATTTTTATAGGTAAGAGAAGCCTCAGAGAGGTTAAGTCATTTGTATGAAGATACAGAGCTGGTAAAGCCCAGCGTCGGCTTTGGAGCCCATGTCTGCTTAAACCCAAGGCTCATGTTCTTCCTATGACCCACACTCCCCGGAGACCATGTCAGAAGGCTAAAGCAGCAGGGACTCCTGCCTGTGGGCCATGGACTGCAGTGCAGGGATCGAGTCCGGGGCCCATGAGCCCACTTGAGTGCCCAGCACTGCCGGCCTCAATAAACTGCACTTCTTCTATAACCAGACATACCTGTTTTAAAATCAACATACATCCTGTCCCGATGAGCACAGCACCCAGTCCTCTGAATGGTTTACCAAATTCATGGCAGTCACGGGAGGGAAAGCAGGGACAGGCCCACGTGCTACAGCGTTCAGCATGTAACACACTTTTTCTCACATGGTGATCTATTGCTGAGGGGGAGGACAGAGCACGGGTCTTTTGCCATTTATAAAAATTTAAAAAAAAAGGAAGGAAGAATGAAGAATACCTGTACGTAGAAGCTGGGTTTTGCATAGACTTTCTGAGAGGGTGCAAGGGACACAGGGGTGGCCTCTTACCTCTGAAGAGAACTGGGGGGCTGTGGGCAAGAAACTGTAGGCAGGGGACTTTTCACTGTTTACCTTTTTGTAAAATTTTAATGAATATAAAATGTTTAAAAGGCCCTAGCAGGAAGGTGCTGCTTAACCCTCGCACACAGGACTACATTTCAAGTAAGACGCTCCCGGGCCCTGTTCGATTTCTGTACCAGAGGAGCCAGTGATGATAATCTCGGAGACTAGTAACTGAGCCGGGACTGAAAGGCCAGGTCAACAGAGGTGACCTAGCAAACTTGGGCTTTTTTCATAAAACGCAATCATCCCTGCGTGCGGCCCTCGGGGCTTTCCAGAAGCCAGGGCCCTGGGAAGTAGACCTCATGCTTGTTCTGTCTGATCCACCGAGGTTCCTACCATATTTCCTTCTGCCCAAATCCCCACCTGCCCCCTGGCCCTGCCCCACTCCCACACGCGCCATGCACCCACCACCCAGCCCGGCCCCACTCACATGGACAGCACCTTCACCTCCAAGATCTCGTTCCTCAGCTCCAGGCATCTCGTGGAGTTATATTCTAAAGGGCCCTCGTAAAATTCAAAGTACCTGGGAACCAACAGGGACAGAGGTTACTATGCAGAGAAGCCGGCCTGACTTTCAGGGACCCTTGTTGGGGGTCGGGGGGAGTCTGTCATTGTCAAATAAGTAGAGCAAAGCAGTCCCACCCAGCAGATGAGCTGGTGGAAGGCTCCAGAACGGCTGGGCCCTCTGGCTTGATCACTGAGTATAAGCATTTATGGGAGGGAGGATGACCCCACATCAGCAAATGATGACATTCAGAAGCAAGTGATTCCAAGTTGGTGGCTGGAAGGGGAACTTGCTCTGGCTCTTCCTGTGATCAGTCACTGAAGAAGGCAGCACTGGGCCGGGCGGCAAGGTGGCTGCCTTCAGCCAGCCCTGCCCTTTCCTGCCAACTCATCTTTCTCTTGGGAAAGTGTTACACAGTGACAGCCACAAGCATAGCTGAGAACCACCACTTTGCTTCTGCACAAGCATTTCCATCTCCGTTAGCTCACTTGATTCTCATGCTCACGCAGTGACTAAGTGGGATTGACATTTCTTTCTCCCCTTTTGGCAGCTGGGAAAACTGAGGCTAAACAGATGGAACTCCAAGTCCCATTGGCAGTGTGGGGCACGGCCAAGCTTGGTCTAGACCACACTGCAGAAGCACCCAAGCCCCTCCAACACCAGCTGGCTCCAGGCATGTCAGAGCTACCTCAGGGTCCCTTCAGCAGCTTCATGAAAAATCACAAATCCAATTTCAACCAATGCTTGCCGAGCCTTTACCACGGGCCCAGCACTTGACAAGGCGGCATCCACTTTGATCTTTATAACCAGCCTACAAGGAAAGTGATGTCATAAGCATCATACAGGCTCTAGGATTTAACTCACTTGCCCAGAGCTGCACCATGAGCCTCCAGGCTGCTCCTATCCACTCACCTACAAGGACACCAGACACTGCGGAGGACCCCTTTATGGCCTCCCCTTCTCACACGCTGGAAGGAAGCGCATCACCTGACTGGGGGTGGGGAGGGCTGAGTTGGAATGAGGAGGTTCCCTTGAAGATAAAACATAGTGGTTCACTGCTGGGCTTGACCAAGGAGGCAGGGTGTCACCTCCCAGGCAGAGGCCAGGTAACCCTCCCCTCGTGGCCTCCGTCTAGAGGTTGCGCAGAAGAGAGCGGGCAGGTTAAGCTGACAGCCTCAGCTCCTCAGAAGAGAAGCCTGCAGCGTCAAGCAACTCTACATGTGAGGCCAGTGAGCTCGCAGTAGGGAGCCCTGGAGAATCAGAAGTGGGAGAGGTGCCCCAGGGCTGCTCCCAGACCCTGCAATCCATGAGTAAGGAATTAAAATACAGGCATTCCTCAGGCATTTCCCAGAAACCGGTCAATAGTTTTTGCTTGTGTTCTCACGGGTCCAACTTACGTGTGCAAACTTTAGAAATACTACTACATCATTTTACCCAGTAAGTTGGTGTCTTTTAAAAATATTTGTATGCTAAACAGCTTTTAATTTCAGATTTAATACTTTAAAACATATTCTGTTTATAAATGTGTTATTTTTAATTTTAATAAAACTTAACAGTTAATTTTAAAGCATAAAACTATATATTTAAGTATTTTAAAAGATTAGAACAAAATATTTTAAAAATAACTTTTAAATACAATTTCATAGTTAATTTAAAAATATATTCATAAGCCCTAGCTGGCTTGGCTCAGTGGAGAGAGTCTCAACCTGTGGACCCAAGGGTCCTAGGTTCAATTCTGGTCAAGGGCACATGCCTGGTTTGCATGCTCAGTCCAACGTGCAGAAGGCAGCCAATCAATGATTCCCTCTCATCATTGATGTTTCTCTCTCTCTCTTCTTCTCCCTTCTTCTCTGAAGTAAATAAAAATATAAATATAAACATATTCATAAATATGTTCTTAATAACTTCAATATCACAATAGTTAATTTGGCAGTACTATAATTATATATTTAAGTAATTTAAAATATTTCAAAATATGAAAATATTTCATACAACAAATTGGCTCCTATTTATAAAATAAGTTGTTTCCTTGTTCTTTTATTATAAAAGAATTGAAGTAGAGTTAATAAGAATTAGGCACTTGGGATTCCCAACATATCACACTCACTTTTTCTCTCTGTTTCCCTTGTGTTTTTGAACTCCCTCCTCTGTTGTTCTCACCCAGAAAATTCATATTAATACTTCAGCACCCACTTTAAATGCACCCACTTCTGGGAAGGCTTCCTGACCATTACCTCCATGGTCCTCTGTACACTCTTTTCATTAGAGAAAATAACATTGTATTGAAATAGTCTGTTTATATATCCATTTCCCTTCCAAACTGTAAGCATGGGAACTGCCTTTGTTATCTCTTTACCTCTGTACTCAGAGGCAGGAACGCTAAGAACTATATTTCCCAGACTCCCTTGCAGCTAAGTTCTGGATGAAGTTGAAGTTCAACCATTCAGAAGCACTTGCTCAAGACTGTTATTGGAGAAGGACAAGGCTCAAAGCATCGTTTTGCTGGTGCAGAATGTGGCTGAGGTGGCATGGCTCTTGGAAACTGTAGGGGTGGCAGCACTTTCACGATTATATCAGAGGCAGCAGCTTTCACAGTGGCCTCATTTCACAGTGTAATTAGGAGAGGCATTTCTGGAAGCTCTGCCTGGTGTCTGTCTTCGGAACTAGTTGGACCCTTGATAAATCCTTTTCTGTTTGAATTAGTTAAAAAGGATTCTGTTATCTGTAACTAAGAACAAGGAAGAGGTCAGCCTGGGGCCACACAAAAGAAGTCCATGACCTTGGCTTTAATGCATGTCGTTTTCCAGTCACACAACACAAAGTGGGGTCTGGGATCTGATTACAAAGATCATCATTCGCAACGAGAGCCAGTGGCACCAAGCCCTATGGAATCCACTGGGTCATCCAAAGCCATGATCTCAGGCTGCTACCAGAAAAGCTCCCGATTCAAATGATACAGGAGGTCCTTAGGAGAAGAGAGATGGGAAAGCTGTGGGCACATCTTGGATATGCCTCTAAGCCAGCTGTGTGACTTTGGGTAAACCACTTCCCCGCTCTGGGCCTAGGCTTCTCCTCCTTAAACAATCTGTTTGAACTGGGTGATATCTAAAGGCCCATCCAGCACTAAAATTCAATACCAAGCTTCCCCAGAATTTCCCACTCACTAACCAAGGCAGATCGATACTATGAATTAACTAGAGGCCCAAGGCACAATATTCGTGCATGGGTAGGGTCCCTAGGCCTGGCTAGCAATCAGGGCCAATCTGTGGGGCGACCAGCAGAGTGATTGGGGGAGGCACTGGTGGCACCCACCTTGGCCAGCCTAGCACCACCTGCTCACTGGCTCTGACCTTGCCACCGTCTGTTGCCTCCCTCTGTGGGGCAACTCCTTCTGCAGGCAATCAGGAGGCTCCTCGCTGGCACCTGCCTTGGTTGGCCTGGGGCCCACGGGTTGGGGACAGTTTCTGGATTGAGCGTCTGCCCCCTGGTGGTCAGTGCGCATCATAGCAACCAATCGTCCCATGGGTCCTTCCGCTGTTCAGTTGATTTGCATAATAGGCTTTTATTATATAGGATGGGCCACACACAGGAGGAAGTTAAAACCAATCAGCCCCCACCCTTCGATCAACTAGCCCATCCATTGCCTCCACAAGATCTTCCTTGCTTTACCTCCATCAGCCTCCATTTGGCTTCCTTTTCTTCTGAATCCCCAACATCACTCATAAGAAACTAGACAGTACAATGATTCCAAATGGTCAGCCTATGAACGAGGAGATCACATTTCAATTCCCAGTCAGGGCACGTGCCTCAGTTGTGGGCTTAGTCCCCAGTATGGGGTGTGCAGGAGGAAGCCAATCAATGATTCTCTCTCATCATTGATGCCTTTTTAAGTGTAGCACATACTAGAATGTAACAGGGTTTAGATAAGATATCGATGATATTTCAGGGAAAATAGTAGCAAGTGCCAGGAATACAGGAAGTACCCAATAAATATTCAGCCCCTTTTCTTGCTATTAAAGGACAAGAACTGAGAGTGGATGCCCATGGAGTCAGACACTTGCTTACAGTCCCTCAGCTGGTTGATGGCAGAGCTGACTCAGAGATGAATAACTCAGGAAGTGTCTCCACTGTCTGCTGCTATTAGTAACTCTCTCTCCTGCCCCTGTGAATAAAGCCCACACTGAGTTCTGCGTGGACATGGGGATGTCCTTGATCACCCATCTCTGCCATAGATTCCAAGATGAACTGTGTTTCTGATGCTTTAACATCGCGACATGCTGACTCTGGAGAGAATGCCCCTCCCAGGGTTACCTAGAGGTTCCTCGAGATAATAAAGGACTGACTCAAGCTTCCCCTTAACCTGTGAACACACTTTTCACATGCACACCCACCAAAACTGAGCTTACACCCCACCCCACCAACTTCTCTCACACTTAGGGCTACTATACCAGGTGCCTGAAGACACCCCGGGTAGTACCTAAGTCAAAATCAAAACTGCTCCAATGCCGGGGTCGAAAGCCTCCAGAGTTCCCATCTGAAAAATGAAACTAATAGTCCTTGCTTCCTTCTCCATCCTACCTGGGTTTTCCTTTGCGAGAGGGAGAGCTCTACTGCTCCATCAGACTCTAAAGATGACTGACCTGAGGAAATAAAATTGCCAGAAGCACGGCCACACTAGTCACCTCTAGTCTGCTTCTGACAGATGCCCAAGGACTGCATTCTGGAGGGGGTTGTGGAAATCCCTGTTTGGTCTGGATATAGCCCATTAGGCAGACATAAAAAATGAGGCTTCCATTTTTTGGTGTAATGACATAGGAAGAGGCTCACATGATAACACTGAGTGGAAAATGCAAGTTATAAAATTGTGGTTTTATAAAAAGAATTACGTGTGTGTGTGTGTGTGTGAGAGAGAGAGAGAGAGAGAGAGAGAATGAGAGAATGAATGGGAAAGTAGGGAGGCTGTAACAAAACTTTAATAGGGGGTTTCTCCGAGTGGTTTTAAAAAATACTTTTCTGGCCCTGGCTGGTTTAGCTTAGTGGATAGAGCATTGGCCTGCAGACTGAAGGGTCCCAGGTTTGATTCCTGGGCACATGGACTGCAGGCTCAGTCCCTCATAGAGGGCATGCAGAAGGAAGCTGATCAATGATTCTCTTTCATCATTGATGCTTCTCCCTCTCCCTTCCTCTCTGAAATCAATAATATATATATATAAATTCTTTTAAAAAGACTTTTCTGGGATGGGGTTATGACGCTTTTATTATTGGTAATCACTAGTAAATGCCCTTTTATTTTAAGTCCAAGATCTCCCTTGAAATTGCTCTAGCTTCCCCTTATCCTGCTAGAAGACTGGGAGAAGCAGTTTCTCCAACCTTCTTAACGCCATCAGCCTCTCAAGGTGAGTTTGTCACTGTCTCTTCTTTCAATTCTGGAAAGATGATCTCTATGCAGCTCAAAGGGGAGGGGGCCCTGGCATCCCGTTCGGGCACCTCACTGGTATAAATAGTTCCCGCCGGCCAGATCAGGAGCCCAGCTCATCTCAGATGCCACTTGGCTTCCGGCAGCCAAGTCTGACACTGGTGCCATCCTACACCCGGTCTCTGTGCCCTCGGGACTGTGGCAGGCAAGGCTGGACGGGCCTGGCTGCCTGGCCAGCCACTGAGAGCTTCCATTAAGTAAGGGGACAAATGCAGAAGGCCAAGGGCAGAAGTAGCCTTGGTGGTCCTGACACGATTTCCCCTCCTCCCACCCAGACTTGGGCTCCACCTCTACAGGCTGAGGAGGCCTCATGTCAGCAGGCCCAGGGCCTGGTGTGCAGATAGTCTGACAGCCTTTCCCTGTGGACCTGTCCCCACAGGCTTCCCTGTGGGGCTGATCCCCCCTCCAGAGCTTCCTCAGGACCACGGGGTCTTCCTTGGGGGCCAACGTACTTTGAGCCCAGCAACTACTGGCTGATTCCCTGAATTCAACTTCCTGACTAACACTCCTTCTGACCTTCAGGGGACAGAAGCCCAGGGAAAGTGACTGTGCTGAGCAGGAGCACCCCTGTGAGGCCTCCCCCAGCTCCCTGAGTAGGGCCCCAGCTCAGCAGCCTACACCCCAGGCCCTGTCAACCTGGGGCAGAGTCTCCAGGAGCCACCGAGTGGTTTGTTGATTCCACACTGGGCAGGAACCCTGCATGGGCAAGGCACCTCTACAACTTAGGAAAAAGCACCTTTTTCTCCAGGTGAATTAAGCCATATGCTAGGCACACGGCTTGTCAAGTGAGGGCGAGGGGGTTTCAGCAGCACCTGCCCCCTTGGCTAGTGTTTTTACGCAGAGCCCACCCTGCACATCTGTACGTGGCAGCCTGATGCTAGACTCTAATTTTGTCTTGTTTAACCCTCCCAGCTGCCCTACGAGGCAGGCATTATTTCTCCATTTTATACCCAAGACTAAGGCTGCAAGGCGTAAAGGAACTTGCCCACGGGCACTGAAGTAGTAATTGGTGGCACTAGAAAGGAAACCCCAGGCTTCCAAGAGCCCAGAATCCAAGTCCTGACTCTGATAAGGCATGGCGGGGCCACTGGGGTTTTCTCAGTTAGCAGCCTCTTCCCTCCCCGCCCCCCAAGGCCCACAGCCCCCTTCGGTGAGCTCTGTGCTATTTCTAGAGCCAGAACAGCTGCCGGCTCCAGACAGCACACCCCCCGTCAGAGCTAACGCACAGAAATCAGTCTGAAAACTACAGCCTGACAACAAAAAGGACTGAGTGTCTTCCCATAGAGGCGCAGAGGGAGGCACGAGGGCTCGGCTACTGACAATGGCAGGTGACAGCTCCAGGTGGTGGAGAGACCGGCTCGGCCCCCTGCCTGGACCACGGCCCTGTCTGAGCCACGGTTTTCTCATCTGTCCACAGGGATCCCTGGGCTGTTTGGAGATATGAGAACTGAAAGCTAAAGAGCCTGATGTTGTGAGTGCAACCCGTGTTGGTCTTGTGACGGATCTGCTCCCAGCATGGGCCTCGCTGAAGTGTCACCCCTGGCCTGGGGTGGGAGCTGGGGGTCAGGGCCAAGCCCAAGGTGACACTCCTCCCTACCCCACCAGCAGTTCTGCAGGGCCTCACGTCACATGTCTGGCACATTTCCTGCAAGAGCACATATTTGGGGGCCTTATTTTGGGCCCAGGGCAGGGAGCCCCGACAAGCTCCCCTTGTAAAATGCAGCTCACCAGCCATGGGCCTCTGGGTGTCGAAAGTCAGTTCGATCCCCTTCCTCAGGCACATCGTCCTACTGCTCGTGGGCTTTCCCACCGAGCCCCAGGCGCCCACGCCAAGAGCAGCATCCCAGTGGCCTCTTTTCTTTTTTTAAAAAAAAGTATAGTTGTATTGATTTCAAGAGGGAGGGAGAGCTAGAAACATCAACAATGAGAGAGAATCATTGATCGGCTGTTCACTGCACGCCCCACACTAAGGATCAAGCCCGCAATCCACGCATGTGCTGAGACTGGAAATCGAACTGTGACCTCCTGGTTCATAGTTTGACATTCAACCACTGAGCTACACTGGCTGGGCCCAGTGGCCTCTTCCTGGTTCATGGCTCACTTCAGGCCTCTTCTCCATGCTGTGCCAGGGCCCTGGTCTGGTCTTCTTCCTTCCTGGTTAGTCTGTCTGCAATCCTCTTTCTTGCTGTGTCTGCCCAGTGGCTACAGAGCAGAGGCCAGCCATGGGCAGCCTTCTCACCCTCCGGCCTGGCATTGACGAAGGGGGTGTTGGCTGTGCGCAGCCACATGAAGTGGAAGATGGTGACAGCCCTGGGTGCCTTACTTTCTGAGCCCCTTATGCTGGTTATGGGGTGAGTGTTTGGTCCTCCCAGCCCGACCCCGACCCTTTTTCTTTCCATTCTTACTCCATTCTGTGGCCTCTGCCTTTGCTAAGTGATTGGTATAAAATTCTCACAGATGGTCAGGGTGGCCGGGAGCCTGGGAGCCTGGGAGCCGTGAAGAAGAAGGAGAGGAGGGAGGGTGGGTGATGGCTGCTGAAAGGGGTAACAGACGGTGTGGGGAGCTGATGTGGGGGGGAAAGGAGGTAGGCCCTGACAGGGACCCATCATCTTCTGATCTGGAAACGCAGCCCCCAAGAGGCAGCATCTCCTCCCCAGACTCCTTTGTGTGTCAGAGGCAAAGATTGGGCCAAACCTCGAAGTGAGGATTTTATAGGTGAGGAAACTGAGGCACAGAAAGATTTATGTAAATGGTTATTTGCCCAAGAGACTCGATTCAGACTCAACTAAGGGTCATAATGCTCAGGGGCCCAGGGTGCTCATGGAATGAGACCACTTAAGGAGTATCAGGGCGCCCAAAGCCTGGCCCGCACAGTCAGCCTCCTCCCTGTCTCAGCCCCTGAGGCCCACGCCAGGTGCCAGGAGGGAAGGGGAAGCTGTACCAACTTTGCTTGGTTTTTCCAGCACCCAGCCCAGAACACTCTGCCAAACCCGAGCCTCCGGATTCTTCCCAGCTGGATGGAGCCCAAGAGTGCTGTCCCTTTATTTGTGTATTTATTTTTGTCCCTCCGCAGAGGTGAAATTGACCAGGAAGGCTTAGGCTAAGCCAGGCTGCACCACAGTGCGGGTGCGCGGACTCTCTGTTGCCTGGCCCCCCACAGCTGTCACCACATCTGGAAGTCCATGGTGCATAGTTCTTTCTTTTGGGGTGACCTTGCCACTGAGGGCTCCTCTTTGAAAGGCAGAAATCCCAGGAGCGTTTTTTGGGGGGTAATAATCAGGAAATACTAGGCACAGGGCCTGGGGTAGAGGGTGACACACAGAAGATACAAAGTGGGAAAGAGAATAAAGAACATTATAACCTGAGGAATAAAAATAGATACAGAGGCAGTAAAGCACCGAACAGACTGTCCAATTACAGCAGAAAGACTGAGGAGTGTTGGGGAGGGAGGGAAATAGATCAACTGAAGCACTTGTATGCATGCATATAAGCACACGAATGGACACAAGACCCTGGGGGTTAGGGGGAGATGACGGCATGTGACAGGGGGTAAGGACGAATGGGGGAAAGTCAATGGGGAGAAAAAAAAAGATATATGTACTAATACCCTGTTTCCCCGAAAATAAGACAGTGTCTTATAATAATTTTTGCTCCCAAAAATGTGCTAGGTCTTATTTTCAGGGGATGTCTTATTTTTCCATGAAGAAGAATACGGTACACATTTATTGTTAAATGAAAATAAAGGAAATTTATTACCTGTATATGGTATGGTAGTACGGTAGTTGTCAACACAAATCAGACAAACTGTGAATCCTACAGTATCAAGAATTTACTGTTATTCAATGACAATCATGTCATCATCTTCTGGAACATCATCATAACAATCCAATTCCTGAATTTCCTGGTGAATTTCTTGTGACTCCATTTCTTTCAGAATCAATGGACCAAATCTCTCATGTTTAGCCTAGGGGGCCTTATTTTCAGGATAAGGCTTTATATTTCACTCAGAAGGAAACCTGTAAGTAGGTCTTATTTTCGGAGGATGTCTTATTTTTGGGGAAACATGGTCTATGTAATATTTTAAACAATAAAAAAATATTTAAAAAATGAAATCAATAAAAACATACAAAAAAAAGTGACAAAGAGGAGAGGGGAGACAGAGGCCCTATAGATCACCTTGCCGTAGCGCCAAGGACAGCCGTCATTATGGGAAGGGAACAGTAGTAATTACCTACCTGCATCACTATGGCATTTTATTACAGTCTAACTTCCTCTAACGGGAGCCAAAGACAGGACTACCCAAGACGGAGGACTTGGGGAAAAAGCTAAGGAGAGCCACCCAACCCTGCGTGACCTCCCCACAGCCCAGGAGGGAGGATTCCTCCATCCAGCATGACCCGTCAGTGCTGGGGCCCCAGAGTCACACTGGACGGGGCGAGTGCCAGCTCCTCCACCAGCACCTGGAAGGGGTGACTCAGTTTTCTCATCTGTAAAGGGGGCAATGACAGCAGCCGCCCTAAAGGTCTGAGGGTGAGGATTAAATGCAGTAAGAAGCCTGGCACACAGCCCCCAATAGTGCTTGGCCACGGGCGCCGCCTGTGGAGGTCCATGCCAAGTCTCACCCCTCCACAGAAGCGCCTCCCACTTCCACTCTGAGCTCTTGGAGCACTCACCATCTGGCCCACAAACTTATTGCCTCATTATATACCGTCTTGAAACAATTAGGGAACGATTCAACACAGCATAATAAAGTGCTGAACTGAATTCCATCACTTCCTTCCTGCTCTGAAACGTGTCTATTCCAAACCCCACAGTGTGCAGTGCATGCTAGACACACACACACACACATAGATAGGTCTCAGCTGAGAGGACTCCGGCCCAAGTACCCAGCCCGCAGCTTGGGGCTTGCAAGCTCTTTTCTCCTGTGGCCGTGCTACCCTCTCGCTGGGAAGCCCCTGGCCGCCAACGTGAAGCCGAGCTGCACGGGGAGATTGCTGTCCCAGGAGCAGGCAGCCTCGGTGAGTGGCAGCGTGGCCAGCTCTGCTCCGTCCAGAACCCAGAGGGAAGTGCCCCTGAAGCTACCTTTGCACACCACCCCGTGCCATCCTATCCCAGACCAGGATGCCTGAGGCTGTGCAGAGCCTGGGAGAAGCGGCCGACGAGGCCAGCCTGCGAGGCCACTTGTGGTCTGGTCTAAAGTTAAGAGGGCCTAGGTCCAGCCCAGCTCTCTGGGGCAGGGGTGGAGGGGGCTCCTTGGGGTTAGAGGGATGCCTGAGCAAATGCAGAAGGATTTATGCAAACTGGAGGAGAGTTCTCCGTGTGGGTAATGATAGAAATAGCCCTCTGCACAGACACATCTCACAGAATGTCCAATTAAAGGAGCTATTAGGGAAGGCTTCAGGGAGGAGGTGGGGCAGGAAATGGAAACTGTAGGGAGGACAGGACTCGGATGGGGAGCAGAATGCAGTTGGCACATGCTGAGTGGAGACCTTTGTGCTATGGCTCTGGGCCAGGTTGAGTTCGTGCCTGGGGGATTCCTGCCTCGGCTGCCCTCAGCCCCTGGGACTGGGGGGTCTTTTCCCTGAGATGTCCTGAGGCAGGGGTGCAGCACTGCCTGACTGGCAGGACCAAGTCCACAAGGACACTGCTGCCTTCCACCACCCTCTGAGTGGTCACTGGCCAGGTCAGAGGGGTCAAAGCACTCAGCTGGCCCAGGAGGACAATGCCGCCTCCTTTCTCCTCCTCCTCCCCATCAACCTTTCCCAAACTTGTGAAGCTCTGAGGGGGGTACCTGGGAGGGTTTCTCCCTCAATTATTGCAGAAGTACATAATCTGCCTTCCTGCCTTCTCTCCTTATACAGCCCTCGCCTCCACCTCTGTCTCCCTCTCCCCCCGCTGCCACGCAGAACCCAGGCCACCCTACTACCTGCGCTTCTCCGGAGAACGTCCTCTGACCATTCCAAACTATGAAGGGGTCTGTGATTTCCAAGCGTATTCCCTGTCCGGGGATTAATGTTCAGAGACAATGCCAGGAGAGGACAGGGTGTAATCCAAAGGAATAAATCTCTAAGGGAGAATTCAGGGACAGGGACATTGAAGTCTGCTTTCTTATCCATGGCCTTTACCAGGCCCCTGCCTCATTCCTTCTTCTACTCAGCTAACATGAACTGAGCACCTGCTGCGTGGCCGGTGCTGAGCACTCAAAGATGGAGAGGCACAACAGTGGGGAGACGGAACATCAGCACCTGACGTGAGAACTGCCCAGGAGCTTCCTGCTTCTTCAAAGCGCCCACTTAACTAGAAGCACTTGCCAATTAAAATGTATTCCTATCTGCTCATTAAAGCAGTTCCCCTAAGGCACGTACTGGACAACACGTTGAGATTAAACTTGAAGTTAGTGAAGCTAAATGTCAACGTACGCCTTATCACTCACTTCCCAGCGCGGCCTGGACTCTCCCCAGCTCGTGTCCAGCGAGAACCCCTGACCAGCGCCTTCACGAGCACTCTCTCGCCTGCACTTCCTTTGTGGTCACTGGGACATGCTCCTTCTCCGCGTGGTCACTGGGTGAGTTTATGACTTGGGAGTCGTTTGCTTTTCTGCCCCTCTTTATCTTCTGGTTATATATGTGGCGCCTTCTGACTTCCAACTCTGTTCCACACTTCAACACACCACACAACTACACACACAAAACATGGCGGGTGCTGAGCTCCTCAGGAGGTGAAGGATACCACCGCCTGGTCACACACGCCAGCCATGAGCCCCGGGATGGCCTACTCCGCTCTGCAGGGTCCTCGCCAGGGTGCCCCCGTCCCGTCCTCCCCCACCCCTGCCAGCCTGGTGCCAGGAGCTGCCCTGCCCATTCTGAAGAAGGCGGAGGCTGCGCCTACACTGAGGTAGAAAAATCCCAGCCATATGGGTCAGTTCTGCGGTTTCTCACAGATGTGGGTACTGCTGGGGTCAACCGATAATTGGCATCTGAAATGGGAACTGTCCCAAAGCTGGGGACATGTGGTCATCCCATTTCTAAGGGAGTCCTTGGGGCAATGGCTGTTCTCCAGAAGGAAATCAACTCAGCTGGTGACAACACAGAATAAAGATGTCTTAACTCCCCACCAGCCCGACATGCTGGGGTCTCTGACCCTGAGCCCAGCTGACAGGGAGAGAAGCCTGCCCAATCCCTGAGGGAGGAAGAGAAAAGGGGGTGACAGGAGACAGACTGCAGAAAGGAAGTGGAGGAGAGAGGCAGGAAATGGGACAGAGGGAGAAAAAATGGGACAGTGGACCAAGAAAGGGTGGCAGAAAGAAAGGGAGAGCAAGCATAGGCGAGGCAAGAGAGGCAGAAAAATCAGAGGCAGCATTGCAGAAGGAGGGAGAGAGGAGCTGCTGGCAGTGGAGAAAGCTGGACACAGCCCTTGTGCAGTGGTCTCAGCCCCTGTCCAGGGGCGGCTGCCCAAACCGGCCCCTGGGAACCAGTCCCATCTTGCTCAGTGGGTTGGCACTTTCCACGGAAACCTGTCCACGAGCTCTGAACCTTCCTAGGCAGGCAGACACTTGCTGATGTGGCAAGTCCACCCCCATATGCATGGGCAGGTCTCACAGCAAAGGGCCCACGCTGGAGCCTCAAAATTTGGAAGGAACAACTCTGGGCTCCTCACTCTCGCTGTGACATCCCAGGGCCAGAGGCTGGCCACAGCCCCCAGCACACACCTGCGGGAAGACCTGAGCTCCTGACAGGCACTGACTCCGGTCCCGGCCCACAGGCTTGTCTGTGGACACCTCCCCCACTGAGTGCTTATATTACAGCCATATCTTTTATCTCCCAAAGCATTGGACAGAATCGTGCACACTGGGGGTCCCTGAAGAACACACTGCTTCTCTGCAGGGGCAGTTTAGTGTTTTGGTGTCCATATGAACAGACGCTCAGGCCTCTTTCCCAGGGCAACAGACTAAGAGTCAGCTGGTACTTACAGATGCAAAAATGAAGGAACAAAACAATTTAACCAGCCCCTGGAAACCCTCGCTGGCAGGTTCCAGCCACACCCAGCTCCAAGCAGAGCGTGCATCCTGCCGGAGAATATTCTGTTTTCTTTCATTCAACAAATGATTACTGAACTCCCACTGCTGAGCATGCACTCTGAATCACTGATTTTTAGCTCCAAACACCACAGCTGATCGAGAAGAAATAACCACGTGATGGTAGGAATGTCAAATCTCAGTTGCAGTCTTGATGGAACTGGTCCTTCCCCAGCCAAGGTCACCCTGGCCAGTGGGTGGAGCCATCGGAACCGCCTTCACAGTGGGATTTCAGAGGAGCAGGGAGCCCAGCTGCCACCCACCCCTGCTGCCACCCCCACACACCTGGACACACCTGCAAGCTGATAGTCCAAATCCCTGCGGCAGGTATGGACTGAGGCCCCACCTCAAATGGAGGCCTGAGGCCCAGGCTTCTCCCAGCCCACCCCCAAGAGAAGGGGGCCAGTGAGTGCCTACTTGGTTGTGGTTGGGTCCTAGTCCTCAACCCACATGGCAAGGACACAAGTCAGGACCCCAAGATTCAGTGAGCTTTGAGCCACTGCACCAAGCTGGCTTCTTCCCGGAGGGCAACTCTGGGGGTGAGCCATGGGGTGGGGGCTGCAGGGTCACCCCGACAGGCGTCCCCCTCCCTGGTCATTCGCCCGGGTCTGTACCTGGAGCTGGAGTCACTGCCGCCGGGTAACTCTGGGTCGTCCGTGACATTAAAGAGCCCCGTCCAATTGTCCAGCTGGTCGTCACTCTGCCAACCAAACTGGAGGCCTCTGGCAAGAGAACGAGGCAGTCGGTACGCAAGCTCAGGTGCTGGGGGAAGCCTGTCTACCAGAGAGCCACATGCTGTCGTGTGCCCCGTGGCACATGACTTCGATCAGACACTCAGTGGGGACGAGGGTGATGGCCAGCCGTGGGGACGATGATAATAAACCTTTGCAGGGTTCTCTGCTTGTCAGCAACCCCTCGTCGCACCTTTACCGGCAGAGCTGAGGTTTCCCATTGCACACACAGGGAAACTGAGGCTCAGCCAGGTCCAGGTGACCGTGCCTTCCTGCCTCCCAAGTGGTGGGTCCCTCTGTTCCCACCTCTAGAGACCTATCCCACAAGAGCCTCTAATCACAACACTGTCCTCAGAGGCCAGACACACTGCAAAGCTTTTTCATGAAACCTAGGTTTCCAACCCAGGACACACCTCCTAGTTTAAGACGTTGAACTCAAAGCACAAGGTCCTCTCTGCTGCCTCCCCAAACCTGGCTGGAAGGATAGCAAAGGCATAAATAAGGGCCTGGGCTTGGAGCCAGGGATAGCAGGGGGCTAGGGACAGCTCTGGGTGAGACGAAAAGCAGGTGGGGAGCCCTGCCTGTCCACAAGAAGCAAGTCTGTTCCCCTCGCACAACCCAGGAAGCCGGGGTGGTTCCATCGTGCCCTCACTCTCCCTTCACAACTCCCCTCGGACCGTTAGGACTGTGACACATCCTGGCTAAGCCATCTCATAACCACCCAACCAGACGTTAATATTTATGTTCCCGCAAAATGCTTCACCAGAGAGCAGAGTCGGAGAACTGAAGGGGAATGAGGGAAGCTGGGGAAGCGAGGGTGTGTGTCCTGCCTGGCAGGGTAAGTGCCTGAGCGGCAGTCGCCTGCTGCCAGTTGGAAAGGTAGGAAGAGAGTCATCCCCCACCCCCAATAAAATGGCACTGCACTCAGGTTCCCAAAAGGTGCTAGAAATTCAGACTTCACTCTCCCAAATTCTCCACGCTGACCCACTCATTCAAGCTTGAAACACACCGCCGCAGCCTGGCACCCCCAGGGCAGCCCCCTCCTTATAGCATCTTGCTGGATCCTGACCTTAGTCCAAAGAGGGAGACAAAGTGGGCCTCACCCATCACAGATGAGGAAACTAAGGCAGACAGTGGGAAGTGGCCGCTCAGCCAGCTCAGGACCTGGAACCCAGGAGTCTTGACTCCCAGTTCAGCTCTCTGGCTAGGAAAATTCTGGCTCCCATCCCACACAGCACCCCTTGGGGTCCCTCAGCGTGGCGGCTAGGTCAGTGACCTCAGCTGCCGCCTCACACACCACAGGTGCCCACCATTGCAAAGGCCCCACAGAGGGAGCCTAGGTGGGAGCCTTCGGAGCTCTGCCTGCTCCACCCCGTCCCTCCCACTGCACAAAGCATGCAATAGAAATGCAAATGACTGAGTTATCTTGTAATCAAGATAACCTTGTAATCATAGCAAGTTTGGCTCCGTTTGAAAAAGATAATAACAAAAGAGGAAAATCATTCACAAAACATCAGTACTTGGGGGAGGTGGGGGGTAGAGGGGGTTAACCTACTGCATTACTCATTTGTATCCTCTCTCCCCTGGTCCAAGAAGGGAGCTCAGCTTCATTACCCCTCTGACTTTAGGGCCATGGGGGCGTTGGGGCTGAAAGAAGCCCTGCCAGGCCGTTCTAAAGAAAAGCAGGAGGCCTTCGAGCCTGGGGAGGTCTGGGTGGGCCACAGCTGAGCAGAAAGTTCCTCGGGCCCAGGAAGCCCCGCTGCTGTGGTGACTTGGGGTTCCTCCCCTAGGTCTCCCCTCAAATGGACAGCAGGACCCATGGAGACTAATGAATGCTTCGGGACCTCAGGAGGCTAGGCCCAGGGCTCTAGAAGCCTCCAAAGAGCAGTGAGCAGATTGGCTGAGGCTGGGGTGGCCTGGGAAGTCCCCCCAATCTCTGTTCCTTAGGAGCCTCCATGACCTTCACATGACCCTGAGGAGGGTGAGGGAGAGGGAAGGCTCCTCAATAATGACAGACCAAATTTCCCACCAGCTGTGGCTAAGGTTTGGTCTTTTTCTTCTTAATCAAAAGAAAAGGAGGCAATGAGCCATTCCTTTCAAACCGAGCTTGCGAAATGAAATGCATAAACACGCTTCTATTATTAATCAGCAAATCACTTGCATTGTGCCTCACAGCTGACTGAGGATATCTTGGCTTTATCCATTCGTGCTATTTTTATTTTATTATATATGTATACATATCAAATATTCATTGTGTTGTATTGGTCTAAACTTATCGCACAGCCATGCCAGGCTGGGGGCTGGGGTTCAACGGTGAGCAAACTACCAGGAGCCCTGCCCCTGGGATGCTCAGTTTCTACTGGAGGGAGACAGATGTAGCAATCAGGAACTAAGAGGCGACAGGATGTGTGATGGGTCAGACAGTGGAAATGCTGCGGGGGAAAAAAGGAAAGGGAGGCAAGGGGGGCAGGTGTTTGAGGTGAGTAAGGGGTGCTGCTCCACATGGGGTGGGCTTCTTCCGGAGAAGGTGCGTCTGAGCAGGACACCAAGTGGCTGATGCGCCTGGAGGAGGATAATCTGTTGCAATGGCCCTGGGCAAGAATGTGCCTTATTCTGGGGCTGGCAAGGTGCTGCGGGCAGCTGGGGCCGGGTGGGTCAGGGACAGCTGGGGCTGGGTGGGTAAGGGGCAGCTGGCAGGTGATGTGGCATCAGTTCAGAGATGCAGCGCCCCCTTCCTGTGGTCCCTCAAAGCCATCTAGGGGGGAGGTGGGCCCCATGTGCTGAGGAGCACCTGGGAGTCTAGTGCTGGGCCCTTCCTGGGCACCCAGACTGCTCTCTTCTGCCTCCCACAGTGCTCTGCCCTCCCCAGGCCACAAGGGGGGAGGGGGCAGGGGACACCTGGCAGAGAAGGTGCTGGGACCTGCCCACCCAGGTCAGAGCGGAAAGGCCCGCCAGCTGGGACACCTTCTCAGCAGGATGAATCGGCACAGTGACCAGTTCCACGTGCCCCTGCCTGTCTTGGCTCCTGACTCACTGGTGACTCATGATTTCCCTGAGAAGCATCAGATGCTAACATTCCCCCGCCTCCAGTCCGAAGAACCTCGGGGGGAAAGGGAAGTGGGTTCATCCACAGGGTTCACCTATGGGGCCCTTCATTTGGGCAACAGAGAGGATGCTGAGTGAGGGCCTCCTGGGGAAGAAGAGGAACAGGCTACTCCTCAGGCTGGTCCCCACGCTCTCCATCCCCAGAGGGGAAAGGAGGAGGGGCAGAGCAAGTGGCAGGCCCTGTAGATGGGAGAGTCTACAGGCAGCAGAGGACTGGCTTCTTTGAGAGACCCCGGCCTGCGACCAAGGTGCTGGTAAGCAGACGAAGCCACCGCCCCCCCTCCGGTTCTAAGGCCTGTGGCTACTAAGTGGCTGGGGCAGGACTCCAGGGGAGTCCAGAACTGGCAGTGTCAGGGTGGAGCAGGAATGGTGCACACAGGGGCACACAGCCATGGGAAGGGTCCAGAGAGAGAAACTGGACAAGCTCCAGGCACAGCTCTGGTACCACCTCCCCAGCCCCTGCCTCTGCACCCCAGAGGAACCTGGGCCCCTCCCCGTAGGCCAACCTCTCAACAGTCCAGCTCCCTGGCCTGACATCCCAGACCTGCAGTGCCTGTCCGATCTCCCCTGGGGCCAGAGCCACACGCGTGGGCACCTAGACCATCCACTAAAGCCAGGCCCCTTCCAGCTGCTCTTTGTTAAATAGTTAGTCAACATCGATGAGGCGCACACACCAGCTGTCCCCTGGCCCTGGGGCCCAAACTGTGATGGTACCTGGCTACTCACCACCCTGATTACTGTCTCTTCTGAAACCTACAAGATTTATAGTCTACGCCACACAACTATGAACATATTTGAACTGTCTTACATATTTTTCATATTTGTCTCTTTCAGTGTTCTGGAAGTTCCTCAAAGACATGAATCATAGCGAATAATTCTTTAGTAGCATTCCCTCTTCCCAGACACAAAGCTGAATGCTCCTTGGTGTTTAGAGAAAAGCTTTGGGACTCCCTTTGTACACATCCATTCATTCAACCATGAATGTCAGGCACTGTGCTAAATCCTGAGAATTCAGGAATGAATACAACATCTCTTACAAGGGCCTTACAAGCTGTGTGGCCTTATACAAGTTACTCGCCCTCTCTGAGTATTAAGTGAGGATGATCATATCTGTTTAAAAGGACTATGGTGAGGATTAAATGAAATAATCCTCATTCAGGATTACCTGCTTAGGTCAGAGCCTGGCTCATGATCTCTTACTGGATGTTAATAATTAATATTTTTACTTGATGAATCCGTCACATGTATGGGGGGATTGGGGTGGAGCAGGGGAATCCTTACACATAAGATTAAGGGCTAAATTAGAGAATTACTGGGTGGGAGATATTAGATGAGAAGTGAATGGGCCTGGATAAGTCAAAGAAGAGAAGCCAGATCCTCTAAGTCTTAGAGTCTAAGAGGTAAACATTTCCAGAAAGTACAGGTGTCAAAAAGAAACAGACTAGAAAGAAATGGGCAAAGGAAGAGAGTGAGAGGGCAGCGCTGTGTCCCTGGGAGACGCTGGGGAAGGGACAAGAAGCTACTATCTACCACTAGGGTCAGTGAGCAAGCAAGGCTCCCAGGGTACAAATGAGGGCGGCCCCATCTCAGACTCAGTTTGACATGCTTGACAGGGTCAGCACCCAAGAGGGAGCCTCCTTCAGTTTTGTCCCCTTGGTGCCTTGCTGCCTCCCCCTCATCCCAACCCTGCAGCAGGTACTCGGTAAAAGCTTGCTCTGACCAGCAAAACTGTTGTTCGGACAGCATAGGACACACCCCAGGTGGCTGTCAGCTCAGCTCCTTCCTCCTCTCTAGGGCACCCTCTCACTCCGGATCCATCCTCCATCCCATGGTCCCCATCTCCAGGGCTGTGCTGTTCCTCCGGGCGGTGGGACCGAAGTCTCTATCCCTGGTGGGGGACATTGGCTTGGTGATGATGGCACTTGGAATACATACTTTGGACATAGCACCAAGTCAGGTTGTACTTTTCCTTGACCCAGTTTCTTAACCTCAAGTCTCAGGCCGGCACGCAGGCGGCCCAGATTGGCGCCCGGGAGACGCAGGAGAGGAAGGTGAGGGAAGACAGCACACCGCACCGGACAGTCTGCTCTGCAAAGGCGGACAAACGTCCAGCTCAGCTCCTGGCCTGTGCAGCCACACAGAAAGCAAGAGGGCAGCGCTGTGCAGAGGTGCTGAGTCCTAGGAAGCCAGAGCCCGAAGGACACTGTGGGCTGGGGACCAGAGGAGAAGCAGGATTGGACTGGCAGAGAGGCGGCTGAGAAGCCATGCAGTGGGGACACTGGGTGGGTAAAGGCACAGCCTCAGGACAGCCGTGTTGTAGGTCCGAGACCCCTGCCTGGCTGACAACAGCAATTCCCTCCTTAAAGAGTGGGGCTCAGGCCCAGACTGACCCCAGGAGTGAGACTTGTGTTTGGGGAGGAGGCCCTTCCATTTCCTTCAACATGACAGATGGAAAAAGCCTCCGTGGCAGGTGCCACTTCAGGAGTGAAGGGTTCCTTCCTCACCTGCCCGGGTGCAGGGAGCTGGCACCCAGCTCTCGGGCCCCTCTGGGAACCTGGGAATTGTCTCAGGGGAGGAGAGTCAACTGGGCCAAGGTCACACCCTCTTCCAGAGGCAGAGCACATCCAGTGACTGAAGACTCAATACAGAGGCATGAAGGCCTGACTGCGGGGCTCCCAATGGGGTGGCCAGGGCCTTTGCGGGGACAGCACATGGCTCAGTTTCTCCCTAGGCTCAGTCTCCTTTCTTCAGGTGTAGATTCAAGAACACATCTTACTACTCAGCATGCTGCTCGCATCTCTGGTTGAGGGACTGCTTTCCAGGAACCCCTCAGCAAGTCCCCACTAAAACACTGAAAGAACGCTTAAAATGTGTATCGATGCCTTCCTAAACGGGGGAATAATCTGGCAAGGAATGAAGTAGTAGATGAGTTCTAAGCCAGTAGCTGCCTTAGGGATCTGCCAATCCCCATAATTCATGCCTTCCTTTTAAAGGCCATTATATTATTATAACAAGCAAGTGCTAACCCAATGGAAGCTGTCTCACTATATTATATTAGACAAAATGTCTTAAAGCATTACTAGAAATAAAGCCACTATATTATAATAAAAGATTCCGTTCATTAGGAAGACGATAGATCTAAACTGTATGCATCTAATCATATCACTCCAATCTGCACACATACAAAAAAAACTGATAGGAGAAACTGATAAATCCACTATCATGGAGGAAGATTCCATCACACATCTTTTAAAAATTGATAGATCAAACAGAACAAACAGAAAACATCAGTAAGGATACAAAAGAATCATATTTTTTAAGTATACACAAAATAGTTATAAAAATCAACCACCTACTAGACCACAAAGCAAATCTCAATAAATTCTCAAAGATCAACATTATAAATACCATGTTGTCCTACTACAATGCATTTGGGTTCAAAATTCAAAAAGATAACTAAAGCCCTAGCCAATTTGGCTCAGCAGGTAGAGCGTGGGTCTGCAGACCAAAGGGTCTCGGGTTTGATTCTGGTCAAGAGCATGAACCTTGGCTGCAGGCTCCTCCCACACTGAGCCCTAGTCAGGGCTCATGCAGGAGGCAACCAATTGATGTGTTTCTCTTACATCAATGTTTCTCTCTGTCTTCCCCTCTCCCTTCCACTCTCTCTCTCTCTCTCTCCTCTAAAAAAAAAAAAAAAAAAAAAAAGTCAATGGAAAAATATCCTTGAATGAGGATATAACAACAACAAAAAGATAAGTTTTTTTTTTTAAAGGAAGTATTTGGAAATTTTAGAGCATTTCTAAACTTATGAGTGAAAAAAAGATAATAGAAATTAGAAAATACTTGAAATTCAAAATAATGAAAGTACTTCTTGTAGTTACTATGTGTATGACCTTGAACAATTACTTAGCCTCACTGTGCCTTAGTTTCCTCACCTATAAAATGAGAGCAGTAATAGTATCCATTACTTGTTAGAATTCACTTGGACCAGGACCTGGCATGTAGTAATGCAATATAATTCTGAGTTGTTATCATCATTATTTCAAAATTGAATGGCTATACCTAGAGAACTATTTAAAGGACATCACATAACCTTACAAATTTGCATTAGAAAATAATGAAGACTAAAAATTAGAGAGATAAGCATCCAACTTAAGAAGTTAGACAAAGAACCGGCCTCAGGGTCAGGGTGGCTCCATGAAGTACTAACCAATGGTGAGGCCAAGTGCTGCAGTGTGGGTAGGACCACACATGGGAGAGGTGAGAGGAGGCGGTGCCATATCTCTGCACCTCTGCTGCTGCCTTCTTTAGTTCTGGATGTGCCCTAACCCAAGCTTATCCTTCCCTCAAGGACCCACTCAGGTTCCACCTCCTCCAGGAAGCCTACCCTGACTACTTCAGTCCAGTCGTGCCTCCCTCCTCGGACATTTTAACACTTGCTTCATAGCTATCTCGTGTGGTCATTTTGTTTCCCCAAACAGAATTCAATCCCCCTGAATACCAGGACCACATTGTTCTGGCACCCTTCCAGAATCAGGCACATATAGGCTTTGCTTGCTTCATTGGATTAACCAGGTCCCTGGAATAAGGCCAGGGGAGGTGGTGTCTGAGACCTAGGGGCCCAGGGTCTCTGTGTGAGGGAGGATGAGAACAACTGGAATGCCCACTGAACCCCGAGCAGCTAGCCCATCCACCCAGGACCGGGGAGGGCTTGCCAGAGCAAGCAGTAGCAGTTGAATTGACATTTGCCGTGGTCACTGATATTCTCCCACTTTTGATAAGACGGCAGGGATCCCTGTAGCCCCTTGGGTTCTGGGTAGATGCCAGCAGGAGGCAGGAACCCAGAGCCACCCTGCTGAGGAGCAAGTGCAGCAGGGGAGGGCTGCATCAGGCTACGTGGGGCCCTGCTGTCCTTGACCATGGACATGGTTAAGGGAGGGGGCAGTAACCAACTGAGCAAGCAGGCCCAATGGGCTCCAACAAGTCAGGACATTCTCGGGAAATGTCCTTTAAAGCCACAGCACCATGCTCTTCACCTGCCCCCCACCAGGAAGAACACTGCCTCCTGCCTCGGACATACCAGAGCAGTGGCGGTCTGGAAGCAAATGTCCAGACAAGGGACCTCACATCCCCAGCCCTGATACATGGAAGGAGGTGGCTGGCTTTCCTACTGGCACTAGGGTCTGGCAGCAGCCTCACTCTCCCTCTCCCACGTGGGCGGCCCAGAATGGGGGCCACAAATGATGAAAAGAAGGATTGTTGTATTACTTGGAAGTTTAGGGGATAAATGGGATGTTTACACCTCGAGAGAGGCGTGTTGTTTTCTATCAGCCTGGGGGAGGCACGGTGAGCAGTGAGCATGCGGAGACACTGGCCGCAAAGGAGAAACCTCCAGCAGAAAGGAGAGGGGGCTCTTTGCAAAGGAGGTTCTGAGAGGCGCTGGTTCCCAGGCCCTGAAACCAGGCGGAGTCACTAACCCTAAGCTCTCCTCCTCAGCAGGCAGGGCAGAGCGGGCCTCAGCCTCCGTGACAAGTCCCACTGCTCCTTCCGTTAATGGAGTTTGCTGATGGATTAGGGGATCAGGGGGGAGGAGGATGCAGAGCACAAGGAAGGGAGAGTTACTCCTGGGGCAGGTCTGACCTTCTGCGGAAGGATGGGAAAGGACCGTCTGTTTCAGAAGGGGTCAGGCTGTGAGTTTCACAGACCCAGAGAGTTCCAAGTTCACCCTCGCTGTCGCATCACATCAGCGCACTATCCCCCCGACGCTCCTGGGGTCCCCACCAGTTCAGGGCTCGCCAGGCAATCCACTCCGGTGTTGAGCCTCCTTCTCCCGGGAGCCTGCCCTCCAACCATATGGCATGGCGCTGCAGATCTGGGGGACATCCATCTGGCCCCTGCGGCCACTGGGGACCGTCAAGCGGATTGACCGTCAGCGCGGCCACTCCGAATTCTAACCTGTCCCCAATTTGTCACAACCGAACAAAGTTGCTGCGCCCCTCGGGCGGGCCGCGCTGGGCAGGCGCTCTCTTCTGGCTGGGAGGAGAGATGCGCTTTGGGGCACCAGCCACCATGGCCAAAACCTACCATAACGCGGAGGTGCCCGGGGCTAAGCGCAAACCCCACGGTCACCCACCCCCCGGTCACCCACCCCGGGACGCGCCAGGCTGGACGCCGCAGACGCCACCCGGGCTCGGCGCTCCCGCCCGCGCGCGGACTCTCTCACCTCTTGATGTAGTTCCTGCCGTATAAGATCTGTTGCAGCAAAGTCACCAGGGCGAAGGCGCAGATGAAGATGAAGAGCAAAGTTCGGTTCCCCAGCAAGTCCCTGTTCACCGAGGGGTCCGCGTAGCGCATCCTGGCGGCCACGGGCGCGCGGTGGGGCGTGGCGGGCGCTGGCGCCCGGGGTCCCCGCAATCGCGCGCGCGAGGGTCCGGGAGCGGGATGCACACGACCGACTAGGCAGTCAGGCGGACGAGGACTTCTTGGGGCAAAGTTTCCGGCTGGCGTAGCGGGCAGAGGGGGCGACCGAGCATCGCCAGCACCGGGGCAGCGTGCAGGGCAGGGCTGGCTGCAGGGAGCTCGGCGGCACCCGGGCCTTCCCTCCACCGCCTTCACCTCCACGCGCCGGTGCCCGGCATCTGCCGATTTCCCGGCGGCGAGGAGCAGCTCCCGGCGCCCCAGCGAAGGGCTGCCCCTCCCGCGGAGGTGGCGGCCAATGAGGAGCGGGGCCGGGCGCCGTCCGCCCGCCCGTGCGGCTCGGAGCGGCTCGGAGCGCGCGCACCGCCCCCTCCGGTCGGCCGGATCGCGGTCACCCTTCGCGGCGCCCGGCCCGGGAGCGCCGGGTCCGATCCCTGCAGCAAGGGAGCGCGGAGGTTGGCCTTCGGTCCTGCGGGTGGGAAGTCGGGGGACAGGACGCCCGGACAGTCTGGCTGTCGGGCGGTGCAGAGGGGGAGGGGAGCCGGGTTTGAACAGTAGAATTTAAAAAAAAAAAAAAAAAAACGGGGCAGGAAAGGAGAGGGAGGCCGGCTGCGGCGCCGGGCTCGCTGGAGGGGAGCATTTGCATGCGGCGCGCCGGGCACTGAGTCACCGCGGCCTGGGCCCCGCGCTCGCGGGGAGGCTTCTCCGGAGGATGCGGAGCAAGGTCAGCCCTTCAAGGACGCGCGCGGCTCCTGCATGCTGATGGCCCCCGGCGCCCGGCTCCTGCCAGGAGGCAATCCTTGGGCTCTCGCCTCCTCTCCCTCCCAACTGCAGCTCTTGGCTGCTCATCAAAGACCTTGTTGTCACCGAGACACTGGGACCTTGTCTCGTCGCTGGAACCACTCGTAAATCTTGGGCCGGGCAGCTGGCCGCCTTCGAGGACCACAGTCCCCGGAGCGTTACTAAGTCCCTAAGTAGAAAGGTTTGTACTTCAAGAGTGCATACCAGGGAAAATAAACACAAATGCAGAGTCAAGACGTGCCTCTTCAGAAATTCTAACCCCTGAATGCGCTCCCCTTGCCTCTCCCGGCCTCCTCCCCATCCCGCCCCCAGGCTAACGACCGCCCTGTCATCCCGACAGGCAGCCTCCCCGCGCCTGAGGGTCACAGTGCCCGCGGGGCGTCGCCACTGAGCCCTGGCTGGAAGATTTTGGGGCGCCCCTTCCCAGGGCCTCCAGTCTCTGGGTACAGGGAGGGTCTTCTAGAATCAGGTCAGAGATTCAACTCTGATAGCATCAAGAAAAGGAACTTTGGCGGAGAAGTGCCCAGACTCCAATGCTCTGGCCTTGGCATTTAATAGTTTCCTCTTTTTAAAAGAACATGTGTATTTTTATTGACTTCAGAGAAGAGAGAGAGAGAGAGAGAGAGAGAGAGAGAGAGAGAGAGAGAGAGAGAGAGAGAGAGAGAGAGAGAGAAACATCAATGATGAAAGGGAATCATCAATGGACTGCCTCCTGCACACCACACACTGGGAAGGGAGCCTGCAACCCAGGCATGTGCCCTGACCAGGAATCAAACGGTGTTCTCCTGGTTCATAGGTCAATGCTCAACCACTGATCCTCGCTGGCCAGGCCAGATAGGGTTTTTAACTAAAAAAAATAAGACATAAACATTTATATGGCCCATTATTATAACAAACCTGATATTTGTTTGTGTCTTACACATCAGAAGTGCTTGCTCTTGCATATATTAGTTCATTAGCGCATCCTAGCCTCTGGCTGTCCTACCAAGAAGTCTTTGGAGTCAGAAATGCGGCTCTTTCTCCCATGCACACAGGCAGGGCTGGCTTCCTGTGGGAGGAACCAGTGCCTACTCTTAACCCCACTCTTGGCTTACTGGTCCATTCTTGCTGTCTTCCAATTCATGATAAGTTTTTTGAACAAGGAAATCCTCACTTCCCTTTGCCCTGGGTGACACAAGTTATGTGACAGGTCCCAGTTGGCAGAGTTCCCATTTTTTGCCTAGCTGGTCCTCACCTGCAGAGTTCATGAGTACCAGCATCATTTCTCCAGGCAAGGTACCCTTGTTTCTCTATTTTCCTCTTTATATTCTCCACCCTCATCAGGTACCCACTCTGATAGTTGTCTCTAAATGCATACTTCCTTGGGAGGGGAGAAGGGTAGAATCTATTTGAAAGTAATAAACCCATATTATTCTAAAAAAAATACATCTTGCTGTGTTTTCATAAGCTGAACACACCCATGTAACCAGGACAAAGACCAAGAAAGAAAACATTATCAGCCCCCGGCCCCAAACTCCCTCCTTCCTTTTTCTAGTTACCATGGACTCAGTGGTAGCTACTATTTGACTTTTTAGCTTCAAGGATCAGTGCTTCCTGTTCCTGTACTTTATACAAATGGCATCATGCATTAGATATACTTTCACATCTGACTTTTGTTCACCACCAATTGTGATTCATGCACATGTTGTGTGTGACAGGCAGAGTTTCATAGGATGGCCCCCAAGATTCCATCAGCCTCTCTTGTACACACACCTTCTCGAACATTAGTCAACCGGATATTCACTAGGTGCTGCTGTGACGTCCTTTTGCAGGTGTAATTAAGGCCAGTGTTTGAGGAGACTGTTCTCAATGGACCTGATCACATGAGTCCGTGGCTTTTCTTGGAGAAAGAGATTCGAAGTATGAGAGGGATGGACATGAGGGAAGTTCTACATTGTTGGCTTCAAAGACAGAGGGGTCCACCCGGCAAGAGATGCTGCTGGCCTCCAAGAGCCTAGACAGGCCCTGGCCCACAGCCAGCAAGGAAATGAGAGCCAGTCCTCCAATCACAAAAGACCCTGGATTCTGCCAACAACCTGGATGAGCTTGGAAAAGGATTGTGGATGAAAAATGGCGACATACCAACCCTGGCAAGCTCAGGGGAGGGCTGTTTCAAAGACTCAAAGACCAAAAGGAACCACATAGGATGGTCTGAACATAAAGATTCCTAACTAAAAGAAAGCCACGGCAGCAGGCACATCCCAGGCCTGATACTTCCTTGACAGAAATAAATCTTTATTTTTTAAGTGACCCTGTCTATTATCTTTTTGCACCTAAGAATGTCAGATTAATTTCCTTTTCCAGACCGCTCAGGGTATACCCTCCACACCAGAGAGGCCACAGGGCCTCTCATTGTTATCTTGTTCCCCAAATGCCATCTCTATGTGCTGTAACTGTTGTTAACTATCCTATACCCACCAATGTAAGAGAAGTGTTTATCTCTTCGTTTTAATCTACCACCAATGTATTTCATGTAACTCCCCTTACATCTCCTTCTTTGATTCTAATATATAAAATAAGCTGTGAAACAGCCATTCTCTGGAGCATTTTGCTTCCCGGCAATTGACTCAAACTCATAAAAAATTCTCTCCAGGTTTGGACTTTCATACTTGGATAGGATCCTGCAATCCAGCCACCCACACCTTAAATTTAGCCCATGGGGCCCTTAGAAAACCTAGCTACATCGTGCCCAGATTTAAGGCCTACACACCTGTGAGCTGGAAAATGTGTTTTATTGTCAGCCCTAATTTTGTCTTTTGTCATTTGTTTCATAGAGATAGAACACTAGCCTATGTGTTACAGTTTAGATAGTGTATAGACACAGTTAGAGTATGTTCCATTTTATTGCTGTACAGTGTGCCACTGTTGGACTGCACATAACTTCTTCACCCATCCTTCTGCTAATGGACACGGGTAGTTCCTGCCATGAATTTCCAGTGCATGTCTTTTGCTAGGTATTGGTATTTAGAAGTGAAATTTCTGGGCCATAGAATGTGTGTATGTTCAGCTTTAGTGACTACTACCAAACAGTTTTCCAAAATATAAGTTATTTTTCCAGACTTGCTGTGACCTAATTGGAATTGGTCCCCACCCTCACCAACACGATCATTAACTGGCTAGTCTAATCACAAACAGCCCACTGAGCCACGAGCCAAAATAGCCCAGGGAAAGTAACAGCTTTGAACCCTGGCACTGACTCTCCTCTATGGCCAGGTCAGCCATGAGAGTTAGCGGGGAAGAAGGCGGGTGCTGACATTCTCGCAGTTAGAACCTCGCGGCAGTCTGCAGTGTGGGATGGATTTGGATCACTTGTTTCTCTGCAAACAACCAGCACTGTCCAGCGCACCTCTGCTGACGCTGCCCTTCTAATCCTGAGGGTGTTTCAAATCTGACTGTCTTCACAGCAAGTCAAAGAAGCATCTTACTTAACATGCACACAGACACAAGCATCTGGGGTGGGTCAGACCCCAAGATCTTGAAACATGGAGGTCTGTAGTCCCTGTTGTTGCTGTTCACATGGATCTGGTTCCCTTTCAAGCCGAAAGCATATTCTGATTGTAGAGCTGCCGCAAACACTCAGCAAGCCTTGCAAACAAAGGAGTAAATACATGCCTTAAGCACCAGAGTCAGCGAACACCATTTTTACACCCTAATTGCCAGAAATGGGGACAGCTGCATCATTGTTTCAGACACACACTCGCGCACAATTAAGCCAAGAACACATGTCAACACTGGCACAAGCTGCTAAATTGCTGATAACTGATGGGCACTGCTCACGCTGTGCGCACTGTCTCCAATATAAAATGGAAAGACTTCTTTTTAACCAGGACCTCCGAAGTTTTTGATGGTTTAAGAAAGCCAGGTTTTGTGTCAGATGGCCAGATTATGTAAGTGACAGCCCACCCACGTATTCAAGGAGTTTGTGATAAGTACATCATGCTGTTCTTGTGCCTCTTTATATTTGCGTTAACAAGGCAAGCTTCAAGAGGCTGACTTCTGGGGTGGGGACACTGCCTGTGAGGAGGGGGTTTTGCAGCCACTAAACAGAAATGCCCCTGACAACTCCATACTTGAGAGCCAGGGTCTGCCATGGTCTGGTCAACTGCAGACACTGGACTCTCCTTCATCAGCCTTGTGTTCAATAAGTTATTATTACCAAATAGAACTGTCATTTAAGCCCTTGTTCAGTTGCCTTACAAAATGACAATTGTGTTTTGAATAACATTAAATAACCTTGAACATGGGTATGAAATCACCTTTGGCCTTCACATCTCCAACCTGAGAAACATCCTTCCCTGTTTTTTCATCCTTTCTATATATTTACTTATTTATATTTTCTTTTTCTGTTTTTATTTTACTTTTAATTATAGTTGACATTCAATATTATTTTCACATCCTCCTCTATCCTAGCAACACCTCCCAAATATTCCTCTCTGCATATGCCCCAATCTTCTCAGTTTGTTTCAAAGGGTAAAGATAGTATTATTATTATTATTATTATTATTCCCTAACGGTTTATGCATCCAATGCATTGCAGTGCAGAAAGATTCATGTTCACCATGGGTATGTCAGACTCCCACTGGTAGCTAGCAACAGCAACACTTTACCACACGGTCACATCTAGATGACATGGTGGCCAAAAGGGACCTGGAGTCGCCTTCACTCACTGTCAAGGTCGAGCCCTGAGTTAGAAACACTGGGATCAGGTTCTGCCCTTTGAGGAAAAATACTGACAAGTTCAACCACGAGAATGTTTGTCATTTCTGATCCTGTGCCACCCCTGGACGTGTTCAGGTGGTGGCCTGTACAATGCTAGCAATTCAAAAGAATGCCCCATACACATAACTGCTCAGAGATGCTTACTGCTCCCTGCGTACCTGAGAAGGGAGAGGAGATGAGGGTTCCACTATGGCCATCCCCGTCTAAAGCACCAGGGGAGGTTCCCAACGCTAGGCCATGGCCACAGCAAAGCATGTGACATCTCACCAAAAGAACCCGCCCTCCTAGGTTCTCAATAAAAGCTCCCGGCGTTCAGTAGACATGGTGGGGGCATCAACTGAGGGATTGTGTGCCAAGGAGACGAGAACCAGCAAGCCATCGCCTATGCCTTTCAAGGAGTCTGCAGTGCAATGAAGTCAGACAGACAATACCCTATAACGGGGTAAGTATGCCCAAGTCTAACCCAAATTAGGGAAAGGGAGGGAGCAGAATGGTAAGGATGGTGACCTGAATTATGATGGGTAAGGACAGCCAGCAGGTGAAGGAGTGGGGTGAGGTGTGCTGGGCAGAGGGGAAAACATGGGCAATGGTTGTCAGGGGAAGACACAGCATAGTTGGCTCTGCGTGGCTAGAGAGTGTGGCTGGATAGGTGGGCAGGAGCCCGGAGCATGGGAAGTTGGGACTTTATCCAGGGATCCATTCCTTGCAAGATGTTAAGTTGGGAAACGATATGATCAGATGTGCTTTTTAGATAAATCAGTCTGCAGGCTGGTAGGGAAGAGTGAGGGAGAAATGATAGAAAAGGCGTGGATGTGATGGTTTATCTTTCTTTTCCCTGAGAGATCTGACACCTCCTGCTGCTACAGCCTCCCACCCCACTGGTACTTCCCACCTCATTATGGTTCCAACCTGAGATTGGACTCCCTGCCTTGTTACAGGGAGGCAAGGAGGACAGGCCGAGGGTCACTGCCTTATAAAACTTGGAGCCGTGGTAAGTGCTTCAGCACCCAATCTGTTTGACACTCATGGAAATCCTATGAAGCGTGGCCAACCAGGGCCGGCCCCCTGAGCACCAATGGCCTCGGGGCTTGTCTCTGGCTCATGTTTTTTGTGAGTGGGTACCTGAGAAGAGAAAGGGGTGAATGTCCCACCATGATCTGGGGTTCCTCCTGTTCCACAGGTTCCTGGTGCAAAAACACCCTTTTCTCCCTCCCTTTGAAACCCTGCTGCTGGGAAAGCTTCCGATAGCTCACATGTGTATTCTGGTGCTCCCTCTGAGGAGCAGTTTAACTGAAGCCTCTACCCTCTGTGCCCGCATGAAAGGTCACGTCCATTAGAACTGCACCCTGAGCACCATCAGGAACCCCACGGGTGACCATCCCCGTAACCCCATCCTCATCCATCTTCTGTGTGATCTAATGGGGAGAGGTTTTCTAGAGGAACCCGTACCTGATGCTAAAATAGACATCAGTGGAAACAGGATTTTTTAAAAATGTTTTATCATCCAACACTGTCAATACTTATGCACAAAAAATAAGAGAATTGGTGTATTCTGCCTGAAAACCCAAAACACAGATCACTGGCCATAGTATGGTCACCAAGACGCCAGCCTACCTTGTTATGTTGTGGGTTTGTTCAAACGGTCATTACTGGCAGGTCAGGTAGGCAGTGCCATACCCCAGAGACCAGCAAGCTTTTCGGAAAGGGCCAGACAGTAAATTCTGCCGGCTTTGGGGCATATGGTGTCTGCTGCATAGGACTCTGATGTTGCAATGAAAGTTCACATACGGAAACGAATGGGCCTGAGCAGAATTGGCCCACACCATGTGATACACAGAGTCCTGTGCAAAAAGTCCTACCCACTCACCTAAACAGTCCCAGGAAAAGGCATTCCCATGTTTAGGCATTATGTCTGCAAAGGCCAATAAACCATAACATGGCAATCCATTATCCACTGTCAGTGTGTTAACACAGATCCTTTATCTTTGAGGTGCAGCCTGGAGATCACGGGATAATGTTTCCATCCAATAAGGACCCTCCATGTTTGACCAGCTGTCTCATCATACACGCTCCTGCCATCTGGGACTTCTGAGCATAAGTATGGGTTGTGTTCCTTGTGTCCTAAAGATCAGTGTGTCAATTAAAATCTTTTGACTAAAGTAACAGGAGCTGTAGAGAAATTTATTTTCCCACATATCAGAAAAACTAAGGGAGGGTGGGTCCCACAATTGGCTAACCAGTATTTCTAGAACCCTGGTTCTTTCCATTCTCTGCTCTGCCATCTAAAGTATAGGCTTCTGTCCTGGCTGGGTGGCTCAGTAGGTGAGAGCATCGTCCCATATACTGAAAGGCTGTGGGTTCAATTCCCAATCAGGGCATATGCCCAGGTTGCAGGCTCAATTCCCAGTAGGGGCATGCAGGAGACAGCTGATTAATGATTCTCTCTCATCATTGATGTTTCTATTTATCTCCCTCTCCTCTCTTCCTTTCTGAAATCAATAAAAACAAATAAATAATAAAAGAGCAGCACTTTTCCCCACGCATTTACCCTTTCCTCTTTTTAACGGAGCATGGATGCTGTGATGGAGTAGTGCTGATGATAGAGAAACGAAGGAGTGAGGACATATGCCCTTCAGCACCCCAGAAACATTTCAGAACCATATACAGGGACACCATGGCCCTGTCTTCTGCCCATCCCCCCATATGCAAGCACGCACATGTGCATGCACGTGTGCACATGCCCACACACACACATACACCAAGCTCATTAAGAAGCCAGGCAGCAGGTCAGCCAACTTACAAGTGTGGAATTAGATGGTTTATTGTCTGAAAGCCTGTTTGGCTGCAAAGGCTGTGGCAGGCTGGAGAGAGTGGCTGACCGTGCCCGAAGTGTGGGGGTCCTGCAGAACATGGGGAGATGCAGGACAGGGAGCAAAGAGGGGACCTGCTTTAGGACACAGCATTGTGAGCTCACGAGAGACCTCGAACTCACTGCTGTCCTCACAGGCACCCTGCACATATAATACCCTCGATCAAAGTAGGAGTCTGTGAAGGTTAAATGTAAAAATGTAAGAGCATTTTGTAAACTATAAAGCTATCCATGTTGAAGGTAAACAACATGACTTACTGTGGCCTGACATAAATGTTGATTTCACAAATGTTGAGTCTCAACAAGTTTATGTCAGTGGTCAGTTTTCCCGTCAGCGCTTAGCTACTCCCCTTCCCCGGGGTGGACTCTCCAGCATCCCCACAGAAGCCAGACCAGGATCTGCCCACTTCACTGTCCTCCCACAAAACTATCTCATCTCCTTAACACACACCTTCAGCAAGTCTGAAGCTTAACTGTCCGAAGGTTGCCTGTGAGCCTAAAGCTAACCAAGGAACTGTGAAACCCTGGAAAGAGCACAGACCTAAACTCAGAAACGTAATTCCAGGTCTGGCTCTGCCACTAACTGGCCTTCTGAATTCAGGCCCGATTAACCTATTGGCAACCTTGGACTTTTAGCCTAAACAATAAAGAGGGATGTGGTTCTTAATTTTCCCCAACATAGAAAACTTGCCTTCAAAGCAAAAGGGAGCCCCTTCTTGGCCTAAATGGCAGCCTCTTGGCACCCTTGCATTCTGAGAGGGCTTGGAAACCACTGGGCTAAATGAGCCCTCAAGGACACATTCATCTTTAAAATTCTCTAACCCAGCCTCTACGTCTAAGATAATAACTTCATGCTGAACTCCTTCCTCGACTCGTTTGTGTTTGAGGAGGAATTCCCATGGCTCGATAACCTTATAAATGTGGAATTTTAGGCACTACATATGTGAAGAGGTGATTGGCAACTCCCTGGACCCCATAAAATCATTCCACTTGAGTTATCCATTCAGCTTTCATGTGGAGCCTTAAGGGCCGGAAGTGGTTAATGGGATTTTTCCTGGGGGTGAGTGACCTCATGGCTTTTCCATTTGTAGTCAAAGGGTGGGTTCCCATCTGATCCCTAGTTAACCACGAGGCCCAAGGAGGACAAGCAAAGGCCACCTCTCATGTGGGGAATGGGAATTAAAATCAGCTTCAGCTCTGAGGAACAGAAATCCCCCAAATGACAGGATGTAATAGAGACACATTTTTTCTCTGTCATATAACAGATATTGAAAACGTCTTTGAAAGTCCAGTTAGCGAGACGGGGGAAGAGATTAAGAAAGGTTGCTCTTTCTCCCTCTACCTGAGTCCCGTATCGATCTAGATCCAAAGGAAGTGAAGAACACAGTCTTCCCGCTGGGCAGGAGCAGGAGGACCTGTGACCAACAGTGGCTCCCAGGTCAGGAGCGAGTCAACCACAGGAAGGTCAGCAGTTCCCAGAATTGAAATTCAGGGATCTGTACATGGACCCAGACTCCTGGGAATCTTACCCGGATATCTTCAGATATACTTAAAGGTAACATTTAATGCCATCTGAATAGTTGCAGATGACAGCTGCTTATGTGATAGTATGAGTATGAACTTTAAAAATACTTTTGGACTCCATGACTGTACGATACGAAATTCCTTTTTTAAAAGTGTAACATATGTGCAGAAAAGTGCACAAACCACGGCGTGCGGCTCCAGCGTGAAGACACCCATGTAACTACCTCGAAGAAAAAAGCAACAGCCTCGCCAAAGCCGGTTTGGCTCAGTGGTAGAGTGTCGGTCTGAGGACTGAAGGGTCCCAGGTTCGATTCCGGTCAAGGTCATGTACCTTGGTTGCTGGCACATCCCCAGTAGGGGGTGTGCAAGAGGCAGCTGATCAATGATTCTCTCATCGATGTTTCTAACCCTCTATCCCTCTCTCTTCCTCTCTGTAAAAAATAAAAATATATATATTAAAAAAAAAAAGCAAGAGCCTCCCAAACTAATGTGCCACCTGAAGTTTTTTCCTTGTGTCCACTTTCCCCCCAACTCTACCCTCACCCCATCTTCTCTTCTGTGCACCTCCCTTCACAGGCGTCCCAGATAACCCGGGGGAGGTGGCAATTCTTTGAGGCTGTCTGACCTTCTGGCGCAGAGAAAATAGCATGACCGTTGGAGCTAGACTCACCAAGATCCCAACCTCAGCTCTTCCGCTCACTCGCTCTGTGAATCTGGGCGAGAGATGTAGCTTCTCTAACACCGACCCCAAGTGCTGTCCTGAAGGTCAAATCTGCTGGTTCTTGTCCTTCCCACGAGAAGCTGCATATGCTGGGCCCTGTGACGCAATGTTCTTTCCATTTCACAGATTCACACCATGATGCCCCCGAAATGAAATGCCCTGTCCAGCATCACCCTGCACATCATGGGCAGAGTGCAGGACGAGAGGCTGGGCCAGTGCAGGACCTGGAGCTGCCCCCTCCTGGCCCAGAGGTTCTGAGACCCGAAGAGAGCCTGCACCTGCCCACAGCCCGTGGCCTTCCAGACGTTTGTAGGCCCAGGGGTGCCTGGTTCTTTAGCAGACTCATTGACATCCTAATATTTGCCTCAGCCTCACCAGAAGTTTTCCTAAACAGACACACAGATGCCAACCTTATGACGCTTGCTAATAAAAACTCCCTTAGCAGGATTGGGTTCCAGTGGTGTCTAATAATAACTGCAGACCCAAAGCAGTAAATAGCTGGCCATGCAACAAAAGGGTGGGACGCCCCCAGGAGCAGACAGAGTGTGAACAGAGCCAAGCGGCATGGGCAGCCTGGGCAGGGACAGGGCCCGGAGCTGGCAAAGAGGGCTCCTGGCAGGACAAGGAGGGCAGGGAACCTGCTAGCAAGGCTGGGGCAGGTCGTGCCATCATCCAACAAATACTGTTAGACAATGAGTGGGTGCAGGTGCCGGGTGATCCGTGGGCAGAGGAAGACACTGTCCCTCCCTGAGATGTCCAGGCATTTCCTTAGAACGGTTGGGTCTTTTCTTATATTAGAAACGTAACCCTGAGGAGAGAGGCCCGGAGACGTGCCCAGCGTAATGGCCAGAGGACAAGGGTGGGAGAGCCCTCTGAGAGGCCGTGTGGCCAAGCCTGTGGCTTCTCCTTGTCCACCTGGAAGCCCCTCCTCACCTCGCTCAGCTCTGTCTCAGGCTCTCACCTGGTCCAGGAAGCCCCGAAACAGCAATAGCCTAGCCCCAAGGCTCACCAGGGCCGGGCACCTTCACAGTCTTCCAAGCCAGGAACGGCCACTGCGGTCCTTCCACTGAGGCTCAAACCTCGGGAAACTTGTCTGAGGTGACACGGCGTGAGAGGTGGGAATGGGCTGTAGACCCAGGGCGTCGGCATCAGCCCCAATCTGACCCACGCTGCGGGGTGCTGGCTCCCCAGACTCCCGTGCTGTCTTCCGAGCCTCTGAACCCCAGGGACCAGGGGTAGGGCTGGTGCACCCCAGGGTGTCCAGATCTCAGCTCCTCCACACGCTGTCTCCCGTCACCACTATCTCACCCTGGTCTGGCAGCACTGCTTTCCCCCCTACCTCACCTCTGGCCACCATGCTGGGGGTTTGAACGTCCATCCAGAGGATGCAGCCACCAGCCAGCGCGCAGGCCTTCACCACTTTGGCTTGCCCGCTGGTGCTGCCCAGCGCTGTGGCAGGCAGGAGTGTGGGCATGGCTAAAGCGTGAGCCCTGGAGTCACGGGCCTGGGTTCTAACGCCAACTCAGCCAGTAAGCAGACTTGCCCCCACAGTCAGAACCTATTCACAGAGCCACCCCAGTCCCTGCTTCCTTCCCGCCCCAAATGAGAGGGAGAAGATCTCCAACAGACAGCCACTGATGACTCGCCGTGGCTCCTACATCCAGGCTGTCCCCTCTGCCAGAGAAACCACCACCACTCGCCAACAGGCAACCCTACAGACGCGTGCTTCCAGCCCCGGAGCCCCCACTCCATGTCCTCTCCCCTGCAAGCCCCGTGGCCATGCTTCCAAGTGTTCAGTCCCTTTCCTGTAACTCTTCCCACTGTGTTCCTGGCAGAAGGACTTGCCTCCGACTCCCTCTCATCTGTCCTTAGGCTCCTCTCTCATTCCTCCGAAGCTGCACCAGCTCCAGCCAGGGTGGCTGACGCCCTGGCAAGAGCAGGCGGCTCTTCAGATTCCCACAATAAATCCTAGCGCCGAGCTGAGCGCCCACCAACAGAAATAAAAGGATGAGCGCCGAGGCGCTTATAGCTCACAGCTTCATCTGTATGCACTCCCCACCATGGCTAGTTTTTCGCCACAGCCTTCAACAATGTTTCTCTGCAAAGGAGGCGCCTCCGGAGAAGCGGAGGCCAGGGCAGCCGGGCTGAGGCTGGGTCAGGGACAGTGGGCCCAGCAGCCCTCCAGGCCTTCCTCACAGCAGCTGGGGGGCCAGCTCCCCAGAAAAAGAATTATTTGGCTGCGTCAGCCCCACCTCTGTCACTTATCCCAGTCCCCACTGGCACAGGGCCACTGGGCACACCATCTGCCTTCAGAAAGAGGAAAGATGACTGGAGGGAGGATGCCAGCATGTCTCCACATTCAGGGGTCGGGGTCCATATTCTTATGAAAATGAACCCTTGGCTTTCCTGGGTGCTCATGAGGAACCGTCTGGGTGTGGGTGTTTCTGGGTTTAGGGAACTGAGGTAGACACCCCATAATGCATGGAGAAGCTGAGAAGGGCTGGCACTCATTCAAAGCCCATCCTGTCTCTGCACAGAGCTGGGTGGTCTGGTCTCAGGGCCCCCAGCACCCACCCTCCTGTGCTCCCATCGAGGCTCCCGAGGGTGTGGGCCTGGAAACCACTCAGGAGCGAAGGGGTTCCTACCTGGTGTGAAAAGTCTGACTTGGAGTTGCTATAAAAAGCAGAAATAACAGCTGTGCCTCGTCAGTGTTCGTGTTCCCTGCTTCCTGTCACACTCATCTTGCAAGTTCTACTCATTTTCACATTTTCCCCCGGGTCACTTCCTCCCTCCAACGGGAATTATACTTAAAATAAGGATGCCACTCCGGGCCAGCCTGGTAGCCCGGAGGCAGCTGCTCCAGAATGAGGACTGCACCCCGAGAAGCCCCGGGTGACCACTCCCCTCATCGCCTCCCCCACTTCACCCCCACCCCCGACTCTGCAGCCGGAAGTGTGGCTGAGTGCGGAGCCTGGGGACCGCCTCCCACCTTAGAGGCTGGGATAACCTTGAAAACTTCGCTAAGCACCATTGGTCAGCAGAGCAAGAGGCCTGAAAACAGCACCGGGCCAGAGGTAGGGCCTGGATTCTGGTCCAATATATGCTGTCGGAGTGCCCGTCTCCTCTGGGTCTGAGCCCTCAACTGTAAAACAAGGATGTGTGAGAGCCCTTCCTGTGTGGGGTCCAGACCTGGAGCCTCAGCGCTCAGTCCTGCCTCCCAAATCTCCCTCCTCTCCATCCCTCGCCGGGTAGGTTTGCCAGTGGCTTAGTGAGCTGCCTGTGTATGCCAGGCTGGTCGAATGCAGTAGACTCAGACTGTTCCCCCAGCCTCCTGTCAGCCCCTACAGTCCGTTCTGCACCCCGCCACCAGCCTGCTCAATGCTGCTCTCACTGTCTAATGGGCCAGTCACTGTCCACTGCATTCAACTCCTCAGCATGGACATCGCCGTCTCACTCCACCTATCTCCACGGCTCTCAACTTCACTCACAGATATTTATTGAACACCTGCTATGTGCCAAGGAGCTCACAATACAGAAATAAGCCTTCAAGACTCGGTTTAATGGGGGGACCCCCTCCCCCAAAAAGCTTTCCCTCACTCCATCCCCTCATGCTCACCTGCAGGGTGAGCTCATCACCTCCTCCTGTGTGTGCCAGCTGCTATACCCAGCCAGATTGTGAGAGTGCTGAGAACAGCAACCTTTCTCTCCTGTATGGCTATACCAGGAGAGCTATGTTCAGTTAATGTTTGCTGAGTGTGATGGTTAATTTTGTATCCATTTGGTGAACCCACATTACCCAAATATTTGGTCAAACATTGTTCCAGATGTTTCAGTGAAGGAGTTTTTAAAGAAGAGATTAACATTTAAATCAGTAGGCTTTGAATAAAGCAGGTTGCTCTTCATAAGGAGGGTAGGCCTCATTCAATCAACTGAAGGAACTAAGGTAGTATTAATTGCAGTGATTTAGAACTGCTTGCCTTTTCTCGAAGATTATGAGGCAGCGTGTACGTACATGAGTCAGTGATGTTCAGACTCCCCTTCAAAACCATAGGTTTCCAGCGCCCACCTCCTTCCACGTGGGCCACTCCTCTTCATCTGCTTGCAAGGTTTCATTTGAAAGGAAAAGTTTCACCAAAGATGAAGGTAAGAGAATAGGGCCAGGGGCAAGGGCAGAAAGAATTTGCAAACCGTGGGCATGAAACGTTAAATCCAGGTTAGATAAACGTGTGACTCTTGATTAAACCTTCTTCTGTAACTCTGAAAAAGCAGCACCATCAGAGGGAAACAGCTTGACTGGTATTATAAAGCCTCAGTCATTAAAACAGTATGGTAGTGACACCTGAATGGACAAATTGCTAATGGAATAGAATAGAAAGCACAGAAATAGACAAAAACATGTACAGAAGCTTGCCAAACAGCGAAGGTGGCTTAGCAGATAGCAGGAAAACAGCTGCTCTGAATTAGGAAATGTTCCTTGACAGGGAGACAAATGAGAAATCGTCAAATTTCTTGAAGGAGGTAGGCTCTGAATGGGGACCTTTCTCTCCCTCTACCCATGATTTTGGGTCTGCTACTGAGCCAAAATAAAATACACTATAATTGTGTTCCTTTCTGAATTCAGTTTTGGGCAGCTGAGCTTCAGGCAGAGTTCCCGCTTCATTAAGCCTCTATCACCAAAATATTCTTCCGATCCACTTCTCCCCACTCCCCACCACTTCCCCCCACCCCCCATTCTCCCCCATGCCCACACACCCTGCCCCCACCCCCACCCCACCCCAGCTGCTCCTGGGCAGTGATGTTGAGGATCTCCAAAAGCCAAGATCCAAGCGGACATCAGAGAAAGCAGCTGTGTGACCACTGCTACGCTTGAATTCTGGCTGGCCTGGGAGGTGTCTTGGGCATTACACTTTTTAAAGCTCCCAATGTGACACTAAGGATGAGAATGGCCACTTTAAATAGCAAGGTATCTTTCTTTCTATAAACTCTGGTAAGTTATTCTCTGATGTGTGAGTGAATAAGAGCATATAAAACTAAAAGTACCTTTAAGCTACGATGCTGCCTAAATGTTATCCTAATGTCATCAGAGCCTTCAGGATGGGGACAGCAGGGGGCTGTGGTCTCCTCTCTGGGGATGCTAACATTTGTGCTGGGGCGCAGGGTTGAGGCCTTCGATGGCAAACGTTGATTTCAGAGTGACCTACCTTCTCCATGTTTTTTTTGTTTGTTTTTGTTCAATTTTTTATTGAAACATTGATAAGAAAATAAAAATTCCTGGTCAGTTCCACTGCCTGTGTGGAGTTTGCACATTCTCCCCATGTCTGCGTGGTTTTTCTCCCATATCATGAGGTCTATCAGCCTGGTCACATTCCTGCTTCTCGGCCCAACACATCCCATTACTTTTTTTTAAATTTCTTTATTGATTAAGGTATCACATATTTGTCCTCAATCCTCCATTCCAATCCCCCACCCATTCCCCAATCATGCCCCCTTCCCCTATTATCCTTGACCACTGGTTAGACTCATATGTATGCACGTAAGTCCTTTGGTTGATCTCTCCCTTTTATCCCTACCCTCCCTCTGAGGTCCAACAGTCTGACCCATGGCTCCTTGTCTCTGGGTCTGTTCTTGTTCATCGGTCTATGTCGTTCACTATTTCCCCTAGATGAGTGAGATCATGTCCTACTGGAAATATACTTAAAAGAATCAAAAATGAGACAAGCAATAAGGTAAGAATTTTGATTTTTGGTAACTTGATTATAAGCCCTTTGCTGTCTGGGACCAGATCATTTACACTACTGCCTTCTACATACATTTACAAAACATACTGAATAAACATGCGTTGAGTAGTTTGATGAAGGCCAAAATAAGATATTCTATTTTCTAACACAACACTCTCCTTCATTTAAAAGAGTTAAGCTTTGAGATTGTAGAGTAAGCTTTAAAAGCCACTCAGAAATAAAAAGCAGATGGGAAATAATCAATGTGGTATACCCATCAAGAAAATAACACACCTTAAATACCTGAAACTAGCAATGTTTTTCTTTCCCCACAGCTGTCCTTAGAACACCAAGATCTGATTGGAAACATAAAAGAATGGAAAGTAGAATAGGCAAAGCTTGGCCAGCTGTTGTTTTAGTCTTACCACATTTCCAGTTTGAGTTGGACTGACTTTGGCTCAGGAGATCCTATTGGCTTTGGGGAGCTCAGAAAGGCCAACATGGCGCCTACAGGAAGAGGAAAGGAAAGCTGGCTACTAAGGGCTGGCCCTCAGAACAATATTTTTAAAGTGTCGATATTTTCTAAGACTGGAAAGTGTAGCCTGACAATGGGCTACTTCACAGTGAAAAACAACAACAAAACTCTGTGAAAAGCCATTGGGATATCTACATACAGGTGTTTCTGGAACATGTCAGATATGTTTGATAATGAGACTGCTCAGGAAAATTTCCAATTACCTCCAAAATCAGTTAGCCTAGCTCATCCAGGCCAGGGAAGCAGAGTGCCTTAGTTCAGATACCTGTATAGAGATAGATCGTGCATGTTCTTAGAAAATACAGTCAGATAGCTCTTCTCACACCACATGGTTGGGGGGGAAATTAGTATATCCACTTGGTAAGGTCACATGAAGCAAGAACTACAGAAGTGTTTATACCCTTGACCCAAAAATTCACCTTTGTGAATTTTTCCTAAGGAAAAATTTATGCACAAGGACATTCAACTGTAACATTATGAGATGCAATCTAAAATGTCCAATGAGGAAAAGTGATAGGAATCATGGCACATCTATAAAAGGAATATCACACAATTAATAAAGGTTGACAATAGGTTTACTTCATACTTTTCTGTTGTCTAACTTTACCATAATGAGAATGTATAACTGATATAAACAGAAACAAAAACAAAAACATTGATGAATCAGGCAAGAATTAAAGAAGAATGGGCATTTTTATTTGTTTCTACTAGGGATTGCTGTGGTACCTAGCAACAACAAAAAAAACTTACAAACCAGTAATTATTTGACAGTAGCATCAGACTCTCTAAAAAAGCACAGAAAGTCTTAGTCTTTCCCACTAGTTTCACCATGTTTAAGTAAAACTGTAGCAAAGATGGTTAATAAATCAGATTGAATCATCAATGAGCTTCTACCACATGAACCCAGAGCCACTAAATACAATGTCAAACCCAAGTTTAAATGGCACATGCTCTAAATTTTTTGACATGAAAAAATTAGTAAAATAGAAGTGTTTACAAAAAAGAAAAAACACGCCCTCCACCTCCCCCCCCCCAAAAAAAACCACCAGAAAAAGTTAAATGCTCTTTTATTAATTGGGGGCTAGAAATTAACAGCATACCTGAGAATTAAACTAATGCTTTGTAAAAATCAACTTCTTAAAAAAAAAAAAAAGACAAAATGTAACTAATACAGACTTTATTGGCAGAAAGAACACAGACAGTTGGTCACAAAATCAAGTGTCCAAGATTGATCTGAAGGCAGAATATCTGAAAGGTCTGAATCTCAAGGTCAGAGGTCTCTGTAGAACACTTCACCCAAAATGCAACACCTTACCTTTCTTCAAATTCCTTGAAATGCTACGTTAAGGAAACTGGTTTTATACCAAGAGTTACGGAACTAATTTATACTCACGATTTCTAATCATGGTATTTTCATTCTGGCTTTCCTGCAACACATTAGATAAATGGCACATAGCCTAAATTTACCTCTACTGTTTCATTAGGCCTTCATAATTGTCCTATGACAAATATTTACCATATTTTTCTATGTATAAGACACCCTCATGTATAAGATGTTCCCCAGTTTTCCAACCCAAAATTAAGAAATCAATTTTTTTAAAAAAACATTTTGCTAGTTTTCCTTTTTTAAAAAAAAAAAAATATTTTGTTGATTTTTTACAGAGAGGAAGGAAGAGGGATAATTACAAACATCAATGAGAGAGAAGAAACATCGATCAGCTGCCTCCAGCACACCCCTTACTGGGGATGTGCGTGCAACCAAGGTACATGCCCGAGACTGGAATCGAACCTGGGACCATCCACTGAGCCAAACCGGTTAGGGCTGGTTTTCCTTAAGGTTTTCTTCTTTTTTGACATCTTATGTTGTTCTTGTTTTCTCCACTGTCTGATCATACACTGGGAAGAGGTCCAAATTGTTTCCGCAGCTCTATTTCCATGCTCTTTTGCATAACTGATTACATTCAGTTTGAATTTTGCAGAGTAAGACAATCGCTTACAGGTATTTATATTTTTATTTTTTGGCATTTTTATGGGCTCAGAACACTCAGGTCCCTGTTGCATCTGTACACTCACCACCACCTCCACCTCCAATTATGGCATCAGCTGACATCATAACAATAAGGCTCCTGACTAGAAGAAGCCTGTTTGACAAGGCATGGGCAGCTGCCCACCCACACTGCTCTCTCCTTGGCTGATAGCTGTGTATAAGACGCCCCTCGATTTTCAGTCTAATGGTTTTAGAAAAAAAGAAAAAAAAATAGCATCTTATACACAGAAAAAGACAATACACCTTCTGAGCAGAAATGGAAGTGAAATCCTAAAGTGGTTCATCTAAGGGTCAGAAAGTCAGTGAATATAAGCAAACTGCAGGTGTGAAGCTGTATCAGCACCCATTACACTGCCAGGAGGTACAAAAGCAAGAAAAGCCCTTAACATTTCTAAGGGAATAAAGATAAAAATATAGGTTGGCAGGTGTTTGCAAGAGACTAGTAATAGCAGTTCCTTCCCTTAAGGTACTCCACATAATCACCAGCTGGCTGACATCTAAGCAACAGGTAAGACGATCTCCTCCAGAACTGCATTATACTTGGTTAAACAAAATATCTGGGCTAGCAAAATCAACTGCTAAAAAGTCAGGGTTGCTCTGGTAGGCGTAGCTCAATAGTGTGTTCGCCCGAGAACACAAGGGTCCCAGATTTTATCCCACTCCAGTTGGGAATGCATGTGGGAGGCAACTGATTGATGTGGCTCTCACACATCGATGTTTCTCTCTCTCCTTTCTTCCCTCCCCACTCCATTCCATTATCTCTAAAGTCAATGGACGAAATATTCACCAGTGAGGATTAACAACAAAAAGCCAGGGTCTTGGTAAAAATATTTAGTGACCACACTGAAAAAGGATAATGGCTTAATAAACATGCAGTTGTCATAAAGCCAAAGGCATAAAGAAAAGTGCTCACCTTCAAAAATGTATACACAAAAGCCCTGGATTTTAAGGTTATAAACATAATAGTGATTTTTAAATATGCCTGCATGAGATAAATTAAAATTTGTATGTAACCAACGGAAAGCACCAGAAAGGTATACTAAAACTATTCACATAAAATATTGAAAAAGAAACAAATCACAACTATAAAAGCAGAGGTATCCATTATAAAAAACAAGTAAATAAACTAACTTCTATTCATATTTTAATTGACCTTATAAAACTCTGTTGGTTAAACTGTGAAGGGAAGTTGCTGAGAATCTAAAAGGTAACAAAATAACAAATATACATCATTTCTTTATTGACAAATTATACTACATAAGTCAGGTTACTTTTTCTATCTGATTACAGTTACTGTAACAGAAATTGCATCTGTATTTAAAGCAGCAACATAAATATCTACTATGAAGATATTCTGTATCTGGACGAAAGGATTGTAACATAGATTGGAAATCTAATGACAAGATAGAACTAGCAACTATGGCACAACTACTGCAGGAAGTTTATTTTCCACGTTTTTAATAATAAACAGCTGTCCAAAAAGGGTAATACATTAAGGGGATGATGTGGCCAAAGAAAGGATGATACAGAAAACCACATGATCTTAAATCAGCACAAAAGGTGCACAGAGGCCATGAAAACTTGAGAAGGTGTAAAAACCAAGCATGTCAAGTCAGCTCCACGAAGTTGCACCAACTCAAGTCATGCGTCCCTGTTCTCCCTGAACTCGCTTTCCACCTGGGCACTCAGCTTGAGAATCAGATTACCCATTTTAAAAAGAGTTTATCTGTAAAATAGAGATAGCTTAGGCAGAGAAAGCTAAGCATTGGGAAAGTATTAACTCCTTGAGAATTCTAAAATTATTTAGGAAGCCAAATGAAGCAAAAGAAAGTAGAGTGGTTTTTAAAGTGGGGTTCAGGTCTTTCGTGGTCTCAGGAAAGATTTCTCTTAAGAAAAATAAAAAGGAAATCTGATACCACCCTTACCTCTTGCTGTTTGGTTTTTCTTTAAAAGTGATCAGAGATCTAAAACATATTTTCTTGGTATCACTAAAATCTGAAAAGTTTCAACAAGATTTGAATATTATTCTATAAAGTGAACAAAAGCAATTCTTAGGAATAAATTAATCTTTGTTATTCCCAAACTCCCCTAAGTCTGTTCTTCTATTGCCTCTAAACTCTCAATGATTATGGACAGTAAGAACAAAATTCTAACATTTCAGCCACCATACTCCTAAAACATTTCCTTCAATGGCTGCAAAGCACTTTTTTTTTTTTTTTTTTTTTTTTTTTAGAAGACAAGCCCCAAATTTACAGAAATCTCTAGAATGAGATTATAAAATTACCAAAAATAACACACATTACATCAGGGTAGAATCTATGTAGTGTTCTTCGACATACTCGCCAATAAAGAACAGCCAGATCCTAGAACTTCTCTCTGTATTCAGTAGCAAATAACATTGAATGTAAATGACAATCGGGAAAATGCGCGACACGAAGGCCATTTTTCTTTGATGGAATCAGGAAGAAAAGTGGAACCCATGCTTTGGCCACTATCAAGACTTCATCAGTTCAACGAAATAGAACAAATCTGTGTGGCAACAACTCATTTGGCAAAGACAACTTCTTTCCATATATTTTTCCTTCACATCAGGTTAAACGAAAGTTGCTGTCCTTTTAAAATCATTGATTACTTCCTTTTTAATTAGAAAAAAGTTTACTTGCACATTTACATAATTTTATTGCTGTTTATTACAACAAGAAACGTTTAACTGTTTCTGTAGAATCTATCCAGTAACATGAAACTGAAATCCGTCTCCCAAGAAGACACAGCTATGGCTGAACGCATCTGATGCTCAGAGTACAGCATGAATAAGAAAAATCTTGTGTGTCATTTGGTTCTTGCCACAGTCATCTGTGTTTGTCTCTCAGAAAGCAAAAGAATCCACTTGACGTTTCAATAAATATCAAAGTAACTGTTATTAAAAAAATAGCTTCCAAGGACCAGAGATCCAAGAAAGAGCAGTTTTGATGAATGATTCCTAGAATCGAGCAAGTCCTCCTTTAGTCCAATGAGATGATGTCAGGAATGTTCCTTCCACTGCTGGTTATGACCCCTGTCTCACTCCTGCTGCTGGATGAGCTAACATGAGTGTTGCTTTCATGGGGGCTGGTGGTGGTGACAGACGTACTGCTTGCTGTTAAGGGTGAGGTGAGACTATCCAAAAACATAGGAGGACAGTACTGCTTGAAACAAACAATGATGCTGATGAGGAAGAGGCTACATTGATTTCAAAGAGAGACTAGAAATTGTTAGATATGTACAGGTGAGAGCCACGTATTTTAATCCCAATGGGATTTAAAAAACCAGGTCTTTGGATGAAAGATGGCATGAATATAGCTATTTTACATTACTTAGAGAATGTAGTATATATTCTTGATTCTCAAAACTTGTAGAATTTGTTTACTGACCAAATATATAGGTGCAATTACAAAAATGTCAACAATATTTAATAATAAATATGGCCCCACAATCATGACTCATAACTTAACCTCAAAAAGATCTCTCGCTACATGTGTTTATACCAGATTTAAATCACACTGCAAAAGGATAGTAAACATTTCTTTTTAATGGTAGTGTGCAAAAATGCTACGTATTTCAAAATTTGATAATCCTTTTAATTTATTATCAATCAGACAGTTAAGGAATAATGTTAAAATAAATCAATTAGCCCAGCTAACATGGCTCCATGTTGAGTGTCAATGTATGAACCAGGAGGTCAAGGTTGGATTCTGATTATCACACAATCCCCACTAGGGGGCCTGCAGGAGGCAGCCAATTAATTATTCTCTCTTATCATTGATGTTTCTCTCTCTCTGAAATCACATATACAAAAAACTGATCAACTCAAGAGTGGCATTTGACTCTCTGTACATGCACAATGTACATGTAACTGTACATGTAACAATACCTGTGTAATTGTAAGGACAGCATTCACTCTAACAGAGAGAACATGGTAGCTAACTACCACGGGATGCCCAGTACAGAGAACTATCTCACGTAATCATAAAATTTCGGAATAAATCTTAAAAAGATCTAAACTAATTTAATTTTCCTTGTGATAATTCCCTGACAACCTTCTCCAAGAGTTCACATTTTGTTTCCTTGCCAGTTTGGTTGCTGATTCTTAAACAAATTCAAACTTGAGTTTAACACTCTAGTATTGGTCAAGAGAGGGGGAAGGGACAACTAAAAGCTTAATTTTTATATTGCTATAGAATATTTTATGTGAGAAATATTTTATCTTCAGATTGTATGAAAGGGTATCTGATCAATCTTATCACTTCTATAGTCAGCTATCATTGGAGATACTAAGTTACAGAACAGAATTTAAAACTGACGTTGTTTAATTATGTGATCTGTAAAATGATAAGGGGAAAAGCCCCAGGTTTGAGCTGCTTATCCATGGGAAGAACACCACCAATTCTGCTGCCTTCAAGAAAGTAATTTAATATTTAGGATGGATAACTGTCTTGGATCATGAATAAAATAAATGCCATGCACTAAGAAATTCAAGGCATATTGGTTAAAGGAAAAGGAATAGTTCTTAAAGAGTTCTAAAGGAAGTTAAACTCTCAAGCATTAACTTTCTTTAAAAGCAAATACATTTCCTACTTTCCAACAAAATTGGGGAAGGAATCTGGAAAAAAGGTCAGAACTTAAATTTTATTTTGTCTCTCAGGCAGTTTTTGACTGAGTGGTAGTAAAAAAGTACTCTTCTTCCTTTAGAAAATGAATGCTAGATACTACAGTCCTGCTATCAATAGGATCTATACATTGAATATTTATTATACTCAGATTGCAGGCATTTACCTCTAATTCTATCCTTTATGCGTAATCTGCACAAGAATAATGGGGCAATATGGAGGTAAAGTAGAATAAATCTTAAGGATTCTATGAAGGACTGAAGGAACAACCTCTAACTCTTCCATTGCCTTATCAATTAAGTTAGCCTGACACTAAGCAGGCTAAATAGCACTATGAAATCTGAATCCTCTAGGTTCCAAGGTAATTTTTTTTTTAAAAGGATGGTTCACATTAAAAAAAAAAAAAAATCAGTAACATTTTAAGCCCAAAGAATCAATTTCCTAGAAAGATATATGTATACTTTTGCTATAAATAGAGTCTATTGATGTCACAAAGTCAATTCAGGGTAAGAAGAAGAAATTCTTCATTCTGTGCATATTACCTTGGGCCAATATTTCCAGTGTTGTTTGTGTGACCAGATCCAGAGTATTCAAACAGGAGGCCAATACAAGACCTGCAGTTAGCTGATTCTGAGCACCTATGAATTTAGTGGTCCATGTTCTTCCTCTACCAGGGGTCCTCAAACTTTTTAAAGTGGGGGCCAGATCACGGTCCCTCAGAGAACTGGAGGGCCGGACTATATTAACTACTAATTCCTACTGTAACACCTCGGCTGCACTCACTGCCCAAAAAACCTGGCGGGCCGGATCAGACTCCTCTGCGGGCCGCATGTGGCCCGCGGGCCGTAGTTTGAAGATGCCTGCACACCCTTCCAAATCTCAGCACACCTTTCAAAGTCTCTTTGTTTCACTTTGCCCCTGGCTTTCCCATGCCTTTCCCTCCTCTGTTCTGCCTCTGCTATACGCCTGCCAGCGGGGTCCATGCTCACTGCAAGGTCTTCATGTTGATACTCTGGGATTCTAGAATTTCTTACCTCTGACAGAGAAAACAGGAATAATTTATAATTTATAGCAACGTAGGCTGGGGCATCCCCAAAGTCTGAATCTGATTGCCTTTAAAAATAAGGAAGACTCAAGATAATAATTCAAACAGTTTAATAGTTTTAGCTGTTTTCTCTGTATAAAACAAGTGTTTTACAATTTCTTTCAATTTTGACTTCTAGTAATCTAGCACTGCTTCCCCTCATTTTAATCATTGAAAGTGCTTGATAAATGCCAAATGATTATTAAACTAAATAAAATATAATTTCAAATTCAGATATTAAGACCAAAAAACATCATGAATTGAAAAACAGCAACTTTATTCCTCCAAATAAAACTGTGAAGTATTTATATAGTACTTTCTTTGCAGCAATTTAAATAACTGTGAGTTGACTGTCCTGATTTTATGCAACTGGTCATTTTTAGTTAGTATGACATAAGCAACGATCAAATACAAATTAGTTGCTTAAATTCAGGATACATACCTGGGGATCAACTGGAATAAGGGAAAGAAAATCCAAACCTAAAACAAAAATGCTTTGTTAATAGTTGTCTCATATTTTGGAGACAAGAATTATTTCCCAAAATCATTTTATATTTATCACAAGCCAGAAAACATTTGGAGTTAACTGTTTATCATTCTATGATAGGAAAGTTCTACACCATAAGCAGTGCTATTTAATGTGTATAAAACTCCAAAATGAACATATTCCCTGATAAAACATCTGGAAAAATCACTTCCCAGAGACTTAAAGAAAGGACTAGTCAAAGCAAATATTTCTTCGCTTCATCACTTAACAAAATGAGAAGCAACAAAACAAATGAGATGAAGATCTGAAACGAACTATTAAAAAAACATACTTAAGCTCTTAAGATACTTCACATTTATTTTTTAGAAATACATCATATTGAACTTCATCTAAAATACCACTTCTTAAACAGATGTCTATTTCATGAAGTGCTCTCTGTCCCCCTATTCCCACATCAAAAGCAGTACCTCATCCAGGGATCAATCCAGTTCCATGCTCTGCACAAAGCAAACCTCAGTAATTTCTGCTAACAAGCTAAATCTTATCAAGGCGTACTAGGTTATAAGCAAATGCAATTTTCTAAACCAAAGATGTGAGATTCTCCAACTAAGCTTTAGGAACAGGAATGTGGAAAAGAGTGCCAAGAACACCATTTCAAAGCATTAGAGTATAACAATAAATAATTTAAAATTTCAGGCCTGAAAAGTATATCAATAAACATCTAAGTCAGTTTTCCTAGAGTCCCTGTTTGACTAAATTTCAAAACATTAAAAAAAAAAAAAAAAAAGATACTAAGTATAGGTCACTAAGGTCAATTTCTATTCAATTTTATACATTTTTATTTGCTGGCATTCAATGTTACCTTAAATAACAACCTTTCAGAGTAAAGTCTGATACTAGACTGTTACTCAAAATAGAGAATATTAGTGGAAATTATCTTTAAAATATTTAATAAGCAGAATGAGTAATTTATAACTCAAAAATTTTAAATATATTTAGTCCCTTATAATCTCTAAATAAGCTATGCTTACAATGTTTATCAAGTAATAGAAACTATAGCACCAATCATTTGAAAGAAACCATTCCATTTATAAAGCATGTAAAAAAATTTGTTGGTACTTTCATTTTGTATGTCTGTCACTACCTATATGACACACCATGGTTTGAGCCAACAATGGATAGAGAATCACAACAAATGTTTCCAACTTCAGTAGGCGACGTTTCTCCATAAGCAGTTTCTTTTCACATTAATTATCTTGTTCAGTAAGTCCTTTCTCTGCTCCTGTTGAACATCAATTCAAAATAGGTCTAACCCTTATACCTTCCAGGAATTTTATATATTCAACATCTCCATTATTGACTGAGTCACAAAAATACTTTATTGGTGTGTCATTTAATTAATTGGTTTAATTTTATTCATTTTATTTTGCTTCAGATGGTGTAATAATTTTCTTTATATAACTTTGGCTTTTATAGTTTAATAGAGGCCCAGTGCATGAAATTCATGCACTCAGGGGGAAGAGGTCCCTCAGCCCAGATTGCAAGAGAGTGCAGATCAGACCAAGGAACCCCACTGGTGCACCATTGGGGCCAGGGAGGGGTGCTGGAGGTTGGCCAGCTGGGGAGGGACTACAGGAGGGCTCCAGGGAGTGTCAGTCTCACTAAGTCCGGATTGGCCTGACCCAAGCAGCAAGCTAACCTAACAGTTGGAGTATCTGCCCCGTGGTGGTCAGTGCACATCATCATGACTGGTTAACCGGTTGACTGTCTGCCCCCGGTGGTTGGTGCACATCATAGCAACCAGTTGAGCAGTTTTAGCATATCATTAGCATATTATGGTACACTTTGGTTGAATGGCCAACTGGATACTTAGCGTAGTAGGCTTTTTTTATATAGGATTTTATATGTTCAATTACTTTTAATGTGTTTTTAATCACTCAGTCCACTTGAATAACAAACACTTTTAAAAAACTAAGAAAGTACTGCTATCTCTATTGGAATATTTGTCTTGAAGCCAATCACCCAAAAATGTTCATTTTCTAAATGTTTTAGTCCCATTTCACAACTTCAATATAAATACAGACTTGTAATTTTCAGACTTTTTTTTTTTTATATAGCTCCAGAATTGAAGGCTGTCCACTGAGGTGCAGAGACTTGCTATTTTCATTATTTTAGCTCTTAGATGTATTGTAATTCTTTAGTTTCATGTGATTTAAGAGATTCACTTGTTCTATATCTTTTGACACCTCATCCACAGATCAATGAATATGGTGACTTATAGAATGCACTAGAGACCCATGCACGAAATTCATCCAAGAGCCTTGGTCCCAGTCCCTATCCATTACCATGGCCGGGGGCTTCTGCTGCCTCTGCCTCAGGATCCCTTCCCCCCCCCCCCCCCCAAACTCCCATGCTGCGGCTTTGTCCACAAGTAAAGACATCCGAAGGACGTCCAGTCTAATTAGCATGATACATTTTTATTATTATAGATAGTAAAATACCTACACATTTTTCTAAACTCTTGGTTGAAATTATAGACTGTCTCCCCAGCATTATACAGACGCTGTCTATACAAAAATCCAATAATGTTCTAATATATTTCTCAGTGAAACTTTTTCTCAAACACCATCTCTAAAATTTAAGAGTATTTCAGATATTATTCCTTCCAATAAACTTCATTATCAAAGTCTTGCATTTTACATTTTAAGTAGACTATTAAAGCTCATATGAAATAGTTGAAGTTTCATAAATAATGATTAATGTTACTTCCTTATTTTAGAAATTTAGCACAATTGCTGTTTTCTTATTTCACCACTTGAGGTCGGTGCACAAAACTCATGCAAGGGGTGGGGGGTGTCCCTCAGCCCAGCCTGTACCCTCTCCAATCTGGGACCCCTCAAGGAATGTCCAACTGCCCTCTCACAATCCAGGACTGCTGTCTCCCAACTGCTCGCCTGCCTGCCTTCCTCATTGCCCCTAACTACTTCTGCCTGCCAGCCTGATCAAACCCTAAGCACTCTGCTGCCAGCCTGATTGATGCCTAAATACTCCCTACCAGCCTGTTTGCCCCCAACTACTCTCCTCTGCCAGCTGGTCACCCCTAACTGCCCTCCCCTGCAGGGTTGATTGCCCCCAACTGCCCTCCCTTGCAGGCCTGGTCCCTCCCAACTGCCCTTCCCTGCTGGCCATCTTGTGTCCACATGGGGGCAGGATCTTTGACCACAAGGGGACAGCCATCTTGTGTGTTGGAGTGATTGTCAATCTGCATACTACTCTTTTATTAGATAGAATAGAGGCCTGGTGCATGGGTAGAGGCCAGCTGGTTTGCCCTGAAGGGTGTCCCGGATCAGGGTGGGGGTCCCCTTAGGATATAGACGGCCTGGTTGAGGGGCCTGTGGTGGTTTGCAGGCCAGCCAAACCCCGCAGAGACCCAAGCGGAGGCCCTGGTATCTGAAATTTATCTTCTACAATTGAAACTTTGTAGCCTGGAGCAGAGTCAAGCTTTCTGCTTGCTCTGCGTTGGCAGCCATTTCTGTTGGAATTTATGTATCTTCTTTAATTGAAACTTTGTAGCCTGGAGTGAAGACCCTGAACCAGCCAGGGCTGCAGAAGATTGGCTTCCTCCTTAGCCCGGGGAAACCATAGCCTCCTCCTCTTCCAGCTCAGTGGTTGCCGCCATTTCTGTTGGAATTTACCTTCTATCATTGAAACTTTGTACCCTTGAGTGGAGGCTTGGGACTGCCAGGGTGTGTGGAAAGCCTGGATTCCTCTATTGCCAGGGAACACAAGCCTCCCTCCTGCCCTCTGTGGCCACTGCCATTTTGGTTGGGATTAATTTGCATACTTGCTGATTGGCTGGTGGGTGTGACTGGTGGTATAGTAGAGTGATGGTTAATTTGCATATCACTCTTTTATTAGACAGGATAGGTTTCAATTGAAACAACAGGTTATATTGGTACATAATTATGCCCTCCTAAGTATTTCAAGGTTGAAAATGTGCTCAATTATTTTTAAATAAAAAGCAGGTTAAAAATTTTGATGGTACATTCTAAATGTTTGTTCTATTAATATTGTTAAAATTGTTGCTTTTAGATTTTCAGTGTGACTTTATGTGAAACTGACTCTGCGTCTTACAAATAATAACATCTTCCTTATTTGAGCCATGAACTTGAACAAAACATGGTTGCTACATGATTAAATATGTAAAGGTTTAGCAATTCCAAATTTTAATGACACAATTTTTGAGCACCATTCACACCTGACAATATGTCACTAATAATAATAAGGCAGTCATTTTTTCTTGAAATAAGCTGTTTTCCATTCCATAAATACAAATTATGTTTTATTTTGAATTCACTGTTGCACAGTATCAGAAGATGTTCCAAGCTGCAGTTCATTATTAATATCATTTCTTCTTTGTTCCCCTGCAGATTCAGAAGATTCATGTTTATGATGTTTAAAAAGAATGTTAAGAAATGTATTAAAACGTTGTCAGCTCTCTATTCTTGGTGTTCTATTTAATATTTTATTATAAATTATTAAATTTGTAAATATCAACTCTGTATAGTATGACTAATTACATGAAATTATGCACAAACATAAAAGCAAATTAACTACTAATTACAAAAGAGCATATTAACAATAAAACCAAAGTAAAAAATAAGCTATTTAGATGTAGTGACTGCTACATGATTCACAGATGATGATAAAATTGTTAATTCTTGTAAGGTCAATAGACCCTATTCTATTCAGTTTATCAACTTGAAGAAAGCACTTCAACAATTTAATAACCAGTACTACTATACTGGTTTATATTGGCCTGAATATTAGTCTTAGTTCCTTAAGTGTATTTTATGTAATATACAGTTAACATGTTTTACTGCATTTTTCTCAACTCTGTACATTTTATAAGTCTCAATTTATGCCCAAATTTTGAAAAACTAAATTCTCTAAAGTTAAAAATTCATTCAGAATCATATAATGTGAAAAGAGAGCAAGTGACCTGTAAAGTGTGTCTATTCTACTGCTAACTGGTCAGAATCACTTTAGTAAATGGAAAGTTTATCATCTTTTTTTCCAGATCAATTTTTAATTCAGTCTTTAGGAAACAAATCCTTAAAAAATGTTTGTTTATAACATATACTAAGATGACATGTGGACATTCTTCAACTTCACTTAAAACTAGCCAAGGTTAAGCAAAACATAGCAATTAGAAATTAAGACTCTGAATGTATGTATTTCTTATGGACCATGAAACCTCACCTATACCTTTGCACGGAGCTTTGGATACAAAAAATACTTTATAACTGGTCATGGCTGGGTTTGAAAACAATTTTTTAAAATACCAATTCCCAAAGTACACATGGACTAAACATACTTAAATGTCAATTTCCAAAATACGTATGGACTAAACATATTTAAGAAAAGGTATTTACAATTTTTTGATGGATAGTATTTTTAGTCTAATCTTTTCCATTAAATTTTATTTGAATTGGCCAGATAACAAAACCATCAACTGTTTCAAACAACACAAATTTTGTCCAATAGAATACATATTGTTCTTATAATAAAGACCTTTCTAAAAGGGTAAAATTAACTTCATAAATCAGGTGGGGGAAAATTAATTAATTGGAAGGAGTTGTATTCCACTAAAAGCACCCTTTAGAAAGAAGGGAAGTCATGAATATTAAGAGGTACTGGTTCTAAACTTGCTCACATTTGATAGACCAAAAATATCTGTAAAAACACTGGCTATTTAGAAAGGAGAAAAGGGCAGAGTTTAAAGGTATGATATGGCCTTGGTTGCACAGGTCTTGGTACTAAGGTAATCCAAGTAACCTTGAATTTTTAAATGTTCAGTGTGTGTGTGTGTGTGTGTGTGTGTGTGTGTGTGTGTGTGTGTGTGTGTGTGTGTATTTGTCGTTAGATATTAGGTAGTGCTCTAGGGAGACAGCTGGTAGATCTTATTTTTACGGGGGGTGGGGGGGGGGGAGATCACAAGGTAAAGATGTTGGCAACACCCCACGTTGAACTACAACCAAGAAGAGTATGAGAAAATACTCTCTCCCTAACCTATAAGCTTGCATAATAAATAAACTAAGGAAAACCTCTGAGTATAAATCTTCTCTGAAGGAAAATAAAATCTATAAACATTTCCTACTATCCTACTATTATTAGGAATCTATAGACTGCTATTATTAGGAATCTATAGACTGTTCTGTAGTTAAGATGATAGAAAATTATATATTAAAAAAAACATTACCTTTATATGAAGTTTTCAAATTTCCTTAGCATTTCTATTTAAATTTTTAAAATTCTATTTGCTCCAAGGTTAAGATTAAAAATAAATGGTAAGACATAATAAGAAACAAACAAACAAAAAATAACTTCACATACCTGGCAAATCTGATGACATGCTTGATATTGGCGTGTGGTGGAATGGTACTGAGTAGTCTGTTAATGAAGGCGGAATAGCAGCAGGATCAACTGAAGTCACACTGGGCACCCTTACAGAAGATGGCTGATACATGAGAACCCTGTTTTAAATAGCAAGGAAATTACAAACAATCTGGCTGTTAGTTCACAGTACAGAAGGGCTGTACTACTGTGCATTCTCAGTTATAAATTCACTAAGTTTCAGCACAGCTATATGGTAGCTACTCACTACACAAAATGGAGAACCAACCACTGACACAACAGAAATACAAAGGATTGTGAACAACTATAGGCCAACAAGCTGGCAATGTGGATGATTATAGACAAGTTCCTAGAAAAATACAATCTCCCAAAACTGAATCAGGAAGAATCAGAAAGCCTGAATAGGCCAATAACAATTGATGAAATACAAGCAGTAATCAAGAAACTTCCGGCAAACAAAAGCTCAGGTCCAGGGGGCTTCACAGGGTAGTTTTACCAAATACTCAAAGAACTAATACCTATACTTGTCAAATCATTTCAGAAAATTCAAGAGGAATACTTTCAAACTCTTTTTCAGGAATGCAAGGCTGGTAAAATATTTGCAAATCAACAAACATGATACAACACATAAACAAACTGAAAGACAAAAGTCACATAATCATATCAACAGATGCAGAAAAAGCATTCAACAAAATCCAACACCCATTTTTGATAGAAACTCTGAGCAAAGTGGCAATAGAGAGAACATATCTCAACATGATAAAGGCCATATATGACAAACCTACAGCCAACATCACACTCAATCAGCAAAAACTAAAAGCATTTTCCCCAAGAACGGGAATAAGAGAGGGTTGTCTGCTTTCATCACTCTTATTCAACAAAGTACTAGAAGTCCTAGCCACAGTGATTAGACAAGAAGAAAAAATAAAAGGCATCCAAATTGGAAAGGAGGAAGTAAAACTCTCATTATTTGCAGATGATATGATAATGTACATAGAAAACCCTAAAGAGTCCACCAAGAAACTAATAGATTTAATATATGAATTTGGCAATGTAGCAGGTTACAAAATCAACACCCAAAAATTGGTGGTTGTTTTATACATCAATAATTAATTCTCAGAAAGAGAAGCTAGCCGAGACTGGTTTGGCTCGATGGATAAGAGCGTCAGCTTGGGGACTGAAGGGTCCCGAGTTCGATTCTGGTCAAGGGCATATCCCCGGTGGGGGGTGTGCAGGAGGCAGCTGATCAATGATTCTCTCTCATCGATGTTTCTAACTCTCTCCCTTCCTCTCTGTACAAAATCAATAAAATATATTAAAAAAAAAGAGAAGCTAAACAAACAATCCCATTTACCATTGCAACAACAAAAAAATAAGATACCGAGAGAAACAAAGGTGGCAGCATAGGTAAACACCTAAACTACTGCCTCGCACAACAATTTCAAAACTACAACCAGAAGACAAATCTGACATCATCCAGAACCACAGGAAGGCTGGCTGAGTGGAAATTCTACAACTAGAAGTAAAGACAGGAAATAAAAAATAGAAGTTAATAATGTATTTCTCTGGATTAAGGATCATTAGGAATTGGTTGCAAAATTATATTAATATTTTTATGACTGTAAAGTGGGATGGAGCACATGATGAATTTCAGCCTTTAGGATAACAATTCAAGTTAACCCATTTTTAGATATTTAAGTCTGAACTAAATGTGATAAGTGATCCAGTATACAGTCTAGAATACTAATATTCACTGTCTTGCAACATTCCAGCAATTTACCTTTGTACTATGATATTATGAATAAGACTAAAAAATTTAAAAAATATGTATGTACACATTGATAACGTATACATACATATGCCTATGTATTTGCCAATTCTATGAGGAGGCAGTGACATGTCAAAAGCCCGCCCTTCCCCTTTTATTTTTTTAAAGAATTCTTTATTGTTGAAAATATTACATATGTCCTCCTTTTTCCTCCATTGACTCCCTCTAGTCCAGCGTTTTTCAACCGCTGTTCCGCGGCACACTAGTGTGCCGCGAGATGTTGCCTGGTGTGCCGTAGGTGCAGACAAGACAAGAATTTTATAATTTTTCACTATTTTGTTTACTTAATATTTCATAATAAAGTAATTATAAATTACTTTCTTTGTGTTTATTTGATTCCTATTCAAGAGAATTACTTTATATATAGTCAATATAGGTACAGAGTTAAATTTTTTAACATTTTCTAATGGTGGTGTGTCTCGTGATTTTTTTCATGAAACAAGTGTGCCTTTGCCCAAAAAAGGTTGAAAAACACTGCTCTAGTCCATCCCCACCCCAGGCCCATTTACCATTGTAGACAGAATGCTTTTTACTTTTGGGGCTCTGTAAAACTGTAAGTTTTACTAAAACAATGCCCCTTAAAAAATAGCTGCTCACAACATTTCAAGATACAATAGAAAATAAGTTTTCCTGGTTTTTCATTTGTATTCCTTCTGATTTGCCAAACACTGAAGCTAAATTGTTTCATTATCTTATTGAAATCTTAAAAAAATTCTCATGAGATAGGCATTTTCTAACCCCATTGTACAGAACAGAAACAGGAAGCTCAAGCAAGTTAAATTTTTCATCATACATCATGAATGAGTAAGCAATGGTATCAAATGTGGAATCCACACTTGTTAGATTCCATATTCCATAAGCTTCCTTCTGTTGGTCTGTGATGCCAAATTTGTACTTATATGAAATACTTACACGTGAGAAGATTTCAACTCTTACTTCCCAAAGATGGCAATATTTTCTTTATTTAGATATTGAAAATACTTCAACCAAAGGCAAATTAAAATAGCATTCTATGATTATGAAACTATCAAAGAGACATTTACAAACCTAACCCAGTAACAGTTAGTTCCAAGTGTAAAACTATAAATAAACAAACCCTTTGGTTGGGCTGCTTTGTGTTTCTGACATGAAGATGCACTTCCTTTTGGCAGGAGGATCTTCCTCTTCATCAGAAGAGCTTTCTATTGTTAGGTCTATAACATCCACTTTCTTCTTGCTTGCCTCATTGGCTACAGTCACTGAACAAGGCTTACTGAGGACACTTGAACCTGCATGTAGGGAACAGGAAAAAAAAAAAAAAACACTCTTAAGGTTGTGACACAAACTCTAGCCACAGGAGTCTTAACTGTGCAGAATGCCAGTAAAGCTACATACTCTGTCCCATGGAAAGAGACCAACTCCCGAACTCCAGACATCTCTCTGTAAAATTACTAACCTGGAGAGACAGTGAGCTCTATGCCCTGAAAGAGAGCCAAAAGCCTCATTCAAACATGCTCATAGTTTCCTCCCTGGTACTTCCAATGGATATGCACATATCCTGCTGCTCACGGTGTCTCAGCAAGTAAACAGTCATTTTATAGACAGACATCTGGAGTTAGGTGGCTGATTTCCAGCCATGAACAAGAATATGTGGTGTCACTGTGTTTTCACAAACTTGCTGCAGTGTTCAGTCAGAATCAAAATTTTTTATTCTAGCAAAGCAAGGGTGCTCATGTCAAAGAATGCATAGGCTCTTCACCAGAATTTGACAAAAATTTTCACCATGAAAAAACTTCTTGTTATTCAGACATTTAAAATTTTTCTTATAAACTGCCTGTCTACTTATCACCTAGGTTCTCCTTTCTGCTAATTATTATAGTTTCATACACTCACCATGTCATAGAAAGTATACTGTGCCCTGCAATCTGTTTAGAAGTAAATGAATGCTAGTTGATAATGAAAAAGCAGCAGCAAATAATCAACTAAATCACTATTTTTCTCAAAGATGTGGGGAACTTTTCCTTCATCATTCACAGGTACCTCAACAGGTACTCTAAAAACAATTCTGAAAAACTGTCCATAGCCCTAACCGGTTTGGCTCAGTGAATAGAGCATCAGCCTGCATACTGAAAGGTCCCAGTTTCGATTCCGGTCAAGGGAATGTACATTGGTTGCGGGCACATACCCAGTGGCGAGTGTGCAGGAGGCAGCTGACAGATGTTTCTCTCTCATTGATGTTTCTAACTCTCTATCACTCTCCCTTCCTCTCTGTAAAAATATCAATAAAATATTTTTTTTAAAAGAAAAGAAAAACTGTCCATAGAAATGTCATTTATAACTTTTCATTTTATAACAAACACCATATATTAAAATAATTTTAGATGATATTTTCATTTACTTTACATATGAAAAATAACTATAAAAAGGCTGGTTAAAAGAATGGTATACTTATAAACTTGGGCACATTTCTTAAAAAGAATAAAAATCAGTTGGGGAAAATTACCTATGTAATAGATGATCAAAAGAAAAAGTTATCAAAAGATAAACTTATTTTCCATTATAGTCTACCTGGTTGCTCAGTGGTTAGAGCATTGGCCCTTGGACTGAAGGTCGCAGGTTCAATTCCAGTTAAGGGCACATACCTCAATTTCAAGCTCGATCCCAGTCCTGACCAAGGTACACGCGGAAGGCAACTAATTGATGTTGTCTCTCCCACTCCCTTCACCCCTTTCATTCTCTCTAAAAATCAATGGGGGAAAAATATCCTCGGGTGAGGATTAACACACACACACAATTAGCAAACTGAGCTTCAAATGAAATTCTAGTGGCCAATGTTAATGATAAAGATAATGCTGCAGGAGTCTCACTGCTTTGCTCTCTGTTGCCATTCTACACATACTTTCTATTTTTGGGCACGGTTGGCTGGATACTTTCATAGCTTCTTTCTTCGGTCTCATTGGACACCAAGAGCCATCTTCTTGGAATTTGATCTCATCCACATCAGAACAGTCACTCAGAATTTCCATAAAAAGGCTATAAACCAATTAAGTAGAAAAATGTAATCAATGACCTTGTTCAAAAGTGAAATTATAACAAAGAAGTACTTATTACATTGGATCAAAAGTAATACTGACTTCAGCTTATTTTGGTAGTTCAATACTTTAGACATTAGGACAACTATTATACCTCCTTCCGTCTATGTTTTAGATCTTTAAAGGGCATAAAAGAGTTAAATGACTTACCGAGTCATCTAAAAAATAGTGGCTAAACAGAAATTGATTGCAGTAAAGAACAACCTTCAATACAACATATAAAATACACATAACCAAACAGAAATGTTATTATACAAAATCTAACTTATAAGCTTATAAAATCAAGCAAAAAGAATCATAGAGGTGAGGGGAAGAAGAAATCCTAATAAAAGAGTAATATGCAAACTGACCATCACTCGACACACCAGATCGCTGCCCCCATATGTTCAAAGATAGCCACCCCCATATGGACACAAGATGGCCACCATAAGATAGGCAGCAGGGGAGGGCAAATGTGGACAACCAGGCCAACAGGGCAGTTGGGAGGGAAATTAGAGGTGACAGGGCCGGCAGAAGAGGGCAGTTGAGGGGGACCAGACCTTCCAGAAAGGGCAATTGCAAGGGACCAGGCCTACAGGGGAGGGTAGTTGGGGGGGACCAGGCTAAAGGGGAGAGCAGTTAGGGGCCACCAGGCCGGCAGGGGAGGGCATTTATGGGTGACCAGGTCAGCAGAGGAGGGCAGTTTGGGAGACCAGGCAGGCAGGGAAGAGCAGTTAGGGGTGACCAGGCCAGCAGACACAGGCAGTTAGGGGCAATCGGGCTGAATTTGAAATCATCATCAGAAAAATATATGAAAATCCTCATATATATGAAAATTAACAAACAACCCATGAGACAAAGAAAACATAAAAACAAATTAACAAGTATTTTAAACTTTATGAAAATAAAAATGTAACAAAATTTGTGAAATGTTGCTAAAGCAGTATTTAGAGAAAAATTTATAGCACTAATCTTTCTATATTAGGAGAATGCAAATAAATAAGCTAGGCTTCTCTCTAAATGAAACTATAAAAAAAGAACAATTAAAGTGAAAGTAAACAAATGGATAAAAACAAATGAAATAGAGAAAAATCAGTGAAACAAAAATGCTGGTACTTTAAGGTCAATAAAATCAACGAACTTCCAGTCAGACTTACGCTCACTAAGAAAGTGGGCTTTCCCTTTTAAGACAGGCTATGAAATATGATATTGGGAAGCAAAAATAAAAAGAAATTACTCTATCTCTTGCCTCCAACAGAAATCATAAAAGAGCTGTTAACCACGGTTTTAAAAAAAGATTGAGCCGAATAAAGCAGAAAACACACAAACATCTTGACTTTATGCTAGAAGAGAATTTCTATGAGGCTATACTGAATGGAAACAAAGCTAATATTTACCCATCTAAAATTAGGCTTTCATAGGCAGCTTTTTTGTCACACACAGGACAAATCCAGGTAGGCTTCTTCTCATTCATTTGCAGATAAAGGGCAGCATCAAAACACTGTAGATGTGTACAAGTTACTGCTCGGCATGGGATTGTCAGCCTCATTTTCCCTAACTACAGGCAGGAAAGAAAACATGAGAAACCACGTCAGAAAAGAGAATAAAACCTCAATGGGAACAGTCAGTCATAAAAGTCTGAAAGAAGTCATACAAGAAGTTCAAAATGAAAAAGAAATTCAAAAAAGAATTTACTTCCATCAAGACTGCTACACATTTTATTAGTATTCATTGATAGCCCTATAATTTAAAAAAAAATGTTTTCACTTTTTGAAAATAAGTAACATAAATTCACAGGTATGACAACATCCATATACAATGAAAACATGTCTCTTTGTCACTGGTTCTCCTATTTAGAGAGAACCACTGTTAAACAACTCTTGAATGTCCTTTCATAGATGGTATATGTGTTTTAAAAAACATTAAAAAAAATAATTTAAAATAAATAAAAAACATTTTCACCTGAATGGTGGCATGCGAAACACAAAATTTTGAACCTTCGATCACATAATATAAATTAGTGGCTTTTTCACATATATCAGTACAAAAAAGTTATCACAATAGGAAGCTATCATATGAAAGATTAAAACTTTTGCCTGAAAACACATGCCCATTAGGATCCCTGTCACCACCTCTCCTATTGGCACTACAGACTTCTCTCTGGGTTTTCCAATTTCATGTAATTCTATCCCTTTTCAATAAAAATGTTAGTTTAAGTTAAGAATAATTTTTAAAAAATAAAGCTTCATGCCAAAGCCAGTTTGGCTCAGTAGATAGAGCATAGGCCTGTGGACTGGAAGATTCCAGGTTTGATTCTGGTCAGGGGCATGTACCTTGGTTGCGGGCACATCCCCAGTAGGGGGTGTGCAAGAGGCAGCTGATCGATGATTCTCTCTCATCGACATTTCTAACTCTCTAACCCTCTCTTCCTCTCTGTAAAATATCAATAAAATATATTAAATAAATAAATAAATAAAGCTTCAAAATAAAAGAATGTTTGCACTCTTTGAAATTACTTCATCATGAAGATTCCCAAATGGGAAAATGACAGAAGTTTAGAATTCTACCATAACATATCATTCATTCCCACACTTACTTTCAAAGGAAAATTAGGTGATTTATAAAAAGTAAAACACCCCAGAATGTTTTGTTGCTTTACTTACAGGGCACATCAAGGATACCCGAAGGCTAGTTGTAGCAATTTCACTATCAGGATCTGCAGTAAGTTTTTCTTTAACTTCAAAAAGAAGAAAAAAGAATTTTAAATTTTAATATTAATTGTGGCATATGAACAGAATTATAGAAATATATATAATATTATTTAAGGTTTCCCCAAACACTCTGAATAAGTCAAAAAACTACAAAAACAAAACAAACAAACAGTTAAGTATTAATGTATTAAAAACAGAATTATACTTTCAGCATTAGGTTAAAGAATTGCAAACTTGCAAACTCTGTATCAGATGTTTAACTAAATTTTTAAAAGTAAAATTGTAAGTAAGAAGAATTTCAGAACAGAAAGCTGTTTAAGATTTAAGAACAAAACAATTAGGAAGGAATTTAGAATGAGTTTCAATGCTGTTCTAACACACATTCATGACTTTTCATTAGGGAGTGGTGGTTGTTTCCAATAATTACTAAATTTACAAACAGAAAAGTCATATATTTTTATACTTCCTTTGACAACTAAAAAATATAAGGGATGTGGTAATGTGTCTGAGATTTCATTTACCAGGTAAAATATACAAGTTACTGCACATAGAAGCTAATAAATATATGCACTCCCTTCAGAAGCCTAATTCTCAATGCCATTGTAGGGAGGAACAAAAGAACCGAAAATGGAACAAGACAAGAAAAATTAGAAAAGAACTTCCTTGGCTTCTAAGTCTAGGCAAGATCAATATTGTGCTGAGGAAATAAGAAATGGTTCAAGATATAAGAAACAAAATACCATTTCAAAATTTCAAAAGCCCTACTTGGCTCCCATTTCAAACTATAGATTCTTTTCTCCTTTCAGGTTCATTCAGCGGCGAGGGAAAATATTTTCTTTCCCCAAAAAATGTCTTATTTCAATTACATTTAGTTACTGAAATGAATTATTTACAGTTTGGGTTAGGTTTTTTCCCCTCTCTATTATTATATCAAAGCAAAGTACAAAATAAAACATCTCAGAAGGCAAATATTGTTGCTGGTGGATATCAACCGTTCTTCAGCAAAAAGAGCTTTTGATTATTTACTATTTTTAAAAATGTACATTCTATTAAACTTGCATTCCTATTCTCAAGTTAATGTATACAACCAAACTACCATGAACTTAATGTTTATTTAAATAAGTTTTCATGTGATTTCAAAATCACACTAATAGGGGTTTAAAACTGGTCTTCTTGGGAATAGTTTCCAAGAGAAGGATTTTTTTCAATTTATAGGGCAGTGTTTTGGGAGTATTTTTAATTCAATATTCATTTTAGATTTCTAATACTTGTTCCTAAATTATTCCTATATTGATGTATATGTGAGGCTTTTTTTTTTTTTCCATTAAAGCATCTCATATGCTCAACCTTACAAACATTACTTACTTAGTGCTCTGGAATGATCAGGGTTTCTAATACCTTTCATTTTTAATCTCTGTAATAACATGGCTGATGTGAGCTGCCGTACAAGATATACAGACATGGAGTAATTCTACAAAGAAAGATAATCTGTATTAAAGACAAGAGATAATAGTCTCTTTATTTATATAAAATACTTGTCTAAGAATCTCTAGTTTCTAAAAATGACATTCAAAGTAACTTCCACAGGAAGGTCAACAAAATCAGCTCTTTCAGGGAAGATAAGAGCCCAATCATATTAAGGGTATTTCTCAATCACTTATCACTTTAAAACATCCATGGGGAAGATTACATACCTCAGTATGTTTCTAATCTAGCAAAACTGGTACCTCAGGGACCATCATGGTATGAATAACAATGTATTTTCCCCTGCTGACTTCTAACTAGAATTTTTGTTTTTATGTATGGGCTCTCATACTATTGTCATTGTAAAATGGGTTCCACTGCAGAAAGTTCAAACACCAGAGGTCTGAATTAACATTTCAAATCCAGAATTCCACTTACTTCATGGCCTTGAGCAGAAGAGACCACTTGCTGCATGGCCTTGAGCAATCATTTAAATGAACCCAAATCAGCTTTCTTCTGAGAAAAACTCGAACAAATTAACTCCTATTCTGAAATGAGCATTTCACTAGGAAAGGGGCAGCTACTGGAGTATTTAAGACACATGAAAACATAATAAAATAGACAAGGCCAGAATAACATCAATCCATACCTCTTAAACCTAGCACAAAGGAACCTTCATTAACTATTGATAGAGCCATAAAGGGATGAAATATAATTTTACCAAAATGCTAAAAATCTCTTACCTTTGCACTACATATATGAACTCAATCAATTCTATAGTAAGAAAATACTTTGAGTATTTGCCAAACCAATAATTTAAAATATTATTTTTAATGTCCTGAAACAGTCCTTTTAAATATCTGAATATCCAAGATAGTGTGCAAATTTTAAGTCAATTAATATAATTACAAAAAATATATATTATTCTTGTGTGGCAAAAAGAAAAAAATTAACAGGTCTTCAATGCCTACAACCATTTGTTCAAAAACCTGAAAGTTGGTAATCATTTAAAAAAAAATTTATTCTGTTCAAATTCCACTCACTAGGCTTTAAAGTATTAATACTTGCTCATTTGATAATGTCCTTTACATTTGTATATAATACTCATTCTCAAGATTTTACCTATTCTTTATAGTAAGTAGGCCTCAGGGAATTAGGAAACAATAGCCAACTTAGAACTAAGCCAAGATTTTCTGAATCATTATCTAATGCTTTATCATTGCACATTCAGTTCATGCAAATGAAAAATACTATAAATTAGTACCCTATGACACTACTGATAATAGTAAAAATTCAGAAATGAGAGCTCAACAGAACAATCATTAGAGAGAAATATCTTTATAGTTTAAAATTAATACAAAAATACCCTTCTTTACGTCCATGTTTGCAATTACCTTGGTAATAAAACCAAAAAATTCTTCCTACAAACATGTCACTCAATTTCTCTATCCATAAAACACAAAATAGTATATTTTTGGGCTTGCTTTAGCTCAGCGGTTCCTTCGGCTACAAAATAGTATACTTTTTTTTTCCTATCAGAAAACAATATTCAAGTTTATGTTCAACTGGTGATCCCCAGTGGGGGCATTTAGGAGGCAGCTGATCCAGGATGTTTCTCTATCATTGATGTTTCTATCTCTCTATCCCTCTCTCTTCCTCTCTCTTAAAAAAACAAAAAAACAAACAAATGAAAACATTTTTTAAAGTCTATGTTCAGAAATTAACTGAAATTTGCCTATTATTTCAATTAAATGAACAAATATAGTTCTAAAATGAAATGCCTTGTTGTATTAAGCAGTAACTCATAACTGATATAATGCATTTTAAGACTAAGAATCAACAGAAAGCCAAGTAATCAATCTAAAGGTATAGAGGAAATAATACAATTCTAAATAAATGTGTTCATGAGATGCCCACATATTATCTGAAGTATCAGCTGTTTCTATTAAGGCTGGTACAGATTATTTTTCATTACAACATGAATACATTTAACTATTTTCCCTAAAGTTAGATACAGCTTCTTTGTTACTCTTCATAAATAGAAAATATCACTCAAAGTTTCCAGTTTCTTAACATGTTATTTAAACATTATTATGACTAAACCATTACCTTAAGAAATATTGTAATTATACTTATTTCCTTTTGAGGAAAATAAAGAGATGAGATTCAGGAAACATTAAAATTTTTAACTTTAAGAATCTCTATACCTCCATCCCTGAATTGGAAATTGCTGCTTTTTAGAGGTTAAAATCAGAAAACGGAACAAATTAGAGCTAGTAGCCTAAGAAAAACAACAACAAAATATATCTACTAGTGGGATTACTTTCATGTTGCTCAGAGGAGAGAATTTTTACCTTCCCAATTTCTGATGCCCAAGAAATGGAAATCTGGTTTGGCACAGCTGAAGACAGCCTAACTAAAGATGTAATATTCAAAGGGCGTCCAGGGCGCTTCTGTTCAATCCCATTTTTAGGTGGTGGTGCATAGCCCTATAAACATAAAAAAGAAATAAAATTACCTGTAGGCATTAAACATTTTCTCCAAGATAGATACAGAATCTTGTATAATTTCAGTTACACTAATTCTTTTTATTTTATACCAGAAATCACAGTCCTCACCCTAAAGTCATCAACCCAAAAGAGAAAAATGACAATTTTTAAAGTTATAAGATATTTCACAAGTTCAGAAAAATATGCTCCTCCAAACACAAAATCCCTGTTCCACCATTAAAATTTAAAATGTTGACATCTTGTCAACATTGGTTAGAATCTTTTTTTCTCTTTACAAACAATAAAATTACATCTCTTTGTATTGTTTCATCTTAGAAGCTACCATTCAAAATGCATTCAAATACTGGGAGTAGCCCTAACTGACGTGGCTCATTGGATAGAGCATCAGCCTGAGGACTGAAAGGTCCTAGGTTCGATTCCGGTCAAGGGCATGTACCTGGGTTGCGGGCACATCCCCAGTAGGAGGTGTGCAGGAGGTAGCTGACCGATGACTCTCTCTCACCAATGTTTCTAACTCACTATCCCTATCCCTTTCTCTCTGTAAAAAAATCAATAAAATATATATTTTTAAAAATACTGGGAGTGGGAAAGAGGGAAAATAAGCTTTGGGAATTAAAAAGAACAAAGTAATAAATTTCAAAAAAAATTAAAATCTTGTGAGTGATAATTGGTATTAAATTAACCTGATATCCTATATAATTATAATATATTATTAAGACCTTTAAAAAAAAGAGGATCGTAACCTTACAAAATTACTCATAATTTTAAAAAATTACATAATATAAGGTTTATTTTCAAATTTCCCAATTGCCTCAATGATGTCTTTTTATTACTGAAAATTTTTAAATATAAACAAAGAAAGAAAAAATGTAATGAACTCCCATATACCCATTACCCAATCAATAATTTATTTATTCATGATTAGTCTTTACCTACTCTACCGGACCTCCTAGTGAATTAAAAGTAACTTACAGGCAAAGGAAAAAGTTTTCCATTTACTTTTATACATAGACTATTGGGATAGTTATCTTCTTGAGGGCAGCTTGTCTCTGCCAAGCAAAGTCTGCATTAAAGAAGAAAAAATACATTATTCCTAAATAGTATACTCAAACATGCTTATGTATTTTCAAAATCATGACTATATGCACATAGTTAGCAAACATTATTAAAGTAAAAGAAAATTTCAAACTTGCCTCAGCTGAACTTGGACTGTATAATCTCTCCTACCACCTGGCAAAAAATCCCTGTGGAAAATAGAAAGAAAATGGGTTAACCAACCTAAAAGAATGTCTAATGGCCAAAGGTAGAACAGTTTGAGCAACAACATAAATTACTTATAACACTGAATTACAACCCTCAAAGTATCCAAGAGCCCACATGGACGCATAGAAATAAACAAACAAACAAACAAATAAATAAATAAATAAAGGAAAAGGACCTGCCCTTCCATAAAAAATAATAACTCCAATGTGGAAGAGAATAGAGACAACAGAAAATCACACCATTGAAACACAGAGTGTTTATCATGAAGTAACTGCTAAAGGCAATAACCACAAGTGAATGCTTAAATTGGTGAGCTAAAATCTGAAGAGAAACAATATGTGTTTAATCTCAAACTACCTCCTCCTCCCAAAATACTTTTTATATCTTCTATTTATTTATTTATTTGAGAGAAAGGGAGAAGGAGAGATAGAAACATCAATGAGAGAGAATCATTGATTGGCTGCCTCCTGCACATCCCTTACTGGGGATAGAGCCTGCAACCCAGACATGTGCCCTTGACCAGAATCAAATCTGGGACCTTGCTAGGGTCATGGTTGACAAACTGTGGCTCAAGAGCCACATGTGGCTCTTTGGCCCCTTGAGTGTGGCTCTTCCACAAAATACCACGGCCTGGGCAAGTCTATTTTTGAAGAAGCAGCGTTACAAGAAGTTTAAGTTTAAAAAATTTGGCTCTCAAAATAAATTTTAATTGTTGTACTGTTGATACTTGGCTCTGTTGACTAATGAGTTTGTTGACCACTAGGCTAGGGCTCCCAAGATATTTTTTAATAACAAAGGGAAAAGAGCAACTTCACAGTGCAAAAATCTGGTAGGCAACTCTTTATCCAAGTGACCAAGATTAACACTGCCAAAAATAAGATGCATCAATATTATGCAGCCCCTGATCTGATACATGGAGAAGGAAATATACCTTGGGCATTCTTGCCAAAAATGCCTGATCTCAATCTAATCATGACAAAACATCATGTAAACCCAAATTGAGGGACATTCCACAGAGACCTAACTAGAACTCTTCAAAAATATCAACCGTTTGTCCTGACTGGTTTGGCTCAGTGGATAGAGCTTTGGCCTGCAAACTCAAGGGTCTCAGGTTTAATTTTGGTCAAGGGAATGTACCTTGGTTGCAGGCACATACCCAGTAGGGATTGTGCAGGAGGCAGCTGATCAATGTTTCTCTCTCATCGATGTTTCTAACTCTCTATCCCTCTCTCTTTCTCTCTGTAAAAATTTAATAAAATATATTTTTTAAAATGTATCAACAGTTATGGAAGACAAGGCAAAACTAAGAAACTGTCAAACTGAAAGAGATTAAAATGACACAATTAAATATCATTTGGGATCTTGGATTGTATCCAGGAACAGAAATTCAATAATAGAAAAACTGGTAAAATCTGAATAAAGTCTGTAATTTAGTTAACAGTATTGTATTAATTTCTCGGTTTTGGTAATTAAAGTACGGTTATGCAAGATGTTAAGGGAAGCTAGGTGAAAGTATATCTGCACTTTTTACAACTTTTCTGTAAATCTATAATTACTTCAAAGTAACAATAATTTAGGAGTATGATGCAATACATAGACATTGTTTTATATTAAGGAATTATGAATTGTTATTTAATTATGATTGTGTTAAAAATTAATCAGAGATGCATTTTGAAGTATTTTTGGGTGAAATTATATGATGCCTGTTATTTGCTTTAAAATATTTCAGGAAAAATGTGGAGGGGAGGTCATATTTGGTACAGACTATCAAAATTTTGATAATTACTAAAGCACGGTAATGGGTACCAAGCTTTTACTTCCACTTCGGAAGGAGATTTTTTATTAGATGACTCAGATAAGGTTAGGGTTTTTATGTACAAGTGTATGTGAGTTTTATTATTTCTTTGGAAGAAGAATTGTAAATAGCCTTACTTTTATTATTAATTTAAAAATGTTTTTGAGCCCTAACCAGTTTGACTTAGTAGATAGAGTGTCGGCTTTCAGACTCAAGGGTCCCAGGTTCGATTCTGGTCAAGGGCATGTACCTTGGTTGTGGGCACATACCCAGTAGGGTGTGTGCAGGAGGCAGCTGATAGACGTTTCTCTCTCATTGATGTTTTTCTCTATCCCTCTCCTTTTCTCTCTATTTCTCTCCTTTCCTCTCTGAAATCAATAAAAAAAATTTTTTTTAATGTTTTGGTGGTGCTCGGCCAGCATGGCACAGTGATTGAGTATCAACCATCACCATCACCATCACCCATCTCTAGAACATAAGTAAACCTGTAAATTAAAATTAATTATTTAAATTTTAATCATTCATTTCTTAATTAATGAATATATTCACATAGTTCAAACTTTAGAATTTTATTTTAAAATGTATCTTGAAATCTACTTACTCTAAATAATCTTCCTTCAAAGGCCCACCCAACACTCTAGTGAAGCTTTCCCAAGGTTAAAAGTAATCTCTGCCTCCTATAAATCAGCTCTCACTTGTCCTTACTGAATTGGCTCTTTTCATATGACACCTCACAATGCCAATGATGATTTTATGAATATAAACTGGTTCACTAACAAGACTTGTGGAAAACAACTTGTAGAAAGGAGTTATCATAATATATAAAACCCAGGGTCTGTAATGACCAACTGAAGGCTCAACTGAACACCAGAAGTCAGTCCTGCAGTCAGTGCTGGGTTGCCGTGGCGACTCAGCTGACTGCCGCCAGTGCAGATGCAGTGACCCAGCACTGACTGCCAAGGGGGCTACGGATGAGGCCCAGATAGAGGCCCGAAGACAGAGGCGAGGTCTGATCTACAGACTCTGTGGCAGCTGTTGAGCCATTGCCTCTCTCTTTCTCTCTGGGCTTCGCCAGCAGCCGTGCCTCTGTTTCTCCCTGGGCCTCCTTGGGAGACTGCTGGTCAGCAACACCTCTTTGATCAGGCTCAGAGATATGCCCAGAGACGATGATTGGCATGGAAACTGACCAATCAGAACCAAAATGGCCGGCAGGGGAGGGCAATTGGGGGCAAGATCAAGCCTGCAGGAGAGGGCAGGTAGGGGCAACCAGGCAGAAACATTTAGGGGTGATCAGGCAGGCAGAGGGGTTAGGGGTTACCAGAAAGGCAGGCAGAGGCCCTTAGGGGCAACCGGGCAGGCAGGCAGGTGAGTGGTTAGGAGTGGTCCCAGATTGCAAGTGGGATGTCCCCAATTGGAGAGGGTGCAGGCTGAGCTGAGGGAACCCCCTCCCCCACCTCTGTGCATGAATTTTGTGTACCAGGCCACTAGTATCATATAATACAGTATTTTGCACCAAATAAAACACTTAGTAAATGCTAATCTCAAGCAAGGGATTACCCCTAAACAACAAATAAAACTTAAGGTTAATGATATGGTTTTGGATATGAATTATAATATTTTACTTGTTCTATTTGTTTGTTAGCTGATTTATTACTATCCTCAAGATTGAAAGTACTTCCAATTTAAACTAACTCAATCCCTTACCCCTGATGAACATGGATTACATCAAGCTACATTCATTTACTTCTTTGGCAATTTCCTTCTCTAAATTTTCTCTATTTTTTTTCTGAATCCCCTAGTTATTTGGATTTTTTTGACTAATCTTTGTACTATAATCAGAACAGTACCAGTTGATGTTCTTATCTCATAAAAATAACTAATAATGTCTACTTTCACTCTAAAAATGCCTCAGTTTGGATGATACAATATATGATCATCCTGTTTTTGGACTGTCACAAAATCTTTTTTATGTTGCTATATTTGAAACAAATTTTTCATTAGAAATATTATTGCCAAATGTGACAAAAAATAATTCAGAAGATAGTCTGGTGTTTCACTCTAAGTTTAAATATTTTTCTAGTACAGAATATTTATTAAATATTTGGGTAACCTTAGTCAAGGTATACACCACACTTACTTAAAAAAAAGTAGTTTAATTGGTATGAAATGAACTGTATTATCTCATATCATATTGAATCTCTAACCCTTAATGTGACATATATGGAGATGAGAATTTTAAAAAGGTAAGTAAAGTTAAATGAAGTCACAAGATTGGCGTTTTAATCCAATATGACTAAAGTCCACATAAACATAAAAAGAGAAAGAGACACCAGAGATGCACAGAGGAAAGGCCATGAGTACACACAGCAAGAAGGCAGCCATCCAAAAGCCAAAGGACTCAGGAGAAAGCAAATCTATAAACACTGAATCTTAGACTTCAAGCCTCCTACAATGTTAAAAAATAAATTTCTGCTGTTTAAGCCACCCAGGATGTGGTTCTTTGTTACAGCAGCCTTAGCAGATTAATACACCAATTAATACACCATTTCATGGAGAAATATATTCCAAACATTCTTCTTACCTGGATATGCATATCTCTCTAACTTGTTGAGGAGTCAGAGCAAAAATAAAAAACTTCTCTTGAAATCGTTGAATACTGCTTTGAACTGGGGAAGGAAGAAAAAAGTTAATATTTAGTTAATATTAGAACCTGATTTAGTATTGTGTCCACTCAGCTTTTATAGATTCCAGTCTGCCATTTCAAATGCTAAAATATTTTAATTTTAATCATTCTGAATAAAACTGATTCCAAACTGCAAACTATATAATATAATAAGTATCTTCTTAAATAGGATATACTGTCATCATTGGTATTTTTTAGCATCAATCTGTATGCCATGCTGCAACAGCAATTCTTTCAATGCCACAAGAGGTTCTGGAATGATACTTTTAAGCTCTTGTATCTGTTTCTTCTACCAGGGCTCTTCCAGTCTCTCCCATGTTGTCAATTCCTACTTAACAATGTGTTGACAGTTTAAAAATCTTCTAATCAATTGTATGTAAAATAAAAAACACACAAACTGGCTTGTAGTTGTCAAAAATATATGCTTTAAAATTTGGATTTGATATTTCTTTTGAATCTTGAAGATTTTTAATTCTCAGTTCCCAAATTTAAATAGGTTTCTGCATAGCAGTATCCAAATAAATAAGTTTTCCAAAGGATTTTTGTTTTTAAAAGTATTTCCAACATCATAAAACCACACCATATTACATTGCCTTAGACATATGAAATAAAAAATTTTCAACTAAAGGTCATTACTGGAAAACATTAAAATTTTCCACTTTTATTTGGCAGACTACATGGTACTATGCTGATTTTTAAACTTTCTACCTCAAAGTCTAAAAGACTTCTTAGTCCAGCTGGAATAGCTCAGTGGTAGAGCATTCCGGTCAGGGCACATGATTAGGTTGCGGGCTTGATTCCGGTCAGGGCACATTACTAGGTAAAGGGTGTGCAAGAGGCAGCCGATTGGTAATTCTCTCTCATTATTGATGTTTCTCTCTCTCTCTCCCTCTCCTTTACTCTTTCTGAAATCAATTAAACCTATTTTTCTTTTTTCTTTCTTTTTTCTTTTTTAAATATATTTTATTGATTTTTTACAGAGAGGAGGAGAGAGGGATAGAGAGCTAGAAACGTCACTGAGAGAGAAACATTGACCAGCTGCCTCTTGCACACCCCCTACCGGGGATGTGCCTGCAACCAAGGTACATGCCCTTGACCGGAATCAAACCTGGGACCTTTCAGTCCACAGACCGACGCTCTATCACTGAGCCAAACAGGTTTTGGCTAAACCTATTTTTCAAAAAGAACATTTCTTAGGATTTCACTGAGTGTTTCATCAATTAGATATAATAAGACTAAATACATTAAAAAATTTTTTTTCCTCTTTAGGGAAGAAGGCAGAATAACAAAATGTTTAAGTCATGTTTTAAAACAAGAATTAGTTTATATTGCTTATAAAAACAATGATAGACAGAACTCCTGAAAACTATATAGGTAAGTTTTAACTCAGAGGTAAGAAGTTATTTTATAAATTTTCCCCCTTACATTCTAGCCATGAGCAAAACACTAGTTTTCTAAGCCACTTTTCAAAATACATCTGGCAGTATTTTATCTAAGCCAAATGAAATACAAAAGTTTTATTTTAGTAAACTTACAAAAATCCTACTACTTTTCTTTAAACTTACTAAAGTTATTTAAAGAGAAACAGTATGAAGAACACAGAAAAGTAAGAATATTTCTATTTCTGAAAAAAGCAGGAAGCCTCTCCAGAGTTCACCCCTTGGTGCACCAGGGATACCAATAAGCAGAGAAGAAACACTGTTGCATCTTCTCTGTCTCAGTCTTTTTTTCTGGGCAATCAACCATGTCTCTGTAACCATGACCCCACAGGCTCTTTTATTTTCTCAGTCCTCACCTTGTCCATATTCCTGAGGAGTTCCATGAGGTAGGGTCACCTAAACATATATCACAAGTCTAAATTTTTCTCAAAATACATATAAAGAAATAGTTGCTTTCTTGCAATAATTGCTGAGAAAGAAACAAATGTATGAGCCATGATATTGTGCATTGGTAGCATGGTATAAACCAAAAAAACCTGACAAAGGGAGAAATAAAATTATGGAAACATTTTAACTAGATAAATGAAGCTGTGTAAAAAAAAAAATTAAAAAAAAAAAAGCCGGAACCGGTTTGGCTCAGTGGTTAAAGCATCAGCCTGCGGACTGGAAGGTCCCAGGTTCGATTCTGGACAAGGGCATGTACCTTGGTTGCGGGCACATTTCTGGTGGGGGTGTGCAGGAGGCAGCTGGTGGATGTTTCTCTCTCATCGATGTTTCTAGCTCTCTATCCCTCTCACTTCCTCTCCGTAAAAAAATCAATAAAATATATATATATATTTTTTAAAAGGCACTGGGTAATAAATATTTGAAATGTTTTCCCCTATTATTAATTTTAGAAATAAAATAATCTAAAGAAGACACAAGTTTTTATCCATCAAAATACAAAGATTTGTTTTTAATAACTAATAAAGGCAGGAAATAAAATTCAATGACAGACATTCCTCACTTTGTGTAATTTAAACTAGCATAGCTCTTCTAGAAACTAATTCAGCAATATGTTATCAAGAGTCTAAAATGTTCTTATCTTAGATATAATAATTCTACTCATAGGACTCTGTACAAATAATAAAATCGGGAACAAGTACAGAATCCTTATTGCAGAGTGAATATAATGGCAGGATAAAAATGCATTTCTCTTGCCGAAACCGGTTTGGCTCAGCGGTAGAGCGTCAGTCTGAGGACTGAAAGGTCCCAGGTTAGATTCTGGCCAAGGGCATGTACATTGGTTGCGGGCACATCCCCAGTAGGGGGTGTGCAAGAGGCAGCTGGTCGATGTTTCTCTCTCATCGATGTTTCTAGCTCTCTATCTCTCTCCCTTCCACTCTGTAAGAAAATCAATATATATTTTTTTTTAAATGCATTACTCTTCCTGCCTGGCTCAACATTATAAAATGAAAGCAAAGCAAGGAAACAGGGCCTGGAAAAGCATAGCCACCTTGGCCTACCAACCAAACAGGCCATATTGACTCCATTAACCAGCTCTGCCCCTCAAAATTTCCTTCTGGCACAACCAAGACGTGCTGCAGTATAATCTACACAAAGGAAAAGAGCACACTGATATATATGAGTTTTCAAGTAACTGGAAACAAAAAGGGTCTTTACGGGATAGAAAAGAAAGTAATCTCCCATGTTAACTATGAAATACCATTTCCCAGTTTATTTCATCAATAAATCCAAATACCTCTGCATATAATTTCATTAAGCAGTAAGAAATTATGCTGTTCTAACATAGAAGTCATCAACCCAGATACAAATTTGTTAGATACCTGTATCAACTTTAAGTAGTATGATAAAATTTATTATTAGATATATTTTCTGAGCAAATGATGAATATTAAACAAAAAGCAGAAATGTGTCAAACTCCTTTTGCCATTTCAGGGGAAAAAATCCTATATAATAAAATCCTAATATGCTAAGTGTCCAGTTGACCAGTGGGAGGTTCAACCAATCAAGGTATAATATGTTAATGGCATGCTAAGGTTGCTCAATTGCTCACTATGATGTGCACTGATCACCAGGGGGCAGGTGCTCTGACTGGTAGGTTAGCTTGCTGCTGAGGTCTGGTGGATCAGGACTGAGCGAGATGGGCCAGACACGCCCTGAAGCCCCCCTCCCTCAGTCCCTCCCTGGTTGGCCAACCTCCTGTGTCCCTCCCAGGCCCTGATCGTGTACCAGTCCCTCAGCCTTGCCTGCATCCTTTCACAATCTGGGACCCTCAGGGGATGTCTGAGAGCCGGTTTCGGCCCGATCCTGCAGGCAAAGCTGAGGGACCCCACCTTGCACAAATTTGTGCACTGGGCCTCTAGTTAAGTATAAAAAGTTTATTTCTTAGGAAAGCAGATTAAAAGCTATGTTAAACAAAAACTAAATCTCTTTGCAAAAATAACAAAAGAATCAAAACACAGAATATCACAGGCAAGAAGATTTGTGTCTGTTCCCAAACATATACATATAAAGGCAATTTGAATTTTAAGCCAAAAGAATGAGAATGTTGAAATCAACAATTTTCTGTTAGGTTTCAGTCATGGTTGCCAATATTTTTTTATCTGTACATTTAAACATTTAGCATTAATGCCTCAATTTTATTTTTTAACAGCAAATCAGGTCTCTTGCTTTATTTTTTATCTGGAAGAAATGGATTTGTCTAACACTTACCTAAACTCGTGGGCTTGATGAGAATATCAAGAACATCATAAAAGGGCAAGTTTTTTAACTGCACATCAGGATGGACTGGAGGAATTGGGGGAGATGGCTGCTGCATCTCAAACGTGGGCTTAGTATCTTGAAGCAACACAGAACCAACAGGGGAGGACGGTGAGTGAGGTGTAATTGAAGCGGAAGGCAACGTGTGGATTCCAGCCACAGCCAAGTCAGGTTCTACAGGTGATGGGCTACCATCCAAACTGAAAACTGATGATTTGATTGTGGATAAATCAGAGAGTCCTTCAAGAGTCCGTGGGTATCGGCGTCTATACAATTCTCGAATTTTTATTTGAACCGCAGGGCTGCAGCCACTCTTCAATAAATGCAACGCCCTCATCAGGAGGTCATGCTTGCGTCCACTTTTATTCCGTCCAGCAAAGCCTAGTAACACTTGTAGTTCAGAAACCCTAAAACTAGAAACCATATTCTAAAAGGAAAGAAAAAAGAAACATAAGCCAATAGCCAAGAACATAAAAACCCTATTTAAAATCCTATATGATAAAAGGCTAATATGCAAATCGACCTAATGGTGGAACAACTGGTCACTATGACATGCACTGACCACCAAGGGACAGACACTCAACGCAGGAGCCCCGCTCAGCCAGAAGCTGGACTTACAGCTGGCGAGAATAGCAGCAGTGGCGGGAGCCTCTTCCACCTCGGCTCCAGGGGGAGCAGGCCTAAACCATCAGTCAGACATACCTTGAGGGTTCCCAGATTGTGAAAGGCCAGGCTGAGGGACCCCAACTGAATTTCTAAACTAGCTGAGTATCCAATGAGGAAAATACCTTTGAAGAGCAAGGAAATGAGTGATCACAAATGTATCTATCTCTCTATCTCTCTCCCTTCTCTCTAAAAACAATAAAAATAAATTTAAATTTAAATTTAAATTTAAATCCAAAAGAATTCCTTCACGCCACTCCCTACTGACTTGTTCTTGGGTGTAAAAAGAGGGTAGCAGGCAGTTCCTGCTTCAGATTTTACCATCTATTTATTTAACAAACCCTAGTTTATTTATACTTTTAGCCATTTGCTGCCTCATAAATCTACCTACTTGGTGATTTTCAGTCAATTCTGAACTCAGAGGTAACCCACCTTTGGGTCATATTTATTTATACATATGTGCACCATGAAGCCAGAAAAAAGAGTAAGACCAGGAGCTGACCAAAATGACTCTATATTTGAAACCAAAACTTCTAAATAAGGATCAATTAAAGAATCCACAGGAGAAAATATAAAAATATTCACAAATGAAAACACTCCACATCAAAACTTGTGTGAATAAGGAAAGCAATACATAGAAATTCCTGATCTTAACTGCCTATGTTAAAATTAAAAATATAAACAATCAGAAAAATAATAGAAATAAACCCAAAGGAAGTATAAAGAAAGAAATGGGCAGAAATTAATGAAATGGGAAAGTAAACATTTAAGACCATATAAGACAAAAAGATCAACTCTGAAATCTTACAAATTGGCAAACTTTTAGCTCTTAACACTGATCAAGGAAAAGAAAGCTTTTTAAAAAAGATAAAAGGGACATTAAAGACAGGTAACACAAAATTAGAGATTAACAAATTAATGCCATAAATTGAAGAACATGGATGAAATGGACAATTTCTACAAAAGTGTACCTATCAAAACAGGTTTGAAATTGAAAATACGAACAACCCTACAAAGCAATTACAATAATAGTTAAGAAAGTGCCCCACAAAGAAAAAACCAGTACCAATTTTACAAGGGAGTTCTATCAAACATTTGAGAAACAGATCATTCTAATCATACATCAACTCTTCCAGAAGGAAAAAGTATATATATTTTTAAATTATAAGTCAATATTACACATTATTAGAGACAAAAATCCTGAACTGTTTTCAAATTGAGTCACACACACACATACACATACAAAAAAAGAGAGAGACAGAAAGATCGGGTTGACTTTATACTTGAAACACAAGGTTGACTTAAATATTAGAAAATCAACCAATGTAGTTCAACATGTTAACAGATTACAGAAGAAAAACATTAACAGGTTACAGAATAAAAACATGATCCTCTTAAAAGATGCAGAAAGGCTTTTGATAAAATTCAACATCCTTTTTTTTAAGTTAGCAAACTAGTAATAGAAAGGAACAGCCTTAACCTGAAAAGATTATCTACAATAAACCTCAGCAAGCATTATACTTAACTGTGAAACTTTGAAAGTATTTCCTCTAAAATCAGGAACAAGATCAGGATGCCCCCATCACCGCTTCTATTCAACATTGTACTGGAGATCCTAGCCAGCACATTAAGACAAGAAAAAGAAAGAAAGAAAGAAAAAAACAAAGCATAAGAATTGGAAAGGAACAAAGAGGTTATTATTCACAGATAGGTTGGTCTGCACAGGAAATCCAAAAGAGTTCTACAGATAATTCATCGCAATTAGGAGTATAGCAAGATTGTTATACAAAGTCAAATTTTACTTCTATTTACCAACAAGACAAAATATAACTATAAAAAGGTACCATTTATGATTAGATACAAAATAGGGTACCTAGAAATAAATCTAACAAAATATCGGCAATAGTTTAGCTGAAGAAAACTATAAAACTTTACTGAGACACTGTAAAAGATCTAAATACTGGTAAATGGAGATTACAATGTTCATGATTAAGAAAACTTAGTAGCAAAATGTTAATTTTCTTCAATGCATTTCCTATAAAAGCCCCGAAAAGTTGTGCATGTTTATCTACATAACTTCAAAAGATGACTCTAAAATTATGTGGAGAACCTAACAGTCAAGAAGCTCCTTGAAAAAAGTGCAATGCAGGAGGACTTGGATATCTTCCATGTCCTGCAATGACTGACTTTTAATTCGTCTATTAAAACCTAAAAGTTGAACATAGTATTAAACACATATGTTTGAAGGCATAAAGCACTACAAAGTCAGCAAGGACCTGAGAAGCCAAGACTGTGGGAAGAAAGGAAGCGCAGAACATTGGATGCCTCTTTTCCCCTGGAGATATTTGCCAATGGGAAAGGGTGGTGGTGGGTAAGTTGAGAAGTCAAGCAGAACTCTGAATAGACTTACAGAGCTGGTTATCTGCAAAATATAATCTGAAAGAGCTGGTATCTAGGGTATATAATGAACTCTTACAAATAAGTATGAAAAAGTCAGAAGGCCCAATATAAAAATGGGCAAAAAAAACTTGGCAAGTCACATCACAAAAGACATCTACAATAAATGGCCAGTAAGTATATTAAAAGGGGTTTTATATAACCTATTAGGGGATTATGGGAATGCAAATTAAAACCACTGAACATCTACCAAAATGTCTAAAATTAAGAGTGGATAACAAAAAACAGGACATGGAATAACTGTGATTATATTATGTTGTTAGTAGAAGGGTCTGAACAAACACAATATACATGATACTCAGAAAGGGAGGGAGGGAAGAAGGAAGGCAGGAGGGAGCAAGGATAGACATCTTATATATTAAAAATACAATTACTGAAATAAGTTCTACAGAAAAGTTCAAAGGTAAAGTAAAAGAGGAACTCTTACAGAGTGTAATAAACAAATGAAACTTCAATCTAGGAAGTTCAACATTCATCCATCAAGAGTCTTAGAGAAAACAAAAAAGGATGAAAGAAACTATCAAAGATAATTCCCCAAACCTAAAGTGTTAAAACTGAAAAGGTTCCTGCCAGAGGAATGAAAAAAGTCTATTACTGAACACATTTAACAGACCAAAGATAAAGATATCACCATAAAGACTGTAAAGAAGGTTACTTACTACAAAAGGATAATCACCAGATTAGCAACCTTGAGGGTGCTTTAAATTCCTAGAGCAAAATTTTAAAAGTTCAGAGAGAAAAGTTGTATTACCAACTTAAAATTCTATATCTAAAATTTCAATCAGAAACAAAGGCAAGCCATTTTCAAATATTCAAAACTTACAAAGCTTATCACCAGCATATCCTTCCAAAAACAACTACTTATGATTATATAGAGTGCAGCAAAAGTAGACTTACAGTTGTTTGTATGGAAAATAATACAATGATTAATAAATAATAATACAAGAATAAACTCTGTTTCATGTACTCACAACTGCAAACCTACTTTTGCCCCATCCTGTATTCCTCTAAAATAAAAATTTAATAATAATAAAAAGACATGGAATCCAAAAATACCCATAACCCAGGAGTGTAATGTAAAGTAATCCCAGAATGACAGCTGTATTAACAAACTAGAAAGAAAATGCCCAAATTAGAAAAGAAAAGTTCAGAACTCCAGAATACCTAAGATGAGAACACACTGTAATACCAAATTTAAAAAATGATGTCCATGACCTCTCTTCACTCAAGCAGGACTTTGTTATATTTCTCCTTTAAGTGGCAGAGGTTTATTTTATTTTTAAAGAATAATTTCTTGATTTCTAGAGAGAGAGGAAAAGAGAGGAAACATTGATGTGAAAGTGCACTATTGATCAGCTGCCTCTAGCACACTACCTACTGGGAATCGAGCCTGCAACCAGGGCATTGCCTAGTACATGGAACAACACCCAATCAATTCAGCAATACTGGCAAGAGCAGCACAGGCTTAGTACACAGAATTTCCTCTACAGCTCCACACTACTTGGTTATAACAGTAGTTAATACTTACATAACAAAGGCTAGTTATTAGTACTTAAATTCTAGAAACTTCTTTAGAAGCACAAAAAAGAGAGTTATAAACTCTCAAATAATATAAATCTTAATAAAATAGAAAATTAAGGCTGGGAGATAAGGAAGTGTGGAGCTAGGAAAAACAAAGAGAAATAGATGAGTGTTAAATGCTCGGAACTGAAAATGTATTGTCTGAAACTGATAGGCCAAGAAACAGAAATTTACTGCAAAAAGTTAGAATAATCAACACTGGAATAGGAACAAAACAAACAAAAAAAGAAACAGCAGAATTAGAAACAAAGTGGAAAACATAATGACCTAAATTTCATATTTACTGGAAAGTCAAGCAACAAACACTGTTCAGAATTGAAAGAAAAATTAAAATATAGAAAAAGATGTGGTATTTTTACGTTTAGGAATTAACCTAAAAATTCAAGAAGAAAAGAAGAAAAAACAGCTTTAAGGCAGTTATTATCAGGCGTGAGACTTAGTGGATGGACTTTTACTTTCCTTTGGAATTTTTCTGCATTATCTCCGCAAGGACTGCTTTTATGGGGGGGGGGGGGGGGGGGGGGGCGGGGATGAGGAATGGAAATAAAAAATTTAAAAATGTTATTAAAACCATTTTTCAGATTAAGAAAAAAGTGAAATAACTTGTTCAATATCATAAAGTCAATATCCAAGCAAACACTAAAAATATATATTCATTTTGTGGCATAATCAAGATTTGCTTTTACTGACCTACATGAATAAGCAAATGGAGAGTTCTGAATGTCTTTGGAAGGTTTATATTGCTCTCTGCAAAGTCAAAAAGCAAACAAACAGTTTCAAACCATTTTTCCAAAAAAGTCTACGAAAAAAAGTCACTTTGATAAAGGGTTCAAAATAAATATTCATAGAAAATAGTCTGGACTATGATACCAATTAATTCCACATAACACTTTTACCTTGATTCAATTTTCCAATTCCTTATGTTGAGGTACCTGAATAAAAACAGACTATCTGTCAAGACAACTCAGAGGGGAAAAATTGTCTAAAAAAAATTTTTTTTTAATTTTTGTTTCAAAGTACACTATCAAGAAAGTGAAAAGACAATCCACAAAAAAGAAAACATGCAATTCATATATTGGATAAAAAATTTGTATCTATAATAAAGAACTTAATTTTTAAAATAACCCAATTAAGCCGAAACTGGTTTGGCTCAGTGGTAGAGCATCGGTCTGCGGACTGAAAGGTCCCAGGTTCGATTCCGGTCAAGGGCATGTACCTTGGTTGCAGGCACATCCTTGGTGGGGGGTGTGCAAGAGGCAACTGGTCGATGTTTCTCTCTCATCGACGTTTCTAGCTCTCTATTTCTCTCTCCCTTCCTCTCTGTAAAAAATCAATAAAATAAATAACTATGTAGACATGGTGTCATGGTTATTAAGCCCTTGTACTGTCTTGCAAAACACACAATTAATACCCTTCTCATCCATTGTGTCCTATGCTATAATTGCAGAAGGGAAATATCAAGCACAACATGCTGTTAACAACTCAATAAGAACTACTGGAAAAAGGAATCCTTCCTCAGTTTAAGTCTGCTCAACTAGCAGAACTACATGTCCTCACTTTAGCTTGTTAGCTATCCAATGGAAAATCCGAAAACATTTTATAATGACAGCAGATATGCGTTTGTGGTAGTCCATGACTTTAGTATGTTACAAAAACAGAGAGAATTCCTCACTTCTAGTGGAACTACTATCAAGAATGGGCCCTGCCATAGCTGGTTTGGCTCTGTGGATAGTGTCAGCCTACAGAATGAAGGATCCCAAGTTCGATTCTAGTCAGGGGCACATGCCCAGGGTTCTGGGCTCCGTCCCCAATCGGGGGCATGCAGGAGGTAGCCAACCAATAGTTCTCTCTTATCATTGGTGTTTCTCTCTTCCTTTCCCTACCTCTCTGAGGTCAATAAAAAATGTATTTAAAAAAAGAAAAAAAGAATGGGCTCTAAGTAAATTAACTACTCTCTGCTATTCTACTGCCTAACTGAATTGCAATTATTAAAATTGAAGCTATTACTAGAAAAACAGAACCTGAGTTCAGGGAAATGCTCTACCAGAGGCAACATAAATCAGAACTAAAGTGTCCCAATATGCAACTTGAATAAACTTCCTATGATTGATTCTAACCAAATTATTTATAACTAGTGGCCCAGTGCATGGATTCATGCACATTGAAAGGAAATTAATTAGAAGGTAGCCAGCAGGGCAGGACTGGGCAAGATAGGAACTGGGCAAGATAGACCGGACATGCCCTGGAGCCAACCTCCATCCGTCCCTCCCCGGCTCTCCCGTCCCTTCCTCTCTGAAATCAATAAAAGTATACTTTAAAAAAAAGACAAAATCAGGCACCCAAGTTAGATAACAATGTTGAGAACAACAAGGATACAAACTTAATATTAAACAAGGACTCACTGAGGGCCCAGACAGCCACCTGATTCTTCCACTGTACCTAAAAATACCATTACTAAAAGCTCTACATTCAGCAACTCATCATGGCACAAATAAAATGATCCAAACCATGAAAAAGTATTGGTGGGATCACTGATCCAAGGTCACAAATTTGGTTTGCGATCAATGTCTCATTTTTTAAGCCCATAACCCTGGAAAGGTTACTAAGGTATTAACAGAGCATCCCCTCCAGTGACTTACAAGGCCATTTGAACTTACAATAGATTTCATTCTACTGCCTCCCAGAATGAGTTATTACTATATTCTAATAATTGCTTGTATGTCCTCAGGATGAATTAAAGCCTTCCCATACAGAAAGGCTGACACCAAAACAGTGGCTAAGAAACTTTTACAAAATATGTATATTTCCTTTATGGAGTACTCCCAGTGAAATCTCTCCTTTTGACACACACAGAGATAACACACACACAGGAGAACTCATTTCATTGGACAAATTATTAAATACAGCACTACTGACACAACGTCATTACCATTGCCCTTATTGTCCTCGGTCACCTTGTAAATTCCAATGGACTAACTAAAGCTAATTAAATTAATAGAATTAACTGGACTGCCCTGGTCAAAAGTTCTACCTTTGGTTTTGGTGGCAATTAGACAGACACTTATAGAAAAGCATAAATTAATGCCTTATAAAATAGTAACAAGAAGAACTATGCCTTTGATGATAACTGTACTCATAAATTCTGAAATGACTCAATACTGTAGATTTAATGTATTATGCCAAAAGGTTTTCCACCAGGTAAAGGAAGTTTTCCGTGAACCTCCAACAGATGATCAAACCTTCCACAGCTTAGAACCTGGAAAATAGGTATTCTGGAAATGACACCTAAGAAAGAATGCCCTTTAACCTTATTAAAAGAGACCATACCAGGTTCTCCGCACTACTCAGAAACAGAAACAAGATGAGCAACAGGATAAACAGCAAAAGCAATTCCTCCATAGATGACACCATAACCTGAGCTTCACAATGAAACAAGAGCAATTTAACGCTGATGGTGATTAAGAGTGTGCTAATATCAAGATTTCAAACTCTCATGTATGACATGACAACCAAAGGGGGGAACTGTTATATTAATTAAACAAGGAAGCCATTAAACCTAAATCTAAGCCAACTAGGATTTAAGCTACAGCCAGTCAATAATTTCTTTATCTTGCTTCTACCTTTCCTCTATATGTTTTCTCCCAGCTCCTATTAACTGAGTGCTTCTAACCACATCTGGTTTAGTGCTGCCCAATTCAAACTGATTTTTGCTCAAATAAATTCCTAAATTGTAATGTCTGCATTTATCTTTTTTAATACCACTAATAGCTTTGAGTCACATGGTAGATTCTGTTATAGCTATCATCAATTAGACTATTTCATTGCTCAACAGTTGAGGAGTAGGGGACCTCTAACTTCAAACCCTCCTTAACTTCCCATTCTACTTCTACAACCAAAAAGCACCTGAAGCTACCAGAATGGCCAGTCCTACTAGGTGTAAGAAACCAAATACTCAAGCCTTCTGAACAGAAAATCTGTTGTAAAATTACTTAAGCCTCTTCTAAAAGATTTTCAGTATCGGGTTTACCAGTATCTATTAAGAAGGTTATTATCACTGGCTCTTTCACTAGCCCAAATACACACCCAGACACTTACTCAAACGTTCACTCTTGTTTTGACAAACACAGAGATAATAAACTCTCAATGCATAAAAGGGTGTGAAGAATACAGAAAAGAGTCTTTTAAAAAGAAATCTTAATACAATAGATCCTCCTCTACCCCTACACCTGAGTGGAGGGAATAGGGAGAGTAGATTAACCAGGTTAAATTGCAGCAGGGGCCTTTCTAAGGATGGCTGAAGGGTGACACCAGAATGAAATGGAGCAACTGGAGGAGAAAGGTAAGGGTAAAAAAGCCTCTCTGAAGAGATGAGGGACTTCAGAACCCCAACTATTCTGCCTCCCCTCCACCTCTATGCTTGGCTCTGCTAGGGACTGGACAGCAGAAATCTAGGCCACCAGCTCCAATGAGTTTGTCCCAGATTAATTCACTAAATTTGCAAACTAGTTAATCCACAAAACCTTACCTATAAGTAAGTGCTATAAAATAAGCAACTGATGAATTGAATAATTTCTCCCTCCAACACATCTGGAAGCTTCTAACATGTAATTCATTATATAATCACCTTTTTTCTTTCTTTCTTTTTTTAATATATTTTATTGATTTTTTACAAAGAGGAAGGGAGAGAGATAGAGAGCTAGAAACGTCGATGAGAGAGAAACATCGACCAGCTGCCTCTTGCACACTCCCTACCGGGGATATGCCCGCAACCAAGGTACATGCCCTTGCCTGGAATCAAACATCCAGAATGCAAAGTTTGTCAATGAATTGGCTCAGACACCTCAACTACATTTCATGATCAAGAAGATAAAGACAAAAGGCTAGAAACAAAGCTAAACGCTTTGGAAGCTGTAGCGATAGGACTAGGTAATCAATTAGAAAGTATCAAGATTAGACAGCAGCTGCAATGCCAAGCTGCTTTTACATATATTTGTGTGACTTCAGCCTCCTATAACAGTTCTCTATGGGATTGGAATAAAATCAAGATGCACCACCAAAACCGGTTTGGCTCAGTGGATAGAGCATTGGTCTGTGGACTGAAAGGTCCCAGGTTCAGTTCTGGTCAAGGACATGTACATTGGTTTCGGGCACATCCCCGGTAGGGGTGTGCAGGAGGCAGCTGGTCGATGTTTCTCTCTCGTTGATGTTTCTAGCTCTCTATTCCTCTCTTCCTCTCTGTAAAAAGTTAATAAAATATATTATTTAAAAAAAATCAAGATGCACCTACAGGGAATATGGCATCATAATAATATCAGTATAGCCAAGACCGGTTTGGCTCAATGGATAGAGCGTCGGCTTGGGGACTGAAGGGTTCCGGGTTCGATTCCGGTCAAGGGCATGTACCTTGGTTGCGAGCATGTCCCCAGTGGGGAGTGTGCAGGAGGCAGCTGATCGATGACTCTCTCTCATAGATGTTTCTAACTCTATCTCTCTCCCTTCCTCTCTGTACAAAATCAATAAAAATATATTTTAAAAAAATAAATAAATAATAATAATAATAATAATAATAATAATATCACTATAGACTTAGTGCGGCTACACAAACATGTGCAAGCCATTCAGAATAGTCATGATGAATTACATCGTCAGCAAAACTGGCAAAAAGAATTATTTAAAAAAAATTTAATCCATGGAATATGTTAAAACAAAAAACAAAAAAAACACCGCCTAATTGGATTCCTTTGTGTACTAATAATCCTATCCTGCTTTTTTTCAGTCATCAGCAAGCTCCCTAGATCTCAAGTGAGAAGGCTCCAACTAGATATCCACAAGCTACATTTAAAAATGAAAAACGAGAGAGATGTAAGAGGGCCCACTGGGAAGGCACATGGGCATTCTTTAATTACTGTCAGCTGAACCCACTGGCATTGGCAAAGCCAACACCCTGGGAACACGCCTTGCCAAAATGGCAATGGTGTTGTCATCTTGATCTTCATTTCAGCCCATGATGTGGGGAAGTGGGTTTTCATATGTAAATCCAGTCAAGCATCAGGAATACTCAGGATCTACTCAAGAATGCAAATAAACTCCTTTGTCTTGATCTTTTGGTGAAACTTGCTGGTATTTGGAGGTATAAAATAAACAAGTGCATCAGCTCTGGATCACTGTCTCTCCATCAGAAGAGGGCAGCGGTCCACCAGACCCCAGCTTTTCTTTCTATCTCTGTGTCTTGTCTCTTTTATTTCTCAATCCCCAGCCACCTCTACTCAAGAACTGGACACGCTCTCTCGCCCGGCTGGACGTGGAAAAGAGAGAAAAAATAGTTAAGCTTTGACCAACATTTATAAAAGTGTAACATAAGACTTGAAAAAGTTTTCATCAACAAAATTCTTTAGAAGAGGATAAATATGTTATACACAAAAATTAAGAAAATACTGCAGTTAAAAAAAAAAGCTTAACTTTAAACTGAAGTCTTCTCAAGCCATCCTAAATTTAATGTTCGAATTTACACAGGTAAAGCTCAGGCCTGCTCCATCCAAAAGATCCACAGACATTAAAAGCTACAGCTAGGGCTCTGAGACACTAAAACCCTTATACTTGATCATTATGAAGACCTTTTATTTATTGAGTTGAGAGAGAGAGAGAGAGAGAGAGAACACGAGAACCTAAAGGGAACAGAGAAACATCAATTCATTGTTTCCCTAATTTTTTTATTCATTGGTTGTTTCTAGTGTGGATCTGTCCACCAGCCAGGTAACCAGCCAATATCCTTCCCTGACCCACTATACCTCGCCATAAATAAATAAACAAACAAACAAACAAACAAGCATACATAACTGAATCTTTTATCTGATTCCTTTTTCCTTCTTATTTCAAGTAACCCTGACATCAGGCGTAAGTTATACAAAAGGTGTGCATTTACCTTTAAGTTCAAGTTCACTTGCATCTCCACTTTTGACTTTCGTTTTTAAAATTGGGGGGGGGGGGCGCGGGGGCCAGGAGGGCCGGCCCCAAGTATTCCAGTTATGTGGCCAGCAATTCAGCGAGCCATAAAAATATATATATATATAAATAAATAAACCCGGCTCGTTTATCACAGTTTTGTTACGGTGAGGATTCTGAAGGTCAGGGGGAACTATCCTTCCCATTCTACCCCCAGCACACCCCCTTTCCGAACCTCTGTTATACAAAGGTATCCACAATAAAGTTGTGACCTTGTTCTAGGGCCAGCAGGGGGAAAAAAGGTCTTTCCTCAAGAGCCCTTTAGACGAGTTTACAAACAAACCGCACGCCAACACGGGCTTGGCGGATTCCTTACCACGGCACTAAGAAAAAAACGTCCAGGGTCAAGGCTGATGGCTGAAGTCAGGGCCCCCCAAAGACCACGCTTCTCTCCGCGATGCCGGATGAGGAAGCCCGGGGAAGGGGGCCCTGCTCGTGACACCCCCGCATCAGCCAGGGAGAGAGAGAGAGAAGGATCCCTAAACGCAACTTCACGTTTGGGGAAAACAAGTCTCCCACCAAGGGAGTCGCGTGTGGACTTGGGAATCGCCATAAACAACGACACCCTCGCGATCCACCTCAGCCCTGAAAATAACAGGGAGGTCGCATCCTCCTTCCAGAGGACGCCCGGCCCCCGCGTCAGGTGCGAGCAGCCCGGGTGGGACCGGTGGCCGCTCGCCCCGGGCCCCAGGACCCCCCTCTCCCCCAGCCCGGCGCCTTCGGCCGCCTCGCTCCCCTCCCACCCCTCCCATACCTCGGCGCCCCCAGAGGTGGGCCGGGGCTCCGGGCTCCTCAAACCCGTCCCCACACAGCAAAGAAGGTGGCGGCCGGCGACGTAGCTCCTTCTCCCCCGCCTCCTCGCCCCTCCCCCGCGGCCTCCGATCTCCGTTCCCGCGCCCCCGCTTACCCTCAACTCCTCGAAATCCGCCATTTTATACCACCCGCGGGTGCCGCTGTCGCCACAGCACCCCCTCCTGCTGCCGCCAACGACGCCGCCGCCACCAGGGCCGCCACCGCCGCCTCCAGCAACATCCTGCACTGGGCGCCGCCGCCGAAGACGCCGCCGCGGCCGCTACCGCCGCCACCGCCGCCGCCGGGCCCGTCACGTGACCGGCACGGAAGCCCCGCCCCCGGCGCTCTCGGCCCCGCCCCCTGGCGACCCCTCGCGCCCAACCCGCCACTTTCCCTCCGCGTCTTCCGGCCGCGCTCCCCCGCGCCGCGTTAGCCTCGCGCAGCTCTCGCCTCCCCCTTTCCCCTCCCTTCCCTCCGTCTGGCCTGCCCGCCGCCCGCACACCTTCCGGTCCCGGGCCTGTCGCCTTACTCTTCTCAGATCCGCGCAGTGCCTTCCACCCCCCCTTCCCGCACGGAGGCCCGCCAGACCCCCGGAAGCGCCGTCGGACCCCAGCTGTTACCTGCGGGGCTGGAGCGGGGCCTGGCCCCGGGGAGTGGCGGACGGGAAGAGCTGGCCCGGAGTCCCGGCTGGAACATTTCGGGGGTAGTGACTGTGGACGGAGGAAACAGCTGCAAACAAAACCATCCCCCAGAGTAGTTGTGTCGGAGCGCTGTCAATGTGGGTGTTGGGTTAGCTATTGTTCCGATCTGACGATGCAGGATTGGTGGGCCCTCTGGAAGGCTTCAGATCCTTGTCGATTTAAGAAACGCCCCACAACCTGTAAGAATTGTGATGAGTTTTTTGGAGCCAAACTGAGGGTAATTACTGGAAAGCAAGAAAAAAAAATCTCAACGGATCGTGCTTATGCCCGGGAGAATGGCAGTTTTGCTCCTTATTTTTATACACTAGAATCAAAGGAGAAGACGTAAGGAGCTTACATGAAATCCATTGGTGATAGATTAGGGAGGCGGGAGAAAGCAAAGCGGGGAAATCTCTGGGATTGGGTAAAAAGTAAAAGGACTACACACACACTTCTTTTACATTGGTAAGGATCCGATAATTAACAGCTAATTAACACGATAACAATAACAAGGGGTTCTGTGGTCCTCTGCTCATGTGGGAGATAGTGCCCTGAGAGGTCTGAAAAAAGGGAAATTACCCTGATATTCCAAAGTTAAATTAACCAGATGCAAAAAGACAATAGACTGGCTCAGTTAAGGTAAAAGATTGGCCTTTGTTGCCGAAGCCGGTTTGGCTCAGTGGTAGAGCCTCGGTCTGCGGACTGATTCCGGTCAAGGGCATGTACATTGGTTGCTGGCACATCCCCGGTGGGGGGTGTGCAGGAGGTAGCTGGTCGATGCTTCTCTCTCATCCACGTTTCTAGCTCTCTATCTCTCTTCCTTCCTCCTCTCTGTGAAATATCAATAAAATATATTAAAAAAAAAAGATTGACCTTTGTCAAGGAGACACCAACCTCCGAAAATTTCAGACCATCCTGTGTGGTTACATTAGGTCTCGAGTTTATAAATCGCCTCCCCACCCCTATGAGAGGCCTCCCCTGAGTTTATCAGGTTTAGTATATGGCCCCTTTTTTGTCCACACTTCCTTCTTTTGATCATAAATTAATCCAAAGGATGCATTGATGACCAACCTTTTGGTTGGATAATGTGCTAGGAAGGCTCATTCCTAGGAAAATTTAGTGTCAGCATTTGTCTTGCTGAACAGTGGGCCACTGGGGATGAGGTAAGACCCAACATTGGGTAAAGTCAACGCCAAATTTTCTCCAAGGTGAAAAATATCTAGCATAACATTTATTTATAGTTTCAGGGCACACCATTCAACTCCAGTTTTCACAATCTGACCATGAGATGGGTCCCCATTTGCTATGGCCCATCTACTTCCCATTGGAAGCACTCAAGTGCTGTCCATTATTAATTTTATGCTTGCTGGGTGTGCAATTAAGAGCTGTAACCTTAAGGTTTATTCGGAGACAAGGCTATAAGAACACAATGCACCATAGAGAGAACTCTGAGTATTTTTTAGTCACAAGCTCTTTGTTTTATTGATTACTCTCTTGAAATAAATATTAATTCATCAGTCTTATCCCTTTTTCTCTACTAACCCACCCCTTCGTTCCAGAGTAAACCCTCTGGAATTCTGTATTCACCACCTCACTTAAATGTCACACTATCTTCAGCAACATGCAAGAATGAGGGGGGAGTTTTCAAAAATGACAAGAAATGTACTTGCCTAGTTGCAAACCCTATGACAGTTAACTATAAGTCATCTTTAAATATATATTGTTAAAACTCCCCCTTTTTCTGTTACTAAAAATGTATCTTGTAATTCTTTAAAAACTGTCAACTCTGTCAATGGAAAGAGAAAAAATTTCAATCATATAGACATCCTGTGTTGATATAAATACCTCTCGGCTCACAATTGTTGATATGGAAGGATGAAGAGCCTTTATGGGAGCTTATGCAAAAGTAAGTGAAATCTGGTTTTTGCCCCTTCTCTTTTCCAGTGTCATTTTCTAATTTATCTGAAATGGTACCAAAATATTTGCCCTGTCTTCCTTACTTTGTCTCTACAACAGCCCTCTTGCTGCCCTTCCTACAGCCACACATAGCAGTTCAGAGCGCCTCTGAAAGGAAGGAAAGGTAGACAGCAAGGATGTCACCCAGGCCAGGATTGGCATCTTTACTGCTCTACAACTTTAGGAAAGGTATTGGACCGTTCAGGCCTTGTCACCTCATCTGTAAAATGGGAACAGTAAGACATTCTCATGGTGTTGCAAAGGAAAGACTATCTCAGTCATGTTTCCTTGATTAAGAGATACTTTGCGTTTTGTATTTCTGAGAGAAGGAATGATCAACAAAACAAACCTGTCCATATTTGTTTTAAAAATGAAGGGAGTGGATTTTACCAGAAGGATAGCTGGTAACTGTCATCGTTAAACCAAGGAACACTGAACAACAAGGTTCAGAAAGGGCAGATAGCAGAGCAGTTTCAAGGACCTCTGCAGCTGTTCCCTTCGATCAAAACTGTCCTGCCATTAGCATGACTCATCTTCAAATGTCCTTAGCCTGCATGTCTCTCAGCACAAATTTTCAAGAAAAAGAATGATTGCTTTCCCCTGGCTAATAGGCTTTTATCAGCCAGCATGCCATCCAGATCCAACCAGTAATGGCTAGAGGGAGGCTCCCATGACACATAGGTCTGCAGGGCTGACACCCCCCCCCCCCCAAAAAAAAGTATGTGTTTAGAAATGCTTAGACAGAACGAGCACTTAGTGTGTCTTAGCTGTTGAGGGGGAAGTTTTCAAAAATGACAAGATAGAGTACTGTGTCATTTTCAACCTCCATACATTTTATTACCATTATTTTTACCACTGAAATGTTATTCTTCCCCTTTTTGAATGAAAATGAAATCATTCACTTATTCATTGATCCAGAAAATATTTATTTCATACTTAATATGAGTCAAACAATGTTCTTGGCAATAGGGATATAGTAGAAAACAAAATTTCTGCCTTGATGAAACTTATATCCTAGTGAGGGCTGGGGACTGCAGGAATAATTACCCGCACACCTGAATTAATATAAATCGGGGTAGTAAGAAGTTCTGAAAGGAAAACAAATCAGTTTGAGGAGATAAATAATGATGGTGGGAGGAAAATAAGGGCTAAATTGCACAATAAAACAGGGCCTGTGGAGTGTGGTAAGAAGTTTCATTTTTATTTTTAGAGTGGTAAGCCCATTGAAAGGTATTGAGAACGGGGACAGTGAGATCAGATTTATATTAATAACATATCATTCTGACTGTTTATGAGAATAAACAGTTCATCTTTTCTGTCAAAGAACAGTTTAGACAGACGCAATTTTGGACCGTGAGACTTGGCAGCCGCCATGTTGGAAGCTCCTTCCCCTGGGGGCTGCCATCTTGAAACAGCAAAGACCAACCCCTCCTTTTGAACTAGCCAATTGCAAAAGTCTGTGCACCTGAGCTCCAATCAAGAGCAAAGGACAGATTACCTGCGTCAGGGATTATAAACCCAAGCAGACAGTCAGCTCCATGTGTATGTGCTTTCCAGACCATGTGTGTGCACCCTTCTACGTAGAAGTAAATATGTTTACCTTGCTGCCTGGCTCCCGAGTGTTTTGTATTCTACCAGAACCCCTGACTTGTGGGACTCGCCTCTCTTTCTTTCTTTCTTTCTTTCTTTCTTTCTTTCTTTCTTTCTTTCTTTCTTTCTTTCTTTTTTTTTTAATGTATTTTATTGATTTTTTACAGAGAGGAAAGGAGAGGGATAGAGAGTTAGAAACATCAATGAGAGAGAATCATTGATCAGCTGCCTCCTACACACTTCCCACTGGGGATGTGTCCGCAACCCAGGTACATGCCCTTGGCCAGAATCGAACCCAGGACCCTTCAATCCGCAGGCTGACACTCTATTCACTGAGCCAAACTGGTTTCAGTTCGCCTTTTTTTTTTTTTTTTTAATATATTTTATTGATTTTTTACAGAGAGGAAGGGAGAGAGATAGCTAGAAACATCGATGAGAGAGAAACATCGACCAGCTGCCTCTTGCACACCCCCTACCGGGGATGTGCCCACAACCAACGTACATGCCCTTGACCGGAATCGAACCTGGAACCTTTCAGTCCACAGGCTGACGCTCTACGGCTGAGCCAAACCGGTTTTGGCCAGCTCGCCTTATTTCTAACACTGTTATATGGAGAATGGTGGTAGTGGAACAAGATAGAAAGCGAAGAAATGAAACCAGAGACTGCTGTAGGCAGCCAGGATGATGATGGCAGCAGCAGTGAAGTAGTGAAGAATGTATTGTGTGTTTTATTATGATATCTTTCAATCATACAAATATAGAGATTAATAAATCGGTATATCCAACTTCCAATTCTATCTTAATATTTTGCCATATTTACTTCAGACATTTTAAAGAAAGAAAACTTTATAAACGTAATGAAATCCTCCAGAATGGCCCACAGATTACATTTCTTTCTTCTAAAAGGTATCCCTGTCCTAGTTTTGATATTTATCATTCACATGTGTTTTTGCATTTCTACCTCTTCTCTCTCTCTCTCTCTCTCTCTCTCTCTCACACACACACACACAATCAATATATGTAATATTTAAAAATATGTGTATGTATCCTATCTAATAAAAGAGTAATATGCAAATTGACTATCACTTCAAGACACAAGATGGCTGCTCCCATGTAGTCAAAGATGGCTGCCCCCATGTGGATACAAGATGGCTACCACAAGATGGCAGCAAGGAGAGCAGTCGAGGGTGACATTGGGGAGGGGGAGGCTTGCAGGGGAGAGCAGTTAAGGGTAACTGGGCCAACAGGGGAGGGCAGTTAGGGGCAATCAGGCTTGCAGGGGAGGACAGTTAGGGCATCCAGACTGGCAGGGGAGGGCAGTTAGGGATGACCAGGCTAGAAGGGGAGGGCAGTTAGGGGCAATCGGGCGAGCCAGGGAGTAGTTAGGCATTGATTAGGCTGGCAGGGGAGTGGTAAGGGGGTGATCAGGCTGGCAGACAGAAGTGGTTAGGGGCAATCAGGCAGAGGCAGGTGAGTGAGTGGTTTGGAGTCAGCAATCTTGGATTGTGAGAGGGATATCTGACCACCCGTTTAGGATCAGGCCTAAACAGGTGGTTGGACATCCCTCAAAGGGTCCCAGATTGAAGAGGGTGCAGACTGGGGTGAGGGACAACCCCTTTCCACCGTGCATGAATTTTGTGCACCGAGCCTCTAGTGTATCTATAAATACCACATTGTTTTATATTTTTAAATAATGTATATAAAGGGTATACATTTTTTCAACTTCATTTTTTCATTTAACATTATTTTGGGGATTTGTCCATGTTCTTATATGTAGTTCTGGCTTAATCCATTTCTGGGCATATACCCCAAAGAATTGAAAGCAAGATCTTGTACACCCATGTTCACAGCAACATTATTCACAATAGCTAAAAGGTAGAAGCAACTTATTATGGACTGAGTGGGTCTCCTCAAAAGCCATGTGTTGAAGCCCTAATCTCCATTGTGATGTTATTTGGAGGGAGGACCCTTGGAAGGTCATTGGGTTTAGCTGAGGACATGACAGTGGAGGCTCTCTCATGATATTGAGATGAAGAGCCCAGCATTCCCATTTCCAACTAGTAAACATACAAGAAGGTGGCCATCTGAAAACCAAGAAGTTTCTCATCAGACACCAAGTCTGCTGACAACTTGATCTTGGACTTCCCAGCCTCCAGAATTGTGAGAAATAAATATTTGTTGTTTAAGTCACCCAGTCTGTTATTTTAGTAGTCCAAACTGATTAAGACATAATCTCAATGACCATTGACAGATAAATGAATAACAAAATATGCTATATATTCCATACAAATGGAATTCTACTCAGCCTTGAAAAGGAAGAGAGTTCTGTCACATGCTATACTTTGAAAATGTTATACTAACAGAAATAAACTGGTCTCAAAAAGATGATTACCATATACAATAATTCCATTATATGCGGTACCTAGTCAAATTCATGGCTGCCATGGGTTGGGGGGAGGAAAGAATAGGGAATTTTTGTGTGTGTGTGTGTGTGTATTGTTAATCCTCACCCAATAATATTTTGTATAGATTTATTTTTTAGAGAGCAGAAGGGAGGGGGAGAGACAGAGACAGAGAGAAACATCAATGTGAGAGAGACACATTGATTATTTGCCTCGTACTGGTGCCAAACTGGCACCGGGGGATGAGCCTGTAACTGAGGTATGTATGTGTCCTTGACTGGAATCAAACTCAGGACCTTTCAGTCCATAGAGTGATACTCTATCCACTGAGTCAAACCAGCTAGGGCGAGATTTCTTTTTTTAAATTTTAATCACTGTATAGTATTCATATTTTTTCATCAAATCTCTTGACACTAGAAAAAATATTGGCTTTAATTAAAATTAATTTTAAAACAGAGTAAGATGATATTGCAAGGGATATACATGTCAAGGTGAGGGGTTTGGATGCTCTAGGTCTGGGCTATCACACAGGATTTTGTAGGCAGTAGTGTGATAAGTTCTCTGTTCTAGAAAACTAAGTTTAGAGTAACTCAGTGGTCAGGTGATCTCCAAAGATCTCATCTTAGAGTATTTTCCTTAGTCTTAGTTCCTGCCCTATTATTTCTGATCTAGACTACTTCCACAGCCTCCTTTCTGATCTCCCAGCTCCTGGCAGTCACTCTTTCAAAATCACCTTAATTTCTGAACAATATTTTCACTGGATATAGAATTCTAAGTTGAAAGTTTTTAATTTTTTTTTCAAACTTTAAAGATGTGTTTCTATAACCATTTGGACTGTTAAGTTGTTTCTGTGTCTTGGCTATTATAAAGAATGCTGCTATGAACATGGGATGCAGAAATCTCTTCAAAATACAATGATTTCACTTCCTTCTGAATATATATATATATATATATATATGTGTGTGTGTGTGTGTGTGTGTATGTGTGTGTGTGTATTTGAAGGATCTTATGATAGTTCCTTTTTTTTTTTTGAGAAACTTCCCCAGCGGTTGAACCAATTTACATCCTCACCAATAGAGCAACAAGGGTTCCCTTTTCTGCACATTCTTGTCAACACTTGCTTTCTCTTGTCTTTTCAGTAATATCCATTCTAAAATGTATGGAGTGAAATCTCATTGTGGCTTTCATTTGCATTTTTCTGATGATTAGTGATATGGAATACTTTTTCATGTATCTGTTGGCCATTTCTATGTGTATTCAAATCCTCTGCCCATTTTTAAATCGGATTTAAAATATGAGTCCACAGCAGATTTCTTTTCAGCCTAAATGGACCACATGCAAGCAATTGCAAAGCAAAGCAGGAACTTTTAAACCTTGATCTTAATGGGGAGGGAAAGGTGGGCCTTAAACACAGGCAGTGGATCACAAAAGACTGAACAACTGCCCAAATCAAGGACAAATTCTGTGGTACACAAACTTGAGTTAACTTGCATTTTAGAGACAGAATTAAGAGACCCAAAACAATTGTGCGCGCAAACACACACACACACACACACACACACACACACACACACACACACACACACACACACCCACCCCGAGCCCTGTCAACCATCCCCTCTCGATCTCTTGATTGGTCAGGGCCATGCAAACACTCAGAATTAGACATGCTAATTTTAACATTGATTGGCATGATAAAGAATCCGTCTCTGCCCTGTGATTGGCTGACCTGTCTAGGCTCTGGCCAATCCTGTAAGGGGCAGGCGGGCTAAGCGTCAGATTTCTCCTAGCTGTCTTTCTTGGATTTACTTACCCGTTGATCAGCAAGTGGCTCCTTCTCGTCGGGCCTAACACTGTGTCCGATGGAGCTTTCTTACCAGACCATAAAAGTCACGCATCAGGCACGGGAAGCGGTAAGGAAATCAAAGACAAAAAGGAACTGTACCAGGAACTCCTGTCTCCTTGTTGCTGCAGGCCGATGTGTGTGTCGCTGGTTGCTATGGTGACCGAGTGGCGGGGCGGGTGGCGGGGCCTCTAGGTCCTATTGGTAAAGTCCTGGGGGCTGGGCTTGAGGTTATCTCAAGATGCTGATAGGATGGGCCTGGGACCGAGGCGGGTTTGAGCGTGTCAGAGGGTTTGATGAAAAGGAAAGGCAAGGTCGATTAGTGACTGAAAAAACGGGATGTCAACAGGGGAGGTATTGCTAGACAATCTGAGCTTTGAGAGGTGAGTGGGTTTGGGGAGTGACCAAAATGAAGACTGTTGAAAGGCATGACACTGTGACTTGAGAATTGGGATTCTGGATTCTGGTTCTGATTTGCCACCACCAGGCCCAGGGACTTTAGGAAGTTCCCTTTCAGGGGTCAGGTCCCCCATTTGAAAGTAAGGAAAGTGGACTGTACTCCTTTTCACACGAAGATTACATAAACTTTGCAATGTGTGTAGTGGTTTCCCGCTGTCTGTATCATCTGCTAACCAGCCAGCAAATACTTTTTACAACAAGGAACATGAATTGAGGACATACTCTATGTCAGACACTGGGGAAGTGAAAATAATGCTTGGGGTGTAGGCGGAGGATAAATGAAATTGAAGTTAAAAACATACTGCTATCTTGGCCCCACCTCTAGAGATGCTGATTTATTGGTTTGGAATGGAGGCTGTGCATTGATATATATATATATATTTAAAAACTCAGCAGGTTAGCGGGTAATTACAATGTGTAGCCAAAGTTAGGAAACACTGCTTAATGTCTCTTACTTTAAAAACAAAAACAAAACCCTAACAATACAAAAATATATAACTTTCTGCTTGACCTCACACACACTCACACCCACCCCGAGCCCTGTCAACCATCCCCTCTCGATCTCTTGATTGGTCAGGGCCATGCAAACACTCAGAATTAGACATGCTAATTTTAACATTGATTGGCATGATAAAGAATCCGTCTCTGCCCTGTGATTGGCTGACCTGTCTAGGCTCTGGCCAATCCTGTAAGGGGCAGGCGGGCTAAGCGTCAGATTTGACCTCACATTACCTCCCCATCCCTCTACTCCCCTAATAATAACATCCTCTCTTTCTCTCTCACTTCAGGAAAGGGTTTCTGTGGCTGCTTCCTCATTTTTGTATTGTGCTTAAGCCCGGTCCAACCTGAGCTTGAACCACCTGCATCAGAATCTTTTAGGTTGGCTTTTAGTAAAGCAGATTCCTGAACCTCACTGAGACTGACTGAATCAGAAACACTCTGGGATGGATGGGGTCTTGAAAATTGCACTGTACACACACAATCCAGGTTTGAAAAATATTTCCTGAAATCATCTCATGACTTCTAATGCCATTTATATGCCAACAATCCCTCAGCCTGACTCTAGACTGGACTTCGTTGATGAGCTCCAAACACCTGTGGTGTCCTAAAAGATGAGATTCAGGCAGGACAATGAATGAACTGATTGCTTGACAAATCCAGTGAGGTGCCCTGACTGGTTTGGCTCAGTGGGTAGAGCACAGACCTGCGGACTCAAGGGTCCTGGGCTCGATTCCAGTCAAGGGCATGTACCTTGGTTGCGGGCACATCCCCAATAGGGGGAGTGCAGGAGGCAGCTGATTAAAAAATTTAGTGGGGTATCTCAAGTATCTGCATCTTTATTTATTCTATACCTAAGTTTTAACCTTTCTGTCTAAAACGTGTACCTTTTAAAAATATGTGTGTTTATTGATTTCAGAGAGAGGAAGGGAAAGGGAGAAAGAGAGATAGAAACATCAATGATGAAAGACAATAATCAATTGGCTGCTTGTCCCCTGTACACCCTCTTCCTACTGGGGATTGAGCCCTCAACTATGAATGTACCCTGACCTGGTGTCAAACTATCATCTCCTGGTTCATGGGTTGACATTCAACCACTGAGCCACACCAGCCAGGCTAAAACTTGTATCTTTCTTTTCCCTTCTTCCTCCATCAGGGAATGTGAAACCACCATCCACCCAATTGCTCAAGCCAGAATTCTGGGAGTCATTCTTAGCTGTTTCTTCCTCTTAGTCCCTCCCCTATGTCCTCTACATAAAGAAGAAATCAGCACGTTTTATTGATTCTACTTCTATAATGAGTGTCTTTTGTGGTTGTTGTTATTAATCCTCACTTGAGGATAGTTTTTCTATGAGTGTTAGAGAGGGTGGGAGGGGAGGGAGGGAGGGAGGAAAGAGAGAGAAACATTCATGCGGGAGAGACATATCAATTGGTTGCCTCCTGCACACATCCTGACCAGGGTCAGGGAGCCAGCCTGCAATCGAGGTACGTGACCGGAATCCAAACCCGGACTCTTCAGTCTGAGGACCAAGGCGCTAACCAAACCAGTTAGGGCTAATCTACTCACTTTTATGGAAAACAAAGCATTTGGTTTTCTTCTTCCTATCTCACTCTTTCTCCTTATTCTACCATCAGCCCATACTTACCTTTTCCGATTTTCCCAAAATCATTCTATCACAATTTGGGCTTAAATAAAGATTCAGTATTTATATTAATCTGAATATATAAATATTATTCAGAGCTGATCCGTATGATACACTATGGTTATTTTTTATTTAACTTTTGGGGCATGATTCAGTCACATTTTAACTAGAGCCTTATTCTTTGGCTTAGTTTTCTATACACAGTTCTGATGCCACTTTCTTCCTACACTTTCTGAAAGAAGTGTAAAACTCCTCTCTTTTTAATTTATTTATATTTTATTGATTTTTTTACAGAGAGGAAGGGCTAGAAACATCGATGAGAAAGAAACATCGATCAGCTGCCTCTAGCACACCCCCAACAGGGGATGTGCTCGCAACCAAGGTACATGCCCTTGACTGAAATTGAACCTGGGACCTTTCAGTCCAAAGGCTGATGCTCTATCCACTGAGCCAAACCGGTTTTGGCAAAACTCCTTTCTTATGGTGCAGCTCACCAGACGTTTCTCAGTTCCACTATTTGTTTCTTATAGACATCCTTTCTGGCCTTGCCCTATGTATCTCTCCTATCTGGCTGTTCCTGAATCATATTTTATAACGGACCTGTGTTCTGGTAGGTAAACAAAACAAAACAGAACAGAACATGGTCCTGGTGTTTTGAGATATCCATCAATGGGAGCGTCAGTACTGTCAATTATCCGGAGGAAGCGCCTCTTCTCTTGGTTTTCATGCTAGTCTCCTCTGGGCCTCCCTGATGAGCTTCTTTCTCTGCCCCTTAAAGTCTTCTCTGTGTGTGTTTTGGTTTAGAAAATAAATCTATTTATCCATTTGTTGCACAAATACACACTGAGTGTTGATGCTCCAGCCATCGATTTGAGGTCATGGAATCCACCAGAGAACAAGTCAGGCGAAGTTCCTGCCTCAGGGAACCTCCATTCTAGGAGAGGAAACATACAGCAGACAAATTAATGTGTGCTATCATCGGGAAGTAGTTTGCGTGCTGAAGAAAAATAAAGCGAGCTAAGCCCTAGCTTGTTTGGCCCAGTGGGTAGGGTATTGGCCCGAGGACCGAAGGGTCTTGAGTTCGATTTTGGTCAAGGGCCCTGGCCCATTTGAACGGGAAAATATCCTCAGGTGAGGATTGACAAAACCAAAACCAAAATAAATACAGCCCCTTAAAAGAGTAAATGGTGATGTGGTGGGAGTGGGACTGTGTCATACAGGATGGAGAGTGCAGACTTAAAAGTTTCTATAAGTCCTCGTCGGTTTGGCTCAGTGGATAGAGCATCAGCCGCAGACTGGAGGGTCCCAGGTTCAATTCCTGCTAAGGACACATGCCTAGGTTGCAGGCTGATCCCCAGTAGGGGGCGTGCAGGAGGCAGCCAATCAGTGATTCTCATCACGGATGTTTCTATCTCTCTAACCCTTGCCTTTCCTCTCTGAAGTCAATAAAAAAATTTTTTATAAAAACAAATAAAAGTGAAAGTTTGCTTGAGACCTGAAGGAGAAAGAAGCATGAGCTTAAGTCTAGTGTACACCTTTCAGTTTGGAGAGTAGCAACTGAGGCTCCCAGTAAAGTACTTGCTTTGGATATAGTACCAAAGGGGATTCTGCTAGAAACAAGGCAAACACACAAAACACAGAAAGTGCTAAAAACTAGGTCTTTCTTTCAACACTGGGGAAGTAACCTCGCAAAGACGAGGCCTCGAAAAATTGAGTCAAAACTCACAATTGTTCCTCTCCACGGAAATCTTTAGTAAAAGGCGAAAGATTTATACGATCTGAAGAGAAACCAGAGTATGCCACCTACCCTCCGCCCACATACCTCAGACCACGCTCACCCCCAGCACAGTTATGGTTGCCGATTGGCCACGAGCCCGCGCTCCGCCGGGCGCTGGGAGAGCCCCTGCCTTTGTAGCAGACAGTGATCCTGGTGGCGGCGGGAGATTCCCGCGGGTGGAGCACCCGCGTGGGACCTGAGTTCGTGGTGCACAATGGGTATGCAAATCGCAGACCGCTCGGGGCTGGGCCGCGACACCAGCTGCTTCCGCGGGGCGGCGCTGTGGGGCCCGGGGCGGCCGCTCCTGCTCTCTTCACTGCGGGTCCACCAGCAAACACGCGCCCTGTTAGCACCGAGAGAAAGGGCGTTTCCCGCCGGTGCGGGGTACCTGGTCCCTTACGGGGCTGGGATTAAGTAAGTCCCAATCGTTGAGGTTCAGCCCTATCATTCCATACTCGCAGGGACCCCACCGTCCTAGGGACACAAGCGGAGACTGTCCCGCACAGACACTCAGGACAGCAGGACCACGGAGGAAGGGCATCACCGCCGCCCTCCCTCCCCGGGAGGTGGCAGCCAGCGCATCTGAAGGAGAGTTTGGTCGAGGGGAGGTGGGAAGGTGCTTTAGCAGAGGGAACGGCGTGCCAATCTCGCTCTTTAGGACCTTTCTTGGTTAGCCTGCCTCCCAAACTAGATGAAGTGCCCATCCTTTATGGCAGGAATAGAGATCACCATCCCCGGAAAGTATAAAGGAATTGTTCCTGCTGGGGTTCCAACGTCCCTCCATCCAAGTAGGCTTTGGGAAAGCTTCTTTTCTGACTAGTACAGGTATCTTGCTTATGTAGCTTTCTCAGTCTTTAATGTGCACACTAAACCCAGGCGTGTTTTGGAAATTCAGATTCTGATCCCTTAGTTCTGGGGTGGGGCGTCTCTCATAAGCTCCCTTAAAAGAGTAAATGATGATATGGTTACCTCTGATCTTTGGGTGCCAAGATCTGGGAATGGAAAAAAATGTTCTCCTATTCCACCTTAAATTTAATGTTTAATTAAAATAAGACTATCTGGCAGAAACTAGTTTGGCTCAGTGGATAGAGCATTGGCCTACGGACTGAAAGGTCCCGGGTTCCACTCTGGTCAAGGGCATGAACCTTGGTTGCGGGCACATCCCCAGTAGGGGGTGTGCAAGTGGCAGCTGATCCATGATCCCCAGTGTGGGGTGTGCAAAAGGCCGCTGATGGATGATTCTCTCTCATCGATGTTTCTAACTCTCTCTTCCTCTCTGTAAAAGAATCAATAAAATATATTTAAAAAATAAAAAATATAAAGTAAGACTATCTTAAATTCTAAACACCTCTGCCACTTTATTTCTTTCCAACTTGCATGTAAGATCCTCTAGAATGTGTTAAGGGCAAAGAAGCTCTGCGGAACAATTGCTTCGGTATTTTTAATTTGACCTCACTACTAAAACAACAAACTAACAAACAAACAAACAAACAGTAATTGATATGAGTGCGTAAGATTGATTTTGGAAAAGCCATAATTGAACCACGCATTCATGTGTACTCAAATAATCCTGAAACAATATTACTTTCATTTCTTTCTTTTTAAAAAAATATTTATTTTATTGATTTTTCACAGAGAGGAAGGAAGAGGGATAGAGAGCTAGAAACGTCGATGAGAGAGAAATATCGACGAGCTGCCTCCTGCACACCCATTACCGGTGATGTGCCTGCAACCAATGTACATGCCCCCGACCAGAATCCAACCTGGGACCCCTCAGTCCGCAGACCGATGCCCCATCCACCGAGCCAAACCGGTTTCGGCGTTACTTTCATTTCTTCTCATGTGTCATTGTGTGTAATTTTCAAAAGTTGTGACTACTTATGTGAGACTTTTATATTTAAAAATGTCTATTATAAGCATTAGCTAATTAATTAAGTGGTTGACTAGGTTTTTAAATGAGGGTTGTTAAATGTCTTAGCTTTTATTAAGTGCATGGTCCCCTAAAAAACAACAACAGAGTAATTGAAAAGTTAATTACATCAATGTTTTTCTTCAAAGAACTAAGGCTTATTAAACTTTAAATGTTCAAACATTTAAGCATCTATTGAAATACCAATAGCTATAAACAATGTGCAGCTCCAAATACTAATTAAACAAACTCTAAATCACCATAAAGCTAAGCTGAATTTTAAGTAACTCTTATTTTAAGTGCTCTGCTCTTACATAAGAAAGATTAACCCCTTCAGTACTGGCCATGTGCAGTCTTGGGGGCCTCCTTTAAAACGCTGTGGCTGCTGTTGAGCCACATTCTTCCTGTATCTGGGCCAAGAAAGGCAGACTGATCAGACAACCTGGGACACTGCTAATGTCATATTACTACTCTTGCAGACTTGATCTGTTTTATTTCCTTCCTTTTTTTTTTTTTAAACTATTAACTGAAAACATGAGAATATGTACACATGAATTTGTATATTTGGTGTTTTGGGTTAAAAAACCTCTCTTTTGCCCAGCTGGTGTGGCTCAGTGTTTGAGCGTCGAGCTATGAACCAGAAAGTCACAGTTCAGTTCCCCAGATCGGGCACATGCCTGGGTTTTGGTCTCCATCTCCAGTAGTGGCAGCCTGCAGCAGGCAGCTAATCAATGATTCTCTCTCATCATTGATGTTCCTATCGCTCCCTCCCTCTGCCTTCCTCTCCGAAGTCAATAAAAATATACATTTATATTTAAAAACAAAATTCTCTCCTTTTGTAAAAATGGCACCAGGCTCTATCTCTAAATTTAAAAAAAGGTATATATCTCACTACCAAGATAAATCATCAAAACTTTTTAAAAAACTGAGATAGCCTTCTGCTGTCAAATGTGAAAGAGTGCTGGTACTTGACTGGAGTCCCTGCTCTATGCAGACAGGGGACATGTGACCAAAGGAAAAAAATTCTGCAGTTACTGAGTTCCAGCACACGAGGGCGGTCTTAGCAGAGGACAATGTTACTTTCATTTCTTTCTTTTTTAAGAAATGCACTGAATACAATGGTCCAGGGCTCCCTTGACTTTTAGAGAGAACGGGAAATAGATGGAATAACAGACAGAAGTACCACTTGTCCTGCCGAAGGTGTTCCAACGAGGGAGAGGGTAGGAGCCTGCAAACAAGATAGTGAGTGACCTTGACCATAACAGAACTTGGCACATTTCCACTAAGCCAAACTGGCTGTGGCTTTAGCATCATTTTCTCTTTATTTTTTTATTTAAAAAAATTTTAAATATTTATTTATTTATTTATTTATTTTTTTTATTCAGGTATTATATGTGTATATTCTTATCTCTTTAAAAAATGGAATTACACAGCCCACATTGTATGAAAAATAAAAATACCATATATTTGTGGGCCCATTTCTGAATTCTCTATACTGTTCCATGGATACATTTGTCTGTCTACATGCCAACATCACACTACCTTAATGACGGTGGCTTTAGGTTAAGCCTAAAATATTGACAGTGTAACTCCTCTGATTTAGCTCTTTTACACAGCTATCTTGGTAATTTTCTTTTTTCACATAAAATTTGTAATGACATGTTCAGTTTATTGAAAAAGACCTGTTGAGCTTTTAATGCGATCCCATGGAATTCTTAGGTCAATATGTAGGAGGATGAACATCTTAACAATAGTGATTTTCCCATTCATCAATGTGGGATCTTCTGTAATTTCTCTTTGCTAGATTTCTGTCGTTTTCAACAGAGCGGCGGTATTAGCCTGCTAGGGCTGCCTAACAAAAGAGCCGACAGAGTTGCTTAAACAACAGAAATGGATTTTCTCACAGTTCTGGAAGCTAGAGGTCCAAGCTCCAGGGGTCAGCGGGTTTGGTTTCTGCCAAGGCTCCTCTCCTTGGCTTGCCAACGGCTGCCTTCTTGTTGTGTTGTGCATCCTAGGGTCTGTCCTGTACGGAAGACCATCCCTGGTATCTCTGCCTGTGTCCGAAGGTCCTGTTCTTATAAGGACCACCAGACCTATTGGCTAAGGGCCCGACCTGACCGGGTCATTTCAGGGAAATGGGCTCCTGAAAGTCCGACCTCCAAATACAGTCCCATTCTCAAGTAGTCGGGGTTAGGGCTTCCACGTTGGGGAAGGGGACACAATTCAGACCACCCAAAAGTCTTAGGCCAGTTTTGTGAATCTTGTTCCAAATGTATGCTATTGCAACGGTATTAGTTAAAATAGTTCTTTTAAAGCCTGTGTCTGAGAGTTCCAATATCTGATGTTTAATGCTTATGATTACCGTGGTGCCTCACTATGTCATTCCTGTTTTTGACTGTGCGGGGCAGTGCACTTGATCACTTGTTTTTATTTATTTAAAATATTTTATTGAATCTTTACAGAGAGGAAAGGAGAGAGATAGAGGGCTAGAAACGTCGATGAGAGAGAAACATCCATCACCTGCCTCTAGCACCCCCCCGAACTGGGATGTGCCCGCAACCAAGGTACATGCCCTTGACCGGAATCCAACCCGGGACCTCTCATTCTGCAGACCTACGCTTTACCGCTGAGCCAAACCGGTTTCGGTCTGATCATTTGTTTTTAGAACTGATTGGAGGTGAAGTGTGAAGCTCCCTTCCTCTAGAGGGGATTTAGATGTGTTTCTGCCCTGGGTGTGCCTGAGGGGATTGAGGTGTGTTTCTGCCCCGTGCCTGCAGGGGGCTGCATCTCAATCCAATTTCAGAAACAGATCCCCCGGCCCCCCTATATCCCTGGGCAACACAGAGAATGGGAAACTGAGGCAGGCCAGCTTCTCTTCTGTGTTTATTCCTAGGACCGAGATCTTCACAGATTTAACCTATGGTCTCCTACAGGATTCCCTTCCTTGCTGGGTCCTGGGCTCCAATATTTGAACCCATACCTCCTTGAGGTTTGATTTTTCTTTAATTCATTTTATGTTAATCCTCCCTGGCAGATATCCCCCCCTCCCCCCAATGGTTTTTGGAAAGGGTGGAAGAAAGGAAGGGAGGGTGGCTGCAGCACAAGAGAGAAAAGGGAGAGATACATATTGGTGATAGTGGTGATAGCCTTCCTTCCCCATTTGCCCTGCCCCTACTGAGCTCAGGATTGAACGTGTAATGCAGGTACATGCCTTTGATGGGAATCAAACCCGTGACCCTTGGATGTCTGGGCTTATTCTCCAAACACTGAGCACACTGGCCAGGGTGAGGTTGTCATATGCACCCTACTCAGCATCTTTGCCCCTGACAAGCAGGCAAACGTCCCTGAGGAAAAGTGGCTTCAAATGGCATAATCAAGTATGAGCACTATTAAACACACACGCGCGCAAGCACGCACGCACACACGCGCACCTGCGCACACACACACAGACCCACACAGTCATACACACACACACACACACACACACACACCACACACCTCACCACACACACACACACACACACACACACGGTTATATCGGAAGGATAAAAATCCTATCATTGAAATTGCTTGATCAAAAAGCATGTATTTGTGTATATTTGATGGATGTACCCCCACAGTGGAACCATCATAGCTATCCATTTCTTGTTCCACAGCCTTCTGGATGCCAGTGTAGAAACGCATATGCACACATACTGTTGGTGTGGGAGGTTGGGGGCTGTGGGCCACGGACTCACAGGCACAACACCTAGAAACTCCAGGAGGCAGTTGTCTTAATAAATATAATTTATTGAGTTGAGCAGTCTATATTTCCCTCCTCCCTCGCAGAGGGTTTGAAAGCTCTACCGAATCTCTGACTTGATCAGATCTAAAAATTCCTGACAGGAATGCCCGACCTTTATTCTTCGTAGTATGCAATGCAGTTCACATGAAGCACAGTTAGTTACAGACCCAGGTATCCAATGTAAGCAAATGCTAGGTAACAAACACAGTAAATGCAAGAAGTCCACCACATTGCCAGCACGCAGAGACTCTGAAGCTGAACCTTGTCCTCTATGGGTCCAGATCCTTCTCTGTGTGTGTGGTGTGTGCGTGCATGGGTGCGTGTGTGTGTGTGTGTGTGTGTGTGTGTGTGTGTGTGTGGCAGACGCACTCTTCCGACTGGACCGGCAGGAAGGCGCACAGGTGCAACACAGGAGAACTCTAGGAGTCAGGTCCTAAAGTGTCCGGGAATGCCAAGAAGCTAGTCTCCTGTGGAAGGACCGCTCCCTCCCTGTGCTGGCCGGCCTCCTTCCACAGCCCATGTGCGTGCAGTGGGGGGCAAGGCCTGGGTTCACCGTCGTCGGTAGTACCAGTTCTTGTAATCTCTGATGGACTTGGCCATCAGCGGTGCAGTCTTCTTCTTGTGGCCGCTGAGCACCTGCTTGCCTGGGATGGGGCGAACTCGGTGGGCTCTGGCGGGCTCCGAGGGAGCATCGGGGCTGCGTGTTGTGGGGGATGGGGCGGGCAGGACGTTTTCCTGCACAGCTGCTGCTTCTCCTGTTTCCAAAAGAGCCAGGATTGCGGGCGAGTCCTCGGGCCGGTTGGCCGTGATGTTCGGGACCTGCTGTGCCACGTCGTGCCCTTGGGGCTCCCGCGGTGACTCCCAAAGAGCCAGGATTGCGGGCGAGTCCTCGGGCCGGTTGGCCGTGATGTTGGGGACCTGCTCTGCCACGTCGTGCCCTTGGGGCTCCCGCGGTGACTCCCAAAGAGCCAGGATTGCGGGCGAGTCCTCGGGCCGGTTGGCCGTGATGTTCGGGACCTGCTCTGCCATGTCCTGCCCTTGGGGCTCCCGCGGTGACTCGGCTTCTTCCCGCGTGTCTTTCTCCAAGGCGCGCTGACAAGGCTCCTTCCCTAAGGGATGTGCGTGTGAGGCTAGCGCTCCATTGTGTTCCTCCAGGCGAGGTAGCTGCTCGGGGGCATCCCTCTGCAAAACGGGTTTCGGAAGAGAACACGGCACTCCTCTGGCTTTACAGAGCAGGTAGACGCACTCCTGGTGCAGTTGGACGCACTCCTGGAACATGGCGAACATCTTTCTGCGCCTGGCCCTTTTGGAGCCAGACAACACGCGCTTCGAGGAGCTCAGGCTGATTCCCATGAGCCCAGCTTCCTCCTGGTGGCTAGGTGAAGGCAGGGCCCTTGGCCTCAGTTGGAAGGAGGAGGTCAGTGGAAAGGCAGCAAGTGGGGGGTCGCTGGGCTGGCACGGCCCGAGGTGGGGCAAGGCAGGACACGCGGCAGGGGCAGGGGCCCCGGCTGCTGCGGGTGGGGTTGGCTTCTGGGACTCGCGTGCCTCCGCCTCGGCGCCTGTGGAGTCCTTTTTGCCAAGACTGTTTGCTTGCAGCGCGGTGGCTGGGCTCTTCCCGCTCTTCCTCTTCTTCTTGCTGGCGGGAGGCTGGTCATAGGCGAGGTAGGCCTCGAAGGACACGGTGGGCGGGTCTAAGTCCTGGTCTTCCTCCGCGGGAGCCGCCATCGCCGCCGCCTCCTCCAGTTCAGGTGGGGGTCCCGCTGGCTTCCTTCCCAAGTGAGGACTTTGGCCTTTCCCTTCTGGAGTCTTGGGCTTGCTCCTCGCCTTGGGCGGCAGCTCCCCGGGCCCCTCTGTTGGGTGGAAGTCGTGTAGACGCTGGCCTTGCGGGTGGCATTGGGTCTTGCCCGAGTGTGTGCGCTTTCGCTTCTTCTTGGGCTTGTGTGCAGGCTTCTCCGATGGAGGCTGAGCCTTGTGGAAGCTGCGGCGCTCTCTTCCCTTGCCCTCGTTGACGCCACGAGAGGACGGCTTGGGCCCCAGCGGGGGGCTGTCCTGGGGGTTGTCAGGCGGGTGCTCCCCTCTCTGACTCACAGCCCCTGTCCCCTGGGGTGCGGGGTCCGGGTGATGGGCCCCAGACATCCTAAGGGCACCAGAAGGCGCTGGGTGGCCGGTCCTTCTCTCTTCGGTCCACTCACGAAAGTGGGGCCCTTGGATGGGTCTCTGGATCGGCGAGGGCGCTCTGTGCTTCCTCCTTGGGCGCTCGGAGCTGTGGGATGGGCTTCGGGATGCACGGGGTTCTCCCTCCATATGCTCCCCTAGTTGACGAAGCACAGGGGTAGGGGGTATGTGTGAGGGTCGGGGTTTGAGGGATGGGGGGTCTGCAATGCCGCTCCTTCCCGCCAAGTTCCTCCCAGGGCTTCCTTACCCAGGAACCAGCTTCTCGCACCCAGTCCCGGCCAAGGCTGCTGATCGGCACGCGCTCGAAGTCGCGACTGTGTCTCTGCTCAGTCTCCAGCAGAATGATCCCGCCAAGGCCCAGCGGTTCCGTCTTATAGGTCTCGTGTGGTGGGTGGGGCCAGGCGAACCCAGGCCCGGGGCCGGAGTTTGGCCCCGCCCAGGGGTAAAGCAGGTGCCAGTGACACCTCGAGGTCTTCCATGATTGGCGGGAAGCGAGCCCTGAAATGGGTTCCATTAATCCCATGTCCTGGAGGAGGAAACTGAGGCGCAGGGAGGCGAACTTAATTTGCATACGCGGGTTCCAGGAACAGGAAGAGGGCAAGATGGAGTGGAAGAACTTTGGGTCCAGTGTGAGCCTCCCCTTGTGTACAGGGTGAAGAGTGGGAGCTTAGGGAGAGAAAGCCATGTGTGTGCACTGCAAGAGCTTAGCCGGGGTGCGGGGTGGGGGTGGGGGTGGGGGTGGGGGTGGAGGGAGTGGGGTAGAGCAGGAACAGTCCCTTGTGTGTGGGGTTTCTCGCACAGCGGGGTGTGACAGAGGCGCCCATCAGTTCCTGCGAAGTGATTGGCTGAATGACCTAGACACTCCAGTGTTCATTGAGTTTTTGCAGAGAGAAAGATAGTGAGGAACATTGATGAGAGAGAAACATGAATGAGCTGCTCTCTCACCTCCACCCCCCACCCCACCCTCCACTGGGGATGTGGAGGCAAGCAAAGTGCATGCCCTTGACAGGGATCGAACCCGGGATCCCAGAGTCCGCAGGCGGACGCTCTATCCACTAGGCCAAATCTGCTGAAGGCCCCTTTCTGTGGCTCAGGGCACTTCACCTTCACCCTAGAAGGAAGCAGTTTCATTCATTTTGTGATTTCTGCTCCACCCCTGCCCCCCTACTCCCGCCTCTCCCCCTCTCACCCCAGACGCCTTCCCAGTCTCCACACTGACTCCATGTCTTGGACTAGAGAAGAACTTATGAGAGGACAGCTTGATGCCCAGGAATGAACCTGCCCTGACCCCTTGGGGAAATCAGGGAGGCTCAGAGCTTGCTCCGCCTTGATTGGTTTCTGAGTGATGTGATTTGGTCCCTGGGACCGTTCTATAGGCTTTTGGAGTTTTGCCCTCAGATTTCCTGTTGTTGGAACGTTATTCACCTAGCAGTCTGTATTTCCCCTGTCATTCTGGGTTTGAAAGACCCTCCTCCCCCCCTCTCCCGCCGCCCCCTCAAGTGTCAGGCTCCAGGACAGGGGAGAATTCCTGAGCATTATCATTGCTTTCAGGATTCTCGGAAGTCCCCATCGGCCGTTTGAACACTGCATGATTACACGGACTCATCACTCCATTTTGAGGGGAAAAATCTGTAACAAACACAAAGAGTAAAATAACCGCGCTCCATTCCCACCACTCGGGACCGCGGAGGTGTTAACCGGGGCGGACCTTGGTGTTTTTCCACGCATCCTACTACATCTTAGTGAGGAGTCACCTTGACCGAACCTGGCACCTTTTCACTAGGCCAACTGGCTGTGGCTTTAGCATCTTTTCCTCTTTATTTTTATTTTTAATTTTTTTTCATTTTTATTTATTTATTTATTTATTTATTTATTTATTTAAGGTATTATATGTGTACATTCATTTCTCTTTAAAAAATGGAATTATGCAGCCTACATTGTACGAAAAATAAAAATACCATATATTTGTGGGCCCATTTCTGAATTCTCTATTCTGTCCCATGGATACATTTGTCTGTCTGCATGCCAACATCAAACTACCTATGACGGTGGCTTTAGATTATGCCTAGAAAATTGACAGTGTAACTCCTCTGATTTACCTCTTTTTCACAGCTATCTTGTTGACTCTCCTTTTTCCCATAAAATTTATAATGAGATATTCAGTTTATTGAAAAAGACCTGTTGAGCTTTTAATGCGATCCCATGGAATTCTTAGGTCAATATGTAGGAGGATGAACATCTTAACAATAGTGATTTTCCCATTCATCAATGTGGGATCTTCTGTAATTTCTCTTTGCTAGATTTCTGTTGTTTTCAACAGAGCGGCGGTATTAGCCTGCTAGATCTGCCTAACAAAAGAGCCAACAGAGTTGCTTAAACAACAGAAATGGATTTTCTCACAGTTCTGGAAGCTAGAGGTCCAAGCTCCAGGGATCAGCGGGTTTAGTTTCTGCCAAGGCTCCTCTCCTTGGCTTGCCAACGGCCGCCTTCTTGTTGTGTTGTGCATCCTAGGGTCTGTCCTGTACGGAAGACCATCCCTGGTATCTCTGCCTTTGTCCGAAGGTCCTGTTCTTATAAGGACCACCAGACCTTTTGGCTAAGGGCCCGACCTGACCGGGTCATTTCAGGGAAATGGGCTCCTGAAAGTCCGACCTCCAAATACAGTCCCATTCTCAAGTAGTCGGGGTTAGGGCTTCCACTTTGGGGAAGGGGACACAATTCAGACCACCCAAAAGTCTTAGGCCAGTTTTGTGAAACTTGTTCCAAATATATGCTATCGCAAGGGTATTAGTTAAAATAGTTCTTTTAAAGTCTGTGTCTGTGAGTTCCAGTATCTGATGTTTAATGCTTATGATTACCATGGTTCCTCACTATGTTGTTTCTGTTTTTGACTGTGGGGGGCTATGCACTTGATCATTTGTTTTTAGAACTGATTGGAGGTGAAGTGTGAAGCTCCCTTCCTCTAGAGGGGATTTAGGTGTGTTTCTGCCCTGGGTGTGCCTGAGTGGATTGAGGTGTGTTTCTGCTCTGTGCCTGCAGGGGGCTGCATCTCAATCCAACTTCAGAAACAGATTCCCTCCCCCTCCCACCCAACTGCCTGTGCTACACAGAGAATGGGAAACTGAGGCAGGCCTTCTTCTTTTCTGTGTTTATTCCTAGGACCGAGATCTTCACAGATTTACCCTATGTCCCCTACAGGATTCCCTTCCTTGCTGGGTCCTGGGTTCCAATATTTGTACCTATACTTCCTTGAGGTTTGATTTTTATTTATGTCTTGTTCGTTAATCCTCACCCGTGTATATATTTTTTCCTATTGGTTAATAGATATTATCTTGGTAATCTATGTTTGGTGTCCTCCTGCAGGGGACACGTGGGACCATGCCCTAGATCTGGGCATATGTCCTTGTCAGGAAATGAAATTGTGACCCTTTGTTATCTAGTCCAACACTCCATCCACTCAATAAAATGGGGGAGGGCTACATTAGTTATTTGAGAGAGTGAGATAGAGAGGGAAAGACAGAGAGAAACAGTGATTTGCCTCCTGCTGGAGTCCCTATCATGATAGTGGAGGGTCCTGCAACACTAGTGCCCTTGACCAGAATGGAACCTGGGAGATACAGTAGTGCCCTTGACCAGAATGGAACCTGGGAGCCTTCAGTCTTTCAGGTTACACTTTAGCCACAGAGTCACATGGTAAGACATAAATATGGTTCTTAAACTAACTAGTTTCCTAATCAGCATTCAATCCAGGATTATGCATTTTATCTTGTTTTTCTCTCCCCTAAGTTTCTTTGAATGAGCACAGCTCTCAGTCCCTCTGGTCTTTATTTTATTTTATTTTTTTTAGTGACACTAACTTTGCTAGAAATTACCAAAATTCTTCTGCAGAGCATCTCTTTTTCTGGATTTGTCTAGTTATTTCTTTGAGATATCATTTGCTGCTCATGCCTGGTTATCAGAACATTGGTTCTAAAGACTTGGGTTTACATTCATCCTTTTAGTTCACCTCTCAGGTGAAACTGAGGACAGCAGGAGGCTGTGGCGTTGACTTACTGAGATGGCTGTCTGATCTCTGCAACCAGAATCTCTGTTGGAATTAGAAGGTATCATGTGAGAGCATGAGCTTTATGAAAAGAGCATACATGTCATAATTCCATAATCTAGTTCAGTGTTTAATAACAATGTGATAGAATGGGAAGGTCCCCGTGTTTTAGTGGATTTTGTACTTTTCTGCAATTTCAAATTCTATAATCAGTTCATATTCAGGATCCACAACAAATGCCCTCTTTATGAAACACAGTTGCTGAGTAATTGACCAGTGCTGACTTTTTATTAAAAACAATAAATGCCTTCCTGGGTCTGGAGACATTCCTGTTGATAGGTTTAGTGCTTTTTCAAGTTATGAAGCATTTGAAACTTAGGAAGTTTCCTGGTAGAAACAGGAGATAATCAGGAAACAAACAAACAAAAAAACCAAATTAGAACCTACGGGCATATATATTCAAGCATTTAAGTGAATATTAGACGCAGGGACTGTAAAATAGAGCTATAATAAAAACATTTGAAAGAAGCAATGTGTCCTTCTTTTTAACTGTTTGTTTTTGAGATGGAAAGCTTAATGCAAAATTTGGATCTTATTACAGAAATTGAAAAGAGCTCATGCAAATTAATCTCCATTGCACCCGTAAAAAGGAAATTAAAAGCAGTAATGTTGAATGTGGTATGTATACAGTAACATTTCCTAAATATCTTCTGGGTCTAAAACTAGGAAAGATATTCAATGCTTCCTTTTCCTCAGGCTACAGTATCATAGGATTCAATTTTGAATCTGATAATGGAGGCATTTTTGTTGCACAATAGCCCACAAAGGAAATGTAGGAAGAAGAAAACAGACAAATTACTGAAGCAGAGGCAAATGAGATGCCTCGGTGAATGTTCATGTCTTGGCTTTCTTTCTTCAGTGGACAGGAATTAATTGAGCATCTAATTGTGTCCATTTCAAGGGCACACCATCTTTATAGTTTAAATTGACCATTTCTTGGTGGCCCATTTCTTCCTTTGATTTCCAAAGATAATTTTCTATGTTAGTTGGAATGGTATGAGTAGAAAGATGTTTTAGATCTGGCAAACTTCACACTTAACTAACAAATTTATAAGACCACATTTTACAAATCAAGTAACAGCACATCTTAAATATTTAATTTTTTTATTTGATTGATTTCAGAGAGGAAGGGAGAGGGAGAGATAGAAACACCAAGACTCATTGATTGGCTTCCTCCTGCACACTCAGCCACGCCCACAACTTGGGCTTGTGCCCCACTGGGAATGGAACCATGACCTCCTGATTCATAGGTCAATGCTCAACCACTGAGCCACATCTGCCAGGCTCAAGTATTACTTATAATTCAAACTTTCTTCTCCTGAGTGACACAATATTTGAAAGTGAGTGGAGAGATGCTTTCAAACACCAAGATTCATTTAAGCACTAATGGCATTTAGGCTATTTCTAAGTTTTAAAAATATAATGCTGTGTTAGACATCTTTGAACATTAATCACTGTGCAAACTTGAAGTATTTCTGTAATATAGTAAAATTGATATTCTATAGTATAATTTGCTAGCAGTGGGAATTGCTGGGTCAACCGGTATGTGTGTTTTCATTTTGATAGATTTTTTTTTCAATTTGCTCTTTATAAAAGGGTTGTACTTATTTATGTTTCCATTATATCTAAGCATGTCATACTCTTTTACATGTTGACAATGCTGGATACTATCTGGATAATATTTTAATTTTTTTCTGCATTTAAAAATATTTATGGTTCTTACTGGAAGAAGTTTTTTTTTTTGTTTTTTTGTTCCAATGAACTGAAGAAATATTATAATACTTATGGTGGTTTCTGGTTTCTTCAACAGTTAGGTACATTTCAAATTATGATAAAACCAAAAAGAAAAAGCATAAAGGGAAATGTCTGTTTAGGTGATTTTGTGATTTCTTTCCTGTCTGGCAAGTCTATCCCATAGTCACACTGAGGCATGTTAGAGCCAGTTCATCAAAACGAGTAAAGAAAGAACCACCATTGTCACATCTCAGATGTGACCAGGCGCTGCCACCAGGGTGCTGAGCAGGCCCTCAAAGGTTCTGGGTGACAAGCGGTTCTCCCTATCATTTCTACTTTGAATATAAAACTATTGCATGGCTGAAACCGGTTTGGCTCAGTGGATAGAGAATCAGCCTGTGGACTGAAGGATCTCATGTTCGATTCCAGTCAAGGGCATGTACCTTGGTTGAAGACATATCCCCAGTAGGGGATGTGCAAGAGGCAGCTGATCGATGCTTCTCTGTCATCGATGTTTCTAGTTTTCTATCCCTCTCTCTTCCTCTCTGTAAAAACTCAGTAAAAGATAAAAAAGAAAAAAAAGAATAAATCTATTGCATGAAAATATTTCTATTGTTAGATATATTTACTTTATATATCAGGGCAAAAACATTACTTAAATTATTTACATTCATTCTAGCTTTCTTTTCTCTACCTCTTCATTTGCATTTGAAAATCTCCTTATGGAGATAATCATCCACATACCAAAGTACTAAGTGTACAATTCAATGGCTTATAGTATATTTACAGAGTTATACAACCATACCACATTAATTTTAGAACATTTTCATTTCTTCAAAACAAAACTCTACATCCCCCATTGCCCTCTCCAGCCTTCCTTTTCCCTCCCCTTTTAGAAACACCTCTCCCAAGATCTTTTTCTGCTCCTCTAATGAGTTTTCTGGCTCTACATCTTCACAAAATTCAGAGCTATGAGCCAAAGCCAGTGCAGTGCATGCAGTACCGAGGAACACAGCAAAAACTCCCTGGCTATTTTTCTCAGCTTCCTGAACATTTGCATCTGTGCATGTTTATTTTTGAAATTTTTAATATATATATATATTTTTTTTTAAAAATATATTTTATTGATTTTGTACAGAGAGGAAGGGAGAGAGATAGAGTGTTAGAAACATCGATGAGAGAGAGTCATCGATCAGCTGCCTCTTGCACACCCCCTACTGGGGATATGCCTGCAACCAAGGTACATGCCCTTGACCGGAATCGAACCCGGGACCTTTCAGTCCCCAAGCCGACGCTCTATCCATTGAGCCAAACCGGTCCCGGCTTTAATATATTTTTTAATGATTTTAGAGAGAAAGTGGGGGGGGGGAGGGAGAGGTAGAGAGAGAGAGAGGGAAAGAGAGAGAGAGAGAGAGAGAGAGAGAGAGAGAGAGAGAGAGAGAGAGAGAGAGAAACATTAATGATGAGAAAAAAATCATTGATCAGCTACCTCCTACATGCCCCCCTACTGCAGATTGAGGCCACAACCTGGGCATGTTCTCTTGGCCAGAATCGAACCTGGGATCCTTCATTCCATAGACCCTCACTTTATTCACTGAAACAAACCAGCTAAGGTGTGTCTGTGCATGTTTAGATTCAGAGGAAGCATATGCTTTGTGAGTAAATGAGGAGAGATTGAAGTATATGAACAAAGCATTACAACTGGTGAGCACCCACCAATCACTAACCCTGATACTGGCACAGCACCCCACAATTTTTTCAGTTAGGAAGGCACTAGTAGTGTCCAGTGCAGTATCTTTTGAAAATGGTTTTCATGGCTCTTTAGTTAAAATTCTTTTGTTCTCAAAAAACTTTACATACAAAGGAGATGGATTAGCTTTATTAACAATAGAACTGTAACTATTCAGAAATTAAAAGATATAATCTCCTATAAGAAGGTTGGGGTGAGTCTCTCTCTCTCTCTCTCTCTCTCTCTCTCTCTCTCTCTCTCTCTCTCTCTCTCCTTCCCCCTCACACTCTCCCTTCCTCTCTCTCTGAAAATCAATGGGAAAAAATATCCTCAGGAAAAGATTAACCAAAAAAAAAAAAAAAAAAATTCTAGCCAATAATTGCTTTGAAATGGTCACTAAAATTGTGGGATATTTGTTTTGAGTAATCGTTAAGAGACACCATTCATTTGTCACTATGTGAGGTCAGTTAAGAAACACTGGTGAAGTTTTAATGAAGGACTCTTGTGTTCATTAAAAAATGAGCTCAGCCGAAACCGGTTTGGCTCAATGGATAGAGCGTCGGCTTGGGGACTGAAGGGACCCGGGTTCGATTCCTGTCAAGGGCATGTACCTTGGTTGCGGGCATATCCCCAGTAGGGGGTGTACAAGAGGCAGCTGATCGATGACTCTCTCTCATCGATGTTTCTAACTATCTCTCTCCCTTCCTCTCTGTACAAAATCAATAAAATATATATTTAAAAAAAATAAAATAAAAAATGAGCTCAAACAACTCTAGTTCTGTGAATGAGTGTCTAAGCTGATGGGATTAATGAATGTTGCTATTATTTTTCCTTGGTTAAACTTATTTACTTTCTCTGTGAATTTTATACAATTCTTGTTTGAAAAATAATTTTTTGTGGGCAGATAATTTGTGGTCCTTTTTTATTTTAAATCTTTATTGTTGACAGTATTGCACCTACTTTCCCCCCTACCGTTGCCCCCCTCCAACTGGTTCCCAACTTGCCCCAGATCTTCACCACCTTACCGTATGTGTCCATAGGTAAGACCTTTGATTAATCTCTTCCTGCCTTTCCTTTGAGACTGTGCCATGCCTCCATGCTTCTGATTCTATTTTATTCACCAGTTAATTTTGTTCATTAAATTTATTATTCATTTATTTTGATTTTTAGGTTTAATTGTTGATATATATTTGTTACCATTTTATTCATATATTTTTTTAATGTCTTCTTCTTAAAGAATACCCTTAAAAAAAGATACCCTTCATTTCATGTAATACTGGTTTGGTGGCGATGAACTCTTTAACATTTTGTTTGTGAAGCTCTTTGTCGGACCCTCAATTTTAAATGAGAGTTTTGCTAGTACAGTAATCTTGGTTGTAGGTCCTTACTATTCATGACTTTGAATATTTCTTGCCTCTCCCTTCTGGCCTGCAAAGTTTCTCTCGAGAAATCAGCTGACAACAAAACAAAACAAAGCAAAGCAAAACAAAACAAAACAAAACAAAAAACAAAATGGAAAAAAAAATCATCTGACAGTCATATGGGCATTCCCTTGTAGGGTGACTAACTGCTTTTCTCTTACTGCTTTTAAGATTCTCTCATTGTCTTTAATGCTTAGTATTTTAATTATGGTGTGGGCCTCTTGGAGTCTTTGAAATAAAGTCACTTAAAGGCTCAGCTTCTCTTATTTCATGTGTTAACCATCAATCCTATATAGAGATTTTTTGTTTGTTTTGTTAATCCTCACCTGATCAGATGAGAGTGCTTATTGGTTACCTTCAGACATTTTCCCCTTGATGTTTTAGAGAGAGTGGAAGGAAGGGGAAGAGACAGAGAGAGGGAAATAGCGATGTGAGAGAAACATTGATTGCTTACCTCCACTACACCCCCAGATTTGGGTTGGGGATCAAGCATGCAACCAAAGTATGTTCCCTTGATGGGAATTGAACCTGGGACCCTTCAGTCAATGTGTCAATGCTCTACCCACTGAGCCAAACTGGCTAGGGTTACATTGAGACTTTTGACTTTCTTAGTAACTGACCAACTTTAAAGAAAAAAATTACCCATAGTAAACAGGGTTAGAAATAAAAGAAAACTTTGCAAATAGTTTTGTTGTTTCTTGTCTTGCAACTTTAGAGTAGGATTATTTAGAGTAGAATTATTTAACAAACAATTTTTTGTAGTTATTTTTGTATACATTATTACTGATTTTTGCTGCCTAACTAATGAGTGGTTTTTTCTATTCAATGCTGCCTGACTTCTTTTAAACAAAGAAAACTTTATTTCTCTTCACTTTAGACTGGTAACTACAGTTCTTTGATTCTGGCAAATTTGGCATGCAATTTTTTTTTGTGGAAAATTTAAATAGCAGCTTCTCTCTGGAGTGATTGTACAGGGGTGGGAGTAGTCTGGTGAGGAGGGGTGAGTGCAGGGGAGGAAGTGGGGAGGGGAGAGCATTGTCCCAGGAACTAGAAGACTTGGGTTCTGCTCTCAACTCTTTGCAGGCCTTTGAGCAAATCTCTTTGCTTTTCTAGATTTCAGGTTCCTTTCAGACTCTTAAAATTCTGATTCAAAATCCCAAGCAATAATTTCTGAATTTGTATATTTAAGGACATATCCCTTCTTGTTTAATATGATGTATTTTTATTTTGCAAATTTAATTTGGGCTGAATTTTGTGATGATTATTATCTATTACTCAACTAATAATTTGGAACAACGTAAATTTCATGAAGTGCTTCTCCTCCCAGTACAGTAGATGGCACTATAGGAGAGGCAAATCAAATTACTACAAAAAAAAAAAAAAAAAAAAAAAGTAGAAACTTTGACTACCAATACTAATTTTTGTAAATTAGGAAGGCCTTCACCAAGAATTCTTGTGTCAACATATTCAGAAAGTGAATGAAAACTGATAGTGTTGCACATCTTACTGTCATTTTTTATAGTGATTTTCAAACTTTTTTTTATTGTGATCAACTAATGAAGACATCTGAGATTGAAATCCAGAACACAAGCATTTGAGCAAACACAACAGAAGTTTCATGAAGCAATAGTAAGCCTTCTACCTGTTACACATTCTTTGATAATTATATTGCATTGTACACTGTGCTGTTTTTATAAATCCCAGGAGCTGGGATTTTTGTTTTTGTTTTTTTGTTTTGTTTGTTTTTTAATATATTTTATTGATTTTTCTTACAGAGAGGAAGGGAGAGAGATACAGAGCTAGAAACATCGATGAGAGAGAAACATTGACCAGCTGCCTCTTGCACACCCCCTACTAGGGATGTGCCCGCAACCAAGGTACATGCCCTTGACCGAAATCGAACCTGGGACCTTTCAGTCCGCAGACCGAAGCTCTATCCAAACCGTTTTGGCACACTGTGCTGTTTATAACCCATTAACTTGATATCATGACCTGTAGTTTGAAAACAACAAACAAACAAATAAATTATCTAGTAAACTTATCATGAAATATCAGATTCTACTTAGCACTTGGTACCATTCCAGGTACTGTGGGCATTTAAAGATACTTCTGTTTTCTGGGAAGGGGAAGAGTTGGTTACCTTCAGACATATTAGATAGCAACCCTGTATGCCCCCAGACTAAAAATCAGTGGAAGCAGATAATTTAAGTGAAGGTTTTATGGAATAGCTTGATCATATGTAAGCCTTTACTTTGATATGAACTTTTGTTGGGAAAATTATATACTGTGGAATAAAAAGTAGTCACATGAAATAGTCATATGAATGGGGAGGTGGGGAGTGGTGGTGGTGTTAGAGAGCAACCAAAGGACTTGTATGCATGCATATTAGCATAACCAATGGACACAGACACTGGGGTGGAACATTCCTACTGGGGTGGGAATGGCTGGGGTGGGGGGGTCAATCAGGAAAAAAGGAGACATATATAAAACTTTAGATTAAAAAAAAAAAAAGAGTAGGCTTTCCTTCCTCTGGCTGCCAGCACCAGCTTACCTCTGGCACTCAGGACCCAGGCTTCCCTTATAGCCCTAGCTTCGTCTAGAAGGTCGTTTGGAAGCATGTCTGGTCTAATTAGGATATTACACTTTTATTACTATAGACTTCAGGGAAATTTGAGATACCAGGTAACTAAATGCAGCACATTAACACTGTGGATAAATGTAAAGATTCACATAGTCTGAATAAAGATATTATTATGCAGGAATTTCCCTTGTATGGCTCTGTTACTCTATTCTAAGTGCTTGGCTGTGCAGTCACCCCTGAATGGTGATTGAAACTCATCTGCACTTGGTGCAGGGACTGGGTGGGACTCTGAGTGAATTTAAGTTGTAAGAGTAGGTAAGTACCTGGGATGTCAGAGCTGATTCCTGGTTCATAAGTTTATCTTTATTATCACTTTCCTTAACCTGGTCCAAATAGGACTGTGTATATTTGTTTCTTCACAATTATAAACAATAAAATGCCAATTATCTTGGCAGTAAGAAGAGAACTAGTAAAGCGCAATCCTAATTTACATCACAATACCTTCAGTTTACAATTAAGAAGTCAGCTGTAAGAAGAAAATAACACAGCTCTAGCTGGTTTGACTCAATGGATAGAGTGTCGGCCTGCAGACAGGAGGGTCCTTGGTGGAGGGCACATACCTTGGTTGCAGGCTCCTCCCTGGTCTGGGCCCTGGTCAGGGCTCATACAGGAGGCAATCAATTGATATTTCTCTCTGTCTTTCCCTCTCTCTTCCACTCTTTCTAAAAATCAATGAAAAAATACTCGTGGGTGAGGATTAAAAAAAGAAGAAAATAACAATGGAAAACAGTTTATATATCCCAAGGAATGCCAAACTGCCTTCTAGCTTTTAAGTCATGCTTCTTGGTTTCGACTGGTACCTTTACCTTCAAGGGTTTCTTGCTATAAAGGAGTGTTACATCTCATTGTCATCTGATCAGAATTTTCCTTTTTGTTCACAGTGCAAGGTGAGGACAGAAGCACGGCGAAAAAATCTCCTTATTTTGATTTTGCATCATTTAACACAAGAAGGGTATGTTACATTGTAATTACTTGCAGAGATGAGTCCTCTTTTTCTGATACACCCTTTAAATAACAAGTCACAACTTTTATTTTTAGAGCTGTTTAATTTTACAGAAAAATTGGGCACAAAGTACAGAGAGGCCCTGGCTGGTATGGCTCAGTTGGTGTGGCAGGTGTTGGGTTTGATTCTCAGTCAGGGTACATACCTAGGTTTCTGGTTTGATTCCTGGTTGAGGGAAGAAGCAACTGATTGAGGTCTCTCTTTCTTTCTCATCTCTTCTTTCCTCTCTCTGAAATCAATTAAAAATTACAGTTAATTTTTTTTAAATACAGAGAGTTCCTATATGCTGGCAACCACCCATGCTTCCCACTCTCCCCTATCATTAACATCTTGCATTCATCTGGTACGTTTGTTACAGTTGATGAATCAATACTGTATATGGGTATATTATTAGTAGCTGAAGTCTGTAGTTTATATCGGGGCTCACTCTGGTGTACAGTTCTATGAGTTTTGACAAATGCATATCAGGTTTCCACCACTGCCATAAAAATCCCTTGTGCTCTTCCTGTCCCTACTCCATCCTCAGCAACCTAGACACACACTTTTATTGACACATTTACCTAGAAATTTTTCATATTATGTACTTGAAAACTTTATTAACAATTAAATTTTATTATCCAGCTCATGTGATACACACCTTTTCCCATACAAGTTTGAAGTTAGTGTAGCCTTTTTTATTTTTTATTTTCTTTATTGATAAAGGTATTACATATGTGTCCTATTCCTCCTTTGCCCCTCTGCCCCCTTGCTCATGCACTCTACCTCTGCCCCCGCCCCTTGTCTGTGTCCATTGGTTATGCTTATATGCCTGCATACAAGTCCTTTGGTTTATCTCTCCCCTTTGCCCCCACCCTCCCCTACCTTCCCTCTGAGGTTTGATTGATGCTTCTGTCTCTGGATCTGTTTTTGTTCATCAGTTTATGTTGTTTATTATATTCCACAAATAAGCGAGATTTTGTGATATTTACCTTTCTCTGACTGACTTATTTCACTTAGCATAATGCTCTCCAGGTTCATCCATGCTGTTGAAAATGGTAAGAGTTCCTTCCTTTTTATAGCAGCATAGTATTTAATTGTGTAGATGTACCACAGTTATTCTAATCCACTCATCTGCTGATGGGCAATTAGGCTGTATCCAAATTTTAGCTATTGTAAATTGTGCTGCTATGAATACAGGGATCCATAGATCCTTTCTGATTAGTGTTTTTAGTTTCTTGGGATATAGTCCTAGAAGTGGGATCACTGGGTCAAATGGGAGTTCCATTTTTGATTTTTTTGAGAAAACTCCATACTGTTCTCCACAGTGGCTGCACCAGTTTGCATTCCCCCCAGAAGTGCACGAAGGTTCCTTTTTCTCCAAATCCTCGCCAGCACTTGTCTTTTGTTGATTTGTTGATGATAGCCATTCTGACAGGTGTGAGATGGTACCTCATTGTCGTTTTGATCTGCATCTCTCAGATGATTAGTGACTTTGAGCATGTTTTCATATGTCTCTTGGGCTTCTTTATGTCCTCTTTCACAAAGTATTTATTTAGGTCCTTTGCCCATTTTTTTGATTGGGCTGTTTATCTTCCTTTTGTTAAGTTGTATGAGTTCCCTGTAAGTGTTGGAGATTAAGCCCTTATCGGTGATAAGATTGGCAAATGTGTTCTCCTGTGCAGTGGGCTTTCTTGTTGTTTTGTTGATGGTTTCTTTTGCTGTGCAGAAGCTTTTCATTTTGATGTAGTCCCATTTGTTTATTTTTCTCTTTAGTTTCCATTGCCCTAGGAGCTGTATTGGTGAAGCTATTGCTTTGGCATATGTCTGAGATTTTGCTGCCTGTGAATTCCTCTAAGATTTTTGTGGTTTCCCATCTTACATCTAAGTCCTTTATCCAGTGAGTTTCCCAGGGTCCCACTGCTGGCCATGTACACAGAGATAATGCCTGTTTTTCATCCTTAAAAATAAAGAAATTACATTGACCTGAATGACCTACATTCAGCTCTTTTCTGTGCAATGCCTATCCTGTAACTGGCAGGGGGAGGAAATTTTGCCACCTACCTGTTATGGCATAAAGCGTTTACTGTGTGTTAGCAAAACAGGCATTTCTCCTTTCTGCCATGAGGTGGCTCCTTGCATCTTGAATCAATGAAAATTTTAGAGTAATATTCCCTGAGACCTGATGGAAAAGTGATTTATGGATTATCAAGATGAAAAGTGAACTATAATGTAGGTATTTTTAAAATGTTTTTTAAAAAATTGATTTCAGAGTGAGGAAGGGAGAGAGAGATAAAAACATGAATGATGAGAATCACTGATCATCTGCCTCCTGTCCCCTCCTCCTCCCCCTCCCACTTACTGGGGACCAAGCCCACAACCCAGGCATGTGCCCTGACCAAAATCGAACCAGGACCACCTGGTGTATAAGTGAGCTACACCACTGAGCTACACCCATTGGGCTAATATAGGTAATTTTAAGGACATATCAGTGTCAGGAAAATAGACTCGCTTTTAGCAAAATACCAAGAATTCAGCAAAGACGATAGATTATTGTGGATTGAAATAAACAATCAGAGAAAGCTTTTTAGAGAAGGGATATGAGCCGGTCTTTTTCTTTTCATTTTTATTTTTTAATTATAGCTGACATACAGTGAAAGATATGTAGAATGCCAATAGACAGATGTGATGGACAAGGGCATTCTAGGCAAGGGCACAGAGGAAGAAGGAGCATGGCATAACTGAACAATTAGGGAAACAGAAAGACCAGAGTTCGGAAGTGTGGGGGAGAATTGGTGAGATCAAACAGTGGAGGTCATGGTACAGGTCCTTGTAGCACCACAGATGCATCCTCTAGGACTCAGTGCCTGTTACCAGCCTCTGTCTCTTCTGCTGTTTTTTGCTCATTGGTGCTCACTGCTTGTCCCGAGATCCTGTCCTGTCACTGTTGGCTAAGAACCTCTAGTGGCTCTTGCCAACCCTATCAAGTTCAGACCTCATTCAAACTCAAGTAGTGGAATAGGAACACATAGAAGCAGTTTTGTTTCTCTGATCAACTAATAGTTTAGGAAACACTTTATTTAGTATAAAATTTTTTTTAAAGTAAAAATTCTATGATCCTAGAAAGAGTTTAGAATATAGTGTAATATCAGTAAATACTACAAGCAATTTCTAGTCTCTGTTTCTATCTTCCTTTTTTTCTTGTTTACAAGTGCAAATATATGTGTATTTAGTCATCCAAAAAGTTTGGAGCCCTGGTCTGTTTGGCTCAGTGGATAGAACATCGGCCTGCCGACCAAGGGCCACATGCCCAGGTTGTAGGCTTGATCCCCAGTAGGGGGTATGCAGGAAGCAGCTGATCAATGATTCTCTCTAATCATTGATGTTTCTATCTCTCTCTCTTTTCCTTCCTCTCTGAAATCAATAAAAATATATTCTAAAAAATAAAAAAAATGTTTGGAAAAATAGAGAAAGTGTTAATAGTCATTATCTATGAGTGGTGAAATTTTCTTTTGACTTACCAGTATTTTCTAGTTCTTTTCTTAAATTAGCATATATTACTTCATATTAAACTAAAGTCATTAATTAAAAGTGGGTTTAGCTCATTTCTCTGAAAAATGGGGATTAAGACAGAGTGTAGAAGCCAGGTGAGCCATCAATAAGTATAGAAACTGACTGAGTACAGCCAGTTGACATTTGCAAGTTCTTTAAAATTGGCAAGGTCATGGGAAATAATTATGATAACCTTCTTTAACAAAATTCAGTCTTCCAACTGGCCTGAATCTTGGCCAGGGAAGAGAGCATAACAATGATAAACAAGTTTTCCTCTTCTACCTTTTGGATTCAAGTCAAACAGAAGGAATTATAACCTGTAGTAGGAGTTCTTAATCTTGGTTTTTTACAAACCCCTAAAGTTGTATGCTAAGCTAAGCACATTTGTTAGGAGAGAATCCTTGCTTTTAGAAAGAAGTTAACTAAGATTATGAACTGGAGAGTCTTTCCACTTTCAGAGGATTGTGAGACAAGGCACTTGTTTTTATTGCTAAGACTAGTTAAGTCAGATAGCTTTTCAACTGAACAGGTTAAAAATGACAGTGAAGAACCCATGGTGAGGATACTACTTACACCTAGAAGTGGGAATGTGTTACTGATGAAAAATTACCAGAAACAATACATCCAATTGGATGACATCTTTTTATATTAAATTTCCTCAGTGATGTTGCTCAACATATGTGGGAATTTTCTTCAGAGCTCATGACATATTCTTTTAAATCACCTCAATGATGGGCAAATCATGCCTATTGGAACTGAATTTGGGTTTTATCAATTGTCAAATGTTGCCTAAAATGAATAAAGATGGAAATACCCACTTTTGGCTACAAATGAAAAGGTAAATCACAAGATATATTTTTAGTTGACTTATTTGACTGAACACTTCCAAAAACGTTTTAAACAATAATGGCTCTGGACTTTTTATGCCTGTTTGCTTTTGTTCTTTCTACTCGTGTTTAATTTTTTTGTTTTGTTTTTTTTTCTTCTGTGCAATGGCAAGATATATTGATACAGCTAATGCTTTGGAGCAAGAAACTCAACTGGGGTTACGACGCTTTGAAGTTTGTGACAATGTTGACCTTGAAACTATTTTGATGGACTATGAGAGCTATTATTTTATAAAATTTCAGAAATACCCCAAAATTATCAAAAAGGCATCAGACACAGGTACCTGGCTATTTTCTAGAAATAAAACTTTATCTCATTTTTAAGATTAGCATTTCCTTGTCCTTTTATTTCCAGATAAATGGTGCCCCTCATGCTGTACTGAAGGACTATATCAGACAGATCCCATAGCTTTCCTTAGATTCAGTGCAATTTAAATATAATCCTTGGACATGGATATTCCTTTCTTTATGTTAGCGTTTGTTTGAGAAATGCGTGTTTTAGAACAATGAAGGCAAAACCTCAGAGTATCACAGGTCCTTTTTTTTTTTCTTCCCAATCCTAGTGTACATTCAATATTATTTGTATTGATTTCAGGTGTACAGCACAGTGTTTAGACAATCATATGCTTTAGAGGTTCTTTTTAGAAGCCCAACATTACTTTCATTTCTTTAGAGATGGAAAGAGCTGTTAGAAGAGGATAAATGACAGAAGATTCTTTTCTTGCTAGGAAGACCTATTATCTATCTCGAAAATAACATGAAAATGAGTATTGGTGAAGCTAATAGCTCATGTATAGATAATGAAATGCTTTTGAAAGCCATCAATCCAGATAATGATCAATATTTTGCAAAGACCCAGTATAGGTTAGCAGTCAAGGAGGCTGGCTGGAGGAAAGATCTAAAGTGAGGGCCCTAGGTATTGTAGTAACATTGACTTAGAAGTATGTAAGTGGGGGAAGTAATTATAAACCAAGGGAGATCATTGTCCTGTTTACAAGGCACTTGTTAAGCCACAGACTTTAACATTTCATGTGGGGACCAGGAAACCAAGAGGAATGTCAATTAAAAATAGCCAGGGCCGAATCTCAGAGCTGGAAAGGGTCTGAGAGAGAGGTATTTTACCTGAACTCCCTTTTCAGTGCAGGGTTCAGAGCCCTTGGCTGCTGGATCTGAGTTTTGGCAGAGAAAGCAAGGACTCTTACCACTGGAACACCAGAACTATTATTGACATGATCTGATTTCTAAATTGCCAGCTCTGATCTAGCTTGGAAATGCATTCTCTTAGGATATGGACACTAAATCTTTATGTTCAGGTAAACTGGCAGAGTATGACTGAAAAGTAGTCCTTGCCAGACTCATAGAATTGTCCTGATGCCCCACAGACCATGGCAAATGTTTCCAAGTTCATGAAAACCTAATGAAATGGTAACTAAGTCCATACTGGAGTTATCACTAGGTCCATGGTCTACAATAGGTTTAATATCTAAGACCTTTGGGGCCTTTCTCTACCTGGAAACATTTGGGAAGCCTGAACTTTCTCTTCTTTCTCTTTGCTGGTAGTTTTGCTTCTCTCTAGATAAGAGTAGCTTAGAGTCTTTAAATTCCAAAAGGCTGTTGCACAAATTTAAAAGCAATGTAAAAGGACAAACATACTTGAAAAAATCACTTTCTCTTAAAAATTGAATTCTTTTCTTTCCCTCCCAATATCTATTTTGCTGCAGCTGAAAATAACATACCACCAAGAAGTGGAGGGAAGGCCAGAAGGTAAATGGTAATTCATCTTGATCAACTCAACTCTAGGAATTTGTGGGACCCTTTCAGAAGATGCTCCAGTGTGGCTCCATGACTGTCTACCAGCAGCACCAGGCTGTGGTCTTATGATTTAGGTGGGCCCAGCCATGTGTTCGCTCATGTTACAAATGTCCAGGACATGGCCAATGTCTGTCAGTTCTCCTGGCTTTACTGTAAATAGTTGCACCCACTCATGCTATTTTCTAGGCTCAGGGTTTGAAAAGAATGGACCTTAGAGATTAAAAGACCTGAGTTTAATTCAGGGCTCTACTTTTGACAAGCTAGGTCCTAGCTGCTAGGAGCATGTTTCTGACATATAGTGAGTTCCCTGTACATACCAAGCACCCAAGAAATACATTCCCTTTTAAAATCACACCTGAGTTTCTTTGTGCACGCCCATGTCCTGGCCTGTCTGAAGATAATCAGGCCTTTCTTTTCTCCTCCTTTTCTGGCACTCATCTTATATTCCTTATATTCCTTATATTCATTTGGGACTTGCAGCATCTGATGGAGCCCCTCTGTCTCTTGACCATTCTGAGGAGACACGGTGTCCTCCTCAGTGTCTTCCTCATTCCCTTCTTCCCACTCCCAACCCACACCCACTGTTGAGAAATGGTCAGGAGTGCAAGGGCATGGCTGCCAACGATGGAATAGCTGTGGGCCATGAAGGCCTGTAGATTTTTCTAATATAGTAAGGCCAAATCTTAGGAGAAGGTTGAAGTGGAGTTTTAGTAGAGGCCTCACAACCACTTAGTCAGTGAACAAAATTTCTTAAACTTTTAGAATGCAATTGAAGAAAACTTAGATTATAAGACAAGCAACCCATTAGGCCTTTAGGAGGTATGAGTTCCATTTGCCCCACTAAGTTCCTTGCTCTTGTGACTCCAGTCCCTGGTCTGCAGCCTAAAAAGGAAGGGTCAGACACCTCACAGGATTGTTTGTCATCATTTATAAAATGGCTGTGGAGCCCTGAATGCTTTGTGATAATACACTGCCCGAAGCTACCTTTGCTTTGTACTGTTTTTTAGGGATGTTTTATTGTTTTGACTGAATGTTATTCTTTTTCTTTTTTAAAAACTATTTAAAGTATTACAAATAGTAGTACATAGGTCTCCTTTTTCTGAATGCTATTCTTTTATTTATAGTTGCCATAAAGTTAGTCAGACTCTGGTAACAAATAAGCACTTCTGAATAGACCCAATGAGGAACATTTTAAGAGGCCATTTAGATTCTGATTATTTTTCAGCCATACATTCATGCTTGGAATTTTCTCAGCATTCCTCACCTGGAAAAACATTCTGCGAGTGAATGTCTTTGGAGACCTTTGCTTCCCATTTGGGATAGATGTTGATGGTTTGGGGTTCCTTCAGCTCTCCTCTGAGTAGATGTTTGTACCTGCAAGCATGAAGGTTGGATAGCAAAGGGCTAGGACCAGGATGAATAACTAGGAAAATAATGAATACTGTTTGTTTACAATTTTATTCTAAAAGATAGTTGTTGAAATGAAAGGTTGTATCATGTGACTGGCTATTAACAGATGAGAGGCACTTTTCTTAATTCTTACATCTCACACCAAAGAGTAAGCACCCAGCTTAGAGATTTGTAGCTGACCCAAGGAGGAAAAATTCTTTAATGCGATGGTTGACAGAATTAGTTTGCAATAAGGTCTTGACAATTTAGGAGATGGGCCCAAATAACAAGATGAAATTTAATGAAATATGATTTAAACTCTACCCAAAGATTAACAACAAATAGCTCCCCTATTACAAAACCAGAGACGTAGGAATCTGAGTGAACTGCAGATGCAGTATGAGTCAACAATGGTCCCTACAATAATGCAGTGGCTGTTTTCACTCTCTAAAGAGAGATTGGATCTTCTCTGTAATATTCCACAGGACATGCTTAGAACTAGTGACTGAAGTTAAATAACAGGGTGGATTTGGTTCTATATTAGAAATAATTTTACAATCGTTAGAGCTGATGGAAATAAAATTGTGTTTCTTTGCACATTAGTGCACTTGTCTTTAGTCATGTTAAAGCAAATATGTGAGTCATTTGCCTCCAGTGGGAAAACAGGCTCCCAGTTTACTTACAGACACACAGGATGTTGAGGCAAATTTAACTTTCTCTATAGATCTATATTTATCTATCTCTATCTATCTATCTATCTATCTATCTATCTATCTATCTATCCTTACTTCATTTAAATCAGTGCTGTTCACAAGGATTTGCACTTATAAAATACCTGGTATTCATTTCATAGATTTTTATTGCTGTGCCAGCAAAAGACCCGAGGGGCAGACATTCTTATTCCTAATCTACGATGCCCTGATAAACTGGCAGTTGTTCTTCTCCTGACCTTTACCTGTTGGGCTCAACACTGCAGTCACCACATGTGGACATTGGTGGTATTATTGGCATAGATGATCTCACTGGCCAAATAGCTATATGGTTATAGTAGACATGACCAACTTTTTCTTTCTTACAAAGAAAGAAATGGCAGCTCTCTGACCACTTAGCATAGAGAGAGAAAATTCTAGAAATGTACCGTATTTTCTGGTGTATAAGACGACCCCCTAATTTTACAGTTAAAACATAGGTTTAGGCCTATATTCGCTGTATAAGACTATCCCCCACTTTCGAGGCAACACCAGTTCTTTTTTTAATAGACCGCCTCTCTGACTCTGGCCAATCTGAGCAGGCTTTTTACTAGAACACAGTGTAGCTTTGGGTACAGAACATGTATAATTTGCTGCATAAAAAGCCTGCTCAGATTGGCCAGAATCAGAGAGGCGGTCTGTTAAAAAAAGAACTGGTGTTGCCTCGGAAGTGGGGGGTAGTCTTATACAGCGAATATAGGCCTAAACCTATGTTTTAACTGTAAAATTAGGGGGTTGTCTTATACGCCGGAAAATACAGTATCTCACATGGGTGGGTAAGAGAATGAGAGAACCAAACACCTGATGATGTGTTTGTGAAAGGAACAAGTATATTTTACCTCTGCACTGATGTATAACATAGATACAGTCAAGGCATATATAGTCACCAGCAGGCTCCCTTCCTAGTCAATACCACCATCACCACCTCAGTTAGCCACTAATTTTGACTTGCAGTCCCGTTAATTTGTTTTGCCTGAAGTATACAATTCTGGTGAAATTTTTTCTTATAAACATGAATGACCTATGACAACAGAGACGAGGTAAGGTTGCTTTCCTTCCATGAACCCCTTTTGACATCTCTTGTACACAGTATGATGGGAGATATTTTAAGTAGACAGGGTACACCCAGCACACCATGGACAAATCCCTAGACTTTCTAATGCTCATTCATCTGAGTAGAGGACTCCGTCCTTCTGTGCCTCTCCTCTGCTCTTCCAGAGGGAAGGGAGAGGGGGAGCTGGGTAGAGGTGGAAAGAAACAAGGAAAGGATGTTTGTAAAGCACTTTGGGAAAAGAAAGCTATTTACAGAATACTGAAGCCAGGGGTCATGAAAGGGAAATGCAGAGAGTGAGTCAGGGGCCTCTAGGAGGAGGTGGCACTCTAGCTCCATCTTGCAGAAACCCAATGGGTAGACTGAGCGAGTCAGGCTTGGATGGACAGGATAGGGGGGTGCAGATGTTAGGGCCCTATTGTGGTATACCTGTCTATCTTTCAAGAACTCTGTGCTCCACGAGTTGTTTAGTTACCTCAGACTAAGTGGTTAGAATAATTTCCTTCAAGGTTTTTGTTTCCTACCTTAGGATGATGAATGACAGTTGTCAAAATCTTCCCATGATCAGTCAGCTGAGGCCACGGTCCAAAACCATGATGGGGAAGCCAGGGGAAGCCAAACCCCTCCATAAGGAACATCCTAAACAGGTTGGGACAGTTTTGCTTGGTGTTGGTAAAAAAGCAGGTTTTAAATTGCTGTATGATCTCATTAAATTGTAGATTTTCTTCCAAGTCGCTGAATTAAAAACACAGGCAAATCCCTAGTCTTTCTAATGTTTCTGACTTTGAGTGGGAGGGCTCTTCCCTCCCCAGCCTTTCCCCTGGTCTGAGTGCTGGGTGACAGCCCTTGAGGGGTGAGTGCTGAGCATGGCAGGAGGGCCTGTTTGCTGCAGAGTCCGATCCTCCTATTTGAGGTAACTGTAGTCAGGAGGCCTTCCTATCCTAAAGTACCTCCCTGTTTTCCTAGATGTGGTCCAAGGGTTGTTTTGGGTGTGGCTGGGTCTCAGGGTTTCCTGTTGGATTTTTCTGAAGTGACATGGTTGGTTCCCACCCCAGACCTCCACACTGGACTTTCTGGTGGAGATGGGGAGCAAGAGGAGTGAGTCCAGCAGCTACTGATTTAGGAGATCCAGGCCTAGAGATTCCTGGTTTAGAACAAAACATACCCGGTTTCAAAGGAAACAGAACCCATAGAGATTATGAAGTATAATTAATGCCAAAGATGTCTTGTGGGGTAGAAAGAAATAATCACAAAACTCAGTTGGTCAAAAGGAATCTCTCATCTTCAAAGAGGTTGGACGGTCTGGCCATTGTAGTCTGACTCAGGCAGAAGGCAAGTGGGAAGGTAGCAGATAAATCCCACAGGAGCTGGCTGGCTGCTGCCCTTCAAACTTGGCACCTCTGGCAACAAACACCTCTGGTCTCAGGAGAAAAGAAAAGCCAGCAAGTGGGAATGGGTTGAGGCATTGGGAAAGCAGCTTGTAGCCCATGCTTCCAAGGCCAGCTCCTCTACATGGCACAGGCAGAGAGTTCATCTTGGGGCTGCACAGAAGTGGCCAAATTATACATGGGGTTCCCCATTTACAGAAATGATCTCCAGTACTTGACATTTGATTTGGGGTAATGGAATAGGCAGCTACAATCAGGATCTCTATGTCCCTTTTGACTTCTACCTGCCTTCTTCTTTCTTCAGGAGGTTGTCAGTAACACTGGCATGGAGAATGCTGACTTTGGCTTAAACATATCAGGAATCACCAGAGGCCGTGGAGGAGAAAATGTCCGTCCACAAAAAGTAAGTAGAATTCATGAACCTGACACTGAAAGGGAAAAATCCCCTTTTCTTTAAAAAAAAAAATGTTATTTCTGTCAAACGGAAAAATTACTATGTAATGATCAAAGGTTGTCTGTGAGGTGAACTGGGAAGAGCACTGGGTAAAGATTAGAACCCTGGGGTTCTGGTCTGACTCTTCCTTCTAGATCAATGGACTTGAATGAACTGTCCCATCTCTGAGGAGCTCATTTTCAACTTGAGAGGTTTGGAAAAGATAGTTTCTAATGTTCCTTTCAGCTTAAAACTCCATGATTAAAATAATAAACATTGGCATGTCTGTGCTGCATTATTTAAGAAGTGACCTCATCCTAGCTGGTTTGGCTCTATGGGTAGAGCATCAGCTTGCAGAATGAAGGGTCCCAGGTTCGATTCTGGTCAAGAGCTCATACCTTCATTGCAGGCTGGATCCCTGTTTCTGGTTGGGACTCATGTGGGTGTCAACCAATCGATGTGTCTCTCTCATATCCATTTTTCTCTCTCTTTGTTTCTCCCCCTCCCTTCCATTCTCTCTAAAAATCAATGGAAAAATATCCTTGGATGAGGATTAACAATCACAAAAAATGGGGGCCTCCCACTCATTTTTTTCTGCCTCTTAGTGGTTGTTGATTAGTGGTGTCACCTTTCTTCTCGGAGGTATGCCTTCACCTAGAATGTAATTTCCTGTGAACCATGAAACCTCTCTTGACAGAGAGTTGGTCTTGTCCTTGATGAGTATTCTATCTCTTTCATGACGAACCTCATGTTCTTATTTGTAAATAATAGTTTCTCAAACAGAAAAGACTCAAATTGGGTAGATATAGGCAAAAGGCAGGTAAAAGATGTCACTTGGAAATGAAAAAGTAGCATCAACACCAAAGCTGTATTTATTAACACACTTAAAGTTGTATTTCTTTAAGTGTCATCTTTCTTTTCTTTCTTTGATCAAGTTCTTACTTTCAGTCAACTCTTCTCAGCATACCCAACTCTGGGTTGTGCATGTTTAGAGAGAAAGCGGGGGGCATCTCTTTGGAAATCAAGGGAGCTGTCTCATTGACCTGACCTGACTTCTTTCAGGGCTCAAATACATGAGTGATTGCTGGGGATACAATTTGAATCTATATCTCCCATGGAGAAACACGTCCCTGGTCACCTTCACTACTTTCATTGTATTTTCAGCCACTTTGGGGCCTAGCAGTTTTGTGACATTAGTTTATCTCCATTCAAGTTCGTATGAATGGGTGTTTCTGATCAGGTCATAAGGAAGGAACTATTTAACCCAGTACTTAAGCTTTGGAAGAGTCTTACTGTAAATTCTCTCACAGCAGAAATGTTCTCAGGATAAAATGTACATGATTTTCTCCCTTGAATTTCAGATGTTTATAAGCTGAATGAGGGTGTATGGCCAGGAGGCTGATCTCCAAAATGCATCTCTCATTGCCATGGTAGGGCCCTTAGCTTTAGGATTCCCCAGTCTCCCTTGCAACTTTAATAGGCATATTGCTCTTAAAGGTAATGGCTTTGGAGTCAGCCTGCCTAGGTTCAAACCCTGGCTCAGACCTTCCTAGCTGTGTAACCTTGGGCAAGTTGTTCAATCTCTTTATAAATCTCATTTCTTTCAGCGGTAAAATGGAAATAATCATAGGGTCACTTTAAATGTCATAATAAATGGAGGGTCTTAGTACAGTGCCCAGCACACGATAAACACTCAATAAATGCCAACTACAATTATAGTTTATAGTTATTTATAGTTATATATATATATAGTTATTTACATATATAGTTATTTATATTTATAGTTATTATTTGTTTTTGCACACAACTTTACTGTTCCTTCTTCCTAGAGGGGAAACAAGGTGAATTTGGAGGGAGTATGAGAGACAGGTATCTGGGTTTGAATCTTGGCCTGAAGCCACTTGTTAGCTGTATGGCACTGGGAAGATCATGGAATTTCCCTGGCCTTATTTCCATCTATGAAACTAGGCTACCACATCTGACTAGCAGAAGTGTTATAAGACATAGAAAAAAATCAAAAGTACAGATTGGTAGTTACAAAATAGTCAAAGTATAGAATAGGAAAATAGTCAATAATCTAAATATATAAAAGGCTAATATGCAAAGTGTCCCCTTGGGATTTCAACTGGGAGACTGGGAGTTTTGGAGACCAGGAGTTCGATTGCTCGCTATGATGTGTGCTGACCATAAGGGGGCAGCACAGAACAAAGGAAGGCCCTGGTTGGCACCTGAAAGGTCCTGATTGGCCCTGATTGCTGGCCAAGCCTAGGGACTCTACCTGTGCATGAATTTTGTGCACCTGGCCTCTAGTATTTTATTTATTTTATTTTTTAAAATATATTTTTATTGATTTTTTACAGAGAGTAAGGGAGAGAGATAGAGAGCCAGAAACGTCGATGAGAGAGAAACATTGACCAGCTGCCTCCTGCAACCCCCCACTGGGGATGTGCCTGCAACCAATGTACATGTCCTTGACCGGAATCAAACCTGGGACCTTTCAGTCTGCAGACAGACGCTCTACCACTAAGCCAAACCTGTTTCGGCTGGCCTCTAGTATTTTAATAACTATGTATAATGCTACGTGGGTACTGAAAATATGGGGGGGGGGACACTTTGTAAAGCATATGATTGTCTAACCACTATGTTATACACCTAAATTAATATAAAATAATATTGAATGTAAACTGTAATTGAAAAATATTTAAAAATTAAAAAAAAATTAAAAATTGTAAATAATTTTTGCAAGGTAGCTTGCATGCCTGTTTTGTGCCAGGTACTCTACTGAGAAAGTCCATAGTAAATAGGAACTTTCATTACTTTTGTGCCAACGAGTCTTTCCTGTGTGTGTAATGTTCCAAAAGGAGGAGACAGTATGGGGAAATAGACATGTAAGGAAGCAGATGGTATGTGTCAGGAACTGAAAAATGCTTGTGAACTTCCACTTAAACCAACTTCATTCTGAAGAATTTATTTACAACTTGTTTTTTTTTTTTTCTAGAGTACCCTCACTTCAGGAAATTACCTTGTTCATTATTAGTGCAGGTTATTTTAAAGCTTCACTTTAAGTTGGGCCTACACACCAAGGAACATTAATGTGTCTTGGTTTAATGATGCTTAGCTATTAAGGATAGTCTTTCCTCAAGTTTTAATGGTGTAAATAAAACATTACTCCCTTTCAGGGCCAAATCATTGACTTCCGAGGGCTGCTCACAGATGCTATCAAAGGAGCAACCAACGAACTTGGCTCAAATAGCTTTGAATGTAACCCAGACCCTGCGGTAAGTGGCTAAAATGTGACATTCATCTTGTACTAAACTGCCAAAGTCCAGAAGAACTTTAGAGACATAATTTCGAGTCCAAAGAAACCTTGAGATTGGGTAGAAGATCATAGTAATCCGCCATCATTTGTGTCACTGTGAATTACCAAGCAATGTTATACCATGAGGTGTTTTTGTTCCCATCATCAGGAACGACTGCTGAAACCTCTAAGTGCATTTATTGGCATGAACAGTGAGATGAGAGAACTGGCAACTGTGGTGAGCCGGGTAAGATCAGATATTCAATTCACAATTTACAGAGGCGGATTGGGGCTCCTGGAGCATTGCGGGCTGCTTCTTTTATTAATAACAATAAATATGATCATTTATTTATAAAGTGCCCCCACTTGCAAAGGCACTCATATTGTTTAGAGGCACAATAATGCATGATAAATAAATTATAGAATCATAAAATTACAATATAAAAAGCCCACCATCTCACTATAGAGGCCAAGAAAACCAAAAAGACTTAGAAAGTAAGAGACAGACAGGTGAAAGATTTTAGGCTGAGCCAAGAGTTAAAGAAAGAAAGCCTCTTAGAGAAGGAAAGAGCATGTCTGCATCTTGTTTAAACAGTCAAAGCCTGGAAATAGAGATGTCAGGAGTCTGGTGATTTCACAAGTGGAAATTTCCACGAAATACAAACTTAGTAGGAAAGAGTTTACTATCCAGATTACTGAGCTTTCAAGGCTGCCTACCCCCTTAGAATCTCAGACAATGTTTAAAATGGTGCAAAAAGCTGCACCATGACTGAATAATTCAGGGTCTGCAGTTCTCTCTTTCAGTTCAGCAGTTGTTCACTGCATGTCTACTATGTGTCAGGCATGTGCGGAGGCTGGAAATACAAAGATGACCCAATCACACAGTCCTTGCATGCAAGAGTTTCTCATCCCAGGGGAAGGTGGACTTTGAAAGCATAAAGGAGGAGTGTTTTGTGCAAAGAGAGGGGAAAGTGTTAGGGAAGAAGGTATCCAGGAAATAGAGTATAAGACGGATGGTGGGGGACTTTCTGGGCAAAGGTATATACCTGTGAAATTGTATCAATTGAGCAGTGTTTCCAGTGAGCCATGTAAGATGCAAGGAGTGCTGGGAAATGGGGCTGGAGAGAGAGGCCAGGGCTCCTGAGTAAGGGGCTAGGGAACAGGGCCCAGGATGGAAGACTTGTCTATGGCAGATGGGAAGTCTTTCAAAGGTGTCCATTGAGAATGGGGTATTCAAATGTGCTTTGTAGATAGCTTGTTCTATTGACAGTGTAGTGGATGATATCAAAGAAATGGAGATAGGGAGACCAATTCTGAAGTTATTACTAGTGAGATAGGATTGGGATGCATAAGAGAGTAGAGTAAAATATTTTTTATTATCACAAAAATCAATAGTCTCATTATTATTTTTGCAAAAGGATAACATGACTAGTGATGATAGGGTTGTAGAGTGGGAGTGTCCTGAAATGATTCTGTCTGGAATCCTTTCTACAGTACCATGTGAAGCAGTCATCAGCTTCTGAATGCTTACAGAGAGGGGGAGGTCACCACTTCATGAGGTAGCCCTGTTGAGTTCTAACTGATAACACTTGGTTGCTGTATGGAAAACTTCCTTTTGGGAAATTAAACACCTCCATGTGGAACTCAATGTCAACTTTAGAAGAGGGCGAGATCTATGAGTGGCTGGGGAATATGCAGGACCAGGCTTTAAATACCTGGTAGGTTCTCCCAAGATCTTGGGTTCCCATCCAGGAATGGATCATGCATATTCTGCATGACCAGAAACACTTGTATGAATAGTCTCTCTAATGAAAGTCCTTACCTGTGGGTGAAGGGAACTGAGAGGACGGAGGACAGGATTAGGAGCATAACATCTCACCAGCATTTAAAAAATAGGTTTTTGTGTTTTTGAGGTTGTGCATGTATAACTTATTTAAAAATTAAATAACTATAAAAATAGTTTCCAGATTGTTGAGTAATCCTCAGAATGAATTTGTAAAAAGGCTTTTTTTCTTTTTTTTTAATGTAACACTCTAGATATTCAGTTTGCCCGAAACAGCTCCTACAGAGAAAGGCTTTTGAGTGACAGTTCTGAGGCATCTTGTGAAATTGGAATTTGGAAACGGTAAATGAGTTATCAGTAAAAGCTACCTTAATTGATTAACTTAGGTGGCTGCTACAGGGCTCTGCTATGAAAGGGGAAAACTCACTTTTGCCTGGTTGTTGGCTTCCCTGAATTCTGTAGAAGCAATTGCTCTTGGTGGAAGTAGGAAGTGATCACTAGGGAAAAAGAGAAATTGGTTTCAGAGGAGCATTATCTCTTTCATGCAACAAATTAAGAAAGTGTCCGCAAGATCAAGGAGCAAGAGAGAGGACAGGCACCAGCTAGGAACTATGTTTCCCAGTAAAAGTGCATGTAATTTGAAGGCATGTTCTGTAGCTTCTTTGATTACGGTCATCAATCAGCCTGGTTTGCTATTAACTGAAGACAGGAATAGGCCATTGTTAGGAGCTCCCCCCCCCCCCCCCCCCCCCCCGCCCCATATTATATAATCAATGTCATCTTCAGGGAAAATCACTGAATATTCTTATGGCATCCCTTTGGTGAACTAAAATTACAGTGAGCATATATACATATATCTAACATAAACTTTTTATCACCAGCTCTTTATGTCCTATTGTAAGTCAAGTATTCTGTGGCTCCCATGTTTACTGCAGCTGTGGAGGAAAACATTAGTTTTAACAAAATGATCAAATGTGCATTGCAGGACATTTATCTCCATAATCCAAACATAAAGTGGGATGACATTATTGGACTCGATGCAGCCAAGCAGTTAGTCAAAGAAGCTGTGGTGTATCCTATAAGGGTAAGGATGGGAAGCCTCTTGGGGGGTATTTTTATTCATATCCATTGGACAAGCTGTATGTTATAACACCCACCAGGGACAGAAGTCCAGGGTGTTTTCTGACCACAACTTAGCCTTTTTTGCCTCTACGTTGGCAATGCTGGACTACCAAGGCCCAGGTCACCCTAGGCAGTTTGAAATGTTATACGAGGTTTCAAGGCAGGTGTGATAATATTAGATCTAAGACTGAAGCATATCTAACTTGTCAGTTCCTGTAGATTGTTTCAAATTAGTTGGACTCCCTAAAAAATACCATAGTAGAAATATCAAGTATCTCCTGTAGAAGAGGGCCACTTATTTTGTTTTCATAGATCTATATTTCCCAACATACACACACACACACACACACACACACACATCCTCTGGCACATTGCTTTGACTGGTTGTAAAGTCTAAACAGCCTCCTCTAGGGCACTGGCCAGAGAGCCAGCCTGTTGTGCTTATTGCTTGCTCCTGATAAATCTTTGTACAGAGTGGCTCACTGAACAGGAAGAAAAATAAAAAACAAGACTATGTTTGGTGATGAAAAGGTCAGTGTATGACAACTTTTACTATATAACAGACGCACTCTGCAAATGCAGTGCCCTTGAAACAACAATCATTTATCTTTCTGCAGTTCTGTGGGTATGCAGTTTGGAAGGGGCTCAGCTGGGCTGGCTCATCTCTTTTTCAGGTGATATTGGTTGGCCTCACTCACATGTCTGGGGCATCAGCCAGGGTGGTTGCAGAAGATGGAGAGCTTGAGAAATCTGGGATAAATGGGACAGCTGAGGCCTCTCCATGTGCCTCCAGCAGGCAAGCTGGTCTTGTTCACATGGTGGCAGAGAGTCCCAGACAGAAGCAAGAGAGGGGCAGATCCCAATTTATGAGCATTTCCCATGTCTCTTCTTAGATTCCTCATATCAGCTAGTCTTATGTTTTCAAGTCTCTTCTTATATTTCCTAACGTCCCATTGGCCAAAATCACAAGGCAAAGTCCAGGTTCAAGTGGTAGAGAAATATATTTTGCCTCTTGGGGGAGGGAGCTGCAAATAATTTTCTGTAATCTCCTGCAGTCAGGTTTACAGATTTTTCCAATAACCTATTTATTTTACCACTGAGCCCACACAGCCCCTATTTTTTGGATGCTTCTATTCTAATGACATAAAATCAATACATTTGGATTGTGTCCCCTCTTCTCTCCCCCCCACCCCCGTGTTAAGACAGATGGGTAAGCTATATACTGGTCCTGAGAATGAGTGAAAGTGTGCTCACCATGTTCTCTGAGTGGCTCTAGAACAAGACTTCTGGACAGGCTAGAACATCTCATTGAGGCTTTCTGGGTGTGCTATCTCCATGGTATCATAGGCTCTGTATGTAATAGCATAGAGATTTGGACATTAGCACCAACAAGAAACTAATAGTTAGTTATAATTTTACTATTATCTTTGCTTCTGGTTGTTTTCTATCATCCCTACCCACCCTCTAGATTGCTTGAATTTGACCTACAGGAGAGACTCACTGAAGTCCATGCACGTCCTATTTGGAGCCCATGTCTCATAATGCTGTCTGCACTGGATGTTCCTGACTTCTATGTCAGGCTTCACCAGTTGTTGTTTTTAAAAAAATATTTTTATTGATTTCAGAGAGGAAGGGAGAGGGAGAAAGAGAGTGAAAAACCAATGATAAGAAAATCATTAATCGGCTGCCTCTTGCATGCCCCACATTGGGCATGTGCCCTGGTGAGGTATTGAACCTTCTGATTCATAGGTCGATGCTCTACCACTGAGCTACACTAGCAGGCCTCACTACAGTTTTGTGCTTTATTCGCAAACACCTTTATTTGTTGGTTCTAATATTTCTCTTAAAGTTCATATCTGCTAGGCCTTCATATAGAACTCGAGGCAGAGGTGACGTGGGGTGGGGAATGATGTTATGCATATAAGAAATAACTATTGTAATGGAGAAGGAGAGTACCTACATATGTCTTTCTTTTCCTTAAAAAAAAAAGTTGCTCTTTAAAGCCACATAAATTAAGCCATACTTTTCTATCAATCAATTGTGAAGGTCAAGTCGGGATATGTAAGATGTATACAGAAGCAGCCAGCCTTACTAAACAGAAGACCTGAATCTCAGAGTTGGGCTGTGCTCACTCCAGCTTCACCAGCTTGTCTTTGCTAGGGTGTGACTGACATACTGGAACCAAACCTCACCACTCTTCCTTGTTCCCATAGTACCCACAGCTGTTTACAGGCATTCTCTCCCCTTGGAAAGGACTACTGCTCTACGGCCCTCCAGGTAACGAATATTTCTGGTTTGATCTTGGTATTAAGTGTGCATGAGAGGATGAATGGACTCATCTGTCCTCACATCAGGATATCAGGATGGGATAAACGAGAGCCGAGGAACCGTTCTCTTCTCTCTCTCTCTCTCTCTCTCTCTCTCTCTCTCTCTCTCTCTCTCTCTCTCTCTCTCTTTTTCTCCTCTCTCACTTGTGACACTGACTTCTGACTGTAAGCAGAGAAAGGAAGCTCAAATGCCACTCATACTTTCTTCACCTGTGTCTCTAGGTACAGGAAAGACTTTGCTGGCCAAAGCTGTGGCCACGGAATGCAAAACAACCTTCTTTAACATTTCTGCATCTACCATTGTCAGCAAATGGAGAGGAGATTCAGAAAAACTTGTTCGGGTAGGAATTCTTTATTTTTCTCTAATGTATAATTGACATACAATATCTTATCAGTTTCAGGTGCACATTATAGTAATTCAATATTTATACACATTATGAATGATTGCCACAACAAGTCTAGTTACCATTTATCACCACACAAAGTTATTACCATATTATTGACTATATTCCCTATGCTGTCTAGCACATCCCCATGACTTATTTACAATTAGAAGTTTGTACCTCTTAATCCCCTTCACTTATTTCACCTGCCCCCAACCCCTTTCTGATAACCAGTAGTTTTTTTTCATAGGTACAGGAACTCTTGATTTTGTTCTTTTAGAATAAGTTCCAGCAAAACACAGTGGTACAAAGTGATGTTACAGCTTACTTATTTTTAAGTGATTTATATGTTAGAATTTATTCGGGATCTTAATTATCCAAAACCCAGGAGATGGACTGACTATCATATGTAGTTATTAATTATGCCCCATCAGCAAAATATGATCTCCCTTCCTTTGGGAATTTGACCGACAGCCCTTTTATGACTCATGCAACTTAGGAATGGAAACTAAAAAAGAAAATTGTCTCTGAAGTGGCCTATGTTTTTCCTTCATTCAAGAAGCATTTATTATTAAGCATGTGCAGTTTATCCAGTTAACATTTATTGAGAGGGTACTACTGTATCCTGGTCCCTAATACTAGGTACTCAAAGGAAGACTCAAGAAACGTAAAACTTAATTATTCATTCAAATGCTCTGAGGAACATTCCTCCATAGTGCTCATAGCTTAGGTTTTGTTTTTTCTTTCCTCAAGAGATTGCTTCTATCTTTACAATATCTCATTCATAGTCAATGGCATATTTTATAATATTTTACCATTTGAGAATACGTGTTCATGATTTATGCCTCAATGTAAGGTGGGTCCCTCTCAGAAGTCCTGTTAAACTACTGCACTTTGTAGAATGACTGATAAGTAATTATTACTAAATAAACGTAAATATTATATATTTTCTGATAAGAAATTACTCTAAAATAGTATGCTTAAATTATGTTTTCTTGGATAAATTATTTTCACAATATTCTGCTTATTTGGAAGGCATAATAGAATATTTTTAAAGGATTGATTTATCAAAAGTAACCTATTATTTACTACTTTTATATTGTTTTCAAATTGGTCTAAATGTGTATGTTTTTATAAATTATCTATCACCACTTCAAGATTATAATACATGGAAATATATATTGACATCTTCTATTTCTTTGTTCTTCATCTTGAATCTAATTTACCATATCCAAAGATGGGGCTTGAGGTTAGCTTGTCCTTAATCTAGGGTTCTGTGTGATTCTAGTTAGCTGGATTTTAAGAAGTTAAAATTCAATTAATTAGAATCCTCATCAACCAGAAGACTTTTTTAAAAAAGTTCAATTTTTCTGTGCTGAGGAACAACAAAACTCTTACAAAATGTCCATACAATTCGTTTAGCTTTATCTCTTGTCCTGAAAAGTACTATTTAGAACTATGAGCACCAGATACTGCAAGGTGTTCAAAGGAAGAGTATGTTCTATTTCCTGGACAGGAGTTAACTTAGACAGAAGAGTAAATTCAGCTATTTTATGAATATTCTCAACAAAGATGAGAACTACATGGATTTTATTGTTTAGTGTTGAATAGGCAGAAAAGTCATTTAGCCAGAACTCTTCCTTCTATGTGAGCATTTTTTAAACTAAAATTTTCTTCTGCTTTAGTATTATTTTGTTAGTCTTCTCAGAATGAGAAAATGACTTCTCATCTTACTTTACAATATATTTTAAAAGTAACTAATCTTTTTGGGAAAAAAATGTACAAAAGGGTATATAGATCCCTAAACCCAGAGGCAACTACTGTTATAACATATATGTCTATACCCTTCTATACCTTGCAGGATTTTTTCTTACTTTGGATGTTGTCACACACTGTTATAGGCAGAACATATTCTTCTATATCTCTGAGTGGTATTTCATTGCATGGGTGTGTCCCAAAACATATTAAACCAGTCTTTTCTTGCTGGACATTTAGGTTGTTTCCAGGCTCTTGTTATTATGAACAAAGCTACAGTGGATAGTTCTTTCATACACACGACTTTGCATATGTAGTCATGTAGAGCAATTTATTTAAAATAGAATTGCAGGGCCAGAGGGAATGAAGATCACTGATTGCTCAACTCCCTGGAGCAATCAGGGTTGCACCAGCTTACACTTCGATCAATGATGAGTGTGTTTGCTTTCCCAACACTATGAAGTACACAATTCTGAAATATTTGCCATTATGATAGTGAAAGTAATATTTTAGTGCTCAAATATGCATTTCTTCCATTCTAAATGAATTTGAGCATCTTTTTATAAGTTTTGAAGAATTTATTTCTCTTTTTCTCTGTGAAATGCATTTTTATTTTGGATATTCAAAAAAATAATTCAAGAGAAAAAACAGATTATCTCTGCTAACCTTGAAGGATCTCACCTTCTATCCTTTCAGAAACTATTTTATTTTCTGAGCTCTTGAAAAGATCTTCACCAGAATCTTGGTCATGTTGTCAAATTCCTTACTATGAAGCTTGCAGATGAAGATGGCCCTTTAGGACCTTTCCCCTAAATCAAAAAAGCATTCCTACTATTCGCTTCTCTTTCTGTGCCAATTAAGAGTTATTTATAGGGAACCCTTGGGTTATGTTGCTCCCTCCCCTCCTAATGTTTATGCCTCTTAGGAGTTTATGCTATTGAGCAGTTGAGTGGTCTCTTTAGCAAATGCACACACCTGTTGGTGCTTACATCTTTTAACACCCAGTCCTCTCCTCCCATGTTATGATTTAACTTCCTCCCATACTTTTGAAAATTTTAGCCTACTGCTTTTAGAGCACTTACCGGGGATTCTGTACATTCTCTGGCAGTGGAAAGAGCAGTGGCATGGTCTATATTGAAACAGAGACTCCAGATGTGGTTCTCCTTCCACTTGGATGTTTGGTCTCATCTTGCCCCTTGGTTTCTTTGCACCCTAGGGAGCTCCTTAAGAACATGTGTGGTTCTAATAAAGAGTTCTAATACTCCATTTTTCATTGGGAAGATTGCTGCCATTGTGACAAGGAGAAGTTACCTGCTTCTAATAAGGTGGTCTCTATTATTTGCAAAGGCATTGTGATGAGTGTCCCAGCATTGACGTTCTCTCAGTTCATTAGGTTGAGCCAATTGTCATGGTCAAAAAAAAAAAAAAAAAAAAGGATTCTGTAAAGAAAAATACTTGTGCATAGCATGGACATACCACACACGTGAGCAATTTTCGATTCAGTGCTAGGGAGACATGTAAGGGGTGATCTGCTACTCCTCATAAAAACCACAACCTGGCTTTGTTTGAGTCCTTCCCTTATTATTCATTCTATGATGCTTTGCTAGTGCTAAGTGGCATGGAGAATAAATCTCCTCTTCCAATTAAAGAACCTTTGTTGTTGTTGTTTTGGCCCTTTAGGACCTTTTGCTAAATCTCTATTGCTTTCTCTGATCAACCAGTGAAGAATTGTATATGGTGCTCAAGAGATCGGTTTCCTGTTTGGAAAAAAAAAAAGGTTTAATTTTTTATACTCTTTCATCACCATCACATCTCCCTTTAGAGCTCTTTATTTTGTTTTTATATGGCTGTTCTTTTGCTGCTTGCTTTCCTGTTCTTGCTCAGTCTATAACATTTTATTCTGGAATGGAACATTTTATTCAACTGGGAGTTGCCTTCAAGTACCTGAGCCTACCAAGTGTTAGGTGGCATGGGAACCCTGTGGAGTAACTTGGGGAGCAGAGAGGGGCAAAATGCCTGTCTTTTTCACCCATAAGTGGAACTCTAGCCTTTCCCAGCAATTCTTCCTCCTGAGACTAGCTTTCTCATTGTCCCTAAAGGTTTAGGGATGATCATCAAATGCTTTTACATATTCCACTGCTCTTGTGTCCCTATGAAACACGTCATTGACAGGGATTCTCAGGGATTGGCTAATGGACTGAAAGCTCAGGAGTTGAGTTTTACCTTATCTCTCTTTATGATTAATAACCTTGAGATAACCACTTAATGTCTCTGGATCTAATTTTATCAAGGGACAAATGGAAATAATTGGACCATCAAACCCCATAGGGTATTCTAGGGAGAAATGATTGCAATGATTATAAAGTTGTTGGTGAAAGAACAGAGCGCAGCATAGGTGGTTAATAGTATAGTCATTCTAAGCTTTTGCTCTTTGGGAGCATCTGAGAACTTTAAATATATGGGTTTGAACATGTGGTTGCTTTTTTCCCACCCAGGTGTTATTTGAACTTGCTCGCTACCATGCCCCCTCCACCATCTTCCTGGACGAGCTGGAGTCGGTGATGAGTCAGAGAGGCACGGCTCCCGGGTAACAGACAGGTTTTTTTTTTTTTTTTTTTGTCATCACTTCTCCCCTCTTGTAAGTGTGTTTGATGGTCGGAAGCCCATCGACATTTACCAGCAGAATGAGCCTATTAATAAGCCCACAAATTTTCTGCAGACACACGGATAGGTCTTTAAATTAGGTCCTGTTAACTGAATAGCTGATTTAAGTAGTTTTTATAACCGGAGGAAATGTCATCCTCCCTTCCCCCCTCCCCCACAGAGTGGTTTTCAGGCCTGAAGATCACCCAGTCCCACAGTTCCAGGCTGCCTTAACATAACAGTCCTGCTGGCTTAAAATAGCTGCCCATGACCACCTCCTCTGGAGCCAGAGGGGCTGCAAAGAGCCAAGTCCCAAGAGGGGCAGGCCTTGACAAGATGTGCAAGGCCGGGGAAGCCACTGTTCCTCTGTGACATCAGGATGTGGCTCGGCATGTCTGAATTTAAACATGTCACATATGTTATCTCTAAAGATTAAGTGTCTGCTAATGTCCCCAGCAGGAAAGACTGTTCATTTCTAGTTTACTTCTCAGACTATAATGAGCTGTGTATGTGTGTTTTAAGAACGCCTTTCTGCCTTGATGGGAGGTATTTTTCTCTGAAACTTTTTACTAAATTTGGCTCCTTTGGCTTGAAAAGAAACAGTTCTCAGGGAAATCTCAACATGACTGCATTTATTGATGGCTTCTAATGGTCTATAATTAAGGCAGAACTAATATTAATAAAGAACAAATAATTAGCTTGTTGGAAATATAACTAAACTATAATTTATGAAACTTTACTCATGGAAAACCATTTTCCCATTAAGGTCCATGGGACTCTTAGCACTGATTGAAAGGGGATGATTCCATGGCATAGTGGGTGCTGTCAGCCCCAGGCCTGGGCACTGGGCCTCTCTATACAGGACCTGACGGGAGCAGGCTACCACACAGTAGGGACTGGGAACCCAACAGACCCCCTAGTGGTCATTCCCTTTGCAAAGCCCCAGGCTGCCTGGTCTGCCTCACCCCAGTGACCTGTGCACTCACTCCACCCTGGGTCCCCACAGCGTTGACGAGCTAATCTGGAAACTCTTCATCTACTGCCTTGCATGTGCTCCAGGTTTTGTACAGAATGTCTGTTTCCTTGTCTGGAACTTAATTTCTAAACTAGAATTTTCAAATAGTCAGGAAATCAGTGCAGGTGCTTGGAAGACTTCTTGGGTCCTATTATGTTAAAAGAATAATAATTAGAGGCAAATGCTGACTATGTAAGTAACTATATTGTGAGATGGTCTTCTGTCCTAGGAAAGGGTCACATCCTTAAAAGCCACATACCTGGCTTGGGATGCCCCAAGATTCATGCAGAGATGACAAGTTGAATGTCATGTTGTTCAAGACAGGCATTTTTTTGTCCTTTATGTCCATCTATTCAACTGAAGAGGAAGGAGAGGCTGTCAGATATGGTCAGTATTTACTAGTAGAGCCAATCTGGATGTTCAGATCCTGAGGTGAGCTCTTTGTTGGTGGGAAGGTCTTTGGCAGTGGTGATGGGAGCTTGGCGGATGAATTTGCACAGAAGACTGCCTCCCATGTCATCACCTTGCCTCTTATTAAAAGAGAGTGAAACAAATTCAGACAAGTAGTTGATCTCTCTTTTTGGACAGTTTAAATCCATAAATTATACTAAAAGAAATACTTTCTGAGAAAGTTATTTTATGCCTGCTATATAAAGGGAGAGGATTATTCTCAATTATGCCATTTTATAAAAGGGTAAATAGTATGACAAGTGGACAGAGCTGGGCTGCATTCAAATCTACCAAAGGCACTGTTTGCCCTTCTGCCATTTTCCAGTTCGCTGCCAGTCTTTACCTTTCCTTTCACTATCATCGTTATTTCACTTATATCCTCTCTATTACTGTCTTTGGGAAAATACTACCAAATGGCTTGTTTCCTTTAACTCCAGTATGAGTGGCTCCTGAGAATGAGGCAGGGAAAGGTTAGCAGTCAAAGAGAATCTGTTCCAAAGCCCCTGAGTCTTTGCTGCCTTGTTATGGAAGCGAAGGCCCTAACCTGGGGAAACTCACCTCTTTTCTCTCTCTAGGGGAGAGCATGAAGGAAGCCTTCGGATGAAGACGGAGCTGCTGGTGCAGATGGATGGGCTGGCTCGTTCGGAAGATCTCGTGTTTGTCTTAGCTGCTTCCAACCTGCCCTGGTAAGAGATGTAACGAGTACGTTTTGAATACATTTTCATGAGCCCCTGAGTACAGACCAAGATACCACATTGGTCACTCCGGGCAAAGCCTCGTTGTTTGGTTCCAGCCCTGGGAGATTAATCAGAAGGCTTTCCTTTTCAAGTCCTCAGTCCTTGCTATCAGTACCATGAAAGAATCTGCCTTAATAGAAGGAACACAGGCCGGGCTACCACTGACAACATTTAAAATGGATATTTTTAAAAGATGTTAAAAATATGAGCTTAAAGACAATTTATTTTAGTATGCTTAAACAAGACTTTGACAAAGAACTCTAAAATGCTAAAATCACCAGGACTCAAAAATATTTCAGAAATAATATGCTTTGATTTTTGACAGTATTAAAATTAAACTTTTTTTTTAAGTTAGGAAGAAATCTTTTCTTTAATGTTGCACAGTAAATAGGGAAGCTAAACAATCTCTAATTAAAAATATAATCTATTTCCAGAATATTTTATTCAAACTATATCCCAGAGATTTTAAGAACAATTCTAGAAGTGGAATTGGGAAATAAGATGTTGACGAGGGAACACCAATATCTACCCGGAGAGTATATTTTTAAAAATAACTATACTCTCTTTATAGATTTAAGAATATTTTCACATAGCACGGGAACAGACTGACAAATCTCAGAGGAAAAAGGGTCAGAGTGTGGGAAAGAGATAAACCAAATAACTTATATTCATACTAGAGGCCCAATGCATGAAATTCGTGCAAGAGTAGGCCTTCCTTCCTCTGGCTGCCGGTCCCTCTAACACCCAGGACCTGGGCTTCCCTCAGGCCACCAGCTCCCGGGACCCTGGCTTTCCTGGCAGCCCCAGAAGGTCATCCAGAAGGACGTCAGGTCTAATTAGCATATTACACTTTTATTATTATAGATTCATGTAAACCATGGTCATAGAAAATAGCTCATGAGGCCTGGGGTGCAGCTGGTATGATGTGGAGCAGGTCAGGCGAGGGTGGGGGGAGGGACATCTGTAATACTTTCAACAATAAAGATAAATTTTTTAAAGTTGATAATAAGCATAATGATATTGGCTATAGCAAAGAGAGGAAAAAAAATAAATATTTTCATGTATATGATTTCTTTAGAGATGCAGGTGAGACATAAGACAGATAAGGAAATGCTTCCTTCCCATGGGCAGAGAGGGACCGAGGTCACGAGAGGTCAATCCACCCAAAGTCAAGAGCACATTTGCAACAGAGCTCAAACTTGACACTCTAGGGTCACCCCTGTCCTTCCTCTTCTGTTTCCACCTTCAAAGATGCGTCTGGGCTCCCAAAGCAGGGGTCACTGAAAAGAAATCACATGTTTGTGTGTAACCTGTTATTTTAAGTATATTCATGACTTAAACCTGTTCCAGTTCCCCTCAGATTTATAAGATGTTCTCTAACATATTAAGGTGATCAGCATTTTACATTTTAATGATACTGGTTAGTTAAAGACAATATTAAAGTGGGGTCCAAACAGAGAAGTGTCATTTAAATGTGACTATAGAAATCCTTCAGAGAAAGAATCTGTTTCTTCATCCTTTTGAAATGTGGTTGATCATAACACTTTATGTTGTGTGAAAACAGTAACTTCATGCATGGTTCTTGGAAAGTTTATGCCCCCAGGGAGACCTATACATTTTCTAGAGGAAAGTTTATGCTCCCAGTGACACCTAGGACTCTGTTGAGGAAGTTATTGTGCTGCCACCATTTCCCTAAGCTGATCAGTTTTTGGTAAGCCCCAAGTAAGATGGTTCAGAGGGCAGAAAAAGAAGGAGAAAGTGAAAGAGGATGAGGAGGAGCTGCTAACAATCAAAAATCAAATTAAAGACATTTAGAAGGACTTTTTTGAAAAAATTGTCTCTCAACATGTCAAATGGTTAAATACATACATGTTTTGAAGCCTCGATTCTTTTATATCAGACTAGAGGCCCAGTGCACAAATTTGTGCATGGGTATGGTCCCCAGGCCTGGCCTGAGATCAGGGCCATCTTCCCTGGCTGCCAGCTGCAGCCCAGTCCATTGCTGCCACCCACCCCCAGTTCTTGATCAGGTGATTGGGGCCTGCAAGCTGGGGCAGGGAGAGACTGAGAGGTCGGCCGTTCCTGCCCACTCACTGGCCCTGCCCCCACCCTGGGTCACCCTCTGTGTGTGGGGGGCAACCAGCAGGGTGGGGGCCTTGGCCTGGCATTGCCTGTGTCCCTCACCACCCATCCCCAGTTTCCTGTTTGCCATTGGGCAATTGGAGCCTGCCAGCTGGGAGGAGGAGCCAAGAGGTGGTCAATACTCCTCATAGTGACTGGTTGAGAGGTTGTTCTAGTAGTTCTGCTATTAGGGTCAATTTGCATATTACCCTTTTTTTATATAGGATTGTTTTGTTATAGCATATCTTGGAACCAATATGCTCTAACCCATATATTCTTGAGCATTGCTGGGGTCTAAAAAAAGTTTTATATGAAAAATTCTAAACACTAAAGAAGACCAAAAAGTGCAATGAACCCACTGTTGCCTAGTTTTAGTAACAATCTTGCCCAATGACTTCATCTATTCCTACCTCACTTTGTTTGCTGAATACCTTAAATTACATCCCAGATTGCATCTTTTATAAATACAGTTTTTTACATCACCACAATGCCATTTCACCCTTAACAAAATTAATATTAATTCTTTAATATTACCTAATACTCAGTTTATATTCAGATTTCCCACGTTGTTCTAAAAATGTTTTTATAATTGATTCACTCTACTGATATCCAAACAAGGCTTGCATTTTGTATTGGTTGTTCTCTTAAGTCTCTTTTAATTTTGAACAGACAGACCTTCCTTTCCCCTCCTTGAATTTGCCATTGACTTGACTGCCAAGGAGATTGTCTAAACTTTCTGAAGTTGACTCATTGTATTCTCATGATAGTATTTAGCTTCTTTTTCTTACCCCTAAATTACTCTAGACTAAAAGTTAGATTGATTAGAGTCAGGATCAATATAAAATTTTGGCAAACATGCATTATAGGTGATACTTGTACATCATATTGCATTGCATCTAGAGATAGATAATGTCATGTTGTCCAGCTTTGGGTGATGCCAAGATGGATCAGTGGATTCAGCTGTACAGTTCCCATCAATGGTTTTAGCATCCATTGATGACCTTTGCCTGCATCACTTATTTCACTAGGGGTGGGATTCTACTGTTCCTTCTGATAGATAGCTAGGATTATTCTTTATAATAGAGCTTTCTTTCATCTAATAGGGCTATTTGGTTACCCTGAAATATAGTTCATACTAGAAAAGCAGGATTCTTTTGCTTTTATTTTTAAAGCATATATATATATATATATATATATATATATATATATATATATATATATATATAATTGATTTCAGAGAGAAAGGGAGAGAGAGAGAGAAACATCAGTAATAAGAAAGAATCACTGATCGGCTGCTTCTTGCATGCTCCCTACTAGGGATTGAGCCCACAACTTCAGCATGTGCCCTTGCCTGGTATTAAACCCTTTAGTCTGCAGTCCGACGCTCTATCCACTGAGCCAAACTGGGTAGGGGTCTCTTTGATTTTTAGAGTCATGAGTTGGTGTCCTAGCAACCTCTAGTGGTAACCAATGAGCAAAATAGAGATTGTATAGATATAAGTTGCCACATGCTCCACAATTAAACTCAAGGATTTTTAAAAGAATACAATAGAATAACTGAACTTTGTTTACTTACACAAAAGGAAACACATTTTTCTGTATCTTGATTTTTTTCTTAATAAAATATTCTGGAGATCTTGCCAAATAAACACAAGAAATTCTTCTTTACTTTCTTTTTAGCTGCATATGTGCCATTTAATGCATACAGTAATTTATCCCAATCACCTAATGATAGGCATTTAGGTTATTCCCACTCTTTTGCTCTTACAAATAGTGCTGCCAGGAGTAATGGTGTGCATATATCATTTTGTGTGTTTGCCAGTGTATCTTTGCAGTAGGTTCTTGGAAGTAGAATTGTTGGGTCAAAGGGTTAATGTGCATAAAATTATAGTAGAGATTGCCAAATTTCCCTCTATAGAGGTTGTACATTTTGTATTCCCACTAGTGTCCTGCTTTCATTACTTAACATTATAGTAAGAACATTTCCAATGTCATTAAATAATCCTTGAAAATTGGATTTTGTAATGGCTGCCCAAAATTCCCACTTGTGAATGTACCACAATTTAGTTAATCATTTCTTTCCTGTTGAACATTCACTGAGTGGCCATATTATTATGATCTCTGAATGCATAATAATCTGGCCACTCAGTGTATATCCTATATAATAAAAGGCTAATATGCAAATTGTCCTCTTGACCAGGACTTCGACCAGCAGGCGGGCTGGCCAACTGCCCATATCCCCTCCCCCTGGCCAGGCTGGCCGGACCCCACCCATGCATGAATTCATGCACTGGGCCTCATACACACACACACACACACACACACACACACACACACACACATATATATAATATATAATATAATATATATATATATATATATACACACACACACATATATATATATATACACACACATATATGCACACACACATTGAGTGGCCAAATTATTATGCGTTCAGAGATAATAATTTGGCCACTCAGTGTATATGATGTTCCTAACTTTTCTCTATTATAAATAACACTGAAACAAACTCTTTTTGAAAAATATTTGATAAAAATCTGGTTATTATTTTAGAACAGATTTCTAGAAGTAGAATTACTATATCAAACGGTATACATGTTTTTTAAGTTCCTTGCTATATATTGTCCAAGTCCTTCTTTAAGAATATTAAACTTTGTATTGGGTTTAGTCAGGTGAGGGAGTAAACTTATCTGATTCAAGCAGTCTGTTCCTCTGGGGGAAATAATGAATTATATCAAACTATGGAAAACCCCAGTCCTAAAATCCCCAAAGAAATTGTGTGTGTGTGTGTGTGTGTGTGTGTGTGTGTGTGTATTTTTTTTCCTCCCAGAGAAGAAGGGAGAAGGATAGAAAGATAGAAACATCAATGATGACACAGAATCATTGATCAGCTGCCTTTTGCCTGCCCTCCACTAAGGGTTGAGCCCGCGACCCAGGCATGTACTCTGACCTGGAATCGAACTGTGATCTCCTATTCCTTGGTCGATGCTCAACCACTGACCCCCACCAGCTGGGCCTCAAAGAAATTTTCTACAGTTGGGTAGTGGTAGCTCTCATCTGTAGCACATTTCAGGGCACTGGCTATCCTTTATTGCTTGTTAACTTATCAGTTTCTCTAGACAAACCCTATTTGTCTCCAAGGGGCAGCATCTCCCCTTCTCAGCAATGAGAGGGCATGCGGCATCTTTGTTTATTCAGTGCTTCTCCTCCAAGGAGCACCTTCCTGATTTATAGCATCACAGGGAGGACAAGAAAAAAGTGAGAATAGCAGCTCACTGGTGTCATTTGATGTGTAAATAAGTGGTGAAAATGTTAACAAATGTTGCATTGTTAATATTACCCCTTAAAGTAACAGCCTTGTAAGAAATGTTTAGTGAGCACAATTAGGACTAATTTGACCCACCAAGATTGTTGAGTATTCAGAAGGCCTGGGAGTCTGGAAGGAAACAAAATACTGAACAGGACCATTAAGGCAAATGCCATCTTCAGCTATCTATTTAACTTGATGATAGTTTGTACTAATAAGGTGTGAAAATTGTATATATAGGGTATGTTGCAATTCATCTTTTCCTTGCTATTTGCAAAAGGGCTAGAGATTTCACTGTCTCTCTTAAAAAGTAGACACCTGGTATGACCAAATTCTGGATTAAACACACACACACACACACACACACACACACACACACACACCAACTCCTAATAGTTAGAAGAGAGCGTGAAATCAAAGAGGTTACTGCTCTGGGAATGGGAAGAAACGTACCTATATAAAACACTTCTTTCCACATGAATTCATCCCTTTGTGGCATGATATTTCTGTAGAAGTGTATACATGTGATTGCAGAGCTCAGCAGACATAACCCAGTTCTTTCCACCATAACTCCATGCATCCCCTGGGCTCCAGGGAGGAGCTGATCCCAGTAGGAAATGCAGGTAGGAGTTAGCTTATGCAGGGCTCACTGTGAGAGACAGGTAACCTTCAATGCTTTATTCATCAGGTCCCCAGCATCTACCAAAGAATACAATTCCTTAACCTGCTCCTCAAGGATTGCCATGACCACACACTTCATGTTTGTATGGATATTCTGCAAAGACTTTGCTTACAAAACTTTGTCTTGTTGAGACTGGTTTGGCTCAGTGGAGAGAGCGTCAGCCTGCGGACTGAAAGGTTCCAGGTTTGATTTCGGTCAAGGGCATGTACCTTGGTTGCGGGCACATCCCCAGAGGCAGCTGACCGATGTTTCTCTCTCATCGATGTTTCTAACTCTCTATCTCTCTCTCTTCCTCTCTGTAAAAAATCAATAAGTTATATTTTAAAAAATTTGTCTTTCTCTGATCATGCTGAGAAAACTTTGAACTGAATATGTCTGAACTATTGAATGAACAAACTAGAATTATGTTTGGTTTCCAAATTCTGTAAAATTTGGAATGATCTCTGCCCCAGGAGCCACATAGTTTAACAGGGAGACAAACCAAGGGGCTGAGGAAGACTCCAGAAGGTTTGGTGCAGGAGCCCAAGTGCTCAAATGCAAGGCCCTGGAACCCATGTAAACTGTCCAGGTGCCCGTGGGTTTTGCCACCTTGTCTATAGCAGTGGGCATAGGTTCAGTGGCCAGGCTCTGAAATCTGTGAACCTTCTCTGTATCTCACATGTCACTCACTGGCTGCTTTTACTACTACTACTATTACTACTACTATTATTATTTAAAGTATTACTCACTGGCTGCTTTTGACCTTTGAGGTGATGGGAGTATCAAATAACTAAAATAAAGAAGACATGAGGACAGAATAACTAGTCAAAATCAAAGTGTATGAGCTAAAAGGAATGTTTTCTGGTTGCCACAAGTTAAATTTTTTCTTATAAATATATTGGCATAAAGAATAATTCCTGGGTACATTCCATTTGTCCTCTGTTTCCTCCCTTGTATGGTTATATTATTATTGATGTCATTAAAAGTGCATTCATCAGGCCCAGCTGTCAGAGAGTTGCACTTATTTGGTGCCCACAGGCAGTTTTGAGGTAAATCTCTTGCTTTAGGGCATTAGCTGATCAATACCGACATCTATAGTGAGGGATTGTTTTCCCACCTCCTTCTGCATGAAATCACTCTGGAAGGAGTGCGGAGTCCAAGAAGAAGGTGCCCCTACAGACCCTTCCTTCTGCATCCACTGCCTTTTCAAGAGAGGCAGCCTCCTAGGTCCAAGGAAAGGCCTTGGAAGAAACATGGCAGCTTCTGATCACCTCAGCAGTGCTGTTTTTTTCCAGCTTATTCACTCTTCCTTTCTGGTTTTCAGCCTGATGGTCTCAAGTCTTATTTTATCTTTGAAGTTTATGGGACCAACATTCCTTCACTTTAAGACCAAAACCTCCCTGTTATTGCCTTTATTTATTTACTAGAGGCCTGGTGCACAAAATGTGTGCAGGGGGTAGGAGGGGAGATCCCCTCAGCCTGGCCTGCACCCTTTCCAATCTGGGGATATCCGACTGCCAGTTTAGGCTCAATCCTGCTAAACTGGCAGTTGGACATCATGATATAGGGCACATGGGAGGAAATTATGTTAAGCTTTGATTGTTGAAATACCTTTATTCTATCTACCAACTAAATTACTGGTAATGGTTTGATCAAGATTTCTCCTTAGAATTTTGAAGGCATTTTTTTTCTTTTCTTTTACTATTTCATGCTACTGATGAGAAGTCTTATTCTTAATTCTTTGTATGTAACTTGTATTTTTCTCTCTGGAAGCTCTTATGATCCTCTCTTTGTTCTCAGGCCTCTGGGATTTCACCATCATGTGACTTGGGAGTCTCCTAGCAGTGACTGAGGCACAGGCTCCAGAGTCTCATTCTTGAGGTTCAAATCCAGTGCCACAACTCACTAGCTTTCTGACCTCTGTGTCTCAGTTTCCTCATCTTGAAATTGAGATGATAATAATACCTATCTCATAGGATTGTCATAATAATTAAATATCTGCAAAAAGCTAAAACCAGTGTTATTTAAGCATTATATTTTATTAATATTCAAATATGAAAAAATGATCTTTTTGAGTTCTGCGAATTTTCTTGACCCTGTGTCTTGAGTATGAATGTTGGTCTTGAGAGGGGGAATGGTTGTACAGGGAAAGATGTGGCTGAGCCTCTGATGTGAGATGAATTTCAACAGGATGAGGCTGATAAAAAAATAGGTAACTGTTATTGCTGGTAAGACACCCCTGGACTATGGCTTCTCAGCTCATGATTGGAAGAATAACTGGAAAGGAAAGTCAATCTTTGAAGAATTATGGTCACTCCAATTTAGAATTCAGATATGCTCCCTGGAAAGGTATTTTTGTTTTTCAGTTTAAAAGGAAATATCATGACATAGATTCAGAATGACAGAAAAATGGGAGGATGCTTTGGAGATTCTCAGTATCTTTATGAATAAGAAATATCTGGTGATGATGCTTTTATTGTCAGTCTTCATTAATGGCTAAGATGGACCAACACACAGGCAATTCCTAATTTCTATATAAAGTGTTCACAGACTTATACTCAAAATGCCCTGTTGATAACAGGAATGGCAATTCAGGGTAATTCAAGAGCCCAGTTAATGAGAGAAAGCTCTACATTAAATAATAATTCCAAATAATACATTTAGAATAAAAATTTTTGAAACCATCATTTTGTAGCACTCTTGTGCAATAATTGATTTGAAGACCATTAAGAGATGCTAAAACTAGTTGAAAGGAAGGGGGAAAGGAGTATTCACATAGTGCCCAAGTATTGTACATAGAATACTTACTGTTTGCAAAGAGGCTTCCATTACAATGGACAGATATGCTTTCAACAGATGATCCCACTATTCAAACACTACGTCACTAATAGTGAGATAAGCCAGCATGTGTATCCCAATATAATAAACATACTTGCCAAAAGTCTTTATCCTGATTCTAAACAGCTTTTAAGTCTGACTTCCATCTTAGAGAATAGGGGATAGAGCAGTGGTCGACAAACTCATTAGTCAACAGAGCCAAATATTAACAGTACAACGATTGAAATTTCTTTTGAGGGTCAAAAATCGACTTCTGTGCATGGGCCACAAAGTTTCAATCTCACTGTACATGTGCACCCTCACATAGTATTTTGTGGAAGAGTCACACTCAAGGGGCCAAAGAGCTGCATGTGGCTCATGAGCCTCAGTTTGCCGACCACTGGGATAGAGGAACCAGGAACAGGATACCATGAGGAAAACATCAAGCCAATTCAGAATGTGAAACATTCTAAAACTAGCCTTATCTTTTCTAAAAAGGGTCAGGGCAAGGAGACTGGTCTACTTAATGAGATTTAGGAGATATAACCATATGTAACACATGATCCTTGATTGGATTTTGGTTGAAAAAACTATGAAAGATAATTTTTGCAAGAATGGCAAAATTTTAATAAGGAATGAGCATTAGACATATTATGCCATCAATGTTAATTCTGTCAGGTGTCCTAATAGCATTGTAGCTATGTAAGAAAATGTCCTTGTCAGGGGGAGAGGGGACACTGCCAGCAGAAGCATTTAGGGGTGGGATTTCATGATGTAATTTACTTTGAAATAATTTATTTAGATAAATTGATATGAAGCAGGGTATGGCAAAATGTTAACTGTTGTTGAATCAAGAAGGTAGATACATGGATATTCATTGTTTTATTCTACTTTTCTATTTGTTTGAAAAATTTATATTAATAAATGTAGGGAAATGGCCTGCAGATGCAAAATTGTGTAAATTTGGCCTGACAGTGTTTTGGAAGGAGCACGAGTGTGTCAAAGGGCCACGTTTGCATTGGGCATCCTGGAAGGAGCATTTGCTTGCTGCATTCACCAGGGCAATGGAGTGAGATAGTCATTCACTCCAGAATATAGAAGAGTTTTGGAAGAATTAATGTGCTTCCCAGAATGTCCATGTTATTGTCAGGAATAATTTACTCACTGGAGGGATCAGATTGAATAATTCATGTTATGACTGCAATGGAAATGCTCCTTGTTTGGTTGTTAGTGAGATTATCTCCCTCAAAATCAAGTCACTTAAAATTACCTCTTTTACATTTGATTTTATTTTAAAGGATGTATTTTCTTTTCTTCTTTTTAAGCAAACAATATAAAGTAGTTGTCCTATCCATTCAGGCATAGATGTGAGGGGGAGTTAACATGCAGAATCGCTTCCTGCAGTGCAAAATTGTTCTTAAGCTGTACTTGTTGCTTAGGAAGTGAGTTCACAGCCCCAACCAGTTCCTCCGTTTCTGACATGATTTCAGGGAACTGGACTGTGCCATGTTGCGCCGCCTGGAGAAGAGGATTCTGGTTGACCTCCCCAGCCAGGAGGCCAGGAAAGCCATGATCTACCACTGGCTGCCCCCATTGAGCAAGAGCAGAGCGCTGGAGCTGCGCACAGAGCTGGAGTACGGCACTCTGAGCCAGGTAAGCTGCCCTGGAGAGGCATCAGTAGGCCAAGCAGCCATCACGTGACAGTCTTCTCGACAGGGTGTTCTCATGAGCTGCTCGGAGCCTCTTCCTTGAGTCACTTATAAAGGATTCCAGCTCCCCAACAATGCAATGGACCTCTTCTTCATGAAGAATGAGCCCTTCGTCACTCAGAAATATTCAAGCAGGGAGAAGCAATATGATATAGTAAGAATAGCTAGCACAAGGCTTAGGCTAGGAGAACCTGTAGTCAAATCGTTGGTCTGTCAGCTGCTTATTATCTGTGTGAATCACTTATTCTCTGAGCCTCAGCCTTTTCATCTATAAGGTGGCTAACAGATCTGCCACAAAGAATTACTATAATGATTAAATGAGAAGTCTTTTACAAATCCAAAAGCTCTAGATGCATATCTGTTGCCTTCTTTGTCACTGCTATCATTGCCTTCTCTGAGTGGACACTTGAACTTGATGTTCATTGAGGTTTCTCTAAGGCAGCTTAATGGTCTTATTTGCAAGAACAAAAATGTCTACTGAAATTTTATCATCCTTGGATTTGGCACAAGGGCCCCATTAGACTAACATGGGTGGTCTAGTCCTTCACCAGCATCTCACAACATATATTTGGAGGGGAATTAGGAAGTTGTTGCCCAGCTTCTTAGGTTATCCAAACATGTTAGAGGCCTCTCTTTCCCCAAGCATTGTCTATCTGGGGACCTTTGTACAGTGTCCGTGTGGAGCAGATACAGAATCTAAACAGGGGCTCTGATATACTGGGTCCTGACCAGAAGGATGTGATCACCACCAACATTCTGCCTGCTGACCAATGGCTGGTTTGTGGCTCTTTCAGGAGACTGAGGGCTACTCAGGCTCAGACATTAAGCTGGTCTGCAGGGAAGCAGCAATGAGGCCCGTGAGGAAGATCTTCAATGCACTTGAAGATCACCAGTCAGGTAAAGCTGGGATCACAGCAAAGGTGCTCCTGGAGGGAAATCTGTATTTAAAGATCCAACTTTCACCAGCAGGTGGAGCCTTGCGCCTGTTCTTGGGGGTTTTTGACTCTTGCACACATTCTTGGTCTTCTCTCTTTCCTGCTGCACTCAACTCCTTCCTCCTCTGGAGTTCTGTTTTGGTTCCACTTCGCCACAGATGATAAACTCCTTAGGGCTCGGGCTTTTATTTCTCTGGCACACAGTGATGTTGGGCTGGATCCACTGCGGCACTATATAAATATTAAATAAAACTTTGATGATACATTTAAATCACATATTTTTGTCTGGACTTCAGAGGCTGAGTTGTACATTAAAGAATTTTCATTTGAGCCCTCTTTAGTGTTGACTTTTCTGCATTAACCATTAAGAATGTTGCATTATGCATTGTCTTGAAAGAAGGTCTATTAGCATTTCAAGAGCATTGATCACCATAAGGTCGATTGTTATGCTGTTACTGTTGTTTTTATCTAGAGAGCAGCGATTTACCTGGGATCCAGCTGGGCACAGTGACCACTGCTGACTTTTTGGATGTGTTAGCTCACACCAAGCCCTCAGCAAAGAATCTGACTCAGAGATACTCAGCCTGGCAAAGTGAGTTTGAATCTGTTTGAAATCACATTGACTCTGACCTGGCCACAAAGACAACCACAGAGGCCTTCTGGTTTATTAGTGTAAGTGGAAGAACATAATAATTGGAATAAGAAGAGAGAAAAATCATTCTTGAAGACTGAATTAATTTGGACAACTGTATTGCTTTGGAAATGAGATATTTTCATTAATTTTTCATAATTGATGTCAGCAAAATATTCAAGATTTCAATTACAGTCAGATGTGCTATCAGGTCATATAATGGAGACTTTTCTTACAATTAAACTCTGTAAATTTTTGATGAACAATTTGTTGCCATGTTCCTCATTTGTGACTGAGACTTTCATTTTGATGGAAAGAAAAATGTAGTTAGGAAAAGTGTGCTGGAATGCAGGGGGTGGTTCTGAGATTGGAAGCTAAGCTTGATAGACCATCTGACCTGCTGATAGTTCAAGGGTGGATAAAGATGGGAGCAGAAAAGGAAATGTAGATTCTATTTCTTTTTGACAATATTCTTAATTTCATCAGCTCACAGTACTTCTGACCTAAATCAGTTTTATCAGCAGCACACCCCTATCAGAGTAGGCCTCGCTTGGAAATGTCACTCCATCTCTAGATGTGTGGTTTTTGACATTCCTCACAGTAAAGACACCCAATCTTCTTTCACTTCCAGAACCCCACCTTCAGCCCACTGTGCACTGAACACATCTCCACATCCTTCCTCCATTCCTTTTAAGAATCACCAAGTTCATCTTGTAATACTTTCAACCTCATTCAATCACATATTTAATTCTTCTCCTTTCTCCCTTGCAAAGATTGTCTCCAAATAATTATGTGTTTTCAGGTCACACTTTTATTTTGGTGAGTTCTTTTTTAAAAGACGGTTTATATATTAAAATGACTTCCTGCTTTGGATGAAATTAAATGTAACTCTTTCATCCATCTGCCCTGTTCCTACCACACAGTATGTCTTTCCTTATCATCCCAAATGGTCATGTTATGATGTTAGGTTAACTCAATAAACAGTATTCATTGCAGAGCCAACTAGTAAATCAGAATTACAGTTTCTTTTTTGTGACTTTTGTCTTACCTGGAATTAATAACTTAACTGCCCTTTCCCTTCATTTGCTTAGTTTTCTAAATGTCTTTTTGTTTTTTGCAACACATCCTCAGATCAGTCAGTTATCAGTATTATTTTCCAAATGGCCAAATACCAGACAAATTTTCAAGGGGAAGGGAACCAAGGACCCCTGTAGTGTAAGTGGACACGTGCCTAATTCCCATTGTCAGCCCCACATCCTCTCACCCTGGTCCACTACCACACCCACTGTCCCCAAGGCCTCAACTTTCATGGCTTCATTTTTTTCAGAAAATAAACCTCTATTTTCCTGCCTAGGCTGGGGATACTCATTTGACTGTCAGGGTGGACAGGGTCTAGGGCTCCATTTTGTTTACCAGCTTTCAAATAATTCCTTACTCTCAATCCTGCCTCACACTCCACTTTCTCTCTACCTAGTACCACCCAGCCTTGAGTTTTTGAGATAGTTCTTCAGGATAAATTTTGGTTCTTTGTGCTGATTTTAATTATCAACTCTGCATTCACTTACCGTCTTCCAAATTCTTACACCCTCTCATCCATGGTATCTCTTCTACTGTTCTCTTGTAGGATGTCTTCCTGGATTTATACATTCTTTCTTCCTTTCCTCTTTAGTAAGGCTTTGAAAGAGACCACTTAACATATATGATTAATCCACTATGTTTACAGAGTCTATGATTATTTTTTTAAAGTAGATTAAAAGCACATCTGAGTTTATAGGGATACAGGAGGTTGGCCATTTAATTGAAGGAAAAAAATGTAACCTAATCCAACATATGGTGATTTCTTCTAAAGCAGGGGTCACAACTCAAATTCATTTAGGAACCTGGAATGTAATAACACATGAGTAAAGCGAGGGGGGTGTAAAACAAGGAAGAGTTGGGGACTACGGGGAAGTGGAGAGGGCCAAATCTCTCTGAATGGCAATAGTGATTCAGCTCCAACTGAATACAGAAATTCAGACCCAATCTTCCTAGGAAAGCCAGCAACTGAGCTGCACTTAAAATAGCTGACAGATGTTGACCCTACTCATCTAAAATAAAACCCTCATGTTGGAAAAATTGGACAGATACATGCAAAAAAAAAAAAAAAATGAAACTAGACCACCAACTTACACCATATACAAAAATAAACTCAAAATGAATAAAGGACTTAAACATATGATGGGAAACCATAAGACTCAGAAGAATCCATAGGCAGCAAAATATCAGACATGTGTCGTATATCTTTATACTATCTAAGGGGAAAATAAACAAATGGGACTATATCAAAATGAAAAGCTTCTGCACAGCAAAAGAAACCATCAACAAAACAACAAGAAAATCCACTGCAAGGGAGAACGTATTTGCCAATGTTATCTCTGATAAGGGTTTAATCTCTAAAATTTACGGGGAACTCATACAACTTAACAAAAGGAAGATAAACAATCCAATAAAAAAAAAAAAAAAAAAAAAGGGCAACGGACCTAAATAAATACTTTGTGAAAGAGGACATAAGGAAAGCCAACAGACATATGAAAACATGCTCAAAGTCACTAATCATCTGAGAAATGCAAATCAAAATAATGAGGTACCGTCTCATATCTGTTAGAATGATTATCATCAACAAATGACAAGTGCTGGCGAGGATTCGTGCACTGCTGGGGGGAATGCAGACTGGTGCAGCCACTGTGGAAAACAGTCTATAGAGTTTCCTCAAAAAACTAAAAAGGTAACTCCATTTGACCCAGTAATCCCACTTCTAGGAATATATCCCAAAAAAATAGAAACACCAATCAAAAAGAAAATATGCACCCCTGTGTTCACAGCAGCACAATTTACAATAGCTAAGATTTGGAAACAGTTCAAGTGCCCATCAGCAGATGAATAAATTAAAAAACTGGTACATCTACCAATGGAATACTACACTGCTGTAAAAAAGAAGGAACTATTACTATTTGCAACAGCATGGATGGACCTGGAGAGCATTATGCCTAGCAAAATAAGCCAGTTGTAGAAAGATACATGTCACATGATCTCACTTACTTGTGGAACATAATGGACAACATAAACGGATGAATAAAAATAGAGCCAAAGGAAAAAAAAAACATTTTAGAATATAATAGAAGTAATCCTGTTATTTGCAGGTTTTTAAATATTTCCTATAACTTTTGTGATGTTAGTTTTGGTATTATTTAAAATCTTTTTTTCTTGAAATATTAACATTTATTGCATGTAATATTATATTTAAAACTAGAGGCCCGGTGCATAAATTTCGTGCATGAGGGAGGTCCCTTAGCCCAACCTGCACCTTCTCCAATCCAGCCCTCAGAGGATGTCCTACCGCTCCCATGGTTCTCTGTTTTCTGCGCAGGCCTGCCTGCTCGACACTGCAGCTACAGGCAAGCAGGCCCTGGTGTCTGCTCACCGCCAGTAGGACTGAAAGGACTGGGGGACTCCAGTGGCAGGCAGGTGGCACAGCTGCCCTCCCCTCGGGACTGGGAGACTACAGTGGGGCTGAGGGGATTGGGCACCATCATCTTTATGATAGAGTGATTGTCAATTTGCATATTCCCTCTTCATTAGTTTTCTTGAAATATTAATGTTGATTGCATGTAAATGGCTAATTATTTTATATTTACAATCTGGTTATAGATTTATTTTGTATATTGTAAAATAATAACAACATTAATTATAAAATAAAATAACCTCCTCATTCTTACTGGCTTTAGTCATCTTCATCACTTTATCAATATCTCTGTTGTTTGTTTCATCTGCATACCTTACTTAAATGTTAACACCATGGTTGTGATACTTTTTACACTGCTATTGAATGAATGGAACATTTTGCGCTGGCCAAAGCACTTAGTTCACTGCACGTGACAGGACTTATGCAACCCCTTGAACTTGCCGGTGCCCTTTGAACTGTTAGATCTATTTTTATATGCATTGATTTCCCAACTAGAAGGTATGCCTTAACAATATAGTGGGAGCTACATTCTGCTCTCTCTTCCTTAGTGCTTTACACACAGTGGGCATTTAATATTGATCTTCACAGGCACAACAGCTAGTGAAACAAATAAGTGTTGAGATGTTTATGGCCTGAGAGTAAGCACTGAAAAAAAGTAAGGTATTCAAAAAATTTTTTTTAACAGATATATAGTTTAAATTATGATTTTTGGTGCTTAGGTGCCTTGCTCTGGTTGTCTATTATAGGTACCCAAAGACTTCAGTTTCCTATTACAGGAACGATTGATCCAAACCAATTGAACACAACCTGTGTTTTTTACTCTCCTGTCCAACATGCTACTATAATATTTAAATGTGAAATTAAGGGTGAGGAAACTTCTGACATCCACAGTTTACAGGTGTTTGATGGAACTGTTGCATAGGGTGAGCTCCCTTTCCTTTCCTAGGCATTACAATAGGCTCTGACAGAGATAAAATGGTAGTAGAGCTATACAAAACTGGCAGATTCTGGAGGTGTGAGTGAAGATGCATCAAGCAAGTCTCCTCCACTGGCCTAGGGCTTCGTCCTCCTCCACCCCTAGTAAGAACCTGGCTCACAGCAGATACTCAATAACCATCTCCCGAAATTGGGTGTTCTCTAGTACCCTTTCCAGTCCTAAGATGTCACTTAGTCCCTATTCTAGCCCCATGACAGAATTATAGTAAACCTGATGCAAATATTGTCCTGTAGTTGTGGTTTGTATTGCAAGATAGCCCTTCACATGGGAGGGCTGAAAAATCTGCTTCATGAGGCCCATGAGCTGGGAAAATTTATACTAACCTGGATCTAAACCAAGATTTTTATTTATCCTCATGAACTGGTGGACAGGTGGTTAGTGAGCCCTATATAATGTTTGCTAAATCAATAAAGTATCAAACTGAGATGGTAATGGTCCATGGGGTCAAACCAGAATGAAGCAAAGCAGAAAAGCCATTCCTCTTGGGTGGATGATATGCTCAAGTGATCTCACCCATCCTGTCACTCTATTTAATTCCTGGCCATCAGTGATTCCTACTTTTTCGCTTTGGCTCTAACCTGTCTCCAGAGCACTAGATCCATTATTTCCAAGTGTCTAAGGGGGCTTCCCCTATGGCAACAAGACTAAAATGAATCTTATTTGTTCTCCCTCCCCACAGCTATACCTTCTAATGTTGAATTCCTGTAATATTTAGTTAGTTTTGTATTGGTTCAGTAGCCATCTGAGTGCCTGTGTTGTAGCAGATTTTTTTTTTTTTTAAATGAGCCACAGCCCTGTCTGGTGAGTACAAGAGACACGTGAAGACCTAAATGTAATCTAGTAAGTGCTATGCAGCTTGAAGGTAGGAATGCCTTTCTCCATTCTGCAGTCAGGATGACATCACAAAGGACGAATGGAGTATTTATGTCTGTGTGTTCCCCTCAGCTCCTCCATGAGTAAGGGTCCTCCAGGCTAACTCCTTTTCTTACATGCTCATTTCCTAGTCTGGCATGTAACACAGAGCAACTAGCAAACAATCACTGATCCAGGCGACCAGATGACAGGCCAAAATTTAATGCAGCCCCTGCACCAGGCACCAAGCAGCACTCTACCTGCACACTGAGCTTCTCTGGGTGCAGCTGTGCTCCCAGGGAACTGAAATGTAACAGAACGTCTTTCTTCTTTCGTTCGTTCGTTCGTTCGTTCGTTCGTTCCTTTCTTTTTTAAAACTCTCAGGAAGACTTTCCCCATTGAAGGAACTAGAGAGAGGAATCCCACCAATCCTTTCCACATTGTTAAACATTGTGGATACTACTGTTATATCACTACTACTACTACTACCACCACCACCACCACCACCACTACCACCACCATCTAGCATTTGCTTGATTCTAAGTACCTAATGTATGAACATGAATTTAACCCTCACAAGCCTGTGTGGTGGACATGATCGTTATCTCCATTTTTACAGATCAGGGAAAGGAGGCACGTGAGGCTAGATCATTTGCCCAGGATTAGAGAACTAGTTATTGTACATGCTGGATAGGCTCCCATATCTATGCTCTCTGCCACTCACTCATCTTTCGATCTGGGGTGGTGGCCCTGTCACATCTATCTCTATCTAGTATGTTTAGGTACCAAGTTGGGGCTTCTGCAAGAACAAAGACAGTGGTCACCAAACTACCAAAAGGAGAGGAGGAGAAGAGCTGCAATTTATTTAGCTTTGCTCCCTCCCATTTTTAAATCAAGCTGATATCTAAACAAGAATCAAAACCCAAAGCTCATTAACATCAGTGTGTGCTTCAATAAGGTGAACACTACAATGATGTACAATTACATGCTAATAATTCAATGCCCAAGAGTCCTGTAAAACAATTGCAAAGGCCCAGGATTATCACAGTATGCAAATGCACTAGGAAAATCATTACCTATTTAGTCCCCTTCATTTTGGTGGGTTTAACATGAGAAGAATAATCCATGCTACCAGACGCGATTTCATTTTACAGCTGTAGTAACCAAGTACATAAAAGCCTGAATCTGTCCCAATAGCTTCTAAAAGATTTTTCCCATAGTGTCAGAGGCAAAAATAATGAAATCTTGCAAATGTACAGTAAATAGGACCCTTGTGGACACTAACTTCAAAAATGCATGGTCTATAAGACATTAAAGGCTTGATTTTAGTTTCTGCACTGTTCCTGTTAATAACAATGTCTAATTAAAACATCTGTAAAATACTGATAGTTTTAATTTTACATAAAATTTCCAAAACAACTGTTACACAGTATAATAGGTATCTGCAATGAATAGGTTATTAATGGAAATATTATTTTAAATTAAAATCGGGTTCTAAATTTAAATTAGTCATCTCTGGCTAATGAAGAGAAAAAGAAGTCATCCGTGCTGGGAATAATACAGCAGATAATCTAGTTTTCAACATCCGTTAAAGCAAATTCATTCAATCACTTGGGCCAAAGGACAATTTATTTTGCTGCTTCTGACTTGTACTCCACTTGGCACTTCTGATGGGTTTCACAGCTGAACTGAATATTAAAACTGTAGCGTAATGCATCTTTCAACTTCATTCACAATCTGAACCCATTCTTCCAATTTACCAGTGAGGAGACAGCCGAGAACTCGACTCCCTGCAGTAGCTTCTCCCTCCCAGCCCTGCCTAATCTGATGAATATTTTAAAAGGAATGGCATAAAATCTCAGCTTCCCCTTTTTTCAGGTCTCATCTTCTTTTACAAAATACAACAAAAGAGATAAGCAAGGCTTAGTGGCTAGCTGTATTCAGTACTTTTCTTTCTAATTAGTGCACAATACAAGAGGGTTACACATCTCAGCGCTGGGGGCTGTGTCTGCCTGTGCTGGCGCTGAGTTGGTAAGGGATTCATTCCAGGCGATGAAAAGCTGCGTTTCAAGTTGCTTCTGATTCACATAATGGTTCACAGTAGATGCTGCAGAATGTGGTCCACAGCATGATGGAAACTCTCACATGTTAAGTAAGGAGGTGGACTAATTTTTTCTTCATCTCCTGGTCGGTATTTTCCTGAAATGAAAGTAAAGAAAGTGAACGAAGGCTACTGCTAGAATGTCAGGGATCACAGCCTGTGGACACCTAGGCCACCGCAGAACCACCCTTCCAGTTACTCCAGAATCAGGGTCCATATCTCCCAAAGCACCTTTTACTGAGGTGCAGTGAGGCAATTCAAAGAAATAACACATTCAGCATTTTCCAGGCCTACCTCTAGCCATTCACAGTCATAGGTACTGGGTCACCTGACAGCTAAGGGTCCCTTCAAAACTCCACAGCTGATGAAATCATTTTCTACCCCCACCAGCCCAGAGGATAGAAATGGTGAGTAAAATCAATGCTTTTAAATGCAAGCCCAGACCCCACAGGACAGAGCCCTGTCAGCTCCTGAGGGTGAGCGCTGCCAAGCAGGAGCCCTACGTGCCTGGCAAATGAGAGCACCTGGGGGTGGGAAGGGAAGAGTGATGGATAATCATAGGCCCGAGCCAGACCATGTGCATGGCAGGGACTCAAGGGGCAGGACACTGCGCAACTTGCCCCAGATTCTGAAATTTAAGACACACAAATGAATATCCCAACACAGCAGAGGCCCCATTTCACACAGTGGTCACAGAGAGCTTTTACCAATGAAAATCAGATGACTTGTGGTCCCTATTTCAACACTCTTACTGGGTCCCACAGCCCTTCAGAAAGAGCCCCCAAATCTCTATTGTTACCCAGCAGGCCTCTGACATGGGCCCTAGCAGCCCCCTCACGCCGGCATGTGCACTTATCACAGGCTGCAGTCCTAGACTGGACCTGGCTCTTTTGAGGACCTCCATACCTACTATTCTTTGCCTGGAACATTCTTCTCACCCGACTATCACCCTTATGCTTCAAGTCAGATTCCATATTCCATCCAAATTAGATCCCCTCCCTGTTATTCTCTCTTAGTAGCCTGTTTTTCTTTGTTTGTTTGTTTGTTTTTTGCCTCCACGATATTTATAACAATTTATAATTATTTATGTATTTGTTTAATGTCTGACTCACACCTGAGATTCTTAAACTCTCTGAGAGTAGGCACTAGGTCTCTTATATTCCCCAATGTACCCTCAGCACCTGACATGACTAGCAAATTCCACAATTAATTTTTAAGAATGGAAGGAGAGCCCAGCAGGTATGACTCAGTGGTTGAGCTTCAACCTATGAACCAGGAGGTTGCAGTTCAATTCCTGGTCAGGGCACATGCCTGGGTTGCAGGCTCCATCCCCAGTACAAGGTGCACAGGAGGCAGCTGATCAATGATTCTATCTCATCATTGATGTTTTTATCTCTCCCTTTTCCTTCCTCTCTGAAATCAATAAAACTATTTAAAAAAAAATGGAAGAAAAGAAGGTAGGAAGAAGTGTTGGGAAGATATTAATTAAAGAACTTATATGCATATATGCATAACCCATGGACAGACAATAGTGCAGTGAAGGCCTGGGGGAGGAGGGTACAGGATAGAGGGAGTAAAAATAGAAAAAAGGGAGACATCTGTAATACTTTCAACAATAAAGGTTAAAAAATAATGAAATAAAATAAAATAAGAAGGGAAAGAAGAATTGCAAAACATTGCTTCAGCTGAGGTCTTGAGGAAGAGGCTGGAGGAAGCTAATGACTATTGCTCTATCACCTAATCCCTGCACCCCATGGTCTAAGGGCAATACGTGAAAGGCAAGTTTGTTGGCCATGTTGATAAGGGCTCGCAGAATGCTTTTGCATATGCTGGCCAGCAAGTGGGCTTTCTACAAAGTACATATTGACACAGTGGCTTACATATGTGTGATAGCTCTAGCACCTCCACTGTGTCAGGCATACAGCTGGTGCTCAATAATGTTGGATGAGAGAATGAAGCAGCCACCATCACTCCTGCTTGACCCACTCACTGTGGCAGTCTGGGCTTCTCTGGATGGATAAGTGAATGGGCTTCCTGATCTTCTTAGTATTGCACAGTGTGGGCCCTCTCATGTGTTTTTTTCCTGCAATCCTAAGACCATTTTATTTTTGCTTTGCGGCAGAAAGAGAATTACAGTGTCCAGTGATTTGGCTTTGCTATTTCTGTAAGAACTTTCCTTTAAGCAACTCTGTATTCCACCATCATGTTTTAGAGAAGGCTTATACAGAAGATACATACCAGTTTTTACTAAGATGCCCAGCATGCCAACATCCTGAGCCCCACCAACATCAACTTTGTAATCCTAGAAAGCACAAAGAAAGCAGTTAGTACCAGGTCTTCAATTTACTTGCCGATAAAACCCTACCCACCAACTGGTTTGACTTCTTAGGCTGGGGGATGGCGAACTGTAACCCCATGTTTGTTTGTTTAATGAAAGACAGGAAGATGTAAAAATGGGTAAATTCACATGTAATAGTCTGAGGCAGTACACCATTTGGAAAGGGAAGAGTCATAGAAGTGGAAGGTATACAACAGAGCAGTCATTCTAGTACCAAACACAAAGAGCACAGTCCCAGTTCTTCAATGTGTGCATCGATCTTCTCTCAAAACAGATCATAGAAAAAGCCTTCTATCCATTTGGCAGCTTTTAAGGTGGATGATCCAATTGCAAATAGTGAGTGAACTAGACTCAGAAGAAAGCTTTTCTGCTGCTCATCTTATTGCCTAATAATAGACAAACATGTAAACTGACCATACCTTCACTACACCCACAGCCAGTCAGGAGTGAGTATGCAAATTAACCTGACAAATATGGTGGTTTGGTTTGCATATGCAGGTGCAGAGCAGCACAGAGGGGCAGGATGCCTGCTATGAGGGAGGCAGAGGGAGCTACAGGAGAAGTGCTCTGGTGGGGAGCAAGGACTTGCAGGCTCCCAGGCGGCCAGGAGCAAATCCAGGAGAAGGAAGGCTTATTCTTGCATGAATATTGTGTAACGGACCTCTAGTGTAATATATTATCCTTACCTTCCATCTGATTATCACTAACAACTGCAATCAAGTCAAATCAGTATTTTTAGACTGTGGGACTGTCTGACATTCACTTCACACTTGGGAACAGCAGATCAATTAGAAGAGGAGGTCCTCTTTCCAATTCTTACTCATGATGGGGATGAATAGGCTTGGTTGATTGTGATGATAAACACAAGGTAATAAAATCCAAGAACTGGGAGAAACATTAAGAAAATCAATCCTGTTATCTCATATCTATAAGCAAGTTTCATTCAGATCATGCCTGAAGAAAATGAAGATGGAGGAATGGAAGAGAAGGAAGGGAGGTGGGGAAAAGTGGACAAAGAAAGGGAGGGAAGAAACCGCCACTCTCTGGGATAACAAAGGACCCTGCACAAAGCTTCTATTGCATGCATTTCCTGCCTCCCACCCTGTCCCAAAACCAGTATCTTCTGGGATAAAAAACTCCAATAACCACTTTTCAAACACATATTTGCCTAGGAAAGTCAGATAAAGACTTGCCAAGAAGAATAGATGTGACTGAAAAGATGGCTTCTGAAAACAATACCAAGTTCAATGACTATCCTATTCAGTGTGAGATGAACACACAGAAGTGAAAGGGTATCAGGAGAACCATGAAACACTTGCACCATCACAAGTTAAGAAAGCAAGAGATCTACAGTTTGTCTTGGCAGGCATCCAGAGCCTCAAGTTTTACTTCCAGCTGTGCCACTAATTAGCTACAGGAATGGAGGCATGCAGACTTCCGGCTCCATTTTTCAGCTTCCCAGTCAGAAAATGGAGAGATTCAGACCAGACAATCTTGATGGTCCCTTCCAGCCTAACAAGTTATTACTTATAACTAAAATATACTAGTAATCACTGCCACCTATTTGACACAAGGCAGTGTGCTTTCTAGCTCCTTCTCCCTCATGGCACACGTGGATGCTTCCCCAGGACATTAGAGTAAACTGGCAAGGTTCTCACAGCTAGTGTCTCCAAACGTCCAGACCTGCCACTCAAAGGGCTGAGGCAATCAATACCTGTAGCTATAATATTTGTGACACATTGGGAAGTTCTTCCATATAGCATACACTAAGAAAAAAATCAACAATGGTAGAATTCTTTTGGTATAGGCTGTTCCCTGCATAAGTAATATTAGAAAAATCTAAATTTCTGTAAAGTTTTCTTTAAAAACACATATCAAGCATTTGATTGACTTGCGTTTAATGGTCTTTTGAATTATATATATCTTATCATACTATAGAGCAGTGGTTCTCAACCTTTCTAATGCCACAACCCTTTAATACAGTTTATCATGTTGTGGTGACCCCAACCATAAAATTATTTTCATTGCTACTTCATAACTGTAATTTTGCTACTGTTATGAATCACACTGTAAATATCTGTGTTTTCTGATGGCCTTAGGCTCTATAGCAACGAATCTCAACCTGTGAGTCACGATCCACAGGTTGAGAACCACTAGCAGGGTCGCTTAAGACCATCGGAAAACACAGATATTTACACATTATGATTCATAACAGTAGCAAAATTACAGTTATGAAGTAGCAATGAAAATAATTTTATGGTTGGGGGTCACCACAACATGAGAAACTGTATTAAAGGGTCGCGGCATTAGAAAGGTTGAGAACCATTGCTATAGAGAATGTCAGTTCTTTAGAAGAATACCACTATACATCTTCCTGAAGCCTGACTTAGTGGCAGCCATTTTCTCCATCTGATGTTGTCAGCAGCAGAGTCTGCTTGGGTGTGAAGCAGTGCTTCCAAGCTGGCTCAGCCCAGCATGGCAAGTGAACTCAGGGCATTTCCTGGGCTCTGCTACTTACGTCTCCTATCATGACGGCCTCTTCAGGTCCACAGCCAGTGCCCCGCAGTGCTTCCAAAAAGAATGTCTTCTCTGGTTTTCCTACTACTATGGCTTCGGTATCTGTGGCATACTCCAAAGCAGTCACAAATGGTCCAGGCCCCAGGGCTAAGCCATCTGTCTTCTTGTAATACCTGGATTTGTGGATTGCTATCAGAGGTGCCCCATTCAGGATTAAGCTAAAGAGACAGAGAAAATGGAGACTGACTAAAAGCAAGGCCTTTATGATTGGAAAAGAATGTCAGGCTTACAAAGTGGTTTTACAGCCTTCACATTCACAGAAACAAAGAGTTTCTTATTAACTTTTAATGACTTGCTATCTTCTAATGAATTCTCTAAGAACTGCTGGGAATTAAACTCAAATACACTGAAGAAAGGTGATAGATTATTAAATTTGGGATTGCTTCAACCTTTTACCTTTAGAGGTTTCAGACACTTTATCCAAATCACCAGGGAAAGAGAATTAAGAGAAGTAAAGCTAAATAAGACACTCGAGGGAAGAAGCTTAACTTAATGAGACAAGTTGTTTTAACCTTCCCTAATGGTAAGCAGGAGGCTCTTGAGCCCTTTCCAGTATCACAACTGTTGCTGCAGTGACACATTCAGCTAACTCCCAAATACCTGACTTCTGTTTTCTCTACTCCAATATTTAAGTTTCTTTCTAATTCAGGCTTGAACCTTTAAGTCTTCATTCTACCTTTTGACTGCTTCTGACATTATTTTGCAAATCAGACCTCCTTCCCTGAAGGACACACCAACAAGGTTTAAGGGAGAGCCTTTACTGCCACATCTCTTTTGTTATCCTGATATTAGGATAATTATTCTCATACCAAATAAAGAGCACAAAGCATTTTACCATTAATTTGATAACCAATCTTTACATATACTTAAGAATCCTCAGTAGTGACTTAGGCAAAACATAAAACAAACCAAAAAGACCCTACCAACAACTTCTTAATACTCACCACCCAACCCCCATTCAAAAAAATCTGCCTGTAGTCTCATAGCAAAAGAGTCACACTAATATTATGCAGGACATGATACACTGAATCTGCTTTTAACCAATGCAATGAATGATCTCACAAAATTAATTTACTTTAAGCCATCTACTTAGTTAAAATATTTAGTATGTACATCAAGAAAGAACTTACACATCTTACCCTTCACAATTATGAGTAATTAAGTGCTCAGCTATGAAAGTGCTAAATTATTTTTGTCGGTGGGCATGGAAATGCCTTCCTGTGGGATATGCAAAATTCAGACATTTATGATTAAACATTTTATTAAGTAAAAACCAATACTGGACTATTACAGGGCCTTTCTGTTAGTTACTACAAATTGCTCACAGCACAGGATAGATCCTTCAAATTTATTCACTAATATTAATGCAAGTTTATTTCTTAAAGCAGACCTTAAAATCTAGCTGTTAGGAAACCTGAAAAAGCCACTATGCTGGCCTTAAAGAACCACAGCTGATAGCAATGAGATAATAATGGGTGATTTATCTATCTCCCTTCTTGTCACCCACCCCCAATCCCATTTATTTTCTACTCTACCACGGAACTGGAATTCTTTATGCAACAGACCTCAAAATTGCTTTCCACTTACATAGCTAAACTAAAAACTCATTTGATTTGGCTTTGTTAATATTTTATTATGTATTAACTGGGGATAAGACTTATCAGCCTGATTGATGTGTGTACTCAATTCCCAGGCAGTGCTTTAGTGCCTTCCCTGAAAGGGCTGAGGCTGTGGGCTCCTCCACATGTCTCTAAGTGGAAACTGGACTACACGAGGCTGGAAGAGATAGGCATCTCTCGGGGAAGTGGTTCCTGCTTCTATCATCCTCTGCACAGCATAAGCTTTACCGAGTCTTTGAAGAGCCAAGCATATTCAGGACAGACTGAAAAGTAAAAATTTTCTAGGAAACAGATTAGAACTTTTATAACTAAACTAGTGGCCCAGTACATGAAATTCGTGTACATAAAAAGGGATTAGAGGAAATATTTTAATGTTGTTCTTTGCCTTTCTCTATAATAGAAGTGTTAGAGATGAAAGAAAAGTAGTAAAATGCATATGAAAATCTCCCTTCTGTCAGACTCTGGGGCGAGCCACAGGACCCAGAGTCAAGTCCCCGTCCACCCGCGCGCCTCGAAATCACTCGAGACAGACCCGGCCAGCCTCGTCAAGCCCCGCAGGGTGGGGGGCGAAGCCTCAGGTCCCCCAGCTCTAGTGCGAGGGCATGACGACCTTTGCATATTAGCTCATTATTATATAGGACATTTTTTGAAATATCAAAAATAGACACTCCAATACTTGGGATTGTTTTTATATCTATTAGGCCAGCAAAGGGTTGGCTGTTTTTGATACCAGAAATAATGTATCAGAAGGAAATGTTCTGATAATTTTCTGTCTATATCTAATTATAAAACCACCGAAGTGCAAGAAGCAAGGAAAAAAGGGCACAAAGGCCTGATGCAAAAAACGCTGGCTGTGATTTCCGTGTGGGCAATGGAACAAACTGAAAAATCCTACCGAGGGGCAGGGCCACAACAGAAACATCTTAGGCAAACATCTAGTTCAGTAATTCTGAACCAGGGGCAGTTTTGCTACCCAGTGACATTTGGCAGCGCCTGAAGACTTTCTGGTTGTCACAACTGGGGAAAAAGGGGTGTTACTTGCATCTAGTGGATAGAAGCCAGGGATGCTGCTAAACATCCTACAATGCATAGTACTGCCTCCATCTAGCCCCAAGGTATTTTCTGGTCCAGAATGTAGTGTCCGTACTTCTTAAAATAGGTACCAGCAAATCACTTCATGTGGGCCTCGGTTTTCTTATTAATGAAGGGACTAAACTATCAGGATTTTTCAACCTTAGCACAACGAGACATTTTGACAATTGGGCTCTATCAAAATTAAGAACATCATGTTCTCATACTTTAAGAGCACAAAAAGGCAGGGATAAAGTATCTATAAATATATATATATATCCATGTATATATAATGAGTTCCATCATATACACAAATCAGTAAGAAAAATACAACCCAATCAGAAAAGGTAAAAGATTTGAATGGGCACACTGCAAAGAAATTATCCACTGGTCAATAAGTACATGAAAATGTTTCAAGAACATTACTCACCAGGGAAACACAAACTGAAATTCAGTAAAATACCATTATACACACCAAACAGAATAGCTGCAATTACACAGACTGGTCAGAGATTGGGGGGATTTGGAGCAACTGAAACTCACTCATCGCCAGTGGGAATATATGACTTGCTATAATGACTTTAGAAAATTGTTCAGCAATATTTACTAAAGCTAAACAAGTACTTATTACCCAGTAATTCCACTACTCTACAGACCTAAGAGAAATTAGCACATACATCCCCCAAAAGACATGTAAAGACATGTTGAAGAGCATTCATAGCAGCTTTATTCATAACATCCCAAACTGGAAACCATCCAAATGAACAAGAAATAAATTGTGGGAAAGTCAAACAATAGGCTACTACACAACAAAAATAAATAAGAAACAAAACAACAAGAAAGTAGTGCTACCTGCAACAACTTGGATAAATCTCGACAACAGACAAAAATTATACAATTGTATGATTTAATTCATATGAAGACCAAAAACTGGAAATGTTCTAGATCTTGATCAGAGAGTTATGCAGGTATATATCTATGTGTAAAATGCTACTGACTTGTATATTGACAATTTGTGTACTTTACTGTGAATGTTACAGATTAATAAAAAAGTAACAGAATATATTTATGTGGCTTTTTAAACTGCAACTTTTATTTAGAGTAGCAAAAGTTGCCTTGATCGTGTAACAATATCCCCAAATTAAAAAATAAGAACTGCCGAAACTGGTTTGGCTCAGTGGATAGAGCGCGGGCCTGGGGATTTAAGGGTCCCAGGTTCGATTCCGGTCGGGGGCATGTGCCTGGGTTGCGGGCACATCCCCAGTAGGGGGTGTGCAGGAGGCAGCTGATCTGTGTTTCTCTCTCATAGATATTTCTAACTCCGTATCCTTCTCCCTTCCTCTCTGTAAAAAAATCAATAAAATATATTTAAAAAAATAAAAAATAAGGGCAGTTAGTGACAGATATTAAACTCAATTCTGTACTCTGTGGATTTCAAATAGGGATATAAAGTGGTTCTCTTGCATATACTAATGGAATACTTTAAACAACTCAAGTTCTTAAGTCTTAAACAATGTTTCATAGTCTGGATTTGAATTAAGAAATTGCAAAGCAGCAGTCAGCACTTTCAAAATGGATAAAGCCCACAGAAATATTTCTAATGTGAGTCCTGCTGTCACACTGTTCTGGAATTCCTCATGCTTGAGACTTTAAATACTTAGAAAAGATGCACGAGTTTCTGTACAAATGCAATAATAATTGAAAGTCATAGTTTTAGACCTTTTTTCTCCCCTTCTCTTCTTCCCTTTCTAAGGAATTAGATATATTGGAGCAATTAATTTTTTATTTTTTTTTCTTGAGGAGACTGGAAAAGAACAGCAATCTAACAGTCCACAGAAACCATTTATGGTGATAAAAATCTCCTCCTGAAAAACAAAAAAATTAACTTCTGCACATCTCTAAGACTTTTCGAGGATTCTCACACCTTGTAATAATTATAGGAAAGAAATCATTAACTTCAAAATTAAGTCATTTTGAATCTTCAAAACGTTGCTCTTAAGCAGCCTTATACCTCTTGCATTTACATGTGAAAGTTGTGATGTTACTTATTTTTAAGTAGAATAACTTGTTTGTTTTGTTAATCCTCACCTGAGGATACTTTTCCATTGCTTTTTAGAGAGAGTGGAAGGGAAGGGGAGAGGCAGAGATAGAGAAACATAGATGTGAAATAGACATATTGATTAGTCGCCTATTACATGGGCTTGTAACTGAGGTAACGTGCCCTTGACCAGAATGGAACTCAGGACCTTTCAGTCCTGGGACCATGGCCCTACCCACTGAGCCAAAGTGACTGGGGCTAGAATAACATTTTAAATAAGCTCTTCTAGAGGCTGGAGAGCAGTTGCTCTTAATTTATTTTAAAAACTTGAACTTTTCCTAGGTCAAGCTATTCCATGCAGCTTTTCCTTAAAATTCCTTTGATCCAACAACTATACTTCTGAAAAAAATTTAAGGAACAAACATAAATATTGCTTAACTAATGTTCTCAAAGGTGGTGTTTTTCTTAAGTTAACTTCAAAAACCTGGAAATAACCAACAATAAGGAACCTGGCTATTCAACTAATTGCACTTCTGAGAGTGGAATATGCTAAGGGAATCAAACATGTTTTAGAAGAATATTTAAGAATGTGGAAAAACATGCCCAACATAATATTGGGTTTTTAAAAAGCAAATTACCACATAGTAGACATACAGAGTATATATAGATTCTCATTTTTTGCCTAAATAGATATATGCATGGAAACAAACTAGCTAGATGGAAGAATTTTGTTTATTCTCTTTGAGCATATATAATTTTCCACAATGAAGACATATTACTTTTGTGTTGTGATATTTCTTTATCTTGTTAATGCTAAGTTCAAATTAAATTATTAAGTGAGCTGCTTGCCCAGGTAGCCCTCTTCCTAATAGAGATCATTAAATTTAGTTGTAATTGGTCCATTACTAAAATGCTCAAGTCTAAACTGAGGTCAGAAGATGAAAAAGACATTGCTACAAGCTTGTACCACAACTGTGAAAATGAATACACCAGAGCTATAGATATTCATTTTGATGAGTCATACAATATTACTAGGGAAGAAAGCAATTGATAAGTAAAGTATAAAACATGCAAAATAATACCATATACTGTTTAGGAATATCTTTTAAAAAATGCATGTAAATGAATAACACAATTCAGAATCCTGATTAATTTTAGGTGTTGGGTGATAAAATTGGGGAAGGATATGCAGGGATATCACATGTGTCAATACTTATATTTCTGGAACTGTTTGATAGGCTTAAGGATGTTTGTTATATTATCCCTTGTATATTTTAGTGTTATTAGGTAAAAGGAAAAAAGACACCACTGGCTCTTCGAATTTAAATGTTTTCTATCTAGAATCCAATCCCCAAATCATGTCTATTTCTTCTTTAAAAATCAATCTCTAGAATGCAGTATCCTCAATTCATTCAAACACTTAGGACATAGGTATAGCCAGATTGCATTATGCATTTTTGGGGGGCCTACCCATTTGAAATAGTAAATAAGAGGCAGTGTAATGTGGAAGGCTAATGCATCCACCTGAGGGCAATAGGCCTCTGAAGCTGGTGTTCAAGGCAGCTATGCCATGGGGTTTAAAATCCAATGTTTATTCTCATTATCAACCTGAACAGTAATTTAACTAATCGGTGGTTCACTTGAGATGTCTATATTTGCCACTTACAATCCAAACAGCTGTAGTCACTGGTTGGAAGGCACAGCCTCTGTGGAGACATCAATATGCAAAGAAGGGCAAGACCTGAAATCCTTCTGTTAACTCTCCACCCAGCTGTTAAGTGCATTTGTGAAATTAGAGTTGACCTATAAGTGCACTGTAATGCTTCAAAGTGTAGTGTTTAAAAAAATCAATATGGTTAGGGAAGTGTACTAATTAGACAGCATCCGAGCAATTATAAAGTCAGTATTATGTCAACATACATTTTTATTACCCTGAGCCAAGCATTCATCTAAGGCAGAGACCTATTAAATATGTCCTTCCCAAATTACTAGCTAAAAATCAATCAATACCTTCTCCTTGAATTCTGTGGTTAAAGAAATGAATAAAAGATAGTAGGAGTAAATTCGGAAGTAGGTTCTCTATTTCAAATGAAAACCAATTTTGGAATAGCTGTAAACCTTACTTAAGGAGCAGGTGATATAATATTGCCCCCACCCCAACCCCAAGAAGTCACAGAATAACTGAAGTAGGTGAAGCAAAAGAAATTTTACCACCACATACCCCCACATATTTCTTCACGCATGTGGCACAGCAGTGGACCTCCAGATAATAACTACAGTAAGCGGATACTGAGCAACTATAAAAAGCGAGTACGTTACTTTTAAACAAAGGCTAGACTATCACAATGACTACGTAAGTGCATTAAGTAGCTGTAGATTCCATTAACTGAGGCTCTAAAATGCACACAGGGAAAAAGGTGCTATTTCTGGCCACACAGATTGTACACGAGGACAGCCATTTTCAAGATTAACAGCAAATAATGTGCCCAGATGTGTGAGCTTTGTAGTGATTCAATAAATGAATTCTACATGAAATATAAGTTCGAATGATTCTTGTAGATCTTTCTACTGTAAGAAAATGATGTTTTTATAGCATTCTTGACATTAAATACCCAAAATTTATCAAACCACTTAATAAAAAGTTTGAAGCTAGTTCAATGTATCCCTATATAATATTTTGAGCTACTTGTCATAAAGAAAAGACAAAGTATACTGTTTAATGGTTTGATAAGCAGTAAAAAACAAGGTAAGATGAGAGATGAGAAAAATCCAAAAGAAAAAAGTCACAATCTCACTGTAGACCAGATTTGTAAGTAAATTCTGATCCAGTTTATCTTAGGAAGTATGATAACCAGTATGCACTCTGCCCTTTGTAAGCAGCAGCAAAAGTTCATAAAAGTAAAATGCACACATCACTGAAGATTTATAACATTATATTGTGTTAGTTGTGTTTCCCCCAATTTCAACCAACAGCCATCGGAGCATCTCCACTTAGATGTCCCACATGCCAAACAGCCTCAACCTGAACTAATTGCCTCCGGGACCCCACACAGGGAGTGTTCTCCATCACGTGTGCCCAGGTGAGAAATATGACGTCCTCCCTGACTCACAGCCCTTCTTCACTTCCTAAACTGAATCACTCATCAAGTCGTGTGAATACTACCTGAACCTGGTTTTCTTCATCCCTACTACTATTCCAGTTCAGACTACCGTTAGCACCCATAGTATAATTTCCTTGCAAGTATGATCAAATGCGTGGATTCTCACTGAAAGAAGAGTCACATTTACTGTTTTGGAAGCATTAGCCTTGATGCTGTTTTCTGTTAGAAATTAGCATATTCAGTGCAAAATTACAGGAGTGATGATAAAAGATAAAACTGTTAGCTTTTAGAGATGCAATTTTATTATGGATTTCTGCTCCAGAATACTGATTCTATAAAAACAAACAAACCAAGATCATCTCATTTTAACATATTGATAATTTTTTAAAAACTAAGCAGAATAATTCTATATAATAAAGAGGCAATATGCAAATTGACCCTCACACCCTCACAAGATGGCTGCCTACAACCTTGGGATCAGGCTTAAACTGGCAGTCAGACATCCCCCAAGAGATCCCGGATTGGAGAGGGTGCAGGCTGGGCTGAGGGGATACCTCCTCCCATGCATGAATTTCATGCAACCGACTTCTAGTAAATAATATTTGATATTGATCTTAAAGTGATTTTGAAAATGTGTGTCTTCATGTACAATCTAGATGGTTGGAAAGTAAAACATGTATAACCTACATGACAAAGATTCAAGAAGGGAATGAAGAAAGTATATGACCAGATGAAAAATAAATAGCTAAATAGCTAGAGACTCACCGGAATGCTTCATTTAGAGTTTGATAATGAAAATGTTCTGGTGCCAATCCTATGACCACAGCATTAGGATCTCTTGTTTGTATTCCTTGGAATGAAAAAATATGATTGTTGAAAAATGCAATTAAAAATAATGTTACATTTTATAATAAAGAGTTTTAGTAAACCAAGTACAAATTTTTATTGTAGCAATAATCTGAAGTTTAAGAGATTATCCTGTGGCAATAGTGAAAGAGATACTTAAAAAAAGAAAAAATTTTCCTAGTATTTTTGCATATTGCTTTTGCATGGTTTTACAGCTACTCATTAACTAGAATCTGAGTTGAAACTTGTCACCTAATGTTCTCAAACAAGTAATTTCTAACTTCAAAAAGCTTTACTGATTACAATCAACAAGAACAGCCATGAATTCCCTATGAGCTATCAGATCAATAGCAACTGATGAGGAAATGAAAATCTAAGAGGCAAGGGAAATTAGACATTCCAATTGACAGTTGAGGTTAACATATTCATGATAAACATGGAATGCACTGTAGACTCTACTATTTTCTACATAATGTCTCATCTCCTTTTAGTGTCACAAATACCACTCCATAATTTACCGGTAGGTATATTTTAAGGCCTTGGTACCTGATAATAAGACTTCAAATATGACAACCAAACAAACATATTCACGAACTAAAAGTCAGACGGTTCTGTAGATTACCCATATGCCATTCCTATTTGCCTCTCTTACTGCTTGCCTTAAAGCATTTTTCATATCAATTCCACCAAAATGTAAGGGAAAGATATAGGAAAAGTAGATAGCCAGCTTTCCTATTTCCTTCTTACTAGCATCCATGATTACTGAGTAATTGGTTAAAGTTTGCTGAAGGAAGAAAAGGCTAAAATTAGAGTTAAAGTTTTTTGTTTTCCTTCTATTAACTCCATCTGCCACTAGCAAAGATATTCAATAACAGATAGAAATTTCTTGCCTTTCAAAAACCCACCTACTTTGGATATTTTCACGTATATAAGGATGTTCCTGGACTGACTGACAAAGATTTCTTATTATGAACTCTGCTTATATATCCCAACTACAGCTCACTGTCCATACACTAGAATCTTAACTTTCTTCAAATAAAGTCAAGAGAGAAAAATCTGATTAAAATATTGTTTTATAGTAGTTCAGCTAAGCCAGGGACACAAATACACTGTAGATACATGCAGAACGTCCCTAATCATTGTTTGTATACCTATAACATGGTTTTATACCCATTTTTCTATATTGTGTCATTTCATTCTAATTACAAAACAAAGTAATGTGGCAAAGTTTCATAAAACTAGGACATTTTTCCAGAGTTTATTAATTTACAAAGAGAAAACAGTTTGATTGAAATATTTCATAATCACTGCTAAAATTTCATACTATACAGAATGACACCAATTTTTAAATAAGGTGATTGTGGATTATCTCATTTAATTAAATTAATACAGTAGCTCTTGGATCCAGGATTATAATACTCAAAGTAATTTTGAACTGTGCTTTTTCAAACTGTGGGCCATGATCCATTAGATTACAAAACTAATTTGGAGAGCTCTAAATAGCATCAAAATCAAATAAACAAGTAAACCAAACAGAAAATAGGGTTCTTCTCATACAGTAAAAGTATTGTTTAGCATATATATAAACACACACATATATGTACTAGGTTACTATGTAATGTGTTTCACTTACTGTGGAGTACGGTCAGAACAAGTTTGAGAAATACCAATTTAGATTCAAGAGATCTGTTGACCCTTTCAACAATAATAGGAGGAAATCTGAATAAATATATCTAAATATTCAGTTTAAGAATAATTTATAAGAAGATATGAAGAACCAATTTTTAAATCTTTGCAATTTCCCCTACCTTTGAAATCAGCTAATGCCTGATCGTGAACTAGCAACATGGGCCGGACTTGTTTCTCCTCTAGTAAGTTTCTGGCTGCAATCATAGAAGTAAATATCTCATCTTCAGAGATATCAAACTCCAACTTTTTCAACCTTGCCAGTAGGTCTCTCTTGCTCTCTTTGGTTGTATTGGTCACAAACCTAACCGTTAGAGAAGCAGCACGCAACCTGGAAAAGTAAATTCAGATGTCAACAGGCAGCCTTTACATTCTAGCCCCATAAGATCTCCTAAATTGGTAGCACTTGCCAACAGTCCTAAAATGAAGGCTAAGTCATCAAGTAAATGTTTTTATTACCAGTAATCTTTTTGTTATCTACCCAGAATTGCTTACATATTATTCACACTGTCTGGACCATTTTATTGCCAAAGGCTACAAAGTAAATTGTAAAAGCTGTGTCTACCTTTTTGAGAACATCTGTACTTCAATTGAATTTTATTGCAGGGATTTATCAAAGAAGTGAAAAACAAACACACATCAAGCTTAGTAACCATTATACTCACAGAATATGAGAGGTAAAAGTTACCTTAGAGATTATTTACTTGTGTAACCCTCTCTTCTTATAAAAGGAGAAAACTGAGGCCTAGAGGAGCTAAGTGACCCGCTCAGCTTCATACACTGGGTAGCAGAAGAGCTGAGACGAGGACTCCAATCTATGTCCTGGTACAGGACTCGATCTCCTATACTAGAGAACAGAAGACACCTCAAGAAGTTGTTTTTCCTTCTTAGACAATCAGAAGATGTGCTACCAAATTTATAAACAGAATCTATCTGGATAATCTATCAAAGAAAATATTTTATTTTCTTTTTAAATAAAATGTGTTTTTCCCTAGAACTACTTAACATATAGAATTGTTTTGATTCTGTGATCTGTTTTTGGAACCTAAATTGGCAATCGGATATCAGAGAAAGAATTTGACAGTCTAGCTTTCTTTAAAAATGAAAATTATTTTCTCAGTCCTAAAGTGTTTTAATCCAAAAATCTAAAAATAATTTTATTTTAGCTACAATTAAGATTTTATATTAATACCCTATTGCTTTTTATTTTGTGCCTGCCCCAAATGAATACAAGGTGGAAAAGCACTAAACGCAATTGAAAACAAGCAAGCAAATAAAACAGAAATAGAGATTTTTTAAGTATTCACCCAAAGAACATTAACTAAATTTATAAGATTAAATAGTTCACTGTAATCATGGTTGCCTCTATAATATCTGTGTGGTAGCTTTTCTTAAAAGCACATTAAACTTGGTGGTGTATCTCTCAAAAGAAACTGATTATTTCAACGTAACTATTATCCTAAAAATGAACAAGTAGAAGTACTGAAATAACCATCTCATTTTTAATGAGGATTTAAAAAAACTTTTCTTTTACTGGTCCCTCAACTTCCCTTAGCCTGTTTGTTTCTATAGAAACCAAAATCAGCCATAGCAGTATAGTGATGCCTCTGGATGTGTAATTCGCAGGCTCCTGCCCCTCCAGAATGGCAGTCTCATAGTTACAGAGCTACTTAGTGGTGTCATTCATTGCTTACCAGAAATAAAAAGATTTGTCTTCAGTACAAAGTAAAAAGCTTATCTTTACAGCAGTAAAATCTCCTTCCCGGAGAAAGCCTAATTAAGAGACAGTGTCAAGAAGTCAAGAGAAAGTCCAATGGTGCGTCTGACTTTCTTTTGGCTTTAACCGGTTAACTGCCACGATATTTTGAATTTAATTAAAAAAGGTCCGCTGCTTGCGTCTATAGACACTTATGGTGTACAAATGGTTAAACAACATGGTTCATGTTAAACCTATAACATGAACATCATGACTCCTAACTAAACTGATAGCTTCCAAATGATGCCTATCAGATGCATAAATCTCTTTTATTACCCAAATCGAAGGTAAGCTCCTTGAGAGAATGCAAGCAAGATCTGAGTCAATTTTTGGCCCGTATACCTGGTGTTGTGATACTAGTCACTAGAACTCCTAAGACTATTTTAAGGTAGGAAAATAATAAACACCACATGCTAAATATTGCTGACTTTCAAAACTTCTCTAAATAATTTTAATATGAAGGTATTTAATACCAATTAACAGTACTATTGTACTGATTTTTTTTCAGGACACTCACATTTAGTTTACTTTTTAAAAAAATATATGTTTTTATTGATTTTTTTAGAGAGGAAGAAAAAGGAATGAAGAGATAGAAACATCAATGAGAAGCATCCTCCGTTGGCTGCCTCCTGCATGCCCTCTACTAGGGATCCAGTCTGCCATCCAGGCATGTGCCCCAACTGGATTCAGTGACCTCTTGGATCCTAGGTCTACACTCAATCACTGAACCACACTGACCGGGACATGTTCAGTTTGCTTTTACTGTGTATCCTCGTTTGTATCGAGACAGGTTAAGTACTATGGTTGATACCAGAAATATAAAACAGTCGCTAACCTTCAAAGACATTACAAATACATCTCATTGATAGAAATAATTCTAAAATTTCAAGTCCCTCAATTACATTTTATTTGAGTTGCTGCACACTTAATGCTAGATCTTAGGTGAAAGGGGAGTGGGCAGCACTATGCCTTTGTGTATGTGTGTGTGTTTCACTTTGTGGTTCCTTCATTTGTGATTTTTTTCCAATGCTATTTCCTCTGACATATTAGAATCTTGAGTTTTCATTCAGGAATTTACCTTACTGACTTAGGAAAAAACATGCACACAAAGAACAACAAGAACAGATCAAAAGGCCAAACCTAATAAAGGCTTAGAGAACAATGTTTGGAAGATATTACAATGCATACATCTTCTAGCTAAACCCAAGGCAGTTTTTGTATATATGGTAAGCTGGTGAAATGCCATTTTAAGGTCATCCATTCAGCTAATGATCTGCCTTGGTAAAACGGCACTTACAAACATATTTGTCAGCTGAACCTATAGGGTAGCTTGCCTTTTAAGAGCTTCCTGTGCGCCTGGCAAAGCTGTATCTTCCACGTGAATTGTGCCACTGAGATCTACCAAAACAGCTTTTAATGCACGGCGAGCTGCCATCCTTCATTCCCTAGGAGAGAGCAAATGAAATTAAAAATACAGTTTAGGAAACAATGGACAATTAAAAACTGGGAAGTCTTCAAAAATATCACTCATATCCAGAAAACACAGCTTAGTGTTAAGCTGTTTCTTTTTGGGGAAAATGCATTTTTTTTTTTTAAATAAAAATCCAAAATTTGACTCATAAAACTTTCATAATGCTTAGTTGTTTTTTTGTTGTTTTTTTAATCTTTAATTAAAACTATAAAGGGAAAAGGGGGAGTTAATAAAAAGAAGTTTGTATTTACTTTCAGGATTCTTAAAATAACTCTTTGATTTAACAATTTATTCATTTATTTTAGTTAGAAATATCAGAATAATGTACTCTGAAGAATGGGTGTATAGGAGCACTGATTCACTAGCAACATCTTTTTCATCTTTGATTTCAGGTGATGACTATGTTCTAATCACTCACCTCCACTATAACCTGAAATGACATATCTGGCCAAGGAGCTAACAGTATGTACAAGTTACTGTATAACTTGACCTGTAACAGCATGTGCTGGTCAAATCATACAGTAACTTTCAAGTCAGGAAATACTGTTCTTACTTAGTAATATAAAAGCTCCTTTTGCCTATTTTCTCTTTAAAATTTATTGTGAGCTATATCCTAAACACAGTGGAGTATAAGGTATGATTTAAAAATGAAATAAAAATAATGAAATATTTCAGACATACAAAAAAGGTATCAAGAATAATACAACCACCTCCATTACCCATCATTCAAATTTAGAAATAAAACATCACAGAAGGAGTTGGAGCCCTCTGTGTACCTTTCTTTGAACTAATTTCCCTTCTTCCTCTCACCAAGAAAACTACTCTCTTGATTTTGAAAGCTTTGTATTGTTATTCTTTTTATTCTTAGTGATTTGCCTCACCAGTCTACATCATGCTTGGAAAATGTCTCCATGTTAACACATATAGCCACTGTTCATTCACTTTCACTACTGATAGAATTCCTTTGTATGGATATATACTTTATTTGTCCCCCTGATCATGAATATCATATATCTATATCTACATATATTATGAGTAATATTCAAATTGACCAAATTGTGGAACAATCAGAACGACTGCTTGACCAGTCGCTCTGAGGTGCACTGATCACCTCTCAGTCCCTCCTCATTCCTTCTCTCTCTCCCTTCTCTCCTGCCCACCCCAATCCCAGCCAGCAGGCTCTGATTGCCTGGTGGCAAAGAGGGAATTGGGGAGGAGGGGGCAGGACCAGCTACTGGCAGCTGGGGAAGATGGCCCTGATCACAGGCTAGGCCTAGGGACTGTACCGCACACGAATTTCATGAGCCGGGCCTCTAGTTTTATTATAATGAACCTCCTTGTACACATCTCCTGGTGAACACAGATGTGAACATTTCTCTGGGGGCCTGCTGAGTCTGAGGGTATTGTGGTCATCTGTACCCTTATAGGAATGTTGCCATGTTACTGTATTCACTTGTATTTTTACAGGGCAAATGTTTATTGAGCACTTTCTATGTGTCAAGCCCTATATGACAGCGGACATGGAGAAGCCATCTCCTTTAAACTGAGAAGCAGAGGGAAAGGGGGAAAGAACCTGGAAGATATAAATAGGTAATTATCACAAATCTGTGGAGAAGCTATGGGAAGAGCTTAATGACATCTTACCTTGGGACAGATGGTGGGTGAGGGAAGACATCTCTGTCCTAGCTAGCTCCCTATGAAATGTGATTGTGGAGCTTGGGACTGACAGTCAGTAGGCTCGGGTAGTGGTCCTCATTCTGCCTCAACTTCTTGTGTGACCTTGGCTAAGTGTCTTCCCTGCTCTGGTCCCAAGTTTCTCCTCAGCATATGGGTTAGGGAGGCAAGATAATGTCTGAATCTTTCTCTTCTGCCTATAGTCTCGAGCTCTAGGCTGGAAGACACATTACCCCACAAAGCATTTTCTCCTTTTCAATATAGGCCTGCTAATCCCTGCTGCTGGTCCATCTCCCAAAGCTTCCAGGAATATGCCAGATTGTCCAGTGATGTCCTTCTAAGTGTTGTTCTTTCTTAGGTGTATTCTTTCAGGTGACAAAGATGCTCCCTGAATTTTTTTCCCAGCTTATAGTTTATAGCTCCTTTGCTCCTCCCATTTCCCAAAGTCTGTTCCCACTCCAAGTCAGTCATCTCTGCATGTAAGGTAGAAACACAAAAACTAAATAAACCCATAGCAAGCCCCAGAACTCAAAATATACTTCTTCAGTTAGCCCCACTAACTGAGTCTGAGGGTATTGTGGTCATCTGTACCCTTATAGGAATGTTGCCATGTTACTGTATTCACTTGTATTTTTACTCTGAAGAATGGGTGTATAGGAGCACTGATTCTCCTTTTAAGAGCTTCCTGTGCGCCTGGCAAAGCTGTATCTTCCAATATGGCCTGGGGTCACAGGAAAAGCAAGAGAAGTAGCTGGAAGGAGAAAAGCCAGAACAGCTCACATTTATTGGATGCTGTATATATGTTCTGCACCATGCTAAGTTCTCTGCAGTCTTTATCACTTTATTGGATCTTCTAGGCAATCCTACCCAGACTAGCAAATTCAGGCACTGAGAAGTCACTAACTTGCCATGCTTCTAGTTTGGCTTTGAACCATATTAATGGCTTATATATTGAAATTGAAATTAAGCCAGCTCAAAAATGAAATACAAACAGAAATAAACTAATCTTGTTAAAACACAGAGTACTCTGACTCTAGTTCAACAAAATATATTCAAAGGACAAAAAGAATTGCAGTGCTAAAAATGTACGTATTTTTATATTTTTATTCAACAAAATTTTTAATTGATTTTTAGGAAAAGAGGGAGATGGAAAGAGAGGAACATTGATTGGCTATTTCCTACTGGAAATTGAGCCCACAACCTGGGCATATGCCCTGATTGGGAATCGAACCAGCAACCTCTAGGTGCATGGAACAATGCTCCACCAACTGAGGCACACCAGCCAGGGCATTTTTTTTTATTAGATTTTTAAAAACTGATATTAGAGAGAGGAAAAGGGAAGGAGAGAGAGAAACAGAGATAGATAGAAACACCCACGTAAGAGAGATATATCAATTGGTTGCCTCCCTTATGCGCCCTGACCAGAGATCAAACTCACAACACAGGTACAGGTAATTGAACCTGTGACCTTCTGATCCACAGGACAATGATCTAACTCAGCAGTCCCCAACCAGTGGTCCTGCTGCTCTAACCAACTCCAGCAAGGGCAAAAAGGTATATATTTTTAAAATTATGAATTCATTATGACCTTCAATTCCAAATCAATGCCACAGTGTTCCTCCTCTCATCCCATTCCACTTTCAGAGTTCTTTCCTCCCATTTGAGAACCCTGATTTTCTAAACATCAACATTACATTTACTCATTTACCAGGTGTACCAGCTAATAACGTGAAATTTGTAATCAAAGAAAACACAATAAACATAAAAAATGCTTTATTGAAAGTAATGTCCGCTGCTAGCTACACATTTCCCCCATCTTTCAAATAATTTGTGGATACCATCCCAATAGAACTTTTCTTGTTTTGAGGCAAACCATTCAGAGACCCAATTTTCCACTTCTTTGAACGTTTTGAAGTGCTGCTCAGAAGGTGCGTGTGCCATTGATAGGAACAAGTGGTAATCAGAAGGAGCAAGGTCTGGTGAATACAAAGGGTAGGTTAAGACTTCCCAGGCAAGATCTTTTAACTGGTTTTGAAGTGTATGATGGTGTGTTATCATGAAGCAAAATTACTCTACTGTATCTTCTGGCCCATTCTAGTCATTTCACGATCAAAATATGGTCCAAATTGATTATTTGTTGTCAGCAGCAATCAGTATTAAAGGTTTCACTTAGTTTTAGAAGCTCATAAATATGCCACACCTTCCTGATCCCACCAGATGCACAATATTGTCTTCTTTCCAAAGCGATCTTGCCTTGCAGTTGATGTTGATAGTTGACCTGGATCAACCCATGATTTTGTGCATTTGGGATTCTCAAAATAAATCTATTTTTCATCGCCAGTCACAATTGGATGCAAAAAAGACAGCCCCACATTCTCTCACTATCTCGTGCTTTTGAAGCAACATTTTACTGATGACTTTTCGGTTTTCCATTTGTCTTTTGTTCAGTTGATGTGGCACTCATTTTCCTTCCTTTAAAAACTTTCCCTTTGCTTGTAAACGATTGGAAATTGTTTGCTTAGCAACGTTTAATCTTTCTGCAAGTTGTTTTTGAGTCTGACACACATCTTCATCCAATATGTTCGTAATTGTTGTTCTTCAAACTTTTTCGGTTGACCTGGATGTTCTTTGTCTTTCACATCGAAATAATCACTTTTAAAGTGTTTAAATCAGTGTTCACAAATATCTTGAGATAGAACATGTTCACCATAAGCTTCCCGAAGTATACGATAACTTTCAGCAGCACTTTTCTTCAAAATAAAGTAATGAATTAAAACTTTCCACAAATGCTTTTTTTTTTTTTTGTAGCATGAAATTCGACATTTTTAAGCGTAAAAATATCTATGATGTTAATACGGTCAGCAAATTTGACACATGTTTGGAGCGTGCTGTCAATACAACAAAATAGCATACATATCAAAATATGTGTAACTCCATCTATTGAAAAAAAAATCCTCATTATTAACCAGTTCACCTGGTACTCAATACTACAATAGTTTTGGGACTCATACCATTACCATTACCCACAACAAACCGTCAACCTGTTGATGATTATCATTTCCCATCAAAATAAAATCGTACCTTTTGGACTTTTGGAGTTCTGACTAGAATTGCATTGACTCAATAGAGCAATATTAGAAGAACTGAGATCATTATATTGCATCTAAACTCATAGATACAGAGAGCAGATTGGTGATTGCCAGAGTAGGAGGATGGGGGGGGGAAATGGGTGAAGGGAGTCAAAAGCATAGTGACGATGGTTAATAATATTGTATCGCATGTTTGAAAGTCGCTAAGAATAGTTCTTCAAAGTTCTCATTAAAAGAAACAGAAAAGCTGTTTCTTCACTGCTGAAATATGAAAGGTAACACCTGCCTCTATTGGTTGATAGGAAGATTAAAGAAAATAAGAAAGTCAGAGTTATGTATGGGTGGGGGAGAAAGGACAGAAGGGCACATGATAGATGTGTCAAGGACTGCAAAAATCACAATATATGATGAAATGTCCTAAAGCATTAATGTAACTTGAGAGTGTGAGAAAACATTTTATACCAAAATAAGGCTATATTGTGGCATGTAACTAAAACCTTGTAATGTAATTAAAAACTTGCATAAATATTTAACATAAAACGAGATTGCAATAAATTTTTTCTTCTGGGAGGTTAAGGCTGTTCAGAATATGCCTCCTAGAATCTCTGGGGAGTACACATTCTCTTCTGTTCCCTACATACTTCCAGTAGAAAAGTCTGGAACTACTGGATGCTCTTAATAAATGTTTATTATCCAGTTACTCCCCAATTAAAAATCTCCCAGTGGCTCCCTAATTTCTTCAGGATGAAGCCTGAACTATGAAAACTGTACAGAGCCCAGGTTTACCTCTCTACCTCATTTGACTAGACTCCCACATCAAGTTCCACTGCAGTGGACAGGAGTCCTATACTCTACCTCCCTCATCGCTGGACTTCCGTCTGGGACCATTTCTGCCCCCTGAATCCTACCACCTCTGCCCCCCTACATCCTCCTTTCCCCTGGCCTACTCCTTCTGTCCCTGGGTCCTGTTTCCTCTGGCATTCCTGAGTTCAATTCCTCTTCTCCCCCCCGCGTGCTCTCCTTATCACACTCACACTGCCCCAACTGTTAAGTTCTGTGAGTTATGGGGCTCGGTTGCCTTTTCAACTGTACTATTTGGGGCTCAGTAAAGACTTTCGAATTAAATAAAACTTAAGAATCCGGGTCTCTACGATTTCTAGAACTAGACAGAATCTTTCAGCACGAAACAGCGATTCCTGCCATCCCCCGTGGGGAGGGGCTTCGGAACTGGTGTCTGCACTCCGCCCCAGCCCACGTTCCAGGGCCTAGCAAACGCCAGACTGACCGGGAAAGACTCTGGCTCCCAAATGCAGCCCAAGGGCAAGGGCCGAAGAACCGCCGACACCTCGGAGTCGCGCTCTAGCCCCGGGGAAACCACAGTCCCAGGCACTCAGGGCCCAGCGGAAGCGACGCGCGTCCTCTCCGCGCGTGCGCAGTAGCGCCACGGCCCAGGGGGCGGTGCCCATCGGAGGGGCGTGACAGTCCTCATTGAGAAAGCGCGTGGATTGGTCCCTGCCCCAGGAGGCGTGGCCTAGGGAAGCGAACCTTTAAGGCCCGGAGCCCTCCCGCAAAGAAATGCCGCATCCAGACCTGCGGGCGGGCGGTAGTCCCCGGGCGGCTCCTCACCCCTGCCCCTTTCCGTCCTCAGCAAAGGCCCCGCTAACAGGAAAGTCGCTCAGCCCCGCAGACACAGCGTCCTCGCCGCGGATCCAGAGCGCCCTGGACAGCTCCGGAAGCTGGGCCCAGAACCACAACGGAAGTCCCGCCTCCCTCCCAGTCCATCTCCGCCCCATCTGTCCAGGTTTTTCCTCCAGTCTCGGACACCCAGCACTGGATTTAGTTCTGCTCCTTTATCACGATCGGAAAGAGCGACAGACTGTTCTGGAGACTCATTTTTTTTCAGGGCGCTGCCACGATGCGAGAGGAAACACCAAGCCCCCTGCCTTTGCTCAGTAAATGTTTCCCATTACGCAGCACCATGGTCGAACCGAATTTTATTGGGTAACTTCTTTGCTGCAACCCCCCACATTCTCGAGGGGTAACTCAGAAGTCATCTCCTAGTTTCCCTGAAACACCCAATCTCTGAGGTCATGCTCTGCTTTGCTGCTTGAATACCGACGCTGCTCTTAGCCATTGCCTCAGGTAGCGTCCCTCTTTTCCTGAAGTAGCTACCCGCCGTGGCCCATTCTGCCTCTCCTCAGAGAGTGCCACCACAGGCCTTAACCTATCACCTCCAGGGAAGCAATATTTTGGGTTACTTAGATCCACCTTCCTCACTGCTCCCACCCAGGTTGGGAGTCTCTACTTGTCTTCTTTAGATCCAAATGAACTACTTGACTGCAGAGATGGTCATCTTATGCATTCTCTATGAAAATGACGAAATGAAAAAAGTTCGGACATAATAGAACACCCTGGTTTACACATACGGAACCTTTGGACAAATCTGCTGTATCCTTGCTAAAACACCAGCCAACATCCCCTGCGCAGTGCTGCAGTCAGCCATAACCCTTTCTGGTCCCTGGACTAGGGACCCTATGCTTTTCCTCCCCACTGGCCTGGAGGTGGCTTTTGTCTTACATTTGTTAAGTCTGTTTCTATGTAAGGGCCCACTTGGTTGAAGGAAAAGAAACCTGTTCCTAGTTTCCCTTTCAGAGCTAGGAGACTGTTTTTGACGAGATTAAAACACCACTGAAGGATTTCAAGTAAGTGGGTATCAAGACATGCATTTTTTCCCTAGTGCTTAGTCTGGCTGCAGTATGGAGAGTGGATAGGAGAGGTGTCAAAATGAGAGTCTAGACAAGAAGGTACTGTAGATTTATAAGAGAGATGCTTAAACTGTGTAGAAAAAAACAAAACAAGACACAAAGAGACCTTTAGGTGATAAAATAGAAATTGGTAATAGATTGTGGGGAAGGGAAGGGAAGGCATCAAGATAATACTAGGTTCCAGGTTTGGGCAATTGGGTCATTCACTATGATGTGGAATAATGAAAGAGAATCCATAGCTTCCTTCTCATCAAAAGACTCAAATGGCTTTGCTGCCAAAGAAGGGATGGGACCTGCCCTAGCTGGTTTGGCTCAGTGGATAGAGAATCTCAAATTCAATTCTGGTCAAGGGCACCTATCATGGTTGTAGGCTCGATCACTGGCCCCTAGTCAAGGTACTTGCTTAAGGCAACCAATTGATGTATCTCACGTAAATATTTCTCTGTCTCTCCCTTCCCTTCCACTCTCTCTTAAAAATCAATGGGAAAATATCCTTGGGAGAGGATTAACAATAACAAAAACAAGGATGGGATCTCAAAAGGAAGGGGCTGATTTGGGAAAGAAAAAAATGGGAGTGGAGATGTAAAGAAAGCAGTATCAGAACTGAAACAAAAATGGTAGGATTCCAAAACTTATCTCGATTATTAATACCCTTAGACATTGCCCAGTCTGTCTACAGCACGTGTCAAACACAAGGCCCGCGGGCCAAATCCGTCCCGCCAGGCCTTGCAATGTGGCCCGCACCGCGCTGTCATCACTGCACTCCACTGCGTTTCCATCACAATGACAGTTTATGACTGTTGAGTAAACCATTCGGCCCACGATTTAGGCTGGATTTTAGATTTTGGCCCCTTCTCTGATTGAGTTCGACACCCCTAGTCTACAGAATAGTTTCACAATATCTGACATATCATGACCAACCAAGAGCTAAGGAAATTTTAGCAAAAATAAATTTCATTTGGCATGACATCAAAATTTTATTATTGGTAATAACTTTGAAACTAAGTCAATGAAAAGGTGATTTAGTCCTAGCTAGTTTGGCTCAGTGGATAGTCTTGCCTGCAGACTGAAAGACCCCAGATTCTATTCCAGCCAAGGGCACATGCCTGGGTTGCAGGTGCGACCCCTAGTAGGGGGCGTGCAAGAGGCAGCCGATCAATAGTTTTCTCATCATTGATGATTCTCTCTCTCCCTTTCTGAAATCAATAAAAAATGTATATTTTTTAAAAAAGCATTAGGGTATACATTTGGTAAATATTTATAGACTAGAGCCTTAGCTGGGTGGCTGGGATAGCATCATCCTGTAAACCAAAGGTTATGGATTCAATCCCGTCGAGGCATGTTGGGGAGGCAACGAATCGATGTCTCTCTCACACTTTCACTACAATTAATAAACATTTCCTAGAGCAAGGGTTAAACAAATTAAAACATTTATAGACTAGAGCCAAGATCCTTCATGACAGGGTCAGAATACATAACACCATAAATTGAACATAAAAGTTGCTCATGAGTCTTCTTGATGTATGTCATCAATTCACTGAGGAAGTTGAACTGGATGTTTGGAGGCCAGAATGATCAGGAATTGAATTGGGATATTTGGAGGCCAGAATGATCCCAGATTGTTAATTCTGAGAATGAGTGAGGAGGATGTGGGCAGGCAAGCAGGGCACTTAAATTACTACCTACTACAATGATATCGATGCTACTAAATCACAACTGCCCTGGGGAAACTAGGGTTAACCTGTGAAAGCTTGCGGACCTCCCCTCAGGCAAATTAAAGTTAGAAATGTGTAAGTGGCTTCCAGAGATGAAATACTTTGATTTTCAGTGCTTCACTTTCCCCAGAACTGCTTTGCTACAGAATACTCTGATCCTGCCCTGCTGTGCCTGCTCCCTGATGGGAGTGTGAACTTCTGCAGTATCTGACATTATGAGTATGGTGTGGTGCAATGTCTTACATGAAAATGGCATCAGGACAGTCTCTTTTATTTTTTAAATTCTGTATGGCTCATAGCTGTTGGAGAAATGGGAGAACCCTCAATTAACTACTTTTTTTTGAATGTGGTCAGTAGCTTACACTCAAATCATGCATCAGCTCTTCGTAAGGTCCAAAGAAATTTACCTTTTAGTGCAGAATATGGTACCCACATGAACCAAGTAATCAACTGTGAATCACTTGTCCTTTTCTTTGGTTCAGCTATAAGCCTGGGGCCCAGAGATAATCCATCTGTAACTCAGGGATGGCCAACAGGCATTCAATACTTGCTTCAGTTTTAGAAGTAAATTAAGTCATACAAAAGTTGCTCATGAGTCTTCTTGATGTCAATTCAATTCACTCAAGAAAAAAAAAATGGCCTGGCTGGTGTTGCTTAGTGGTTGAAACTTGACCTATGAACTGGGAGGTCAAGGCACATGCCCAGTTGCAAGCTAAATCCCCAGTAGGGGGTGTGGAGGAGGCAGCCAATCAATAATTCTCATCATGACATTTGTATCTCTCCTCTCCCTCTCCTTTCCTGAAATCAGTAAAAATATATATTTTTAAAAAGTGGATTGTGAATGTTTTCATTAAAACTGTGCTTAGTGATTTTACAGAAAACATATATAAAAAGTGTTACACACAAAATGAGATTAATTTCATTAGCACCTGATAGGTATACACTAAAGTAAAAAAACACGTACTTGACTTAGAAATTTTACTTTATTTACAAATGTGCTATAAACAAAGATGCAATTCTTCCCCTTTTAAATATTATAACCCATAATTTCTAGAAAAAAAACATTTACATAGTTTTATTCTTTCTGCATAAAACTGTATTATGGGATGAGTTATATACAGAATGGTCTAAGACATCAAAACAAAACTTATCCAGCATGAATGTCCTAATGACAGATGGAAATAAGAATTAAGACTCACAAGCCTTCATGTATTACTCCAAGAAATGGAAACATGGATACTTTTGAGACAGGTAAATGCTTCTTACATACGTTAAGTCTTCTTACATAGATAAGTCTTCTTACATATTATAGTTTATAATTGTGATTGTTCAGGATTGGCTCTTAGAGGCTAATGTTTATGCTGATTTCAAAATATAAGTCACCATTGTAAAAAGGGTCTATACTTTTCTACCAATGAAAATATGTAGATACTAATCTGGTCTCATTATGCAGACCAGTTATTAAAATAAGAAATGCATGAAAATAATTTAAAACAAAAACACAATCGCCACTGACTGATTTACAAAATTGTAATTCTCCCTAAAGTCAGACTGTATTGCTCCTTGATAGTTACTATGAATTTGAATTTTTCAAAGCCAAGACAATATAGACAAAATATTTAACAAGAGGTCAAAATAAAACCATCTCAATTACCTATTTATCACTTTATATGTAGTAATTAGTTTTTAAATCCTTTAAGTTTTATCTAGGAGGATAATCACTCTCTGAGCATAACTAAGTCACAATGAACTTCAAAAGTTAAAAAAAAAAGCATCCCTGAGAAGTGAGAGAAGAAGCTCTAAAAACACAGAAGTGACAGTCCTGCATCCTTTGAACAATCTTAACCATAGCACAAACTTTTATTAACAGTCAGCAATCAAATGTATTCCAATCCTGGATAGTTATACCTCTGATGATCTGATCTTTTTATAATGAAACTGTTAAGTGCAACATTTTTTTTTAAATCAGATAGACTCTGGGTTTTTTGTTTGTATTGTTTTTATGTTTACATTTTTGTCAAGTCCAAGGACAGCTAAGATATGTATATTCCAATAAAGACAAAAGTAATAACTTCCGCTGACATCTCTTCTGAGTCTCCATTTCCTGCTCTGATCTTCACCCAAATAGTAAAAGCAATACAATTACAATTGAGTTTACTATTATCAATGGCACTGCAAAAAAAAAAAAAAAAAAAAAAAAAAGTTTGTTATTAGAAAGAAAACTAAGTCATAGTTACTAGCATCCAGGAAGGTCAGCAATACCTAACAATATGTCATCATACTCATATTACAAATACTCATAACAGGAACATTCAAACATGCACTGGTTCATAAACTCCAAATTAATTTAAAGAGGGCTTGTGTGACAGGGGATAAGGGTCACAGTGATACAAGTGGATTAATATGAAGACATCTGTGGATGGTGCTAGTGTAGCTCTGGGAACACAAAAGCACACTACTCAGGCAGACATAGGCCCATATGGCTACCAGGGATACCGGACATTAGAAATATGTACAAAGATTATTTCATAGTTTCATCACCAAAGTAAGAATGAACTTATCATCCTATTCAAAGTGGTGGTTAAACCAGCTGAAAAAAAGGAGGAAACAGAGAGACCCTAGTTTTAATGGTTTTCAATAAAAAAATTGAGGTTCTATAAAATATTTCCTAAGAAAATAGCAAATGTGGGACTTCTATTTTTCTCTTGAAAGCCTGATGGGACTTTAGATGACTTTACCACTTGGAAGCAACAGAATTTGCAAAAGGCAAGAATATTATTGTCTTTCAACTCTAAGGTAAGATACAAACAGGTTACAACACTGAGCATTCAATTTGTACCAACTGGCTTAGAAATAAGAGGCACAGAAAAAAACCAGTAACTTTTAAGCAATAAAGCCAGGTTAATGAGAAAAAATTTCCTGCTACAAAGGTGGTATGTGATAGATAGTATTCACACCCAGTTAAATCAAACCACAAAATTAAAACGTAAGAGTGTTCTACTCGTTTTTCTTCTTACCTCTCATTACGGTTCTTACAGATCGAATAAGGTTCATTAGCTGAGATTTAATTCCTGGCTCCTCTCCGAATCCACCAATTCCCTGGTCTGTTCCCCAGCCGACTGTACAATATAAAACCGATTAGCAGTGTTAAAATGTATCATACCTTTGCCTTGCTCCTTCATTAGTCATTTTCTAAAAGATTAACTTGAGCCTTTGTTAAAGACATAATATATAAAGTCATATGACTTAAAAACACTACTAAGTGAAATACAGTATTATTTTTTACTTTTGATAAGCAACAAAAACTCAATTCATTTCCACTGTGGTTTTATAAATTATACTATATCTAATAAATTAATCCATGGTAAAGATAAACACTGTAACACCCTGATTGATGTTTTTACTCCTTTGTTAAACTAACAAAGTATTTTTCAAGTCAGAACTGAGAAAGCAGTGTGTCAAGTTGAAAAATTAATTAGATCAATTCAGAATTTTGAAGCCCAACACTATTATCAGTATAACAACACTGTACTAGTAACCAAGATTCACCATCTACATTACATAAGGGAAATTTTAAGCTAAAACTGGTCATAGCTTGGTCCGGCCTTTAGAGCATGCTCTATCATGCCAGCAGGGGCACATTTTTTTTTTTCTTCCCCTTGATCATTTTTCATTTCTCAGATTTGAGATGAGGAATTTAGCTCACTATCCCATTTACTTTCTGTAAATGAGTCTTTCATCTTTTCCTACATCATTTTCCTGATATTATAAATCATTTTTTCTTTCCTTGCTAATTCCTTTTTTATTACCTGAAACATTCTCCTGAAGACTTACATGTCCTATTTCTACAATGTGTCTGTCTTTCTCTTGTCCTCATTTCAGATTCACCTGTCATATTGCATGACTCCAGTTTTTAAAAATCTCAAATGACCTGTTAACCTTAAACTTGACAGAGAACAAGTCTTTATAATTTCATGTTTCTTTTGTATTACTCATAATTAGTACTGGATATAATACTTGTCTGATTTTTACAAAATGTGTGGTTAAAAGAAATAACAGTTGTATTGAGATACAATCATCTACCATCCAGTTCACACATTTCGAGTGCATGATTCAGTGGTTTAAATATGTTCACAGAGTTGTACACACTCAATTTTAGAAAATTTTTATCACCCCCAAAAGAAACCCTGTACCCAATACTTCCCATCCCCTCAGACCTCTAGCACTAAGCAACCACTAATCTGCTTTCTGTTTCTATATAGTTGCTTATCCTGGACATTTCATATAAATGAAATCATGATATGCAGTCTATTATGACTAACTTCTTTCACTTAGCATAATGATCTTAAGGTTCTGCCATGTCTCATACATTAATATTTCATTCCTTTTTACTAACAAATAATATTACATAGTGTGGATACACCACATATTATAGTCATCTATTTATCAGTTGGTAGACATTTGTACTGTTTCCACTTTTTAGCTATTATAAATCATTAGCGGCCCAATGCATGAATTCGCACACGGGTGGGGTCCTGAGGGGGGTGGGAGGATCAGGCGGATGGTGGGACACCCTTGCTGTCCCGGGATCCAGATCCAGCTAGCCAGTGGCGCTGACCCGTCAGTACCTGACCTGTTCTCTGGAGATTAGACCTGCAGGACTACTGAGGGAGTGACTGGTTGCTGCCAGGGTGGTAGGTCAACAGTATGCGTCAGTCAGCTGAGCAGTACTCCCACTGGGGGGAGCACAATAACCTCCAGGTGGCAGCTCTTGCATTGGGCGCCTGCCCCCACATGATCAGTGTGCATCACATTATATTCCCACCAACAATGTATAAATGGTTACAATTTCTCACCAACACCACCTCACCAATACATTACTGTCTTTTTTATTATAGTCCTAATAATTGGTGTGAAGTATATTTTATTAGGGTTTCGATTTGTATTTTTCTCATGATTAATAATGTTAGCCATCAGATAACCTGTCCAAATTTTTAAATTGGATTGTTTATCCTTTATTATTGAGTTGCAATAGTTCTCTATACACTCTGAATAGCAGTCATATATCATATATATGATTTGTAAATATTTTCTCCCATTCTGTAGTTGTCTTTTTATGCTCTTGATGGTGTCCTTAAAAGGCACAAAATTCTTAATTTTGATGAAGCACAATTACGTATTTTTCTTTTGGTTTTTCTACTTTTAGTGTTGTATATCTAGGAAAGCTTGGTCTAATCTAGGGGTGAGGGACCTTTTTCTGCCAAGGGCCATTTGGATATTTATAACATCATTCACGGGCCATTCAAAATTATCAACTTAATTTTGCTGTATTTGGTCAAACATTTAATTAACTCACTCTAATGTAGGGGTGTCGAACTCAATCAGAGAAGGGGCCAAAATCTAAAATCCAGCCTAAATCGCGGGCTGAATGGTTTACTGAACAGTCATAAACTGTCATTGTGATGGAAACGCAGCGGAGTGCAGTGATGACAGCGCGGTGCGGGCCACATTGCAAGGCCTGGCGGGACGGATTTGGCCCGCGGGCCTTGTGTTTGACACATGTGCTCTAATGCATTGGCAGGGCCAGACTAAATGATTCTCCACGTTCCCCACCCCTGGTCTAATCCAAAGTCACAAACTTTTATGCCTATATTTTCTTCTAAGAGTTGTATAGTTTTAGGTTTCACAGCTTATAAGTCTACGGTTTTGAATTAATTTTTGATTTTGGTATGAAGCAGAGGTTCAACTTCATTCTTTTTCCTATGGATATGCAGTTGTTCCAGCACCAGTTGTTGAAAGACTATTCTTTACCCATTGAATTGTTTTGTCTTCCCTGTCAAAAATCAATTGACCATACCATAAGGATTTATTTTTGGACTCTCAAAACTGCTCCATTGGTCTACATGTTGATCCTATGCCAACACCACAATGTTTTGAGAGCTGTGGCTTTGTAGTAAATTTTGAAATCTCAAATTATTAGTCATCTAACTTTACTCTTCTTTTTCAAGATTTTTTTGGGGGAGCTATTCTTGGCCCATTTCTTTTTCCTTAGAATTAACTTGTCAGATTCTAAAAAAAAAAAAAAAAAAAAAAAAAAAAAAAAAAAGCCAACTAGGATTTTGATAAACTTTGCATTATATCTGTAAATCAATATTATTGTTTGGTATCATCTAAGCAACATTAACTTTTCTGATCCATGAGCAGAGGATGTTTTTATTTTAATTACCTTTAAAAATATTTATTCTTTAATTTTATTCAACAATACCTTATAGTTTTCATAGCATGCGATTCACACTTTTGTTAAATTTATTCTTAAGTATTTTATTCTTTTTGAAATTATAAACAAAACTGCTTCATTTTTTTTAAATTCATTGTTCATATATAGAAAAATAATTGATTTTTGTTACTGATCTTGTATCTTTAACCTTTCTAAACTCACTTATTAGTTTTAATAGTTTTAGTTACTTCTTAGAATTTCCTATACAAGACTGTCATTTATAAACAAGAGATAGTTTTACTTCTTTCAACCTCACAATCTGGATATATTTTCTTTTTACTCATCTAATTGCCCTGGCTAGAATCTCCAGTACAATGTTAGAAGTGGCAAGAAAGGGCATCTTTTCTTATTTTTAATTGGGGAAAGCACTCAGTTTTTCTTTTTTCTCTTCTTTTAAAAAAAATTTTAATACATTTTTATTGATTTTGGAAAGGAAGAGAGATAAAACATCAAAGATGACAGGGAATCATTGATTGGCTGCCTGTTGCAAGTCCCCCACTGGATCAAGCTGGCAACCTGGGCATGTACCCTTGACTGGAATTGAACCCAGGACCCTTCAGTCTGCAAGCCGACACTCTATCCACTGAGCCAAACCACTCAGGGCAGCACTCAGTTTATCATCATTATATGTTAACTAGAGGCCTGATGCACAAAGATTCATGCAAGAATGGGCCTTTCTTCCCTTGGCTGCCGGCACCATCTGGGCTCTGGCAGGAGCCACCTTTTCGCTCTAGCCCTGAGCTACCTTTCCACTTCTCACACTTCCCAGAGGCTTGAACGCCTGCGTATGCAAATTAACCCATCATCTTTGGATTGATTTGCATACCACTCCTGATTGGCTGGTGGGCATCACAAAGGTACAGTCAATTTGCATCTTACTCTTTTATTAGTGTAGACTAGAGGCCCGATGCATGAAATTCTTGCAAGGGGCTCAGCTCTCACAGCTGCAGCTCAGTCCAGAAGGTCGTCCCTCTGGACGGTCATATTAACTCTTTCTCATATAGGATGTTACCTGGGGTGTGTGAGGTGTGAAGAGGGTGTTTCCTAGATATTCTTTATCAAATTGAGGAAGTTCCCTTCTATTCCTAGTTTACTAGAATCGATTCAAGGACTGTTTTGGTCACCAATTCCCTCTGTACCTTCTTTCCCTGAGCAATTTCATCTTTACATATGGCTTTATCATCTGTGGCTGAGAAACTCAAAGTTCAATCTACACTGTGGTTCTTGCATTGTTTTATGGATTTAAGTCCAACTCACTACTACTTCACATCCCTGCTCGCTTATCTCACAGATATAATTTCAAACTCAGCATGTCCTAAACTTATTTCTTCACCTTATCCACCACTACCACCCCGATTTTCCTCCAGTACTCTGTAACCCGGTAAAGGCACAACTCTTCACTCGGTTGCTTAAGCCTGAAAACCAAGAGAGATCTTTGACCTTTTCCTTTCTTCCTTATTTCCAATGTTCAAACAATACATTTTGCCTTTCTACCTTTAAAGTATCTCCTGATTTGTAACAGTTTCCTAGGGTTACCATAAGCAGTACACACAGGATGGCTCAACACAAAGGACATTTACTTTCTCAGAGTTCTGAAGTCTAGAAGTCTTAAGATCAAGGAGTTTGTAGAATTGGTTCCTTCTGGAGATCTGAGACATAATCTCCTCCACGACCATCTCCTAGCTTCTCACAGTTAACGGAAACCTCGGCTCTGTTTGGCCTGGAGCTGCCTAACTCCAGTCTCTGCCTCTGTTGTAACGTGGCCTTCCCCTGTGTGTCTGTGTGCCTCCGTATCTCTTTCTCCTTACATGGACACCTCATTGGGTCCACAGCCCATCCTAATCCAGTGTGTCTTCATCTTAATTACACCTCCAGAGTCTCGGGTCACATTCACAGGTACCAAGGGCTAGGACCTTATCTTTTGGAGAAGGGGGCGTGGGGGGAGGGGGAGGCACGCACAATTAAACTCACAACATGATCCCTTCTACTATTCTGTTTGTATAGTGGTGAAAAGATGGACTTTTGAGTCAGATTGCCTATGTTTGAATCCTAGGTCTGCCACTTTCTAGCTGTATGATCTTAGTTTACCTGCTCTCTATCTGTAAAGTGGGGATGAAAACTATCGCATAAAGTTGCTGTCGGGATTACACAATATATGTAAAGCGCGTGATACAGACCTGGGCACACAGTGTTAAGTATCAGTTGTTATTATTATTATGCCCACCCAACTGATAGTGGACCCTCCCTCTCTCGACCCTTCCAACCTGTTCTCCATACTATAGCAAATTACACAAATCTGGTCAAGTCACTGCCCTGCTTAAGACCTTGCTTTCACCTGCCCCTGAGTTTTCTCACCCTGTTTCTCCCAACCCCTCACCTGCACCTCGTTAATGTTTACTCACTTATCAGATTTGTAGTTAAACACACTTCCTCCAAGAAGCTTTCACAGATTCATAGGTTAAAATTTGACTGCGCTTCTCTTCCATAATAGTCTGCATTTTTGTTATTGTGACCTGTTCAGTTTTATTTAGATTAACTTCCACTAGAAGGTTCAGGATAACTGCTGTAACCTCATCAACTCTTACTACGTGGGCCTGACACATAATCTGTGCTCAGTAAATTTATTCTGAAGAAATAAAATAATAATCTTGCTCATGGGTTTGAGTTGCAATGATTCACACAAATGTAACTGGTACACTGTGACACATGGTGCCTCAAGGTGCCTCCTACAGCAAGCAAGCCAGCCTGCGTTGCCCAGGATGGCCAGGGTTGAGGTGGGTGAGGGGTGGTGCTGGACTGTGAGGTCCCAGTTGGCATAATCTGTGTCTTCATTTCTGTATGGTTCCAGTACAGTTCCTGGCACGTCGTAGATGCCCAAAGCTGTGTGCTGAATAAACTTTCTTGGAACGTGGGTGGCTGGATGCCGTGACAATACCATCACTTTCCCTTTCCTCGTAGCCCCAAAGCCCACGAACCCTCACAGCCCTCCACAGTTCATTCACCCAATCACCTGTGCTCCAAATGAGCCACGCCCTTCCCTCTTTCGCTGAAAACTCAAACCCTGGGCTTTCGACCATAAGCGGCCACAGAGAAGTGCATTAAAGGATTAATCGAAAGTAATCGCGGGCCGGGGCGTCCCTGGCTCATCTCAGGATCCCCATTCCCACCCCCAGGACCTGGCACGCAGCGGGTGTCTATGGAACAATCTTCACCCCGCTGGTGAGATGCAAAAGGCTCGGCTCCCCCTCCCCCCGCAAACCCCGCCAGAAAGGGCCCCCACTCAGGCCTCTGCCGTCTCCCATCCCGCCCCAGGCTGTCCCGCCCCAGGCTGTCCCCCGCGCGGCGGTCCCGGGGTCGCGCCCCGGGCAGTGCGCCGCTACCTCCGCCCGGCCCCAAGTCCCACTCACTGTTCTTGAGAAATCGCTCCTCGTGCAGCACCGCGATGGCATTGACGCACAGCAGGGCTGCCTGCAGCAGCGAGTACAGGGTGAAGGCCATGGTGGACGGGAACCACCCCGAAGCCCAGCAGATTCGTCTGCAGCCGCCGCAGGGAACGTGGCGCCGCCGCGGCCGGCGCTCTCCTACGGCGGCCGACGAGGCCCAGAACGCCCTCTCCGAGAAGCCCCGCCCCCGACTGGCTGAGTCCCGCCCCCACGCCTGCGTCAGCACGGCCGGCTGCTGGGCTGTCCAGACCCGTGCCGTCTAATGCCGGGGCCACGTGTGACTGTGGAAATCTTGAAATGGGCTGGTGCAAATGTGTGGGGCTGTAAGTGTAAAATATACATCGGATTTCAAAGATTTGGGACGAAGACAAGAACGTAAAAATCTTTGAATAATTTAAAAATGTTGATTACATGTGAACTATGTTGAATATATTAGGTAACTAAGTTAAACATTTACGTTATTTACACTTTTTTAAAAAATGTGGCTGTGTGGATATTGAGAATGACATGTGAGCTTGAATTATATTTCTATTGCGTAGTGCTGCATTAGATGCTGCCAAGAGCTATATGTGATGCTAAAATACCTAGTTTACAGATGAAGAAATGGAGGCTTTGGCAAATAATTTTTTTTTTATGAAAATAAAATAACACGTCTTAAAATTACTCAGTGAGAAGCATTCTGTTTGATCAAACTCTAGTCAGGCTGCTCTGAGCCCTCTACTAGGCCTCAACCTTAGTGTATAAAAAGTACAGATTCTCAACACATGATTTCATCCAATCGCTTACCCCACATTAAAAAACTTAAAAAAAAAAAAAAGCCAAAAACATTAACATAGTTTATAACAGCTCAAGACCTTATGCCTAGGATGACCCCTTAACATGCTTGCCTGGGGGTGTTTAAGTCTGCCAAAAAAATTCCCTTTGTCTTAGCCAACAGCTGCAAATAGGCCACTGGCCCATTCTGCATTACAGCACTTACCTAAAGGGCTTACAATTGTGAATCCTTCCTGTGTCCTTTTGATATGTATAAGAACCTCCCACAATTCAAGAGTCTTTTTCTTAAGAACCGGAAGACCATACTTTACGATGTAAACTTCAGGAAGGATGGGGCCTCTGTCTCTCAGTCTCTGTGGAAAGGCAAGATCCTAACTGATTGATAATTGCCAGCTCATAGACACAACTTGCCTAAGCAACCTTTACACAGACCACACTTTGTATTTTTCACATTCTTGATTTTAAGGAGCACCTGTTCTCTTCCCTTTCAACTCCCTCATTCTCCATTTAAAATGCCCAGTCACTTCTGTACAGTTTGAAGTTGAGTTTAGTTCACACTTGACCCTTTTCCCTTTTGCAATAGTATATACTAGAAGCCATATTATTATGATCTCTGAACGCATAATAATCTGGCCACTTCTAACTTCAACACATATTCAAATCTGCCCAGTTCTCATCTTTTCCACCACTAAAGCCCTGGACCATAGATTAATACAATTCTTCCTAGCAGGTCTCTGTGGTTCCACCTTGGTCCCTCTACAATTTATTCTCCCCAGAGCAGCCCATGTACTTCTTTTAAATTCAAGTAACAAAAAGTATTTGTTAAGAGAACTGGGTCATTTACCTTATAGAACTTCCCACATTCTCCGATGTTGCTAATTGCATCCTCATGGTCTTTCTTGGCTGACATAAATGCTTATGCACAATCTGGGAATCACCTGTATAGAGGGAAAACACTAGCTGATTGAAGGAAATGGTCACTATTTAAACTGGCTAAGACCTTTCACTAACTCAATGGAAAATATCAGGTCTGTGGTAAAGAAAAACTTTTTCACAAGTTAGATCTTAGAATAATCTTTCAATAAATGTGCTGTCTGCTCTTTCCACTCACATTTTTAAATTTCAGCATTTTTATTCCCACATTCATTAAAAGGAGTTTATTAAGGTAAGGATTTTGCATGTTACTTATTAAAAATTTAGACTCACCTTGAAGAATGATAAAAATGGATGATTGGTTTTAACCATTTTTATCCTAATATATATTAATAGATATATTTATCTTATTGTCTATGTCTGAGATATGAATCAATGATGACTGATGTATGTTTGCTTTTAATCCTGGCCATTTAAAATGGCAACTTTGAGCCTAAATGGGTTTATGGCAGCAGAATTCACCCAAATGGGTTCAATTTGAGATAAGTATCGGACTAAAATAGGAAAATCCCACAAGAAGAGCCTCATTCATGTTTATGAATTCATACAAGCTATTCCTGGTATGAAACTCAAATGAAACCATTTGCAAGCTAAAAGCTTGTGCATTATGAAGTGATTCTGGAAATAGGGCTATTGGATATGGAAAGTTTCTTTAAAAAATAAAAATGAGTCACTGTATCTATTTTTAAATGGATTAATCGTGAATGGCTACATATAGCTGGCTGGCTGCCTGCCCACCCTAAATACCACCTGAATAAATAAAAGCAGAATGAAAACAAAACAAAACAAACAAACAAAAAACCTAGAGAAACCACTTATTCAAATGCATATCGTTTCTTTGCTCATGCATTCATTTATTCATTCTTTTACTCAAGGATAATTTATTGAACTTCTAAGAAGTGCCTTAACATTGTGCATGGGGACAGGTAGGGTGCAGTAGGTTAAACGCAAATAATAATTCAACATACTCCTGCCCTTATGAAAATTATTAAGTAGTAAGAAGGATGCAAGGTGTTACAAAGGAGTAAATGTTCAGTGATTAAAAGAAAGGGAAAGAATGAACAAAAGATAGTTTAGAATAGGGTCTCCCAAATTTGGCTAATCATCACAATCTCCTGGTGAGAAGGCAGAAATAGAATATTGCGGACCAGCTATAATTGCAATAAATTTTAATCATGCTCTGTTAACTATGATTGTTTTGTTCTGATTAGAGAAGGCATATTCTAACCTGGCTGGAAGTTGCATGTAGGACCTGGGATCTTACCTGGAAATTCAGCCCACCCTCCCCATCAGGGAGCCACCTATTATCATGGAAAGATGAACAACCTTGTTGTAGAAAACAGAGCCACCAGCCCTTTGAAAACTCCCAGCCTTTGCATACACCATACCTGAAATCTCCAGCCGGCATTACCTGTAAACTGCCCATGTGGCATACTCTTTTGCCTACTTCCCCATGAATCTTTGTCCTTCTCCCCAATATAAGCAGCTGGCTTATGGTGGGGGGCAGAGCAGATTTTTGTGGATGACCTGCTGCTCTCCCATACTACCAGCAGAATTGGAATAAATGCTCATATATGTTTCAACCCCGTCTCTGTTTAATTGGCTCAAGGAGCGACAGGCAGCCGCAGACCCAATGATTGTCCGATTTCACTGGGAGCTTTTAATACATATACTTTTCTTTTGGTTCAAGATGGTATATCAAGTACATGTGTTTCTCTTTACCACATCCTGAAACTCCATTAAATTGTAAAGAAATAAAAAAAGGAAATAGCCGAAACCGGTTTGGTTCAGCTATAGAGCGTTGGTTTGCGGACTGAAAGGTTCCAGGTTCGATTCCAATCAAGGGCATGTACGTGGGTTGCGGGCACATTCTCGGTAGAGGCAGCTGGTTGATGTTTCTTTCTCATTGATGTTTCTAGCTCTTATCTCTCTCCCTTCCGCTCTGTAAAAAATCAATAAAATATATATATATTTTTAAAAGGAAATGCTTTTCTAATAATAAAGATAGAGGAACATAGACATTTCAATAATCCCTGGGAGAAAAAAAGGTAAGAAATAAAAATTAAAAAATGGAAGGAAGCATATGGATGGATGGTACTCAGGGGTAAAGCTGTAGCCCAGATTAACCATGAAGAGGTCACATTGAAGGTGAGATTTTTCACTATCCTGAGAAGTTTCACAAAAGCTCCTGAGTTAGAGTTAGAGGTATAACAGAGATCCAGAAGGAGAAGCTGAGCTGAAAAGAGGAGGATGGATTGGTCATTTGTATATGAAATAGTCAGCCTTCACAGCCCTGGCACCCAAAGTGCTTGGGCAAGACAGCCAACAGTCTGCATCTGCCCCTGGGCAAGACTGAAAAGATCTTGCTCTTGGGAAATTGCACTCTCTCTGAGGAGCACTAAGGCTCCCACCATGCATAGTGCTGCTCTACTCCGTAGGGCTGCTCTTATTCTGGCATCTGGCAGGCTGATAGCTTGACTACAGATTCTCTGCTAGTTGCACCTACAGCTAAGCTGCTGATTTCATCCTTTTCCAAGTACAGAGAGCTTCCAGTTGGATATTTCTCCCCACCCCATTAAATAAATATCCACTCAAGATATTGTTATTAAATATCAACAGGGAATAGAATGCATAATGAAAACCAGCAACACAAAAAGGAAGGACTAAAATGAAAAATCGGTAAAACAACTCAGAAGAAGACAGATAATTCAGGGGAAAAGGCTACTTAATGATAATAAAAGTGATTTGGGAGGCACTTAAGCAGAGAGGTTTTCCCCACCACAAAACATTTCTATGTAAGAGGAACAATTAGTGAAAAAGAATTCTTAAAATTAAAACCTAACAGCCCTTTAAAAACATTCATTGGAAGATAAAATTAAGGGAATATTCAAGAATATAGAAAAAGCATAGAGACAGGAAATATGAGACAAAAAGGAAATATAGGAAAAATGGGAGTTTCATAAGGAGAGAAGAAAATGAAAAAATTTTCAGAGATGAAAAGTTTATGAATATTCTAGCTGAAAATTCTTACTAGGTTCTGAGTAAATTACTTGGTTAAAAACAAACAAACAAAAAAACAGAAACCCCAGTTACCTGAACCCATCATCATGAAATTCTAAAAAGTATTAAATCTTAAATTTCTAATCATATGGAAGATTTTAAAAGCTTCAAGGGAGAAAAAATGCTATCTACAAAAAAATATGTAACTGGCACTAAATGTACTAGTAAAAGACAATGGTGTATTGCTTTTAAGGTTTTAAAAGAAAATAACTTTGGATCTTAAAATTCTACAGCAAATCAAACTATTAATGGTGAGGATAAAATAAATGTTTTTTAAAATGTGCAAACACTCAGTTTAGCCTAGTCAACCAACAAATATTTATTGATTACCTGTTTTGGCATTATTTTAGGCAATAGAAATAGAACAATAAACATGACAGAAGAAGGAAGAAAAGAAGGGAAGGAGGGAAAGAGGGAGAGAGAAAAGGAAGGAAGGAAGGAAGGAAGGAAGGAAGGAAGGAAAGAAAAGGTACCTTTTTACTTCAATAAGAAACAAGAAATATAATCAGGACACAACAAAATAAAATGAAGAACAAACCTATGACCCAATAAAAAGTCAAGATAAATATTGAAGCATAGTAACCTCCATCTTGTGTAAAAACTGCTGTTTGAAAATTTAACCCTGCTATTTTGGCTTCTGTAAATGCTTGCTTGAATAATAGAGAAAATAAACTCAACTATCTGACCTTGCAAGCATCTCTGCTGCAGTCCTTGGCTACTCCCATGTTCTAATTATTATATCTGAAATATAGTATGCTCAAGTTACAAGCTCAGGTTACAAGCAAAGCCCGCAAAAAGGTCCAGAGGTCTCATTTCAAATTTGAGAAATAAAGGTCTAGGAAAGTATAAAAAGGGAAAACTTCCTACATGTTTTTGCTCAGAATTTGAGAAGCAATATTCCTCTGAGCCTGCTAGTGTAATAAAAGACTCCAAATTAATTGGCTCACTAAGGCTTCTTCTGTTAAGCTTGCTGATTTACAATATAACACTATGACCATCTAAGAAGACAGAAGCTTGGTTCCAAGGAACAAATAAGTCTATGAAGAATTAAGAAAAGGGAATTGGCAGAGACAGGGCAGAGAAAGGGGGAAGCAGCTTAAGGAGAAGGCAAAGTTCAAGAACTACCATGGCAGGTTCATTTATTCATAAATCCAGTGACACTGTACAAACAACCACCAGAGTCATTTACTGGTGTTAGTGGAGTTAACCTACTTTGCATCTGAAGCAAAGCTGCCTAACATATGGAAGCTGTAAAGACAAGAAGTATCTGTGTGTATAAGCAGAGGACAGACAGATACTCTGAACTGGAAGAGTAGGGGTAAAGGGGAATGCTAATCATGAGTAAAGTGTGTGGCTCAGGAAGATTAGCATGGTTGGCCATATTTCTGTATGTTGAGCCTTCGCCAAGTTCTGATAGTTCTCTGCAAAACTGTACACAGTGAAGAGCATTTAAGAAATCCAAGTCATCTGCATTAGAAAACACTTACAGAGCAGCTGCATTTGTTCAGCCAAAAGCAGTGCCATGTAGGACTGGGACTATTTTTTTTTTTTTTCCCCTAAAGGAGTTTACAGTCTCACAGGACACACATAAGATAGAGAGAACAGTAAGAAACCCAAGGCAGCACATAAGAAGGGCCAAATGGCTGGGGCAGAAAATCAAGTGCCCTTGTATTGTATATAGTGGGGAGAAGATCTGAGGTTTTGGAAAGCCAGGGCCTGGGATGAACTTGAACTGCTGAATTGCGAGGGTTGGACAGATGGTGGCCAACAAAGGGAAAGGGTCCTACTGTCAAATGGCAAATAAAGATTGGTCCAAATTATATAGGGCCTTGGGCAACAGGTAAGGATTTGGAATTTATTTTGTAGACCATAGGTAGCATCAAATGTTTTCAAGATGAAAATGGTGGTACAAAACCTTATACTATATTTATTTCTCTAATATTAGTTTTTAAGCCTTCACATATGTGAGAATACTATCTCAATTCAGTTTGATTCTGGAGTAGCTACAAGGGTCAATTAGCTTTGGCTTATTGAGAGTTAAGGATAAAAAGTTCTGTTCTGGAAGATGGAACACCCATCTGTTGTTGCCAATATTTTTCTTTCCTTATTGCTTAAGGTTAAAGGAAGGAAACCTCTTAGGAGTTCTGAGAATTAACTAGTAGCTCCCAAGGGACTTTCTTATGTCTCTTGTTATTTATGTAGCTTATTAAAGAAAAGATTGCTCTTTATAAACATTACCTTATTAATCTTTGTCGAATCAACCTCATACATTCAGGAAAGATGAGGGGTGGGTGAGTAGGGAAACCAAAGTGTGTTAGGATGTGTGCCTATAGACGTTAGAAAGGATTTGGGGCTGTGAGGGCTCTGAAAACCTGTTATATTATGGAAGTATTGTATATGCCTGATGCATAAAGATTTGTGAAAGAATGGGTTTTCCTTCCCCTGGCTACCAGCACCTCCTTTGCTCTGGCCAGAGCCGCCTTTCCACCTTCCCATGCTGCTCAGAGGCCCAGAGTGGCTAGGGTGGTGTGGAATGCCTGTATTGTCACCACCTGCCATCTTTGATGGGATAATTTGCATACTCACTCCTGATAGGCTGGTGGGTGTCACAAAGGTACAGTCAATTAGCATGTTACTCTTCTATTAGGTAGATAGCTTTCCTTTTTTTAAGTAATAGGGACACTGCATGTTTTTCTTTCACCATACTTTTCCTTGAGCAGGAAGCAAAAAAAACATTATATCTTTAGATATAGACATAAATAAGTGTAGAACTCTAATAAAGCAACACAGATAGGAGGTTAAGCATTTGTTACTTCAGGCAATGGGGCTGGACTGAAGAATATACACGGCAATAATGAAAACAGGACTCTTGTCCATGCAGTGAGCAGCGGAGCTCAGTGGGTAAAAGCAGAGGTGTTTGAATTCACAATGGCCAAAGGTTCAAATTCCCAATTTTCCACTAGGAGCTGAGTGAATTAACTCCTTCAAGTTTCAACTAAATAGTTAAACAGTTCCTGCCTCATAGGGTTGTTAAAATATATAATGCATTAAGACACTTAGCACAATCTTTGGCTTATTGTAATCACTCAGTGGAAGTTGGCTGCCGTTATTATTATTGGCTGCCAAGTAATTGGATGATGGTGCCATATAAATAGAGGATGAGAAAGCAACTGCATATAAAATCACAGCTACACCAATAATGGCTTATTACTGAACTCAAACAGTATTTAACCATGTTTTAAAAGCACACAATTTGGGGGAAATGTTGATTCTTTAAAAAGTCAATCTCTAGAGGGTCATAAAAGTTATTTTAATCACTGCAACTAATTACAAGGAAATATAAATCAATAAACTTTGCTAAATGGTCTAAAATATAATAAAGAAAACCATCCTTAACAATTATCCAGGAAGCTACTGTCTTTAATAGTGAGATGATGTAAGTGTTGGATGAGGAGAATGAGTTTTATTATTTGAAAACTCCAGAAGTTAACAATGCTTTCAGGGAAATTCTGAATTTAGTTCAGAGTTGTGGCTTTTCACAGTAATTATTTACTTTATGAACTTGAGTTTATTACTTCTCAATTATGTGTGTTCTAAACATGAGATGGAAATAAGTGGCCATTTGCAGAAAGGTATTCTCTTCTCTTAGTGTTTTTCCGGACCTTTCTGATTTCAAAATCAGCCCTCTCTCCATCCCTACTCCCAAGGCTGCTACACTGTTTCAGAGCCTCGGGCAAGATTTAGAAAGCCTTAGATCTCTTCTCCCAGCCCTGTGTGGTGTTTACTGGCCAAAGTCTCGGGGGTCCCAGAGCTATCACCTGATCTCTCAAGCTTACCTTGCTGCCCCCTCTGACTATGGCAGCCAATGCCCACATGGGTTCCTAAGCAATGCTGCTCTCACCTCGGCCCATTGAAACTCTACTTAGTGGCCATACTATTATGATATCTGAATGCATAATAATCTGGCCACTCAGTATATATCCTATATATTAAAAGGCTAATATGCAAATTGTCCCCTCTACCAGGAGTTTGACCAGCAGGCAGGCCAGTCAACTGCCCATGTCCCCTGTCCCCTCCCTCTGGCCAGGCTGGCCAGACCCCCACCCATGCACAAATTCATGCACTGGGCCTCTAATACACACACACACACACACACACACACACACACACACACACACACTGAGTGGCCAGATTATTATTCATTCAGAGATCATAATAATCTGCTCACTCAGTGTAAATGAAACATCAACGTTCTTTGAGAGAGCATTTAAAGTGATAACAGTGAAATGATCTTCTCTTGAGATTGGCTCAAATAAAATAAATGAAATCCATTTACTCATTCAACAAAATATGCTATTTATTTATTTATTTATTTATTTTTTTGCCAGGGATTGTGCTCAGTGCTTAGGGCATGATACAGTGAGATGAAACAACATAAGGTACCCACATAAGGTTTTTAGTGTGCACCTTTCCACAAATGGAAGTGTATAATTATAAATTGTGGGGGATTATCTATGGGGCACCTTGTAACATGGTCAGATTTGAACTTTGTAGACAGAAAGGATTTACCCCTTCCCCCTTGCTTCTCTCTCTCTTTGTTAATCCTCACCCAAGGATATTTTTTCTTTCTTTTTTTTTTCTTTCTTTTTCTTAAAGAGAGTGGAAGGGAGAGGGAGAGACAGAGAGGAACATCGATGTGAGAGAGACACATTGATTGGTTGCCTCCTACAATCAAGATATGTGCCTTTGACCGGGAACAAACCCAGGATTCTTTAGTCCATGGCTAGGGCAAGAAGCACTTCATTGGACCTGGAGTCAGCTGAAAGTGTCCTATTCAATGACAGTATGTCTGCTTAGCAAGCAGATGGTGTTCCTCTTCTCCGGTCTTCCTCCCTGCTGACCAAGGCTACTGGTATCTTAACTCTTGGCCTTACATGAAAGAGGTCCTATCTGCTTGACCATAGCCACTGTACTAGGAGAGTTCTCCCTCCATCCCTGTAAACCTGAGGCTACATTCATTGCTCAATCCAACGAAACTGGGATGTAATGTCTCACTCTCCTTGCCTATGGCAAGGAGATAAGCAATTACTCAAGGCATTCTGAGGATCAAGAGCATTAGTCTGAAATGTCTGATCTGTTCCTATAGGAAATGCTTTATTGGTTAGGGTAGGCTTTCTGCTTTGATTTGCTAGGGCCTTTCTGATCTTATTTGGAATGAAAATGGAGAATTTTGTTTGCATTGCTTGTATTCTTCATTAGCTAATAGCTGGGTTGACCTTGAAATTTTGACATGACAAAATAGTCAAAGAAAAGAGCACAGCATTTTTCTGCTGTCATTTTGTGCAACCAAGAATTATTTGTCCTTCTGAAGAGTGGCTTTATTTTTAGCCCCATGCAGTGCTTGAGATGGATGTCCTGTCTGTTTCCACAAAGCAGCTCAGATGACCCACTCACATTCAGTTTTAGGGATAAATTCTTTTGTTCCAACTTAGAAGCATCGAGTTTTGCTAAAATAGAGAAGGTATATTCACTCTCGTTAATGAGAAAATACGTATATGGGTAAGTGATGTTTCCATATCACATTTTGGATCTCCTTGACTCTTTTTTATCTGACTCTTTTGGGTTTTGGTGTATAATTTCATAGTTTCACAGAGGACTGTGCTTTAAGGAATAGACTCAGTCTGATAAGACATCTCAAATGATGGGGAAACTCTAAGGCTGTAAGAATAAGGACAATAGGAGTCTCCTAGCACTCAGGGACAGATGTACAGCTGGTCTCCAATGGAGCCTGGAATGTAGATGGAGAATTGGAAAGAACCAATGTGATTTTAGGATTCTTGGTAGCAGAGGCCAATGGTCCTACATACTTGACCATTAACTCAGTTCAGAGCTATGCCATGGTAACTCCAGGCTCCCAGACATATTTGCAAAGTTATCTAATTCTCATTTCCCTTTTGCTACAAGATCATTTGCTGATTTTGGCACTATAGACTCTGAGCCATTTAAAGTTGCAATTGGAAAGGGAAAAAAAGACATTTCAGGTTTGTTTACCTTGCCAGTTGGGAAGCTGCAGGGCAAAGACCTTAAATTCATCTGCAGATCTCTTAGCTCTCCCCAGAAATCTCTAGCCAAGCTGCTGCTTTTGCTCTAAGAAGCGACCTGGTCCCTGAGTTTGCATTGGGTTCTTCAGAAACATGAGCCTTGCTGTTCCCTGGTGGCTTGTCATGGAGCCAGGTTTGTGTCCTCCCAGATAATTTTCTGCCACGTTTGGTATAATATTATTGGCTTCAATTACAAAGCTAAAGACATTGGCGTCCAACTCTCTATAAAATTTAAAGTGTACACAGGAGAAAATGCTCCATCAACATGGCTGTCCAGTTCCTCTCCCCCTCCCAAACCGCCCAAGCACAGCTGCCAGTCTTAGAAATGTGTGACATGTCTGAACCGCTATGTGAGCCCCCTATCTAGATCCAGGCCCCTCCTGGAAGAACCCTCCAAAGAGAACATCCTGCCCTCCATGGTCAGTATCAGATTATTTTTTGCTAGTCATTGCTCAGAACCCATCTTCAGATTCCAGGACTTGGTTTACATGCCTTCTCTGATCCAGCTTCCCATTCTTCATAGGCTAAGCTGAAAATCACCATGAGTATCCCTCCTTTGATGTTCTAATGTGGCAGTTAAGGATAAAAAAAAAATATCTCCAAGATAAATTGTGAAGTTTTTCAGGATAATTCATGATAATGAAGTTGGTGGAGGGAAGTATCAAATATCACAGTGAAGCAATTTAAACCTCTTTGGGAATCTGTCCAGGGATGCCATTGGTGAGATGCCTCTTTGTTTAGGATGGTCCTTGGCAACCTCAGTGTAGAAGGTCATCCACAGTAGACTCTGTGCAGCCCAGAACCACCTGAACAATCATGGCCACAAAGGAGTCATCATCTGGGCACTTCTATTTCTCTGAAAGGTAGGATTTTGGGCATAAATTGATCTCATGGACTTTGACTCAACATCACAATAAGGAGGAAGGCACAATATGAACTCCATGGCCAACATCTGGGAATAACTAGCAGGAGATTAGAACATTCCTTTACCCAGATCAGGGTCCTAAATGTGATGGAAAGGCCCCAGCTGCAAACAATGGCCAAAGGCTAATCTAGATTTTAATAATCATTTTGGAAGGAATTCTGTTTTCAAAAATAATTTATTCAAATATTTTATGCCAAAATAATTCTAAAAGGATTAGTTTCTATTAGTTGACCCCAAGCAAACATGCATTTGACTACATGAACACAACTATTATTTCATAGTGTTTTTTTTATTATAGACTTTTTATCCACATGAATGTTAAAGAAACTACAACAGAGTTAAATACCATTTTTGATAACATGATTATATTCTTAATTACACTCAATATTAAACTGTAAAATATCTCCAGAGGAATACAATCTTCATTCATACAGCAGGCAAAGTACCAGAGAGGAAGGGGCCACGTGAAAGTCTGTCCAGTTTGCTATGAAAAGCAGTTTACACGGCTAATGCCATCCACGCTGTCGAAACGTGATCCCCACTCCAAGGACAGGTTTTGTGTTTTCTTTCCACAAAGAATCACTTCTTCAAAAGTTACAGACAGTTTTTAGAGCTGCCCTCTCCACGTGTGCAACACTGAGCTCACTTGGGACCGTCCATGAATTTCCCACCCTGGCTGGCTAACAGCACTCCCAGCGCTTGGGGTTCAGTTGGCTTTTAAAAACACAAAGACTCAAACTTTGGTTCCACAAAAAGATGTGACAAGCATTGACAGTTCTGGTTGGCTTCCCCTCCCCCCACTAACGAATGGCCACCACAGTCTATTTTACATGGCTGTCCATGAGGCTTTGAGGTCACTTGTCCTTGGGTTCTCCTGAACCTGACTTTCTATTTGATTCCCAAGCCCTTTCGATCGCAGTCTACGTGGGTCGGAAGTGCTCAGTGGCAGGCTGTATCTTACAAAAGAACAAGAGTAAGTGGTTCTGTGCACCTGGGATAAAACAAAAAGCATGGAATGACAACTTCAGCATGGTACAATCAGATTATATAAAACATTTAAAGTAATATTTAGTATATCCTCAAGAGAAGACATTTTTAGTACAGTTTGGACAAAAACTGTTAAACAGAGACCATGAAATCATCTTCTTTTTTATGTTTCCTTGCATCTCCATTAACATTGAGCCAAACTAGAATTACCAAATCACAGTGTGATGGTTCGAGATGTCTTCTCTACATAAAGCTATTGTGTTGGATTCTAGAAGCTCCCCTTTGTCATTGGGCAAACATTAAGACAGCCTGTGGTGAAAGTGACAGACAATGTCATGCGCCAGGGCTCTGTGGGCCTTGGCTGGATGGCCCACATTACATTTACATCTATTTTTCCTGTCCTGGATGTTAGGGCAACTGTACAAGTATCTCTGACAGTTGTGTGATTCAGCATCAGTGAAACCACTGGATTGGTTATGAACTGGATTTTAGTAACTAATATTAGAAAATGTGAATTAGGCCACAATTTCAGGCTAAAAATCAGGAGAGCAGGTGAAGTGTGGGCTTCAGAGCAAGGCAGCCTGGCTCAAATCCTGCCACTTGCAAGGAATGGGACCACAGACAGCTTACTCTTCTTTCTGCATCTCAGTTTTCTTAGCTGTGGGATGGAGAAAGTAGTAGCACTTCTCTCAGTGGGTTGTTTTGAAGGTTAAATAGGATAATTGACAACATGCTTTGAACAGTGGGAGCACACTGGCCTTATCCGTGGAGACTCTTAAAAAAGCTTGGTCCTATTATGTCTGACTACAGATGAGAGAAATGAATATACCATTCCACCCCCTCACCCCCGGCCCCATCTTCGATTTCTACAAAAAGAAGATACAGTAAGTTCAATTGCAATCCTGCAACATCCTTTTAAGACCTTTCCTTTGTTGTGATTTTTGTAATAATTATTTGAGAAGTAAAATAAAATAACAAGAGTTGACCAAAGAGGTAGATATTGTTAGCTTAGGGGGAAAAAAATCCTACTTTCAAACTCTCCTGAAGGATGCAAAGTAGTAATTAGTGATGGAGACAATGCAGACATGAGGCAAGTGTAGGTGGGTCATGCCCTTGAATGTTGTACATGATCTTGAGCAGGAAATGAGAGAGAATGTGACAGGAGATTTGCATGCAAGAGTCACAATTTTAGAACTAGCAAAGATGTGGATCGGGTTTGGCTACCACCTTTTATAGATGAATGTGAGATGCAAAGAGACCAAATGATATTACTCAAGATAACACTGGGAGGTAGTATCAGATTTAGAAGCTAGAATTTCTCAAAACTGGCCCAATGATTTAGTAAGACAGAGAAGTGGCTTTAGAGTCACTTCTGACCTGGATTCAACCCTGGCTTTTTTACTTATAGCTACATTACCTCACTGAGTGAGCCTCAGTGTTCTCATGCATGAAATAGGGATATTAATAGGATCTATTTTATGGAGTTCCAAGGACCAAAAAAAAAAACACGATGGTGTGGCAAAGAATCTGTCTGTTATCTGGCATAATTAGTGCTCAATAAATGGTAATTATTATTATTTCTAGCTTGGTCAATGAGTTTCTGTGTGACTATGAATGAGCACTTTCCACTTATATCAAATGATTGACTTCTCTGTGAAATATTGTACATGGCTATTTCAACCAGGTACAGAGATGACATTTGCATAACCCTAAATGCTGCTTGGAAGAAAAATAAAGTAGAGTAATAATTAAATTAGTGTTGACGTGGCATTTTTATTTGGGGTGGTTTTACATAGATTACACTGGGGCATCTGTGCAGGACAGAAACAACCAAGGTAAGAAAGACTGCCAGGAATAATTCTGGCATTAAAAGCAATCCCAGATGAAAGAATATTACACACAAAATTTTGAAATATTTTTCAAATCGTTTCCATTGTACTCGTGAGCTCACAATGAAACATATGCAGAGCAATAGAATGTCTAATCTAGTAGGGCTTGTTTTAGGAGGTAGTCTGAAGATAAACAAAATAAACTGCACTTTACACAGTGGTAACTAAACAAATAGAATTCATTGCTCCAAAGAGGACTATACCTTGGTTGAAGAAAGGCTTAGATAAATCCACGAGTAATGGATCTTTAAGGAGTTATCAAGGGAAAGGTAAGAGTATTCAGGGTATATACCTAAATTTTGAGATTGGCATTGTTAAGAACAACAATTTGGCTTTTTAAATGGGATTACACAGTAAGTAATCAGGGTGGACTCAACATGGAATTTCTCATGTCCTAATGTAGTGCAAAAAAAAAGATTTGTAGAGCAGTGATATGTGGCAGTACTTGCTCAGCTTATTAAGTGGATTGCCTGTGGTTTTGAAAAGCTTCCTCCACTTAATAGTCATATTGGAATCCACTGGGTGGCAAGAACACAGCACACTACCTTAAGGGTCACTCTTGCATAAGACATTAATGCATCAGCCCCTAATTTGGAAACCTGCGGTCACTCAGCAAGACAGAATTTGTCTCTTTCCCTCAGTGTAATGATTTTTATTTTGTAATCTCTCTTGGGGTAATTCCTTGCAGGCTTGGCATGTTGAGAATCAAATACTGCCTCTAACAATATGGTCGTGATTCTCTGCTTGGCTGATTTAGCTCAGCATTTAAGTAACCACTAATCTTCTGAAAGCACCAGGGTCTACTTAGAGAAATCCCTGTTGTCTGCAAGGATGGAAACAAAATCAGCATGGAGGAAGCATTAGTTACTAAACACAAATCAATCTTTTTTTCCACCTAGCTGGATGCTTTGTCACCCTCAGAGGCGTGGTTTCTGGGCAGTGAATCTTCATTTTATAGGTGTAAGAGCAGCTCAGGTCTGACAAGCAAGGAAGATGAGTTGGGGAAGTGGAAGGAGTAAAAAGAGAGTTTATTGAAGTTCCCAAGTATAAATCAAACTACATTCTAATGGATGAATCTCACAAACATGGAGTAAAGGAAGCCAGACGCATGTATTGTATAACTTGCATGACTTGTAGACTTGACTGAATTTGTTCTACTTCCATAAAAGGCTACTAACAAAAACATCCTAATATATTCTCTTTGATTTGAAAGACAATTACTTTGACACTTTGGGTTTATCAGCATTCATTTGGATGATTCATGCCTTGTTTTCCTTGATATTCTGGGTTAAGATTTACTGGTGTTTGAATGTTCTAAAATTACTCATTTCACACTGCTGTTGCAAACCTGTGTACTGTAATGCAAAATTTCCCAAAGTCAACTTCAGATTTAAGAAAAATATTTGAATCTAAAGAACGCAGTCAAACTTACAGGACCATTAGTGTATGACTTCATGGAGATGAAAACAAAATAATTATTTGGCCATCTCTGTTGCAGAAATATCTGCTCACAGAAGACAGGAAATGTCTTAAAGACATTAGAAGAAAGTAGGCACTGGAACTAAAGTCAGGAGTCCTGGCTTTGCAACAAAGACCTAAAACATCACATCTCTTACCTGTACCTCAGTTCCACGTGGGTAAAATGAAGAGAAAGTACAAGAGTGAGAGTATGTCTTGGAAAGAGTTTTGAGCTCCAAATGAAATGTGACATAATTAAGATAAATATTAAAGATTACCACAAATATAAGTGATGGCAAAAAGTGGGACTGTCATTTGCCCATAGTAGAGGATGCTTTTGATATGCATGAAAGAAAGAAAGTTATGATCCTGTATTGTACAATCAGAATTATTTTTGCCAATAAGTTCCATTGAGTTGAAAATATGCTTCAGAGGGAAGAAGTGGGAAGAACCATTCTGATGGAATGGCCAAAGTGACAAATGATCACAATCCTAGTTGGCCATGAACATTTACAAAAGCTACCTCTGACATTTGAGGTACTCTATCATATTGTTACCTACTTTTCTGATTTAGCAATTCCAATTGTTAAGTCATCCCAACATATTGTTACAGGAAAAACAAAATCCTAGTTTTTGCATCCCTTCAATTCTAATAACTATACTTCAAAAACTTGCTTTTGAAATGTTTAGTTATATCCTGAATAGTCATTGAATTTTCACTGTGCTCTTTCCCTTAGGGGCCCAGAATATTTGTCTTTCAAATTGTTGCTGGGGATGTAACCTTGAACTTGGCTTCAGCTAAAGAGAAACTATTATTGGTTTAGGGAAGCTCTCACAAGTCTACAGTGGTCACCTTACCACCTATCAGTAATCCACTCAAAGTCAGAGTCAAGGAAGACTTTTCAGAAGCAAGAGCGAGGCTGAGAAGATGAGACACTAGGCATGACTGCTGACACTCCAGTGTTCTCTTGAGGGGCAGTGAATAGGGTGACAGGTAGAACCAGAAACAGCAGAAAACCTCTAAACAGAATGAAGATCATTCCCACAGACTGAATAGAGAACTTTCATTTTATAAAATTTCCTTAGAATTTATAAGTCCCTCTTAGCCATTCATTTAGGAAGTCTCATGCCCAGATATAATGAAGTTCATCAGTGTCCTGGCTTAAACACAGGATACAGCTTTACCAACCTGTTAGGCTACTTCAAAGACATCAATAAAGAACCTGGCCAAGCAATACAATCAGGGAGTTCAGGAAAAACCTCTCCTCCGGTGAACTCACCAGTTAACTTTTGCTGAGATGGGCACCAAGCTTTTCTTTCCTGATCAAGCTTGCTGCATAGGGGATCTGTAAGATAAAAACAAGCAAAACTCTGCAGGTAAGCTAAATTTGGAGACAGATGTGCAATAGAGACTTTTTTTCATCATGCCTAACAATTCGAATGCCAGTGGGTCTGCCCTGAGGAGGAAAGGTCTCTATCAGCTCCGCAGTATGGAGCTTTGGGGCATCACATTTCTAAGGCCTGTTCAAAAGCACAATTAGGACAGGACAGGGGAGCACACGGGGCTGTTGCTATAGCTCATCTCTGAGGCTACTACGTGGTATATCACTCACAGAAGTTTTCAAGATTTAAAAAAATATATATTTTATTGATATTTTACTGAGAGGAAGGAAGAGGGATAGAGAGCTAGAAACATTGATGAGAGAGAAACATTGACTAGCTGCCTCCTGCACACCCCTCACTGGGGATGTGCCTGCAACCAATGCAAATGCCCTTGACCGGAATCGAACCTGGGACCCCTCAGTCTGCAGACTGACACTCTATTCACTGAGCCACACAGGTTTCGACAAGTTTTTAAGATTTTACATTCAATAATATGGTGTTCTCGTTTTTATTTAGGTACAAAAACAAAGTGATGTTATCATGTACTGTATGTCTGTGGTCACAAAACAAGAATGTAATTACAAACTAGTTCAATCTAGTTTTTCATTTAATTGGAGTGATGAAATAATACTATCATTATAAATCACAAGTAAGATTAACTAACTAAACAAACGACAACTCTGGGTAATTTACCAATAACTACTAAGGAGCATCAGAAATAATTACACTGAATGGAAAATATGACCCTTGAGAATTCTACCTGGATAAACTTGAAAGTGCTTGCCACCTCTGGGGCATTGAATGAAAGCCTATCACATTTGATATGCTACTTTTCATTAGAAAATTCCAATGGTTGAAATCGGAAGACATATATTATTTAGATTTGCCTCTGCACTAACCCCAATTAAGGTATTCTATCATTATGTTACTTACCATCATCATTATAAAGCTTAATGCAGAACTCTAAGGATTTGAATCTATTTTACACTTAAAGAAATAACGACTCAGCCTTCTAGAATGTCACACGAAATATGGCTATTATGTAAAAGCAATAAGGGAAATAAAATTATTGTCATTCAATTAGGCAATGTTTTTGAATACTTTTATATATATTCTCCTCATTCCCAGCATATTTATTTTTGCTCTTCTGAAATATCAGTCCATAAATAAGAACCTGTATTAATGGAAAGAGCTACAAATGTACAATTATAAGTGACTAAGATTAGCTGGACTATTTTGCTGTAATAACTGGTTAGTTGAATCAAACAGTCTTTTCAATGGGAAACAAGATTAAAATAACCATATCACTATTTTTATATGCAACCACAACATGGATGTAACTGATAGGTGCATATCTGATAAAGGGCATGGATAGCAGCATTGAAATTAATGATTCATATAGTACCATAAAAAGTTCAGTGTCCTAATCTCATATTTTAGGATGTGAGCTGAGATCAGTTAGATAACCATGACAAGACCAGTTACATGGGGACCTACTCTAGTTACCTCTTCTTTTCACTCTAGGTTATGCTACACCTGCTATTAACACAGACACACTGAATCTTAGTTTTCCATTGTGCTGCTATACGCCAAAGCACATGGATCACCTCTCTAGATGCATGAAAGAACAGAGACTTGAAAGGAATTCTGTTATTTAGGGTAACAAGTAGAAACGATGCAAAACTTGGGGCACAAGGAATTACATGATAGAATATATTTGTGCCCCTCTCAAGTAACAAGAGTCCTCAACATCAAGATTAGATACCGTTAAAGATTTAGTGAGCATCTGCTCTGTGCCAGGCAATTCTTGTATAGAGAAGTCAGCATCACCCTGGGTTATCTCATCAAAGCCAGCAGACTACTCATCCTACCCCCAAAGAAAACTGCCTGAAGGGCACTTCTTTTAGATCTAAGTCAGAATTCTTTCCTTTCCCTTCCCTTCCCTTTCCCTTTCCCTTTCCCTTTCCCTTTCCGTTTCCCTTTCCCTTTCCCTTTCCCTTTCCCTTTCCCTTTCCCTTTCCCTTCCCTTCCTTTCCCTTCCCTTCCCTTTCACTTCCTTTCACTTCCTTTCCCTTCCCTTTCCCTTCCCTTCTCTTCCCTTTCACCTCCCTCTCTCCCTTCCTTCCTTTTTTCAGAAACAACAATGTAGCATTTCATTAAAATGGAAACCTTAGAAGAACAAAGGACTCAGAACAAAGAGAGGACATTTCCAAGTGAGAACATTTGATCCCAAATCTCCAGGTTGGAATTTAAACCTGTGTCAGGAATTATCTCTAATCAAACATTGACTGTTGTATTCCCCTGCACCCCCCATTAAAACAAGATGAAATGAAAGCCATACAAAAACAAGACAAAAAGCAAAAGGTTGCAAGCTAAAAATCATGTATTTTTTACTTTAAGTCCTAAATCATGAATGATAAATAAACAATATATTAGTTGTACTTATATGCATGTATACAAGTCCTTCGGTTGATCTATTATCTCCCCCAGATCTCCCTACCCTCCCTGCTGTAATTTGACAGTATGCTTGTTGCTTTACTATCTCTATATTTATCTTTTGGTCCATTAGTTTATAATGTTCTTTATTATCCATAAATGAGTGAGGTCATGTGGTGTTTCTCTTTCATTGACTGGCTTATTATAAGTATAACCAATGGACACAAAACTCTGGGGAGGGAGGGTATGCATGGGAGGGGGGGCAATGATAAAATATGTACACAGATAATAATTTAATAAAAAATGTAAAAAAAAGATAAATAAACAATATATTAGAACATGGCTCAGTTGTTATTGATTGAGAGCTACCCCATTTCAGTGATTCTGTTAATACACTTTCCCCCATCACATTTTAAGATCTCTAAAATGGGGTTTTTATAATTGATGGGGTCTTAGAACAAGAGTCAAAAGCTTCTTTTCTTATGATCCATCAAGTAATGTTGCCTCTTACACTTGACCATACTTAAGATTCCATGACATGCAATATTGGGTTTACAGAGACCTCAGCAAATACTCCAAGCATGGAAGCTCAGGATCCTTGGGGCTCCACTTAAGTTAGTTATTCCACATAAAGTTCCTGTAATAGAACTTACAAAAGCCTTCTTTTCATCTTGACCAGCTTAAACGTCACCAAGACTGGCATGGACCGAAAAACACTTAAAGTTATTATGTAATTTCTAAATTAGCTAGTTGATTCTAGTCTGTCAAAAGTATGAGAGCTTTCCAAAAAAGATCTACTTCTTAGTTTGTGCCAAGAGAGAGTTAGCCTAAGCTCAGACATTCAAGTGGGTCAACATCTTGAAAGGAGAACGATGAGAAGAGGCTGTGCTATATAACCAAGGAACAAGTAATGGCATTGTTAAGATACATAGCAATAGATCAATAATTGCAAAAGTCCCGCTGTAGCTCAAGTCTATCTACTGCTGGAGAACCTTAAGGCAGCACGCTACAGAAGCCCCCTGCTCAAGTCCTCTGACACAGAGGGACCTCCTTTTGTTTCATATTTAGCCACAAAACCAAAATCCTCTAGTGGCCAAGAGATATTTTTTGAAAACTATAATGAAAAAAAAAAAAAAAAGTAACTGTTTGACCTGATTTTTTTTTTTTTTTAAAGCAAAATATATACAAAATCCTCTGGGTTGAGATGATAGGAATCTGGGCAAATTCACATCCTAATGAACATGGGAGAGTCTCCAAGGGAAGAGGAATCACTGAAGGGCTGTGCCCTTCCTACAGGGGGAGTGTTTTTTCCAGCCATGAGGAAGACCTGCAGCTCCCTTCCTGCAAGGAAGCACCATTCCCACACCAGGAAGCTGTCAACTGCTTTTCACAAGTCTACATGAATGTAACATTAGTACAAATCTACTGACCTAACACGATTTTACTTGAGGCTTTAAAACATTTTTTATTTTTATTGAATTTATTGGGGTGACATTGATTAATAAAAATATTTGTTCCAGGTGTACAATTTTATAGCATAGCCATTTTCAACCTTTTTCAGCTCATGGCACACATAAACTAATTACTAAAATTCTGTGGCTCTCCAAAACTACATTATATATGTTTTGTCAAGCTGACAAAAAAAATAAGTATAATTTTGATTCATTCACATTGGACAGCTATTGCCATGTTGGCTGTATCATTTTTTAAATTTATTTGACAATCTAAGAGAAGAGAGGTCAGTGCCCCTGACTAAATAGTTAGGTATTGCATATTTTAAAAATTCTCTTGCGGTACATGGTTGAAAATCACTGCTATAACACATCATAGTATACAGTATTGTGTGTTCACCACTTCAAGTGAAGTCCTCTTCCATCACCATTTGTTCCCATTCAGTTCCCTCTGGAAATCACCAAACCGCCTATGAGTTGTTGTATTTTTTTGTTTTGTTTTGTTTTGTTTTTTGCTTAATCCCTTCACATTTTTTAACCTAGCCCTCCAACCTCCCTCCCCTCTGACAGCTGTCAGTCAGTCTGTTGTCTGTATCTATGATTCTGTCTTTATTATGTTGTTAGTTTATTTTGTACATTAGATTCCACATATAAGTAAAATCATAAGTTACTTGACTTTCACTTTGCATAATGCTCCAGATCACCTCACACCTGTCAGAAAGGCTATCATCAACAAATCAACAAACAAGTGCTGGTGAGAATGTGGAGAAAAGGGAACCCTCGTGCACTGTTGGTGGGAATGCAGATTGATACAGCCACTGTGGAAAGTAGCATAGAGTTACCTCAAAAAAATGAAAAATAGAACTGCTTTATCAGCAATTCTACTTCTGGGAATATATCCTAAGAAATCTGAAAAACTAATTCGAAAGAAGACATGCACTCCTATATTCATTGCAGCATTATTTACAGCAGCCAAACCTGGAAGCAGCCCAAGTGCCCATCAGTAGATGATTGAATAAAAAAGCTGTGGCACATTTACTCGAGGCTTTTAATGGAGAACTTTGAGACCTTCCACCCCTGGCTGCGTGCAACTGTGACTGCAGCATTCTGGACAAACAGCAGAGGGCACTTTAAGCCTAGTGCATTTGCTCCATCTATGCGCCTCTTTAGCAATCCAGCAAGTTCCAAGGATGTGAATCTGGGTCGTCATTTATCATGTGCTCTCTGCTGCAGCATGTCCTTCAAGAACTACGACTAAAACAGACTATGTCTTCAACCAATAAACAGTAGCAGCTTACATATAAATGCACTTGCTTAAAAAAAATTGTTGCCAAATTAGCAATGAAAAATAAAAAGACTATGAAGGCATCCTAATAGTCTCAGCTTGTATTGTAAATTATATTATATTCCAGTTCTTAGAAAAACCTTAATTCAAAGGTTATAGAGAGTAAAATGTCTTAACCTTTTTTTTTAAATGAGATATACTTGACATAAAACAATGTATGTGTTTATGAAGTTTCTTCACTTTCTTCTTAACCCTAAGGGGTGATTCATTTTATTTTTAAAGTGAAACACATTTTTCCTAAAATCACAGTTTACTTGTAAATGAGAAATCTGTGGCTCTATATTATACTAAACAGTAATATCTTCATGAACTTGCTAAGTTCTATAACTTTTATATTTAGTTTGTAGTGAGAGGACTATATTTCTTAGGTTGTCTAAATAAATCTGGTTTAGTAATGAAACATTTTAAGCACTTGAAAACTCAGGACGAGAGTAGGGGAGGAGGGGGCTTTAACACAAATGGTGTTAAGTGCTATAAAACTCTAATTTTAAGCTATTTTAAAAGCTAGCTTGTGGTCATGTATAAATGTTAAAGATACACATGCTTTAAATCTGCCACTGAGAAAAATGCACAAGGAGAATCAAGCATTTGACTCTGCAGTCATCATAACTTGCATTTAACAAACTGGAAAAGGAAGCACTGGTGCAGAAATTACAGTCAGTGGAGAATCTAAACATGCAGGAGCCAAAGAAATTCATAAGTTTTCTTTCTACAGCAATGGCACCCAAGATGCTTTCGATATCATCTTTTGAATAAGAACACTGTAATGATAGAGTATAAATACATCGTGGGTCTATGGGAATCATTATAAAATATGAGGATTTTAATATATTTGAATTCTCCATTATTGCGGGATAGAATGGGTTTTTATCTCATCTAAAGGGAAAAATGCCTATTCTGTAGGCAGAGGACTATTCTACAGTAAACATTCTGTAAACTTTAAATATTAAAATAATATTGAGTAAACTGTCGGGTTCTTGGGGAACAGAGTATGTAATCATATTTACAGATGAGTTAGGTCATTCAACTAAAATATTGGGGAAGTCAATAATGATGATACCTAGCAACTTTTTTATAATGTTTAGATATAATTTTCTAAAGGCATTTCCCACAGGTACTTTACCAATAAAACAAGCTGAATAAGGTATTAAATTCCTGTTCAAGTAAACTTGAGTCTGCTGCCTCAGTTCCAAAGCAGATGGCATAACGTGAACATAGGTCCTTCCTGAACAAAAATATCTCTAGCCGCCAAGGCTGAAACAGTTCCACTAGGAAAGTACACTTTGAGAAGGGATGTTTCTCATATTGGATAGTGTTTTATAACTTGTGTGGGCATTTCATGTTTATTACACACTTCCTCCTTACTACATACATCCCTATCTGGGCACTAGGCTAGACCTTCCAACAGGTCGCTTTGTTGGAAGAACTGACACTTAATGGACTATATGGGATGAGTCTTGAACTCAAGGTTGTAGACCTCAAATCTTAGTTACAAGGACAGTACAGTAATATATAAGCTTCCTATAATTCAATGCTATCCCTTCCTTTTGTAGTTTTGGTAGCAGTTACTTAGCAAAAAAAGAACATTTGAGAAACTCATGACCAAACCAAGGAAATCTGGAAAATAACTGAGGACTGCAATATGAGAATATCAGAATTGGGGCAGGGGGAGTCCATGAGTAGTGACTCATTCAAGAAATGTTTCACAAGGTGCTGGATGCTGGAGGCAGCAAGAAGGTCTCGGTATCTTATGGTAAGAGACACCAACGAAGAGGAAGAAACAGGAGGGACAAATCATGTCTATTTCATCGATTTTTATGTTATTTGCCTGGATATTCCTTTGAGGAGTTCAGGACTTACACCTATAGGCCGAGAGGTAAAAATTCTAGCTTGTCCCAAAGAATTTAATTTACAAGAAGTAATTTACTATCTAGAATAATGTGAATTAATAACACTTGTCTAGATAAATACATACCTATGCTAAAATATTTTTCAATACAGAATAATAAAAATGTTTAGTAATACCAATTTGTATCTTCTATGTAGCAACTATCTCAAAAGACATGAGACATTTTTTTCTTCTATCAACACTGCCTGTTTATTACATGAATGCAATATCATTTCCTCTTTTACTAAAGAAGCCAAATGCCAAAGAAAATTAAGATGTTTAAGTTATATAACTAGCCTTAAACTGGGGCACTGAAGCAAATAGTTTCCTTCCTTAATGCCCATTTTGCTAGAAATCACAAGTTGTTGGTTTGATGTGTGACAATTTTTGTTTTAAAATCTGAAAACAATGCCCTGAATAAAGCCAGCAAGGTCTTAACATTTCATGCCACTCTATCTCCAATTCTATTTTTTAAATTCTTCCTTTAGACAAAGAAAACAGTAAGTATATTCACAGTAAATAATTACTAGTTCTTATTGTGAAAAGCCATATGTATATTTTAATCACTGGGGAGATTAAGAAAATCCTTTTGCTCTCAGTGAATTTAAGTGCAAACAGATAACAAACAAACAAACAAACAAACCGAACTCACACAGAAACAGAACAAGGAGAAAGATCCTGTTTAAGAGGCACTTTATGTTGAGGTGGTTTTCAGAACTGAGAATTATGAACCAGCACTTTGAGATCAATGAAAACCTCTGGAGGTGTTAAGACTGACAAGTAGCACTTTTAGCAGAGCCCAGAATGGAGAGAAACATGAAGCATGGTTGCTTTAAAAATGACTCCCAGCACGAGCATGGCTCCTTCCATGCTGAAAGCAAAGGTTAATAACCATCCTTCTTAAATAGTCTGACAGAGAGCCAGATACCTGTCTCTTAAGACAAGACAGGTGAGTATGCAAAGACACATGCCTAATGGTATAGGGATAACATGGGCCAGTTCAGAAACACCTAGCCACCTAAATGATAATAATCACGCTATGAATAATACTGAGAAGCAGTGCATGTCTTTACTCAGTTGATTACAAATATCTTACAAATACTGAGCAGAAATTATTTCCTAACCCACTCATGAAAAGGAGGAAGCTGGGGAGACTGCCTTTTTAAAAGATATATATATATACTTTATTGATTTTAGAGAGGCAGAGAGAGATAGAAACATCAATGATGAGACTCATTGATTGGCTGCCTTTTGTATGCTCCACACTGGGGATCGAGCCTGCAACCAGGCATGTGCCCTGAACAGGAACTGAACTGTGACCTCCTGGCTCATAGGTCAGTGTTCAACCATTGAGTCACACTGGTAGGGCAAGGGAGACTGCTTTAAAGGTGCTAGTGAATAATACCAGATGTATCTGCAGGGGGACGAAGGGTGAGGAATTCATAAGGAAAAAAACAAAACAAAAAGAAAACCCGCTACATTTATTTATCAGGTATCTTCCTGTTTCCATAGAAATAGATCTTAGTGTCCACTTCTAGAGGTGATTAGGCTAGCGTAACACACTTTGTTTGGAAATAATTCTTTCCTTCTCATTATCCTTCAAGTGAATTTAATTGATTAATGGTGTTCACACTTCATTCTATAGACTGTGGCGAGCCTGGCCCAGGTCTGGGGAGTGAAGGGCAGGGGGAGGAAGATGGGAGACAGTGGCCTCCACGGAGTGTCTGGCACATCCCAGCACTGGGTTGGGAAGTTTGCACGTGGAAGACGATGCAGGTACCTCAGATTCGCCCACAGAGACAATATACACATCTGTCTATTAACACATGGTAGATAGTTACATCCTGAGGAAGCATACTGACACATCTGCTTATCCTGTATCTAAGTAAATCTCTCGGTAATTAGCATGTAAACCAGCTGAGAAGTGGGTGGACCAAAGGCTTTCCCAGCAAAAACATGAACAGTTTCTAAACAAGCCCACCCAGTTGCCTTTATTTTAAAGTAGAAATGCAGCTTACAATTTGTAACTGTTGCACCATTTCTTCTCGGTAGGCTAGTTCCCTTTTCATCTGGTCCTGGAAATTATCTAGGAGGAGAGAGAAATAGAGGCAGAAATGAATTAAAGTACTTTTAGCATATTTCATGAAAATATTACTGACAACCCCATAGAAAACTTTTCCCCTATCTAAATATATAAAAGCCAAATATGCAAAGTGCCCATTGGGAGTTTGACCAACTGGGAGTTTGATTGCTCTCTATGACATGCACTGACCATCAGGGGGCGGTGCGAAATGAAGGAAGGCCCTCACTAGCAGCCAGCAACTGCTAGGAACCCTACCTGTGCATGACTTTTGTGTACTGGGCCTCTCTCTCTCTCTCTCTCTCTCTCTCTCTCTCTCTCTCTATATATATATATATATATATATATATATATATATATATATATATATATCATAGTTGTTTGAAGGAATGTTTTCAAGATTCTATAATTTAATCAGAATAGACAGTAAACTCTGAGAGGGTAAGGTTTGTATCTTACATTTCACAATATCTCACAACCCATGTAGTACAATCCCTTGAACATCATCACAATCAGAAATGTCTGGGCAGTTCTGTTTTCTAGCCTTTGCACATGTGAGAATGTCGCTAGTACCACAAGTTTCCACTGCCTTCAGAAGTTCAGATGGAGGGAGAGGGTGCACCTCAGATGACAGGGAATGTTGACCCTTGTACACAAAATGCCGTGGGTGATAAAATGCGGGTCCATTAGATATGGCTGCTTGGCTTCCTGCAGCCTGTCTCTCGTAAAAAGAGTGCCTGCCTGTCATCCTGCACACTTTTTCTCCCTGTATCACCCTTATTTTATGGTCCTTCCTGGGCCTGCTACGGTTCTACAGGCCCTGCCTCTATGTGAGAAATGTCGTTATGCAAACTATCTTTGCCATTCTACATACTGATCATTTTTTAATTGCACTTATGGGAGAAAAAATGACTTCCCATGTATATATCATGTTGTTGCGTCTTTCAAAAACAATGTACACTTAGCCGACTGCTTTTTTCTGCTTTAAATGAAAAAAGTAACACAGTGTTATATTGCATCTGTGGTGGGTAGTCAGGTCAGCAGTTTAAAGGAACCAGAAACACTGTCATCAGTTTTTCCCCTCCTCTTCAGCCAACTGGTATGTGAGTCCTGTACATTCTACCTCCATCCTCTCCTCTCTTTGCCATTGTTACCCTCCAAAGCAGTTGTTTCCCAGTGACCATCTGGCCCGCAGCTCCTTCTTTTCCAAATCCCTCCCATTCTCCTGCTTAAAAATCTGTGATGGCTTTCCACGTCTTTCAAGATAATATATCCTTTACTACTCACAAGACGCTGGGTACTTAGACATTAACAGCATTGTTCTTTTATGTTACTGATTTCTACCTTTTCATACTATGTAAATTTCTTCTCCAACCTCAAACACATATCTATCTTTCCTTCCCCAAAGTCAAACACAAAATCAATCTAGCTACCTATCATTTATTTTTAAAGACTTTTTAAAACACAGATTTAGGTCCACAACAAAGTTAAGAGCAAGGTACAGAAATTTCCCATGTACCCCTTCCCCCCCACATACATAGTCTCCCCAATTATCAACATCACTCACCAGAGTGGTACATTTGTTATCAAGGATGAACGTACATGGACATGCCATAATTCTCCAAAGTCCACAGTCTACAACAGGGTTTACTATTGGTGTTGTACATTCCATGGATGTGGACATGGTTCATCATTATAGTATCAGGCAGTAGTTTTACTGCCCTGAAATCCTCTGTGCTCTGCCTACTCATCCCTTTTCTCCATCCAACTCCTGGCAACCACTGATCTTTTTACTGCTTCCATAGTCTTGCCTTTTATAATTTACTTTTTTAAAGGACCCAATTACTAATTTCACCTGAATTAATGTGAAAGGTACTGTTCTCTAAGTAAGTATGTGGTACCAATGCAATGGTTGTGGAAGAAGCTTTCATTCCCTTGAGGAGTTAAGGGGCATGGTTTAACTGAGGATAAAAAAATCATTATGCCAATTTCTCTAATGAGAATCACTTAAAACATAACTATTTTTGGAAATAGCATAAAAGGAGGGAGCAAAGAAAAAGCACTGGAGCACCATCTGCCAGCCAGCACAGGGGCAAGGGCTGTGTTCTGTTAACATGCCCATTTGAAAGCCAAAGGGTTTTCCAAACAATAATAAAACGTATCCAGCTCCTCTAGCCAGTTTGGCTCACTGGATATAATGGCAGCCTGCAGACTGAAGGGTCCCTGGTTCAATTCCGGCCAAGGGCACATTCCTGGGTTTCGGGCTCGGTCCCCAGTAGGGGGTGTGCAGGAGGCAGCCAATCAATGATTTTCTCTCATCATTCATGTTATCTCTTTCTCTATTCCTCTCTTTCTCTCTAAAATCAATAAAAATATATTGGAAAAAAAGTATCCAGCCTACATTCCTGGAACCAGAAATAGAAAAACCCATACAGTACATATAGTTTACTGGGTAGAGCCCACTCATCAAGCTACGAGCTCACAGCAAAATTGTGGACAAATGTGTAATGACATGTAGCTATCATTATAGTACCAGACAGAGTAGTTTTAATACATTTTTTAAATGACCTAAAATTATTTGATTTTAAAAAAATGTTTTAACACACTTGTTTACATTTTGTTATCATTGCTTTTAAACAACTATCGAGACTTCTGGTCTATACTGGTCAAGGAGAAGAAAGGAAGACTAGATAAGTTTGCTAGGAAAGGTGGACACAATGTGTTGGCAAAAAGGACTTCAGGATTGAGAGCTACAAACACGATCTGACCCGTCACTAGGAGGGAGACGGAATGGTGGCATGTTGGGAAAGGGGTCTCTAATCATGTACTCCTGTCCAACTAAATGCAACTGTCTTTGCTGGATGTTTGACCAGCTGCCCTATTGTCATGTCAAAGTGACCTTGGTAAGGGTGAACTCTTCCTCATCCATTTCTTCCAATTTCCACCAAATCCCACATTTCCAACCAATTCTAGATTACACTTATCCCACCTCTCCTCACAATGCCTGCTCTACCTCCCAGCTCATGTCTTACCCAGTTTGCCAGCTAAACGCATGGTCTGGTATCAAACTAAGTTTCGCTGCCTGTCCCATTCTTGATAACTACAGCCCAAGTAATCTCAAGAAGCTCTGGCTTCTCATATCAGCTGGTTGACTGTCAAGACCCTGCAGCATCTAAATATCAAACTTTAAAGTGGACTATGGTCGCAACAGCGTACATCACCATGGAGCAGTCACCGTGCTCAACACTGAATATTTCCCTCAAGTAATCCTTTCAGCAACATCCTGAGGTAGGTGGTAACACTGTTTTACAGTTGAAGGGGCTTAGGCAATAGCCTAAGGTTACTCAGTTGCTAAGGTTACTCACTGCGCTCCTCTGCTCTGAAATACATGCCTGGCCATGCTGCTTGAGCGTGGTCTTCCTCCCCTCCCAGCAAGTGAGAGACTTGCTCATTCCTCCTCCTCTATTTCTGACCCCCCTCCCAATAGAGACGTGCTTTCTCCTCCTCTTCCCCTTTCTTTTCTTCCTCCACCTGGTCTTCCACTACCTCCTTGTCTTCCTCCTTCCTCTAATCTTTCTCCTCACCTTTTCCCCTGGTCCTCATTAACCCTCACTAATCCTCAGAACCACAACAAGAATCCCAAGAGAAACTCAGAAACGTATTCTAGAATTGCTTTTCTGGAGCTCAGTGCTAATAATCTCTTCCTTCTCCTGCTTAGTCATCGAAGCTGACATTACTGAGCACAGGGATGCGCACAGCCCTTCAGGGACCCCCTCATTTACCCTCTCACCTTCCAACGAGACAGGAATTATTGGCCCCATTTTATAGGGTCCACTGTCCTACTAACAGGAAGTGGCAGAGCCCCTTTTTGGAGACAGTATAGCTGAACTCAGGTTGGGTCGATTTTTTTTTTACATTTTTTTATTAAATTATTATCTGTGTGCATATTTTAACATTGCCCCCTCCCCCATACATACCCTCCCTCCCCAGAGTTTTGTGTCCATTGGTTGTACTTATATGCATGTATACATATAAGTCCTTTGGTTGATCTATTATCTCCCCCAGATCTTGTCACATGCGATAGCTTAGCCAAGACCCATGTTCTAAGTGAACTGGGTTGTGACTATGAGTGTCTGTCCCCCTCCTAGTAAAAAGCTCTGCAAAACTCTGGCTGGGATTCTTCTAGGCTTCCTTCTGATACAGACACTTTACAAAGTTCTGTCTTCTCCTTTTCCATCTGAGTGAATCTAAATCTGTCCACCAGCCTCAAAGCCTCTCACGTGGAGCTAACCAGTACACAATGTGCATTTGCTATTTCACTGGTGTGAAATTAACTGCCTCTTTGTGGTGTGTCTAGACCACGCATTATTCAAACTTGGGCACACATATACCACTTCCTTGGTCAGTGGAATACGCTGCAGATAAAAAAGAGGAAACATTTTTTGTTGTTGTTTAATTGAAGTGTATCAGATGTGTGGTATTCACAGAGCTTCATTTTAATTCAGATCAGAAGGCCGAATGACAGGCCTGAATCAAAAACTGGCCAGTTGTACTATAACATTCTAACTTAAAAAAAAAAAAAGGAAACATGAACATGCTGTATATAGTAGAGCAGTTAATAAAGAAAACTTATAAATGATTACAAATTAATTTGTGCCAATGATCCATTAGCTTTTATTAATGGAATCAATCATGGCTACACTGGCTTCAAGGAAGGCAGAGGGACACTTTAAGGATTCCAGCCGGCTCTGCTGGATCTAAAAGCAGGGATTTGCAAACTTGACAATTAAATAAACATCAGCTTATAGGGGAAACTAATCATTCAATGTTTGCTCAGTTCTGCAAGGAACCTTGCAGTCTTTCTTAAGATACAGTTTTAGAAAGCCTGGGTCCTTTGGAAGCATCTGCTTTTTGAGGCTTCAAAGATATTTTTAATACATTTCTCTTTTTCTCGAAGCTCCAAATGTCATGTTGTTCCTAATACACTATCAAAGGCTGTTGACCATCCTTCTCCAGTTAATCTTATTTTAAGCCTTAGCAGGCTTTATTCAAGTTCAAGATACGGAGTGTACTGTGAACTCCATGCCTCTCTCCAGAGCACTAAGAGATCACACACTTGGCAGACCGTGTTACTCCTGCGGTCAGATCTCTCTTCCTTCATGTGTCCTCTTGCTTTTACTGTGCTAAGTGTTCTGGTGGAACTCAATTTGACATGTTACCAGGAACCTAGCCCCATTCAAAACTGCTACCCGAGAAGACACGACTTTCAATTGTGCTGACGAGTACATTGGAGAGGCCCTGGTGAACGCAGACCTTCCTGCTGATATGATTAAAATGGTCAAATTCCTGGAAAATCTTCTTCCACCTGCTGGTCTAGGTCTCTAGCACAGGAATTGCCACATATATGTTTTGTGATGCCCAGATTAATAAACAAGGGACATGCTGACATTCTAAAACTGTATCTCAGAAAAATTAATATAAATTTACATAATTTAAAATATATGTTCACATACTATTTTATTTCCCACTTTCTATGGAGAGAGGACTATGAGTAAATAAAACTCCAAAAGCTTGAAAAAAAATAATGTGACCCAGACTGGGACTGGTGGATTTTAGAAATCTGGACATCTACATAAAGTCTGAAATTCCAGGATTCTGGCAGTATAACCAATAGCTTTTACACTAAAATATCTCCTGCCATCGAAGTTGAAATGAAATGTTAACATTAAATATGGATGGAGAACCCAACACTACTAAAATTATACTACCGTATTTTCTGGCGTATAAGACGACTTTCGGAAACGAAAAAAAGTCAGCGGAAAATCAGGGATCGTCTTATATGCCGAGTATATCCCGAAAAACGTCTCGGTCAAATTCATGGCATTGCCATTTGTGAAGAGACCTTCCATTTATCGTATCAATGTACTGTATATTACGGTATTTTCGAAAAATGTCATTCATTAAAAATTTAATTAAAAAAAGAACTGGTGTTGCCTTGGAAGTGGGGGGTAGTCTTATACAGCAAATATAGGCCTAAACCTATGTTTTAACTGTAAAATTAGGGGGTCGTCTTATACGCCAGAAAATACGGTAATTTAATTAATAAAACAAGCATATATACATTGAATTGATAAGTTTAAATCTTCATATATATTCATATTTCAAGCACCAAGCAGCTCTCTAGCCAGCACAATCTGAGAATATAAATTAATTGTTCTTTTGTTTTTTCTACTCAGGGAATAAAAATACTTTAGTAATTCTTTTAAAAAATATACAGTCTAGCCCAGCTAGTGTGGCTCATTGGCTGAGTGTTGATCTATGAACCAGGAGGTCACAATTCAAATCCCAATCCAGGCACATGCCCAGTGTGGGACATACAGAAGGCAGCTGATCAATGATTCTCTCTCATCATTGATGTTTCTATCTCTCTCTCCTTTCCTCTTCCTCTCTGAAATCAATAAAAATATATTTTAAAAATAAGTATAGTCTAAACATTTCTGAATATTTAAATTCATCCACACATTTAATGTTACATTGCATACATATTTTAAATATACACAATACATGCATACAGATACATATGCACTGCTGCAATAAGTACCAAAGGTTCTTCTATGAAATTTCATCTGTGAGCTGATTCAAAGAGACTAAAATTTCCCAATATTTACATGGAGATCACAGCACTTTACACAGTCACATAATCCTCAGAAGCATATTCTTTAGCCTAATAATAGGAATGCCATCAAATTCATAATGCAATGAAATAAAAGTGATTTCTTACTGAATACTGGGAAAGACGTATTTCCTTTTAACACTTGGAATTCTTGTTCCAGTCGTCTCCGTAAATCTATTTGTTCAAATAAAACCTTCTGAAGTTCTTCTAATAAAGAAAAAAGGAAGAGTCATTTTACTAATCTTTATAAATAACTCTCCAGAGAACTGTTATATATGGCAATTTATTATTAGAAGACGAAATATTTTAGCAGTTTAAAAAGTGTTGCATAGACATAGGATAGATTTGTGCAGAAATCCATGAATATAAATCAATGTAATATATTATTTTAAAGTATTATATTACAGTGTCATGTATTGATTGATATGTATGCATTAATCTCAATTATATCCACCCAATGGTCCATATATTATTCATATGTTGCTTGTCAAGCTTAAAATACGGCATAGAACAAAAATATCCTCCTACTATCTCTATAAGTCTTTTAAAGCGAAGAGAAGTTCCATAGAATTAAAACTTTCTTTACCTTTCCCCATATTTTCTACATCCTTTTTGAGTGAATGAGGTGAATTTGTTTCTTGAATGTGTTCACCTTAAAAAAAAAAAAAGAGGGGGGGAATATTAGCTTTGTGTGGGCTATTTTCTGAACGTTTTTCTCTTCATTTTGTTTCAATAGCTACGAAAGAGCTTATTATTTACTATAACTGTAAATAATAAGTAAGTCCTGAAACTGTAAGTCCTCAGAACCAAATGTCTTCATTTGCTTATGTTCAATCCCCCAGAAGCATGAGGGGTGGGAGGGGGGGAGAGGAGCTAGAGAAAATGCAGCACAGCCTATGTAGCCTGTGATGGCACCTCCGTGAAAGTTGATTCTTCAAGTTAGCCCCCCTCCCCGCCCCAGTATTATCTCCTTCACAACGAAGGTAATGGTTAGAATGGGCAAGAAAGGCAGTTGAGCAGTCCACATTTCTGGAAGAAGTCTGATCAGAGTCCCTCTCCCTTCAGAAGTGAAGAAGTCTGCTGACTCTTGGAAGGCTCCCCAAACCGTGGAAGCTCAAGACTCCTGCCATCTGGAGCCACCGAAGTTTGGGACAGTGAAAAAGGAAAGAGAGGAGGCTTCGGTTGTCCTTGAGAGAGAATTTACAAGCCTGGAACAATTTCCTAATAAGTGATAGGCTTTTAAAAAATCAACCTAAAACAGAGACTAGTTATCTTATATTACTTTGTAATAGTCACATGCGTGCTGATAAATTCTTAACTACTTGCCTTTAACCAATAAAGACGATATTGTGGGTAAAGGTTAGGTTGCTTTTCTTACCGATTTTGCTTAAGTGCTAACCAGAATGAGGGCAAGATAAAGAAAATGTATTTATCTACACTCATAAATTCAGTCTATACAATCCAGAATTAGAAATAAACCAAAGAAATCCAATCATTCAGCTAACCCAGTGGTCAACAGAGCCAAATATCAACAGGACAACGATTGAAATTTCTTTTGAGAGTCAAATTTTTTAAACTTAAACTTCTAAAGCCACTTCTTCAAAATAGACTCTCCCAGGCCGTGGTATTTTGTGGAAGAGCCACACTCAAGGGGCCAAAGAACCGCATGTGGCTCAAGAGCCGTGGTTTGAAGAACACGGAGCTAACCAGAATTTTTTTTGTTTTCAAATTTCAATGGGCTACTGGCAACTATCCATAAAATATAACATGCTTTCCAAAGAGGTGAGGCAGTACAGACAAAAGTACTCTGAGGTTTCATGGATTTTTGTCCTCCTAGTTAGTCCCCTCTGTGTCCCTGGAGCTGTTGGCTTATTTGCCTATCTCACCCATTAGGTGGCGTGCTGCTTGGAGGTAGGGCTCTGTCTTTCCCGAATGGCCAGTGCCTAGCACAGTGCTGCACGTGTAACATATATTCAATAAATTGTTTTCAGTTGTCACTGAAAGGAACTTCAGGATGTTGTAAATTCTAAATTAAAACCCGGGCTAGAATACATCATTTCAATTCTCTCCTCACTATTTATTCATTTCCCTTTCTCAGCAAGAAATGGAACATAATGGCCCTGGGCACTTGTAGGAATACTTAGAGATTTCACTGTCAAGGTAAAAATTCCTACAAGGAGGGAGACAGAATTTCTCCTCAAAGTGGCAGGGAGACAGGTCAGCATCAGGCAGACGGGAAAATCCTTAGCAGGATCTTATAAATGGCGGTTCTGCAGTCCACATGAAGACTGTTGGGAGTATGTGTGTATGCGTATAGGATTGTGCATGTGAATACATGTATGTAAATATAATCTATGCAACTATTCCTACACATGTACATAGTTATGAGAAGGTGCTTCCTGCTCCCCATCAGTAGGACAGGAATATCATTGGCAGCCACGAGTTCCTTAATGCAGGTATTTTCTCTAGTAGATAAAGCATCCTTGCACAATCTCATTCCCACTCTCATCTTCGACATGACTTCTCTGGATAGGCTTCTGAATGTTCAAATTTTGGCTTCCTTCTCCATATAATAAAATATGAGGAAATATCTGTGAAGCATTCTAAAAATATACCTCAATGTAATTCCTATAAAATACTAGTATCTAAAACAAAAGTATTAATAACATGAAGGTGGATAGCAAATCACAAATACATAAACCAGCTATAGCAGTATTTTGAAAGGAAGATAAATGCATAATATGTGCATTTTTTACTATTCTTGCTCCAGTCAAACATAGACGGTTCATTCTCAGATAATCTTGAGTCTGAACAAGAGGAGGAACAAGAATGCACAGACCTCCACATCCATTCACAGGGCATAATAAAACCCTGCAACACTCAACGCTCAGTTTAAATGAGATAGTTTGTTTCTGAACAGACAACTCTAGAAGCCAAGTCCTTTTCACATTTTGACACAAGATTCTTTTTGCTCCAATAGTGGATTTTGTGTTACATTTTTTTGAGATATTACATTTCAATGAGATTATTAAATTTAAAAGTTAAAATATGACATGCTAAAATGCACTTCACAATTAGGAGGCTTATATAGATATGAAACCATTAAACAAATGGCTAGTAAGTGGAAAGTATATTAACTGCAAGCAAATCTACTGATGACATTAATAATAAGCTTTTCTCTTCATCAGCTTTGGGTTTATTAATAGTTGACATCAGTGTCTATTTCAAAGAGATACTCTACTTCAACTTCTGGGTAAAATCTGCCAATTTTGAGCTTAGATGGAATGTTTCACATACAAAGGGTTTTTAAAAATAGTTCGATGCTATTATAGTAAGTAAGGAGTACAGATGCCTCAGCTGCCTTTTGTGTATCTGGACCACTGCCTTTTGCATATTACTAATCTGTAAAAACCAGATTGTTAATGGTGGTTAAAAATGACCGCTGGGAGCCGGGATATGTTTGTTCACTATTACTGCTAATGTTTTCCATCTGGTTAACAAAAACGGTAGTCTAATACTAGATTAAATAAATGAGATTTGGTTGACAGTGAGCTTCCAATTTTTATAGATATTCCATCAGGTTAAGTGCATGCTACTTTTCCAAAATTAATGAATGGCTTTGGAGACATCCCCAAATTAAAATGCTTTCTTTTCTTCCCACTCCATTCCCCCTTTTAAAGGTTACCGAAGGCCATAGTGATCTTAATCGTGTACAGTTATGGGAGAGAAAAATTATAATGTAAAGGAACATCTTTCTTAGAAGCCAGTCTTAAGATATATCTCAAGTCAGGCTGTAAATGAACACATTTGGGTGGTGTCCAGTTGGAGAGCAAGGGGTAATCACGGCCTAAGATGTATCCTGCGCTCAGAGGTGAGCAGAGCTGCTGCTCAGGGCTGTGTCTGCACCAGCACCACCGAAGGGCCTGTTCTCATGTCCAGCTGAATGGGACAGCATCGCTGCCTATCAGTCCTGCTCTCCCCAAAGGGAGAGCCAGCATGTCACATCGGAGAAACTGCTTTTCTGCCAAGTGCACTAGAGGTCAGAGGACCGGGAGTCACGTGGTTCCTGCTTCCCTGGTCTCTCCAGCACCAGGTAGTACCACATTCCAAGTGAATATTCCACCCCACTCACCCTTCATTCTGCCCTCGAACAGCCATCAGAAAATGGAAGTACAAGAGGGATGGCTGTGAGAAAATGCCACACTGAGGTAGATGTGAGCAGTAAATATCACAGGAAGAGACTGAGTATCTAAAGCACATGTGTCAAACACAAGGCCCGCGGGCCAAATCCGTCCCGCCAGGCCTTTCAATGTGGCCCGCACCGCGCTGTCATCACTGCACTCCGCTGCGTTTCCATCACAATGACAGTTTATGACTGTTCAGTAAACCATTTGGCCCACGATTTAGGCTGGATTTTAGATTTTGGCCCCTTCTCTGATTGAGTTCGACACCCCTAATCTAAAGGGAGAAAAAAAAAAAAAAAAAAAAAGCCTGGCCAGTGTGGCTCAATGGGTGAGCATTGGCCCAGGCACCAAGAGGTCACTGGTTCCATTCAGGTTGTGGGCTCAATCACCAGAAGGGGGCATGTAGGAGGCAGCCAATCAATGATAATCTTCTTTCATTGATTTTTTTTTTAAAATCTCTGTCCCTCTCTTTCTAAAAATCAATAACAACACATTTTTTTTAAATAAAGAGACACAAAAACATTCATTAGCACCACTTTTCAAAGCAGATGAGTAATTTACTTTCTCTTAAAAAAAAAAAATCCACACCTCTGCTCAAGAACCTGCAATGGTCCCATGGCCTACACCACAGAATCCACTCTACATTTCTCCTTCTGAGCCTTCAGGTTTTCTCATAACCTTGTCCCATGGGCTGAGCTGAGTTTTTCTATCACCAAACACAAATCCCTTACTCTAGCTGGGTTTTTATTTTGTGTACTTGCTGGATCTCCCTTACATTGTTCCTCTTGCCTAAGGTTCCCATACCTCTCTCCTCCCAATCCATCCAAAACCAGAATGCCACTCCAATCTCTGCTTCCATAAAGCCTTTTCCAGCTTCTGCAAATGCTGCAGATCCATTCCTTCCTTGGTTGAAGTTCTAGGTGCTGATTGTCATTACTGGGCCACTTTGTACCCAAGAGCCTGGTATGTTATAACAGATGCAAGTCTAGTCTTACCCAGCTAGAAAATCTGCTTTCTGAGGCCAGGAAGATCCTGCGCTATCGGCAACCTCCATTACCTCTACCCCAGGCAGGAATACAGATACTTGCAACAAATATCATTTGCACTTAATTCAATCTGGTTTGTGAAAGAAATACACACTAATGCTATTACAAATCCTCAATAGTCATAAGGGGTCTTTAAGAACTAACTCATTCCTAGAAATGAAAAAACACACGTTGATCCATTTGTATATTCTAAGGCTTATTGTCTATTTCAGTTTGCTGAGGAAGTGTTTCAAGTTCTATACCTATTGGAGACATCCCAAAATTAAAATGCTTTCTTTTCTTCCCACTCCATTCCCCCTTTTAAAGGTTACCGAAGGCCATAGTGATCTTAACAGATATAAACAGAACCACAGCACTGCATTTTAACCAAGACATGGAAATATTAATGTATATGTCTGTTGTTGCTTCCACCAGAAGAAAGTACCTGGAATTTTTTAGAGCTCATTTAATTTTAAGAGCCAAATGAATAGGTCAGATGTTCTGTTGGTGGTCATGGGACAGGAGGAAGAGCTGATTAAATGAACAGTTCTGTACTCAAGCTAAACTCGAATTCAATACATGAGATCATTTAAATATCGTTCCTTGGATGTGTATGGATGTGTACAGCATGAAGAGTATAAACTTGGGCATTCATCCATCCCTTCTGTGAAAACACACTCTCTCCTTCCTTCTTCCTTCATCCCCATGTGGTCTCCTACTCCTGGTCTTGGCTGTTTCCCTGTGAACTTCTCTTTTGACTTACAACCAGCATTCAGAGGTGCTGCCCCAGAGGCTAGCAAATTGCTTGTCACTGAAAGGTCCTCTATGTTCCCCCAGGACAAGTGTCGTCCATACTTGATGAAACGTTTGGAGAAAATATTTCCTTTTCTAGAAAGAGATTGTGTTATTTAATGGTATGCTCAAGGGTAAATTTAGGCAATGAAACTGTTTGGTTTGGGACTGTGTCTATAGATGAGACACACAGGTACTCTAACGTTGGAATGCAGAATAAAAATTTTCAGTCGAACATCCAGATGTTTCCATAGGCAGTGGGGACTCATGTTTTCTGGTCAGGTTCCAGTCAGTGTCTGCCCACAATTCCCAATGTCAGGGCTGGGCTGAGGTTCTGCCATCTCTCCTTCCAACAGCCTGGGCACAGGGCCTGGTCTCTATTTAGAATGTTTAATTCCTAAATAAACTATGAATTTTAATAATGAATTTTAGTTTTATAACCTGGCCTTAATTTATTAGACTTTCTGGAATTTTTATTTTCTCTTCCCTTAAAAATCTATCTTATCCCGGGTCAAAGTTGATCTGCAGTTAGTATAGTGAGGACATTTCACAGTAACCAAAATTCAGCACCACATGGGCTTTAGAGGTTTTCAAGAACCCTTTGGATTAAAGCATTAAAAAAAAAAAATCAATCACCCAGGATGCAAGGTTGAATAATCTCCTTCTCTATCAGTGGGATATGGACTTATGCTAATTTCTTGGTGTTTAATTGTACATTCAACTCTTCCCCTTGACATCTGGCACTTTGGTGAGGTCACAGAACAAAAGAGGGGGAAAAAGTCAATATCACTGGGGAAGGTATGTTAGAGAATTCACTAACTAAATATTAACTCCATTAGTGAAAAAGGGGAGTAGGAGAAAGAATAGTATTGGTGGGGTTACTGTAAATTAAGAAGTAAATTTTATAGTTCACGACCAAAATTTATTGTGAGTTGCAAATGCATTGTTCCTTGAATCAGTATATCAAATACCTTTAATTAGTGAATACTAAGGTAATTCATTTAGAATTCTCTTGAGTTTTAGGACTTGTGTTATCAATTCACACCATTTAATTTTTTCTTCCTGAAGAGTTTTTCATCTTCCTTCATTTCCTTAAGTTTCATATACAAATTTTTAAATCTTAAGAAGGGACATTTTTTAAATAAATATAAAGAAACTGACACCAGAAATGTGGAGATTATTTAATTTTGAATACATATTTTAAAAGGCTTCAATATTCATTGGTCATAAAAATGTCAGCAGTAATTTAGAAGTGGAAGGTTTTGTCAAATTTTACAAGTGGATAAACTAAGGCACAAAGAAGTTAAAGGGCTAGTGAGAGAGTTAAAACGTGGATATACTAGTATGAGCTTTTTAGAAATTTTCTTCTTTCTTTCTTTTTTTTTTTTTTTAAATCATAGGCATGTTCTAAAATAGAATGGAATAATAAATCAATGTGCCTCATCTGCTATATATTCATGAGAAGTGTAACTGCTTCTTACTATTCTCAGAAACCCATCCAGAGCATATTAAGTACACTAGAGAATCATACCAGTGAAAATCAAATTGATTTTAAAACTTCTACATATATAACAAGATGCAGCCATGCTCAGAGTCCAATGGTGCTGGCGTTTCTACAATGAGGGGGATTGAAATCAGATGACTCTGCTTTATGTGATTTCCCTGACCTGCCATAGCTTTCAGCCGCCTCACCAGCTTACCTGACTGCATCCAATTTCAAATCACTCAATTTCACCAAAGTTATTCAAAACAGATATGCAAAAACTTAGTCTGGGTTTGCAAGAAAGTGCTGCCACTTATATTTTTGAATAAGTAACATTTTGACCAAATTACCATCTCCCTAATCTATATTACTTAGCTTTAAGCCATGGCTCTAATTTTAAAAAGACCTAGAGATAAAAGTTCTACTGGCTTCTGGGGACTATGGGCTGCTGAAAAAAAAAAAAAAACCCTCATGTTTCGTCCCTTTAATTATACACGAGTACAATATCTGCTGTGTATAAGGTTAATGACCATTACCAGGGAGGTTTTTAAAAAACCATTTAAAAATGTAATCTCTTCGAAATTGTTGAAAAATAACAGTTACCAATAAGGCTGAAAGGTTGAAGGGAGGCTAAACTTAATTAAGATGATGAACTAAAAAAATCAACTGGAACTAAGTATTGTTGCTAAGCTGATTTTATAGCAGGGATCAATTAAAGCAAATATCTATCATTTCAAGATAAGTCTATAACCTTACTTGTTTAGAGAAAGGTGCTAGGAATTTCTTCAAAAACTATATTTATGGCTGCCCTCGGAGGAAAAATTTCATGTAAAAATAAAAAATTGCATGCTGACTTCTTAGGTAGTTTGAAAAGACATTTCATTCTTTTATGTCAATGGTCAGTAAACTCAGTAGTCAACAGAGCCAAATATCAACAGTACAACGATTGAAATTTCTTTCGAGAGCTGAAAACTGACTTCTGTGCATGGGCCACAAAGATTCAATCTCACTATATGTGCGCGCCTGCATGTGGTATTTTGTGGAAGAGCCACACTCAAGGGGCCAAAGAGCTGCATGTGGCTCTCGAGCTGCAGTTTGCCGACCACAGTTTTATGTTAATTGCATATGTATCAAAATAAAATGCTAATATTTTCCAATAATACTGGTTGAATTAAACAATGGTTAAAACACACGTGGTTATATAACCTCACTGGATGGCAGTAAAATATACATATTGCATTATAGCAGATCTGACCCCTCCTTTGGTTTGGAAGAAACCCGAGAGCAGGGACTGGTGTTGATGCTATCTCTGAATCCCCAAGCCCAGCTAAGTACATAGCATACAGTAGGCATTCTATAAGATTTGGGAGTACTTGAGTAAGTAAACAAATAATGTTAGAAGTTGTTACATGGGAAGAAATAACTCCATTCACAAGCAGGTTATTCTGCATAAAGCATTCTGCTGCTACCATCCCAAAGCAGCTAACTACAGTCTTCATGAGATCTTTGGCTCATCTAGATTTTTGACACTTTGCTAAATGAATAGATGTTTGGAGTCTGACCACAAAGAAATGCGTTAATACCACAATGTAGGCCAACTGGGTGCTCACTCTGGGATTTTCTAGAGCGTGCATTCCAGTGTGAAGACCATCATCGGCTAATCCCTGCTATAGCAAG